>NW_022681465.1:136818190-138255690 GCF_009764315.1 Trachypithecus francoisi
GATATATTGACTGTTATATGCAAGTCATCTTGTCATAAGCAATTTGTATTGGTTCCAAATATAATGAATAACTCAATTTGTCCTTTCCTATTTCTCATCCTCCAAAAAAGTATTTTAAAAATATTTTCCAATTTAAATGACATAAATTATAAAAATGATGCAACCCATTTATAACGACAAAAATCCATAAAATTTTGGGCTGCATGAGGAGTTAGTGTAGTGACACACTTATTTACTCCAATGGTGAATAATTATTGCGACATCGTGTTTTTATCTCTCCAAGTTAGTTAAAAGTATAGTACAGATGATCAGTTGCTTCAGACACCAATCAGCAACCCACGGACTTCCGATCAAAGAATGTGGCTGCAAATCAATTGCAGCATATGGCATTTGTGCTTCTATTACCCAGAGCAGTAGCTGAGGACATACTAATTAAGCAAATGCTAATGAGAAGTCTAAAAAATTCACAAATGTATGAATGTATGGATTATATTTATTTGGCACCCATTTTAAGTGACAAGCACAACCTGTGTGAAAATGCACTTGTAAAAGTCTTAGTATGTGCTGATAATGACTTACTACTCGTCTCTGAATGTGTTCAGGAAATCTATTTTTACAAATTTAAATGGTGCAATTATCACTACCTCACTAATAAGTAATCCTGATTCATTTTCCAGAAGCAAACCTCAAATTTGGTTACTCTCCAACTTCAACTCTGGATAGGCTCTCATTATTTATTCTTTAAAGTTCATAGTTCTTACCCAGGCATTCAAAGCTCTCTATTAACTCACCTCAAGCAACTTTTTCATTTATTATTGAAAAATAATAATGAAAAACCCTCATTGCCGTTGTCTCTAGCTCAGTGTTTCCCAATGTTGGCATTTTGGGAACTGGGGCTGGGTTTTATATTTTTATATTTTTTGTTTTTTTTTTTTTTGGAAAGCTGATCTGTGCACTGTAGAATGTTTCACAGCATTCTGACCTCTAAACATGAAATGTCAGTAGCATCACCACCCCCTTCTGTAGTGACAACCAAAAACATCTCTAGATATTGTCAAATGTCCCCTGGTGGTGGAGGGAGGGGGGTGGGAGGTGCCCCAGTTAAGAAGTACTGCTCTAGTAAAACTGAATTACTCATTCTTCCTACACAAACTCTGATTTTTCCTGCCTGCAGGTCCATCTTCCATTCATTCTGCATATATTTTATTGAGCATTGACTCTACAAAAAGCACTCTACTAGGTGCTAAAATTTCAGTAGTGAACAAGATGACTATGGCCCTGACTTTGTGGAGCTAATAGCCTTATGAAATAAGCCAGATCAAGTGTAATAAGCCAAGAAGGCAGAGAGTTGAGTGAGCAGCCCATGAAGAGGTAGAGTGAAAAGTGCTCTGAGAGCAGAAGCCTCCACTCACCTGACTAGAACATCCTTTCCAGAACTCAGTGTATACAAAGCTCAGATGCTGGCTTTATTCAGCCTTCTCTGATAGTTTCACACAGAAGCAATTTCCTATCCTCTGCATAGCTGGAGCAGACATTCTCTATGGTAGTCGGCACCCTGCTCTGTATTGGTTATTATTCATGGCCCCATTATTGCATACATCTCTGACTACATGAATCTCTTATGTATAGGATGCATGTCACATTCATTTCTGATTTATCCACAACAAGTTCAGTTCTTTACACAAAAAGAAAAGCTAAATTCACATCTACTGTAGGCTCCAACCAGGGTCTTTTCCAAAGGGCAGTGAGGATAATGTGTTTAAAATGTATGACCAACCATGCCGTACATTACCTTAAAATCCAAGTTGAAACAGTTTCTTATCACTCTTAGAATTAAGAACAAAGCCTTGAATGTAGCTACTAAAGTCTCTAATGCCCGTCTCATTCTTCTTACTCCTTACCTCTTACCACTGTGCCCTTCACTGTCTATGTTGCAGCCATATTCACTCCTTTTCAGCTGCTTCAGGGTGCCATGTTCTCTCCTAAAGCAGGGCCTTTGCACTGCTCTTTTCACTGCCTAGAATGCTCCCCAACCACTGTATAGCCTCTGCATTGCACCTTTCAACTGTCACTTTCCTAGGTAGCCTTATCTGACCCTCCAGCCAACATGTGGTTTTTCAGAAACATGTTAAAGAATCAATTTCATTTCCTGTATAAGTTATTTAGTTTATATTATATCCTTCCCTCTATGATTGATAAAGGCTTATCGCCTTCACTATATCACAAGATCAGTGAGAACAAGGACCTCCTACACTCATAACAGTGACTGACACATAGAAAGCATTCCACAAAAGATTTTGTTAAGTTGATGAGCAAATGGATTTTTAAAAGCAAAGTTTTGATGAAGATGTCCATAATTGAACAATCAACATTCTGAGCACATTTATGAAAAGGGAGGCAAAATACCTTCATTCCAGAACGTTGGAGGAAGAAAAGGTTTATCTGGGATTACTTAAGTAGCCATTAGTGAACTCTGAGGGAAGATTCTGGGATTAAGAGGAAAGAGTAGGACCATAAAAAGGATATGTGCATAGGACAGTCAGAAGAAATGAGGAGGAGCTGAGGGAAGGACCGACTGATTTGAGGGAGGTTGGTGGTAAAGAAATGAGACAGAAAAGTGATGCTCAGAAGGCCAATAGTTGAGGCTGGGCATGGTGGCTCATGCCTGTAATCACAGCACTTTGGGAGGCCAAGGCAGGCAGATCACCTGAGGTCAGGAATTTGAGACCAGCCTGGCCAACATGATCAAACCCCATCTCTACTAAAAATACAAAAACTAGCCAGGTGTGGTGGCACACGCCTGTAGTCCCAGATACTGAGGAGTCTGAGGCAGGAGAATCACTTGAACCCAAGAGGTGGAGGTTGTGGTGAGCCAAAATCTTGCCACTGAACTCCAGTCTGGGTGACAAAGCGAGACTCTGTTTATAAAAAAAAAAAAAAAAGCCAGTAGTTGAGATCAGAAAAAGTAAAATCAGTGAAGGTTAGTGATGAGTAAGACCTTCAAGCTATGAAGTTTAGCACTTTAAAAGTGTCTTGGAACACAGTAGATACTAAATAAATATTTATTGAATAAATTCTGACCAAATAATCTTCTACTTAAAGTAAAACTACTTTTTAGTGTTGTGTCAGACTTATTTGTAATTGCCTAACTACTAGCCTTCCTTCTGCCAACAAAACTCATGTTGAAAGAATGGCTGGTGAGCTAACTGGAGCTGTAAGACACAGACTTTAAAATAACTAGTTAACATGTTCAAGAAAATAGATGATAAGATGGACAGAACTTCACAAGTAGATTTTAAAATATTTTAAAATCAATGTAAATTCTAGAATTTTAAGATACAATTATTGAAATTAAGTAAGTTAATTGATAAATGTAAGAGCAGGATATGGATTACAGGACATAGATAAAGAGAATATTAAAAAACAGAAAGATACGCAAGTAGAAAAAAACATCGACTAGATAACAGAGATAAAAAAGAATGGAATACAACAAAAGGAAAGTATAGCTGATAGATGAGATACATTGAAATGGTGTAAGGTATATGTAATTGATAGTCCACAAGATGGAGAAAAGGAAAGGGCAAAAGCAGAGTTTGAAGAAATTTCTGAGATTGCTGAAACACATGAAATCACAAATCAAGAAATATTATGAAACCAACCAAGATCAATACAAAGTAAAAGAAGACCTAGGCACAAAATAAAAAGAAAAATTTGCTTAAAACTCAAATGTAAATAGCAAATTTTAAAAGCAGCTTGGGAGATGGGGAGGAAATAGACACATTCTTTCAAAGAAAAGATAAGACATCTGACTTCTCAGCAGTAAGTATGGAAGTCAAACACAATGGAATGAAATCTTTACAATACTGAAAGAAAACAATATTGTCAACCTGGACATTTTATATCCATTGAAATTATCCTTCAAAAATGAAAAAATCAATGAAAACACTTTAAGGCAAATAAAAACAGAATTTGTCATCATATCCAGTACTGGTAAATTTTAAGAGTTCCCTTTATGCAGAAAAGTGATCCCAGAGAAAAACATGGGAATACAAACAGAAAATGAAAAACAATGGAAAGGGAAAATATATAAGCAAATTTGACTTATTTCTTACTATACAAACAAAATATTATGTTTTTTGCAGTTTAAAACATATCTAGATTTAATATGCAAAACATATAAGAAAAGAAGGAGATAAATGGAGTCAGAGTGTTTCAGGGCTTAACATTGTCTGAGAAATGGTAAAAGTACAAATTTATATTAAGCTAATAATACGCAGATGCATATTTTAATCTCTATAATAACCCTTAAGGAGTACACATCTAACAAATCAATAAAGGAGAAAAAGCAATAATAACAGACAAATTTTTAGTCCAAAATATGGTGAGAAAGCATATAAAATAATTATTAAAAAGGACAACTGGAAAATAAAAGTTACTATACTAAACATACATTCAAATATATTTGAATGTAAATATTTTAAATAAACTTGTAAAAAGGAAAGCATTGTTAACTGCGTTCCAAAAACATGTACTGCTTTAACAAAGCTAGTTTAAATACAAGAACAAATAAAATATGAATATATCTTCATATATATACATAAACATATGTGTATATACACATATATATTATATTATATATATATTTCAATATATGTATATTATTTATATTTATATATATATATTCACACATGACTGGGGCCTAATCAGCACCAGTCACTAAAGGAAGCTCTTAACTAGGCTTATTTCAACAGGACTGATAGGGATGACATATTCCTACATGTAGAAAATCCTGAAGACTCCAGAAAAAAAAAAAATGGAGCTAAAAATGAAATTCAGGATACAAAGTAAAGTTTCAGAATACAAGATCAACACACAAAAATCAGTTGCAATTTTATCCACTAGTAAGAAATTATCCAAAAAAAAGAAATTAAGAAAACAATCCCATTTACAATAATTTCAAAAGAATAAAATATTTAGAAATAAAAACCAGTGAGGCAAAAGATCTGTATGCTGACAACAAAAACCAGTAATGGAAGAAATTCAAGAAGGAGAAATGGAAAAGATCTTTGATTTTAGTTCTGGCAATAATTTCTTTTTGGTATGACACCAAAAGCAGAGGTGACAAAAACAAAAATGAACAAGTGGCATTGCATGAAACTAAAAAGTTTCTCCATAGCAAAATAAACAGTCAAATAAATGAAAATGCAACCCACAGAATAAGATAAAATACATACAAACCACATATTTGATAAAGGGTTAATATTCAAAATGTATGAGCAACTCCCACAACTCAATAGCAAAAAAAAAAAAACTAAAAACAAATAATGCAATTAAACATTGGCTAAAGGACTTAAATAGACATTTTTCCAAAGAAGATGTATGAATGGCCAACAAGCATATGAAAACGTGTTCAGCATCAGTAATCATCAGGAACATGCAAATCAAAACCACAATGAGATAACACCTCACATCACAGAATGGCTATTATTTAAAAAAAAAAAAAAAAAGGTAAGTATTAGTAAGAATATGGAGAAAAGGAACCCCTACAACACTGGTGATGGAACTGCAAATTGGCACAAACATGGAAGACAGTGTAGAGGTTCCTCGAAATAGTAAAAATATAACTACCATATGAGCCAGCAATCCTACTTCTGTGTATTTATCCAAGGACTTGAAATCAGAGTCTCGAAGAAATACCTGCAGTGTCATGTTCACTGCAGCATTTTTCACAATAGCCAAGATGGAAAAAACCTGCCTAAATGTCTATTAATGGATGGATAAATACAGAAAATGTGATAAATGCATGCAGTGGAATAACATTTAGCCTTTAAAAAGAGGGCCAGGTGTGGTGGCTCACTCCTGTAATCTCAGCACTTTGGGAGGCTGAGAGGGGTAGATATCTTGAGCTCAGGAGTTAGAGAGCAGCCTGAATAACATAGTGAAACCCCCTCTTTACTAAAAACACAAAAATTAGCTGGGCATGGTGGCATACATCTGTAGTCCCATCTACCTGGGAGGCTGACGTGAGAGGATCGCTGGAGCTTGGAAGGCAGAGGTTGCAGTGAACTAAGACGGTGCAACTGCACTCTGGCCTAGGAGATAGAGCAAGACCCTATCTCAATCAATCAATCAATCAATCAATAGGAATTCTACCATTTGTGACAAGATAGGTGGACTCACAGGACATTATGCTAAGTGGAATAAGCCAGACACAGAAACACAAATCACAATGAGTGTGACCTCATTTCTATACGGGATCTAAATTAATCAAACTCAGATGTAAAATGATAATTTTTCAGAAGCTGAGGGGTTGGAAAGATAATAGTCAAATGGTACCAAGTTTCAATTATACAAGGTAAGTAAGTTCTGGAAATCTACAAACAGCATAGTGGCTACAGCTAGAAATACTCTATTATATACTTAAAATTTGCTAAGAGAGTAGCTCTTATGTTAAGCATTCTCACCACAAAAAAATAATAATAATAAATCGGGTTGGGGGGAAGTTTGGGAGGTAATGGTCGTGTCTATGGCCTTGAGTGTGGTGATGGTTTCACGGGTATATACTTATTCCCACACTCATCAAGTTGTGGACCATAAACATATACAGCTTTTTACATGTCAATGGTACCTCAATAAAGTAGTTTAAAAAGTAACTGGGGAATTTTTTAATGTTTGGAAATTATGCAATATCCTTCTAAATAAACCATGGGTCACAGAAGAAATCAAAATGGGAATTTTGATATACCCTACTAAATCAACCCAAAATGAAAGCGAGGCCAGGCGCGGTGGCTCAAGCCTGTAATCCCAGCACTTTGGGAGGCCGAGACGGGCGGATCATGAGGTCAGGAGATCGAGACCATCTCTGGCTAACACGGTGAAACCCCGTCTCTACTAAAAATACAAAAAGCTAGCCGGGCGAGGTGGCGGCGCCTGTAGTCCCAGCTACTCGGGAGGCTGAGGCAGGAGAATGGCGTGAATCCGGGAGGTGGAGCTTGCAGTGAGCTGAGATCTGGCCACTGCACTCCAGCCTGGGTGACAGAGCGAGACTCCGTCTCAAAAAAAAAAAAAAAAAAATGGGAATTTTAAAATGTTCCAAACTAGGTGACAATTAAATTATGATGTGTTAATATTTATGGGATACAGACAAGGCAGGGCTTAGTGGGAAATTTATAACCTTAAATGTATATATTATAAGAAAAACTGTTAAGAATATAATTTTTTCAAAACAGCTTAAATTACATAAGTAATTAACTAAAAAGTTAGAAAATGAAAAGCAAGTTAATCCCAAAAAATAGAATGAAGGAAATAGAAAAGGCTAAGCAGATGTTAATTAAATTAAAACCAACAACACAGAAAATAAACAATACCAATACTTGATTCCTTGAAAAGACTAATACAATTGACCCTAGAGAGGCTTATTAAAAAATGTTTAAAGAGAAAAATAAGGCACAAGTTACCAGTATCAGAAATGACAAATGGCACATACCAGAGATTCTACAAACATCACAAAAGTAATAAACATGTAAACAACTGAATGTCAACAAATTTAAAATTTAGATGAAATGAATAAATTCCCAGAAAATCGTAATTTACCAAATGTACTCAATAAGAAAAACAAAATTTGTAGATAAAAGCCTTTCTACAAAATCTTCAGGCCCAGATAACTTTACTGGCGAATTCTTCCAAACACTTAAGAAATAAATAACACCAACTTACACAAAAAACTTTTAAAGAAAAAAGGCCAGAATGACCTTGGTACCAAAATCCAAAAGGGCATTACAAGAAGGATAAATATGTGCATATTTATCTCATAAATATTGATCTAAAAATTATAAGCAAAACATGAACAAATTGAATGTAACAATATCTAAAGCAGCAAATAACAGTTATTTCATCATTGTGAGGTTAGTTTAACAAATATAAATCAATGCAATTCTCCACGTTAATAAAACAAAGGAGAATATTCATATCACCATCTCAAAAAAGCATTTAAAAAATGTGATAATTACGATTTACAAAGAAAAAAACTCAGCAAACTAAGGATAGAGGGAAATTTTTGTAATCCAAAAGATCACCTTATAAAGATACTTTTAAACAAAATACTGTACTTAATAGGGAAATAGGAAAAGCTTTTTCATAATATCAAAAAGGAGCAAAGATGTCCACTTTCACTACTTCTATTCAAGAGTGTGCTGGAGGTCCTAGTCAGTGTGATAAGGTAAGAAAACAAAGCACAAAGTTTGAAATGAAAGAAGCAAAAATGCCATTATTTACAAAAAGCATGGCTCTATACATGAAAAATCTCAAATAATCTCAAAACAAAGTGTTAGAATTAATTAACTAATTTAGAAAATATACTGGATACAAGGTTAATTTCCAAACTAATTTTATTTTGACGTAATATCAACAAATAATTAGTAAGTTAAATTGAAAGTGATGCCATTTATAGACATACAGTAACACATGAAATGTCCTAAACTACAGGAAATAAGACGGGATGGTATTGGTATAAGAGTCGACTAACAAACCAAAGGGACAAATAGGATTTGGAAATAATCATCACAGACTTAAGGTACAGAGTGCAGTGGAGAAAAAAGGTTTTTTCAATGAATGGCCCTAGGTCAATCTGATATCTATATATACATATATATTTAAAAACACATCATAATCCTTACCTTATACCATATAAAAACTCAAGTTCAAATGAATTGTAAATCTAAATGTGAAAGATAAAGTAATATAGTTTCCAGAGAAAAACTTAGGGGTTTTCTCTTCATGACCTTGAGGCAACCAAAACTTAGGGGTTTTCTCTTCACGACCTTGAGGTAACCAAAGATTTCTTAAATAAGATGTAAAAAGGCACTAACCATAAGAGAAGCCATTGATAAACTAGACTACATTTTGAAGAGCTTCTGTTAATCAAAAATCACCTTCAAAAGAGTGGGAGAATATATTTGCAACATGTATATCTGAAAAAAAAATGGCTTTATTCAGAATACAGAAAGAGCTCATAACAATATGAAGAAAAGCAATCAATTCAATAGTAAAATGGACAAAAGACTTATACAAAATATTCTTTAAAAAAAGGATATCAATACCAGCATTTGCAAGGATGGGTAGCATTTAGATCTCTTATATTGTTGCTGGAAAACTGATAGTATCTTGCAAAGCTGAATATATACATAGCCTGTGATCTAAGCAAATCTGCTACCAACTCAATGTACAATAGAAATGGGTATCCATATGTGAGAAAAATAAAAAAGCAAAAAAACTTATACAGCACTCATTGCAAGAGCATAAAAATCAAAACAAATCAAAGGTCCACTATTAAAATGAATTTTAAAACAGTGGTGCATTCATCCAATAGAATAGTTAGCCATGAAAATGGATTAACCACTTTTGCAAGCAATGAAATGGATAAATCTCAAAGATATAATGCTGAATGAAAGAGGCCAGACACTAAACGATATCGAATGTATTATTCTATTTATATGAAATTCAGAAGTGATGTATCGCAATTACCTTTGCAAGGTAGAGTTAGGGACTGGGCACTTCAGGCATTGGTAATATTATTATTTCCTGATACAGTTGTTCCAATAAAAACATTTTCTTCACCACCTACCTGGACCAATGGGGTAGGAACACAGTGTAGAAGATGGCTGGCTACCTAACATAGTAAATGAGATGGTAAAGGGAAAACATTTTGTAAACTGTAAGCCACTATGTAAAATAAGGTATCTCTGTATACCTACTGCATTTGATGGCTCAGACAGTACAGGAACTGACTGCTATATCTTACATAAGCACAACACAGCTCGTGTTGGCTCAGCTGGTACCAGGGTCAACTAGAACCAGGGATGCCACTGTGGCCAGGATATTCTCCTGCTTGGTTTCTTGGGTGTCTGCTTTTTTCAGAATGTTCAATTCTTTCTGTGTTACCACAGATTCCATTTTCATGAGGAAAGCATGCTCTGGGTCTTCACGTGCCATAGTTACTACCTACATTGAAGGGCAGAGTGGGCCAGGGGTCCCCTTCAGCACAAATTATCTATGGCCCTGAAGTCAGGATCATGTAACAGATTTTTATCACCATTGTATAGATGAAGAAACTAAATGTTTCTGTGATTAAAAAAAAAATCAGAAAACAAATCAACCCAGGCTGTTGCAGCTGAGATCTTTAACCCTACAGAGTGTAGCAGTCTCTTCTTTCTGAATGGCCTGTGCAACACATAGTGTATTAACTGCTACCAAGAAGCATGCAAAATCTTTGACGCTGATGAATTAACACAACTCAATTCTGCAGATCCTACAATATGTCAGGATCTGTGCTATGCTTAGTGGGGGATAGTTTGATAAATAAGGCATGGTGATTGCCCTCTGGGTCTCACAATCTGGTAGAAGAGAAGTTCAGCAGATAAATGATTTTAATATATATGGAATTTTAAAAAATATTGAAAATACAAACTGAAAGAGACTAACAGATTAATTTAGAATTGCAGAGACTGGAGGGAAAAAGGAGTGTAGAGCAGGTGTCCTTTCAAATGAATTTGAAATATGAGAAGTACTTTGAAAGGCAGTGATGGGGAATGAGGACATTATTGGGAAAGGGTAGAAAATGAACAAAATTAGAGCTGAGAGAATGCAGGAAGGATTTGAGGAACTGTAGTTTACATGATACAGCTAGGACACCTGCCACACAGGCAGGTGTAAATATGAGGTATAATAAGACTGCAAATAGGCTGACACACTTGGAATGCCAATGTGAGAAATCTGAATTTTCATGTGAACACAGTTGAGGATGTTAGTGCAACATCACTTTGGTTTTTTAAAAAAATGGAGCCATGTGCATATTTAAATTGTATTTACTAGCTCTCTGACCTTAGGCAGGTTGCTTAACTCCACCCAAACTGACTCCTTAGATGAGGTAATAATGCATGTAGAACATGTAGCACTATTATATATTCAGTGTATGATATGTGCTGCGTAAGTGTTAGCTGCCATTATTATTGTTTCTATGAAGGACAGAGACACATTGAAGTCTGTATGATGGTTAAAAACCAGCTTCTGAGTTATTTTAAACTTTATTTAGATTTACGTTTGTGATGCTGTGGTTTAAATCCACACAAAATATTTGGTGACAGGTCCCATCGTTCTTTGACGTATAAACAGGTCTATAACTGATTTGTCACTTCTATGAATTAGCCTCCTGTCGAAAATAACACTTTATTGGAAGTTGTCTGTAACATTTAAAAGATTTGGATTCTTTGCTGTGAAACAGCACTGTTTCAAATCCCTGCAGGCACAAGGTTTAATTAGTAATTGTTTTATGTTCCTCTAACTTAAGCAATATTACCATAGATTATTTCCGGAGACAAAGGCAATCCTTTTCCAGTTAAACCTTAATCATAATGGCGGAAGTAAAAAGGTATTGTGGGGAAGCACTGGCTTTGGCGTTGGCTTGATCTAGATAAGAGTCTCAATTCTATTCCTTCCTCTTTGTCTTCAGAGAAATTGTTTAACTTCCCAGGAATCCAATTCCTCACTTGTAAAATGAGATAAAGATATTTATGTTCTTAACACAGTGCTTAGACACATGATAATTACTTATTTTCCATGCGTTCAGATCACAGCACATATACTGCTTAGGGAGGAAAAAAGTAGTGGGCACAGACTGGACCGGAGTTCAGATACTTTGGTCACAAAAGTTGAGATACTTTTCAAGCTTTAGTGTTGGCCTGGCCTGCCCATGCTCTGATTCAGGCAGCAGTGATGCGTGCTGTACAGGGCTCATGCATTGATTGAAGATAGTTGAAGGAAATAAAATTAGTCATTTTTTATGGGTCTTTGTTGTTTTTATACCCATCCTCCCAGCATCATTTCCCCATTCTTCTCCTAAGAAGGCCCTAATTCACCTCTCCACTCCCACTTGCAGTTCAAGTGCCCTGGGTGGGCATCACGTGCCTCCAGAGATGGAGTATGTGACCCAGGCCCAGCCAATTGGAGCACTAAATTTCTCTGACCACAGTAATTAGTTCATCACAGGAAACATGATCCAAGTTGGTCCAATCATAAGAATAAAGAGATATGTGTAGGAGCTATCAGAATATTTTTCTGTCTGTCCCACTGGATCTCAATAGTTGGAGACTAAAACATAAATGTCCCAGGCACTAAGCCCCACATTACTCACTGGCTGGAGTTTTTAGGGAAGTCAATGTGAAAATGGGGAAACCATGAAAGTTATTTATTTATACTTTCAAATTTAATTTGGCAGTGTCCTATGCTGCCAAGTCATTGATCCCCAGAGAATCCCAATAGGAATACTGGAGCACGACAGCTAAGATGAGGAATGGTGCAGGAGCTTAGAACCTTGCTCTGGACTGTCTAACTGCAACTGTAAACTTAGGTGGAATGAACTATACCCCAAATCCATCCAAAAATACATTCTTGTCTGGATGAAGAGCTGGTTTATCAAGAAATAACTAAGGCTATTTTGGAGCCAGCAGTGTAAACCGAGCTTACTTTCACATTCATTCAACAAACATTTATTGAGTGCATACTGTTCTAAGAAACTGGGTAAAATAAGCAGTGCCTGCCTTTATGTATCTTAAAGTCTTGCAGGGGAAACAAACAGGCAATTATCATATAATATCATAAATATTATAGTGAGAAGAGTATATAAAATATTATGGGGACATTTTAGAGAAGCAGCTAATCTAGGGTTCGGTGGTCCACAAAAGCTTCCGAGAGATTGTGCCATCACTAGCCAACTGAAGTGATGAAGAATGCTTTCAGTAGCAAGAGAATGCCATTTATGGAAAAATGGAAGTAATGCATTAGAACTGGAATACAGGCTGTAAAGTAGAAGGTGGTATGATACAATAGAGACAGAACAGGGGCCAAATCACAAAAGTCTTTAACAGCCATGTTAAAAAGTCTGGATTTTAATCAATTGAAAGCAATGGGGAACCACTGAAGGCTTTTAAGCAGAAAAGTAGCATGACAAGATTAACATTTTAGAAGCATCACTCCAAATCACTGCATACACTCTGTAGTATGCAGAATGGATTGAGGGGAGATAAGAGAAGAACATTTCTATTAGCCCCTTAGTGTGACCAACAAGGAGGAGGTTGCAGTAACCCAGGTGAGAGTTGATACTGTCCTAAATCAAGCCATTGTCAGAGAGATGTAAAAGAATTTCAAGAGATAGAATCAGTAGGGTTTAATATTTTATTGGTTCTGAAGCTTGCCTGATCTTTGGCCATCAACTCCCAGATGGCCAATCAGGATGCTACATATTCTATCAGGAGTGTTAATAGAAGAGATTCTTACATCAGACAAGGGGCTGGTTCGTATCACTTAGGATCTTTTTCAAGTTTGCAGTACTTTGATTCTGTGCTAAAGATAGGGAATAAGAAGGAATAATTATTTAATTAATGATTTATTGAATGATAGGAGTAGGGACCCCCTCGTTGCCTAAAAATTGATAAGATATTAGAAATAAAAAGAAAGCACTACTTATAATGGCATTGCATTGCACACACAGCTAACCTACTCTGAGAGAGAAAGAGAAGAGCCAATTTAATATTACAAGCAATTTTGTTCAGTGTTCCTCTAATTGATCACATGCCCCCAAATAAGCATGAGACAAGACCTGGGTATCTTCTCTTCCTTCAGTCAACTCAGTTCCCACTGTCCTTCACTGGGGACAAACTCTGGCACTCTGCTTATAATTCTGGTGATCAAGGATATGAATTTTTGAATTTTCAAACATCATGGCTCCCCAAAATATAAGGCAAATACTTATTACAGTTCTCAAGAGTATGTGTTCCAACACTAGAAAAATGGTGATGTGGATTTATTGAGAAGGGGCGTATTAGGCCCACTTTTGTATAATGTACTTGTGTATAAGGAATTTTTAAGGATTTTTTTTTTTTACTGTGAAAATTCACCTTAAATATTAATCTTAGAAACTTTTGAATGAGATTTGACTCCAGGGAAGAATAAATTAATGGAAATTGCACTATCCCTGAAAATACAAATTTTATAAGTTCCAGAAGGATCCTTGGAAGCCAGGGCATTTCAGAACAACTCTAATATGATGTTGTCCTTCCAATAAAACATTGCTCATCACAACTATCTGAGAAAAAGAGTGAGTGGAGGCTTTCTTCAGCCCTCATAGTCTTGTGTATAGAAAGTTCCTACAGGTATGTTAAGTGGTTAAGTTTCTGGATCCTCTTCTTGCACCCTGCTTAGGTAAAATGCTGATTCAGGACTTTCACTTGTCAATCACTTTTTCCAATGGGACCCAAAATAGTTTTTGAAAAATGTTGTCTTGTCTAAATTTACCCAGATGCTGTGATTTAATTTGCAACTGAAAGATACAGTTTGGGCATTCTTTTTTTCCCTTTGTTTTCCATAAGCTTTCTCTCCTTTTCTATTTTGCAATATAAAATAAAGGACAAGACTTTATGGTGATTAAAAAGCACACATAGCAATTCCACAAATGTTGCTAGGCAACAAGGGCCACGTATTAGCTCAATGGATGGATTCTGGGCATCTGCACGAAGGAGAAATATGAGGAGCTTATGAGTGAACTGTCTTGATAACCACAGGGGTTAGTGCTTTTTGACACACATGCTGTTGGATATGCCTGAGAAAGGGAAAAGGAGCACTTATTTTAAACCTTTCCGGTGGTTTATTTTTTCAAAATGTGTTTAGAATTCTCCTTGATGGAAATTTGACACAGTGTGTTATAATGATCATTATCTCAAGGTGGAAAGTAGGTAAATATGACCTGTTTCTATTTCTCCAGTGCAAGGCTGCACCTATAGCCTGAGTTATTTTAACACCCTCCCTCCTGATCCTAATAGGCATGCTTTCTCTCCCTCCCATACCAGTCCATTCACTCAGCTGATAAATTACAAAGGCATATTCTATCTGCTAGTAAGCAGCTCCTCTCCCTTGCGATCAGCATTTACCCTCTTCAGTTGCTGTGATAATATAATATTGTTGACTATAAGAAGTCTGCTTTATTTTATTCTTATTACAAAGCAGTGCATGATCATTAACAAAAAAGCAGAAAAATACAGACACATGAATGAACATTAGTATCTGTGTTCATCTTCACCAGAAAGAATAATGTAATGTAAATTAAGGCAGTGTAAATACCTTGGTGCATATAATTCTAGATTATTTTCTGTATGTATACAGACAGATTTTTTTCTTCTATCACCCATATAAAAAAGTTATAACTTAGCTTATAAGCTCCACAATAGCCAACATAGTTTTTAATGACTTCTGCACTACACCAGGATCATTTAAGTATTTTAATGAAACTTGGAAGACTAATTAACGGAAAAAATGATCAGCTATAAGATAACTCTACTAATCTTATTGCATTTTCCTGTTAATCGCCTGAACCCAATCATAATTAGCTTTATTAATTACAGACTCTTATATCATTATTTTCTTTCCATTTTGATATGGTTTGGATATTTGTCCCTTCTAAATCTTATGTTGAATTGTAATCCTCATTGTTGGAGGTGGGGCCTGGTAGGAGGTGACTGGATTATGGGGATAGATTTCTCATGAATGATTTAATGCCATCTTTGTGCTGTTCTCACAATAGTTAGTGATTTTTCACGAGATCTGGTTGTTTACAAGTGTATGGTCCCTCCCAGTTCCCTCTCTCTTGCTCCTGCTTTGGTGCCTGCTTCTGCTTCACCTTCTGCCATGAGTTAAGGCAACCTGGGGTGCCAAGCCGATGCTGGTGCCTTGCTTGTACAGACTACCCAACCATAAACCAATTAAACCTCTTTTGTTTATAAATTACCCAGTCTCAGGTATTTATAGCAATGCAAGGACAGCCTAACACACACTTCTTGTAGTATTACCCTAGTCAAGTCTCTATTTTTTTTTTTTTTAGACGGAATCTTGCCCTGTCACCCAGGTTAGAATGTAGTGGCGCAATCTTGGCTCACTGCAACCTCCACCTCCCAGGTTCAAGTGATTCTCCTGCCTCAGCCTCCTGAGTAGCTGGGATTACAGGCGCATGCGACCATGCCCAGCTAATTTTCGTATTTTTAGTAAAGACATGGTTTCACCATGTTGGTCAGACTGGTCTCAAACTTCTGACCTCGTGATCTGCCCGTCTCGGCCTCTCAAAGTGCTGGGATTACAGGCATGCGCTACCGCACCCGGTCTACCTTAATCAAGTCTCTTACCTGGTTCTTACAGTAATGAATTAATCAATTAATCAGGACTCTGCTTTCAAATTTCAGAAACTTCAACCCAAAGGGACTCAAGCAAAAGGCAAAGTGTGGCTGCATTATTAAAAGTTGCAGTAGGAGGGGCTAGCTGAATGCATAGTGGAAGTCATAACTGAATGCATAGTGGAAGTCAGCAAGGCTTAGCTTCACTCCCACTGTCTCTCAGCAATTCCCTCTTCTGTAACAGCTTCATTCCTGAGCCAGCTCTCTCCAAAATGTGAGGAGATGGCCAACAGCATCTCTAAGCTTCTATGTTCTCAGGAATTCTAGGTGAAAAAGCAGTCCTCTGATTTAGTCCTGGGAGTCACTCTGATTGTACCCTTCTGAACCAATCACTGTAGCCAGGTGTCTGGTGCTCTGAGTAGGGCCAGACCTACAGAACATGCCCACTCTGAAGCCTGGTGACACTGTTCACTCCACCCAAAACTCAAGAACCCAAGAGTCAAGGAGTCATTCCCCAAAAGCAAAATCAGGGTGCTATCAGCAAGGATACTGTGCAGTCAAAAGCAGCAACCTTTCCTGTGTGTTTCAACTACTCTTTCTGATCCACTCTACACTCTTCTCCAGCCAAGCTCAGCATACGGACCATATCAACCAGCTCCTTTCCCTCTGGCTTCCAGTTGGACTTACTCAACTGGATGCATTAGCAGGAGAGTGAAGTCACTGTATTTCTTCATCTCCTGCCTTGGTGGGTTACAGGTTGGCAGCAACTGTGTTTCTGATCTCTTTGTGGGGTCTGATGATAACTTTCTCCCCTTGGCCCTTGAGGCACAAGGATGATAACAGCTCACCATTGTGCTAAGCTCCAGGGTATTCCACCATCCTTTGTTGATTTTAACCTTGCACACACCTTTAACTCATTTATGCCTGCTTTTCCTTTCCTATAGGACCTCCTATCAGGCTGCTCACCCTATCACTGTTTCTTCATGTCAACCACAAATTTGGTTAGCCATTAAGGTCTTCATTCAAGAAATGGATGTGAATATTAAAACTTCAAAGCTAAGGGCCACTGTCAATTTAATCCAAATTGCCAGTTATTATGACCTAGGCTTTGGTGACCACAGAAGTATACTGAAGATTGTGACACATACAGTTTATTCCAATCGCTTTCATTTTTTTTTTTTTTTTTTTTTTTTTTTTTTTTTTTGTTGAGACGGAGTTTCGCTCTGTCGCCCAGGCTGGAGTGCAGTGGCGGATCTCAGCTCACTGCAAGCTCCGCCTCCCGGGTTTACGCCATTCTCCTGCCTCAGCCTCCCGAGTAGCTGGGACTACAGGCGCCCGCCACCTCGCCCGGCTAGTTTTCTGTATTTTCTTTAGTAGAGACGGGGTTTCACCGTGTTAGCCAGGGTGGTCTCGATCTCCTGACCTCGTGATCCGCCCGTCTCGGCCTCCCAAAGTGCTGGGATTACAGGCTTGAGCCACCGCGCCCGGCCTCGCTTTCATTTTGGGTTGATTTAGTAGGGTATATCTGGAACATACCCTGTGAAGGTTATATTTTAGTGGAGATTATCTTGATTCTCTAGTAGGATTGAAAAGAAAGTGAACGAAGAAAGGAAAGAAGAAAGTAAGAAAAGAATGGAGGGAGGAAAGAAGGAAGACAGAGAAAAAAGTAAAAGAACCTAGGAATAAGGAGTTTTGATCTTGGAGTAAGGAAACCTTAGAATTCAGTCCAACTTTGTTTTTGACCATTGTAGGTGGCCTTGGGACATCTTCCCTTTTCACTGGACCTCATTGTCCTGACTTGTAGACACTAGGATTGGACCAGACCATTTTTAAGGTCCCTTCAAGTTTTAATAATCTATGAAGTTCTAATGAACTACAATTAATGATGCTTGCAAGAAAAAAATGCCCTTACACTGCCTGTTCAAAGAAAATTAAGATACTTTACTAAATTAGCTAAATATATTTTTTTCTGACCAAGAAAGCAAAATCTTTTTGAAAACTACGCATTTAAGTTAATTATGGAATGAAAACCCAAGGTTCCGCCTGCCCTCAATTCAAAACAAACTTGTTTTTGTTCAGATTCTTGCTACAGACCAAATTTTATGTACAGACAACGTGGGGCTATCAATAGGGATCTGCAGTGAAGCCCAAGGAAAACACTAATGAAGCCAGCAGGAGCCCACACAGCCTAGCCATCGACACAATGCAAAACTGAAAACACGACTGAAAATCCATAGAGGAGGATGTCCCCACACTTCTTTGTGTGTGATTTGCCTGGTCCAGCCAAGATTGTAGAAGCTGTAGGAGGAAGATAAAAAAATAAAATAAAAGGGCCAAAGCAGGAAATGAGCTGTAACTTGACAGAGTCACAAAAGAAAACAGAAAAGCATGAAACATGTCAGGTCCAAAGAAGGAATTTGGAAACTATAGCCTGTTTATTCTGAAATGAGGCAATTGATAATATAAAAAAAGGATACCAAAATAAATTAAAAGCTCTGAAGTATTTCGTGCTAAAAATACTCATTATAAATAGCCAGGGTACAAGAACAGGCAACAGACAAGCTGAGTTTGAGAAACTAAATGTGTTGATATATTAGGGGAAAAGAGGTAATGTAAGCAAAAGAGAGACTCCATCCTTGACGGCTGCATGTTCACCTGGGGCAAGGTCAGACAAGGGCAGAGCACCTGCACCAGACCCAGTGGGAGCTTCACAGCCTCAACAAAGAAGGTGGAAGAAAAGGGAAGAAAAGTCCAAAGTTGAACCATCTGTGCTGACAAAATGGTTTTAAGTTGCTTGCCAAGAAACTGACCAGTTTGTAACGGCAGCCTTAAACATTGTGTTGAAAAGGAAGGTGAAGCCACAGCAGAACCAGGTATAGGAATAAAGAATGATAGATTGGCAGTGTTTCCAGTGGGGCTGGCAGTAGGAAGGGAAGGTGGTGATCCACTTGAGTAATTTGCTGACCTTAGAATGTATGTTCTAGAACTATACTGTCCGATATGGTAGCCGCTAACCATGTTTAGTTATTTAACACTTGAAATGTGGCTGGACAGAATTCAGCTGGGCTGTAAGTGGAAAATGCACAATGGATTTTGAAAGCAAAGTACAAAAATATATACTATTTTAATAATTTTTATGTTAATTATAGGCAGAAATAATACTTTAGATATGTTAAGTTAAATTGAATAAACTATTAAAATTGGCTTCACCTGTCTCTTTTTGCTTATTTTTAACAAAGTTGTTACGAAATTTAAAATCACATATGTGGCTAGCGTCTGTGGTCTGCATTATATTTCTGCTGGACAACCTGCGCTGTAAAGTCCCTTTTCTCTCTCTCCAGGCTTCTGTGATATGATGATATTCGGGAAGCCTTGACTTAGCCCTCACTATCTTCTCCATCTCAAACAGAGCCTTGTCTCAGACTAACCAAAAGGAAACTGCATTGAGACTCAACAGATGCTGTAACCACACAACTCACACCCACATGAGAATATACACTTACTTAGGAGAACAGTCACTGCCACCTCCTCATATGTACACCCCATTCATCACATATGTGCACAAGCATATTTGTATGTGTCAGAAAAATATCCATAAATAGGAAAGGAATATTAGCAGAATCATTTGTCAAAGTGAAAATTACTTTTCAACTGTAATTATTTGTCTGAATTAGGGAGACTCATTAGCGCTTGGTAATAAGAAGAAGTTCTTTGAAATTCAAGTGCATTTAACTTCATGTCTTCCAATTCCTAACAGGAAACCAGTTCACTGAGAGGGGATTCCAGAATAATGCTTCTATCTATAATCAAGACGTCAGGGCTACCCAGGCATGACAGAGACTCAAAAGTAAGCTTTGGCCTTTACACAAAAACCTCCAGTGTGGTCGGCCAACCAGCGCAATTGGATTCTACTCTCTTAGCTGTCTTCTCTGGACTTCTGCTCTTTTCCAACCCTGTGAGCCACCTGGTCTTTCTGTCCTGTCTTCCACTAGAATTTACCACCTAGCACACCTAGCAGTACCTGCCAGTTGTATCAAACTCCTGGTCCAGACTCTGTTGGTCAGCCCCATGGTAGCATAAAGAGACCAATTCTAATGACGAGTTTGAGGCTCTGGTGCAGCAAGTTGTGTTCTTGAACTTTTCAATTAGGTGAGCTAGTAAATTTTCACTGTTGCTGAAGTCACTTTGAATTTAGTTTATCTTGCTTAAAGCTGTAAGAATCCTAACAGTACTCTTCAAATATTTGAAGAGTGATTCCATGGATACTCTATTTTTTCTATACTTCAAAGGGTAGCTTCTAGTGAAGTCTCTCCTGATGATGTACGTTCACCCTGAAATTTCCTTTTCAAAAAATGGTCTACAGGTCATGATTATCATTTTTAGAACTTGCCTTGGAGATCTGGTCTATCCATAATAAAGGGAATTCAAAGGTCATTTCAATACTTCATTCTGAGTTATTGACAATACTTAACATCAAGTCATTCTTGCTGCTTATTTGGATTCCAGCTCTGGGCTCTTGGCTTCTGTATGGATCCTGAGACCCAGATGGCAATTTGCATTCCAGCTTTGGCTGGTATCCAAAGGCATCCTGATGTTTCTGACTGCCCCTTGTAATAATTACTCCAAGCCCCAGTGGCTTCAGGATCAGGAGTCTGTCTACCTGATCATTCCTCCCAATCTAGGAACTGCAAATGGGTCCCTAATACATTTTGAGAAACTTCTCTAGGTAAACTAAGAATCTTCTCTGTGGTTCAAAATTGTCAACTTCCAGATTACTCATTGCTATGGTCTAAATATTACCATTTACTGGATTTGCCTGATGCTAACTGCTTATTGTAAAACTGCTTTGTGGACTAATATTTCCTCATATACCTGTTATGTTTCTCTGTAACCAGCCCTATACTGATGGGTAACTTTGTCTTCAAATCCCAGCCACATCTCACCAAACTTTACTTAACCTTTCCACATGTCCCAACCTACAACAAACACCATAAAATCACCATGTCTCTCTACCAATATTTTATCATATTATGATGACATTCTTGTCAGGCTGATATCCTTCTGATACTCCTGTGTTTACTTACTGACACTTGTATAGTAAGAAAACATTGAATTCAAACAAAACATTCAGATTCAAAACTTGGTTCTGTTATTTACTAGCAGGGTGTCTTTAAGTGCCAAAGAAAATATCTTTTATACCTCTCAAATTTTCATTTTCCTTATCTATAAGTTGGGTTAATGATACTTGCCTTTATTTTGCTGGATATTGTGAGACTTAGATAACCATGTATATGAAAGCACATTATAAATTTTGAAGGACTATATAAATAAATCATTAACATAAGCTTTTATCACTAGCCAGAATTGTTATCTCATACTCCTTTTTAACGACAAAGACCCATACATATTATTAATAGTTGGTGAATATTTGTCATTTCATAAATATGTATACAAGTACTCCTAAAAATCTATTTGTAAAGCAAAAAGGAAATGTATGTCCAATGAACTAAGTGAGGGAGGGACTAGGGGGATGAAGCTGTTGAGGAAAAAGAAGAGGTAGAAAAATATGAGTTGCGAACACGAATGAGAGAAAGAGTTTTGGGCAGAGTGGAAATGCAAGAGAGAAAGAGAAACAGGGAAGACAGGGCAAGTAGAATGCAATACAGGAGAGGATGAGGAGGAAAAGGGAGCAGGGAATGAGAAAAGGCAACAGAGCAGAAAAGGCACCAGCCATTCCTAAAGCAGAATTATCCGCTTGGGAAATGTTCACAGATTGAAATGGAAGCAAGCTCCCTGCCTCCAGGGTCTTACAGGAAACACCGGCCATTTGAACTTATCTTAAGGAAATCTTAGGCAGCCCAGTGAGGAAAATCGGTAGCCAGGACCTCTCCACAGAGACAGACACTGTCTGCTCTGTGGGAAGAGACAAAAGATGGGGATAGAAATTGGACAAATGAAGTACTCAGATGTTTAACAACAGCACAGAAAATGAGAGGAGTAAAGGGGCAGAGGATGAGCTTAACATCCTGTAAAACGAAACGTGTTGTCAGACCTATTAAAGTATTGCATAATTTGACACAATCTCACTGTTGTTGCTTTTCTTCACTGATATGTGTAATAATCTGGATTTAGTTGACTGCTAAGTCAAATTTAACCAATTACCTGGACATACTTAAAAAGAGGACTGGAATTTTCAAGCCCAAGCAGAGTTGCTGCTTTCTAGGATCCTGAAGTGGAAATGGAATTCTGATACATGGGAGGGACTTCAACCTTCTTTTGGAGTGTTCCTGTGCTAACATTCTAGGTCCTCAGCTGATGTCAATCACCTCTGAGGATGGCAAAACTCAATAAATAAATAAATAAAAGAGGTAACAGCAGCTGAAGATTTCTGATTAGAGATGAGAAAGAATTCCTAGAGAATGAGTCAGTCAAAGAGAAACAGAAAGGTTATTAAAAGGGCATCTCCCCCTCCCGCATTTTCTTGGAGGGGGTCCTGAATCACAGAGCACATGGCCTCACCTATCTGGGATGACATAGACATTCCTTCTTAGAGTGGGCTATTTGTATTGCTGACCCAGTGACCTAAGGTACGGTCAGTAAAGCCTTTAGCACAGCACCTGGAACAAAGAAAGTTTGTTTATGGTTTATGGTTATGGTAATAGAGACAGTATAAATAAAATGAACAGTAACAGCTGTAGTAGTAGTAGCAGCACTTGTAGAAGTAAGAGGAGCAATGCTGATCTTAGGAACTGGTGTAATAATACCAGTATCTGTAAATTCTACAAATAGCTGTAATGTGGTAGTCAGGGATCTGAGCTCTGCAATAAGACCTTCTAGGTTTGGCTGGTTAGTTCCATCCCTTATTACTAGTTGTATAAATTTGGGCAAGCTAATGAACTGTTCTGCACCTCAATATGAAACGCAGATAATAAGAGTACCCCTTCATAGAGTGATCATATGGAGTGCATGAGAAAATACTTGTGAAGAGTTGAGCACAGCACTTACACTCATTGAGCATTTAATGCCTGTTAGCTAGTAGTAGCAGGGATGCTGGTGAGGGTGGCAGCCTGAGCAGAGGAATAGATCCCACCTAAGGGATGCAAAATAAAAGGCAGATTGTCCCTGTCATTAACGATTCCATGCCATGAAATCTGCAAACAGCAACACAGGAGAAGAAGCCTTCACTGGAGAAGGCTTTTCAACCTCAAATAGAGAACTTGTGTTATTTTCACTGTCCCGTCTCCTCTCCAAATCCCATAGCCTCAGATTCCAGGCTGCGAGTGAAATTCAGTGTGTTGTGGGGGATGTTTTAGGGGAATGGAGTGGAGGTGGGTCATGGTTATTAATATCCACTGAGCACAAAACTTTCTATGATGGGCCTTCAGTGATGTGGAGAATTAAAAATTAAAAATAAAGAATTAAATAATAAAATAAAGGCTTTCTCAATTTTAGTTACATTCTTCTAACATTATAAGATGTCAGACTAAATACCAGGCATATGAAGTTCAGCAGAGGAGGTAGGCATGTTAAACAAATAATTACAAACAACAGTGACAATTATAAATAATTGATAACAGCAATTTGTATAGAGAGGTCTAGGAGCATAGAGGGGAGGTCAGGAGGCTTGGGGGTCAGGAGATGATAAATGACTTCATGCTTTGAGGTGCGAGTAGGAAATTGATGAAAGAAAGAGGGCACGTGAAGCCTGGAATTAGGCTATAGAAAGATGGCCAGTCGTCTGGCTGAAAAATGAGTTGAAGTTAGGGAGGACTGTTGTCAAAAAGGTGTTTGGAGATGATGCCAATCATGCAGAAAAGAGATGAAGTCTTAAGACAGCAATGACAGGAAGGGTAGAGAGAGGGTGGCAAAGTCAAGGTTACATAATTCTAAATAAAACACTGCTAAAATTAAGCTGGTATAAAAAGGGTACTAGTTATTATTTTCAGAGTAAAACCTCATCAGTTCAACATAATTGAATAGAAGCATGTCAAAATTAATCAAATATGATTTGCAGCTTTAAAAAATACATGACTAATAGCTTAGGAATTTTTGACTAGATGAGATATTTTAAATACTTTTCAACTTCCCCACTTTTAATCAGAAGCATCAACGTTCCTGCAAACAAAATGATGTTCTTAGAAGTAAAGTTTTTTTTGTTTGTTTGTTTGGGGTTTTTTTGTTTGTTTGTTTTTTCAGATGGAGTCTTGCTCTGCCACCAGGCTGGAGTGCAGTGGCACGATCTTGGCTCACTGCAACCTCCATCTCCTGGGTTCAAGCAATTCTCCCGCCTCAGCCTCCTGAGTAGCTGGGACCACAGGTGCACACCACCACACCCAGTTAACTTGTGTATTTTTAGTAAAGATGGGTTTCACCATGTTGGCCAGGATGGTCTTGATCTCTTGACCTCATGATCCACCCACCTTGGCCTTCCAAAGTGCTGGGATTACAGGTGTGAGCCACTGCACCCAGTTGTAAAGGTTTTTTTTTTTTTTTTAAGTGGATTGAACACTTTTGTTTTTTGATTTTGTTCACACAAATGCGCTTCATGAATTTCAAGGCTGGTCTCTACTCATAGCTTATTCCCCTCTGACTAGTATAAAAAGTCACAACTCTCAGGCTTGACTGTCCAGAGAACTAGTCTGAGTCTCTCAGTCATAGAAGACTGGTTGGCCGATTCGCCTCACCCTCAGGGGTGTCAATCCGGGTGATTCTAGACCATCAGTAATGCAACCATAGAAAATAACATTTGAAGTTACAAATAGAGATAAACACAATTTTTCTGATTCTCAGGACTCAGTGGCATGACTCAATTTGTTTTGCAAAACTTCCGTCAGTGGTGCAATGATAAAATTCAGTTCAATTCCAGGACAAGCCATCAAAACATCCCCTTTCAGGGAGGGGATTTTATCTTACCCTCTACTAAAGTACTAAATTAGTTGAAACTCTCAATTTCATAGTTTGTCTAAAACTCACACTAACTCAATGCACTATTTATTTTCCAAATACTTACACATTTCTTACATCATAATCCTCATGAGTCATAAAGAATGTATTTACTTTGAAAAATAGTAGACTCGATTCTCACAATCATATTGACTAGAAATGAAAATACAAAGAAAATAAGTCAGTATGTCCCACTTTACCAATGAATACACAACAGGTGATTTGCTCTCATAAACTTCCTGAGTTCAGATCAGAAAGGTCACAGTTTTAACCTTTGCATACTTCCTAATTATGCAAAATGTTTGTAGTCCTTGAAAATGAAAAAAATAAAATGATCCCTTCAGTCAGAAGAAGGCAGAGGTTCCACATAAAGGTAGTTTTCAGGATGTTAATATTTGGAGAGAGGTTTACTTTTTGCTGGTCTAGATCATTAGCCCTTTTTGGAGTCAATTTCTTTTATTAATCGACCATACAGCAGATATGATTAGAATCCTCCCCAAAATATTTCCCAACTGAGAGCCACACTAAGTTAGCCAGCTTTCTACAGAAACATTTTACCTGAATGTCCCACAGTTTTCTCCATCTCAATCAATATCAGACCAAGTCCTCATTCCCTATGCACCACACTTCTTCTCCAAGGTCACTTTAAAACCATCTTCCTTTTCCTCCTGATGCAATTCATCATGATCTACCGGAAATGCTACTTCATAAATTTCTCTAGGATCTGTGTTTTTTCCTTTACTCTCACTCCCTTCTTCCTCCTGGTCCTTATCCTGCCTCTCCTAGACCACTGTCACTGTTTCTTGAGACTCCTCATCCTGTCAACCCTGTAACCCTATTTGCATTCAGTCTGAGTCATGTTTCCTACATATGTGACAGAGCTTTTCTGTCTTCTGTGCAGACTGATAGATCATATTTCTGAACTTTCATATTGAGTTTTCTACAATGCCTCTGTATTTTCTATTATCAACATTTTTTTGAATGCTAAGAAGTTTGTCGATTTTTTTAACATTTAAAAAATAACTCTAATGTATCTATTTACACATACACTTTTTCTGGAATTCATCTTTTGAGGATTTGAACCACAGTAATTACATACAATGAACAATGGTGGCATTTGAGATAAGGTGAGGCTAGAAACGTCAGTTACACTGTTGATAGAGAAAGCTGAGGATAAATATGCATCTATATTTGATATGCACAAAGGTATGATAGCATTGGACACTCAAAGATGAGTATGTTGTATAAAACCTTTTGAAATTAAATGAAGCCATTATAAGCTAAGGAGTAAGTGAGTGGGCAGAGAAGGGGGAAAAAAGATTCTTCATACATTCTTTAAAAATGCAGATAAGAACATTGCCTGAACATTGTTACCTGACTGATAAACTGGTAATCACTTAGCGTATTTATTTAGAAATCTGTTCCAATTGAAAAAAGGTCTGAAATTCAACAAACCCTATTTGCTAAATGTTAATAAAACAGAATTCCAGGGAGAAAATAGCGGGTACTAAATGTCATAATATGGGTCTACAAAATTGAGGATAATTCTTACCACTGTTTTCAGAACGTAAGTGATAGGCTGAAAAGCCCTTCAGGGCCGGGCAGGCAGACTGCACACTGAACAACCGTACGCTGTGGCTGTGAAAGGTAACGTGATAGTTCAAGATGGCTTCCTTTCAGACAATAGGTACTCACAGTTACGACTCGGGTAAATTGGACAGTGCCCAGCTTCCCTAAAAGGGTTTTAATCCATTTTTTAAACCCTGGACAGGCCAAATGAACATATTTGCTAGGCCTTCAGTTTGAAAACCCAAGTCTGAAACATCAAATGATAGACCCTCTGCCACACAGAAATCTTTAGAAAAGCAAACCATTGAAGTTCAAAGGATATGCTCTGATATCACACAACTTTGGGTGAAAATGGTAGCTTCGCCTCTTTCTAGAAATGTGACTTTGGGCAAAATAATGATTCTACTCTGCCTCAGTTACTTCATATGTAATGCTGGGGTCACATGTTTGGAGAAATGTCTGAACCACAGCAAGCCCTTCTTGTCAAATGTTCAAAGCATCAAGCAACAGTGATTTGATATTTTCCTTTTATTGTCCAAATCCATTTTCATAGATTTAGTCATGATTGAGTAACATTTTAATCTAAATTATATATACCTTAGGAGATAGTTTATCTTTGGAGAGTTAGGAGATAATTGGAAAAAAAGCAGTGATTTTGGAAGCAAAGACTTGGATTTTAGTCTCAGGTTAATCACTTATTAGCTGTGTAGGCTGAGGAAAAATCACTTAACCTCTCTGAAACTCTTTTTATTTCTTTTGTATACTGTACTTTGTAGGAGTGCAAGAAGCTGCAAGTCATAGGCAAGGCTCCAAATTATGGAAAGGAACTTCTAAGAAGTTGTAAATAATTCACAGCCTCAATCACATTTGGTGAATCTCATCACAGCCTGTGCTTGTAAAGTGGGACAAAAAGACACAGTCTTACAGGAATCCAGGTGACCCTTCCATCTAGGCCATGCTGTAATCCTATTAGGTGTAGAAGAAATTCTAACTGGGCTTAAACTGAGAGTCATAAAGATCTTGTAATTTTTTTTATTAGGCAATATCTCTACCCTTGCCAAGCTATTTGCATCCACTGATTTGCACAGGTCCTAATAAAGTATCTAAAATTTCTCATTAAAATGTGACATTTAAATAAAAATTGGTAACAAAAGAAGCAAACTGTAGGGAGGAATAACAAGGTGTCATAAGAAAAGAAGCCAGACACACCAGGGTTGACTAAGCAACAGACCCAGAATGATGCAGGTCAATAATAATTCTGAGAACATGTAACTGTTGATACTAAAATTCATCATAACATAACCCTCTGTGTGTTCCAGGGAAGATTAGGTCTGAGAATTTGAAATGCTACAATGCTTGCTTCTGAAATACTTCTATCTCAAGCAATTTTAGTATGGGACCCACTCTGATCAAGTATGACATGGAAGGCATACTCTTCTCACTTCACAGGTGAAATGATGTGGATTTTCATTATGAAGGAGTTTCTGCTTTACTAAAGTCCAGGGGGAAGCTTTGAGGCCTATAGACTGCTCATTTAATAGGCTGCAATTCAAAATATGCCTCAGTGGAACTAATAGAGCTGTAGGCTACAGAGGTTCAGCTTGGCAAGCAAAACAAAGTCAGGACACTTGGGAGCACCCCTTTCAGTAATAATCAAATTCTCCAAAACAGGTGGACAAGGTAAACTGCAAAAAAGACTGAGCTTCCGGCAGTCAAGCAGATTAAGATTCAGATGCTTATATTAATGCAGTCACATCTGTACCCTCAGGTTTCAGAAGCTGGATGAAGCAGGCTCCACAGCAGTAAGTTCCAGAAGAAACCAAGCTTATATAGTGGGGAAGCTATATCTGTTATTTGCCACAGTTTTTATGCACATATATCAATCAATGAGAGCCAGAAGCCTGAAAACTATATTTTTCAGTCTTTCTTGCTGACTGGCTTCTGGTTATGTTTTCCAAGTGAGAGACTCAAGATGGAAATTCAGGTGATGAGGTGAGAAAGAGGAGTATTTTTCTTCTGTATTTGGAGGTGCTTTAAGCAGTAAGAGCAACAGCAAATGGTTCCAGAAGTGTGGCAATGGCGACGCCTCCAGCAGACCCGCGACAGCAAGGAGGATCATAAGGCTTCTTGACCTCTGGTTAACATCTCCTTCTCCCTGCTCTGCCACAGAGCTCTGTGACCTGCACTAAATCTCCACTTGCTTAAAATATGTACAACAGTTTCCATTTTCCTGCCTAGCCACCGACAAATATAATAGCAGAAAGAAATAAGTCAGGGGTATTTTCTTATAAACAGGGGTCACCAATCAAGGGATTGGTTGCATATAATGGAGAGCTGGCTGTATGGAATCCAGCACAAGACCAGGAGTCAAAGAGACACAGGATCTTAACCCAGATCCTCCAGTTCCCAAACAGAACTGAGACCAAGTCCATGGAAGCTGCAGAGTAAAGAGAAAATGGTGCTAAATAGGTATAGAAGACCAGTGGTTTCATTCCAACTAAGCCACTTTTTAGCTCCAATATTGAAGGTTTTCTGTCACCTTTGGGAGCCTTTGTTCCCAAAGAATGGGCACAGTCAGGGATAAATATTCAAACAATTTAATAACTGGTCATTAAGGTCAGTCAGGTAAATAAATGGATACTAAATTTAAACAATCAAGAAACTTATAGCATATAGTAATTAAGTATCAGTTTTTGGGTAATAAATACCTACCTGTCATGATACTTGTGATGACTAAAGACACATTTATCATTTACTCTATGCATACTATGTGCAAAATAATATGTTAAGAGTTTTACCTATGTTTTTCTGAAGATGACCTATAATCTTAAGAAAAATCCCATTTTCAGATGCCAAAACTGAAGGCTTAGAGAGATTACATAAATCCTTCAAGGTCATACAGCCAGTAAGTGGGAAAGTCAAGAGTTGAACTCTTATTATTCTGTTTCCATAAACCCTACTTTTCCAGCATCCCATGGTGTTGGTAGTTGAAGTTGTATTAGGAGCAGTTCAGAAGATGTCTAGGATCACATATATGTAGAAGATTCCTAGCTTAATTCCACAACCAGAAAATTTCACACATTGCAAGAGACCACTGCTTTCATAATATAAATGTGTCTTCTTCCTTCTGGTGGTTTGTGATGTCTCTAGCTTGAGGTCCCCTATAACTCCAGGTGGCACGGGGTTTTCAACACGCGATGAGTTCCAGCTCCTATTCACTGTGCTCCTGATCTAATCAAAGTACTAACTGAATAATCACCATTTTGTCAGTCAAGCAATGAAGTTGAGTATTATTCTCATTTACATTTCTAAAGCAACATAAAAATAACCCCTTTTAAATGGTACCCACTCACTTTCTCCTTATATGCTAATGAATGTCACAATTTCAGAGCCTGAAGAGAGATTTCCTGCAAAACATCTAATTGCCTTAAAGTTGCACATGTTCACAGTTCTGACTGCCAGGTTACAAACATGAATTAACTCCAGTTCCAAATCAATTCACATCGATAAGTCTTTAGGGCAAACCACTAACACACATTGATTTTTAAAATTCTATAAATTATTTCAAGGCTTTAGAATATTCAGCATTAAAAATTACCATTTCATTTCAGACTTTAGTGAACCATAATATGTATTTTTACCAGTATAATCAAATCCCAAATCAACTTTCCTATTTAAAAAATTTCTATCTTTTTCTGTTTGGTAAGATTGGAACATTTCAATTCATTCTTGTAGTTATATTGATATCCAATAAATTGAATTTCTTGATCTAAAGTAATGAATTGCAACTTGGTGTCATTACAGAACTAAGGCAACTAGGTAATTAATTTGAAGTCAACTACTCACTGTTGTTATGTTTTTTAATTAATGTTGTCGCATGTGTATAGCAGGTGACTACTTTTATACAAAGATTATGTATTTTATATTTAAATTACTCAGCTTTTGGTATTTACTTAGATTTTCTGTTTGTGTATAAAAGCTTGCCAGTTTGATCTTCAGTTAAAAAATATTTAGTGGCTCCCTAGTACCTGGCATCAAGCCTACCAAAGGAATCAAAAAGAAAGATTCTTTCCCTGGAAAATGCTTCCTTCTTGGATTTCTTTCTCCCTCTCCTCCTTCTTCCTTTACATCCTTATAGTGGTTTACAAAAATGATCAATACATTATTTAGAACACAAAGGAAACCAGATGAAGAGATCAAAAGGGTTGGAAAATATAGTAAGGCATGTTAGAGCCATTGTGCATACCTAGAGATCTTCTACACTTATTCGTGGTGATTATAAATTTGTCTCTCAGTTTCCCAGAAACCCTAGCAAAGGGCGGAAAAATGCTACTATTTATATGATTCATAATCCTATAAGGTGCTTTTTTTGGTTGCTAATGAGAAACGTTAATAAGAAAGCACAACAGTTATTTTGTAAAGAAGAAGTAGATCCTGAAACGAGATTGTTCTTATTAAAGAAGGAAGAAGCCCCAGGGACTACAGGTGCACTGAAGCAAGAGGGTAGAGAGCTCATGGGGCAGGGAGGTGAGTCAAGGGTAGAAGGAAGCTACAGTTAAAAAGAACTAAGGTATAAAATGAACTTTTTCTCTGCTCAAAGTCTGGAGGCATTATCTTGAGAAACCTCAAAGTGCAAGTTTATATACATACGGACTTTCCTTCACCTGTTTATCTCCTGCCGGAACATTGTACTCTCTGGAACTTAAAAAAAAATTGATTGAAAAAATTTCCTAGAAAGCAGAAACTTTCAAATTGCAATAAACAGCAAGGAAAAAGACAGAAACCTGAGCTGCATTTAGGGATCACACTTGAATTGAGGAAAACCACATGTCAGCAGGGAGAATCTGGTAGTTAAACAACATCAAAAGCATGGCTGTCTCTGAAGTCAGACATTAAGTGTTTTAGGGCTGAATTAAGCAGGGAAAGGCACCAGCAAGACTCGTACCCCAAATGCAAGCCAAAGATGTTCCACAGGGTATCTGCTGGAAAATCACCAAAGCCAGTGTTTCCATTTTTCTTTCTTCAACTCTTCAAAAAAAAAAAAAAAAAATGCAGCTGCCTCCTCTGGAGCCTTGAGGAGGAAAAAACAGACCAATAAAACAGATCAAGTGGGTGTCAGATTGTCTGGAAAGAGGCTGCCTGTTGACTGCTAGGTTGGCTGACACTATTTAGCAAGGGACAGGACTCATCAGGAACTTGCCTTCCCAACTAGGGCCTGATTCACTGCCAGGTTTTCATCATGATTCAATCCATCGTGCATCAACTGCTTTCTCTGCCATGGAGGCTCTTAAGAGGAAAATGCTTATAATGCTTCACATATTGCTAAAATCAAGACCTAGTATGACTTCTCTTTAGTCTTACCTTGTAGTTCACAGAGAGCACAGCTCATTGTATGTATCTTACTATTAGAATTCTGTTATCATCATATTAAATACTTTAGTTCAGTAGTTGTCATCTAGCTACACTGTGAGATCCTTAAGCCCAGGAAATTGTCTCCCTCTTTCTGACACAAAGTGTAGGTGCTTAATTATTTTATAGTAAAGAAATAAAGACAATCTACTGACAACTTCTTCCTGTAGTTGGCCATGATTCCATTTTCTAACTTTCCTGGAACTCCCAAAGTTCTTTTTTATGTCTAATCCTGGTCCTCCAGCATTTTTCAAAGTAGTTCTTTGAGCTTGTACACTGTAACTACTCCCAAATTACCTTTGATTATGTTGGCCAGAGTTAGTTTCTGATGTTTTTAGTCAAGGATGCTGACAGACACATTGTAGCAAGGACCAAGCTGAATTAGAAAACTCAATTAAATGACGCCAAACAAACAAAAAAATGAAGTGATCAGTATGGCCGGACAAAATACTTAACTGTAAGACATTTTATTTAATAGAAAATGTCAACTAGGACCTCTCTGTCTCTTGATATCTGGGGACAATTGACTGGAGTCCCTCAATTCTACAGCTTGTGGAAGTCTAAAGCCTTCTTTCAGATTTCTGAAATCTCCCTAGGGCATTTATAATCTCCTGCCATCCTGTTCCTTTTGGGTGTCCTATCTCACATGGGCATCCTCTCTTCCAAACCACATTTACCAACACAGGAATGTCAGACATCTCAGCAATGTATACATAGACCCACACACGCACATTCACATGCACATACGTATTGAAATAAAACATTTATCATATAAGAGAAAGCAATGCAGTTTTATGACCTTGAGAAAGTTATTTAACCTCCTTGTGTCTTAGTTGACACATGTTGTAAAATAGGGATAATAAGGATATGTATCTTGTAGGACTGTGTTAAAAATTAAATGGAATCATATCAGTTTCTACCCCATGCTGAGCTCACACATTCTACAAAAGAAACATTCAACACTAATTCATATCCAAACTAGAAAATTTTCCTGAAGGACTGGGTCCTTGGAGAAGTCAGCGCATATACCCCATTAAAGAAAAAAACAAAAAGTTATGCAACTGTACTCTCAAAGTCCCCTACAACTAATGTTTTGCCCCTTCCCAAACAGAGCCCAGATTCTCCCTTTCTGAATCATCTCTCCTCCAAACTCCTCCCTTTTCCATTCATTTTCTTCTATCTTCAGAGCAAGTAAAAGGATTCTTTTCCTGGGCTAGAAATCCAGACCTTTCGGTTTCACCCTATGTAGGTACTTTTCCAAGTGGGGACATCCCTTACCAAGGAAGAATTTCTGGTTCATGCTTTTAAAATGACAAAATTTACCCTTGCTAATTACACCTAGAACATGGGTGTCTAGACTTCAGTCATTTGCATAAAACCCTTGTGATTTTTTTAACATTCCTTTATTAATTAATATAAAAATGCATAATATTTTAAAAAAGAAACTGACATTTCATTTTAAATAAATTAATCATGGAAGGAAATATTTTTTACTATTTTAAGTGGCAGAATAGTATTACTCATCCTCAGGAGGTAACCTCAAAATAAGCATTTAATTTTAAAATAAAAATACTGTTGGTGTACCACCTAAATTCATTATGCATTCCTAACAATTCATGAATCACAATTTGGTAAATGTGAGCCATAATAATCTTTTGTTATGGACATTCAGAGGCTGTACAGAGAGGACATGAGTGGAAAATCTGTGGCATTTGCCTGTTATTAATACTGTGGATAGAGGGGGGAGTGGGTGAGGAGGAACATATGTTGATGGGATCTGGTTAGAAAACAGACAGAGAGGATGGTCCAGAGACAAGATTCTGGGGCGTGATATCATCTTGTATCCCGTACTATTGTTCCACAGCACCCAGAAGAATGGCTAATGTCCATTTAATCAAATTGTGTTCTGCTCTTAGAATCTAATGCTGCTATAAATAAATGTTTAAAAGCTAGAAATGTTACAGATCATAATATCTGAATTATTCCCCCAAAAGTACATTTTGACCAACTGATCCAGTTTGATACAGTGTCTGAAATTTAAAACAATTTCATAATGTGTCACCATTGATATTGCTCACTCTGGCTTTTTAATTAATAAAAATAAAATTGAGATTCTCTGCATTTCACTCTGCTTTCTCTGGGCAAATAATTTCACAAACTTTTAGAGGAAAATTAAAGACCTGGCACCAGGTCTGGCACCAGCCTAAATAATCTATGTTGGCCGGGTGCGGTGGCTCAAGCCTGTAATCCCAGCACTTTGGGAGGCCGAGACGGGCGGATCACGAGGTCAGGAGATCGAGACCATCCTGGCTAATACGGTGAAACCCCGTCTCTACTAAAAAAATACAAAAAACTAGCGGGCGACGAGGCGGGCGCCTGTAGTCCCAGCTACTCGGGAGGCTGAGACAGGAGAATGGCGTGAACCCGGGAGGCGGAGCTTGCAGTGAGCTGAGAGCTGGCCACTGCACTCCAGCCTGGGCGGCAGAGCCAGACTCCGTCTCAAAAAAAAAAAAAAAAAAATAATCTATGTTAAAGTCCTAAGACTCTGAACCAAGTCAGTACATCTGGGAAATAACAAAGTCCACACACTTTTATAGAGAGTGTAAAATGTTTTATTGCTAAAAATACAGTCTTTTTGCATATCTATATGTATTAGAACACAACCTTATTCGAAATATATATATTACAACAATGACAAACTGATCAACATCTCTTTATTAAATACCCACCATGTACCAGGGATTTTGCCAGGGATCATGAAACACATTCTACCCTCAAGGAATTCCCTGGTTGGGGTGATAGTACATCTTGGCAACTCAAGTCATATTACACTAGAGTTTCTGTCAAGATATTTGACAGTTCATTTTGTGATAGTTTCCTACTATGTCAAACACAGAGGCACAAGGCCCCTGATCTATACCTGAAATATACTTTTCTAGAGGTCTCAAGTGAATGAAAAACAGTTCCTGTGATTACAGAAAGAATGTATTTTTTAGGATGTATTCCAGCTACTGATATCTATGAATAATTCTCAGTCTCAAATGCCAATTCATAACATTTAGGCCTTATTGAATACACTTTTCTTTGTACTATTTGATTGTGCCAAATAAAACAAGTCTTTTCGAAAAGAAATTCTTCCCTAGGAGTCGGATTATTATTTCATCTCCAAGGTTTGCAGAAAATTACAGGAAAACAAATCAGAACCAAAGAAAACCATTTAGCTTTATGTAACTATACCATGCAACCATTATGTCACATAATATAATAACCTAGTTGAGAAAAGAAGTGGACAAACTAGACCCTGCTATAAAAAGCAACTTGAATTTGTCTCAAGTTTAGATGTACAGATAGATATTCTTAAGCTATTTTTACCCCTACTTAAATACATCTTTCTTCCTATTACAGAGATGAATATCTATTTTCAAACACCATCTCCATAATGCAGACTTTTAGTATAGGAAGCTGGATATATTTACAGCCATATTACATTTTTCATTTAAACGGAAATGACAAAACACTAATAATCAAACAGTACCATGAACATGATTATATATGAAACATCAAAGAAAATCCACATCCGTTAACTTTATAACTCTATAACAACAGATTTTTAGACACTTCATAGCAGAAATGTTCACAATTTATAACACAATATGTACAGAAAGGTAACATACCTCACATTAGCATCAAATTTGTCCATTACAGGAAATAAGCATGAGTGAGTCGGATTTCGGTGCCCACAGGGTCCTAGAATGGGGGAAGTAAAAAGATGTTAAAAAAGACAGTACCATTGAAAAATAGAAGTCCTTGTTTTAAAAAAGTCAAGTAATTATTGCTTCCTATTAAGACTTGTTTTGTAGAAATATTTAATAAATAATAGTAAAGCAAAAAGCTTTTGGCATATGGATGTACAGAACAGCTGAGTGCCACAAAAGGTTTCTTTACATCCTACTGATTGCTTGGTGATTAAAACATATGGGTGCTTCTTTTTGCTCCAATTATTGTTATTTTTGTTCTTCCCAGAAACGTGGCTTATTTTTATGATCTGTATTAGGATAGTAACTAGTGAAGATAGGTAGCTACATTCTTATGCTTAAAATAGTATATTGCCCAAAATCGCCATTTTGTTCCTATGAAGATTTTCTTTTTTTTTTTTTTTTTTTTTTTTTTTTTTTTTGAGACGGAGTCTCGCTCTGCCACCCAGGCTGGAGTGCAATGGCCGGATCTCAGCTCACTGCAAGCTCCGCCTCCCGGGTTTACGCTATTCTCCTGCCTCAGCCTCCCGAGTAGCTGGGACTACAGGCGCCCGCTACCTCGCCCGGCTAGTTTTTTTGTATTCTTTTAGTAGAGACGAGGTTTCACCGTGTTAGCCAGGATGGTCTCGATCTCCTGACCTCGTGATCCGCCCGTCTCGGCCTCCCAAAGTGCTGGGATTACAGGCTTGAGCCACCGCGCCCGGCCCCTATGAGGATTTTCAAAGAAAAAAAAAAGGTTTAAACTATTTTAAGGGTAGGGAATCACAGATTCTTTTGAGAATCTAGTAAACTCTTGAGAACTGTCTGACCAGAAATAAATAGATATGCATGCACACACATGCACACCTTCTTTTTTTTTTTTTTTTTTTTTTTTGAGACGGAGTCTCGCTCTGTCACCCAGGCTGGAGTGCAGTGGCCAGATCTCAGCTCACTGCAAGCTCCGCCTCCCGGGTTCACACCATTCTCTTGCCTCAGCCTCCCCGAGTAGCTGGGACTACAGGCACCCGCCACCTCACCCGGCTAGTTTTTTGTATTTTTAGTAGAGATGGGGTTTCACCGTGTTAGCCAGGATGGTCTCGATCCCCTGACCTTGTGATCCGCCCGTCTCGGCCTCCCAAAGTGCTGGGATTACAGGCTTGAGCCACTGCGCCCAGCCACATGCACACTTTCTAGACAGTCCATGGTTCCTTGAACTCAGGAATCCAGGAATCCCAGGCCCATCCAGGAACCCCAGGCTAAGAATTCCCAATTGAAAGAGAGTTAACTTTGAATTACCAAAGTTCCTCTATCACAGACCCTCAGAAGACCTCATCCTCTTTAATGGATGGGCATTCACTGATCTCCACAAAATCAACCCTCTTAACTAATTGTTCAGTTCCATTTTTGCAAAGAATTTTTATATCTTCCTCACATCTGTTCCACAGCATGATGAATCAGTGAGTGTAGGGGCAGGACCCAGCTGTCCCTTCCAGGGTCACCACGAGCACGTTCCTTTTTCTTCTGAGCATCATCATTCACTTCTCAGTAAAGAGAAGAGATTAGAAAAAAATAATCTCTGAGTTAACTCTTAGCTCTGATAGTCTATAGTTGTGTTTGCTAGTTTTCTAATTGAATCTTACCAAGAGGAAACTTGAAATCTGTTTATCTACATAACAGAACCATGAAACTCAGCCTGGACCTTTGGACACCTTGGCCAGGGTGAGCTAAACAGATGTGGCTGGCAGCCAGGAAGAGAATGGCAGATCACAAGATCTGGAAAGGACCTCGACTCTCAGCGTTTTTCAATGTTTGTTTCTTAGATCCTCTAAACTTAACAGGAGCTCCCATGGGCATTTCTGGGCCTGGAGCAGACATGGGGAAGGCTCCACCTGCAGGAATCTGAGCCCCCTCCCCTAATCTGAAGCAAAGTAGCTCAGTCCACATCTCTGTTTTATATTTTGAATGTAGAATAATATTTTGCTGGAAATATACAAGTACAAAGCCCTAACTATTGAAGTGATGGGGTTCAATCCTCTTTCCTCATCTATCTAAAATTTTTCCTGAGATGATCACATCCATCTGGTAGCTGAAAATGCAGTACAATTACAATACTATTCACTGTAGGCTCCCAAAATTGTATCCCTACGTTGAGACTTTCCCAGACGTACACAGTGACCATCCAGCATCTCAAGATGGATGATTAAAAAGCATTTCAAACTGAACTCTTCCTTTCTCATCTCCAACACAAAAACCTCCTCTCTCCCAGTGTTCTCCATCTCAGTAAATGGCCCACCATCTACCCAGTGATTCAGACCAAAAACATTTCTTCTCATACCCTAAGACCAAACCATCAGCAAACTCATTCTCTCTATGTTGAAAATGATTCCTGGCCGGGGGTGGTGGCTCATGCCTATAATCCTAACACTTTGGGAGGCCTAGGTGAGCAGATCGCTTGAGCCCAGGAGTTTGAGACCAGCCTGGGCAACGTGGCAAAACCCCATCTCTACAAAAAATTAGCTGGGCGTGGTGACACATGCCTGTAGTCCCAGCTACCTGGGGGGCTGAGGTGGGAGGATTACCTGAGCCCAGGAGATTGAGGCTGCTGTGAGCCAAGATCATGCTACTGCACTCCAGCCTGGGTGACAAAGTGAGACCCTGTCTCAAGAAAAAAGAATGAAAGAAAAAAAGTAAAAGAAAGAAAGAAAATTATTCCTACACCTGACCCTTCTCATCACCTCTGGACCCAGCACCCGGGGCCAAGCCACCAATTTCTTTCTCTGAAATACTCACCCACACCTCCAATCTGTCTCCTGCCAGAATGATATTTTTAAAATGTAAGTCAGGTCATTTCTTGCCTGCATAAAATTCTAGTGGCTTCCTATCATACTTGGAATACAATCCAAATTCCTTATCATAGCTAACCAGACCTTACGTGGTCTGGCCCCCACTCTTCTCCAAACTCAACTGTAGCCATGCCCCTCCCCTTCCCTGCCCAGCAACTCACTGGCTTTGCTGCTTTCCTGGGCTGTAATTGTAGGTTCCCACCTCGGGGCCTTTTCACTTTGTCTCTTTTCCCTGGAATGTGACCGTGTAGATTACTCTCTCACTTCCTTAGGGGTGCCGCTCAAATATCACTTCCTCAGACAGGTCTTCTCTCAACACCTAACTACAATTTCACACCCCATTTTCTAAAAATGTCTATCCTCTTTCTCTGTTCTATTTTTCCTTCTCAGTATATACATATATAGTCAATTGCTTCTTTATTTGTGATCTGTCTTGCTCACTAGAATATACATTTCAAGAGGGCATAGGACACTGTCTTGATCACTGTGACATCCTCAGTGCCCTAGAGAATTGCCTGGTATATTGTATCCTCATCATAGATATTTATTGAGTCAACTAAGTGGTTCATTCATTTTGCAAATGAGAAAACTGAGGCTTAGGAGTTTTTGACTTCCACACTGGGAGGAAGGGGACCATCCCAGAATACAATATAGTAATTTAAAGAATAGCAAAAGTGTTATATCTTAATTAGTTACCCTTTACTACATGTTAATAAGTGCCAGACATTGCCCTTTTTCTCCTCCTCCAACCTTTGAGTCCAACCTCTAAGTCCAACCTCCATCCTACAGATGAAGAGACTGAGGGTCCGAGAGGTTAATTGAATTGCTGAAGTCATACCCAGCAGCACTTGACCAATCTGGGAATAGAGTTCAGGGCTATGAATTCCAAAACTCGAGCTTTAGCTTACATCATTCTTGTCATCTTATTATATGTCCTCCCACTGGAAAAAGAGAGTATCCTGATGAAAGTGAACATTTACCATAATTTTCTGCTGTCCATCCATCTATTTCATTTTTCTCTGAGAATAATGTCTTGATTTTCCTTACTGGAACCAACCCTTCCCTCCTCTAATATCTAGCTCCAGTGATGAACACATAAGTAGGGCTGGTCAATCAGAATAGTCCATTCCTGGCAACAAGAATGCCTTAGCTTACTGGCTGGACCAGGGAAAGCAAGGCCTAGAATTTTTTCTAGAAAAAGCCTATCTTTCCTCTGGTGTTGTCAGACAGTTCGAAGCTGTTGGTGGCCATCATTGCCACCCCATGGGAGGAGGTTGTCTGAGAAGAAAACTAAACCAAAGGAAGGCAGGGCTGCAATACAGGGAATGCCAGTGTCCTGACTACATAATTTGAGGCTTCCTGCAGTGTCTTAAGAAAATTTTACACTTGAATGTCCTAATTACTAGAGCCAACAAATTCTTTTTCCCTCCTTTTTTTTTTTTTTTTTTTAGTAGAGACGGGGTTTCACCGTGTTAGCCAGGATGGTCTCGATCTCCTGACCTCGTGATCCGCCCGCCTCGGCCTCCCAAAGTGCTGGGATTACAGGCTTGAGCCACCGCGCCCGGCCGCTTTTTCCCTCCTTAAGCCAGTTTCAGTTGTGTTCCAGTCAGCAAGCAAAGGAATGCTGAGTAATATATAATAAAATCAATATTGTATTGTTTTACAAATTAAAAGGAAGAAAAGCTGGGTAGTTTCAGCTTTAAAAGACGTTAAAATCTAAAGTTTATATCATTAAAACTGCATATGGAAATGTTACAACACAAGGAAAATCTTATATATTCATAGCATATACATTGTTACATTTTTGCACTGAAACCCAATGAGCAAATTTAAAATGATTGCCTTTTAACAAACCAGTGAGATAGCATGCATTTTATTAGAGAAAAAGGAACAGAGGAAGGAGGAGTTCATGATTAGTACCTATCCTAATTTGATTAATTGATTATGCCCAACTATTTTCTGCAGGGCTCACCAGGGAGAATTAATCAGAGCCATGATTATAGGAACATCTCTTGCTGGGAAGATTGCATAGGGTGAGGGGGATGTGGAAGGAACCAGTGCTTTTATCTTGAATACTTATATTTCTGGCTTCTTCACAAAACACTGCCTAGCTGATTAAAAACACAATCAGCTCAGAGCATCTCCTATGCTCAGGTACAAGTTGTGTCACTTCTAAAAATTCTGCCAATTCAAATCCATTAAGACCTGGTGTGTATGTGTGTGGGGGTGTGAGTGTGTTATAATGACAGTCACGCTGTACCCTACCATCTGGGCTAAGGGACAAGAAATGATACCCTCCATACTAATCTGCTTCGGAGAAACAGTCCTAGATCATGGCAAGTTCTGGAAAAGGGATGGGCAAGGAGTCAAGCAAACCCTTCTACCATGTGAGGTACAAATGCATGTCTCAATAGTCTCTCAAGAGCATGCTTGACAAGCTCAAACCACTGGAATTACTGAAAACATTTTATCCATCATAAAAGTAAAATTGCAGCAACACGTAACTCCATCAGATTCCCTTGAGCTTCTTTTTCTTGATGGATATATTCAGAATCTGATTTTTCCTTATAAGACTAGGAGGAGGAGGAAGAGCTTACTTTATTTATGCCACTCAATACCATTCCAACCCTTGGTTTTCTGGCTTTACAAGTTTTAAGGGCAAACCCCAAAGGTAAGTGCATCCCATCTTTACCCTTGTTTTTGATTCAGAATTCTCTGAAAGATTGCTGTGGAACAGTCGTTAATGGTTAACAGAAGGTGTGTAGTTGCATCTCTATTATAAGAAGTGTGAGCACAGGGTTCACATGTGAATAGTCCCCACCTATTGGAATGAATATCGATGTAGTTTGGTACAGTGTCAACATCTGCAAACCTGGAGATATGTTGTAACCTCAGCTTGCTTTTCTCCGCTTTGTTTTGTTTTCTCTGGTTTTGGTTGCATGGATGGATATTCATGCATAATTATGCTTGGATTGACCACGTTTCTTTATAGAGTATGCCTACATTTGTTCAATTTCTACATCAAAGGACATATCCCAATACCCTTCTTTTAGGACAAGTGTCAGGAGTAAGTAAAACATTATTATGTTAATAGCCAAATCAAGGGTGGGAGCCTGACATAATGGAATAATTGATTATGGCCCACTGGAGGGGAAGTCACTGGACCTAGGTCCTCCACCTGACACTGCTACTGTCTTATTCTTAAGCAAGTCTGTTCACTATTCATGATCTCAATTTTCCCAGTTGCAGAATGGAACGGGGCAGAGGATGAACCCACGGGAGAAATGTCCAGTAATTAGAACTTCTCTAAAGTTACAGGAAATGTGTAGAATGTCTCAGATAGGTTCCTTAGGTAGAATAAAAGTAAGAGAAATGTGTAAGGCCAGATATTGGATAAGATTTACCTATACAAAGGCTTGTTGTTGGCTTTGTCACCTCACTGCTATAACCTACTACCCGCCATATGCACTAAAACACACAATCCCATCAGGATCACACAAGCAAGCAACTCACAAACAGTCTTACAAATTCCATCATGATCATGATTTCCTAGTACTCCAAACTCTCTTGACCTTCAGTATGAAAAAAATTATAGAATCAACTGAAAACTTGCAACAAAGAAAATACTCTCACTAAATGGAAGAAAAGAATCCTCTTCTTGGCTATTTACTTGGATTTTGTTTTCCGGGAAACATTCAGAATTTATCAGATGCTGTCCTGGCAATTTTTTTTTAACCTTAATCAGCTGATATATTCTCTTGAAAAGAATTTCTGCCTATAAATTCGTCCCTCACCAAAAAACCACATTGTTTATCTAGAGATCTAAATTGCAGTGTACAGGTGAAAATGTGTACAAACGATTAAAAAAAAAAAAAAAGAAGCCTGTGTTTCACGTGCTGGATCTTATTAGCGCTGGTAGTAAAAATGTCATTTGAACTAAGTCATTTAGAAAGATTTAGTCCTAAATTAAAAGTTTCTAGCCATTTCATTTGCATAACTGAATATCCAATACGGACACCAATTTTGTTATAATTGAAATACATCTATACTGACAAGTACAATTAGGATGCAAAATGTTTTTAACTTTTTTCAAAGTAAACACACGTTTCTCAGCTGGGTTAATAAACATATCACAGCTGGTAAGTTTAGCACCTTTGTGAAAAAACTGTTACATTAAACAGCCCTTAACCAATGAAAGGATATTTAAAAGGCATACCCAATCTATCTTTTGTTAAGAGGAATGGATTACAGGAAAAATAAAGGGGTAACATACAATTCCATTTCATGTTGTGCTGAATGGGATATATCTATCTAGTGTTTCTAGAAATCAGGTTTTTTTCCCCAAAGGCAGAGATTTTTTTCCCCCAAAGAATACAATGAGATCCCAAGAAAACAGGACCAATTAAGTGTTAATCTGGAAATTTCATAGGAAAAAAAGAGAAGATTCAGTCATTAATTCATGTGCTTTTGGAATCACTTGATTAACATTTCACTTGCTATTTGATCACAAATGCTATGAGAAAAGAGATATAGTATGTGATCAGCAAGCATCTGAGAATAAATGGCATGGCATAATCTGAAAGTTCTACTCAATAAATAGAGAAGGAATAATTAGCCTTGTCTTTGTGGCTCCAGAGGAGAAATGGGTGCAAGGCTCATGAGGAGTTTGAGACTCACTGTGAGGTAGTTCATTTCAATCATCAGCGCTGGCCAATTATTGATCTGTGTGCCTTGGCAAGCGAAAGGATCCACCTCAGTAGGAGGCTTAGACTAAGGCCAGAAAGCCATCAGATAGTCACGTTTGAGGGAAATAAACAAATCTTGAATGATTCTGAATTCTGAGGAAATCCAGGAATGCAATGAGAACAGAACTAAGAGGCTGTCTATTGTAGAGCAATGGTTCTCAAGTTTAGGCATGCGTAAGAATCACCTGGAGGCTTGTAAAAATGCAAAGGCTGGACCTTACCCCCAAGTTTCTGATGTAGTAGATTTAGAATGGAGAATCTACATTTTAACAAATTCACAGATATTACTGCTGCTGGTGGTTCAGGGACCACTCTTTGAGAACCACCGTGGCAAAACAGCAGTTCGCCAAGTGTGGTTCACATCCCACTGGAGAAAGGATATGGTCTTAGGCAGTAGGTATCTAGAGCATTAAGTATTCATCAGATCGTATGGCAAAAACGTGTTCCCTTTTAATTTTCTATTTTAATTACTGTTTACATTGATTAAAAGGATTCAAATAGGTGCTAGTTTATCTATGAAAACCCTCCTGTTATTTCCTAATCTCTCTTTTTAAAGGAAGAATAGGTCTCAGACTCACAATTTTTTTTTTCTGGAAATACCATTGTCTTAGTTGGGACCCCAAGAAGCGGAACTTGTGATAAGGACTAAATACACATTGTTAATTTGGCAGGTGCCAGTACACAGATAGGGGATAATAATACAAAAAACGGAATAAGGCACAGTCAATAAAATGTGTGTTATTAAGCCACTGAAGCTTAATCTCACAGGGAAGCTTTGAGAAATGGTGTAAAACATATGCCTCAGAATTCTCCCAGACAAGCGGGTAAGATGGTGGGGTGTGGATACTCCTGCACCCACAATTTTTTGGTTAGAGCTATCCAAAGTGGAATCTGGATTCTCAGGCACCTCCAATGTATTGTGCTTGTGTGCAAAGGGGATTCCAGTAGCCTGAGAGCAACCCTCTAAAAATGTTGCAGGTTCATCATTGGAAGTCTGACGGCTTACAGAGAAATGGTCAGGGGATCTACAGGGAAATGAAGCAACACCAACATTGTCTGTTCCAGCTATTTAGCTGAAATACAATATGAATACATTGTTCTTGGTATATTGTATTTGTTTGTACAGTTATCTTCTATTTCTTGCAATTGGTACTGGTTTTCACTTTTCAATTTTGTTTCCTTATAAAATAAATTTATTTAAGGAAAATTAATTGATCTAAAGAAAAATGTTACACAGTTAATGTTCCAGATGGTATGAAAAGGTGGCAAGAATCACGAAGTAGTAAAACTCAAACAATTGACGTTTGAGAAATGCTGGCATAATGGTTTAAAGTGGGAGTTGGCACCTTTTTTTCCTGTAAATGGCTATTTACCAAGTATTTTAGGCTGTCAAGAGCATAAGGTCACTGTCACAACTACTCAACTCTGCTGTGTAGTATGAAAACAGCCATTAACAATACATAAATGATGGACATGGCTGTGTTCCAATACAACTAAATATATGGACATAGAAATTTAAATTTTACGTAATTTATACTTGTCACAAAATATTATTCTCCTTTTGATTTTTTTGAACAATCTAAAAACGTAAACATTTATTTTTTAGCTTGCAAGCCATACAAAAACAGGCAGTGGGATAGTTTGCCAACCCCTGATTCAAACCACAACCCTGGAATCTGTCCTAGTTCTATTAATTACCGATATGATCTTGGGCATATTACTTGACTTTTCGTAGCCTCAGCAGCCTCATCTGTATAATGGGGATAAACATACCAACAACCTCACAAGGTTGATGCAAAATTTAAAAATAGGAAATGAACACTTATAAAGCAGGTGCTCAATGAGTTCACAGTATGATGTCAGCCAGCTGTTGTAATAAGGTGGATTCCAGCTTTCCTGTGTCCCAATAATTGCAGGGTAGATATTTCCTACTCTGTTTCTTCACAAAGGCAGCTGTGCACCTAGTGGCCCATCTCCCCTACTTTGGAATGTGGCTACAGAAATTATTCCCTTTCTATATAGGATAAGCCTCTGAAGGCTGAGCTTGAAAAGGCCCAAAAGTTCTTGTCATTACTGATTGCAGAGGTCTGGAATTGGGAGCAGGTCAAATCGAAATTTGCCTTTCATCCAAATTAACTCTTTACGACTAGTATTTTGAATCTTACAGAATTATGCTGTTGACAGCAGTGGTTCTCAAACATTAGTATATCTAAAAATCACACGGAAAACTGTAGGTTCAGGCACTGCCACACTCAAAGCATTTTTTTTTCTTGCTTTTAAGATGGAGTCTCGCTCTGTCGCCCAGGCAGGAGTGCAGTGGCCTGATCTAGGCTCGCTGCAAGCTCCGCCTCCCGGGTTCATGCCATTCTCCTGCCTCAGCCTCCTGAGTAGCTGGGACTACAGGCGCTCGCCACTGCGCCTGGCTAATTGTTTCGTATTTTTAGTAGAGATGGGGGTTCACAGTGTTAGCCAGGATGGTCCCAATCTCCTGACCTCGTGATCTGCCGGCCTCGGCCTCCCAAAGTGCTGGGATTACAGGCTTAAGCCACCGCGCCCTGCCTCAAAGCATTTTTGAATCATAAATGCCCCCGTGATTCTGATGAAGATGATTCCTGGAGAGCAGTTCAGGAGACACTGCAAGCATGGAGTGCAATCTGTCCAGGTGAGTATACCCTTCTGAAATCCTCTTTAATGATTTTTCTGTATCTATTTAAATGCCTCATTGGCTGAGAGACCTGGATTATAGTATTTGCTCTGCGTGCCAAGAGAAAGGTTTCTGTAGGCATGTTTACCTCTGCTGTCCTCACTCTATGCTATTTCTTCTGAACCTCCTAGATTAAGAAACCATTTATACAGAATTCTCCATTTCAGATATCATGTGCTAATGATCATATCCAGTTAAACATGCCAGTGCAATCTCAAAAGACATAGGCTATTTACAGCCTCTTGGATGAAAATTCTTGAGCAAAATCTACATTTTTCCTAGACTAATAAAATGTCACCTCCCCAAAGGCTGCTGTCTACAATCTCCTACCAAGAGTTTCTAAACCAACCCCTGGAGCAAAAAATAAAATTATACCCATAGACTTTAGAGGAGTCCATTTAACACAGAAGAAAGGGCTCCTGGGGAAGAAGCAGAAGAAGAGCAACGGCACATTTTTATAACAGACCAAGAACCGAACCCTTCACCTGCATTGCCTCATTCTCCTTCACTTCACACTATCAGGAGATTCTGCAATTATTCTCATTTCACAGATGAAGAAACTGAGGCATAGGAAAGAGGAGCCACCCAAAGCAATTCCAGACAGTGACTCCAGAGCCCAGAGTTTTAACCACTAAGTTATCCCACACACACACACACACACAAACCCAGATCTCAATCATCCCCTATCTCAGCTCTCCCAGCTTAATTTACTATTACTTATTTAGCTTCTCAAAGCTTTCAGAATGTCTACCAGCACTTGAAAGACAATACGTTTTTAACTAAGGCTCAATTTTGCCCTTGGCATCATGTGACTTTGAGCTCCTCACTTTGCCCCAGGTTTATAGCTGTTCAGTGTGGTTAAGATATCCAGCCCATCTGTCTTATAGACCCACTACTATTCATGAAGTTCAAATAAGATAACTTATGTGAAAGTCCTCCGAACATTGCAAAAAGTTATCCAAAATGATAATTTCTCAGTCTGTCATTTTCATAAATTATTTTGAAACATTGAGAAGGAAGAAAGAGTGCATTCATTTTATGAAATCATCCGTGTCAAAAATCAGATTTTCCAGAGATGTAAGGTAGATTGTAAAATACCAAAACTGCTGATCTCTGGGGGAGCAAAGAAACACTACTATTTGGAAGGTGGACTATTTTTTGTGGCTCAATGTAATGGAAATTATGGGAGCTTGAGAATCAGATGACCTGGGCACTGGACATTGCCCTGCCACTACCTGAACTTTAGTGCGTCTTTCCGTCTCCCCTTAAAGGGAAGACAAAGCTGCTTGCTGGTTAATAAGGCAGTTAGGGCCGGGCTCAGTGGCTCATGCCTGTAATTCCAGCACTTTGGGAGGCCGAGGCTGGTGGATCACCTGAGGTCAGGAGTTCGAGACCAGCCTGGCCAACATGGTGAAACCATGTCTCTACTAAAAGTACAGAAATTGGCCTAGGTGGGCGGATCAGGAGGTCAGGAGATTGAGACCATCTTGACTAACACGGTGAAACCCCATCTCTACTAAAGATACAAAAAATTAGCCGGGCGTGGTGGTAGGTGCCTGTAGTCCCTGCTACTTGGGAGGCTGAGGCAGGAGAATGGCGTGAACCCGGGAGGCAGAGCTTGCAGTGAGCGAGATTGTGCCACTGCACTCCAGCCTGGGCAACAGAGCGAGATTCCGTCTCAAAAAAAAAAAAAAAAAAACAGTAGAGAAATTAGCTGGGCGTGGTGATGCACACCTATATTCCCAGCTACTTGGGAGGCTGAAGCAGAAGAATCATTTAAACCCAGGAGGCTAAGGTTTCAGTGAGCTGAGATTGCGCCACTGCACTCCAGCCTCGTTGACAGAGCAAGACTCCATCTCAAAAACAAAACAAAACAAAAAAAGAAGGTGGTGTGGGGATTCAGACTGCCAGTGTTAAGTACCAGCCCAATTACCACCTCATGAGTGACCTTGGACCGGTCATGTCACCTGTCTCGGTTTGTTTCCCCAGCATAAAAGTAAGAATAAGAAACAACAACTTTGCAATCATCCAAAGAATGGATTGGTAAATAGATACACAGAAATATGACAAAGCAACTATGGTAAAATTAGAATTATAGAATCTTTTTGGTGACTATATGACTGTTCACTATATAACTCTTTCAACCTGTCCCTGAAGTATGTATTTTCATAATAAAATATTGGAAAATAAGCCTCAAAAAGGGCAACAACAGAGTTTTTAGAAAAGTTAAATGAGATACAGAGCTCTCAGCAATGCTCATGGAAGGTGCTTGGCATTCAATGATGATCTACTGTGCAAGTTGAAGATGAGATACAATCTGTGAGTTAGAGTCGTGCTAGGTGAACAGATGTGATAAACATGAGCAGAATGAGAAGCCAGGCCACATGACACAGAAACCAGGTGGACAGAGAGGAGCCAGGATGTGCCCACTGAAGCATCAGAGTCGAAGAGAGGTGCACGAATGGAAGGATCAGGATGTTGTGCCTGGGTTGCCTCATGTGGGAGAACCTCAAAAAGAAAGGCAGATTGTCTTTATTACAAGCCACACTATGTGATTCTCCATCCAACATCCCTTTCGAAGAAGAAAAATACTGGCCTTGAAGTCAAACCTGAGTTTAAATCCCGTCTTTGCCATACTAGTTGTGTGATAGGAGGGGACATTTATTCAGGCATCCACTACACCACTTGTCATTGGAAAACTTTACCACTATCACAAGGATGAGCCTGTGGCAACTATGCTTCTGCTACGACTTCTTGGTCATAAACAATTGAGCCAATCAGATTCTCTTTCTTGAGAATCTGAACTAAGAGAACAGACTTCTGGGAATGTGTCAAACGAATGGCAGAGCAATGTGGAAAGAGTCATGAACTCCAGGAGCTGAGTTGTCTAGAATTGGCTGTTTTCCCATCCTTCCTGGAGCCAAGTTCCTTAACTCCATTATGAAAGCACTATTGTTTTTTCAATAAATCCCAATTTTTTGTTTAAGTAGCCAGTGTTGGCTTTTATTATGTATAACCAATAAATATATTTACTAATACACCTAGCCTTCTAACTAATACAAGAGTTTAAGTGTCTAGGCCTTAGTTTTCTCATCTGTAGATGAGAGAGACAATACTTCTCTCAGGAGTTCATAGAACAATCAAAGACTAGGTATACAAAATATACATATGATAAATATTCAATAAACATTATTTAAACTAAATCTGAGTTTCAGAACAGATCTTTTTGAGCAAGTGCTTAGAGACACCTTGCTTGGATGGGGAATGTGTGATCATGAAAAAAAAAAAGAAGCTAATATTCAAGAAAAAGGAAGGAGTTGATTGAATTTGAAATTCGGTTTTAAAAGTAACTTTCTGATTGAGATTTCAAAAATTTAATTAGTTCTACATAAATATACAGACTTAAATTTCTGTTGGGTTTCTCCATAGTGCTAATGTGGATTTGAAAGGGAAAGAAATACAAACTTCATGGACAGATAATATATTTTTCTTAACTTAGAGAGACTCTTCAGAATTTATCTGGCAGTAGACAAGATATTAAAGGACTTTTGATTTGGATTACTCTGCGAGTAATGAGGAATTTTATCATCCAAATTAAGGTAGCAGTGGGGGTAGGTGGAGACAAGGAACATGACAAGATCTAAGACCAGAATTAATTCAACCTAGAAGTACAATTACTGAGAAAAAGCAAAGGTTTTTCTGAAACTCAAAATAAGAGGCAAAGCTTAGATGCTTAGTAAGAAATGTCAATTCATCCCTAGTAATTATTGACCTTTCAGTCTTTTTCCACTCATTGGTTCTCATTAATCCAAATGTTTAGTTATCTTAAAATCAGATATATTTTCATTCCAAAAATCCAAGTGGCTGGATTGTGAGTTTCATTTTTGTTCTTTAGGTCTTAACCCAAGAGTTCTCAGATAGTGGTCTCAAGACATGAAGCAACATCATCACCTGCGAACTTACTAGAAATGTAAATTCTCAGACCTTAACCTAGGTGAATCAGAAACTTTGGGAATGAGGACCAGCAATCTGTTTTTTTTTTAAGTTTTAATTTGTAATTTTTGTGGGTACATAGTAGGGTGCACGAGATGTTTTGATACAGGTATGCGATGTGAAATAATCACATCATGATCATGTAAAATGGGGTATTCATCCCCTCAGCCATTTATACTTTGTGTTACAAACAGTCCAAATATTCTGTCGCTCATGAAAGTTTGAGAACCACTGTCTTAACTCAACCATGAGGTTGGTAAAACCAGTGCTCTATCTTTTATTCACTGGCAGTTAACAAACCTGTGAATTTGTTGACATAGGGTCTTAAAAAAAACAGTCAACCTTTTTAGACGTGCCTTAGATTTGCAAGCATATTAGTAATTGGTAAATGGTAAGGCAGTCATTGTTACTCAGACTATATTTAAGGCTAACCCTATGAATAAGTCTACTTGGTAGCCATTTACATTGTATTTCCCTCTGTTCAAACCTGAACTACTTTCTACTGCCTCAATAGTGTAAAAAAGTCAACAGCATGCAGAGTGGAGGAATCAAGGGGCAAATCAAGAAGAATAAAGACAGAGCTTTTTTTCAAAAATGGCAACTTTAATTTTGACAAGAGAAGAAATATCTAAAGTTTAGATTAATGGTAAGGAGAGTTTAATGGGAAAATAAAGGTATAATTCATTGTTCCTTTCTCCATCCCTCCTCTCCCCTGCACCTCCCCACTTTTCCATTACCCAACCCTGCCCCACCCCTCTCACTTTGCATATGCCTTTGAGCTATTTCTGAATAACAGAGAGGGGGCAGAGACATAAAAATGAGATAAATCACATTTCAGCTGAACACAACTCACAACCTCATAGTCTCTAGCCTGTTTTCTAGAGGCAGACTTGGATATACAACTGGGCTTGAGGATACCTGAGTGCTTTTCCACCCTGTAACACCAAGATCCCATTCATGCAAGGCACTGCAATATGGAGGTTCAGAGCATGGATTCTGGAATCAGACAACACACAATTTCATCCCAGCTTCACTGATCCGTAGCTGAGAAAACTTGGGCACATTATTTTACCTCTCTAAGTCTGAGTTACCACGTTGCTAAAATGAGAGTAACAGAAGTGTGTATCCTATGAATCCTTTCATAGGATTCTTAATGAAGATTAAATAAGATCATTCTCATTAAGCATTTAGAACAGTGTCTGGCACATTTCAAGGTCTAGATTAATGTGAGCTATTAAGATTATTATTATATTGCCTCCCAAATGCTTCTCAGCCTTCAGCAGCATGTTGAGCATTTCCAGGCATAGCAACAAGGCAGTGAAAAGCAGGAGGGATAAAGGTAAATGTGTGAGGGTGGTAAAGTTGGAAGTGGGTGGGAAGACAGCTAGCAACACAGCAAATCATCTATTTATTTAAAAACTTTGTTGTAAGATGTTTCTATACAAGGTTACAAGACTCGTGCTTGAATTACAGCAGTGGTTTTCAAGTGGAGTGGTGGGAGGAGGGGTACTTTGCCTACCCACCCTCCGGAACATTTAGCAATGCCTAGAGAAATTTCTGGTTGTCACAAGTAGGAGTTGCTACTGGCATCTAATGAATGCCAGAGATGCTGCTGAACATTCTATGATGCAGAGCACAGTCCTCACAACAACGAACTATCTAGCTCAAAATTCCAATAGTGCCAAGAAATCCTGAATTACTGCATGGTGTGAAGTTAGCTTAATAAGGCTGGACACATTTTTCAATATTCAAAAAAACAATGATATGGAAGATTGAATTTTCATATCAACAAATTGATCAGTTAAATATCAGAAGGTAACCATAAGAAATTAGGTGAAATGTTTCTTGCTACAAACAAGAACGTCAATGGCAATCAGAGAATTCTAGCATTGAGAGAATCCTTGGAAATGATCTAGTGACTAGATTCTAGTTGAAATCATTCATCATATGTCACAGGTGAAGAAACCGAGACTTAGAAAGGCAAAGAAACTTGATCTATGTCACATAATGATGCTACAGCCATCATCCAGATTCTTCCGAAAAACTAATTTAACTTGTTAGTCAGATAGTGATAATATCAAGGGTGTTCATGTATTTGCTTTGCATTTTTTCAGTGATCATAGTCTATATCTATTCCTATCTCCAGAAATTCCCAAATAAGGGCCTTACCTGATAAGGTGGTAGCAGTGGGAATGAAAAAGAAAAACAAAATAGATTTAAGAGGTATTGAGGGAAAAATAGATAAAACCTGCCTATTGATGAAAAATATGTCAGCTACTGATGAAGGAAGAGGAGGAATAAAAAGGTGACTTCAGTTCCCAGCCTGGGTGATGTAGAGGATGGTGGTGTTCAATCACAGGTGGAAAAATCAGGAGGTGGCTTGGGGTAGCAGGATGTTTATGTTGGGTTTCAGGTGCTGTCCTTTAGTCTGTGAAGTTGGGGAAGGAGATGAGGAGATGAACAGAATCAGGGAGGTCCAGAAGAGCACGGTGAAAGAATATACATTTGACTTGTTGGCTTCAAGGATGCTTTTGCCCCCAGAAGGAACAGCATCAGGACTGAAATCCAGATAACTCAGAGGAACCAGACACACTACTGTCCTCTGGGCCCTGGGGCCTCCTTCTGCTCCATATGAGCTGGACTAAATGCTCCCTGAAGCTCTTGCTAGCTTCAGTGAGCTACAGTTCTCCTAGCATTTAAATGATGACTGCGGCTCTCCTCTATAATAATTATTATAATAAGGATATTTCCCACAGGAGGGAATGATGCAAACATAAGAGATTTTAAGATGAGAATGCATGAGGAAAATAAACATGATTAAGAAATGACTTGCTAACGCTGCAAAACCTCTTTACTTTTTACTAATTTTTTTTCCTGACACTTGTATATTTCCTAGGTGAGAGCTGCTCTTCAGAACTCTGCAGGTCTCATCCCTGCCCTGACTTTTTCCTTGTTTCCAGGGCACTGCATCCACCACCCACATCCTTTTCCTTCAAAACCGGTGCTCACCAGGAGCACGCAGCAACATCGCCCTTGGTCACTGATGCTGAAGTTCCATTCCGGGGACAGGGTAAATATCCACTACTGCCCACCACAGTCACCCACAGCTTTAAGGGCCAGAGAATCCATCCCAGCGATAGAAGACAGGGAGGGCAAACTCGAACCAGTGTCCTTCCATCAAAAGCCTCCTTTGGTTCATGTCAAACCTATACCCTAAGAAACCTTCTATTTCTTCCTTTGATTGGACCAAATGGAAATCAAGCCAAGATTTTCTCTTAACATTGAACTCTAGGAAGACAAGTTCATGCCTACCACTTTTTCACCTCTGCCAGCTGCCACTTCCCTGTATCAACAGCCGCTTCTTTCAAAGGCAACTAACAGCACAGTGCCGCACAGGGTAGCAAGCTGTGAGGAAATGCATCTGAAATTGGGATTGGGATTCTGTGAAAGGCAACTGCAGGATGGTTGCGAGTACCAGCAGTGACCGCCAAGGCTTTATGCAGCACAGTGTACCCACACACTCATGGCCACGTATACACACACATCCAAGTGGACGCTCAAGACACACTATCTTGTCTCTCTCTCTCTCTCACACACACACACACGCATACACAGCACACTCTGGGCTGCACATCAAGGACCAGCCATACAGTCCACACACATATCCAGTTACACACTTGGCTATGGATACACAGCCTGTGCGTGCTTTCTCTCACACACACACGCACACACACAAATCTTTACATACACAACCTCCCTTGTATAGTCAGTGAGCACATATGCAGTTTCACAAGTACTTACATATACAAGTGCAAAGCAACAGCCCCAAGCCTACAGTGATCCCACGCTGGAAACACGTCGTATACAACCAGCCAGCCCACCTACACCCTGAGCCGCCCCGTAGCCCACCCTGCCGCAAAGTCGGGTCTCCTGAGTACTGAACCCCCAAGCCCCCGATCCCGTCGTGCTGTCCCGCCCCCGCCGCGTCCCCACCGGCACCCGTGGGCTCCTGGGGTCCCGACCCCCGGCGCACTTGCCGCACATACCCGCTGCCGAAGGCGACGGAGCGAGGCGCCCTGGCAGATTCAAACGGCCACCCCCAGCCGCGGAGCCGAGCTTCTGCCGCCGCCGCTGCCGCTGCGCTCCCAGCCGCTGCCTGCGCCCTCCCCACCGCCCCCTCGGGTGCGGGCTCCAGCCCCCGCGCTGGGGAGCTGGCGGGCTCCAGTCACGGGCCAGGGGCTGTGGACGCAGGATCCCAGCCCCGGATCACCTGGGCTTGCCGCGCATCGTTCTTCTCCCCAACCGAGCCGGACTCCACGGGCTCAACAGCCCCCAGCCCCAGTGATCCCCGCTGCCCTGCCCGCTGCCGCCCCCACTGGGCGCCAGGGACAGCGGGGGTGCCGCTCTGCCAGCAGGGCGCACAGGGGAGTGGGCGCAGAGGCGGGCTGGGACGATCTCACCCGCTCCGGGATGGCCAGCACGCGCCCTCCCTGGCGGCAGCGCTGCCCATCTGATGGAGGTCAGGAGGGAGCCCTGGGTTGACTGCAGGCTCCTGGGTGACCTTGGACAAGTTGGTTAGCCTCTCTGAGTGCCGACTTCCTCTATTCAAAGATAATAAATATGAAAGCGTTTGTGGTGTCTGTGCCAGGGAAATCGTATCCCTGTATAGTTTACTTCCTTCTTATGCCTTTGCCTCTGCCAGAGCCGGGAGAGTTTGGGAGCAGGGTTCAGAGCGAGCTTCAGAGCGAGCTTCGTAACACCTTGGATATAAGACTCAAGTTTTTCAGAGGCAATGATTTCATTTGCCTGAAGTCTTCTTAAATGATCCTGTCCATATTGATAGTCCACTCTTTGCTGTCTTAGCCTGTCCTCCCAGCTTTCAACACCTGTGACCTTGAGCATGTAATTAAACAAGAGTCAAGCCTCAATGCTCCCATCTGTAACACGGGCATAAACTCACAGTTGTGTGGTGCTGGTGTGCCACTTAGTGAGTTGCAGTATCTGTGAGGGACGGTGACAGAGTGAAAAACATTTTTCCTCAACACATGTGAAAAAGCCTCAAATTCCAAGGATAAACTAATTCAAGAGTTAGACTAGTCATGTTGGGAAGGGCAAGGGTGAGCAGAGCCTTCCTTCACGGAGGCAGGCAGGGAGCAAAGAGGGTAATGGGTGAATAATTCACCCCCTCAAGGGCCACTGAGGCCTCCTGGAACCTAAACAAAACAGAGAAACTGTGGACAGTGATTAACTTCTGAAAGTAAATACATCTGCCAAGACAATCTTAAAAAATATTAACTTACAATTGTGAGCACAGCTCAAGTGAACTGGAAATTTAAATTGACCAACTTATTCATGCTAGAAACTTTTGAGTTGGTCCTTTCTTAGTTTCTCTCTGTTGATATGCCTTGTCTCTCATTTTCCCTCTATTTTGTTAGGTCTGTCCTTCTTCCTCATGGTCTATATTTCCTCCCCATCTTACTCTTACACTTTTTTCTCTCTTCTTTCCTTCTCCTCCCATCTGAGTCCCCATTCTGTGTATCTCTTCTTCACCATCTTTGTGCCGAGTTTTTATCTCAACATCTCTCAGCCACTTCCACCTATTAGTTCTTTCCCTGTTGTGTATGTCTTGAATATGTATTTATCTCATATCCCCTATGAAAAATGTAAAAGCAGACGAGCTGTAGATTATTTCTCTAATGACAATACGATCTGAACTTGAATTTACCACTACTCCCCTTCCCTAAACCAAACACCTCACTTAAATGATGCCATTATCCTCACTCATGGATGCTCAAAGCCTGAATCATCTTTGACAGCTCCACCTCTGTTCCCCTTCTCCCCACTTTCTACTCAAACATTTGCCAGTTCCTGGGAAGCCTATTCCCACTCTGTCATTTGCATCTGTCCCTTCCTTCTTATTTCCACTGGGCCTAATTATATATATATTTTTTGGTAATCATGAAAGATTTTCTAACTGGTCTTCTCTCCCTGCAGTCCATCCTCTTCACTGAGGTCAGCATGGTCTTCCTCAGGCAGATAGATCCCCAACAGCATCACTCTTTGCTCTAAAACCCTAATACCCATGAAAGGTAGAAAGCAGCTCCCCAAAGATATCCATGTCCTAATCCCAAGAACCTGTGGTTATGTTACCTTGCATGGCAAAATGGACTTTGCAGATGTGATTAAGGATTTTGAGATGGGAAGATTATTGTGGATTATACAAATGGGTCCTTAAAAATATTATCAAAAGTAAAAGAGAGAGGTAAAAGAAGAGGTCAGAGTGAGAGGACATAAGGACTCAACCCGCTGTCACTGGCTTTGAAGACAGAAGAACGGGCCTATGCCAAAGGATGCTGATGGTCTCTGGGAGCTGGGGAAGACAAGGAAACAGATTCTCCCCTAAGGCCTCCAAAAAGGAAGACAGCTCCACAGACACCATGATATTAGCACAGTGAGATCAATGTCAGATTTCCGATCTAGATAACTGTAAGATAATGAGTTTGTGTTGTTTTAAGCCACCGAGTGGTAATTTGTTGCAGCAGTGACAGCTAACTAATGCAACACTTCTCTTTCACAAATAGAGTTACACACAAATGCTTTATCTTGTTATTAGCATCAATTTAGGTAGCCAGATTTTCAGCCATCTTACTATACCCAAACCTTCTATTCAAGCAGTCTGTTCTTCAAATGCTTTCTTTTCTTTCCTGCTCTGTACCAGTGTTCACAATGCCCTCTCTTCTGGAAAGCCCCTCCACATGATGCCAGTCCTACCACTTGCCAATGCCCATGAACTCCCTGGAGTTATTACTGATCTCTCCCTTCTTTACTTCCGCGGAAACCTCTGTTTGTATTTCTCAAGGTGCATCTCATATTCTCATTTTAAATAGTGCTTTCTAGTGAGAGAGAAGGGAACAAGAAGACTTTACACACACAAGTTGAAACTGCTTCTGGCTTGCTGTTCTCAGAATGCTGTGTTTATGCCTCTCCCGTGGCAGTGGACACCACACTCTGTTGTTTGTGAGTTATTTATGGGTCTGCATGGCTCACTGGATTGTGAATGTCTCAAAGCCAGAAACTAGATCTTACCTCCTTTCATATGCCCCCAGCCCCTAGAACCATGCCAGGCACACAGTAGGGACTCTATAAATGAGCTTTAAATATATGAGTGAGGAGGACAGGTGCAATGTCTGGTTGTATTGAACAGAGAGGGATATTAATACATTTTTCTTGCACCATCTGTTTCTACTTAGTTGGGCTAACCCATTGAAGCGCCTCAGTTAATGCAATGTGGTTTTAAATGGGGCCACCTTGATGCATACCTTGAAATGTATACTATTTTTGGTTTTTATTTATTTGTCTTGTTTTTACTGAAGAAGAGATACAATAAAAGGGCCCTTCATTTTTCAATCAACTTTTTTAAGGGCTATTTTTGAGAGCAAAAGCATTATAAATGTGCGAAGTATTTGGCCCAGCAATTCTATTTCTCGAAATGTATCCTAAGGGTAATAAGTTTATGCATACAAGGATTTGCCTAAAGGAATGTTCACTGCAGGACCTTTTATAAGATTGAATACTTGGAGAGAACTCAAATGTTTAATAATGAGAGATTCACCACTTAAACTGTATTATCCCTCCCTTGAGATATGCTCAGGTATTGAGCATGATTTTGTCAATTGATATTCACTGTATAAAAAGATGTTTGTGAATATGCTTATATTCTTTCTATGCTTGTCTGAACTTTCTAACTACCATACAATAGCCATGTATTTAAAAGTTTTCATTTTTTTTTATAAAACTGTTTTGCCTCCAAAAGGCATCATATAAAACTTTCATATTTATCCAACTTTCAAGAAAATTCATCTACAGATGGGATTCAATTCTCTGATTACGATGAAAGAAGAGAAAAGTCATAAAAGACTTGAAATATAATCTGGATATATCTTTATTCTGTCAATTTATTCACTCTAGGAATATTTATTATACCATCTTAATTAAGGCCTCTGAAAGCAAACAACAGAAACAGATTCTAGCTACCTTAAACAAAAGAAAATGATTGAAATAATATGAGAAACTCACAGAACCACTGAGATACCAGGAAGCAGGCTTGGAGAAGCAGGCACCAGGAGAGCTCTAGAGAACCAAAAAGCAGAAAGCACAGCAACCGGTTCACAGACAAACTCAACCAAGATGCCACAGCATCACTCCTGACATGGTAAATGGCTTCCACAAGTTTTCCATCCTTGGGTGGGTCACTCTCCCAAATGCAGAGTCCCTGGAGAATACACTGGATGGCCAAAGTTAGCTATGTGTCTTTTTCTCCCTTGTTCTGAGTCAGAGGAGTGGAGGGAGAGGCCCTGGTCCCATCGCTATGACTACACACAATGGGCAATATATTGTCCCAGTAAATTAAGAATGCTGTTAGGAAGGTAACATGGAAGCTGGCAGCCTAAATGCCCCCTACGTGTCCCTGTCCCTGAGATGTGCCAGAGACCTGTGCTGTTCAGGCCACAGGCTCAGCTTCCCTGCCAAGGACCCTGTACAACCAGCTCAGTGGAGCTACCAGGCCAGAAACACCACTCAAAGAGATGGTGTTCTTTGATTCTATTATTTCACTTATACACTTGAACATGTTAAGGTTTTCTATTGCTAATTTATTCTAGTCTACAGAAACAAATTATACTTGTTTCTGTTCTGGTTGTCCACACCATACTTTGCTTAACTGGTACAAATACCCTGCTACGTACTTACTACATAGCAGCCTGCCAAATGGCCTGGAGTGTGTCATCAGCACCATACCATGGAGATATCTTAAAAGTCTCAAAGTTTGTTTTAAACCTATTGTATTTAGGGTGCCTTAGCTACAGAAAAGTGCTGTGTGTGTGGTGTATGTGTGTGTGTGTGTGAGAGAGAGAGAGAGAGAGAGAGAATAGAGAAGAGAAAGGAACAAGGAAGATGGAAATTAAATTCCAAATTTAAATTGCTAAAATAAATCAGTGCTCCTCTTGAATTCACAAACTTGAAGACTGCATACCTTCCATCCACTTAAGAGCTGTTAAAATTTAAACAGTTATACAAAGAGTTTTAATGCAGCTGCAAAGGCATGGAAACCAAACTGTAAATACCTTTCCCATAATAAAGCGAGGGTGACTGGCTTTAGTTTAATAAACAGCACAGAGTAAATAAGATCCTAGAGCAAAACACTGTGTCATATATGGGCACATGGGTCATTCACAGACATCTCAGTTTACCTGACAATCATCCTATGTCAGGAAGGAACTTCTAACAAAACCTCCTCCAAATAAACTTTGCAAATTGTTGTTTGTAAGAGTCAAATCTACAGCAGAGGGCCATGCTTATCCTTATTTTGCTATATGTTCTGAAGTGTATGATTATCTCCCACTCTCCCAAACCCACATCAGATTAATGAGTGGGTCTTGTGGCTCAGACCTTTCTACTCAGCTTCCGGGGAGCTCTCAGGTTCTGGAACTTGCTTCCTTTCCCATCCGAGCTCACAGCACTCTCTCACCTGCTGTGCTGAAGCTATGCTGGGCTTTAGGTTTCTAGTTTTACACACAGCTCTTTCTTGTCCCAGGACCTTTGCATTTACAGTTTCCCAGACCTGAAATGCCTTCTCCTCTGTTTCAGCATAAATATCTCTTTTTATGGGTTTTTACAGGTACAGGTTTCCCTGGACCATTTATCCCTCACTGCATTATTTTCTGTCCCAAGCCTCTGTTGATGGCACTCATAGCCCTTATCTCACTCTGTAACTAACTCATTGATGTGTTTTCACTCACCCTGCCTCCCTCACTAAAATGTAAGCTGCTGGAAGTAAGAGATAATGCCCTTCATGAGAACTTGGCTTAGGGTGGACATTCACTTGGTAAGAGGTGAATGGGTGGAAACATGAACACAGGGACAGTTGGATTTTTCCCTTGAGCATCTGTCCTCTCCAGAGGGGTCACAGTTGTCCAGGAACCAAGGGCCCTTGGAGGTCAAAGGAAACCGCTTCCGTGTGGACTAAAGGATGATCACTCATTTTTATGAGAGGAGGTGCCTTAGGAAGAAGTAGACTCACGTGCAGGAGGGGTTATAAAGCAGAACAGGTGTTCAGACACAGTGACATCATATGTCTGTAACTCAAAAATGAATGTGGAGCCAGAGAAGGAGGAGAGAGGCTTCAGATTGTCTCTAACTGGGAAACAGTTGCCCAGAAATCAGCCTAGTTCAAAAGGAATTAACAGAATTGAGCAAGAGAATATAAGACCACATCAATTCACGATAGGGCGTTCTTAATCACTTACTATCCAGCAAAGTCCGTATTAACCTGCTGTTTGAACACTGAAAAGCCGACCGCGTGAAGCAGTAGAGAATACAGGCAGATAAAGGGCGGCGAAGCAGAGTTATCACAGTCCAGATAAGAGCTTCCTGGCTCCTTTCTGTGCTAGCTGGTCTTTGTCCTCCAGTCTTCCCGGTATTGTTTGGTTTAATCTATTTATGTTTGAGACTGCAGTTAACTAATTCATGTTTTATTATCAATAAAAATCAAATAAATGAACACTTAGGGTACTGGAAAGGAAATCTAGAAAACAGGGTCCCAAGTCAGCTCTTTCAGGCAAGGGCAGCCAAAACAAGGAAACAGACATCAAGAGTATGAAGTACTGGGAAAATCCCGACAACACTAAAATTTTATAATTTATTTTTAGATTTATGTGTAGTAAAATTTGCTGGTTTTAGTGTACAGTTCTATGAGTTTTGACCAAGTTACAGAGTTGTGAAACCACTGCCATGCTCAGGATACAGCAAAAGTGAAATTTAACACTGTACTTAGAGATAGAAATTTCACAACTGTACTTAGAGATAGATTTTAAATAATATATTAATGAGGCATCCTTGAATGAGTTCCTACTCCCTACTGTCCACCGCCCCTTCCCCGTACATGTCGGTCCTATTCATACACCTAGAGGCTCTTGTCTTGTAAGTAGAAAAGGAAGCCCTGAGGAGGAAGGGGCTACACTGGAAAGAAAAGTAGGAGATAAGGAATGGTCTCTGGCTCCAGAAGATCCCTTAAACTGATTTGAGCTCTAAAGAGAAGGGTTTAGAAGCAAAAATCAAAAGGAGCGTTCAAAGACGGGTTTAGGCATAAGACAAGATGCCATGTTCTGAGCCCAGTTAATAAAGCAGGGCTAGACTCAGGGAGGAGGACCTATCCTTGGCCCTGGAGAGGCAGGTCTTCATGTCTTTCCCAGCTAGCCTCCTTGGCACAGACACTGGTGCTTTCATGATGGGCAGGAGCAACAGGATTCATCTCCATACAGCACTGCAGGCAGTGGAGATGGTTAGAGAAAAGAGAGACAAGGTGAGTGTGGCTGACATATTTGCATTTGTGGTGCATGTGGATCCCTTTGGGGTCTCCTACAGATAATAAGATGGTTAGTGGATAATTAGAGCTATCGCTTAATGTTTCAAAAAGGGCAACCAGGCTCTCTAGGGGGTTGGCAAGTATTTGTTCCACAAACATTTTATGCATTTTCTATGTGGTGGCCCCTATACTTAACCCTGCAGGATATGATGAACAAAAAGATAGGACTCCACTTTTCAAAGCACTCCAAGCCAAGTAGAGGAGATGGAGTTGGACCCAGATAATTTCAACTCACTAAGATCATTAATAAGGTAAGCATAGGCAGCAAGTGGAGCTCATTATTACTATTATAAGTATTACTGTCATTATTTTATTATTACACAAACAAACATTTAGTGAGCACATACTATTTGCTAGTCACTGTGGTAAGCATTTTATATGCATTATCTCAGTTGAGCCAAATAGCGAGTCTATGAAGTAGATTCTATTACTATTGCAATTTTTCAAAGGAAAAAGAAAGCACAGAAAGACTGAGAAACTTGATACTGAGAAAACATGGCTAGAAAGGAGCAGAACCAAGGTTGGAATTCAAGCTGTCCGACATTAAAGCTTTTGCCATGAGCAACTATGAAATAAAATGTCGTTAACAGTAACAACAATGTAAAAACAACATTAATGGTTGATTGCATTAAACATATTGAGCACTTAACTATCTCATATTATTTGGAGCACTATTATGCAGAGAGAAACAATACAATCAGGCTGGATTTCTGATGCATGAGAAGGTGGAATTGGGGCCAGGATATTACAGAGAAATAATTCAGTTTAGTGTAAGACTGTTTCAACATGTGGGGCTGTCTAGCACTACAGGTACCAAAGCACAGGCTAGATGCCATCTGCCAGGAATGCTGAAGCAAAAACCCCTGTTCCAGGTGTGAGGTGAGATTCAACATCACTTTCTGCTGCTCCCCCAACTTGTTGATTATCTGATGCTAAGATTTGAAAAGCTCAGTCTCTTTTGCCAACTCCTTCTCTGGCTAGCACTTAAATGTCAAAGTCCTCCCTCTTCTCCTTTCACTCTCTACAGTTTCCCTGCCCCCATACTGTTTCATCCACAAGCCTTGCTTGATTACCATTTGTATCCTAATAAGTCTCAAATGTTGCACTCCAGCCCAGAGTTCTTTTCCAAGCCCCAGATCTCCCTTTTGGATATACAATATCCATGCCACCGGTCTCAGGAGGACTTAATCTAATTGACCCTGGGTGACCATGGAAGAGAGGTCTCTAGAGGAAATAAATAAAAGGGGTAAATCAGTTTAACTGATATCCTGAAAAACTTACAGAAATGGTAAAGGTATTTTGTGATGGTTAGAAACAGAGAAGCCATTGAAACCTCAGTGGCACAATCTTGTGTCTTTGATGACCTAGAAGGAAAGTGTAACCACCTGGACCACCAAGGAATAGTATTTATGATGTCATAAAAATTTAAATGTTGCTTTCTAATTTTACACTTTTAGAATGAACCTGGATATTTGAAAAGACTTAATGAATGTAGCAGGATAGAATGTATATTTCTCAGTCTCAACATTATAAAAACAATGATACAACTGGCATAATAATTGGGAAGTAGAGGTGAGAAAGTGTGATGAGTGGATAAAGAAACTTTGATGTCCTCATCATACAAAATAGGAGTCAAGAGATGTCCACTCCCTGTGGTTAATGGAATGAACATTAAAATCAAAGTTTAATTGTGCTGTGTAAAGTTGCAGAGGTGACTAGAAGAGGAAATAATATGGGGAGTTCACTAAACAACAAGTGAAGAAATATCTGTGTAAGCCTACTACATAGAAAGAGAGAGGTAATTTCCAGAAAAGTTGTAGTGAACACTGGTTTCTGTAGGTACCTCTGCCCATATTCATGTGCAGTAATCACATCTCCCCCATCCAGATAGTCTGTGTTGTAGGGAAGCTAAACTCATTGCCAGTGCTAGGGATAATCTTAATTGGCCTAAACCAATCAGTATATCCCATCCGCCTGGTCATAATGACTGAATCAGGCATAAGCCAGTGATCCAGCTGGGCTAATGATACACAAAGAGCCTTTGCTTAGGATTCTGGGAAGAAAATACTTTTGCCTTCCTGTGAGAGGTCTCAGAAATAATGTTTCTCTCTTTCTTTGGACAGTGAGGTAGAAGGATGATGTATCATGAAATGTTACAGCCATCTCTGCCATCCAAGAGAGAGCCAGTAAAAACAACATGAGGAGAATGAGCCAGAGACTTTCTGAGAAAATGAAATCAAAGCCCTGATTATGCTGTCATAAATCAGATCAAACTGTACCTGAAGTTATAAACAACCCTTGAACTATTCAGTTATGTGAAGCAATATATTGTCTAATTGCCTACCCAATATTCTTCACGTCTTTCCACGAATAGTAAAACCTCGATTTTATTCAGTGGTAAATGACTACATTCACAACTTCCCAGCCCTTGGCTGAGCTCTGGTCAGTGAAATTTAAGCAGATGTGCAGTATGGAACTTCCAGAAAGACTCCTTCAAAGTTCCTGATATGGCTAGAGCATGCCATATTTATTTTGATTCCTTACTCATTCCTGCTCTGTACAATGAGGAGCTCCAAGAGCAGGCATTTTGAAATTTTGAAAATGGAAGTCATAAGGAAGAAGAAAACTATCAGAGCCTTTGTCCCTGATAGAGCTTAAATAGTAAAGATTGACTACATATCTTCTGCTACCTGAGAAAACTAATGATGAAGTGTTTAAGCTACTATTAATTTGTATTTTCCATTATATTCAATAAACCTAATCAACATAGCTTATTTATTTATTTATTTATTTTTTTAATTTTTTTTGGGGGGACGGAGTTTTGCTCTGTCGCCCAGGCTGGAGTGCAGTGGTGTGATCTCTGCTCACTGCAAGTTCCACCCCACGGGTTCACGCCATTCTCCTGCCTCAGCCTTCCCAGCAGCTGGGACTACAAGCACCCGCCACCACTCCCAGCTAATTTTTGTATTTTTAGTAGAGACGGGGTTTCACTGTCTTAAACAGGATGGTCTCGATCTCCTGACTTTGTGATCCGCCCGCCTCGGCCTCTCAAAGTGCTGGGATTACAGGCGTGAGCCACTGCGTCCGGCCAGCTAATTTTTTATACTTTTCAAAATTAAACAGCCCTGATAGACGAACTCAAACAGAAATATCTCTCTTCTGGAGATAGCTGATTCTTAGGTGGTAAACAGACAGATGGCTTTTTGTCTTTTTTTATAAGCACTGTATTACTAGATTTAAAAAAATTGAGGTAAAAAATAAGAAATGAAGAAAATGCAATTAGGCATGAAGAGTAAGGAGTAAAACATCAAAATACACGGTTTGTGGTAGCTGTACCACAAATGGGAGAGTAATGCTGTGTAGGAATACTGGATGGGTCCCTGCCTAAGGTCAATGCTAAATTATGAAATACATTGCTGGAAAGCATTCTGTATATGTGGACACACACATAAGCATATCTAAATGTGGCTGCATAGACTACTTAAATAAAATGAGGAAACAGTCACAAAATGTTACTAAGAGAAAAAATGGAATGTCTAACAGCACATTTTATAGCATCCTATCATAGAAATTCCTGTGGTTCTAGATTAAAAATCTATGAGAAATTTCACAAAATGTTAACAGTGGTTGTCTCCGACAGGCAGAATCAGAATTCATGCTTGCTTTTAAAAATTTATATTTTTCAGTATTTGCCAAATTCTCTACATTGAATATGTCTTACTTTATAATAAGAAAAAGCACAATATGTGTTCTTTAAAATGTTTGCAAAAATATTTTCTAATTGAAAAAAGAATCCTGGGCCTTGGTAACACAGCTACATGGGAATAGCAGTTGGCATCAGCTGTGTTGAGGAGACACCAAAGTAGAGGCTGTGACCACATTGGGGCTCAAAGCAAAGGAAAATGGAGCAGGCTGTTTCCAAGAGCAAATTGGGCTGGCCTCACAGTCCTTCCACAGCCACACTGTCAGAGCTCAGAGCAGCAGGTATGGCCCAAGACCAAATCTGCTAAAGCAGAGAGTGTCTCCCACATACTCTAAACTTATATGTCCATAGGTTCAGAACAACTCATCTCCAGGCATAACAGCTGGACTGCAGGCACACAAGTTCAGCTCTGGTTTCTTCCATTCTCTATCTTGGAATGAACCCAGGAGAGTGAAGTGGGGAAAACGGAGAAGCATGTGAGAGGCGTACGAGGTGGCACATACTCAGGATTAGTGTCCTTCTGCACACTCAGGTGATAACAAAGCCTGGCTTTGTGTGAGCTTTACAGCTTTGAGTATCTTTCTGATCCAGAAGGCAGCCTGGGTCATAAAGTACGTTGAAGAGAGAAAATAAAAGAAGGTACAAGTTGATGTAGATAGTGTCATTTTGGTAACAGTAAATATAATAAATTCCAGATTAATAATATAAGATCAAGGAGATGCCTTTGAAATGAATCAGTCAATTAGCTTTTAAAAACAGGAAAACAAAGTCATGAACTTAGGGGAAAAAAAAAACAAAGCAAAAATCAATCAGCAAGGTAAATATTTACATTGCAAATTAACGGGAAATTTGATGCTCCTGAGCTTATAGCCTTAAAAAATGAGGTTTAAGATTAATGATTTTAAACTTTTGGAGAGATATACACTGAAATTTCCAAAAGAGCAGAATTGCAGTAACAGATTCACACTAGTTCATTAACAGACTAGATCTTTTTGTCTACATTTGTTCCATGCAGTTTAAAATAGAGATGCTTTATGAGACAAAAAGTAGTAATTGCCATTCTAGCTTCCAACTCTTTTTCCACTTAAGTACCTACAGTATTTATTTCACACCATCTCTAAAGCTCAGACTTATTTCCACTCTGCCATATTGTCTACTGCAGTAGGATCCACCAGATCAAGAGGTTCTGAAATCTTTTTTCAACATTCTGTTTCCTCCAAGCCTATCTCTCCTTCTTTTTCTAATAATAGTAGGAATAATTATAACAATCAGATAAAATGTAAAATGTTTATCTGACTCATTGGGACAATACTCATATGCTCCTGGGCATTTTTTTTTTTTTTTTTTAATGAGTAAACCATTTAACATTTCTGAGTGGCTCAAAGACAGCGTTGATCTCTTAATTTCTCTCAAATTCCTCAGCACCTGGGACAGCGTCTGACACATAGCTGATACCCCGTTACTATTCTAAGAGTAAGTGAATGAATTCATAAATTCTTCAAGCTCATTAAAGACAAAAACACCCTGCTATCACGAATAAGCCTTTCTCAAGAACCCTCATAAGTGATAGATCTATCAGAACCTAATATTGTTTATCAGAGGGACTGGAAGGTTGAGTATATAGAGGAGTAACATGCATTTTCACTTAACTTGCACGAGTTCAATTTCACATGTTTGTCAAAATATAGAGAAAATAATTCAAATACTAGGAGAAATTCTATCATCCATTTCATTCAGTAACCATATACACTAGAGTTAGCATATGGGAGGCCTAGATTTTATTTCCCAGTTTTCATGTACTCCTCCCAAAGAAAGCCTCTCACTGTGCTAAGTGTGATTTTAGTGTCTCCGGTAATACGCTTTTTATATGGCACTCTTCATAAATACAAACAAGATATATCATGTGACAATCAACTAAAGAAGCAACAATCCATTCTAAGCTGAAAAAGAAATTGACTGGGTTGGATTTATTCTGAAACGGCATAACGGTTTCCAATGTTGTCCTTTATAAGGAAATGTGTTAATGCTATCATTTTTGTCCATGTGTTACTTTAACCTTTCAACTAATTTTTAAAATCAAGTCTAAGATGTAACTACACTGTAAATATCTGAAGAGTTTTGGAAGATGGATTTGCTCTGTGTGGGGTGTGTCTCTGTGTGTGTGTGTGCGTGAGTGAGTGTGTGTGTGTACTGTGTGTGTTGCCATGACAGGAATACAGCTCTAAGAGAATGAAAAGTTACCTTCCATCATAGAGCTTCACATTTTGCCACTTTCCTCTGCCTCTGTAGTTAAAAAAAATAGATTTTGCTATAATTTTAGAGGCCCCTGCTCCAGGGAAATCACTTTTCCATTAAACTGTACACATATTTATTTCAAAGAGAAAATGAAATCTGAATTGAGGGCAAGGAGAATTGAGGAGTAGGTCCATGACACTGTGGCTACCAGAGATAGGTGGATTCAGTGAGAGACAACCAGGGAGCCATACATAGGCATCTAAGTCTTAGGAAGTACTTGCATATTCCATCATTCACAGGAATTGATGTTGTGCCAAGCATCTGAGTTACAAGCTATGTGACACTGGACAAACTACTTTCCCTCTACAGACTTCATCTCTAAAGTAGGCATAACAATGATACCTACCTCATAGAATTGTAGTAAAGATTAAATGAGATAGTAGAGGTAAGGTGCTAGGGCACATGATTAGATATGAACACTCACTTCATAAACACTAGTTATTAACACTTATTCACTCATAGAATAAGGTGCGGAATTAGACAATTCCTCCCAGTTTTGATATTCTAGCTCAGCGCTATTCAATAGAAATATACATGCCATATATGTAATTGTAATTTTCTAATAAACACATCTTATAAAGTAAAAAGAAACAAGTGAGATTCATTTGAATAATGTGTTTGATTTAATTCTATACAGAGAAAATATCATTTTAGTACATAATCAACAAAAATCATTGAGTAATTTTGTGCTCTTTTTCTTGCACTAAGTCTTTGCGGTTGAGCATGGCCACACATACAGGACATTTCAGATTCAGGTTAGCTGCTTTTCTTGTATTTAGTAGCCACACGTGGTTGTTGGCTACCACATTGAACAGCACAGTTCTAGAATAATCAGTTTAGTTTTAAAGATTCAATTTGTTTTAGCTGAAGAACATTTAAAAACTAGTGCCAAAAGGCACTTGAAAGTTCAGCACTGAGACCTTAGGTGAGAGATCTGGGCTAGAAATGGAGATGACGGAGCTATTTTTATTGTTAAGGACATAAGAATGGGCGGCCACCACCAAGCCTGATATCTTCCCTAGGGAGCCATCTTTGGGTTAAGCCGTTATTGTCTGCCAAGGAGTTATAGAAATATATTACCTTAAATGATTGGTTGCTATTACCATTTGGGTCTCTCTATGGACCTATGACAGAGCAAAAGAAATTGCATTATACTTGTGTTCCTGACTACATCCCAGTTAATTAAGAGTGATTCTAGTCTTATTTATAACAGTAATTTAAAGTTAATGGGCAATCAGAGTTGTAACAATCATTAAAATAATAAGGAAGGTAAAGACAGTTTTATGCTAGTAGTTAAACCTGGAAGACAGTAGAAATGAATTGTGAAGCAAAGGAGGTGACTTGTGTGTGTGTGTGTGTGTGTGTGTAACCAGTGAAGCATGTAACCTGATAAGAAAGGAATCGTTTAACTGTTATTCCAAGAACCCAAAAAGATTCTGAGCATACACACCCTGGAAGAAAGGGAGATGAGCAGATAGAATTGTAGGGCAAGAATCGATAACAGGTGGTACTTTAGGTTGATCTACCCCAGACATGCTTTCCAAAAAAACTTTCCTTGCAGCCTTGCAACAGTTCGCCAAAATTAAATCCTTTTCAGCGCTGAACACAACAGTGAAAACTGTTCCTTCGCATTATCTTCATCTATGACACCTAGTCTGTGGAAATGAGGATGTAAAATGACTGCACCTTTGAATCAATGTATTTCATGAGTGTAATGCAGAGATTAAGAGCTCAGACTTTAATTCTGCCACACCTGGGCTTGAACACTGGCTCCCCCATTTACCCTGTGACCTGGAGCCTAACCTCTCCCTATCTCCACTTTCCTGTGAAGTGGAAACAGTTACTTCATTCACAGGAAAGTTGCAAGGTTTAAGTGAGACGATGCATGCAAACCACCAGGCTCAGTGGCAGGCACCTCGTTATTAAGAGCATTTGTTGCAAACTCTCCCCCTGCAGATTTAGTTATGCAAAAACAAGTCTTTAATTTGGTAGATCATAATCAAGAGCAAGCATTTGGATGATTCCATACATTTTGCTCCTTATTATGCATTTAATTATTTTGGGTAGTTGGTGGAGAGAATCAATAAAAACGCCAACAAGAAAGGCAATTTATAAAAATGTTAACATGTTTCAAACATAAAAATAGAAGACGAAAATTCTATTCCAGTTTCACGAGGAAAATCTTTAAGGTAGCATTGTGATCCCACTGTGACACACTAGAATCTTCTGAGATGGGAATTACATAACAGGAAATTAAGTTCTGAACCTCATTTAAGGGACTGTAGCTATTAAAACAAGAACATACCGCCTTACTTATCAGATGGTCCTGGCACTGAGAAGCTGCTCCTGGGCTCCTTTCTCTAGACCATAGACCTCTAATTTGTAAAGTGAGAACATTGTACTAAGATATCCAATTTCCTTCTGCTTCTCACACTATAAGATTCTATGTCTATAGCAGAATTGGGTCCCAGTGATTCTATTAATGAGAACATGACTAAATTAAAATAATTAGTTGTTGAACCTCCTCCGCCATCCAAATGGGGAGGTCCTCCTTATAATTCTTGAGATAGCAGAATTCAAGGTCAAGAGGAAATGATGGGGTAATAAAAAGGACATGAGGATTTGAGGAGAGAATTAAAGGGCAGAGAAACTGAAGGCAGCACCTGAAGATGGAGAGGCAGGTGGGAAAAAAGCAGGAAAAGAGGGAATTTGAATGTTCCTGGAAATTATGTTTCACCTTCCTGTTGCTGAGACACACTTACAAAAGATTTGGGTTATTTTGAAACGGTTGTAGATTGCTAGAGTGTGTTCTTTTGATGAAAGCACCATTTCTGGACCAACCGGGTGGACTATAGCATTATCATTATCCCTGTAGGTTTCAGAGATGCCACTCAGCCACGTGGTCAAGCTTACTCCCTTTCAGATTGGTACATGTCTTCCCCCATCATCCTCACCACGCACCCTAAGAAAATATCTTACATGGGACTATTGGATGCATCCCAAAGGTGGCTATTTGACCCCTTTTACTTGGGAAAACCCAGGATGACAAATGTGTAGGATTTTTTTCTTCCATAGTTCACAGTTTTCTTTATCTGGACCCATGTCCATTCTTCTCACATGGACATAAGCAGTGGACGACTGTGTATTTTACTTTTCTGAAGTTTAATTCCTCTCATTTTTTTCTTTTGTGTTTTAAGTCTCCCTTATGCTTTTGAATTGAAATAGGAAAATAATTGACCTAGATTTCTTTCCACTCTTCTCTCTCCTCTCTCATCTGCTGATTCGGGACAAACTTCAAACACAATTTAGGCACTGTCTCTACAGTTCCTAAAAGCTTTCCTGACCTCTTTCTTTAATTCCATAAAATCTGCGCAAAGCTCATCACCTCACTTATTGCACTGTGATAAACTGACACATTCATGCAGCCACCTCTCCTTCATGGTAAGCACCGAATCTCCTTCACCTCCTTCTCCATAACATTCAGCACAGCCTCTGACACGAAGCCAGTCTTCAGCAAGTGCTTCGATGAACAGTACATTTTGTTTTGTTTTTTTTTTTTTTTTTTGTATTTTAATTTATGTTTTTTTTTTTTTTAATTTTTAATTTTTTATTATACTTTAGGTTCTAGGGTACATGTGCATAACGTTTATATCATGTATAACTCCCCAATGCAATCCCTCCCTCCTCCCCGCTCCCCATGATAGGCCCCAGTGTGTGATGTTCCCCTTCCCGAGTCCAAGTGATCTCATTGTTCAGTTCCCACCTATGAGTGAGAACATGCGATGTTTGGTTTTCTCTTCTTGTGATAGTTTGCTAAGAATGATGGTTTCCAGCTGCATCCATGTCCCTACAAAGGACGCAAACTCATCCTTTTTTATGGCTGCATAGTATTCCATGGTGTATATGTGCCACATTTTCTTAATCCAGTCTGTCACAGATGGACATTTGGGTTGATTCCAACTCTTTGCTATTGTGAATAGTGCCGCAATAAACATACGTGTGCATGTGTCTTTGTAGTAGAGTAATTATAATCCTTTGGGTATATACCCAGTAGTGGGATGGCTGGGTCATATGGTACATCTAGTTCTAGATCCTTGAGGAATCGCCATACTGTTTTCCATAATGGTTGAACTAGTTTACAATCCCACCAACAGTGTAAAAGTGTTCCTATTTCTCCACATCCTCTCCAACACCTGTTGTTTCCTGACTTCTTAATGATTGCCATTCTAACTGGTGTGAGATGGTATCTCATTGTGGTTTTGATTTGCATCTCTCTGATGGCGAGTGATGACGAGCATTTTTTCATGTGTCTGTTGGCTGTATGGATGTCTTCTTTTGAGAAATGTCTGTTCACATCCTTTCCCCAATTTTGATGGGGTTGTTTGTTTTTTTCTTGTATATTTGTTTGAGTTCTTTGTAGATTCTGGATATTAGCCCTTTGTCAGATGAGTAGGTTGCAAAAATTTTCTCCCATTCTGTAGGTTGCCTGTTCACTCTGATGGTAGTTTCTTTTGCTGTGCAAAAGCTCTTTAGTTTAATGAGATCCCATTTGTCAATTTTGGCTTTTGCTGCCATTGCTTTTGGTGTTTTAGACATGAAGTCCTTGCCCATGCCTATGTCCTGAATGGTACTACCTAGATTTTCTTCTAGGGTTTTTATGGTATTAGGTCTAACATTTAAGTCTCTAATCCATCTTGAATTAATTTTCGTATAAGGGGTAAGGAAAGGATCCAGTTTCAGCTTTCTACTTATGGCTAGCCAATTTTCCCAGCACCATTTATTAATAGGGAATCCTTTCCCCATTTCTTGTTTCTCTCAGGTTTGTCAAAGATCAGATGGCTGTAGATGTGTGGTATTATTTCTGAGGACTCTGTTCTGTTCCACTGGTCTATTTCTCTGTTGTGGTACCAGTACCATGCTGTTTTGGTTACTGTAGCCTTGTAGTATAGTTTGAAGTCAGGTAGCGTGATGCCTCCAGCTTTGTCCTTTTGACTTAGGATTGTCTTGGCAATGCGGGCTCTTTTTTGGTTCCATATGAACTTTAAAGCAGTTTTTTCCAATTCTGTGAAGAAAGTCATTGGTAGCTTGATGGGGATGGCATTGAATCTAGAAATCACCTTGGGCAGTATGGCCATTTTCACGATATTGATTCTTCCTATCCATGAGCATGGTATGTTCTTCCATTTGTTTGTGTCCTCTTTGATTTCACTGAGCAGTGGTTTGTAGTTCTCCTTGAAGAGGTCCTTTACATCCCTTGTAAGCTGGATTCCTAGGTATTTGATTCTCTTTGAAGCAATTGTGAATGGAAGTTCATTCCTGATTTGGCTCTCTGCTTGTCTGTTACTGGTGTATAAGAATGCTTGTGATTTTTGCACATTATTTTGTATCCTGAGACTTTGCTGAAGTTGCTTATCAGCTTAAGGAGATTTTGGGCTGAGACGATGGGGTTTTCTAAATATACAATCATGTCATCTGCAAACAGGGACAATTTGACTTCTTCTTTTCCTAACTGGATACCCTTGATTTCTTTCTCTTGCCTGATTGCCCTAGCCAGAACTTCCAAGACTATGTTGAATAGGAGTGGTGACAGAGGGCATCCCTGTCTTGTGCCAGTTTTCAAAGGGAATTTTTCCAGTTTTTGCCCATTCAGTATGATATTAGCTGTGGGTTTGTCATAAATAGCTCTTATTATTTTGAGGTACGTTCCATCAATACCGAATTTATTGAGCGTTTTTAGCATAAAGGGCTGTTGAATTTTGTCAAAAGCCTTTTCTGCATCTATTGAGATAATCATGTGGTTCTTGTCTTTGGTTCTGTTTATATGCTGGATTACGTTTATTGATTTGCGAATGTTGAACCAGCCTTGCATCCCAGGGATGAAGCCCACTTGATCATGGTGGATAAGCTTTTTGATGTGCTGCTGAATCCGGTTTGCCAGTATTTTATTGAGGATTTTTGCATCGATGTTCATCAGGGATATTGGTCTAAAATTCTCTTTTTTTGTTGTGTCTCTGCCAGGCTTTGGTATCAGGATGATGTTGGCCTCATAAAATGAGTTAGGGAGGATTCCCTCTTTTTCTATTGATTGGAATAGTTTCAGAAGGAATGGTACCAGCTCCTCCTTGTACCTCTGGTAGAATTCAGCTGTGAATCCATCTGGTCCTGGACTTTTTTTCGTGGGTAGGCTATTAATTGTTGCCTCAATTTCAGAGCCTGTTATTGGTCTATTCAGGGATTCAACTTCTTCCTGGTTCAGTCTTGGGAGAGTGTAAGTGTCCAGGAAATTATCCATTTCTTCTAGATTTTCTAGTTGATTTGCGTAGAGGCATTTATAGTATTCTCTGATGGTTGTTTGTATTTCTGTGGGGTCGGTGGTGATATCCCCTTTATCATTTTTTATTGCGTCTATTTGATTCCTCTCTCTTTTCTTCTTTATTAGTCTTGCAAGCGGTCTGTCAATTTTGTTGATCTTTTCAAAAAACCAACTCCTGGATTCATTGATTTTTTGGAGGGTTTTTTGTGACTCTATCTCCTTCAGTTCTGCTCTGATCTTAGTTATTTCTTGCCTTCTGCTAGCTTTTGAATGTGTTTGCTCTTGCCTCTCTAGTTCTTTTAATTGTGATGTTAAAGTGTCAATTTTAGATCTTTCCTGCTTTCTCTTGTGGGCATTTAGTGCTATAAATTTCCCTCTACACACTGCTTTAAATGTGTCCCAGAGATTCTGGTATGTTGTATCTTTGTTCTCATTGGTTTCAAAGAACATCTTTATTTCTGCTTTCATTTCGTTATGTACCCAGTAGTCATTCAGGAGCAGGTTATTCAGTTTCCATGTAGTTGAGCGGTTTTGATTGAGTTTCTTAGTCCTGAGTTCTAGTTTGATTGCACTGTGGTCTGAGAGACAGTTTGTTATAATTTCTGTTCTTGTACATTTGCTGAGGAGTGCTTTACTTCCAATTATGTGGTCATTTTGGAATAAGTGCGATGTGGTGCTGAGAAGAATGTATATTCTGTTGATTTGGGGTGGAGAGTTCTATAGATGTCTATTAGGTCCGCTTGGTGCAGAGATGAGTTCAATTCCTGGATATCCTTGTTAACTTTCTGTCTCGTTGATCTGTCTAATGTTGACAGTGGAGTGTTGAAATCTCCCATTATTATTGTATGGGAGTCTAAGTCTCTTTGTAGGTCTCTAAGGACTTGCTTGATGAATCTGGGTGCTCCTGTATTGGGTGCATATATATTTAGGAGAGTTAGCTCTTCCTGTTGAATTGATCCCTTTACCATTATGTAATGGCCTTCTTTGTCTCTTTTGATCTTTGATGGTTTAAAGTCTGTTTTATCAGAGACTAGGATTGCAACCCCTGCTTTTTTTTGTTCTCCATTTGCTTGGTAGATCTTTCTCCATCCCTTTATTTTGAGCCTATGTATGTCTCTGCATGTGAGATGGGTCTCCTGAATACAGCAGACTGATGGGTCTTGACTCTTTATCCAGTTTGCCAGTCTGTGTCTTTTAATTGGACCATTTAGTCCATTTACATTTAAGGTTAATATTGTTATGTGTGAACTTGATCCTGTCATTATGATGTTAACTGGTTATTTTGCTCGTTAGTTGATGCAGTTTCTTCCTAGCCTCGATGGTCTTTACATTTTGGCATGTTTTTGCAATGGCTGGTACCGGTTGTTCCTTTCCATGTTTAGGGCTTCCTTCAGGGTCTCTTGTAAGGCAGGCCTGGTGGTGACAAAATCTCTAAGCATTTGCTTATCTGTAAAGGATTTTATTTCTCCTTCACTGATGAAACTTAGTTTGGCTGGATATGAAATTCTGGGTTTAAAATTCTTTTCTTTAAGAACGTTGAATATTGGCCCCCACTCTCTTCTGGCTTGTAGAGTTTCTGCCGAGAGATCTGCTGTTAGTCTGATGGGCTTCCCTTTGTGGGTAACCCGACCTTTCTCTCTGGCTGCCCTTAAGATTTTTTCCTTCATTTCAACTTTGGTGAATCTGGCAATTATGTGTCTTGGAGTTGCTCTTCTGGAGGAGTATCTTTGTGGCGTTCTCTGTATTTCCTGAATTTGAATGTTGGCCTGCCCTACTAGGTTGGGGAAGTTCTCCTGGATGATATCCTGAAGAGTGTTTTCCAACTTGGTTCCATTTTCCCTCTCACTTTCAGGCACCCCAATCAGACGTAGATTTGGTCTTTTTACATAATCCCATACTTCTTGCAGGCTTTGTTCATTTCTTTTTCTTCTTTTTTCTTTTGGTTTCTCTTCTCGCTTCATTTCATTCATTTGATCCTCAATCGCTGATACTCTTTCTTCCAGTTGATCGAGTCGGTTACTGAAGCTTGTGCATTTGTCACGTATTTCTCGTGTCAAGGTTTTCATCTCTGTCATTTCGTTTATGATCTTCTCTGCATTAATTAGTCTAGCTGTCAATTCTTCCACTTTTTTTTCAAGATTTTTAGTTTCTTTGCACTGGGTACGTAATTCCTCCTTTAGCTCTGAGAAGTTTGATGGACTGAAGCCTTCTTCTCTCATCTCGTCAAAGTCATTCTCTGACCAGCTTTGATCCGTTGCTGGCAATGGGCTGCGCTCCTTTGCAGGGGGAGATGCGCTCTTATTTTTTGAATTTCCAGCTTTTCTGCCCTGCTTTTTCCCCATCTTTGTGGTTTTATCTGTCTCTGGTCTTTGATGATGGTGACGTACTGATGGCGTTTTGGTATAGGTGTCCTTCCTGTTTGATAGTTTTCCGTCTGACAGTCAGAAGGACTGTCTGTTGGTCTGTTGGAGATTGCTTGAGGTCCACTCCAGACCCTGTTTGCCTGGGTATCAGCAGCAGAGGTTGCCAAGATAGAATATTGCTGAGCAGCGAGTGTACCTGTCTGATTCTTCCTTTGGAAGTTTTCTCTCAGGGATGACTCCACCCTGTGAGGTGTAGGGTGTCAGACTGCCCCTAGTGGGGGATGTCTCCCAGCTAGGCTATTCAGGGGTCAGGGACCCACCTGAGCAGGCAGTCTGTCCGTTCTCGGATCTCAACCTCCGCGTTGGGAGATCCACGGCTCTCCCCAAGCTGTCAGACAGAGTCGTTCGCCTCTGCACCGCCCCCGCTGCTTTCCCTATTGGACCTCAGCTGTGGGCTGTCCCCAGAGGTGGAGTCTACAGAGACAGGCAGGTTTCCTTGAGCTGCTGTGAGCTCCACCCAGTTCGAGCTTCCCAGCGGCTTTGTTTACCTACTTAAGCCTCAGCAATGGCGGGCGCCCCTCCCCCAGCCTCGCTGCTACCTTGAGGATAGATCCCCGCAGACTGCTGTGTTAGCAGTGAGGGAGGCTCCGTGGGCGTGGGACCCTCCCGGCCAGGTGTGGGATATATTCTCCTGGTGTGCCTGTTTCCTTAAAGCGCAGTATTGGGGTGGGAGTTACGCGATTTTCCAGGTGTTATGTGTCTCAGTTCCCCTGGCTAGGAAAACGGATTTCCTTCCCCCTTGCGCTTCCAGGTGAGGCGATGCCTCGCCCTGCTTCAGCTCACGCTGGTCAGGCTGCAGCAGCTGACCAGCACCGATTGTCCGGCACTCCCTAGAGAGATGACCCCAGTACCTCAGTTGAAAATGCAGAAATCACCGGTCTTCTGTGTTACTCGCGCTGGGAGTTGGAGACTGGAGCTGTTCCTATTCGGCCATCTTGCTCCGCCCCCCGAACAGTACATTTTGAAGCAACTCTTGAAGATTCCCTTGAGGTCCATTTTCTTTTGCTGAAGCCCAAAGAGGTGGGGAATATAGGGAACGTCCTTCTCTAGGTTCCCATGGGAACTGAAATAAAGGCAGCAACAATTAGAGGAGAAATGAATGCACTAAAAATATCATTTTACAAAGTAAAAGAATGTCACTATTTCAAATATTCAATTATACCTGCTGCCCTTTCTTTCCTGTAGGAGAATGTTTAAAACAGCTTACAAAAGTATGGTTCTTTGTTAATTAAAAAGCTTATTCATCAGTCCTAATAATACTATATAGAGAGATGTATGTGTATGTATATATACATATATAAAATATCTAAGATGTCTAGATCTATGATCTTCTTTCTTCCTTTTATTTATCCATTCAGCCAATCTTTACTGCATGCCAACAATGATGTGCTAGACACCATGCTAAGCTTCAGGGACACAACATTGACTAAAAGAGCCAAGATAGTCTTTCTTCATGGAGTACACAGTCTAACAGGAGAAATAGACAACTTGAAAAGCAAGCAAACAAATAAATACAGTCTTACAAATTGTAAAAGTGACATGCAGGAAGTAGCAAGGTGCTATTACGGAGACTAATGGAGGGGTTGTTTGGTTGGGCATCACTCAGGAAGAGGCACCTAATGTTAGACCCAGAGGAAGAGAAGGGGCTGGTCTATAAAGAGCTGGAGGTAAACTGTTCTAGCCCAAAGGAATTGCAGGTGCAAAGAGTTCAAGAAAAAGGGAATCGGGAGCTTGAAGAATGGAAATAAGGCTCGTGTGACTGCAGCAGAGCTGAACACGAGGAGATTGACTATGTATGATGGAGAAAATTTAGATTTTGCTCAAAGGGCAATAGGAAGTCACTGAAGCATTTTAAGGAGGGATGTGCTATAATCCCATTTCAAAAGATCACTGCAGTTACTCCAAGATAACAGTTTTGGAAGGTGAACAAAAAATGTGAAAATTAACTATGGGATTTTCAAGCAGTTGAGCAAGAGATAATAATGGTTTAAATAAGGATGGTGGAAGTAGAGACTGGACAACATGAATGTGGCTGAGAAATATTTTGAAAGTAGACACATCAAAATTTATTTGACAGTTTGAATTCTAGAATTATATGACAGAATAAAAACAAGCTCCACCCTATTTTATTCTGTGATAAAGTCAGTGTTTCAAATAAAATGAAATTGAACTTGCTTTTTCAAGAAGGCAAAAAATATTGATTTTGAGGAAACTGTGAGAGACCTAAGCAGAACAACTAAAGAGATAGTTGGATGCTCACTTGCTCTCTCCCCTCTCCTTTCCTTTCTCCTTCTTTCCACCCTCCACCACTTGCTTTCTCTTCTGCACACATCCTTGGGCCTTCCTCATTCTCAGGCAACCTCCACCTTGCTCCATGGTGAGCTCTATCTTCATCCTGTCTCTTTCCCATGTTGCCTACCCTTTGCTTATAGCTGTCACTATATATCTGGCTTCTGCCTCTCCTGCAAACAAAAACAATGACTTTATCATAAAATAAGTTCCTTCTACAGATTTCCTTCAACCCACCTTTCCAAATTACTCATGTGTTTATAACTACATGAACCATTCTCTGGGTTAATGAGTCAGGGTCAAACACACACCCCTCTCCACATACTTGCTAAGGCCTTACCCTCCTTAGTTGGCCTTTCTCACCTCATTCTTCTCCACTGTCTTTTATAATTAAACATAGGATTTAAGCTGCAGTGACATGGAATAGTGAGTGGCTTATTTTTGGACTAGGAAGACTGCTAGAAAATCTTTGGTGAAGAAAATAAACAACAGCATTTCATTGCATAGTCATGAACTAATAAGAATGTATTCTTATTTTTTTTCTTTTGAGATCTAGTCTTACTCTGTCACCCAGGCTGGAGTTCAGTGGTGTTATCTTGGCTCACTGCAACCTCCACTTCCTAAGTTGAAGCAATTCTCCTACCTCAGCCTCCAAAGTAGCTGAGACTACAGGCACGAGTCACCAGGCCCAGCTAATTTTTGTATTTTTAGTAGAGATGGGGTGTTGCTATATTGGCCAGGGTGGTCTCAAACTCCTGACCTCAATGATCTGCCTGCCTCAGCTTCCCAAAGTGCTGTGATAACAGGCTGAGCCAGCACACCAGGCCAATAATGCATTCTTGCTCCCTTCACACTTTCATCCTGATGCTAAGCATCATCCTACTCTATGCTGGCCTGTTAGAAGCAAACCCTTAATTTTTTGTTTGAATAAGATACTGTTGTAGAGAGGATTAAACTGGGTAATACATATGAAACAATTAGGACAGTGCCTAGCATCTGCTAGATGCTCAATAAATAGTAGCTGTCCTGAATTAAAAAGTCCTCTCCCTGTATCTGTTATCTGATTGGAGCTAACTCAAAGAAAAATGTCCCCCAAAAGGATTCTTCCCCTTTAAAAGAATATCATTGACATTTCACAACTTAGAACCTCTTAATCTTCAGCTGTTTTCAGTCAGAGACTCTTTAAAGGAGGCCGGCCGATCTTATTTAAATATTGAAAAGTTAAGTTTCACAAAACAGAGTGATCATTAAACTAATAATTAAGAATTGTAGTGTTCATTGTGGTTTCCCAACTACAGGCATATAGTGATAAGTTGAACGTGAGAATGTGAGCCCTCAGAAAAATCTTAGAGACAATTTTTCTAGCGTCTCTTGGTTTTTTTTTTTTTTCATTTTTTTAAATAGGAAATTAAGATCCAGAGAGAGAAAAAGCAACTGGCCTAGGACTACGTAGAGAGTTTGTGGCTAAGCTGGGAAGGAACCAGGGTTTCCAACTCCCACCACAGTGCTCTTCGGATTTCTTTCCCTTACTAGCAGGAGATTCCTTGTACAGACTTGGAGCCAAATCTTACTGCTTAGGTCTCTTTCCACATAGGAGAGAGAAGGGAGATCCTCAGGCTGTAGAAAAACCCAAAGCACAGACAGTACCTCCGTGATGGTTAATATTGAGTGCCAATTTGATTGGATTGAAGGATGCAAAGTATTTTTCCTGCATGTGTCTGTGAGGGTGTTGCCAAAGGAGATCAACATTTGAGTCAGTGGACTGGCAGAAGCAAATCCACCCTGAATCTGGGTGGGAACCCTCTAATCATAATTTTCATCAGCTTTAATCAGTTGCCACTGTGGCTAGAATAAAGCAAGCAGAAGTTGGAAAGAGCAGACTTGCTGAGTTTTTCAGCCTTCATCTTTCTCCTGTACAGGATGCTTCCTGCCCTCGAATATCAGACTCCAAATTCTTTAGCTTTTGGACTCTTGGACTTACACCAGTGGTTGGCCAGGGGCTCTCAGGCCTTTGACCATACACTGAAGGCTGCACAGTTGGCTTCCCTACTTTTGAGGCTTTGGGACTCGGACTGGCTTTCTTGCTCCTCAGCTTGTAGACAGCCGATCGTGAGACTTCACCTTGTGATTGTGTGAGTCAATACTCCTTAATAATAAACTCCACTTTATATACACATCTATCGTATTAATTCTGTCCTAGAGAACCCTGATGAATACACCCCTCACTCATACTATACTTCTCAGGTCTCAGAGAGAGGGCTAGAAACCAGTGCAAATGTGCTCATTGATTACTGGCTTCCTGGATTAGTCCAGATTTGACATAAACCAAATGCCAATTTGCAGAATCAAGAGCAAGCAAAGGATGAGATAGGAATGGAGAAGGGAAGTCATATGAGTATCCCATATTTGGCTTCTTTCAGGCAAGGATTGTATTTTTGTAATCTTGCATTTCCTAATATGTATTTGTTGAATAAATGAATACATTCTCAGCCTTTCTCTGGCATTTCCCTTAAACAATATGTTAAATATATAGAGAGATTCTAAAGCCTGTCAGAGCATCAGATACAGTTAGATTAGTCTGAATAATGCAAGACTAAAATTAAGAACTGAAAAATTAACTTGACCAAAAACTGTGCTTCAAATAAGTGACCCTAATGGACTTATTTTCCAGCTTATTTATCTTATCTAATATACTTTTCAAGTTCTATATCTGGCTTAAAAGTCTTCTTATTTTGACAGTTTTTAAACAAAATATACATTACCACTCCAGTCTTGAAGGGAAGACAGAGAGTAATCAAATGATCACACAAACAAACCTATACTTATAACTGTAGTGAGTAGAATGTAGTGTGAGTAGAATGAAATAGGTGAATTATGAGCAAAAATGATGTAATTAATAGAGGTCTAGCTTTCAGAACATGGGAGGTGATGGTCTGTCACAACTCACACTCTTCCCTGGATTTGAGTTCGGAGTTCAGTTCTAGCGCCTCCATTTTAAGACCCTAGCAGAAATTCTCCTGCCTCCAGAGTTAGTCTGATTTTTTAAGTGCCATTTTCTCACATGCTTTGCTTCTCTTCAGCACAAGAACAAAAACAAACAAGAGGAAACTAGATTTCTTTCATTCATTAAAGATTTTTGAAGTCTCTGCTATGTGTTAGGGATTTCACTAGAGCTAGGAATACAGTCGATGAGAAATGAACCCATTTTCTGCTCTCCTGCAGTTACCAGTCTTACAGGAGAGACAGACAGTAAACACATGATTGTACAAATTAAAGGTATAAACACAAATAATAAGCAACAAAACGTACAGAAAACTATGAAGAAATATAATGTAATTCCAATTAAAGCTCTTAAAGGGCTTTTCTAAGGATTGAAATTCACACTGATATTTAAAGAATATGTAATAATTAACAAAGCAGAGATGGGTGATGTCCCAGTACAGAATCTAGAAAACCACTACCACTGGCCAGGTTGTTCCTGGCAAATTGTGTGACCTTTAAACTGTGAATTGGAGGGAATTGAGTATTCCAGAGTAATGAATTAAATTGCTAGGGCCAGCGAGCCAAATCCAGCCCTGCTGCCTATTTTTGTACAGCTCATGAGATAAGACTGCTTTTTACTTTTTAAATGACTGGAAAAAAAGATCAAAAGCAGAATAATATTTCGTGACATATGAAAATTATGTGAAATATGAGAAAATTTCAGTGCCCATAAATAAAGTTGCATTGCAACACAGACGCAGCCACTTCTTTATGTACTATAGCTCCCTTTGTGCTACAGCTGCAGAATTGAATTGCTGCAACACGGCTCTGCAAAGCCTAAAATATTTGCTATCTGCCCCTTTCAGAAAAAGTTTACCAACCTCTGGATTATAAGAAAGTGTTTCTTTTCAGAAGATAAAATTGTCAGTGTTGCGGTCGCTGCTTGAGGGAAGGTATTAAATGTTTACAATAGTGGAATTATATCGATTCCAGGAAACATGCTTTCAATGTTTGTAAAAGTGATTGGCCTGCTCTTTGGCCCCAGGTGTCCCTAAGAGATAACTGAGGCTTGAGTGGATGACTTCCTTTCCATAGAATACAACCATTTTGCCCCTACTAAGATGAGGCAGTCACTTTCAAGGGTGGAGGATTTGAGTTTCAGTTGCAGTGGCCCATTTATTTAAAAAAAGAGAGAGAGAGAAAACAAAAAACCAAAAACAGCCTATGGGACCTGTCATCTCCTGAGTTAGCAACAGACACCTAGCATCTGATGATAGCAAAACTGCCAAGGTTTGTGATCCTCATTTCTCTTCTCCTGCTGCGCAGACATAGGAAGATTAAAAAAGAGGCAGTATGGTTTGGCCTGCTAAAATTCTCCATACACCTCTCTTAGGGTCAGTGACTCAGAGAGGCAGGGTGTAAGCAAATAAAAGCATATGTGCTTGGTTGCCTGCTTTCTCCATGCTAACATGACAGCTTGTAGAAACAAGGTCAAGGAATTTAAAACAAAAGATACACCTACTGTATTAGTCTGTTTTACATTGCCATAACGAGCTACCTGAGACTGGGTAATTCGTAAGGAAAGAGGTTGAATTGACTCACAGTTCCACATGGCTAGGGAGGCCGTAGAAAACTTACTGTCATGGCAGAAGGCAAAGGGGAAGAAAGGCACGTCTTACATGGTAGCAGGAGAGAGAGGGAGAATGAGGGGGGATCTGCCAAACACTTTTAAACCATCAGATCTCATGAGAACTCACTTACTATCATAAGAATAGCAGGGAGGAAATCTGCCCCCCATGATTCAATTACCTCCCACCAGGTCCCTCCCTTGACATGTGGGGATTATAATCTGTGATGAGATTTGGTGGGGACACAAAGCCACACCATATCGCCTGCTTTGATCTTCATTTTGGGAGGAACAATACAAAGAGGGGAAGAGTATTCCAGGCAGAGAAAGCAGTGTGCTTGAAGGTTCCAAAGTGAGAAAAATGTTGATGTGTTCAAGAACAGAATGAAGACTGGTGTGGCTGAAGCTCAGAGAACAAAGGAGAGTGGTGGGGTCAGAGAGAGGCTGGAGTCAGATCATGCTGGGCCATGGTAGAATATTGAACACATTAGGATGTGACCATCAGAAATTGCAGAAAGTTTTAAGCACTGGATTGATGCTGTTGGGAGTTGTGGCCCATCATGTTTTCCAAAACTAGCCACACCAAATATCCCATGCCATGTGCTCTTCTTTCAATGTGAACTAGATACTCCTTTGGGATATGGGATCTTTTTCCCTCCTCTTGAATCTGGAAGGACCATGATGACAAGTGACACTCATGACTTCCTAAGCTAGGTCATAAGAAGAGATGCAGCTTCTACCTTGTCCTTTTAAGATACTTATTCTTGGAACTCAATCATCAAACTGGGAGGAAGCAGAGAGATGATGTGGAAAGGCCACATGAGAGGTTCCAGCCAACAGCCCTCACTGAGGCCCCACTGGACAGAGGGCATGAATCCCTAGACGTATAAATGAGCAAGTATTGAGATAATTCTAGCTCCCAGCTGTTGAGTCACACCAAGACTTCCAGTGTTCCTAGCTAAAGTCCAAAGCACTGAAGCAGAGGCAAGCTTCCACTGGTTTCCCAACCCACAGAGTCCATGAACATAATCAAATTATTGGTGGTGTTTTATGCCACTAGTTTGCAAAAGTCAGAGAATTAGGGTGCACAGAAACAGATAATGAGAACAAGAGGCTCACAGCTCCAAAATTTAGGTTTACTGAAACCCATTCTTATCTATTCCCTTCCTTTAAAAAAATTTTTTTTTAGAATACCTACTGGTAATAGTTCCCTTTGTTATTTAACCTAACTCCATATAGGACTCTTTCCAGACCTTACCAGTCCCCCACTCCGGCACCCAACTCCTCTACCAATTCTGCTGCAATGGCCTCAGCTCACATGTTCAATTCTTTCACAGAACCTATAAACTCAGAATGTAATCTGAAAAGGCATTTGAATAACGCATTTTAACAAAATTTGTAATTTTATCTTCCTTCTCTTCAGAGGTATAGGTCCTTTAAGGAAAGGGGGAAAACCCTGGCAAGCCAAAGTCACTGTTAGTATCTAAAGAAGATTAAAAAAGAAAGGAATATCACATGCAAATCTAGTTTTACCTTGTTGCAGAAAAACTTGGGAGAAATGAAAACCTGTTCACAAATTGTCACCTTTCTCACAAACTCCAACATGATTCACAATTCAATCTGCATGCAAATTTGATCAGAACACTGCTTTCTTACTCATCATAACCTGTTTTCTTGGAAACAGATCCCTCCTGGGAAAGCAGGAAGTTTGACGTCAATTTTAAGGTTTCCCCAAGTATTGGCAGGAAATTGCTCTGTGGGTGCCTCCTACGAGTCCCAGATTTCCTTGCCCACCACCTTATCGATACTTCTTGCCCTGAGACCGTAAGGAGGAGGTTAAGAGAAGGCAAGAGGAAGGCAACAAATTGTCTCCCTGCTCTGATTCTTGGCCTCCAGCTTTGAAGATTCTTTTTTGCAAAGAGGAACAAGTAGATAGCGTGAGCCCTGGTGACTATCTTTTCCCATTGGAAGGGAATGATTACCCTCAAAGGGGAAAGCACCTGGCTCTGCTTCGGACAGGATCCTCTGCTGCTCTTTTAAGCACTGTTTGATTTAAATATAACAGCAAGCCTTCCAGACTGAATACTTTTCATTTCTAAGAGCAGATCAATACCAGTTTACTTATGAAATTCTGCTTTCATGAAATAACTTATTTTGTGTCTTATAGGACTGTAGCAGAACTTGTTGAGCTGTTGTCGATTGGTGAGGGATATATGCAAAAAGGTTTTGGAAAACCTAAAAACCATGTTAAGGGAAGAAGAACCTAGCTGACTCTGTGCCACTACTAACATTTTTGAGCACTCACCAGGGCCAGCTACTATGCTACACTCTTCACAAAGGACAGTTGTGTGTTGAATTCTCCCAACTTTATAAGTTTGAAAATAAACTTGTTCCCCTTTTAAAGATGAAGAAACGGAGGCTTGGAGACCTTCAGCAATCTTCAGAGGGTCATACAGCTGGGCAGTGGCAAAGCTGGGATCCAATCCATGTTAAACAGCTCCAGAGCCAGTACTTACTAGAACCCACACTTGACTCAGATGTGAAGCCAAGCTTGAGAACTGATGGGTAAAGCCTTCCAGGCTTCATTTGGTTCTAATCAGGCAGCAGATCAGCCACACACAATACAGTTTTAAAGGATATCTTATCTTTGTTGATGAATGATAAGCACTGCCCACAATGTTTGCAATTTCTCTTTTTGACTGTCTGGATATTGTTGTTTTAAAAAACCCTTGAAAAATGCTTAGCAGCTAAAAATACCCCAGGGAGCTATGTAATGTAGTTTCTAATTTGAATTTGCTTAGAATGGAATGCACAGTGATCATGCTATCAAAAGTAGGGGCTGCCCAGGACTAAAGCTGGAAGGACTAGGTCATGATTGTTACTCTGCCCGGATCTGTTGGGCAGCTTTGGGCAAAGCTCCTTGCTACTCTGGACGCTGCTTTCCCTATTTGTGAAATGAGTGAATGGTAGTAGGATAACAGCTTTTAAGCTTTATACCTCATAGATGGTTTTAGAGCCACGTCTAGGAGGTAGACAGAGGAGGAAAAAGCCAAATTCAGGTTTACCTGTACCCACAGAAAACAGAACACATCCACAGTTATTTTATATACCTGGGCTATAATTACATTGTCAATTTTAAAAAGTAGCCTAATGTTGCTTTGGCCAAATGATCACACTAGCCCTCTAGCAATGGATCCTAACCAAATTGAAATTGTTCCTCAATTTTTCTTTAAGAAACTACCTTCATTCCCACTTTCCATGGACCAGTGGGGATGTCAGTCAAGGAGCCCTAAATACTCTGGACCTAGCAGTAGTTCCATGGCTCAAATCAGAGCAAACAGAACCTCTGAGAACACAAGTTTATAGTGTGGAAGCCAAAAACAGAACAAAATTGGAGCAGATTCATCCCCTCAAAGGCACTTGAGAAGATTGGTGTGAAAGACTGAATTGTATCCCTGCCCAACCTTAATTCATATATTGATTGAAGTCCTAACTCCTAATGTAACTATATTTGGTGATAGGGCCTTTAAGCAGGTAATTAATGCCCAACAAGGCCATAAATAGGAGCCCTAAGCCAATAGGACTAGTGTCCTTATAATAAGAGGAAGGGACACTAGAAGTGAGCACACAGAGAAAAGTCCATGTGAGGATACAATGAGAAATTGGCCGTCTACAATGCAAGAAAAGAGGGCTCACCACAAACCAACCCTGCCAGCTCCTTGATCTTAGACTTCCAGCCTCCAGACTCTGAGAAAATACATTTCTGTTGTTTAAGCCTCCCAGTGTGTGGTATTCTGTTATGTCAACCCAAGATGACTCAAAAATTGCCTAGTTTTGCTCCCCAGATGTCCAGACCAGCCTTCTCTAAGGCCTAGTATGTCAATTTTCTTTGGGATCTTTGAGTTACCCGAGATCTCCCCAAAAAATTCCTCATTGGCATACATTATGAAGAGTGGGTTTTTGTTGCTTAAAACCAAATAGCCCAGCACAGTGCTTTTCAGGAGGAAAAAAAATAAAAACTGCAAAGTAGACAGATGCTAAAATCTCCTCCAATCCTAGAACTTCATGGATTTTGTATTATAGTTATCCAAGGATTTAAAGATGTTTGTCTACCATAGCAAACCTTCATATTTAGGCTGAAAGGAAAGAAAAAAAATCAAGCAATTTGGTATTTATTCTCAAGTTTTTAAATACTAAATACATGAAAATCTGGGGAAGTTTGACTGAATTTTTCAGTCTTTACAGTTACTGTAACAATGTGATTGTAAGGAGCTCTCCTGTCACTGCTGGGTTGCATTCTGTGTTCCTGAAGCTCTAATATGTAGAGTGTACAGAGCAGGAGAATCTTGGACTAAGTCATGCCGGTATTCTCAAGACTCCACTCCATTCACCTTCTCTCTCAGCTGTGCTTCCAGGGTCCTCTATATGTTTCCAAATGCAACAAAATAAATGAATAAATCACACCACCTACTGGCTGGGAGGTCAACCTGCATGGCCCATTATAACTTCTGCTGACACCAATATGTAGTGCTTGAACAGCTCTTACCCACAAGCACCGCATACTGGGCTGTAGGGTGAACTGCACAACCCAACATAATTTCTGCAGACAGAAGCACACAGTGCTAGGGAATAAGGTAAACCTTCCAAGACCACCTCCAATCTCTGCAGGAGACAGTAAGCCTGCTCACACAAACAGTACACCACTATAATCTAGAAACAACTAGCATTTGAGGAAACCACTACACTAAGGCTGTCTATACCAAGGAGTTCATACAGAGTCTTGGCTCCTTAAAGCATATAGAAGTAAATCCAAAGGACCCTAACCAATATACACAATAGTCAAGGAGGAAAAAATGCCATACCAATGAAAGTAAATTCAAAAATAAGAAGTGGCAGCTTCTCCAGATGAGAAGTAATCAGCACAAGGACCCTGACACTAGAAAACAATGTTGCAATACCCCACAAACGATCACACTAGCCCTCTAGCAATGGATCCTAACCAAATTGAAAACTCTGAAATGACAGATAAATAATTCAAGATATAGATTGTAAATAAGCTCAGTGAGATCCAAGATAAAGTTGAAAACCAACACAAAGAAATCAGAAAAACATTTCAGTATAGGAAAGAGATAGACATCTAAAACAAACAAGCAGAACTTCTGGAAATGAAATTTCACTGAAGGAGTTACAACATACGGTTGAAAGCTTTAAAGATAGAATAGAACAGGCAGAAAAAAATAATTTCAGAGGCTGAAGATAGGTCTTTTAAATTAATCCAGTCAGACAAAAGTAAAGAAAAAACAATTTTTAATAAAAGAACCAAGCCTCTGAGGAAAAAAATGAATTGTGTAAAGTGATCAAATCTATGAGATGTAGACATTCCTGAGGAAGAAGACAAAGTAAAGAGCTTGGAAAACCCATCTAAGAAAATAATTCAGGAAAATTTCACTGGTCTTACTAGAAATGTAGACATCCAGGTACAAGATCAGAGACCACTTGAAGAATAGTTTGCTAGATAAGCACCACCAAGGCATACAGTTTTCAGACTATCCAAAGTCAATACCAAGGAAAAAATCATAAAAGTAGAAAAAGATAAGCATCTAATTACCTATAAAGGAAATTCCATCAGACTAACAGTGGACTTCTCAGCAGAAACCTCATAAGCCAGGAGAGATTTGGGGTCTATTTTTAGCATTCTTTAAGAAAGTGCCACCCAAGAATCTTATATCCAGCCAAATTAAGCTTTACATATGAAGAAGAAATAAAACCCTTCTCATACAAGCATGTACTACAGGAATTTCTCGCCATTAGATCAGTTGTACAAGAAATGCTCAAAAGAGTTCTAAAATGAAAGCAAAAGAAAAATACTCACGATTATAAAAGCACATAAAAGTATAACGCTCATAAATCCTATAAAGCAATTACACAACTGAAACTACAAAGAAACTAGGTAACAACATTATGACAGGAACAAAAACATCACATATCAATATAACTTTGAATGTAAATGGCCTAAATGCCCCATTTAAATTACATAGACTGGCAAATTAAATTTAAAAACAAGACCCAACCATTTTCTGAGTACAAGAAATCCACCTAACCAGGAAAGATATTCACAGACTCAAAGTAAAAGAGTAGAAATAGATATGCCACACAAACAGAAAACACAAACAAGCAGAAGTAGCTACACGTACATCAAATAAAATAGACTTTAAATCCATAGCAATATAAACAAAACACAAAAAGGTCATTGTATAATAATAAAGAGTTCAATTGAACAAGAAGACAACTATTCTAAATATGTATGCACCCATCTCTGGAGCACACAGATTCATTTCAAAAAATATTACTAAATCCAAGAAAAGAGATCAACAGCAACACAATAATAGTGAGGGTCTTCAACACCCCACTGACAGAACTAGACAGATCACTGAGAAAGAAAATCAACAAAGAAACTCTGAACTTAAACTGGACTCCAGACCAAATGGATCTAGTAGACATTTACAGAACATTCTACCCACCAACTGCAGAATATACATGTCTCATCTGAGTATGGAACATCCTCCAAAATAGACCATATGCCTGCCCACAAAGTAAATCTCAATAAATTTTTTAAAAATCAAAATTATATCAAGTATATTTTCAAACCACAGTGAAATAAAATTAGAAATCCATACAAAAGGAATTCTCAAAACTATACAAATACATGGAAATTAAACAACTTGCTCCTGAATGATCTTTTGGCAAACAATGAAATTAAGGTAGAAATAAAAATATTTTCTGAAATAAATTAATATAGAGATACAATATACCCAAACCTCTGTAATACAACAAAATCAGTGCTAAGAAGGAAGTTTATAGTGTTAAATGCCTACATCAAAAAGATGGGTCTCAAATTAACATCCTATTGTCACATTTCAAAAAACTAGAAAATCAAGAATAAACCAAACCCAAAGCAAGCAGAAGAAAATAAATAACAAAGATAAGAAAAGAAACAAATGATATTGAGACCAAAAACAATAATACAAACGATTAACAAAACAAAAAGTTACTTACTTCAAAACATAAAATGTATACACACTACATAGCTTAATCCAGGAATAAAGAGGAGACTCAAATAAGTACAGTCAGAAATGATAAAGGTAAGATTACAACTGATACCACAGAAATGCAAAATATCATCAGAGTCTACTAGGGGTATCTCTACACACACAAACTAGAAAATCCAGAGGAAATGGATGAATTCCTGGAAACACACAATTTCTCAAGATTAAATCATGAAGAAGTAGAAATCTTGAACAAACCAATAATGAGTAGTGAAATTGAATCAGTAATATAAACCTCCTTTTAAAAAACCCAGGACCAGATGGATTCACAGTGAAATTTTACTAGCACACAAAAAAGAGCTGATACCAATTTTACGGAAATTATTCCCAAAAAATTGAGGAGGAGAGATTCCTCCTTAACTCGTTCTATGAAACTAGTATCATCCTGATACCAGAATCAGGTGAGGATACAGGCCAATATCCGTGATGAATATAGATGCAAAAATCTTCAACAAAATACTAGCAAATTGAGTCCAATAGCACATAAAAGTGTGACCCATGATCAAGTAGGTTTTATTCCAGGGATGCAAGGATGATTCAACATATATTAATCAATAAATGGGATTCACCACAAAACAAAATTAAAAACAAAAGCCATACAATTGCCACAATAGAAATGCAGAAAAAGCATTGAATAAAATCCAACGTCCCTTTGTGATAAAACTTCTCAGCAAACTAGACACTGATGGAACACACCTCAAAATAATAAAAGCCATATACAACAAACCCACAGCCAACATTATACTCAATGAAGAAACACTGAATGCATTTCCTTTAAGAACTGGAACAAGATAAAGATTCCCACTCTCATCACTCCTATTCAACATAATACTGGAAGTCCTAGCCAGAACAATCAGGCAAGAAAAAGAAATAGAAGGTAATCAAATTGGAAAAAGAGGAAGTCAAATTACCTCTGTTCACTAATGACATAATGTTATACTTAGAAAATCCTAAAAACTCCTCCAAGACTCTGCGTTTGATAAATGACTTCAGTAAGGTGTTAGAATAAAAAGTCAACGTACAAAAATCAGTAGCATTTCTATACACCAATAATGTTTAATCTGAGAACCAAATCAAGAACCACTTACAAAAGCCACACAAAAAATAAATTACCTAGGAAGACATTTAACCAAAGAGGTACAAGATCTCTACACGAAGAACTACAAAACACTGATTAAATAAATCAGAGATGACACCAAAAAATGGAAAAACATCTACACTTATGGAATTAAAATAATCAATAACATTAAAATGACCATATTGCCTAAAGCCGTATACAGATTCAATGCAATTCCTATGAAATTACTAATGTTATTTTTCACAGAATTAAAAAAAAATCCTGGAGGGGCGGAGCAAGATGGCCGAATAGGAACAGCTCCAGTCTCCAACTCCCAGCGCGAGTAACACAGAAGACCGGTGATTTCTGCATTTTCAACTGAGGTACTGGGGTCATCTCTCTAGGGAGTGCCGGACAATCGGTGCTGGTCAGCTGCTGCAGCCTGACCAGCGTGAGCTGAAGCAGGGCGAGGCATCGCCTCACCTGGAAGCGCAAGGGGGAAGGAAATCCGTTTTCCTAGCCAGGGGAACTGAGACACATAACACCTGGAAAATCGTGTAACTCCCACCCCAATACTGCGCTTTAAGGAAACAGGCACACCAGGAGAATATATCCCACACCTGGCCGGGAGGGTCCCACGCCCAGGGAGCCTCCCTCACTGCTAACACAGCAGTCTGCGGCGATCTATCCGCAAGGTAGCAGCGAGGCTGGGGGAGGGGCGCCCGCCATTGCTGAGGCTTAAGTAGGTAAACAAAGCCGCTGGGAAGCTCGAACTGGGTGGAGCTCACAGCAGCTCAAGGAAACCTGCCTGTCTCTGTAGACTCCACTCTGGGGACAGCCCACAGCTGAGGTCCAATAGGGAAAGCAGCGGGGGCGGTGCAGAGGCGAACGACTCTGTCTGACAGCTTTGGGGAAAGCCGTGGATCTCCCAAGGCGGAGGTTGAGATCCGAGAACGGACAGACTGCCTGCTCAGGTGGGTCCCTGACCCCTGAGTAGCCTAGCTGGGAGACATCCCCCACTAGGGGCAGTCTGACACCCCACACCTCACAGGGTGGAGTCATCCCTGAGAGGAAACTTCCAAAGGAAGAATCAGACAGGTACACTCGCTGCTCAGCAATATTCTATCTTTGGCAACCTCTGCTGCTGATACCCAGGCAAACAGGGTCTGGAGTGGACCTCAAGCAATCTCCAACAGACCAACAGACAGTCCTTCTGACTGTCAGACGGAAAACTATCAAACAGGAAGGACACCTATACCAAAACCCCATCAGTACGTCACCATCATCAAAGACCAGAGACAGATAAAACCACAAAGATGGGGAAAAAGCAGGCAGAAAAGCTGGAAATTCAAAAAATAAGAGCGCATCTCCCCCTGCAAAGGAGCGCAGCCCATCGCCAGCAACGGATCAAAGCTGGTCAGAGAATGACTTTGACGAGATGAGAGAAGAAGGCTTCAGTCCATCAAACTTCTCAGAGCTAAAGGAGAGGATTACGTACCCAGCGCAAAGAAACTAAAAATCTTGAAAAAAAAGTGGAAGAATGACAGCTAGACTAATTAATGCAGAGAAGATCATAAACGAAATGACAGAGATGAAAACCATGACACGAGAAATACGTGACAAATGCACAAGCTTCAGTAACCGACTCGATCAACTGGAAGAAAGAGTATCAGCGATTGAGGATCAAATGAATGAAATGAAGCGAGAAGAGAAACCAAAAGAAAAAAGAAGAAAAAGAAATGAACAAAGCCTGCAAGAAGTATGGGATTATGTAAAAAGACCAAATCTACGTCTGATTGGGGTGCCTGAAAGTGAGGGGGAAAATGGAACCAAGTTGGAAAACACTCTTCAGGATATCATCCAGGAGAACTTCCCCAACCTAGTAGGGCAGGCCAACATTCAAATTCAGGAAATACAGAGAACGCCACAAAGATACTCCTCCAGAAGAGCAACTCCAAGACACATAATTGCCAGATTCACCAAAGTTGAAATGAAGGAAAAAATCTTAAGGGCAGCCAGAGAGAAAGGTCGGGTTACCCCAAGGGAAGCCCATCAGACTAACAGCAGATCTCTCGCAGAAACTCTACAAGCCAGAAGAGAGTGGGGGCCAATATTCAACGTTCTTAAAGAAAAGAATTTTCAACCCAGAATTTCATATCCAGCCAAACTAAGTTTCATCAGTGAAGGAGAAATAAAATCCTTTACAGATAAGCAAATGCTTAGAGATTTTGTCACCACCAGGCCTGCCTTACAAGAGACCCTGAAGGAAGCCCTAAACATGGAAAGGAACAACCGGTACCAGCCATTGCAAAAACATGCCAAAATGTAAAGACCATCGAGGCTAGGAAGAAACTGCATCAACTAATGAGCAAAATAACCAGTTAATATCATAATGACAGGATCAAGTTCACACATAACAATATTAACCTTAAATGTCAATGGACTAAATGCTCCAATTAAAAGACACAGACTGGCAAACTGGATAAAGAGTCAAGACCCATCAGTCTGCTGTATTCAGGAGACCCATCTCACATGCAGAGACATACATAGGCTCAAAATAAAGGGATGGAGAAGATCTACCAAGCAAATGGAGAACAAAAAAAAGCAGGGGTTGCAATCCTAGTCTCTGATAAAACAGACTTTAAACCATCAAAGATCAAAAGAGACAAAGAAGGCCATTACATAATGGTAAAGGGATCAATTCAACAGGAAGAGCTAACTCTCCTAAATATATATGCACCCAATACAGGAGCACCCAGATTCATAAAGCAAGTCCTTAGAGACCTACAAAGAGACTTAGACTCCCATACAATAATAATGGGAGATTTCAACACTCCACTGTCAACATTAGACAGATCAACGAGACAGAAAGTTAACAAGGATATCCAGGAATTGAACTCATCTCTGCACCAAGCGGACCTAATAGACATCTATAGAACTCTCCACCCCAAATCAACAGAATATACATTCTTCTCAGCACCACATCGCACTTATTCCAAAATTGACCACATAATTGGAAGTAAAGCACTCCTCAGCAAATGTACAAGAACAGAAATTATAACAAACTGTCTCTCAGACCACAGTGCAATCAAACTAGAACTCAGGACTAAGAAACTCAATCAAAACCGCTCAACTACATGGAAACTGAATAACCTGCTCCTGAATGACTACTGGGTACATAACGAAATGAAAGCAGAAATAAAGATGTTCTTTGAAACCAATGAGAACAAAGATACAACATACCAGAATCTCTGGGACACATTTAAAGCAGTGTGTAGAGGGAAATTTATAGCACTAAATGCCCACAAGAGAAAGCAGGAAAGATCTAAAATTGACACTAACATCACAATTAAAAGAACTAGAGAGGCAAGAGCAAACACATTCAAAAGCTAGCAGAAGGCAAGAAATAACTAAGATCAGAGCAGAACTGAAGGAGATAGAGTCACAAAAAACCCTCCAAAAAATCAATGAATCCAGGAGTTGTTTTTTGAAAAGATCAACAAAATTGACAGACCGCTAGCAAGACTAATAAAGAAGAAAAGAGAGAGGAATCAAATAGACGCAATAAAAAATGATAAAGGGGATATCACCACCGACCCCACAGAAATACAAACAACCATCAGAGAATACTATAAATGCCTCTACGCAAATCGACTAGAAAATCTAGAAGAAATGGATAATTTCCTGGACACTTACACTCTCCCAAGACTGAACCAGGAAGAAGTTGAATCCCTGAATAGACCAATAACAGGCTCTGAAATTGAGGCAACAATTAATAGCCTACCCACCAAAAAAAGTCCAGGACCAGATGGATTCACAGCTGAATTCTACCAGAGGTACAAGGAGGAGCTGGTACCATTCCTTCTGAAACTATTCCAATCAATAGAAAAAGAGGGAATCCTCCCTAACTCATTTTATGAGGCCAACATCATCCTGATACCAAAGCCTGGCAGAGACACAACAAAAAAAGAGAATTTTAGACCAATATCCCTGATGAACATCGATGCAAAAATTCTCAATAAAATACTGGCAAACCGGATTCAGCAGCACATCAAAAAGCTTATCCACCATGATCAAGTGGGCTTCATCCCTGGGATGCAAGGCTGGTTCAACATTCGCAAATCAATAAACGTAATCCAGCATATAAACAGAACCAAAGACAAGAACACATGATTATCTCAATAGATGCAGAAAAGGCTTTTGACAAAATTCAACAGCCCTTTATGCTAAAAACGCTCAATAAATTCGGTATTGATGGAACGTACCTCAAAATAATAAGAGCTTTACGACAAACCCACAGCTAATATCATACTGAATGGGCAAAAACTGGAAAAATTCCCTTTGAAAACTGGCACAAGACAGGGATGCCCTCTCTCACCACTCCTATTCAACATAGTGTTGGAAGTTCTGGCTAGGGCAATCAGGCAAGAGAAAGAAATCAAGGGTATCCAGTTAGGAAAAGAAGAAGTCAAATTGTCCCTGTTTGCAGATGACATGATTGTATATTTAGAAAAACCCATCGTCTCAGCCCAAAATCTCCTTAAGCTGATAAGCAACTTCAGCAAAGTCTCAGGATACAAAATTAATGTGCAAAAATCACAAGCATTCTTATACACCAGTAACAGACAAGCAGAGAGCCAAGTCAGGAATGAACTTCCATTCACAATTGCTTCAAAGAGAATAAAATACCTAGGAATCCAGCTTACAAGGGATGTAAAGGACCTCTTCAAGGAGAACTACAAACCACTGCTCAGTGAAATCAAAGAGGACACAAACAAATGGAAGAACATACCATGCTCATGGATAGGAAGAATCAATATCGTGAAAATGGCCATACTGCCCAAGGTTATTTATAGATTCAATGCCATCCCCATCAAGCTACCAATGACTTTCTTCACAGAATTGGAAAAAACGGCTTTAAAGTTCATATGGAACCAAAAAGAGCCCGCATTGCCAAGACAATCCTAGGTCAAAAGGACAAAGCTGGAGGCGTCACGCTACCTGACTTCAAACTATACTACAAGGCTACAGTAACCAAAACAGCATGGTACTGGTACCACAACAGAGAATAGACCATGGAACAGAACAGAGTCCTCAGAAATAATACCACACATCTACAGCCATCTGATCTTTGACAAACCTGACAAAAACAAGAAATGGGGAAAGGATTCCCTATTTAATAAATGGTGCTGGGAAAATTGGCTAGCCACAAGTAGAAAGCTGAAACTGGATCCTTTCCTTACCCCTTATACGAAAATTAATTCAAGATGGATTAGAGACTTAAATGTTAGACCTAATACCATAAAAACCCTAGAAGAAAATCTAGGTAGTACCATTCAGGACATAGGCATGGGCAAGGACTTCATGTCTAAAACACCAAAAGCAACGGCAGCAAAAGCCAAAATTGACAAATGGGATCTCATTAAACTAAAGAGCTTTTGCACAGCAAAAGAAACTACCATCAGAGTGAACAGGCAACCTACAGAATGGGAGAAAATTTTTGCAACCTACTCATCTGACAAAGGGCTAATATCCAGAATCTACAAAGAACTCAAACAAATATACAAGAAAAAAACAAACAACCCCATCAAAAAGTGGGGAAAGGATATGAACAGACATTTCTCAAAAGAAGACATCCATACAGCCAACAGACACATGAAAAAATGCTCGTCATCACTCGCCATCAGAGAAATGCAAATCAAAACCACAATGAGATACCATCTCACACCAGTTAGAATGGCAATCATTAAGAAGTCAGGAAACAATAGATGTTGGAGAGGATGTGGAGAAATAGGAACACTTTTACACTGTTGGTGGGATTGTAAACTAGTTCAACCATTATGGAAAACAGTATGGCGATTCCTCAAGGATCTAGAACTAGATGTACCATATGACCCAGCATCCCACTACTGGGTATATACCCAAAGGATTATAAATTACTCTACTACAAAGACACATGCACACGTATGTTTATTGCGGCACTATTCACAATAGCAAAGACTTGGAATCAACCCAAATGTCCATCTGTGACAGACTGGATTAAGAAAATGTGGCACATATACACCATGGAATACTATGCAGCCATCAAAAAGGATGAGTTTGCGTCCTTTGTAGGGACATGGATGCAGCTGGAAACCATCATTCTTAGCAAACTATCACAAGAAGAGAAAACCAAACACCGCATGTTCTCACTCATAGGTGGGAACTGAACAATGAGATCACTTGGACTCGGGAAGGGGAACATCACACACTGGGGCCTATCATGGGGAGGGGGAGGAGGAGGGATTGCATTGGGGAGTTATACATGATATAAACGTTATGCACATGTACCCTAGAACTTAAAGTATAATAAAAATAAAAAAAAATAAAAATAAAAATAAAAAAAAAAAATCCTAAAATGTATATGGAACCAAGAAAACATCCTCAATAGCCAAAGCATTTCTGAACAAAACAAACAAAGCAAGGAATTATATTGCCTGACTCCAAATTATACTACAAGGCTATAGCAACCAAAAGAATATGGTACTTGTACAAAAATAGAGCTATAGAATAGGATAGAGATCCCAGAAATAAAGCCATAGACCTATAAGGAACTATCTTCAACAAAGTTGACAAAAACGTGAAATTGGGAAAGGACCCTCTATTCAATAAATGGTTCTGGAAAAATTGGATAGCCATATGCTAAAGAATGAAAATAGACCCCTATTTCTCATCACATACAAAAATTAACTCAACATGGATTAAAGGCTTAAATGTAAGATCTGAAACAATAAAATCCTAGAAGACAACCTAGGAAAAACTCTTCTGGACGTTAGCCAAGGCAAGAAATTAATGACTAAGACCTCAAAAGCGAATGCAACAAAAAATAGACAAATGGTACTTAATTAAACTAAAAAGCTTTTGCACAGCAAAATAAATAATCAACAAAGTAAAAAGACAACCTACAGAATGGCAGAAAATATTTGCAAACTATGCATCCAACAAAGGACTAATATCCAGAATCTGCAAGGAACTCAACTCAAGAAGAAGATAAACAATAACCCCATTAAAAAGTGGGCAAGGACATGAAGTGAAATTTTTCAGAAGAAGACATGCAAATGACCAATAAACACAAATTTCTCAACATCATTAATCAGAGAAATGCAAGGTAAAACCAGAGTGAGATATCATCTTACATCACTCAGATGTTTAATAACATCACTATTATTAAAAAGTGGAAAAAAAACAACAACAACAGATGTTGGTGAGGAAGTGAAGAAAAGAGAATGCTTATAAACTCCTGGTGGGAATGCAAATTAGTACAACCTTTATGCAAAATAGTATGGAGATTTCTCAATGAACTAAAAATAAAACTACCATTTTGCTGGGTACCGTGGCTCATGCCTGTAATCCCAACACTTTGGGAGGCCAAGGCAGTAGAACTGTTTAACCTTGAGAGTTCAAGCCCAGCCTGGGCAACATAGTGAGACCTCATCTCTATTAAAATTGTTTTAAAAATAACCAGGCATGGTGGCACATGCTTGTAGTCCTAGCATCTCGGGGGGATGAAGAGGAAGGATCACTTGAGCTCAAGATGTTGAAGCTGCAGTGAGCCCTGACCATGCTACTGTACTCCAGCCTGGGCAACACAGCAAGACTCTGTCTAGATAAATAAATAAATAAAACTACTGTTCAACCCAGCAGTCCCACTACTGGGTGTCTACTCAAGGGAAAAGAAATAATCATATCAAAAAGATACTAGAACTTGTATGTTTATCATAGCACTATTCACAGTAACAGTCATGGCCTAAAGTTAAGTGTCCATCAACAGATGATTGGATAAAGAAAGCATGCTACAGGACTGGTGTGATGGCTGATGCCTATAATCCCAGCACTTTGGGAGGTCAGGCAGCGGGATAACTTGAGGTCATGAGTTTGAGACCAGCCTGGCCAACATGGTCTCTACTAAAAATGCAAAAATTAGCTGGGTGTGGTGGTGCACACCTGTAGTCACAGCTATGCGGGAGGCTGAGGCAGGAGAATTGCTTGAACCTGGGAAGCAGAGGTTGCAGTGAGCCAAGATCGCACCACTGCACTTCAGCCTGGGTAACAGAGGGAGACGCTAAAAAAAAAAAAAAGAAAGAAAGAGAAAGAAAGAAGGAAGGAAGGAGGAAGGAAGGAAGGAAGGAGGAAGGAAGGAAGGAAAGAAAGAAAGAAAGAAAGAAAGAAAGAAAGAAAGAAAGAAGAAAGAAAGAAGGAAAAGAAGAAAGAGAAAGAAAGAAGGAAGGAAGGAAAGAAGGAAGGAAGGAAAGAAGGAAGGAAGGAAGGAAGGAAGGAAACGTACACATACAAAACGGAATACTATGAAGACATACAAATAATAAAATCATGTCTTTCGCAGCAATATGGATTAAGCTGGAGGCCATTATCCTATGTGAAATAACACAGAAATAGAAAATAAAATACCACATGTTATTTATCAGATCTAGGAGCCTTGGAGTAGAGACTATGGTGTTTACTAGGTATAGGATCATGTCATCTGCAAACGGAGATAGTTTGACTAATTCTCTTCCTATTTGGATCCCTTTTATGTCTTTCTCTTGCCTGACTGTTTTGGTTAGGACTTCCAGTACTATGTGGACCAGGAGTGGTGACAGTGGGCATCTTTGTCTTGTTGCCCATTCAGTAGGATGTTGGCTATGGGTTTGTCATAGATGGTTCTTATTATTTTCAGGTATGTTCCTTCAATTCCTAGTTTGTTGAGGGTTTTTAACACAAAGCGATGTTGAATTTTATTGAAAGCCTTTTCTGCATCTATTGAGATGATTCTGTGGTTTTTCTTTTCAGTTCTATTTATGCACCCACAGATTTTGAAAACATAGCCAGGCCTTTTTGCCTCTTTACTTTAGGGCCAAAAGGAGATGCCCTGAAGACAAAAACTCTTCTAGGCCTTGTTTTCTCACACTCTGAGCTCCTGGAATCATTTGTGCTAAGAAGGGTGATCCTAAAAGAAGAGTTCTCAATATGGGCAAGAGAGGATGGGTCTGTGGGTTCCACAAACTGTATTACAGGAACATGGGTTCTAATTCTCAGAGCCACCCCTAAGGAAGAGCCAGGACCTTGGAGGGATGTCTTGGAGGGAAAGTTTGGTCTCAATAAAGATCCTCCCTTTAGGCTTAGCATGTTAGGTACCTTGCTGCCCAACTAAGGAACCAGGCAATTGTGGACAGAATGAGTATCAGTGGCCACTATGGAAGACTGAGGTAAGAGAATTTGTTATGTAGAGAAGGGAAAAGCTCCCCGAAAATGATGATTTGTTCTAGAGAAAGAAAATGCTCCCCCAAAATGATGAGAATTAAATTTGCTGTCCTCTTGTCAAGATGACGACTTGGAGCCAGATTTCATTTGATTCACAGAAATAAACTGACATTTCTTTTACACTCAGGTGTGTGGAATGAGATTCATATGCGCTAGCTACATGAGACAGACAATTCATATTTATCGTATTTTGCAGGTTTCAAGTGAAATTATTTGAGGCTCAAGACATACGACTTCCTTATAAGTAGAAAGTGTTAGTGAGCTGGGAAAGTGTAGATTGGTATCATATTTGCTGGTTATCTCCCAAAGTGGAGCCTTGGCCATTTTTTCCTGTGGAAAAATGTTGGCAAAAGAAGAGGCTTTGCCTTCAGGATGCATTTTGAATCCTCCCTGCAGTACTGCCTTGTGCAAAGATCATTTAGGCCATTTTACTATCCTCATTACCATCATTGTTGTCATTGTCTCTGTCATCAACACGGTCATCATCATCATTGTTGTTATCATCACAACAGCTAGTGATTTATTGCAGACACTATTCTAAGCCCTTAAATATATTATCTTATTTATTCCACACAACAACTCTCTGAACAAGCTCCTTTTGTTATCCCCATTCTACAGATGAGAAAACCAAATGCAGTGAAATTAAGTAATTTGCAAAGTTGAGTGGCAAAGCAGCTTTCACTGATGTGGTAGGTTCACTGGACCTCACAAAAAAGCCATCATCACATATTTAAATATATGCTCATGAAAAATATATTTAATTCAGAACAAAGTGTAACACACCAATTTACATGTAATAAGACCTTAAAGCAAATGTTAAAAACAAACAATTAAATTCTCAATGGTAGGATTATAGGACATATGCCACTAAGCAGTGATTACCTGATCCATAGGGTCAACATAGGCTATCACCAAGTTTTCTGTAAGTCCCTATTTTTATATGTCATCTTATGGAATTAACCTTTCCATGGTACTTTTCTGCCTTCTTTTTAATACTATTTTTTAAAAATTTCTTATAATAAACCATATCAAATATGGGGTGTTACTTGGAAATTGATAAAAAATATACTTTATTATTTTTTCTGATTATTTAAGTAAGATTAGCTCATTATTTAAAATTAAAACATAATAGGCCTACATTTCCCAAAAAGTTAATGTCTCTGAAATCTCACACTGGAAAGACAAATATAACTCACAATTTAGTGCACCTATTCCTCAATATACTTTTTTCTCCATACATATACTCCTGCTAACAAATTTATAATAGAAATACGTGTGCTTGAATATATGTCAACATTTACTTACAAGGTGAAATTATGCAATATATAACATTTATCACTTTTCTTCAATTAACAATATAGTTAGGATTCTTTCCATGGCAGTACATATAAACTTGTCTGATTACTTTTTAATAAAAATAGTGTAACCTCATGGTTAAACAAATTTCATATATAAAGATATTAAATTAAAAGTAAAAATGTCTCACACAGTTGCAGAAGTACATTCCCAGAACTAACTACTGTATCCCTTTGAATATTTTAAGCATATGAGAGCATAGCTTATTTCTACTTTTTATTAGTCTTAACCCAGATTAGTTATTGCGGTCTCAATTTCTTCTCTTTCCTCTCCCCTTGTGGTTATCTGAACTATCAACCACAGATCACCTAGTCTGATTTCTAAGGCATTCCCTATGTAAAACAGTGGCTAGAAATAGAGAGTCCAGAAAAAGATTTCTATTTCTTAAAGAGCCAGACTTTTTGTCTTTTAAATCTTTTTTAAAGCTACAAATAACAGATAGTGCTTAAAACAAGAATATACAGGCTACTAAGCAAAATACAAATATTTTTTAGTGTGATATAGTTTTAAAAATAGGCCATAAACAGCTTTCTTCAACAAACCCCACCTACTTATTCTCAATGATGATCCCAAGTCCAATTTTCGTGCTTATAAACCGGCAAGGGAACAGACTTTCTAAGCCTGTTTATTTAACACATCCCTCATTTATCACATGGCATCTCTGCTAGTCCCAGTTATCCAAGCCAAAAGTAATTCAGAAACCTAAATAGCTGCTAATGACCAATGGAATTATGAGACAAGTATTTTAAACACAACTTTGATTACATATCTAGTCTTCTCTGTATTCTCTACAACCATTCCTTATCTGTTGAGGAATCTTGATCATGTCAAAAGCTTAGCTCAAAACCACACTGCATTAAGCCTCATTTAACACTACAGTTATTTGTTTGATCATGCAGTATTTCCCCTAAAAGGAGCTCACTTAAATGCCACAGAGGAGTATACACTTCTGTAGGTAACAGGGAGTTAGAAACTTTCAAGCAAGGAAATGGTACACACTGGTCTGCCTTGGAAAGATGTTTTTAGCTGGTTTAGGAAGAGGTAGTAAAGTGACTGAAGGCTAGAGGTGATGCCCAAACCCATGGTCCAGGCAAAACACAAGAAAAGTTCAAACCAAGGAAGTCCCAGTGGGACAAAGAGGGCTGGGTAGATCCAGGCAGATAAAATCAGTAGGATTTATTGACATTATGCTAGGTAAGAGAAAGAGAAGGGTCAAAAACAACCTCAATGTTTGTGGCTTTTGGTAATAGCATAGAGATAATATAAATAAAGACACCTGGGAATGAAGTTCTAATTCTGGGGGAGGAATTCTCTTGAGAGTGAGAATGGGCAATAAGGAGTTCCATTCAGAAAAGTTGAGGCAGGCATATTTACTTGGTATCCAACATTTCAAGTATAAAGGGAATACAAAGAATAACACCTCACAGCAGTCAGGACTATGGTAGGAAATGCATTAATGGCAAAGCATGAGATTATATGAGAGATGTTGCTGAGATATAAAGAAACAAAGGGGACTCTCCACAATTTTAGTTCCCAAGGTCACAAAACTCATTTTTACCCCAACTTGTTTCTTACACTTAGCAAAGAAGCTGACAGTGAAATCCATTAACTTAGCCCAGAGGGACTCCCAGGGCTACTAAACTTCATCTCCTTACAAATATTCCAATGATGCCAGGGACAAAGGCTTCCCCTTCTGAAAGGAAACCTAAGAGCCAGCTTTCTCCCTCTGTCTTCCAGATGGCATTACACATGTCGATTAGAAATGTTCAGGAAGTGCTTTCTCTTTGCAACCAAGAGAAACATTTTCCTTCTTTGGAGCTTGCTCCCACTTTCTCTCCTTCCTTAAATGGAATCTGATGTGTTTTTTCCCAAATTATCCATGACTGATCCCTTGCACTGTTTGTGCTCTTGGTAGATACTCTGCAGTAGGCAGATAAGGATGGGGCTGAGTGACGTATATTTCTCTACTGGTTTCCTTAGCAATGTCTCAGCAAGCCTCCAGCTCCCCTACAAACCTCCTTCTGAGTCAGCCGGTTTCGGCTATAGTCCAGGCTCTGCCAGAACGTCACTGTTAAAACAGTAATAACTTTTTTCCTCCATGGCACTTTACAGTGTGTGACAATCTTTCACAGTCTTTATTTCATTTTATTTTTATGGCATGATCTCACAGAGAAGATATTATCAATATCAGCATTTTATAGGTAAACAAATTGAAACTCACAAAAGTTTAATAACTTGCCTAAATTTCATAGCAATAAGTCAATAGTCAGAAAAAGGAGCTCATGGAGTTTGTTCCTCTGGCAATGGTGGCCACTGAGTGACAGCAAGACTTTCCCATACAATCTGAAGACTTCAGTTAGGGGTTGTTCCATCCAGTGATGAAACAGGGGGAAGATCTTCCCTGTAAATTAAGATATGCTTAAGATTTATTGACTTCAAGTTCAGTTCATGGACAGTGATAATAAAAATATTCTTAATTCAGCCACTAGCTTCTCCCAGGGAGCATTAGTGGTTAAAATACAATAGTTTTCATAGTGCCTATCATTATAATAGTTGTACTATGGATTCATCACAGGTGTGCCCTATGATTGATCAATGTATAACATTCATTTTGTCTTAACTGTTGATACATACAACTGTTCCATGGTGTTCACTATTAAACACTGTTACAGCGAAGTTTGTTAGGTATAGCATTGAGTTGAGTGGATCATCAAAATGCTGTAGAGTTGGTATAATTTATTTTGAATAATTGGCATAGATTAATATTAAACTGGCATCTAAGAAAGAGTGCACATGGCCATATGTATGTATGTATAACAGGGGTTGCACAGGGCAGTCAGGGCTTTCTTCAAGGAGCCCCACAGTGCTGAGGGGTGATAAATTTTTATAGCATGCAACTATAGATGTGCCTATAGAATCTTTAAGACACCTGTGTATGAGATTAGTATTTGCACTGTAATTATCTTTTCGTGTTCCCTTGAATCTCTTACTATCTTGAGGGAAACTCTAAATCTCTAGTGTATGAATGTGAAATACGCACTGAAAAAACCTGAGATCTCTTGTTCTAATTTCTATTTCTGGCAAAATAAAAATTAATATTTAAGATATTTGATTTGAAAAAGTGTTTTAAAGGCCACTGAAAGAGAATTAAAAGGGCGTAGAGTTAGACTGTCCATCTAAATTTAGACTCTATCTGTAAGAAGATATTTCATCTACCCCATTGACACAAGGCAGTCTGACTTTTCTATCACACACTACTCTATTTCTAAAAAATATTATTCTAGAGTCTTATTCAGGATTAGTATGAGTGAACTTCAGTTCACAGAGTCCCCCTTTCTTTTGTGGGCAGAAGATCACAAGCTTCTACGTGGATCAGTCCATCTAGTACCTCCTGAAGCTCCACCTTCTTCATATTTTCCTTTATATGGCTTATATTAATATTAATATTCCTTAATATTCTGCCTTATTATAGTTTTCAGAAGACACAATTAAGCAAAAATGATTGATAGAATCTTGGGTTTTGAAACCAGATAGCTTAATTTAAATACCAGTTCTGCCACTTCCTGTTTCTGCAATTTTAGATGAGTTACTTAACATTTTGAGGTGTCAGCATCCCAATCTATAAACAAGGGAGAAAAATAATAATAAAACCCACCTCTTCTGACTGTGATAAGGATTCCTTGAAATAACATATATAATGTTCTTATGGCACAGTGTTTGTCACATAGCAGTTATATCATTAACTGTAACTACTATTGACATTCTATACACTGGTCTCATCAGACATGGTCTTATGGAGTAATGTGAAATAGATCAGTGAGCTCTTTCACATGTGAGTCTTTTCCTGTATTGGAAAACTGCTGTCAATGACATCCATGTCGTCTCTTAAGTTAACTAAGTGCAAGTAATATTTTAAAGACAAGTGTATTAGTCTGTTTTCATGATGCTGATAAAGACATACCCAAGAATGGGAAGAAAGAGGTTTAATTGGACTTACAGTTCCACATGGCTGGGGAGGTCTTGGAAAGACATTTCTTACATCATGACAGCAAGAGAAAAATGAGGAAGAAGCAAAAGCAGAAACCCCTGATAAACCCATCAGATCTCATGAGACTTATTCACTACCATGAAAATAGCATGGGATAGACTAGCCCCTGTGATTCAATTACCTCCCCCTGGGTCCCTCCCACAACACACGGGAATTCTGGGAGACACAATTCAAGTTGAAATTGGGTGGGGACACAGCCAAATCATATCAACAAGGCAATCCACTCCTGTCCCCACAAAGTTAATTAAAAGGTAACAATGCCTACCGCTGATACTTCAGATGATAAGATTTGGTCTCTAAATAAATCTGTAAAAGATTTAGAAGAGGTGGCATAGCATAGCAGTGGAGCGAATAGCCCAACTAGGATTCCTAAGGAATAGATTTTGCTTGTTCTGTGCTCTGGGTAAGTCATTTGACTACTTTAATATCTTCAATTACGGAAAGGAGGAAGTGGGACAAATGTCACAACACTTTTGTGACAATTAAGGAGATGCGCAAAAATACTGTGAGGACAGTGTTCAGCACATATAGGCATTCAATTAGTATTGGTTGATTTTATTTATAGGCCCCAGACATTCTGACACCCAATTAGTATTTTCAGTTGAGATAGTTAGCTATAGCCTTTCAGATGATAGTTATGATGGCTTCTTCAACTAGTCCCTCTGCTTCTGGTCCATCCCTGAAGATCACATGCTCAGAAGTTAAGAGAAGAATATTAAAAGGATAATTATGTGTCAAAATCTATAGGAAATGGTCAAAACAATATTTGGAAAAAAATGCTTTACTTGTCTTTATTCTTAATAAAATAAAAGAACATTCACTATGCTCCCACATCATATAAGATAAGAAAATCAGTTTCTGAAAAACTACAAAAGAATTGGAAACATGGCCGGGCGCGGTGGCTCAAGCCTGTAATCCCAGCACTTTGGGAGGCCGAGACGGGTGGATCACGAGGTCAGGAGATCGAGACCATCCTGGTCTACACGGTGAAACCCCGTCTCTACTAAAAATACAAAAAACTAGCCGGGCGAGGTGGCGGGCGCCTGTAGTCCCAGCTACTCGGGAGGCTGAGGCAGGAGAATGGCGTAAACCCGGGAGGCGGAGCTTGCAGTGAGCTGAGATCTGGCCACTGCACTCCAGTCCGGGCGACAGAGCAAGACTCCACCTCAAAAAAAAAAAAAAAAAAAAAAATTGGAAACGACAAACATGATAAAATAAGTAAGTTGATTATATGACAAAGAAAACTAAAACAAGTAATTAATATGACCAAAGATTACTACTTGAAAAAGACTAAGAAATGCCCAAAAAACAGCAAAATCTAATTTTAAAAAAACTACTAAAAATATAAAAAATATATAAAAACTTATAATAAAATAAGACAGAAAATAGAGCACACAGGATAATAGAAAAAAGGTATCAAGAAACATTTGGCACAGTTAAATGCTAATATATTTTGAATTCTGTGTGAAATAAATTATTTTCTCAAAGCAAGGGAATTAACACTTACTAAATACTGACTTTGTCTCAGTGCTGAGTGTTTTATGCACATCCTTTTTTGTTAGTATAAAAAGCCACTTTATAAATATTTTTCCTCCTTTTATAGCAGAAACCGAAGCTTACAGAGATGAAGGTATATGTCCAAGGTCACCCAGCTACTAAGAGATGCAGCTGGAATTTAAATTCAGATCTACAAGGCCTATGCTATTTTTATTTTTCCAAGTTTTCACCCTAAAAATATAAAACATCAAAATGGTCATAAAAGGAAGAGGAAATATGAATATACAGCACTAAAAAGTGTTCATACACCATTATTAAAATAAGACTTAAACATGCCTGATCAAATTTTCTCCAAACTTTCAAACAGCAAACTACTCATTTCATTTCTTGAAAGAGAAAATAATAGCAGATTTCCTACTATAAAAGAAAAAAAGTGGTCTTAATCCTAATTGTGATTAAAGTATGAACACACACAGCTATAGTGAGGTTTCCTCTTATAGATAAAAACTTTTAATAAAAATAAAAAATTGAATAAAGCAATCAAACAAAAGTTATTCCTGTTACAAGAATGCAGGCATGCTATAAGAATACAATATATTCTATTTCTTTCTAAAAGGGAAACATATTCCATTTAATCTTTCTATTTCAAAAGCTTATTCATGACAAAATCACATCAACAAAAGCAATAAGTCACTTGAAAGAATCTGGGACCCATTTCTCATATTTTGAAGGTTTAAAAATAATAAGGCAAAATGACAGCATTAGGAGCTTCACAGATCTGCAACATCAGAAGCTAAGCACTGTGGGGAAGAGAAATAGACTTCACTAAAATAATCCAGCTAGGCACTAAGCAAATAGTAATAAAAAGCCACAAGGGAGGAAGATTATAATCTATAGTTTCTATAATATATTATCTAAAATATTTAGTTTCCAACCAACTGCAAAAACATTCAAAGAAACAGGAAAATAAAACGTATACTGGAGGAAGAAAGAGAGCAGAAGAAACTGCCTGTGATAGCAACCAGATATCAGATTTAACAAAGTATTCAAAGTAGCCATTAGAAACATGTCCAAAAAAACTAAAGAAAATTATAATTATAGAAATAAAGAAGGATATAATGACAACTGTTCATCAAATAGAAAAATATCAGTATTGATAAGGTCCTAGAAATTTTTTAAAAAGAAACCAATAGAAATTCAGAAGCTGAAGGTACAACAATGGAAATAAAAAATTCACTAGAGGAGTTCAACAGTAGATTTGAACTGGCAGAATAAAGACTTAGCCTACATAAAGATAAACCTATAGAGATGACACAATCCAAAGAATAGAAATCAAAAAGAACAAAGAAAGAACAGAGCCTCAGAGAAATTTAGGCCTTATTAAGTACACAAACCTACATGTAGAATGAGTAGGATAAATGTGAGGTCTACAGGTACAGCATTGTCAAAATACTGAAAGTCATAGACAAGGAGAAAATCTTGAGAGCATTAAGAAAAGAATGACTCATCACTTAAAAGGCAACCCAAAAACAATTTGCAGATGACTTCTCACCAGAAACAAAGGAGACTTTAAGACAGTAGAATAACATACTCAAAGTGCTCAAAAAGACTGCTGAGCAACCAAGAATCCTATATTCATAAAAGCTATATTTCAAAATTTTAAGTACAATGAAGAAATTTCCAAATAATCAAAAACAGAGAAAAAATGCTGCTTGCAGTCATTTTACAAGCAATAATAAAAGAAGTTCTTCAGGCTGAAGGCAAGCAACCCTGGACAGTAATTCAAATCCACACAAAAAGAGATCATCAATAAAGGTAATTATATAAGAGACAGTGTAAATTCATATTTCTTCTTCTTCTCTTAATTGATTTAAAACGCAATTGATTGTATTAACTATTGCTTCTTTCAGCAGTGTTTTATAGTTTTCCTTGTAGAGATCTTTCACATCCTTGGTTAGGTATATTGCCAAGTATTCTATTTTATTTTTATTTTTGGCAGCTATAGTGAAAGAGGTTGAGTTTTTTATCTGATTCTCAGCTTGGTCGCTGTTGGTGTATAGCAGAGCTACTGATTTGTGTACATTAATTTTGTATCCTGAAACTTTGCTGAATTCATTTATCAGTTCTGGGAGCTTTTTGGATGAACCTTTAGGGTTTTCTAGATATACAATCATATCATCACCAAACAGTGACAGTTTGACTTCTCTTTACCAGTTTTGATGCCCTTTATTTCCTTATCTTTTCTGATTGTCCTGGCTAGGACTTCCAGTACTATGTTGAATAGAAGTGGTAATAGTGGGCATCTTTGTCTTGTTCCAGTTCTCAGGAGAAATAGTTTCCACTTTTCCCCATTCAGTATAGTGTTGGCTGTGGGTTTGTTGTAGATAGTTTTTATTACCTTGAGGTAAGTCCCTTCTATGCTGATTTTGCTGTGGGTTTTAATCATAAAGGGATGCTGAATTTCATCAAATGTTTTTTCTGCATGAGATGATCATGTGATTTTTTTGTTTTTAATTCTGCTTATGTGGTATATTATTATCTGTTGAGCTACATGTGTTAAACCATCCCTGCATCCCTGGTATGCAACCCACTTGATTATGGTGTGTTATCTTTTTCATATGCTGTTGGATTCAGTTTACTGAATTTTGTTGAGGATTTGTTGATTTTTGCATCCATGTTCATCAGGGACATTGGTCTGTAGTTTTCTTTTTATGTTATGTCCTTCCCTGGTTTGAGTATTAAGGTGATACTGGCTTCATTGACTGATTTAGGGAGGATTCCCTCTTTATTTTTTGGAATAGTATCAATAAGATTAGTACCAATTCTTTGAATATCTGATAGAATTCAGCAGTGAATTCATCTGGTCCTGGACGGTTTTATTTTTTTGTTGGCATTTTTTTTATTACCATTTCAATCTTGCTGCTTGTTATTGGTCTGTTTGAAGATTCTATATCTTCCTGGTTTAACCTAGGAAGGTTGCATATGTCAGGAATCTATCTATCTCCTCTAGGTTTTCTAGTTTATGCACATGGAGGTGTCCATAGTAGCCTTGAATAATCTTCTGTATTTCTGTGGTATCAGTTGTAATATCTCCCATTTCATTTCTGATTGAGCCTATTTGGATCTTCTCTCTTCTTTTATTGATTAATCGATCAATTTTATTTATCTTTTCAAAGAACCAGCTTTTTGTTTCATTTATCCTTGTATTTTTTTTCCATTTAATTTAGTTCTGCTCTATCTTTGTTATTTCTTTCCTTATGCTGGGTTTGGTTTGGATTGTTCTTGTTTCTCTAGTTCTGTGAGGTGTGACTTTAGTTTGTCTATTTGTGCCCTTTCATACTTTCTGATGTAGGCATTTAATGCTATGAATTTTTCTCTTGAATGAGTAGAATCAATATTGTGAAAACGGTCATACAGCCAAAAGCAATCTGCAAATTCAATGCAATTTTCATCAAAATACCACCATCATTCTTCACAGAACTAGAAAAAACAATCCTAAAATTCATATGGAACCAAAAAAAAAAGGACCCACATAGCCAAAGCAAGACGAAGTAAAAAGAATAAATCTGGAGGCATCACATTACTCGACTTCAAACAATACTATAAGGCCATTGTCACCAAAATAGCATGGTACTGGCATGAAAATAGGCACATAGACCAATGAAACAGAATATAGAACCCAGAAATAAACCCAAATGCTTAAAGCCAACTGATCTCCAACAAAGCAAACAAAAACATAAAGTGTGGAAAGGACACCCTATTTAACACACGGTGCTGGGATAACTGGCAAGCCACATGTAGAAGAATAAAACTGGATCCTCATCTGTCACCTTACACAAAAATCAACTCAAGATGAATCAAAGACTTAAATCGGAGACCTGAAACCATAAAGATTCTAGAAGATAACATCAGAAAAACCCTTCTAGACATTGGCTTAGGCTAAGACTTCATGACCAATACCCCAAAAGCAAATGCAACAAAAACAGAGGTAAATAGAGAGAACTTAATTAAACTAAAAAGCTTTTGCACAACAAAAGAAATAGCAGAGTTAACAGAAAATCCACAGAGTGGGAGAAAATCTTCACAATCTATACATCTGACAAATGACTAATATCCAGAAAGGACTCAAACAAATCAGCAAGAAAGAAAACAAACAATCCCATAGAAAAGTGGGCTAAGGACATGAATAGGCAATTCTCAAAAGAAGATATGCAAATGACCAACAAGCATATAGAAAAATGCTCAGCATCACTAATTATCACGGAATTGCAAATCAAACCCACAATGCAATACTCCTCACTCCTGCAAGAATGGCCATAATAATAATAATAAAAGATGTTAGCATGGATGCAGTGAAAAGGGAACACTTTTACACTGTTGGTGGGACTGTAAACTAGTACAACCACTATGGAATACAGTGTGGAGTACCTTAAATAACTAAAAATAGATCTACCACTTGATCCAGCAATTCCACTAGGAGTTATCTACCCAGAAAAAAAAAAGAAGTCATTATATGAAAAAGATACTTGCACATGCACGTTTATAGCGACACAATTTGCAACTCCAAAAATATGCAACCAGCCCAAATGCCCATCAATCAGTAAGTGGATAAATAAAATGTGCTATATATGTGTGCGTGTGTGTGTATATATATATATATGGGGGTGTGTGTGTATATATATATGCACACACCAAGGACTACTACTACTACTCAGTCATAAAAAGGAATGAAATAAAGGTAATTGCAGCAACTTGGTTTTCTAAATGAAGTAACTCAGGAATGGAAAACCAAGCATTATATGTTCTCACTCATAAGTGGGAGCTAAGCTATGAGGATGCAAAGGCATAAGAATGACACATTGGACTTTGGGGACGCAGGGGAAAGGGTGGGGTGTGGCAAGGAATAAAAGACTGCACATTGGGTGCAGTGTACACTGCTTGGGTGATGGGTGCACCAAAATCTCAGAAATCATCACTGAAGAAATCATTCATGTAACCAAACACCACCTGTTTCCCAAAAACTTGTTGAAATAAAAAAATTAAAAATTTGAAAAAAGGCAACTGTATGAAACAATGTGGGTAGCATGTATTATTTGGCCTATAACTTACAGAAATGTGATACATTTGCCTATAAAGACCACAAAGGAAGTAGATGGAATCAAAGTTGTATTGAGTTAATGGAATGATTACACATGTTAACTTGAATCCATAAGAACAATTGAAGAGAAGTAGAAATGATAAATAAGAAGGTTCATATAAGAAAAGCTATAAATCAGGGGTGTCCAATATTTTTGCTTCTCTGGGCCACACTGGAATAAGAAGAACTGTCTTGGGCCACACATACAATACACTAACACTAATGACAACGGATGAGCTTTAAAAATTTGCAAAAATAATCTCATAATGTTTTAAGAAAGTTTATACTTTGTGTTTTAAGAAAATTTGTGCTGGACGTAATTCAAAACCATCCTGGGCCACATGTGTCTTGCGAGTTGCAGTTTGGACAAACTTGCTATAAATATACACCCATCTCTTTTCTCCTATCAGCTTCTTTAAAATACACAAAGTTATATAAATTAATAATTATAAAAATATACTGTTGTGTTTGTTACATTTATAGATGTAATATCGATAACAATAATACCAGAAGAAGAAGAAAAGATAAATAGAACTATATAGAAGTAATGTTTCTATATCTCACTGGAATTAAATTAATTATAAATCTGAAATTGCTTCTGATAAGATGTATATGATAAGCTCTAAAGCAACCACCAAGGAAATCATAAAATGTGTGAAGAGTCATTAAAGCTATTTAAATGGTACATTAGACATATATTAACTCAATGCAAAAGAAATCTCTGAAGAAAATATAGAGGAACAAAAACAACATGAGTCATACAGAGGACAAAATTTAAAATGGCAGACATAATCCAAGTATATTAATGATAGCATTAAATGTGGATGAGTTAAATAATCCAACCAAATCAAAAGGAAGATATTGTCAGACTGGGTTTTAAAAACAAGACCTATAATATACTGTTTACAGAAGACACACTTTAGATTTAATGATATAAATAGATTGAAAGTAAAAGGATGAAAAAAGATATAACATGCAAACAAATCACTAGAAAGCTAAAGTGGCTATATTGATATCAGACTAAATAAATTTGAAAACAAAAAAAGGTTTTTTTTTGTAACTGAAAGTAATGAGAGATGTTTTCTAAAGATAAAAGAATCAACCCATGAGGAAGAATTTTAAATCTATACATTTACAAGTATAAATGAATGCAACTAATAACAGCACCCAAATACCTGAAGCAAAAGCTGACAAGAATGAAGATAGAAACACACAATTCAACTATAATGGTTGTAGACTTTAATATCCCATTTTAAAAATTGACTATAACAACTAGGCTGAAGATCAACTAAGAAACACTTGAAATACACTAGTAATTAGATATATCTAACAGTTATTTATAGGACACCCAACAAATTAGCAGTATATATTCTTCTTGAGTGCACATACAACATTCTCCAAGATAGATTACATGCCAGGACATAAAATAGACCTCAATAAATTTAAAGAATATAAATAATACAGAATATGTTCTCTGACTAGAATTGGGAAAAATGTGGAAATTAATAGCATAGTCCTAAATCAGTAATGGACCAATGAATAAACCAAAAGGGAAATCATAAAATACTTTAAGATACAATGTACCAAAGCTTACAAGACATAGCTAAAGTAGTTTTAAAAGGGAAATATAGCTGTTAATCCTTACATTAAAGCAAAAGAATGATCTCAATTCAGTAACCCAACCTTCCATCTTATGGCACTGGAAAAAGAAGAGCAAACTAAACCTATAGCCAGCAGAAGTAAGGAAATAATAAACATTAGAGTAGAAATTAATGAAATTGAGAATATATAAACAATAGAGAAAATCGATGAAACGAAAAGCTGGTTTGTGAAGTGACTGACAAAACTGATAAACCTTTAGCATTTATTGGCCAAGAAAAAAAGAGAGAGAAGGTTCAAATCACTAGAATCAGAAATGAAAGAAGGAACATTACTACCTTCCTTACAGAAATAAAAAGGGTTATAGAGAAATACAATGATTACTTACATGCCGATAAAATAATTTAGATGAAATAGACAAATTTCTGGAAAGACACAATCTATCAAAACTGACTCATAAATAAATAGGCAATAAACCTCGCCAAAATCTCACCTAACTTCTTTGTAGAAATTAAGCTGATTCCAAAATTCATATAAAATTGTGATGAATCCAGGATATTAAAACAATATTGAAACATAACAAAGTAAGAGGAACTATACTACCTTATTTAAACACTTAGTAGAAAACAGTAATAATCAAGTCAGTATGATACTAGCATAAGGATAGACATACAAGTCAGTAGAATAGAATTGAACACAGGAAATAAGCTCATGTCTGTGATTTTAGACATGGGTGCCAAGGTCATTCACTGCAGGAAAGAATAGTGTTTCAACAAATAGCGTTGGGACAACTGGATAGCCAAATGCGAAGAAATAAAACTGGACTCCTACCTGATACCACATACAAAAATAAACTCAAAATGGATTAAAGGCCTACATTTAAGAACTAAAACTATCATAAAACTCTTAGAAGAAAAAATAAGGGTAAATCTTTATGACCTTAGATTTGATAATAGATTTTTTAAAGATGACACTAAAGGTACAAGCAGCAAAAGAAAATATAGATAAGTTGGACTTCATCAAAATTCAGACTTTTGTGGTGCAAAGTACCCTATCAAGAAAGTGAAAAGACAACCCACAGAATTGGAAACAATATTTCCAAGTCAATATCTGATTAGAAACTTGTGTTCAAAATATATAAAGAAGTCTTACAACTCAATAAAAAAGACAAATAGAACAATTTAAAAATGAACAAAGGACTTGAACAGACACTTCTTCAAGGAAGATTTACAAATGTTTCATAAGCACACAAAAAGATGGTGGACATTAGTCATCAAGGAAATGTGAATCAAAACCACAGTGAAATCACATTTCACACTCACTAAGATGGCTACAATCAAAATGTCAGATCAACAAGTGTGGGTGAAGATGTGGAGAAATGGAACCCTCATACACTGCCAGTGGTACAGCCACTGTGAAAAATAGTGTGAGAGTCCCTGAAACAGTTTATCAGAGTTACCTTATGACCCAGTAATTCCACTCTTAGGTGTACAGTCATATGCCACATAATAATGTTTTGGTCAGTGATGGACCACTTACACTGTGGTTCTCCCATAAGATTATAATGTCATATTTTTTCTTTACCATTTCTATGTTTAGGTATGTTTATTATTTAGATACAGAAATGCTTACCATGGTGTTAAATTGCCTACCTTACTCAGTACTATAACATGCCGCACAGCTTTGTAACCTAGGAGCAATAGGCTATGCCACAGAGCCTAGGGGTGTAGTCAGCTATAACAGTCAGGTTTCTATAAGTGTCCTCTATGATGTTTCCACAATAACAAAATTGCGCAAAGATACATTTCTCAGAACGTATCCCCATCATTAAGTGATGCATGACTGAATAGGAGAATGAAAACACCTGTCCACACAAAAGCTTGTACAGTTGGATGATTCATAATAGCCCAAAGGTGGAAACAATTCAAATATCCATCAACTGACGAGTGGATAAACAAAATGTGGTATGTTCATACACAGGATATTATTAGGCCATGAAAAAGAATGAAGAACTATACATGCTATAACATGTATGAATCTTGAAAACATGCAAAAGTAAAGAAGTCAGTCACAAAATACCACATTCTATATTTACATGAAATGTCCAGAATAGGCAAATTCATGGAGACAGAAAGTAGAGTAGTGGAGGTTTAGGGTTGAAGTAGATAGGGAGGATGGGAGGTGGTGATAGCTTAAGGGTTGGGGCTTCTTTTTGAGGTAATAAAATTGTTCTAAAACCAACTTCAATGATGGTAACAGGCATCTGTAAACACACTAAAACCCATCTGTATTACTGTGCTAAGGCTATTGTAACAAAATACCACAGACTGGGTGACATCATCAACGGAAATTTATCTTTTCACAGTCCTGAAGGCTGGAAGTCCAAAATCAACGTGCTGGCAAGGTTGGGCTCCTCTGAGGCCTCTCTTCTGGACTTGCAGCTGGACACCTTCTTGACACTTTGTCTTCATACGGTCATCCTTTTGTGCACATGGGTAACTGGTGTCACTTTCTCTTATTAGAAGGACAACAGTCAGCTGCTTGGTGGCTCACGCCTGTAATCCTAGCACTTTGGGAGGCCAAGGCGCGTGGATAACGAGGTCAGGAGATCAAGACCATCCTGGCTAACATAGTGAGACCTCATCTCTACTAAAAATACAAAAAGTTAGCCAGGCGTGGTGGCGGGCGCCTGTAGTCCCAGCTACTCAGGAGGCTGAGGCAGGAGAATGGTGCGACCCCAGGAGGCAGAGCCTGAAGTGAGCAGAGATCGTGCCACTGCAGTCCAGTCCGGATGACAGAGCAAAACTCCATTTCACAAAAAAAAGAAAGAAAAAAAAGGACTACAGTCATACTGGATTGGGCCCCACCTTACTGACCTTAAACTTTAACCTAATCACCTCTTTATAGACTTTATCTCCAAATATGGTTACATTCTGAAGTACTAGGGGTTGGAACTTCAACACAAGAATTTGTAGAGGGGATCATGATTCAACTGATAACACCATTGAATTGTATACTTTAAATAGGAGAATTGTATGATCTGTGAGTTCTATCTCAATAAAGCTGTTTAAAAATAGTATAAGAATATTCTCTTAACACAATAACTAACTTTTACTAAAAGCTGAAATTAAACTTAGAGATGCATCAGTCATTCTTCTTAAAAACAAAACCCTGATATTATAAAACATTTATAATGAAGAATATATGGACAGCAGACAGATACAGAAGAAAGAGATAATTACAAACTCTTGGAGAAGAATAAAACTTCAAGAAAGGAGATGAAACTGCCATAATATTACAGGTGGCCCTACAGACTGTCACATTAAATCATCACATTGATCCATTCATGTATCCAGTTTTTTGAGCAGCTACTATATGCTAGGCTGATGTGTGGCATACTTTGGTAAACAAAATGAAGATCCTGCTTTCAAACAGCTTGTATTCCACTAAGAGTAGGGATATGGACAATAAACTGAAGACATATTTAAGTAAGTTCATTATGTTAGAAGGTGATATGGTTTGGCTCTGTGTCCCCACCCAAATCTCATCTCAAATTGTAATCCTCAAGTGTCAAGGGAGGAAGATGATTGGATCATGGTGGTGGTTTCCCCCATGCTGTTTTTGTGATAGTGAATGAGTTCTCATGAGATCTGATGGTTTTATAAGTGTTTGGAAGTTCTTCCTTCCTTTTTTTTTCTCTCCTGTTACCTTGTGGAGAAGGTGCCTGCTTCCCCTTCCTCCCCTTCCCAGCCATGAGGAACTCTGAGTCAATTAAAACCCCTTTGCTCGTAAATTACCCAGTCTTGGATAGTATAGTATCTTTGTAGCAGTGTGAAAATAAACTAATACAAAAGGTGGCAAGTGCTGTCAAAAAAAAAAAAAAAGGTTTAACAGACTGAGAGGCAGGAGGACAGGCTGAGAGAGAGTAAGGGTGGTGGCCTTATAGATATCTCGGAGAAGAGCATTTCATTCTGATGCAACAGCTTCTGTAGGGGTCCTAAGGGAAGAGTATGACTGAACTGCTTAACAAATAGAAAACAAACAGGACTGAAAGGATTTGGGCCGAGGAGAGAGTAGGAGAAGACTACATTAGATTGCAACAAGAGCCAGAGCATGCAGGCCCTGAAAGATGTTGTAAGGACTTGGCCTTTTACTCTGAATAAGATGAAGAGCCACTGCAAGGTTATGATTAGAGAAGTACAAGATCTTCCTTGCATTTTAGAAGGAGCCCTGTGGCTACTGTGTTGAGACTAGAATGTTGAGAGACAAGCGTAGAAGCAGGGAGACTTTTAGGGGCTATTGTATGCAAAAGTGAAAAAGACTGGACTCGAATTTTATTTTTAAAATAGTGAAAAATACTGTAAATATGAGAAGGTGAGGGAAGGAAGGGAAGCAGGGATGGTATAAGAGAGTTGAACCATCATCTACCATAATAATGAGTCAAGTAGGTAATATTTAAAATTAATAAGTAAAGAAAAAGCAGTAAAAACACAGCATTTAGAAATATTTTTAATTAAAAGAACAGATAGCTAAAATCACTTGAAACAATTGCCATTACAGGGAGAAACTGGGGAAGAGGGACAAGAGACAGCTGTTTTCTATTACAAGCCTTTCACTTCATTTTATTAACGATATGAATTAATTGCTTTCATAATTATTATATAAAGGAAATGACAAAAAAGGACAGCATTTAACTTGATAATCAATTTTGAGTTTGTGAATTGTGCAATTGCAAGAAGTTAAAAAGGAAGAAAAATGTCTAACTGTTGTGAAAGTGTATGTAAAATATCATTACTTGCAGATGGCAGAATGCCTAGTTAAAACAAGAGTCACTGAAAATATTTGAGATAAACAGACATTTTTTAACTTACTGGTTAGTACAATGTCTTGTTTAATAAATGTTTCTCTTCAGTGTAATAAAATTGTCTTCACTATTAGAAGTTCAGTGCTAAATTTGGCACTCAACTGTACTTAGTGATTAATATCCTAGAGCTTCCTCTTTTTAATTCTGAAAAACTAAATGACCATTCAGCTGTATCTGTTTTTCTAATATCATTTTAATATTAAATTATCCTAATATTATTGCTTTGAGATCCTTTGGTAAGGAAAAGAAATGTTGTATCCTTTCATCCTGGATATTTTTGGTTTAGAAACATTTGCTGAGCAGACCAAGAACAGTTCAGGCATATGCTATGCTCCAGTCAAAAGTCAAGGGCAGGTCACTAGAAATAGCTTTTAATACTCACTTCCTTCTATTCTGGAAAGGGAGAGCAGAAAGTGGTTTCCACCTGAGTTCAAGTCAACAAATCATACATTTGCCCATTCGTCCATCCATGCTAAATTTCATCCATTCATTCGAATTCTTACTAAGCTAGAGTAAGCTGAGCAATGGAGGTGCTATCAGTAGGCTGTGTGAATAGTAAATTTAGAGGATGGTTAGAGTACACTGCAGGAAGGAGTAAGAGAGAGGTTTGCATAGAGGTTTGCTAGTAGAGGCAGACCCAAAGTTAGCAGGAGTGGAAAGTGTTGGAGAGAAGGAGTGATAGTGACAGAGAGGCAGGAAACGAGCTGGATTGCATTGGTTGAATATAAATAATAGAATGGACAGTTTAGTGACTGAGAAGGGAGAAAATGGCAAAGTATAGTGCTTTGGAAGAACTACAGAGAGAGAGAGAGAAACAGACAGACAGAGAGTTATTCAGCAGTCTTAACTTCAAATGGCCATAAGAGCCAGGGAATTTCCATAGCTTCTGTGATTGATGGTAGGCAGGACCTCGTGTCCCATATTTTCTGATTTTTCAAAGGAAATCCAGATTTGTATTGAGGTTTGTATGTATGAAATTATTGGTTAATTCAAATATTTTAAAATTATAAAAATTAAATCTACTGCATTCTTCCCCCAAACAACAACAACAATAAATCCATGACTAGTTTCAAAGCCAAAGCTATCAATTTTGTATTCCTGATATAGTGGTTGAGTTCCTCGACCATATATTACCCTAAATAAATCACTTAAGTAATCTTAAGCCTCACTTTCCTTATGTACAATAGTAACATTATTTAATTTCATTTATTTAAATCACAAGATTTTTGTGAGAACTAAATGAGAAAATATATGTACAGCTATACCCTATTTAAAATTGCTGCTTTGCTATAAGGTTTGTGAGATATTTTCATTAAAACATACTGCATATACATATAAATCATTATGGTACACTACATATAATGAATTCATTGCAGCATTCTTTATACACATACGTATTTGTTCTTAGCCAATGAAAGCTCAAAAACAGACTGCATAGAGGGTATTCACCCAGATGTGTAATTCAGTGAGCTATTAGTTTCCCTTCTGCCATTTATTTTTGCATTCTAGCAAGCTGCACTGACCCATAAGATTGGGTAGATGACAGTGATGGACCTCCCTAATGATGACTAGGGAAAAGTGTCAATCTGCAGGTGTCAATCTGAAATGCAAGTGTCACAGCAGCTCCAGAGACTCCAAGGAAATGACTGTAACTCAGAGGGTACAAATGGGAGTTTCAACCACGGGTTGATTGCAGACCTGGGACAGGATGCAGGACATTGCTGCAACACAGGAGGATCAACCAGAAATTGAATTAAGAAAAGTTGGTAGAAACTGTGATTAAAGACACTTGATAGGCTCAAGGAATTTGAAAAGAATGGAATCACACTAAAAATTGAACAATGTTCAGAAGTATCTATGCCCCTCAGATCTTTCTTTATGAATTACTCAGTCAGCAATTCCATTTCCAGGAATTCTCACTTTGAGCTAAATGGGGTTTATGGTGAAGTTTTTGTATAGCAGTTGGCTGAAAATGTGACTTTTATTATGATTGGCTTGGTCTGACTAGATTATAAGGTGCATGGTGGTAAAATATGAGGCTGAAAAGGTAGGTGACCAGAGGCCAGGTCACAAAAGGTCTTGGAGGGTATGCTAGAGCATTTGGAATTTCTCCAAAGAGTTGGAGATGCACTGAAGAATTTTAAGCAAATATTAATCCCCCATTTAAATAAAGTATAGAACAAATAGCTTACTACTTACCCTCACATATGCAATGATTGACATAAAGCTGAAACATATTTAGTGGGTTTTTGCATTTTCTCCAGTGTGACAATGAGTACACTGAGTACAATCTTTAGACTCTGCCTTTAATTAACAGCATATGTCTCTGGGAAGAAATAAAGTTTCAGTTCCATATGCTCTCCCCAGACGATGACACTGTTTCTGAACTTTGTACACTGATGGCTGCTCTAAGATAGCATAAGAAGAAGACAAGAATGGTAGTATGATTTGAATTTGTGTCCCTGCCAACATTTCATGTTGAAGTGGAGGAGGACCCTGGTGGGAGGTGATTGGATCATGGGGGCGCTTTCCCCCTTGGTGTTCTCATAATAGTGAGTGAGTTCTCATGAGATCTGATGGTTTAAAAGTGTGTGGCGCTTGCTCCTTCACCTTCTCTCTCTCTTGCTCTGCCACATGAAGAAGGTGCTTGCTCCCTCTTTGCCTTCTGCCATGACTGTAAGTTTCCTGAGGCATCCCCCAGTCATGTTTCCTGTTAAGCCTGTGAAACTGTGAGTCAATTAAACGTCTTTTATTCGTAAATTACCTAGTCTCAGGTAGTTCCTTATAGCAGTGTGAGAATGGAATAATACAGAAAACTGATATCAGGAGTGGGATATTGCTATAAAGATACCTACAAATGTGGAAGTGACTTTGGAACTGGATAATGGGCAGACATTGGAACAATTTGGAGGGCTCAGAAGAAAGCAGGAAGATGTGGGAAAGTTTGGAACTTCCTAGGGACTTGTTAAATGGTTTAGACCAAAATGCTAGTAGTGAGTGATATGGACAATGAAATCCAGGTTGAGGTGGTCTCAGATGGAGATGAGGAACTTGTAGGGAACTGAAGTAAATGTCATGCTTGCTATACTTTAAGAAAGAGACCATCAGCAATGTGTCCCTACACTAGAGATTTGTGGAACTTTGAACATGAGACTGATGATTTAGGGCATCTGGCAGAAGAAATTTATAAGCAGCAAAGCCTTCGAAATGTGACCTGGCTGTTTGTAAAAGTGTACACTCATATGCATGAGCAAAGAGATTATCTGAAACTGGAATTTACATTTAAAAGGGAAGTAGAGGGCCAGGCATGGTAGCTCATGCCTGCAATCCCAGCACTTTGGGAGGCCAAGGTGGGTAGATCACTTGAGGCCAGGAGTTTGAGACCAGCCTGTCCAAAATGGTGAAACCCTGTCCCTACTAAAAATACAAAAATTAGCCGGGTATGGTGGTGTGTGCCTGTAGTCCCAGCTACTAGGGAGTCTGTGGCATGAGAATCACTTGAACCTGGGAGGCGGAGGTTGCATTGAGCCAAGATTATGCCACTGCCTTCCAACCTGTGTGACAGAGTGAGACAGATCACAAAAAAAAAAAAAAAAAAAAGTGTGTGTGTGATGGGGCACAAGGGGAGCACATCATAAAAGTTTGAAAAATTTGCAGTGGTTCACACCTATAATCCCAGCAATTTAGGAGGCCAAGGCAGTCGGATCATGAGGTCAGGATTTTGAGACCAGCCTGGCCAACATGGTGAAACATTGTCTTTACTAAAGATACAAAAAATTAGCTGAGCATGGTGGCATGCACCTGTAATCCCAGCCCCTCAGGAGGCTGGGGCAGGAGAATCCCTTGAACCCGGGAGGTGGAGGTTGCAGTGAGCCAAGATTGTGCCACTGCACTCCAGCCTGGGTGACAAGGCGAGTCTCAAACAAAAAAAGAAAAAAAAAGAAAAGAAAAGAAACAGAAAAAGAAAAATTTGCAGCCTGGCCATGGGATAGAAAGGAAAAACCCATTAGAGCTCATTTTGGGGGGACAAATTCAAGCCTGCTGCAGAAATTTGTGTAAGTGAAGAGGAGCCAAATATTAATAGCCAAGACAATGGGGAAAATGTCTCCAGGGGCTTTCAAAGACCTTCAGTGCAACCCCTCCCATCACAGGCCCAGAGACATAGGAAGATGTGGGAAAGTTTGGAACTTCCTAGAGACTTGTTAAATGGCTTTGACTAAAACACTGACAGTTATATGGACAATGAAATCCAGGCTAAGGTGGTCTCAGATGGAGATAAGGAACTTATTAGGAACTGGAGTAAAGGTCACTCTTGCTACGCTTTAGCAAAGAGACTGGCAGGTGGGAGTCCCCACTGGGTCACTCCCTAGTGGAGCTATGAGAAGAGGGCCATCACCTTCCAGACCCCAGAATGGTAGATCCACTGACAGCTTGCACCATGCACCTGTAAAAGCCACAAGCATTCAATACCAACCTGTGAAAACAGCCACCCCGGGCTGTACCCTGAAGAACCACAGGGGTGGAGCTGTCCAAGGCCTTGGGAGCCCATCCCTTGCATCTGCGTGCCCTGGGTATGAGACATGGAGCCAAAGGGGATTTTTATGGAGTTTTAAGATTTAGTGACTTCCCTGCTGGGTTTCAGACTTGCATGGGGCCTTTAGTCCCTTGATTTTGGCCAATTTCTTTCATTTGAAATGGGAGCATTTACCCAATGCCTATACCCTATTCATCTTGGAAGTAACTAACTTGCTTTTGATTTTACAGGCTCATAGTGGGGAGGGACTTACTTTGTCTCAGATGAGACTTTGGACTGTGGACTTTTGAGTTCATGCTGAAATGAGTTAAGACTGGCAACCGTTGAAAAGGAATAATTGTATTTTTCAATGTGAGAAGGACATGAGATTTGGGAGAAGAAAGAGATAGAATGATATGGCTTGGATTTGTGTCCCTGCACAAATCTCATGTCAAACTGAAGGATGGGCCTGGTAGGAGGTAACTGGATCATGAGGGTGATTTCCCCCTTGCTGTTCTTGTGATAGTGAGTGAGTTCTCAGAAAATCTGATGGTTTAAAAGTGTGTGATACTTTCTCCTTCACTCTCTGTCTCTCCTGCTCTGCCATGTGAAGAAGGTGCTTGCTTCCCCTTCACCTTCTGCCATGATTGTACATTTCCCAAGGCCTCCCAGTCATGCTTCCTGTTAAGCCTGCAGAACTATGAGTCAATTAAACCTCTTTTCTTCATAAATTACCCAATCTCAGGTAGTTCTTTATAGCAGCGTCAGAACAGACTAATACAAACGAAGAGACCTTATTGGAAAAATGGCATCTCCGCAAACTTGAACTGCAGTCTTTAAGTAGACACTAGAAGTGAATCAAAGGATACATTGGTTCTGTTTCTGGCTCCCTGAAAACAACATCTGTTAGAGCCAAGAGAAGGCAAAAAAGTAGGTGACAGGAGAGCAGGATGCTGTATTTTGCTGATGGAAGTAGTTTCTGGATAAGATCTAAGCCAAAAATACTACATGGTAAGCCACTAAAGGATGGCAGAGAAAAGGTTTTCTAATCCTTGGTGTGAAAAGGATCTCAGCAATTTTGCTCCATTATTTCTGGATGATGGTACAAAATTTAGTGGAGATGAAATGCTGTTGTGAATTTAACGCCCTGGTAGTTTCTAAATTTCTTAGCTACAGAATCACAGAGGGCACAGGAAACGAGCGTTGACTGAATACCTGCTAAGCTTCTATCTACTGGGCATTTTCCTTACACTAAATTCAGAAAATTGTCTAGTCTTTTTCTACCCATCTCTTCTCTACACTGCCTCCAACCCCAAATAATCTGTAATTATCTCCCTAAGGCAGAAAGATTTTGAAAATGGCCAATGGCCAGACAGTTGCACAACAAGTATCATTTGTTTTGTTATTGTTGTTGTTGCTGACCCAAATTTAGAATACCACTGTGGCCTTCTGCTTCCCCTGTTGGGGTGCTGTCCTATTTATATTTAACTCATGAAGCAACCCACCTTTAAATATATGGTACAGAATGCATTGTAGATAACAAAAATCGAACTAGAGGAATAATAGATTAGACAGGGCTCTTGGACAAGGCGCACCAGTCCCTTTTGCTTCAGAGTAATTGCAGATGAACCTGTAGGAAGAAGCCTAGGAAAGTTAGTATTTCCGCTAATAAAGATTTTTAAAAGTTTTCTCCCTTTGCATCTACTTTTTGTCATGGCTGGGTACCATGTGGCAAATAAAGATTTATTAATATTCTTTTTTTTTTTTTTTTTTGAGACGGAGTCTCGCAGTCGCCCAGGCTGGAGTGCAGTGGCTGGATCTCAGCTCACTGCAAGCTCCGCCTCCCGGGTTTACGCCATTCTCCTGCCTCAGCCTCCCGAGTAGCTGGGACTACAGGCGCCCGCCAACTCGCCCGGCTAGTTTTTTCTATTTTTTAGTAGAGACGGGGTTTCGCCGTGTTAGCCAGGATGGTCTCGATCTCCTGACCTCGCGATCCACCCGTCTCGGCCTCCCAAAGTGCTGGGATTACAGGCTTGAGCCACCGCGCCCGGCCTATTAATATTCTTCCAGATAAAATGATCTCTATACTCTATTAAGTCATCCAGTACCCCAAAAGGCCCATGACCACTGGGGTGGGTATTTCACCTTTTTGGAGCATAATTATTATTGACTTAAGGATTATTAAGACATACTGTCAAAAAGTGCTGTGTAGCAAAAGCTGATAATTACCTATTTCATGCCCATTGTCCCTTCCTCCTTAATAATAGAAACCTAGTTTTGTCAGGGATATCAATGTGCACTGATACAAAACTACTTTTTTCAGCCTCACTTTAACATAGCAGTGGCCAGGTAACTAAGTTCTGGATAACGCTTTCAGGAAGGATGAGAAGCTCTTTTTCCTTTTTCCATATTTCCCCCCGCTTCCGGCCTGGAATAAAGACTTGATGTCTGGAGCTCCTTGGCTCTCTTGCTCCTTGAAGTTGAAAGTCACATGTTAATAATGACAGAATAAAAGTATAGCAGTCTAGGACAGAGGCGGTATCTAGAACTACTGCAACAACTATAGAAAGTCAACCTACAGACTACCTGTATATGAGAAAAAACAAACTTTCATCTTGTTAAACCATGTTGGTTCAAGCTCTCCTTATTAACCCCCAAATGTATTTCCTAACTGAATCATTCTCTGTGTGGCTAAATAAGAACAGGACAAAAAATATTCAATCAAGGTATGAAAAAAAGAACGTAACATTTAAATTCTATGACTGTCAAGGAAGGGTTCATCAAATGTGGGGAAGGGGTTACTAGGTGGCAGTCATGGGAGAGCTATGATGTACAGGTTGGTTACGGGAGAAGGGTTTTTATAAAAAAAAAACTCTAAGAATCCAAGATATTTTATTTGTGGTTTCAAACACTTTGCCCTTTGTGGCAATTATAAAACTGCTTTATTTATTAACACTGAATTTGTTTAGTCTGTAGGAGAAATGACTGATCCTTGTAAAGTGTTTCTGGGATACTTTGGAATCTATTTAATGAAAAAGCAAACGACACAGGATAACAAGTTTAAGTTCATTTGCGTCAACATCAATGCCAGTTACTCCAGAAGCAAGAAAAGAGACCAGCAGAGAGGAAGGTAATAGAAAGCTCTTGCTGCCACTTTCCTGCTTTCCTAATTACCTCTAATCCACTAACAAGCTGGAGACATCTTACAAATGCTAATTAATGAAGCCCCCTACCAGTTAAATGATGACTCTAGGAAGAGGCCTCTGTGATACAGGTATGGACTTTAGGAGAACACAGGGGGCTAGTCATGGACATGTAGTTAAGCAGGCAATTGTTGAAGTCCTGTAAGGTCAGTTAAGGCAGTGAGAAGCGCTAACCAAAGAAGAGTACAGAACTGAGAACTTGGAGCAACATGTGAAACCAGCAATGACCTCTTTGCCTTCTCCTCCATGCAGTTTTCAACTTCTACTTCAAGCTAAAATAATCACATTGCAGCCTAATCTGAGAATTCTTTGTCTTCAGAAACTCTTCCAAGTTTCACCTTTGTGTTCTTTCCATTGCTCGTTAATGACACATACATTTGCCAGAAATTATCGTCTCATGGTATTGTCCTGTTTTCATGCTTCCTAAATTGTGTTCTGCTGAATCATGTTACAGAAGAAATCTGAATCAGCCACAATACTTTTGGCTGCAAATAAAAGAAAGTTCAACTCAAGTGCCTTAAACTAAAAAGGGAATTTATTTTTTCTGGTTCACTTAACTGATGAGTTCAAAGGTATGTCAGCTTCAGGCACTGATTTAAGATTAGGGTACTCGCTCTATTTCCCTGCATTTCTCTTGGTGCTATTCTCATCTGTTTGCTCTTTCCTCTGGCTGATTTCTATCAGTAACAAAATGCTACTGCATTTGGTGAGGTGTCTGGTGACACTACAATATATCAGAGCATTCAAATAAAGAGTCTCTTTGCTCAGATGCCAAACGAATGCTTTGAGCTTCATCACTAACAGACAAAATTAGGCTATGCACCCACTCTTGAAAAATATTTACTCTGACCCAAAGAATGGTGAATGAGTCAGTTTAAGCTAAGCGGTACTGGGATAGCAAATGACCCCAAACTGTCAGTGGCTTGCAAAGCAACAAAGGTTTATTCTCATTCAACTTGCATGTTGGCAGCTGCAGATCAGCTGAGACTTGAGCCATGTCCTCTTCATTTTGAAACTGAAATTGAAGATGAAGTCACTGTCTAGGACATATTAATCTTGTAGCAGAGGTAAACGAGTAATAGCAGAATTATATGGTGACTCTTAAAACTTCTGCTTGAAAACGGCACAGATAACTTCCACTCACATTTTGTAGGGCAAAGAAAATCATTGCCTAAGCTTTCGTCAATGGGATGAAAAGTAAAATCTTTCTGGAAGAAAATCCAGATAGGATGAGTTTGAAATATTTTGAATACAATGCAATCTACTGCAAATGCTATATGTTGATTGGCTTAAACTGGGTTGTTCATCCCTGAATCAATTACCAGGTCAGGGAAATGGGATTATTCCTTTGGGTTTATATCAATCAAGGTCTACTCCTCTAAGTGAGAATGAGATGAATCATACCTAAACCACCTGGTCTGATTTACCTACCAATAGATAGGTCATATTGGATATACCATTTAAACACAAGAAAACTGGACTTCAATCCTTCAGACATCAATGCTTGAGACTTCAGAGCCAGAATTTAAAACCAGGTCACTTAAATGTATATCTCATTCATTCCATCGTACTAAAGACTTTGAAATTGGTACTACTATGTCTAAAAACAATCTCCTTACCTGACTCATTTGACCAATAGATTTAACATAGGTAAAGATCATATTGGAAATTTACTATTATTTTTGGACAATCACCATCTTTAAAATAATTAATAGGTCCCAAATTTGACAAGCCACATCAATTGGAGAAAAAAAATCAGAAAATGGCATATTTCATCTAGGACCACAGGCATTCTCATACAATGCAGTACAGAATATATGTTGTACAAACTTCCTTAAGATCAGTTTGGCAGTACTGTATCACTCAAAGCAAAAGCCTTTAAATATGCTCATAGATTGACCCAGTAATTCCATATCTAGGAATTTATCTCATGCAAATAACCATGGATGAGTGGGAAAAAATAATAAAAATAAAAATAAACCACAAAGGTGTTCAATGAAACAAAAATTTAAACAATCTAAATATTCAAAACCATGGGATTTGTTAAGTAAACCAAGAAATATGCACTCAACAAAGGACTTTATGCTATTAAAAAAGAACTTCATGCCTGGATAATTACCTAGAAAGATTTTTAAAAATTGTTTTGGCAAATGTAAGTTATTAAATGGTATATGCAATATGTTTGCTTTTATATATATAAGCAATAATAGAATATTTGGATTTTTAAAATTTTTGTTTACATTTATATTCAAATTTTATACATCAAATGTGTATGACTTTTATACTAAGAAAATAAACAATTAAATTTTCTTTTTTAATGAGTCACCCTCCTAAAGCCAAGTGAAACAGATGAGATTACCAACTGCAGAAGTAATTAGCTCTAAGAATATGTTGCTGATTAGACTAAGATGCCTCTCACATATGATAGAAGAGATTAAAATACAACCTAAGCAATCTATGATATGTAGTTTTGTGATAGCCCAACAAAAATGGGTCTAGAAAAAGGAAAATTCTGATTTAAAACGATCAATATGACTTTCACCCTTGTCAGAGAGTGAGGCAGAATTTTACTCAGGCAGAAGATGGCCAAACATCCAAATGTTCCAATATGGTGCTTAACAACACCAGGTTCATTTTAGTTTAATCCTGTACTGACCAAGCTATTTTCTGTCTGGATTTTTCTTTTTCATCAATAGGCAAAACCTCACATCATGACACATGTTATTTGTCCTGACTGGTAGAATTCCCAACAAACCTGTCAAGGAAAGAATTCTGGTCTACAAACCAGTTTTTGGGGAAATGTAATCAGTGTCATTGTGTTTGCCAAGCTCATTTTCAATAAAGAATGAGTTAATCCCATCAAGTGGGGGACAGCCAATAGGCTTCTTTCTCTTTATTAACATTTCCACTTTCTTCTATACTTACAAAATTTCCAGTGAAACTAGATGTGTTGGCCAATGATTGTAAAATTTCATTCTTGAGATCTTTAAAACCATGGGTACGTGTTGCCTCTACTCAGTAATTTCATTAAAATATTTGATTTAGTACTACAGAAAGGAAAATTAGACATGTGACTTTTCCATATTCTAACCATACTTCTACCTAGTATTTCAGTGATAAATCTCCTTTACTAATGCCACAGTGCCTGGGCACATATTGCATAGGCACATTATTGTGCCTTTATTCAGACTCTTCCTTAAGTCTTGAACCCTTCTCATACCACACATTAAAATCCTTCTCAACTACCAACACCCAGATGGAAAAATAAGTTCTTTGGCCCATACCACTAAACCCTAGAACTCTGGATCATATTAAGTAAGAATGTAAATTCAATACAAGCCTGTAGTTTATTTTGCTCATTTCTGTACGTATATTACTTATTTAAAAGTGTTTTTGTGTTAGTAGGAAATGCAAATTGCAAGAATTAGTGTAATTGTCTTATTTCTAGCTTCCCTCCTCACTAGACTGAATGCTTATTGGAAACAGACAAGAACAGCATTCATCAGAATCTCTGATGGTATTGCACAACATGCATGTTTAGCTTTTTATGCTGATAGTTTTCAAACATATAACTAGTAGAGATAATGGCTGCAGCTCAAATAATCCAGTTTCTATTTTAACTGGCTTTTTTATATTCAACAACAAAAATTTTGAGCAATTCAAAAATGCATTTATGCATGAACCAAAGATAGAGTGATCTCATGATGTAAAATCAAATTTCTATCCTGAGTATTACATCCCTCACTTAAAAGCTAAAAACTTTCAATGTTTTCAAGTTCAGGTCCTAATTTAATAGATAGAGTCAATTAAACCTCCCAAAATGTCACTTGGAGAATGGAATTAGCAAGATAACACTTCTTGCTGAAGCATAATACATCAGTATCAGAAATATAACCTGCACTAGTATTCAACATTTGTTTCAAAAATGCTATATTCTGAGGCTTTTCATTATGATAGCCGAGCTCACTGCATTTTTTCCCCAAGAAAAGTAATAAACGTGACAGAGAGAAGCACCCAGACGGTACCAGGACATACTTACTCAAGAATGTCTTCTAAAACAAAAGTGAAATGAATAGAAAAGTAAGTCAATGCCTCCAGATACCTTTACATCATGGAGCCACAAAGGAATTCTGGCTCAAGACCACTCCTGAAGTACTTTGACATTTGCTCCTTCTCCGGAAAACAGAAAAGCATTTTTGAAGTTATAATACATTTCTGCAGTTCAACAAGGAATAACAGAATCTCGTAGTTGAAAACATCATGAACAATTTGACCTGGGGCCAGGACGATAGGAAATGTAAGGCAAGACTGGCCAAGAAAGAGGAACATCCTAGGCCAGGTGACGAGCTGGTCCCCCAGAATTGGGCAGAAGGCTTGCAGCTAATTCAATCCAGCCTTGGCAGGCTCAGATATCCAAGGAAAGCAGGAGCGTGTGCACAGCAGCTATTCTGTGTCATGAGAATGGCAGCATCACAGTCTCAAGTTGATCTATTAAGTTTGAAGCACGACTCCAGTAAGATCAAATGAGCCAAATGTATGAGGAATCAGGGTCACAAACAGATTGGAACTCACTGCCAGGCTCCGTATCTGGTAGGGTTGCAGTAACGGTCTCAGAAAATCAAGGCATAAATGCAGTCCTGATGACTTGAAATTCATGACCCATGTGAACAAGAAATACCCAATGACATTATTCACTTTGGCACAAAGTAGCAAAACGACTTCGAGCCCACACAACTGGTGAGGATGGAGTTTCTGTTACACTGAGAGGCTAGAACTGAGGCAGGTATTGGGGACAGATGTAGTTGTGAACAAGTCCTAAAATCAGGGAAACCCAGAGTAATAATAGCTAACATCTACTGAGGGTCTACTATGTGCCAGACTTTGCACTGGATCTTTATATGAATTAACTTTTACTATTAATGTTACCACCACTAACTATGAAACATTTACTGAACATATATTATGTGCCAAGTATTTTTCTATGTATTTTACATGCATTATCTAATTTAGTCCTTACAACAACTGTATGTGCTAAATATTTCGTATTTCAATTCTTATATAAAGAAATTCAGATAAATAACTGACTAATTTGTCCCTGATTCAATATCTTGCTCCCAGGTCACATAGATGAACAAGTGACAGAGCTGGGATTTTAATCCAGGCATCCTGAATCTAGAGTCCCGGTCACTGCCTCATAATCTCACTGAACCCCTGGGAGTAGCTCTTGTTATATGCAATTTACAGTTGATGAAATAGACTCATTGAGGCTGCATGATTTGCCAAGGACATCCAGGACCTCCTGGTGTCCTCATTTAATCAACCCAGAAAGATCTTTCCTTGGGTCACCCATCAAGAAAGTGCCAAGGGCACAATGAAGTTGTGTGTTCCCATCTCAAAGGTAAGGATGGGCTACTTACACTAAATGGTTTCCTCATCTACTGCACAAGCCCCTCAGTTTTTGCCTCTGGTTAACTCTTTCGTTTTCTGGCCATCTCACAAGATCTAGAATACAACATTTTTCTGTCATTCTTCCTTTCTTCTCTCCCTTCATTACTAGCAAGTGAATCTCATCACATAAGAATCTTAATTCAGAGAGATACTCCCTGAAACTCAATGAAGTCAGCCTGGGAGGTTTCAGGAAGACAGTAAGGGCAAGTGAATCTCTAAGTTACTTGTATTCATCAAATTCCTCCTAAATTTCCTCACTTCATTGTTTTCCCACATGACCACATCGGCTTAGAGCCAGCTCCTTTCCTTAGCACAATTCGTGACACCTGATAGTCTTAGAGTTGCTTGATCTAAGACAGTAAGTTACTGTTCTGCTGTGGAAAAAGAGGTAGCATTTAACTAGTGGAAAGAAAAAGGGATGGGCAGTAGTGAGCCGGCACTAAGTCATGAAGCTCCAAATTGGACTTGACATGGATGGAAGAAAGCAAGAAGAAAAGAGGGCAGAAAGCACAGGAAGGAAGAGTCACCATCGTTCTCATGTGAATAAATATTAGAGCAGCTCGCTAAGGACACAGGTGATTACTTCTGTCATTTCTCAGCATATAGACCAGCAGGTGCAGACAAGGAGTAGGTCCCTGTGGGAGGCTCAAGGTGCTACAGTGGAAGTACCAGGATTTCGCAAGTAGCCCAGAGTGTGCGGGATGCTGGGCATGCATCACCCCATGTCGTCCTTACAAGAGCACTGCCAAAGTGGCTCCTAAATAAAAATGACACAAATGGCTATACACTGAGAAGAATCTCTCCTGTCTTTGTCCCTGTCTAACCTCATTTCTATGCTTAACCTTTAACGGGAGCCATTTTGATTTGTCTCTCATTTATCCCTCTGATTTTTTTTTTCTTTTTTTCTTTTTTTTTGAGACGGAGTTTTGCTCTTGTTGCCCAGGCTGGAGTGCAATGGCATGATCTTGGCTCACCACAACCTCCACCTCCCAGGTTCAAGTGATTCTCCTGTCTCAGCCTCCCGAGTAGCTGGGACTACAGGCATGCACCACCACACCCGGCTAATTTTGTGTTTTTAGTAGAGACAGGGTTTCTTCATGTTGGTGAGGCTAGTCTTGAACTCCTGACCTCAGGGGATTCAGCCGCCTAGGCCTCCCAAAGTGCTGGGATTGCAGGAGTGAGCCACTGCACCCAGCTGATTTTTTTTTTTTTAATTTTGTTTGCTTTGTTTTTGTAGATACAAACAAACGAAATTATATAGTCTTATTTTTACCCAGGAGCGGTCATATTATCCATGCTTTGTACTCACAGGGAAACCAAGGTTCAGATAAATTAACTGGTTCTCCCTCCCGGCTGGTCTTTGGCTGATGAAGAATCCTCCTACTCCTGGAGTTGCTGCTGGCAACAGGATCCAGGCTGAAGATCAAGGGTCAAGGGACACAGCTGAGAGTCACTCTGAATTCAGAGTTGCTGCTTAAGTTAGCAAATTGGAAGGCCTGAAAAATGCCATTCCCCTTTCCTGTAGTGCTAAGAAATCAAAGATCTAAGCTTTTGCACTACTAATGCCTGAAGCTGGAGGTTTTCATGAACCATTCAATGGGTGTTTTTATGAAAGCTTCCTAGACAGAAAGGTAGAGGTATGTGTGCTTGGGGTAAGGTTGTCAGATAAAATATAGGGTGCCCAGTTAAATTTGAATTTCAGATAAACAGTGAGTAACTTTTTTATTATAAGTGTGCCTTGCAACACATTTAAATGTGTTTGATGATGATGATGATGATGATGATGGTGATGAGCTAAATCTGACAGCCTCAGCATAGGGAGGTATTGAACATGGGCCTTTAGTCCTCTAAGGGACAGCTGGCCTTAGATCTGAGGGACTGATGGGTTCCTAAAGTTTGGGGTAAATTGGGATCTAACCCTTTACATTAATAAGTCCTAAAATAGAAGTCTTGACTTCTAGGTTTCATAAACCTTAAGAATAGAGAAGGCCACCTTCATTATTTCTGGAAATACAGCTTTTGAGAGTTTTCTCAACCCCAATTAAACTGCTACAAAAGGGCCTGAGGTGGCAACTGTAGCCTAACCTAGCTAGTGCTGTGTTGGCATTTCTCAGAATTGTTTGTTGTTATTAATTTAGCAGGTGTAAAATTATTCATTTTACTTTGGTTTCACTTTCTTGATTATTTTATGAGCTAACATTCTCTTCTGTGTTTCTTTACTATTTGCGCTCCCCTTCATATAAAAATTAAACCCTTTTATCCATTTGTGTTTAATTTTAAATGAGCTCATCACAGATTATTATAGATATTAGACTATCTGTTATATTTGATGAAAAACATTTTCTGTCTTGCTTCTTATCCCTTCATTTTAATTTTTAATTTACATATGTTTAATGTTTATTCACGAGTCTGTCAATATTATTTCCTTTGTAGTTGTTTCTATTTACTTCAAAGCAATAGAAATTTGTCTTCCCTGTATTCATCTCATAAAAGTTTTATTTTCTACTTGTCTTTCTATGCTTAAGAAAAATCAATTAACTCTTTAATCTAGTGATTCTCAAAAAGTGGTTTGAGCATCACCTGCACCAAAATACCTGTTTTGTTTATTTGTTTTAATGCCCATCCCCATTACGCTTGGCAGACCTTATTGATCAAAGTTATTCCAAAGGACCATGAAAACATGTATTTTTAACCACTTTCTAAGTGATTCTTCTGCATCTGAAGCTTGAAAATCACTTCTTTAAGCCATATGACATTTACTAGACATCTTTGTTTTCAAATAATAAGTTGACTTGAGATAACTTAAGCAAAAATAATATTTGTTGGACAAATTGGGAGAGTGGACGTAATTGAAGTAAAACCTGAGGAACTTGGCTCAGAGATGAAAAGATCAGGCAGCTCTGGCAGATCTGAAAAGAATATAGGAGTAAAATGAAGGAACGCTCACTGTCCTCAACCCCTCCACTCCCACTCCTCAGGATGTAAACTCCTTGGGAACAGGGATCTCTGCCTGAGCAGGTGCTCAATGAGTGTTTTTTCTTGTTGTTGCTCCATTCACAGCCCCTTGAAACTGTCTCCAATTGTCCTGACTTGGGCGACAGCCACCTTGTGACCAGAAAAGGGCAGAGAATTTACAGTCCCACCCACACTGCATATACAGAAGAGGTTATCTCCCAAAGGAAATTAAATTTATCACCACAGGAAGAAAGAAACATTTTCAGTGGGTTAAAAACAATTATCTAGTGTATCATGGTATAAAATACTGCTCTAAGATAATTTTTTCCCAAATGGTTTGCCAATTATTCCCCAAATCTCTTATTCATTCATCAATTTTTCATTATTTCTTATATTGAATACTTTACTTAACATGGGTTACATGGCAACACCCAGTTACATCTATATTGAGATTTGTATTTTATTCCATACACCTGGAACTGGAGGTTAACAACATTAAATTCACTTCATTTAAGACACCAGGTTTTCCCATTAACCTTTTAGAAACCATAAAAAGATTAAATAGACTGTTCCTTGTGCTACTTGCTTGGTTTCATTTTCTCCAAATATGCTTCTAGTTTTAATAACCTTATTCTTTGAATTGCAAGCATCTTGCATTTCCCTCTAGGACTAAAAGTATGTTTGCTTAGCAATGGAACTCACTCTGGTTATTTTCTCTCTCTCTTTAGGTATACTCCACGCAGAAATCAATCATGCAATTAAAACTTTTCTTCTTTGAACTTCTCAATAACAACGATCCCAATCTTCTTCATGAGAGTTTAATTTAGGAGATACAAAGCCACAGAAAACCAAAGAGGAAAGTTCTAGCAATATGTACCATAATTTCTCAAGGTTCTTTAGCATTCAAGGGAGGCTTTCTGCTTAATAGCCAAATAATTTTATCTAAGCCCCCATTCAATATTTTATCAATGTATTGCATAATAGCTATATTTTATTCTCCTTCTTACTCCTGAGAATTCTCAGGAAATAGCTCCATTGGCCATCTCTTACCCTGAACCACTGCTCTAGGCCCCTCTGCTGGTCACCTCTCACAACTGTTTCTCAGGATCGTTTTGCAAGATGTTCTCAAAGAACACAGCCCAAGAGACACAGCCCGTGTCTTGGTATAGCCCATGCCAGAAGAACACAGACCTTTTCCTAATTCTCCTTAGCCTAGCACCTGCTAAGCTATGAGGTCTGATGTCTACTGAAATATTGACAGTAATGCAAGGAAAAGGAAAGTTTTAAACTGATGTGAGATAGCACCACTCCTATGATCCATAGGTCTGAGAGTGTTTTTCCTCCTTCCTTCCTTTCAACGGCTGGCCCACCTCTCCCATGAGAATTTCATTGTCCTTTTTGCCCGTTGAGTCCAAACTCTTACCCACTTCAGTCCCAGAGAAATGAACAAGCAAAACCACCCCCTTCCCTAATTTAAGGCCCAATTTATTTATTTGATAAAATAAATCACAATAAAAACATATCCTTTCCACTATTCTGGGCTCCAGACAAGGCCACTAGAAAGTATAGTTCTCTACATATGTTTATCTGACTGGGGGACACTGCACACTTTAATCCACTGTGAACTGAACCACACCAGCCGCAGATCATGTTTACAGCTCAGCTGAAACAAAACATCAGACCTGCCTGCTGCCTGTTGGAGGTAGGTCTTAGGAAGATCTAACAGTATTTAAGCCAACATGCTTCCTAAGAGAAAACAGTGATTTTCTGGGATAGCCCAAACTAAATCTACATGAAGAAAATAAAATGTCTTTTCTTGTAAGGACACAGTCATATTAATGATACTCCCAATTTATGTTACTAACAGCACATAACTTACATTCTGATCTGAAACCTTTAGCAGGGTTTTACTGACATCATGTGGGTTCAGAGCTTCCCTGAGCAGAGGGGAAAGCAGGCATCTGTCTTACATGTATGTGATGTAATGTCTCGCCAAAGACTTAAGGCTAGGAAAGCAGTAAGCAGTCTAGGAGGGAAAAATAAGCCTTGAATTCCCTGGTGAAGCATGATGAGTGATGTAAGGAGGAATTTGATAAGCAGCAGGCTGAAAGTTGATGCTGGCAAATGTTACCTTCGGCAGCAAGACCCAGCATGAGAGACAAACGGAACATCCTTGGCAGCAAAGGCAGGTTTCTATCATCTTTATTGTAAGGAGGCTTATCCTTGGGTCATAAAAGTCTGTCCAGAGTAATGATTCAGAATGCCATAGGGAGCGGCCAACAGCAAGGGCTGAAGGGAGGACTTTGATTCATCTCTTGCTGGTACTGCTTCTCTTGTGGCTTCAATGCTAGAAGTGAAGTCTCAGGGACAAGAGCTCGCCCTCCTGGAGAGGCGTTCAGAAGGCACAGGAGCCGGCAAGGTGGGCTCCCTTTCAGGTCTTCATCATTTACGAGCTGGGTGGCTGTAACTCTGGGCAAGGTGTTTCAAATTTCTAAATGCCAGCTGGAAAATAGCACAGCGAATGGAGGAGCTGGGAATGCTTTAATAGTTCTTTTAACTTTTCAAGTTCTTTTAGCCAAGTTCTTTTCGCCTTTCAAGCATGGATGACGGGGGAATTGGCAAAAGTGAACACCTAACGGGAGATGGATACAGATGGCAAGATAGAGAATTACGGGACCCCTCTTACAAGTGAGTAGCCCCCAACTGCCAGATAATTTCAGCTCCGTTTTCCTACAGTCTGTCCTTTTCACCCTTTTTCGTAAAAGTTTAAAGGAGCTCCAGCACAATTCGACAATAGTAACTATTTACTGTGACTGGCATCTGCCCTCTAGTGGTCTGAAAATTGCAATGCCTCTTACTGGTACATTGTTGAACTTGGTAATTTTCAATCATCGGGCGACCCCTGTTGTCATGATAGTCGTATCTCAGTATGTTGAGCTAAAAGAAACCAAAAATCATCTGGTCTCTTTCTTTTCATAACTGATTCCTTCCAAAAATGCACCTGGCTCTTGCTTTAACAACCAACTCCATATAAAGATAGCAGAGCAAAACAAGACCACAGAAACTTCTTTCCCCACCTGATGAAATGGTTATTTTTTAAGCCAAATAATACACTAGCAGCAAGAGAGGAGAGGGTACAGCTTGAACCGTAAGGTTTGGCATCCATGAAAAGAAAGATTCTGATATGACTGGTTCAACTCCTAAGGCCAGCCCTTCTCCCAAAAGCAAAGGTAGTCAACAAAATACTGAGAATTCAAAATAATAAGCTTTAATTAAAAAATAAATAGAAAGTCACACCCACCTCTGAAACAGATTCTTTGGTGAGAAGACACAATAGCTCCAGATAAAGCGAGAAAAACATCAAGGAGAATCCATCCGCGTCATTTTACAGAAACCACAAACAAAACTGCTCCCTGTTAAGCGTGAACAAAAATGGAAAGAAACAGCACAAAATTATGCAAATCTACTACTACAAAAACAAGTAGTAAGCAAGCAAAAGGCAAACCAAAACCAAAACCAAAAACCCTCAGGAAGAAAATAAAGCTCAAAGGTGAAGTGCAAGTTCTTTTTGAACGCTTAATTACAGAAAAGAGTTCATTAAGAATATTAATTCAGTAAAACAATACCTCTAAGATAAATCATAAAATAAAGAAGATAGAAGAAGACGTTGTGGAGCTAAGAAAAACTGAAAAACAAAACAATGAGTTATAAATAGAATAACTTATAAATTGTAAAGGAGAGGAAAATATAGCTGCAAATGGCATGGAGAGATGGCTGGGGATAATCATAGAAAATGCAGGATGAAAAGAAAAGCAATTAAAAAAGATAGATACAGAGAGGAAAAATTATCCAACGTGAAGACAGCTGACATCCTTAGAGTATAAGGGGAAAAAAAAAGAGAGAATCCAAAGATATAACCTAAAAAGTTTCCTGAAAAGAAGAACGATATTAATGGACAAAAAAGAGGACAACTTATGTCCAGAAAGATTGATACGGAATGGTCTAAATTGGGAAATTTCCTGGTTAAATTGTTAAATGTTAAGAATCAAGAAAAATATTAGACATTTAGATAGAAAAAGGCAAGTTAGCCCCTAGAGGGGGAAAAAGTCAGGTGGTTTCACGGCTTTGCCATGGCAACCTCAATACCAAGAGACATGGAGTATGATCACGAACTTCTGAGAGAAACAATGTGATTCAAAAATATTATGCCAAGCTAGGGTGTCATCAAGCATGGAGATAAAAGGCAGATTTTTTTTGACGTGGAAGAGCTTGGGAAATATAATACTCATGAACTTGTTTTGAAACAAAACCAAACTACACAAAACTGGCAAGTAATCCAATTCAACAAGAGATGAAAAATAATAAAGAACTCGAGTGAAAAAGCTGTAATGAAAAGAACCCATGTGGAACACCATGTTTATTTAATTTCACAGCTAAGGCTAATCCTGTGTGGCCTTGAAGGTAGTATGAGGGAATTTATCATTAAGTTCTAACGAAGTGAAAATGATATAAGTGAAAGCTGGAAAAGAGTGAGATGGAAGGAAGAGTAAACAGTAATTATATTATCTTTCGTAACAGGGGTCAGTAAATGACAGCCTGTGGGCCAAAGGTGGCCCACTTCCTGTTTTTGTAAATAAACATTTATTGAAACACCACCACATTCATTCATTTACATATTGTCTCTGGCTGCTTTCATGCTGTAATAGCAGAGCTGAACAGTTGCCACCAAGTTCTTTTAGCCCACAAAGCCTGAAATATTTACTACCTGACCCTTTGCAGAAAACATTTGCCGAGAGAGAAGAGTTCATTAAGAATATGAATTCAGTAAAACAATTCCTCTAAGATAAATTATAAAATAAAGAAGATGAAAGAAGACATTGCAGAGCTAAGAAAAATTGAAAAACAAAGCGAGTTATAATGTTTTACAACACTGACACAATCTATAATAACTAAAATTGAAATTGTGTCTGAAAAAGAGTCTGTTTTTAAAATTTATTCGGTAATATCTTTAACTTTAGAGAGATTTCTACTAAGGACATTTTAATCCAACAGTTTGTGTACCTATACAGGCACAGAAAGATGTCTATAATAGTATTCATCAGAAGTACTTGTTACTTCCGAACAGTAAAATATGGAGTAATGTGTTGCTTTTTTGTTGGAGTATTGTCTGAATTTTTTGTAATGAGCGTGTATAATTCCTTAGAAAGCAGTAAGAGTAATTTGAGTTATTAATTACTCTTAAAAATAAAAAGGCCAGTCTATTTTATTTTCAACCCAACTTTCCTAAGAACAGTCAACCTGTTATTTGGGAGCTTCCTCATGCCCCCTTCTCTTCACCTCAAAATTTTGGTATGTATTTTGAAAATGTGATTGGAGAATTCCTGTATATTCCATAATTAAGCGTTGGGAAGTTTTCTTTCCTCATTTCCCAGATTTGCCATCAACGTGGATTAAGAATTACTTGGAACAGCAGAGGGCGCCCTGCTCCATGTTTATAGGAATATAATGTAAGTACCTGCCCAGTCCTGCCGCTTGAAACTTGTGTGAATGAAAGCCAGTAAGTGATCGCCTGTAGGACTCAGTTTCCCCATCTCCCACTCCTTCCTTCTGTCAACCCGTCCCCCACAATGCAGAACAGTTCATGCCGCCCTGACAGCAATCCTTCTGTGATTTCCTTTTGCGCTCAGAATAAATTCTCAACTCCTTAACTAAGGCAGAGGAGGCCCCCACGTGATCCTGCTCCTGCCATCTCACTCCATACTCCACATTACACTTGATACCTCAACTACGCTGGCATTTAGTCAGGGTCTAGACCATACCGAGCTCTTTCCTATCTCTGGGCCTTTGCATTTGCTGTTTCCTCTGCTGAGCAATTTCCTCTCCCGAGCTCTTTGCATTAAGGAATCTTTCTTAATGTTTGTCACCTCCTCAGAGAGGCCCTCCGTGATGACCCCACCAAAAATCTCACCCGCTTTATTTTCTATCACAGCACTGTTTATATGATCTTACTTGTACTTCTCACAGTCTGTGATTTTTTTATTTTTATTTTTTTATTTTTTATGTTTTGTCTGTCTCTCCCACTAGAACCCAATTTCCACAAGAGCAGGAAGCTGCCTGGTTTCTTCATTGTTACATCTTCAGCACCTAGCACTTAGTAAGTACTCGTAAATACTTGTTGGAATGAATTAATAGACTTGCAAAATGTGTGTCCTGGCTGCTCTCTCAAGGCTATTACAAAAAGAAAAAGTGAGAAAGTTCTTGTGGTGGGTCAAATTGTATTTCTCATCAAATTTGTATGCTGCAGGCCTAACCCCCAGTACTTCAGAATGTGATTGCATTTGGAGATGGGGCCTCTAATGTGGCAATTAAGGTAAAATGAGGTCATATTAGTGCACCCTGATCCAATTTAACTGGTGTTTTTATAAGAAGAGCAAATGTAGACACACAAAGAGACACCGGGGTGCACAAGCACAAAGCAAAGACCACATGAGGCTGCTGTCTTGAAGCCAAGGAAATAATTCTCAAAAAAGTCAAACCTGCCCACACCTTGCTCTTAGACCTCCAGCCCCAACAGCTGTGTGAAAATAAATTTCTGTTGTTTAAGCCACCCACTCTGTTGTTTAAGCCACCCCCTCTGTGGTACTTTGTTATGACAGCCCAAGCAAACTAATACAAACCTTTATAAATCAAATAGTGGTAAGCAAAAGCGACAACTTAATATTTGAAAGAGCAATGATTAGCCATTAATGGTGGATAGAAACGGCAAGTTATGTGTCAGCTATTCCATTGAAGGAACAGAATTTGAGAAGGTAAATACTGAAGCTGGAGAGGCAGGGATGACTACATATTTTGTAGAGTACAGGGCAAAATCAAAATGTGGAGTTCCTTGTTCAAAAGGCAGGAAAAAAGTGCTGTTAAAGGTACAAAATATAAAGCTTTCTCTTTATTTCATGGCTTCTTTCTCCACTCATCATGGCGTTTTTACTTTGCTATTTGATGTAGCTCTAAGAACAATTTAAAATTATCAGCATCAATTTTACCACTCATCTTTATATTGTAGAATATTAGTTTTAAAATACATAACATTTAAATATTAGTTTAAATATCAGAGCATTTAGCTTGATGTAGAATCACTGAAATTACGTCTTCTGTATTTTGTAGCTCACACATGCATAGGTATTTCCTCCTCATCAGAACTGTGGAAATGCTGCCAAGAAAAATGAACTCAACTGTGTTTATTTTACTTGACATGTGCATGTTCTACCAACACTCTCACAGCTTACTGACGAGGAAGGAAGGACCAAAATGAGAAGACATGATAGATTGTCCACATTTCCCTTTCCTTCTGTGTCACCTTTTTCAGCCTCAGTGGGTACCTAACACAGGGAAGTAACATGATTAAGAAAGGATATGAAAGGGATCCTCGGTCACTTGTGTTTCTTAGAATGCCACTGAACAGAAATCATGGCCTCTGGGAGCCGTCAGTGTCCTCATTTACCCAGTAGACATAACATACTCTATATTCACTGTGATTCTGACTGCACTCCATGTGTCCTGGGTACAGTTGACTTCTGTTTCTAGGGCATCCTAAATGTTATGTGTGAGTGGGGAGGCAAGGAATGGCAGTGGTTCCATAGATTACACGTATTTCCTCTGGTCCCGTGCATGCTCCACTGTCTCATTGGGCTTTACCTACAGAACACAAGTTCAAAGAAAAAATTATTCAGGATTTCAAGAGGGCCACAGAAGAGCATTAAACCACATGCATGGCCTTCTGAGTGTGGGTCCCTGTGCAACACACACAAATCATGAGCTCTTGGAGCCAGCCCTGAAGAAAAGTGAAGCCATCCTTCAAAGAGTAAAGAAAGTAAATGGGTTCCAGACTGCTTGCAAGCTAATTCCCAAAGAATAAATATCCTGCAGAGGTCCCTAAAGCCTTTCTATTGAGAAGTGCCAAAGTGTGGTTCAGTACCCAACCCTTAAGAGGAGACACAGGAATGTGCTATTGGTTTTCACATTGGCATGTATTATGTCAGGTTCTATGGGATTTGCAAGTGAGACTGAGAACCTGTAGACATACAAAACCATCTTCCTAGGGAAATTGTGTTTCTGAGTTTCCAAAGACCAACTTGCAAATCTTCTTTGGGAACCCACTCTATTTCTAGGTAAAAACTATTTGCACCTGGGAGTCCTGGGAGGCCATTTAGCTCTTTAACAAGGCAGAGGCCAGTCAGGCACCTTACTGAGATCATTAAGAGATAGGTGGAGGCAACCAGGTACAGTGGGATCCCTGGGCTGGAAATCGGGAGACACAGGTGGGAGGATGACTCTGACAGTAAGTGTGTGAACTTAATCAACTCGCTTTCAAACACAGAGTATCATTTCTCTCTTTTGTGAAACAAGAAAGTTGGGTTTCATGGTCTCTAAGGGCCCACACTGGGCTAAAAATAACCAAAACCAGGGAAACTTTCTGACAGAGAAGGCAGAGAGAAAAAAATGACAAAGTCACATGGAACAACTTGGCAGTGAATAATGAACTGAAGACACTTTTAGGAAGTTCTGTGGGCTGGTTCCCTTCACAGGTCTTGTAAGTCCCCTGGATATTGGGGTCTGACTTCTGCCAGACCAGAAGAGTGTGGTCTGGGCAGGGTCTCCAGCGGCTTCTCCAGCTGACCTGTCCTCCTGCCCACTAGCCTGGGCAGTGCCTTTCCCCTGTCACTCTCTAGTCCAACGTTGGCCAACTGGTGACCCTGGGCAAGAGAAAGATCCTGAATGACTTGGGACCTCTTGGATGTTTTTATCACTACTCTTCTTGCTGTGAACTCATTCCTGGCCTCTGACCACCTTAAGTCTCTGGGAACATTGGTGGAAATGAATCAAACAAGTGGCAGTAGAGTGTGGAAGAAAGTAAGTGGGATGAACTCCTGAGATCTAGCTTTGGCCTGATACTAACAAACTGAGTGACCTCAAACAGATCCTTTTCTTCCTGGATCACTGGATTTTGTCTTTTTCCTTCACTTGAGTGAAGTGAATTCTCAAGTGATAGCACCCTGTTTTTCGCTTGTGGATATACCTCTCTATTATGAAATCATAATGTTTAGGTGGGACTGACCCTTTCCCCAGTTGGCAGATCCCATCCCTCTGGCCACAGTGATGGGCCGTGGCTGAGAATAGGACCCAGTTAGAGCCAGTGAAAAGACTTGAGACCTGTAATTGGACTTCTGAGGTAGAAAGGTTATCTGTTCAATAGATTTGAGGTCATAAGCATGTGAGGCTTGGAGCTGCTCTAATCATCTTGCTGTCGTGAAAGAGCCAGCTTTGAAGTAAAGCCAATACATGAATGGAGAAAAGCAGAGCAAATATAAAAGTAGACACACTGTGTCTCAATGGCATTCTCTGAACTCATAGATCAAACTGTGCCCCAAACCAAAAGACAACACTGGATTTAAGCCAATGAATTCCTTTGTTCATTTAAACTGGTTTAAACAGGACTTTTGGTCACTTGCAAGGATAATAATCCTAGCTACTCTACTTCACATCTCTGAACCTTCATTCCCTCTACTGCAAAACAGTTATTTTGTGGATAGTAATTAGCACAAGAGAACATAACGGTATTATCTCTTTCAGGGGTGGCCATAATTCCAAGGTAGCAAAGACAATGTTTCAAACTCCCAAAAGCTGGTTTCTTTACTCACTAAGCATCAGATTTTCAGCATTTTGGACATCTTACATGACAGCCTTTAATACATGTAATGATTACTGTTCACGTGTAATTCTGCATCCCCAGCTGAGGTCTCTCTTCTGAGCCTGAGATGTCATATCCAACTGAATACTGGACACCTCCACATAGATGTTTTCATCTCAACCTGGCAGGTTGAAAACAGAGTGTGGATCTTCCCACCCAATCCCAAACCCCTATCATGTTCACAAGCAAAATCCAGCTTTCCAAGCCTGAAACCTACAAGTTGCCCTTTTCTCCTCTCTCTCTTTCTTTTTAATTCATTCCATCTGCAAGCTGTGGTAAGTCTGTTTTCAAAATAGCTCTCAAACTTTCACCTTTTTCTCCAACTCTCCTGACACTTCTGTGTTAGGGCCAACATTATCTCTTGCCCGACCACTGGAAAAGATTTCTAAAAGATTTGAAGATGGCTGTCTCCTTCCGGTTCTTAATGCAGCTCCCTCCTTTCATCCGTTTGGACCTAGAAGTAGAAACAGCTCTGCTGCCACTACCCATGGGCGACTGCATCAGCCTTTGTGCCTCCTCCTTACAGGCAAACCTTCTCTGAATTGTTCTAATTTGAGGATCCCATCTCTTTCCCATTGGGATTTTAAACCCTATAGATCCTTCCATGAACACTTTCCTCTCTACAGTCTGACTCCTAAAATGACTCCTTCTCCCTCCCTTTCCTCCTTTCCTAGACTTCTGCTTACATAGCCTAGAAAGAAGGAGGGAGGAGAAAGCGGAAAGGCTCATGGTAGCAAGGCCAGTTTTGACTTTTGAGAAGCCCTGGGGATTTGTGGGGGGAACACTGTTCTGGCTGCAACTATTGCTGGCAATCTTTAGAATGTGGCACTAGCTCCTCTTTGCCCGTTGTTTGGGGTTCTACTTGTCAATACTGGATTAACAGGAAAACTATGATGGGCCATCTTATCACATACGGCCTTCTGCAGCAGGACTTAATGAAGCTTTCAAATACACAGAAGCCTTGTCACCACAGCTCTTTCTTTCTTTTTTTTTTTTTGAGACGGAGTTTCCCTCTGTCGCCCAGGCTGGAGTGCAGTGGCCGGATCTCAGCTCACTGCAAGCTCCGCCTCCCAGGTTTACACCATTCTCCTGCCTCAGCCTGCCGAGTAGCTGGGACTACAGGCGCCCGCCACCTCGCCCGGCTAGTTTTTTTGTATTTTTTAGTAGAGACGGGGTTTCACCGTGTTAGCCAGGATGGTCTCGATCTCCTGACCTCGTGATCCGCCCGTCTCGGCCTCCCAAAGTGCTGGGATTACAGGCTTGAGCCACCGCGCCCGGCCACCATAGCTCTTTCTAATGCTAGTCAATACTTTCTATGTAGTAGGTCTCTTGCTAAAGCTTTGCCTTGAATGTCTACGCACGGGCAATACCCAGGAACCTAACTGGAGGCAAGACAGGTGAAGGAAGCAGGACAAACACACCCAGTCTGGCCCAGCTGATAGAGTTTTCTACATCTGAGAATGTGATATTTGTGTAACATGTTACAGTTTAACAGGAGCTTTCATCCCCCTTTAACTGGCACATGGCTGAGTCATCAATACATGGTTTTGTAAATGATTGAATGCAACTGTAGGTTCATTTTCTCCTCCTCAAAATAACCCTGTGAAGTAGGCAGTGCAGGGATTATTATTTTCAGTTTACAGAAAAGGAAACCAGGGCCCAAAGAAGTGAAATAGTTTCCTGAGTCCACGTAGCCAGTGACTGTAGGTGCTCAAACCAGAACCAGGAGTGTCAGGCACCCATAGTAGCTCATTTCAAAAGTCAGGAAATCAGGAAGCAGGACGGTCTTCTTGATAAAATGGGGAACTGGATTGGATCAAGTGCTTAAGTGTCTTCTCAGTATTAAGTCTCTATTCCTAGCCTCCCTCAATAATCTTACAGCACAGTTGGGAGCTGCCATGGAAGGGGACAGTAGGCAGAAGTTCAGGCTGCTAACCAGCTGGGAATTGAGTAAAAGGAACAAGAGAAAGGCTTTCTGGTGCCAAGACTCTGGAGAAATGTTTGTTGACTTTTGGCTTTGCATTGACTACTTCCAACTAGGCTTTGAAGCTGACTTTTTGATCCCAGGGCTCCCTGGGAAGGGTGGCGGAGCCCATGACATTGTTGCTGTGGTTCTCCAGGCAACCACAAACCATCAGTAGCTCCAGGAAGATGCCTGAATTACGTGGAAAGTGATGAGGTAACTACAGAGAAAACAGAGATATCTACAAGGAAAGTGGAGCAAAAACAAGAATCTAAAGGGCAAAACAAGAGAAGCCCCGGGGCGGAGCAACAGCCAGCACAGCAGCGGCACCATGAGGATGTTGAAGGTGCCTCTCCTGGAGTCCTTCAGAATAAACTTGTCCCTTATAAAACTGAACTAGAAAGTGTCTAAAGGAGCCAGAGCCCTATCTCTCAGCCAAGTCTCCTAAAATAAGTTTTAAGAGATGGAGTGATGTTCTAAAAACACAGACCTAAATATTCACTTCCTTGCTCATAAGCTCTTTTTGCTCCTTATTACCCTCCAGATAAAGTCTGTGCTCTGCAGCAGAGTTCGAGGGCACCATTCCGTTCCTCTCCATGCCCCACAACTCTCTCGAATCTGGTCTGGGCATTTGTGCAGGATTCTCCCTCCTTGGCAAATCACTACTTATCTCAAAGTCTAAGTTTCAACATTAATTTCTCCAGGAACATCCCCTCGATCCTATTCCATCTCCATATTAGGCACAGTGTTCCTTTTCTATGCTCCCATGACATCACGATCTTTCATAATGGCCACATCACTGGCACTGTTAGGGGCATGTCCATTCCCTTCTCAGATACATTTCTCGCATGAAGCAGAGGTCCAGGCACTTAGGAAGTGCTCATTAAATATCTGTTGGATAAATAATAAGGAGAGAGTCAAAAATCTCTAAAAGAGACTTCTGGTTTACCAAGCAAGGAGGAAGGGAAAATAACCAAGTGTGGGACAAAAAGCAAAGAAATTATTTTTAACAGGAACAGAAACCCAGACAAATAAATGGCCCTTAATTTATCTCAGGGTTATCAAGAAGTATATTATGCCCTTGATAATTGTGCAGCTATAATTACTTCTTCTGGAAACTGGGCTTTGCTGGAAGAAAGGTTGGAGAGATTTGGAGATAAGTTTCCTTAGGAATAAACATGGCGAATCAAAATCCCCCAAATGTCTGGATATCTTGGAAGAGATCGAACTGAAATAAGTGAGTGGACAGAACAGCCAGTGCGGGTCTGACAGAGTCTAAAGGGGCAGCTGCTCCTCAGCTCCAGCCAATTGTGGAAATGCAAGAATACCAGCAGCAGCAGCCAGATCTCGTGACTGTCCCAGAGAGGCCTCAAGTCCTTGTGGGGTGTGTACGTCTGTATGTGTGAAATCCTCTGGGTTCTAAATCTCCCCAGCTTGCTTACATTTTTAATAGTTACTAATCAGGCCAAAACAGCAAGTTGTGTGAGGCCCAGAGATGCCAGTGTTTGACCTTTGCACCAAAAAACCTGACCTCCCATGGCTCTGTTTACCAAAAACTGTCAACACCAAACCGCAAGCGCCAAAGCTCCAAACAACATGATCCACTTGCAGAAAGTGATCAATACATGAGGGACTAAAGAACAGAGGTTTGTCTGAGTCCGTTATTGGCACATAGTAAGTGGGTGCTCAGTCAATAAATAGCTGTTGAGTGGGATAAAGAATAAGGGAATGGTGGATGTATGTCTGCAGTTTAAGGTTTCTACCACTAGATGGTGAAGTTTGTTTTTTCTGCAGATGTAAGCATAGAGAAATAAAATACTAAGATAGTTTTATGGGCACATCTACAAGCCATGAATACATAGCTCGGACATCCCACAAATGCTAACAGCTGTTTTCACATCGTCTTCGCTATTCCTCCTCACTTCCAACTCCAGTCAGCGCCGGATACAAATAAAGTCATTAGAAGTAGCTGGCTTTCCTTGATATGAGAAGGATCATGTTAGAAATAGAGGATTACTAGAATTATACAACCTCCCAAGACTGAGCCAGGAAAAAGTTCAAACTCCGAACAAATTACGAGTTCCTATATTGAATCAGTAATAAAAATCCTACCAACAAGTAAAAACCCAGGACCAGACAGATTCACAGCCGAATTCTACCAGACATGTAAAGAAGAGCCAGTATGATTCCTATTGAAACTATTGCAAAAATGGAGGAGAAAGACTCCTTTCTAACTCATTCTATGATGCCAGCATCATCCTTATTCCAAAATCTGGCAGACTCAACAACAACAACAAAAAAGGAAACTTCAAGCCAATACTCTTGATGGATATCTATGCAAAAATCCTCAACAAAAATACTAGCAAACCAAATTCAGCAGCGCTTCAAAAAGTTAATCCACCATGATCAAGTAGGCTTTATCCCTGGGATGCAAGGATGGTTCAACATATACAAATTAATAAATGTTATTCATCACATAAATGGAACTAAAAACAAAACCCGTAGATAATCTCAATAGATGCAGAAAGGGCTTTTGATAAAATTCAGCACCCTTTCATGTTAAAAACCCTCAACAAACTAAGCATTGGAGGAACATACCTCAAAATAATAAGAGCCATCTATTACAAACCCACAGCCAACATCACACTGAATGGGCAAAAGCTGGGAGCATTTCCCTTGAGAACCAGAACAAGACAAGGATGCCCTATCTCACCACTCCTATTCATTATAACACTAGAAGTCTCAGCCAGCATAATTAGGCAAGCAAAGGAAATAAAAAGGTTCCAAAAAGGAAATAAAAAGGTTCCAAAAAGGAAGACAGAAAGTCAAATGATCTCTGTTTGCAGACAATATTATTTTATCTTTAGAAAACCCCATACTCTCACCCCCAAAGCTCCTAGCTCTGATAACCAACTTCAGCAAAATTTCAAGATAAAAAAATCTATGTACAAAAATTAGTCACATTTTTATACACCAATAATTCCCAAGCTGAGTGCCAAATCAAGAATGAAATTGAATTCACAATAGCTACAAAAAGATAAAATACCTAGGAATACAGCTAACCAGGGAGGTGGAAAGACTTCTGCAACAAGAATTATAAAGCACTGCTGAAAGAAATCAGAGATGACATAAACAAGTGGAAAAGCATTCCATGCTCATGGATAGGAAGAATCAATATTGCTAATATGGCCATACTACCCAAAGCAATGTATAGATTCAATGCTATTCCTATCAAACTTCCAATGACATTCTTAACACAACTAGAAAAAATTATTCTAAAATTTATATGGAAAAAGTAATAGCCCAAATAGCCAAACAATCCTACAGCAAAATAAGAAAATTGGAGGCATCATGTTACCTGACTTCATAGTATGCTACAAGGCTCCAGTAAACAAAACAGCATGACACTGGTACAAATACAGACATAGACTAATGGAACAGAATAGACAGCCCAGAAATAAATCCACAAACCTACAGTTATCTGATCTTTGACAAAGTTGACAAAAACAAGCAATAGGGGAAGGACTCCCTATTCAATAAATGGTGCTGGGATAATTGGCTAGCCATGTGCAGAAGATTAAAACTGGATCCCTTCCTTTACACCATATAAAAATTAACACAAGACAGATTAAATACTTACACATAAAACCTAAAACTATAAAAACTCTTGAAGAAAACACCATTCTAGACATAGGCCCTGGCAAAGATTTTATGATGAAGATGCCAAAAGCAATTGCAATAAAAACAAAAATTGACAAATGGAACCTAATTAAACTAAGAGCCTCTGCACAGCAAAAGAAACTGTCAAAGAGTTAACAGCCCACAGAATGTCAGAAAATATTTGCAAGCTATGCATCTACAAAGGTCTAATATCCAGTATCTATAAGAAACTCAAATTACCAAGCAAAAAATAACCCCATTAATAAGGGTGAAAGACATTAGCAGACATTTTTCAAAAGAAGACATATACATGACCAAAAAGCATATGAAAAAATGCTCTACATCACTAATTATTAGAGAAATGCAAATCAAAACTGCAATGAGATATACTGTCTAGCGCTCACCAGAATGGCTATCATTAAAAAATAGAAAAAAAAAATATGCTGGTGAGACTGCAGAGAGAAAGGAATGCTTAAACACTGCTGGTGGGAGTGTAAATTGGTTCAGCCATTGTGGAAAGCAGTGTAACCATTCCTCAAAGAACTGTTAAATAAAAACAGAATTACCATTAGACCCAGCAATCCTATTATTGTATATATACCCAAAGGAATATAAATTATTCCACCATAAAGACATGCATGCAATATTCATTGCAGCACTATTCAGAATAGCAAAGACATGGAACAACCTAAATGCCCATCAACGGTAGACTAGATAAAGAAAATGTGGTACACATACACCATGGACTACTATGCAGTCATAAAAAAGAATGAATTCATGTCCCTTGTAGCAACATGAATGGAACTGGAGACCATTATCCTTAGCAAACTAATGCAGGAACAGAAAACCAAACACCGCATGTTCTCACTTGTAAGTGGGAGCTAAATAACAAGAGCACATGGACACAAAGAGGGGAACAACAGACACTGGGACCTACTTGAGGGTGGAGGGTGGGAGGAAGGAGAGGATCAGAAAAAATGCCTATCAGGTACTATGCTTACTACATGGGTGATAAAATAATCTGTACACCAGAGCCCCACGACATGAGTTTACCTGTAAAACAAACCTGCACATGTATACCTAAACCTAAAATAAAAGTTAAAAGAAAATGTGGAAAACATGGAGCATATACACCATGGAATAATATGCAGCCATACAAAGGAGTCTTTTGCAGCAACATGGATGAAGCTGGAGGCCTTTATCCTCAGCAAAATAACATGGGAACAGAAAACCAAACACCACACGTTCTCACTTATAAGTAGGAGCTAAACACTGAGTACACATGGACACAAAGAAGGGAACAATAGACACCAGGGACTACTTGAGGGTGGAGAATGGGAGGAGGGTGAGGATTGAAAAACAGCCTATTGGATACTATGCTTATTACCTGGGTGATAAAATAATATCCTGCAACCAAACTCCTGCAACACGCCATTTATCCATAGAACCAACTGGAACATGTACCCCTGAAAGTTAAAAAAAATCAAGGATGAACACTAGATGATGTCTGTATGGGGCAGAGTGGGAAGGGCTGGGTATTCAAGGAGCTCATGGTGTTGTGGGGCAAAGAGACCTTTGACCCAGTTACAATTTATTGTATTTGATACTATAATGGTTGTGTGTAGATGATGCTTTGTGGACCCGAAAGAGAGTGACTACCTATGTTGGTTGAGGAAGGGGCAGGAAGTCTTCTCAGAGGAGCAGCTCATGCACTGGATGGGCCTTGAAGGATGAGAGGAAACCCACCGAAGTACGAGGGCAGGAAGAACTTTCACTCATTCATCAGATATCTACGGAGCACCCATGTTGCCCAGCACTCTACTGGCCATTGGAAATATGGCAGTGAACAGGACACAAGGGCTCTGTTCTCAAGGAACTCACAATGCAGTGAGAGATACATAAAATAATCAAGGGAATAAATACACTTTTAAAAAATGTATTTTAAGTTCCAAGGTACATGTGCAGGATGTGCTGGTTTGTTACATAGGTCAACTTGTGCTGTGGTGGTTTGCTGCACCTATCAACCCATCACCTAGGCATAATATTAAGCCCATCATGCATTAGCTATTTTTCCTGATGCTTTCCCTCCCCCCACACCCCACCCAGACTGGCCCCAGTGTGTAGTTCCCCTCCCTGTGTCTATGTGTTCACATTGTTCAGCTTCCACTTGTAAATGAGATCAAGGGGTGTTTGGTTTTCTGTTTCTGTGTTAGTTTGCTGAGGATAATGACTTCCAGCTCCATTCATGTCCCTACAAAGGACATGATCTTGTTCCTTTTTATGGCTGCAGAGTGAGAATAATTACGTTTTAAAAGATTAACAGATTGTGGTAAGAACACAGTCTTGTGGAAGGAAGGTGGCAGGATGCTGTAATAGGAAACAGGAGACAAGACCCATCTCCTATAGGGTGGTCCAGGTGATCCTCTCTGAAGAGGCAGCATTGCAGCTCAACTGAAGGATGAGAGGGAGCCAGTCACATAAGCCAGATGGGGGAAGAAAGGGCTGAGGGAGCAGTGGGAGTGGGGATACTTAGAGGAAGGCATAGCAAATACTCTCCAGGAAGAAGAACTAGCATTTGTGAAACCATTTGTGAAAAGCTGGGGAAACTCCCAGTAAATCTGAGGAACTGTAAAAATGTCCTGTTACATTAGGATGTACAATGGAAAGGGAGGCAAAAAATGGTGAGAGCTGAAGTCAAAGAGAGGGAGGCGCCCTGTGAAGGGAGGACCTCTGACTTTACCTTAAAGTTCAGTGTTTTCCTAACAAGTGTCACACTTGGAGCAAATTCACCACTGCAGCCCTATCTTCATTCTATCAAGGCTATTATTTCCTTATTTTTCTTACAATGAATTTCATGTTATACTTAAAATATTTTTAAGGGAAATATTATCACCATACTATATAGAGGAAAAAATTATAATATTTACCATTAATAGCAGGTAACCACAAAATATAAATACAAGACCAATAAAATGTTAAAATATCTCACATGTCTCCTAAAATTTTCGTGACAGGTTGACATCCTAGACTTGAGGGTATGGGGACGGAGGGCATTGAGGGATTTTAATTAGATGACCGAGGACATGAGTTTAAATTTCAGAAATCTGTGTTGAAAAAACTCTTCTATTTATATCTCCTACTAAAAAGTGATGATTATCCTGGCAGTCAGGAAAAAAAAAAAAAAGTATTTCCAGACGAAAACTTTTTCCCCAAGGGACTTTCCAGTGGAGAGCTACATGAAGTTGACTTTGAAAGCCCTGATGAGTAGCAAGCTACAACACAAAAATTCAGAGAAACTGGCTAAGGACAACCTGCTCACTGAAATTCCCAAGTGTAGTATCATTTCCTCCAGCTTGAGGAGGATGGCTTAGCTACTTGGCAGCTGGGGAGCAAAGAGATTTAGATAAAGCTCTTGAAAATGAGGAACTAGCTTATAATTCTTTACTGGGGAAAGTCACAATACGAAATCTAATAGACTTTTTTTTGGTTCTTCTTATGAACTCATATCTGGCAGCTTAGACGAAGACATGAACTTAAGTACCCATCCCCTGGAGCATTTAGACTTTGGTTTTGCCATTTGAAAAATATTTATGAAGCCCCTATAAAAAGTCGGATACTGTTGTAGAAATCAAAATTACTTAATGCGGTTACAAATTCAAATGTCCTACAAGTGCCAGGAGGGAAATGTGAATGACACAGCAGCCCAATAAGACAATAGAGAGTGGCGGAGGCTACCGAGGAAACTGCTGCTCAGCTCCACTCAACAGTAGCAATCCCAGGAATGTGGGGCCTGTGTTGACAGGTCTTCAAATATTTTAACCGAAAAATCATTGCACAATGGTCATTATGTTTAGGGGAGAATTAGAGAGCAGGGGGAATAACTCTTGATTTTTACAGGCTGGCAAGTATCAGAAAAGTTTTAAACAATCTGCAAAGCCAAGTAAAATATGCCTGCAGACACAGGCAGAAAGCATTCCAAGGGCCCCAGTGGGTGACCTCTGGATGTCACTGAGTCTCAGCCTTTTTGGGGCTTATGTGTTGGAAGATAAGACATGTTCATAAATAACTACAATACAGAACATGGTGATAAGTGTTGTGTGAGCAAGATAAAGTGCTAAAAGAATTCAGGGGAGGGAGGGATTACTGAACAGTGGGTTCCTAAGGAGGGAGAAGGAGTGTCTCAGAAAGCTATTTCTGACCACATGTTGAGGAACCTAATAAACTCAAGGAGGTGGGTGGTGGGGAAGAGATCTCCAGTGATCTCAGTAAGCTGGCCAGGAAATAATTAATGCAGTCGGGACTGGGCATCAGCATATCACAGGGAGCATTTTCAAGATGCACATCTAGCCCTTACCCCTGACATCCTACATAGAAATTCCTTGGGTTGAAGATCATGCACACAAGTTTTAAAATGTCTGTTGAGTTAATTCTCTTTCAGGCCCTTCCTTAACATCTGCTCTAAGGAGCTGTCCCTTAAAACACTGCCTACAACAACAGGTATGTCTCTTTTGTCCTTTCTGCATCCCCAAATTCAAATAAACTAGGAGGCACAGGTTGTCAAGTTTTTACTTTGTGAGTGTATCATCTGTGCCTGTACCTGGGATCCCATCCTGAGCCAGGCTAGAGCCTTGATAAAGCACCGTCTTAGCCTGGAGGAGAACACACCTTCCTGTACTTACCCATTTGGAGCAGGTGCCATTTCGTTATTCCCAAAAAGACACTGTATGCTACAGTGGCCTGCAGATTACCAGGGAATTGATAGATTTCCAAGCCATCTTTCTCCAACGATTACCGAAAAGAAAATATAACCCTTATGTTGACATGAGTTGTATATAAAAGGTTGACACAAGTATGTATTGAATTTGCTTAGAACTAAGGATGGGATTGATATCCAATACAATTATAAAAATCCAGAAGTTCACCTACACTTTTCCAATTTATAACTCAAAATTCTTATCAGAACCTTTCTGTATGTGCCTTAGTTTTCAGCTTCTTTCGGGAATACCCAGGCTCAGTTTTACATCAAAGACACTCAGCAAGCAGGCCCCATTGTTTCACTATTGTTGTTGCCACAGGAGAGATTTTTTGGGCTCCAAATCTGCCACCTCTGTCATCACTGGCCATCCCTCCTGAAAGGTTGCTTATCTAAACACCAATCTAACCTAACAAATCTTACTTCAAACTGTGCACTGTCCCAAAGAAGACACTCAAGGAATGCAATGTTCTCTGGTTGTTGAAACATATGCGTTTCAAAATTAAGGAAGCCTTCAGTATGTAGAAGTTGTTAGCTTTCTTGGCCCCTTCCTCTTTTGAGCTAGAACCATTCTCTTCCATTCTACATTCCAGTAAAAATGGAAGTTGTCCATGCCTTCTAAGCTTGTGAAGTAAAAGAAGAGGTGGATAATGGGAAAGCCTTAGTATCATGAAAATTAGTGACTCCATAAAGCTCCAGTAAGATGAGAAATATTTGCATTTTGTAAACTACACATGCTGCCCAAAATAAAATTAGGGGAACGCTCTTGAATCCTGCAAGAGGAACTGATCCCAGGAAACTTGTTATAGTCAGTAGGGCGGAAACTGCCCATTCAACTTGATTATGAGCTTGTGCACTCGAAAAGGGGAGATAGTGAGCCCTTTAAACAATAATACCTATGTTGTGTGCATTTTGTAGTTTAGAAACATTTTTACATCCACTGCATCATTTGATTCTCACAGCAGTCTTAAGAGAGAGGCAGAGAAGGATTATTATTATAACCAATCTACAAAGAAACTGGGGCCTACAGGGATGTGTAATGGATACATGATGCTGTTGCTGCCAAATGCCCCTTTACCCTTCTCCAAGTTCACCTCTGGGGAACACCTGCCCTTGTTTTGAGTCCATGTGCTTATAGAAGATGTAACAACATAATTTATTACTCTAAGGATGGGGCATGTGAATCAGAGCCTTAAACTCTTTAGGTCTCACAAATTTCTTCAGGGATGGGCCCGTAGACTTGGTTAGGGCTAACGAGTTGCAAGACTTTTATTTGTTTGTAGAGTGATGTGTCTACTTTCCTTCTTACCCTCATGTGATGTCTTGCAATAAAATAAACACATAGGAGAATAGAGTTAGTAGAAAGAGAAAAGCTTGGTTCAGATGAAATCATTGACTTTCCCATATTGGAGCAATTACATTTCCTTTTCTATTTTTATTTATTTATATATTTTTGGAGACGGAGTTTTGCTCTTGTTGCCCAGGCTGGAGTACAATGGCATGATCTCAGCTCACTGCAACCTCCACCTCCCCAGTTAAAGCATTTGCCTGCCTCAGTCTCCTGAGTAGCTGGGATTACAGGCGTGCACCACCATGCCTGCCTAATTTTTGTATTATTAGTGGAGATGAAGTTTCACCATGTGCCACATTGGCCAGGCTGGTCTTGAACTCCCGACCTCAGGTGATCCACTCGCCTCAGCCTCCCACAGTGCTGAGATTACAGGCATGAGCCACCGCACCAGGCCTACATTTCCTTTTTTTTTTTTTCTTACACTAACTTGAGCTGGGTTTATAGGCATCTAAAACTGAAGAGTGATTCAAAATGGGTATGGTGTCCATGGCCCCATAACTTCACTTTGCTCATGGGTGACGTAACTCTCTAGCTCTTATTTGGCATCATCTTTCTGCATTCATGTGTGTTGTCAATGGGTAACTTTCCTCCATATTTGGGGGAGAAAAGTGAGAGGGTGGAAATGTTTCCAACTTCTTTTTTCACATCTAAAAATTTCTGGCCACTAGCCAGCCAGTGGATTGCATGCTCGTGGTTCAAGTGCACCCCCTCTTCCTGCCCCAACCCACAGTAGCCAGAATGGGAGGCCAGAGTGCAGAGATGGGGAAAGGCCAATGGGTGATAAGGCACAGGATATAGCCACTTGAGCAGCAGAATCTTAGAAAGGTCAGCTCCCTTAAAAAGAGGCTGTAGGCACAGTAAATCTTTCTATAGCACTAGTGCTTCTCAGTGCTGCCTCAGATATCCACAAATTCTTGGGCATCCTATGATAATGCTACAATTTTGCATTTGAATTTATCATTCAAATGTTTTTCATGCTTAGGTTACCTGCGTGACTACCTTATGAGATTTCAGTGTTTGTATTTGTTGTATTTGCAAACCAATTGTATCCAAGTCATAGTACTCAGTTGTCATGAGTTAATGAAAAAAAAGGAGGCAATCTTAATGAAAAAGTGATACGTTTGCATCAAGTGAAAGTCAGATGACCTCATGGATCTTCATGGGACTAAAACTTTGCAATAATGACCATGGAGAAAGTGTGATGAAAAAACTGAGGCTCAAGAGCGAATAGACAAGTTAAACTCCAAAGAACCTTGCTAGACTAGGTGTGAGCAGATAATTCCTTTTAGCCGTGTGGGATTATTCATCACAATTAATTTGGCCACTTAAATTTTAGTTGTTTTCTAATTTTATTTGTAGTACATTTAACTAAAAAGTTCGTTTTTGCTACTTTGGTTATATACAACTATAAAGCGAATGATTTATTCCTGCTTTTATGTTTGTGTATGTGTAAATAACATTATAATAAAAGGGACATATCAACGATGGGGACTATGAGAAATTTCTTTTTTCTTAAAGTGGCTGGTCAGTGTCTCAGACTTGAAAACCACAGTGGTATAGTGTCTCTCCGTACCTGCTTTCTTCTGGCTTTCTTCTTGTGGTTTGAACCTTAGAATACTCTTCTTCTTTGAAGCCGCTTTATTAAGGTAGGATTGGCATGCAAAAAACTATGCATATTTAACACACACAACTTGATGAGTTTGGAGATAAATATAAACCAAAATTTTTCTCCTGTCCTCTTATATATTATTTGCATGTATGTGTGTGTGTGCGTGATAAGCTCACTTCACATAACATCTACTCATTCAGCAACGATAAGCACTATGTTGTGCAGTAAACCTTTAGATCTTGTTCATTATATATCATCGAACCTTTGAAACTTTCAACTAACACCTTCTAATATGTGCTCTCCTCAGCCCCTGGCAGCCACCATTCATTCTCTGCTTCGAAGAGTTTGACTATTTTATATTATATAAATAGTGTCATGTTGTATTTGTCGTTCTGTGTCTGGCTTATAATACTTAGCATAATATCCTCCAAGTACATCCATACTTTTGCAAATGGCAGGATTTCCTTTCCATTTTAAGGCTGAATAACATCCTATTGTATACATACATCATTTTACAAACATTTTTTATTATACTTTAAGTTCTGGGGTACATGTGCAGAACGTGCAGGTTTGTTACTTAAGTATATATGTGCCATGGTGGTTTACTGCACCCATCAACCCGTCATCTACATTAGGTATTTCTCCTAATGTTTTCCCTCTCCTAGTCCTCCACCCCCAAACAGGCCCCAGTGTGTGATGTTCCCCTCCCTGTATCCATGTGTTCTCATTGATCAACTCCCGCTTATGAGTGAGAACATGCGGTGTTTGGTTTTCTGTTCCCGTGTTAGTTTGATGAGAATGATGGTTTCCAGCATTATCAGTGTCCCTGCAAAGGACATGAACTCCTCTTTTTTATGGCTGCATAGTATTCCATGGTGTATATGTGTCACATTTTCTTTATCTAGTCTATCATTGAAGGGCATTTGGGTTGGTTCCAAGTCTTTGCTATTGTTAACTGCTACTGTTAACAATAATATATATATGTGCATGTGTCTTTATAGTAGACACAAGCCACAATAAATATATGTGTGCATGTGTCTTTATAGTAGAATGATTTATAATCCTATGGATATATACTGAGTAATGGGATTGATGGGTAAAATGGTGTTTCTGGTTCTAGATCCTTGAGGAATCGCCACACTGTCTTCCACAATGTTTGAACTAATTTACACTCCCACCAACGGTGTAAAAGTGTTCCCATTTCTCCACCTCTTTTCCAGCATCTGTTGTTTCCTGACTTTTTAATGATCACCATTCTAACTGGCGTGAGATAGTATCTCATTGTAGTTTTGATTTGCATTTATCTAATGACCAGTGATGATGAGCTTTTTTTCATGTTTGTTGGCTGCATAAATGTCTTCTTTTGAGAAGTGTCTGTTCATATCCTTCACCCAGTTTTTGAAGGGATTGTGTGGGGTTTTTTTGTAAATTTGTTTAAGTTATTTATACATTCTGGATATTAGCCCTTTGTCAGATGGATAGATTGCAAAAAATGTTCTCCCATTCTGTAGGTTGCCTGTTCACTCTGATGTACAGAAGCTCTTTAGTTTAATCAGATCCCATTTGTCAATTTTGGCTTTTGTTGCCATTGCTTTTGGTGTTTTACTCATGAAGTCTTTGCCCATGCCTATGTCCTGAATGGTATTGCCTAGGTTTTCTTCTAGGGTTTTTATGGTTTTAGGTCTTATGTTTAAGTATTTAATCCATCTTGAGTTAATTTTTGTATAAGGTGTAAAGAAAGGATCCAGTTTCAGCTTTCTGCACATGGCTAGCCAGTTTTCCCAACACCATTTATTAAACAGGGAATCCTTTCCCCATTGCTTGTTTTTGTCAGGTTTGTCAAAGATCAGATGGTTGTAGATGTGTGGTGTTATTTCTGAGGCCTCTGTTCTGTTCTGTTGGTCTATATATCTGTTTTGGTACCAGTACCGTGCTGTTTTGGTTATGGTAGGCTTGTAATATAGTTTGAAGTCAGGTAGCATGATGCCTCCAGCTTTGTTCTTTTTGCTTAGGATTGTCTTGGCTATATGGGCTCTTTTTTGGTTTCATATAAACTTTAAAGTAGTTTTTTCCAATTTTGTGAAGAAAGTCAGTGGTAGCTTGATGGGGATAGCATTGAATCTATAAATTACTTTGGGCAGTGTGGCCATTTTCACAATATTGATTCTTCCTATCTATGAGCATGGAAAGTCACATTTTCTTTATTCATTCATGTGTTGATGGACTCTTAGTTTGCTTTCATGTCTTGGCTGTTGTTAATAATAATGGAATGAACATGGGAGTGCAGATATCTCTTCAAGATCTTGATTTCAAATCCTTTGAATGCATACCCTAAAGTGGGATTGCTAGATCATAATGGTATTTTCATTTTTAATTTTTAAAGGAAAGTTTATACTGTTTTACATAGTGGCTTCAAGAACATTGTACAAGGTTCTTCATTGTCTATAACACATCCTCACCAACTTTTTTTATCTGTCAGTCTTCTGATAATACTTCTCCTATTTTGAGGTGATATCTTATTGTGGCTTCGATTTACATGTCCCTGATTAGCAATGTTGGAAATATTTTCATATGCCTGTTGGTAATTTGTATGCCTTCTCTGGAGAAATGTCTATTCAGGCCCTTTGTCCAATTTTTAATTGAGTTATTTTTATTATTTTTTTTGTTTGTTGCTATTGAGTTGTAGGATTTCCTTATATATTTTTGACACGAACTCTTTATCAGATATATGGCTTGCAAATATTTTCTCCCTTCTGTAGGCTACATTTAACAATTTGTTAATTGTTTCCTTTGCTGTACAACTTTATCAGATATATGGATTGCCAATATTTTCTTCCATCTGTAGGCTGCATTTAACAATTTGTTAATTGTTTCCTTGGCTGTACATAAGCTTTTCAGGGTGATGTAATCCCAATTGTCTAACATTGCATTAAAGTAAGTTCCTTACATACCTAACTTTTTGAGAGTTTTCATCATGAAAGGATGTTGAATTTTACCAAATGCTTTTTCTGCATCTAATGAAATAATCATGCGATTTTTATCCTTTATTCTGTTCACGTGATGTATCATATTGTTTGATTTGCATATGTGAACCATCTTTGCATTCCAGGGATAATTTCTTCTTGGTCACAATGCATGGTCCTTTTAATATGTTGAAAATTTTGGTTTGTTATTATTTAATTGAGTGTTTTTGCACTCATGTTCATTGAGGACATTGCCCTGTAGTTTCCTTTTTATGTGATATTTTTGTCTGCTTTGGTATTAGGGTGATGCTGACATCACAAAGAATTTGGAAGTGTTCCCTCTATTTCTGTATTTTAAAGAGTTTAATAAAAATTGGTGTTAATTTTTTTAATATTTGGTAGAATTTATTTCTGAAGCTATCTGGTCCTGGGCTTTTCTTTGCTGGAAGATTTTAATTACTGATTCAATCTCCTTATATTGAATGAACAATTACATAGAAACAGTTATTGGTCTGTTTAAGCTTTTTATTTCTTCTTGATTTAGTCTTGGTGGGTTGTATGTTTCTAGAAATTTATCTATTTCTCCTATGTTGTCCAATTTGTTGACATATAATTCTCACTAATAGTTCTCTATGAACTTTCTTATTTCTTTATCTTTTTCATGTCATCACTGGTTGTACTTGTCTCCTCTTCCATTTCTGGAACATGTTATTTAGGTAAGTCTTACCTCTTTTTCTCTTAGCCTAATTAAGCTTTTGTTGATTTTGCTTATCTTTTTTAAATAAACAGCTCTTACTTTTATTAATGTTTTCCAATGCCTTTTTTATGCTATATTTCACTTATTTTTTCTCTACTCTCTATTCTCTTCCTCCTGTTAACTTTTGGCTTAGTTTTTTATTTTTCTAATTTATTGAAGTATAATGTCAGTTACTTATTTCAGGTCTTTATTTTTAATGTAGGTGTTTATTACTATAAATTTTCCCTCTTAGTACTGCTTTTGCTGCACTCCATAAGTTTGGTTATGTTGTATTATCATTTTCATTTGTCTCAAAATATTGTCTGATTTCCCTTTAATTTATTCTTTAGTCCAATGATTGTAAAAGAATATGTTTTTTTAATTTTCATGTACCTATACATTTTTCAATGTTCGCTTTGTTATTAATTTCTCATTTCATTCTATTTTGGCTGAAAAAATATTTAGAATGATTTGAATCTTAAATTTTTTAAGGATTGCCTTGTGTTCTAGCTTGTGGTCTATGCTGGATAATTTTCCATGCTCACTTGAGAAGAATGTGTTTTCTGATGCAGCTGGATAGAATGTTCTGTATATTGCTGTTAGGTCCATTTGGTCTATAGTATTGTTCAATTCCACTAGTTCCTTATTGATTTTTTGTCTGAATGATTTGTCCATTACTGTAAGTGGGGTATTGGAGTCCCCTGCTATTATTGTATTGCTGTCTATTTCTCCATTCAGGTCTATCAATGTTTGCTTTATATGTTTAGATATTCTGATATTGTGCGCATATTTGTTTATAATTGTTATATCTTCCTATTGAATTGATTTTATCATTATGTAATAACCTTCTTTGTTTCTTGTGACAGTTTGTCTTAAAGTAATATATTTTTCATCCTTTCACTTTCAGCTTATGTGTGTCATTACATCTAAAGTCAGTCTCTTGTAGACAACATGTAGTCGGATCTTAAACAAATTTCATTTAGCCACTTTATCTTTTGGTTGGTGAGTCTATTTACATTTAAAGTAATTGTTTATAGCTAAGAGCTTACTATTGCCATTTTTTTGGTAATGTTCTGTCTGTTTTGTAGTGTTTTTGTTCATTTCTTCTTCTCTTGCTATTTTCCTTTGATGATTTTTTTATAGTGATACACTTTGACTCTTTTCTCTTTATCTTTTCTGAGTCTGCTACAGGATTTTTTTGTGTGGTTACCATGTGGCATGTATAAAACTTCTTATTGTTATAACAGGATTTTTTGAGGTGATAACAATTTCAACTGCATATGAAAGCTACAATTTTACTTCCTCCCACCACCATGCTTTATGTTATTAATGTCAGAATTTACTTCTTTTTTATATTTTGTATTAACTATTTTTTTGTGGTTATAGTCATTCTTAATACTTTTGTCTCTTAATGTTTACTCCAAGGTTAAAAGTGATTTTTGCACTACCATTATGGCATTACATTATTCTGTATTTGTCCATATGTTTACATTTACCAGTGAGATTTACACTTTCATGTGCTTTTGTGTTGTTTAGTGTTCTCTCATTTCAACTTGAGGGACTCTATTTAGCACTTCTTGTAAGGCAGATTCTAATGGTGACAAACTGCTTCAGTGTTTGTTTGTCTGGGAATATCTTTATCTCCTTCATTTTTAAATAATAGTTTTGCCAGGGTTGGCAGGTTTTTTTTTTTTCTTTCAGCATTTTGAATATACCACCTGCCTTCTTTCTCACCTTCAGGAAGGTTTCTAATGAGAAATATACTGATCATATTCTAAGGGTTCTCTTGTATGTGACCAGTCACTCTTTCTTTGCTGCTTTCAAAAGTCTCTTTATCTTCAACTTTTGACAATTTAATTATAATTTGTCTCAAGTGTAGACATCTTTAGGTTCAAACTACTTCAGATCCTTTAAGCTTAATAAATTTGAAAGTTCATTTTCATCCTCAGAAATGTGAAGTTTTCAGTCATTATTTCTTGAAATAAACTTTCTTCTTCATTTTCTTCTTCTTCTCTTTTTTAAACTACTGTAATGCATATATAGTTTTGCTTGATGGTGTCCCATAAGTCCTATAGGCTTTTTTTCACTCATTTTCTTTATTTGTTTGTTTTGTTCTTCTAACTGTGTTATTTCAAGTAAACTGTCTTTGAGTTCACTGATTCTTCTGCTTGAATGAGTCTGATGTTGAAACTGTCTATTGAATTTTTTTAGCACAGTCACTGTGTCCTTCATTCACAAAATTTCTGTTTGGTACTTTTTTTGTTTCTATCTCTTTGTTGAACTTCTCATTTTGTTCATGTATTGCTTTGTGATTTTATTTAGTTGTCTATCATGTTCTCCTGTAGCTCACCAAACTTCTTTAAGATAATTATTTTAAATTATTTGTCAGGCAATTCATAGATCTCCATTTCTTTAGGTTCATTTACTGAAGTTTTGTTTTTTCCTTTTGCAGTGTCATAGTTTCCTGATTCTTTATGATCCCTGTAGCCCTGCATTGATGTCTATGCATTTGAAGAAGTCGTCATCTCTTCCAGTCTTTACAGATTGGCTTCAGCAAAGAAAGCCTTTCACCACCCTGGTAAGAGATTCTAAGCAGACCAACTGGCAGGGTCCATGGGTGGGCAGACCTAGTGGCAGAGTCCATGGATGGGCCTACTGCTAGAGTCTACAGATTGGTAGGTGTGATGCCTGAGCCCATGGGCAGGTAGGCCTAATGTCTGGGTCTAAGGCAAGCCTGCTGCCAGGGTCAATGGCAAACTCAGATACTTACATCACTCTCCTTTTCCCTTATGAAATAACCCACAGGCTGATGGAATCTTCCCAGTGCTGTGCCGTGTTGGCTTGCAAGAGAAGTGGTGTGGGCAAAGTGCAACTATTCTTACTCTCTGAAATGTGTCCTTTCTTTTTCCATCCTTCACCTGACTGCTGTAATGCCTTACCTGAAATCTAGAGATTTCAAGAAGGTATTCTTGACTATGGATGAATGTTAAGTCCATGTTTCTGTAAAGGAATAAGGGCTGGAACCTTCTATTCCATCATCTTGCTAACATCACTCTGTAATACCTTTCCAATGGGGCTTCCTATTTGGGGTCTCTCTACCTCTTTCTTAATCATTACAGATAAGAAATAATCTTATTTACATACTTTCTTCATGTCAGTCCCAGACTCAAGAACTTCTGATAGCTTTCATAGGACTATCAAACATAAGTTCAAACTTCTCTTTCTTACATTCCAGGTCCTACCACTGGGCTGTCACACCTGCTCTGCTTTCCTCACCTACAGATTGTACCCCGGTCATTTCAATTCTCTTATTGAGTCCCAGAGCAAACCCTGTGCCTTCCTGTTCTTTCATCTTTGCCCTTGCTCTTGACATTGCCTGTCTATTGTCATTCATCTCTTTAAATTATTCTCAACTACTTCGAGTCCTACTTACATTGCCAAATACTCTACAAAAACCCACTCCATAATAATTTTGGCCCATAGCGATCTATATTCTATTTTTCTTTTCATAACATTTAGTAGGAGCTCTCCATATTTCTATATTTGATTTTCTTCAATGTGCGTTGTCTGCTAATATTATCTAATGTTTCAACTGCAAGTTCTATTCTAAAAAGTCTCAGGATTTCCTCCTGTGTATTTCAACTGTGAGTAAGGTAGGCAGGATGCCTTGCATTCAGCTTTATTTTCCAGAGAGATGAAGAGAGTTCCTGAAGGTACAGGTAAGCAAAAATAAGATAACACATTTTGTTAGGTGGGTATGGGTGTGTATTTTCAAAAATGTCATAACCATTATAAAAAGAAAACTGTCTTAAGGCACAAAATATTTAATAGAGTAAATATGTGAATTATGCTTTTTGTTTATCTCTGGTCTTAACCGCCATCTCTGCTAAGAAAAAACAAAACAAAACAAAACATGATTTTCTTTGTATTATGTGATTTGATAAGACTCTCAACTGAATTTTCATCTTAGAGTCAAAGCTTTTCTTTGGCGTATTTATATCTTGTGCCTTAAGGATCCAACAGTATGTGGCTAAACCAGCTCCCTCCCTCCCTCCCTTCTTCCCTTCCTTCCTTCCTTCCTTTCTTCATCCCCTCCTTGCCTCCTTCTTTCCTTCTCTCAACAAATATTTATTGAGCAATCGCCATATTTCAGGCTATGTACTAGGTTTATATGTACTGATATAACAGCAAACCTGTAGGACATAATACCTGTCCTAATAAATTCATAGTCAAATAAGCACTCCTGTTGAAAAACCCAGCTGTATACGTTGACCAATCAAAACCTCAATGTCTTTAATTTTCAGCTAATATAAGAAAAAGACTGTTAAGAGAGAGAGAGAGAGAAACAATGTCTCCTATTTATCTCTCAACTCATAGCAACTCATTCCTCTTTCTTTAATTCTTGGCCTTCAAAAAAAGAAAGAATTGTGGGTCAGCATTTATCATGTGTCTCTAAGAAGTGGGCAGTACCCTAATCAGCAGTGCTAAAAGATGTGCAATGATTCCCTCTCAAATGGAACCACTGTAAGAAAGTAATTATGTGATTTGAATCACCTGATTCTGGTTGGCCTACCAGTCACAGTAGTCCTCCCATCTTCTTTAATGCCAGCACAAAGATCAGTGGTAAGTCAGGCTCTAACCACACATAGTGTTCTTGACCACAGTATTGGTTTCACAGGAGTACATGCAACCTCTTCTGGGCCAATCAGAGCTCTTCTCTGAGATTTTTCTGCTTGGGAACAGAATGAGAGTTTTTACTTCACCCTCTAGGTTCAAGGAACAGAAAAAACACGAGCCTAAATTTGCCTGCTGCCTTATTGTCCAAGAGATGAAAGATGTCCACTACATTTGTAAAGAATGAAATCAGGAGGGGCGGAGCAAGATGGCCGAATAGGAACAGCTCCAGTCTCCAACTCCCAGCGCGAGTGACACAGAAGACCGGTGATTTCTGCATTTTCAACTGAGGTACTGGGGTCATCTCTCTAGGGAGTGCCGGACAATCGGTGCTGGTCAGCTACTGCAGCCTGACCAGCCTGAGCTGAAGCAGGGCGAGGCATCGCCTCACCTGGAAGCGCAAGGGGGAAGGAAATCCCTTTTCCTAGCCAGGGGAACTGAGACACACAACACCTGGAAAATCGGGTAACTCCCACCCCAATACTGCGCTTTAAGGAAACAGGCACACCAGGAGAATATATCCCATACCTGGCCGGGAGGGTCCCACGCCCACGGAGCCTCCCTCACTGCTAACACAGCCGTCTGCGGCGATCTATACGCAAGGCAGCAGCGAGGCTGGGGGAGGGGCGCCCGCCATTGCTGAGGCTTAAGTAGGTAAACAAAGCGGTTGGGAAGCTCGAACTGGGTGGAGCTCACAGCAGCTCAAGGAAGCCAGCCTGTCTCTGTAGACTCTACCTCTGCGGACAGCGCACAGCTGCAGTCCATTAGGGGAAAGAGCGGGGCGTTGCAGACGCGAATGACTCTGTCTGACAGCTTTGGGGAGAGCTGTGGATCTCCTAACGCAGAGGTTGAGATCTGAGAACGGACAGACTGCCTGCTCAGGTGGGTCCCTGACCCCTGAGTAGCCTAGCTGGGAGACATCCCCCACTAGGGGCAGTCTGACACCCCACACCTCACAGGGTGGAGTCACCCCTGAGAGGAAACTACCAAAGAAAGAATCAGACAGGTACACTCGCTGTTCAGCAATATTCTATCTTCGGCAACCTCTGCTGCTGACACCCAGGAAAACAGGGTCTGGAGTGGACCTCAAGCAATCTCCAACAGACCAACAGACAGTCCTTCTGACTGTCAGACGGAAAACTATCAAACAGGAAGGACATCTCTACCAAAACCCCATCAGTACGTCACCATCATCAAAGACCAGAGACAGATAAAACCACAAAGATGGGGAAGAAGCAGGGCAGAAAAGCTGGAAATTCAAAAAATAAGAGCACATCTCCCCCTGCAAAGGAGCGCAGCCCATCGCCAGCAACGGATCAAAGCTGGTCAGAGAATGACTTTGACGAGATGAGAGAAGAAGGCTTCAGTCCATCAAACCTCTCAGAGCTAAAGGAGGAATTACGTACCCAGCGCAAAGAAACTAAAAATCTTGAAAAAAAAGTGGAAGAATTGACAGCTAGACTAATTAATGCAGAGAAGATCATAAACGAAATGACAGAGATGAAAACCATGACACGAGAAATACGTGACAAATGCACAAGCTTCAGTAACCGACTCGATCAACTGGAAGAAAGAGTATCAGCGATTGAGGATCAAATGAATGAAATGAAGCGAGAAGAGAAACCAAAAGAAAAAAGAAGAAAAAGAAATGAACAAAGCCTGCAAGAAGTATGGGATTATGTAAAAAGACCAAATCTACGTCTGATTGGGGTGCCTGAAAGTGAGGGGGAAAATGGAACCAAGTTGGAAAACACTCTTCAGGATATCATCCAGGAGAACTTCCCCAACCTAGTAGGGCAGGCCAACATTCAAATTCAGGAAATACGGAGAACGCCACAAAGATACTCCTCCAGAAGAGCAACTCCAAGACACATAATTGCCAGATTCACCAAAGCTGAAATGAAGGAAAAAATCTTAAGGGCAGCCAGAGAGAAAGGTCGGGTTACCCACAAAGGGAAGCCCATCAGACTAACAGCAGACCTCTCGGCAGAAACTCTACAAGCCAGAAGAGAGTGGGGGCCAATATTCAAGGTTCTTAAAGAAAAGAATTTTCAACCCAGAATTTCATATCCAGCCAAACTAAGCTTCATCAGTGAAGGAGAAATAAAATCCTTTACAGATAAGCAAATGCTTAGAGATTTTGTCACCACCAGGCCTGCCTTACAAGAGACCCTGAAGGAAGCCCTAAACATGGAAAGGAACAACCGGTACCAGCCATTGCAAAAACATGCCAAAATGTAAAGAACATCGAGGCTAGGAAGAAATTGCATCAACTAACGAGCAAAATAACCAGTTAATATCATAATGACAGGATCAAGTTCACACATAACAATATTAACCTTAAATGTCAATGGACTAAATGCTCCAATTAAAAGACACAGACTGGCAAACTGGATAAAGAGTCAAGACCCATCAGTCTGCTGTATTCAGGAGACCCATCTCACATGCAGAGACATACATAGGCTCAAAATAAAGGGATGGAGGAAGATCTACCAAGCAAATGGAGAACAAAAAAAAGCAGGGGTTGCAATCCTAGTCTCTGATAAAACAGACTTTAAACCATCAAAGATCAAAAGAGACAAAGAAGGCCATTACATAATGGTAAAGGGATCAATTCAACAGGAAGAGCTAACTCTCCTAAATATCTATGCACCCAATACAGGAGCACCCAGATTCATAAAGCAAGTCCTTAGAGACCTACAAAGAGACTTAGACTCCCATACAATAATAATGGGAGACTTCAACACTCCACTGTCAACATTAGACAGATCAACGAGACAGAAAGTTAACAAGGATATCCAGGAATTGAACTCATCTCTGCACCAAGCGGACCTAATAGACATCTATAGAACTCTCCACCCCAAATCAACAGAATATACATTCTTCTCAGCACCACATCGCACTTATTCCAAAATTGACCACATAATTGGAAGTAAAACACTCCTCAGCAAATGTACAAGAACAGAAATTATAACAAACGGTCTCTCAGACCACAGTGCAATCAAACTAGAACTCAGGACTAAGAAACTCAATCAAAACCGCTCAACTACATGGAAACTGAACAACCTGCTCCTGAATGACTACTGGGTACATAACGAAATGAAAGCAGAAATAAAGATGTTCTTCGAAACCAATGAGAACAAAGATACAACATACCAGAATCTCTGGGACACATTTAAAGCAGTGTGTAGAGGGAAATTTATAGCACTAAATGCCCACAAGAGAAAGCAGGAGAGATCTAAAATTGACACTCTAACATCACAATTAAAAGAACTAGAGAGGCAAGAGCAAACACATTCAAAAGCTAGCAGAAGGCAAGAAATAACTAAGATCAGAGCAGAACTGAAGGAGATAGAGACACAAAAAACCCTCCAAAAAATCAATGAATCCAGGAGTTGGTTTTTTGAAAAGATCAACAAAATTGACAGACCGCTAGCAAGACTAATAAAGAAGAAAAGAGAGAGGAATCAAATAGTCGCAATAAAAAATGATAAAGGGGATATCACCACCGACCCCACAGAAATACAAACAACCATCAGAGAATACTATAAATGCCTCTACGCAAATCAACTAGAAAATCTAGAAGAAATGGATAATTTCCTGGACACTTACACTCTCCCAAGACTAAACCAGGAAGAAGTTGAATCCCTGAATAGACCAATAGCAGGCTCTGAAATTGAGGCAACAATTAATAGCCTACCCACCAAAAAAAGTCCAGGACCAGATGGATTCACAGCTGAATTCTACCAGAGGTACAAGGAGGAGCTGGTACCATTCCTTCTGAAACTATTTCAATCAATAGAAAAAGAGGGAATCCTCCCTAACTCTTTTTATGAGGCCAACATCATCCTGATACCAAAGCCTGGCAGAGACACAACAAAAAAAGAGAATTTTAGGCCAATATCCCTGATGAACATCGATGCAAAAATCCTCAATAAAATACTGGCAAACCGGATTCAGCAGCACATCAAAAAGCTTATCCACCATGATCAAGTGGGCTTCATCCCTGGGATGCAAGGCTGGTTCAACATTCGCAAATCAATAAACGTAATCCAGCATATAAACAGAACCAAAGACAAGAACCACATGATTATCTCAATAGATGCAGAAAAGGCTTTTGACAAAATTCAACAGCCCTTTATGCTAAAAACGCTCAATAAATTCGGTATTGATGGAACGTACCTCAAAATAATAAGAGCTATTTATGACAAACCCACAGCTAATATCATACTGAATGGGCAAAAACTGGAAAAATTCCCTTTGAAAACTGGCACAAGACAGGGATGCCCTCTCTCACCACTCCTATTCAACATAGTGTTGGAAGTTCTGGCTAGGGCAATCAGGCAAGAGAAAGAAATCAAGGGTATCCAGTTAGGAAAAGAAGAAGTCAAATTGTCCCTGTTTGCAGATGACATGATTGTATATTTAGAAAACCCCATTGTCTCAGCCCAAAATCTCCTTAAGCTGATAAGCAACTTCAGCAAAGTCTCAGGATACAAAATTAATGTGCAAAAATCACAAGCATTCTTATACACCAGTAACAGACAAGCAGAGAGCCAAATCAGGAATGAACTTCCATTCACAATTGCTTCAAAGAGAATAAAATACCTAGGAATCCAGCTTACAAGGGATGTAAAGGACCTCTTCAAGGAGAACTACAAACCACTGCTCAGTGAAATCAAAGAGGACACAAACAAATGGAAGAACATACCATGCTCATGGATAGGAAGAATCAATATCGTGAAAATGGCCATACTGCCCAAGGTGATTTATAGATTCAATGCCATCCCCATCAAGCTACCAATGACTTTCTTCACAGAATTGGAAAAAAAGGCTTTAAAGTTCATATGGAACCAAAAAAGAGCCCGCATTGCCAAGACAATCCTAAGTCAAAAGGACAAAGCTGGAGGCGTCACGCTACCTGACTTCAAACTATACTACAAGGCTACAGTAACCAAAACAGCATGGTACTGGTACCACAACAGAGATATAGACCAGTGGAACAGAACAGAGTCCTCAGAAATAATACCACACATCTACAGCCATCTGATCTTTGACAAACCTGACAAAAACAAGAAATGGGGAAAGGATTCCCTATTTAATAAATGGTGCTGGGAAAATTGGCTAGCCATAAGTAGAAAGCTGAAACTGGATCCTTTCCTTACCCCTTATACGAAAATTAATTCAAGATGGATCAGAGACTTAAATGTTAGACCTAATACCATAAAAACCCTAGAAGAAAATCTAGGTAGTACCATTCAGGACATAGGCATGGGCAAGGACTTCATGTCTAAAACACCAAAAGCAACGGCAGCAAAAGCAAAAATTGACACATGGGATCTAATTAAACTAAAGAGCTTTTGCACAGCAAAGAAACTACCATCAGAGTGAACAGGCAACCTACAGAATGGGAAAAAATTTTTGCAACCTACTCATCTGACAAAGGGCTAATATCCAGAATCTACAAAGAACTCAAACAAATATACAAGAAAAAAACAAACAACCCCATCAAAAAGTGGGGAAAGGATATGAACAGACATTTCTCAAAAGAAGACATCCATACAGCCAACAGACACATGAAAAAATGCTCATCATCACTCGCCATCAGAGAAATGCAAATCAAAACCACAATGAGATACCATCTCACACCAGTTAAAATGGCAATCATTAAGAAGTCAGGAAACAACAGGTGTTGGAGAGGATGTGGAGAAATAGGAACACTTTTACACTGTTGGTGGGATTGTAAACTAGTTCAACCATTATGGAAAACAGTATGGCGATTCCTCAAGGATCTAGAACTAAATGTACCATATGACCCAGCCATCCCACTACTGGGTATATACCCAAAGGATTATAAATTACTCTACTACAAAGACACATGCACACGTATGTTTATTGCGGCACTATTCACAATAGCAAAGACTTGGAATCAACCCAAATGTCCATCTGTGACAGACTGGATTAAGAAAATGTGGCACATATACACCATGGAATACTATGCAGCCATAAAAAAGGATGAGTTTGCGTCCTTTGTAGGGACATGGATGCAGCTGGAATCCATCATTCTTAGCAAACTATCACAAGAAGAGAAAACCAAACACCGCATGTTCTCACTCATAGGTGGGAACTGAACAATGAGATCACTTGGACTCGGGAAGGGGAACATCACACACTGGGGCCTATCATGGGGAGGGGGGAGGAGGGAGGGATTGCATTGGGGAGTTATACATGATATAAACGTCATGCACATGTACCCTAGAACTTAAAGTATAATAAAAAATAAATAAAAATAAAAAACATAAAAAAATAAAAAATAAAAAAAAATAATAAAAAAAAAAAAAACCCAAAAAAAAAAAAAAAAAAAAAGAATGAAATCAACCCTCAGGGGGAAAAAGAGACCTGAAAGAAGAGGAGAAAAGAAATGTCTCTATGACATCATCCGAGCCCCTCAATATGGCTGTGCTTAAAGCCAAACCTAATAAATGTCATACTTTACATAAGCTAGTTTGGGTTTAACCTCATGTCATTTGCAATTAACAAATGTTGGCAACTTCTTTGGATTATTAATTGTTGCTTGTGAAAGTTTATTAAAGGATATTTTTCCTAATGCATACTTATTACTTAAAAGAAAACACATGTGTCTATGTATATGTATATATGTGTAGATATATGTATGTGCTTTCTTCTGAGCACATTAGAAGCAGGTGAAGAGGGATTCTAAGGGAAGCTTTAAGCCTTGAAAAGTAAAGCTTCATCATAGATAAATAGGGCTATCATGTTATTCAATGAAGCAAGTGAGTTAATCCACTTGAAGAACATTGATTGAGCAGTTATCTTTTCATCCTTTTGAGTCTACTAAAACAAACATGCCACATTTTTTTTTATTTAGGATTTTTTTCTAGTCACTTAACAATATATTTCAGAGCTACAATAAAACTCTACTTCATTCTTCCTTTATGGTTTTTTACTTTACTACTAAATAAATGTTTTATATTTTAATAGTTGTCTATGAATGGAAAACTATTATTTTTAGTTTCTTGCTACTACACAAAAGTAATTATGATAAATGGTCATGTATGTATATCTTTGCTGTCCAAAAAATTGGGCATTTAGAAGTTGAGCAGATTTTGCATAATTCTTGCTCAAAGACGTTTTACCAAATTGTACTCACACCCACGGTGTATGAAAGTGAATCTCTGCATCCTTGGCTATGCTATATTGTCATTTTTAAAATCTCCATCCATTTTATGGATGAAAAAAGATATTTCAATGTTCTCATTTACATTTTTAAAATTATTCATGAACCTGATTATTTTTACAAATTTGGAAGCCATTTCATTTATTTTTCTGTGAATTGCCTGCTCATATTATTTTTGTAATTCCATTGTTTTTCTTCCAAACTTGTCATAGCTCTTTGATATTGAAAACAAGTTCCCTCTGTTCATTTTTGTGCGTTGGAATATGTTCTTGCTTTATTTGTTTATTTATTTATTTACTATGTGTATGGTATAATTTTCTGCATAGCAGTTTTTATTTTTATTTTTGAGACAGGGTCTCACTCTGGTTGCCCAGGTGAGTGCAGTGGTGTGACCTCCCAGGCTCAGATGATCCTCACACCTCAGCCTCCTGGATAGTTGTGACTACAAGTGCATGTCACCACAACCAGCTAATTTTTTGCGTTTTTAGTAGAGTTGGATTTTGCCATGTTGCCCAAGCTTATCTCAAACTCTTGGGCTCAAGTGATTTGCCTGCCTCAGCCTCCCAAATTGCTGGGATTACAGGTCTGAGTCATCCACCTGGCTAGTTCTTAATTTTTATGCCTGCAAATTTATCACTCTTTTTATAGTTGCAGTTTTGTGCCTTGTTTTGAAAGAATTTCTTCACTCCAAGCAAGACTTAAAATATATACAGTATATCCACATTTTCTTTTAGTACTTTTATTATTTCATTTGTGTATTTAAAATTTTTATCATGATGGGACTTATGTGGATAAGAAAAGAATTGAACTTTATGTCTCCTCAAACTGTTCATAGTATAATCCTTCCTTTTCCACTGATGGTAAATACTATGTTTATGTATATTTAATTCCCAGTGTATTTGGGTGTATTATTTAGTGGTTTGCTATTTAATATGGTCCTATCATTAATGAAGGCAGTGTAGGAAACATCAAAGTAAAATGTACAAGCAAGTCAACATTGCTTTAAGTGCCATAAAAGTAGAAAGGCAAACAAATTTCCAAATATATGTTTTTTTCTTTACATATTTCTTGTTGGTTCTGATTACTCTCTTATTTATCCAACACTACAATGTTTCACATCTATTTTCTCATTTCATCTTAGGAAAGTGCTGCTACTTCTCTATCTTACAGATGAAGGAAACGGGTCTCAGAGAGGCCTTGTGGTTTGTTTCAGGAATCCTGATGGTAAGTAACAGAGATAGGAGTTAAAATGAGACTTTCTGACTTTAGGTTTCTTGTGGAATTCCACAATTTCTTTTAGAAATAGCCATCACATAAATTACTCCAAGTCAATTCCACTTTCTAGTATACCTGGCTTCTATCAAAGTGAGTTTCCTTGAAGATCCTCAATTAGGCATAATTTTTCACCTGAGAAAAATCTTAAGTTGTGACAGTCAATATTCAATAAATAGCTACTAAATGAATTAGTCCTTCAGTCCACCTCCCACTTTTTATGGAAAAACTGTATCTTCAGTGGGAACTTATCAATTAGAATTTGTCTTCAAAAGAAGTCTCTTGGGTTACAATATTGGTCCACAAACATTAATATTTAAATATTACTTCAAAAAAAGAGATAATTTTGATTTTTGAAAGGGTCTCCTACTCTCATTCTTATACCTTCAAACTTTTGAATGTGGTTGGAGACTTTTTTGTACTTTTTCTTACAGTTGAAATCCCCTGAAATTCGAAATTGATTATATGATCAAAAATATTTCTTATTAGTTTTTCAACAGCCATATCTCACAGCAAAAGCCAAAGGAAGCCACCAAGTCCTGTGAGACCTCCTGAGGCAACTCTCAGGTTTTGCCGTGGCTGGCATGTGAAGAAGCAGAGCTTATTTTCTTGACAAATGGGTATGTACAATTTCAACATGAAGAATTATTCAATTCAACTTTTGACCTAGGTCTTTCCACATATTTCAGGGAGTTACAGAAAAAATTACACAAAAAAATGTTGAAAACTTTCTAGCAAGTAGAATAACAACAATGTAAAATATAGTCATATTTACCAGAAGAAGTCATCAAGAAGACACCCAGGAACTTCAGGAGTTAGTGTGTAGTACGCATTCTTTTAATCACTCATTCATTCATTCATTTGACATTTCAGATAAACCATGAACAAAAATGAATATGATCTCTGCCTCTATGGAGCCTACATTCTGATGGAGATTTAGGGTTACTATGTTACAATTAATTTTCTATTTGTTCCTTTAATTTTTTGTCCTTCTGTTTTTCCTTTCCTGCTTTTGAGGTAGTTTAATATTCGTTAGAGTTTCACTTTAATTTTTCTATTGCCTTTTCAGCTGTCCCTTTTGTGTTATTATCATTGCTCTCCTTGTTGTTGTTGTTGTTGTTGTTGTTATTCAAGTGGTAACTATAGGGAATTTCAACATACATTTTTAATGTTTCAATCTCCTTAAAGTTATTAGTGTGCCACGTAATGTTAAATGAACAAAACTCGCAATCATACAAGTTCATTTACCTCCCAACACTGTTCTTTATGCTATAGTTGTTTTTGTATGTATAGAAATGTTGTAAGCCCCACAATTCAATCTTACAACATTTGCTTTACATAGCCATATGTCTTTAAGAAAATTAAGAGAAAAAATTGTTTTAAAAAATATTTACCTATACATTTATCATTTCTGATATTCTTCATTTCTGACAGAAGAACCACGTTTCAATCTGGTGTGATTTTTCTTCAGCCTGGAAAACTTTTGAATTTCTTATGGTATAGTCTGCTGGTGATGAATTATCTAGTTTTATTTTATCTGAAAGTACCTCTGTTTCCTCTTAATTCTTAAAGGATGATTTTATGGGATACAGAATTCTAAATTTAACAGTTTAATTTTTTTTTTCTTCTTTCGCCTTTTTTCTCTTTCTTCCTTTCTTTCTTCCTTTCTTCCTCTTTCTTCTTTCTTTCTTTCTTTCTTTCTCTTTCTTTCTTTCTCTCTTTCCCTCTTTCTTTCTCTCTTTCCCTCTTTCTTTCTCTTCCCTCCCCTCCCTTTCCCCTCTTCCCTCTCCTCTCTCATTTTACTTTTAGCACTTTCAAGACATAGTTCCTTTCTCTTCTGGCATCTATTAGTTCTAATAAGACGTCAGAGAAAATTTATAGTGTTCTGCCATGAAATCTGCCATTTTTCTCAGGCTAACTGCAATATTTTTGAATCTGTAAATTTATTTCTTCAAAGATGTTTTCTCTTCCAAGCTATCAGTCCCTTGTTTCTGGGATTCCAATTTTGCACAATCATGGGTCACTGCAGCCTTGACCTCCCAGGTTCAAGCAATCCTCCCGTCTCAGCCTCCCAAGTAGTTGGGACTGCAGGTGCATACCAACACATCTGGCTATTAAAAAAAAATGTAGCAAAGGAGGCTCGCTATGTTGGTCAGGCTGGTCTTGGTCTTGGCTTCCTAGCCTCAAGCAACCTTCCCACCTTGGCCTCTCAAAGTGCTGGGATTACAGGCATGAGCCACCGTGGCTGACCACATTTGCTTATCTTTTTCATGTGGTCCCACAAGTCACAATGGCTGCATTTAATTATGTTTAGTCATCTCTGCTCTGTTTTCTTTAGAGTGTATTATTTCTTTTGCTCTGTCTTCAAGTTTTCACTGGCTGCTCCTTCTGTCATCTCCCAGCTGCTGTTAAGTTCATCCAACAATACTTTATTTACAATATTGTATTTTTCTGCTCTAGAATTTCCAGTTTTTCATAATTCATTTTTCTTTTGTGAGATTGTTTATTAAGATAATTTTCTCTTTCTTTCCTTCTTTCTCTTTCTTTCTTTCTTTCTTTTTTTCCTTCCTTCCTTCCTTCCTTCTTCCTTCCTTCCTTCTTCTTTCTTTCTTTCTTTCTTTCTTTCATCTTTCTTTCTTCTTTCTTTCTTCTTTCTTCTTTCTTTCTTTCTCTCTTTCCCTCTTTCTTTCTCTCTTTCCCTCTTTCTTTCTCTTCCCTCCCCTCCCTTTCCCCTCTTCCCTCTCCTCTCTCATTTTACTTTTAGCACTTTCAAGACATAGTTCCTTTCTCTTCTGGCATCTATTAGTTCTAATAAGACGTCAGAGAAAATTTATAGTGTTCTGCCATGAAATCTGCCATTTTTCTCAGGCTAACTGCAATATTTTTGAATCTGTAAATTTATTTCTTCAAAGATGTTTTCTCTTCCAAGCTATCAGTCCCTTGTTTCTGGGATTCCAATTTTGCACAATCATGGGTCACTGCAGCCTTGACCTCCCAGGTTCAAGCAATCCTCCCGTCTCAGCCTCCCAAGTAGTTGGGACTGCAGGTGCATACCAACACATCTGGCTATTAAAAAAAAATGTAGCAAAGGAGGCTCGCTATGTTGGTCAGGCTGGTCTTGGTCTTGGCTTCCTAGCCTCAAGCAACCTTCCCACCTTGGCCTCTCAAAGTGCTGGGATTACAGGCATGAGCCACCGTGGCTGACCACATTTGCTTATCTTTTTCATGTGGTCCCACAAGTCACAATGGCTGCATTTAATTATGTTTAGTCATCTCTGCTCTGTTTTCTTTAGAGTGTATTATTTCTTTTGCTCTGTCTTCAAGTTTTCACTGGCTGCTCCTTCTGTCATCTCCCAGCTGCTGTTAAGTTCATCCAACAATACTTTATTTACAATATTGTATTTTTCTGCTCTAGAATTTCCAGTTTTTCATAATTCATTTTTCTTTTGTGAGATTGTTTATTAAGATAATTTTCTCTTTCTTTCCTTCTTTCTCTTTCTTTCTTTCTTTCTTTTTTTCCTTCCTTCCTTCCTTCCTTCCTTCCTTCCTTCCTTCTTTCTTTCTTTCTTTCTTTCTTTCTTTCATCTTTCTTTCTTCTTTCTTTTGTGGCAGCATCTCACTCTGTCATCCAGGTTTAAGTGCACCGGCATGATCTCTGGCTCACTGCAACCTCTGCCTCCAGGTTCAAAGGATTCTCCTGCCTCAGCCTCCCGAGTAGCTGGGATTACAGTCATGTGCCACCACATCAGGCTAATTTTGTAATTTTTGGTAGAGATGGGGGTCTCCTCATGTTGGCCAGGCTGGTCCCGAATTCCTGACCTCAAGTGATCTGCCCGCCTCAGCCTCCCAAAGTGCTGGGATTACAGGCCTGAGCCACTGTGCCTGGCAGAGACCATTATTTTCCTTATATCCCTGAGCATGGTTATAAGAGTAGCTTGAAACTTTTTATCTGCTAATTCTAACATTTGAGTCATCTCAGTCAGTCTGCTTTTCTTTCAAGTGTGGGTCACAGTTTCCTGTTTCTTCATATGTCTAGAAAATTGTATTGAATCTAGAATATTATGAATGATATATTAGTGAATCTGGATTCTGTTATGAACCTCTGTTAGTATTGATTTTTAATTTTAATAGGCAGCAAACTTGTTTAAGCTCAGACTCTAAATTCTATCCTTCTAGTAGTAAGCAGCAGTTTCAATTTCCAGTCTGTTAACTTACATTTAGTCTTGCATAGGCATATTTCAGGCTCAACCAGAGATTAAGACAATGTTTTTATGCAGAACGTAGGGTTCTCTGTGGCTCTCTCATTTCCACATTTCCTGTCTCCCTTCTTACTCCTGTGGTAACACCAATCTCTGTCCTCTAGTTCTGAAACCATCAAAATTAAAAAGTTTTTTTCTGAGTTTTAGCATCCAGTCTCTGCCTGTTGGAGTCTGCCCTTAGGAAAAAGACTTAAAAAGTAGGTAGCTCATCCAGTGCCCTTCGCTCTCCCACTATGAACTGCTGCTCAGTTTCTGCTGACTTTTGTTCACTTTCCAGTGTTTTCAGGTACATCCCTTTTATATTTTGTCCAGAGTTTGGAAATGTTATCTGAAGGAGGGTTGGGCTGATAGAAATTATTTCTCAATTATTCAAAGCTAGTTGAAACCTCATTCTAGCAGATAAGACAAGTATAAATCAAATCACTACTCAGATAAAGATAAAAATTGCAGTTATGCTAAAGTGCTAAGAAAGAGAGGGACATGGTATTGATAAGAGTTTATATTTTGATTCACTGATAGAGTTAGTCAATTCTTCATTGAGTTACTTTGATGATAAAATGAATACATACATGTATGTACCAGGGGCACAGTTAGCACTCAATAAGCATTAGTTATTATATTATTTTTATTTTTATTAGGATGATCAGGGAAGTCTTCTCTTAGAAAGGGGTATCTGATTTAGCTCTAAAGAGGAGTAGGAGTCAATGTGGTCAAAGAAGGAGAAAAGAGTTTTCTGGGTGTTGAGAAAAGCACATGCAGAAACCTTGCAGTAGCTGAGAACAGACACAAAGGAGGCACTAAAGGACAGCATGGTTGGCATGGAATGGGTGAGGGGAGCATAGTAAAGAAGGCTGGAGTGGGTGGACGTCAGGAGGTCAGACCTTTTAGAGATTGTAGGCAATGTTAAACAGTTTAGTTTTCATCTCAGGAGTAATGAAGAGCCATGGATGTGCTTTAAGGAAAGAGGTACAATTATCGTATTTTTGTTTCAGAAAAAAAGTTTCCGGCTACTGTGTGGTGAATGAAGTGGATGTCGGTGGAATGATGGAAGCCTGCTACAGGGGTCTAGGCAAGGGGTGTAAGGGTGGCAATGCAAAGATGGAATTACGTAGAACAAGTTGGAATGAGAGACCCAGAAAGGACCTAGATACAGGGCCACATTCTCCGAGATGATCCATAGACATCTTTAACTCAACAGGCCAAAACAGAATACCATTTGTCAGCTTTCAATGAGATAAATTTCAGTAATTCCTGGTGTTTCTTGCTTTGTTACTCCCCAAAGTGAACTGTCCCCAAAGTCTTCCCCTAAGCCCTCCTACATTTATCTACTGCCACTGATTGCAGAGCCTTGCCCTTACTCACTGAGGTGAGTGAAATAGCTTCCTAACAGATATTTGCATTTCCAATCTCAACATTTTCTTATTTGTCCTCTAACCAGATCCAATACCATCTTTTCTAAAAACCCAATCTCACATGTTATCTGTGCTTAACAATCTTTCAGGACCCCTATTTGGTATAGGAGAAAGTTCAAATTCCCTAGCATGACATATGATGCTCATGACACATGGATCCTTCCTTTCCCTCTTTCAGCAAATTTTTTTTTTTTTTTTTTTGAGACAGTGTCTTGCTCTGTCGCCCAGGCTGGAGTGCAGTGGCCAGATCTCAGCTCACTGCAAGCTCCGCCTCTCCGGTTTACGCCATTCTCTTGCCTCAGCCTCCTGAGTAGCTGGGACTACAGGCGCCCACCACCTCGTCTGGCTAGTTTTTTGTATTTTTTAGTAGAGACGGGATTTCACCGTGTTAGCCAGGATGGTCTCGATCTCCTGACCTCGTGATCCGCCCATCTCAGCCTCCCAAAGTGCTGGGATTACAGGCTTGAGCCATTGCGCCCGGCCTCAGCAAATATTTTTATGCACCTTCTATTTGCTAGAGAAAAAGGTGGAAATGTTGACAGAGATCCCTGTGCTCATGTTGCCATTAGTTTAATGGGGGAGACAGAGGCCAATTTCAAATTCATCTTCCTCTACTTCTTTCTCTACCTATACTGCTCTCCTTAAATTTTCTTCAGCACATAGAATTTTTGCCATCATTAATCACTTTGTTCTATTCCTTGGTATCTCTGAGCCTTTGCACATGCTGTTTACTTTTCTTTCCTCCTTTTCTTGTTAAGAAGACACAGTTTTAATACCACTTTTTCTAACCCCCATACACATCTTTTTTTTTTACTTATTATTTCAGATTTCTATCAAGAATCTACTGCTTGATGAGCAGATACTTTTGTAACTGTACTTAGTACTTCACATTTCACCATTTCTCCTCTTGTCTTTTGCAGTAAACAATAAAATCTTTGAGAGCAGGAAGCTGATCTGTTCATTTTGTTGTTGTTGTTCTGTCATCTACAATATTGCCCAGTGCCAGTCAACACTCGATTGTTTATCAACTCTTTTAAAGCCTTCTCATTCTACAAATGGGAAAATAAAAATGCCAAGAGGAGAAGTGACAAGTCTTGCGAAAGGTTTTGGAGTTATTTTAAGATTACTGTTTCTAAATAGGAGGTTGTCAATATTTCTCTGAGTAATGTACTGGAAGGTTTCATGGAAGGGACAGGACTTAAGATGAGCTGACAAGTTTGACTAGATTTGGGATTGTGGGTACACAAGTGGAAGCTGGTAGAAGTTGAGCTGGGACTGAGGAATTTGGTCAGTAGTTTAATGAACCCTGTCAACTGAATCTATGAACACAGCTTACTAGATTAAAAAGCAAAGGGGCCGTGATGAATGGGTGAATGAGCACTAACATGCAAGGGCAAAACCCTGAATTCTATTCCCAGTGCACACCTCACTGTGTGGTCTTAGAATAGTCCTGTCTTTTTGCTGGGTAGCAATTCTAATAATAAGATACACAGCATTATCAATAAAAACCACTTTTATTTATTAAGTCATTAATATTTTCTAGGTACTATTCTAAAACCTTTGTGTTTTACAGATACCTACTTTCAAAGAGTTGAAGTAACTTGGCCAAGGTTACATAACTAGTTAGTGATAAAGCTAGGAATCTTGCCCCAGGATGTTGAACTAGACAATCCAAATTCCAATTTAACTATAAAGACTTTAAAAGAGTTTCTGCCACAACAAACCTTGGACATCCTAGGGCTTATTACAGGAGTAACCTTCTCTCTTTTAAGGTAACCTGTGCACCCAGCTTCCTCGCAGCGGGGGAGAATTTCTCACCTGGGAAGCCTAGCGATTATCTCTGGTTTGCACACACAAAAAACACATGGATCATTTGAGATTCTCAATTGGCCGTGATGATAAATCATTATTTTAAAAAATAGATTCAGTACCTAGAGGCCTTATCTGCATGGTTCTATATTTCACTACTATTTTTTACCTTTAAATATTATTAATCATATGAGCAAGTTAGCAAAGCACTTTCTCATATACTTCTTTCACAGTCAATACAATTGCCCATTTTGAACGAAAAGACAGATTTATTCAGTGGTTTTCTCAAAAGCACACAGATAATAAGTGGTTACATTGGTGTTTGAACTTCAGAATCTCTTCTTTGCAATCTTCCCATCTCCAAAATATGGTTGGCCACAGATCCAGGTAAATTTATGTGAATCATCAGGTAATAAGGATCCTGACTTCCTTTGGCTGATTGCTTTGCTGCACTTTAGAAGCTTAGGTTGCAAAATTTAGATCACTGATTTCACCATTCCTCCTCTTACTTCACCAGTTTCATCCTCCACTATTTGGAGTACCTTTGTTTGGTCCTTTTTGTTTTTGTTTTTATTTTTTGTTTGTTTGTTTTTGTTTTGAGATGGAGTTTTGCTCTTGTTGCCCAGGCTGGAGTGCAATGGCTGATCTTGACTCACCACAACATCCACCTCCCAGGTTCAAGCAGTTCTCCTGCCTCAGCCTCCTGAGTAGCTAGAATTACAGGCATGCACCACCACAGCTGGCTAATTTTGTATTTTTAGTAGAGACAGGATTTCTCCATATTGGTCAGGCTCCCGACCTCAGGTGATCTGCCCGCCTTGGTCTCCCAAAGTGCTGGGATTACAGGTGTGAGCCACCGCGCCCAGCCTTGGAGTACTTTTAATAGGTGGTAGTCCAGCCTCCAAAGGCAGCTGTGATGGTTAATTTTTTGTGTCAACTTGTTTGGACCACAGCATGCCCAAGTAGCTGGCTAACACTATTTCTGGATGTATCTGTGGTGTTTCTGGAAGAAATTAGCATTTGGATTAGTGCACTAGCAAAGCAGATGGCCTTCCTCAATGTACAACGTGTGTGGGCATCACCCAATCCACGGAGGGCCTGAATAGAACAAAAAGGCGAGAGAAGGTGAATTCTCTCTGTCTGATTGCCTGAGCTGGGATATCAATCTTCTGTTGCCTTTGGTGATCCTGCCTCTCAGGCCTTCAGACCCAATTAGAATCCATATCATTGGCTCTCTGGCTCTCAGGCCTGTGAACTACACCTTTAGATTTCCTGGGTCTCTAGCTTGCAGGCAGGAGAACATGGGACTTAGCAGCCTCCAGAGTCATGTGGGCCACTATGTTATAATAAGTATCTTATAATATTTATAATATGTATTATAATATCTTGTAACATACTATATTATAATTAATTATACTTATAATGTAATAGAAATCATATAAGCCTCATCATGTATACATACATGTATACATGTGTATAAATATATATATATATGCATGCACACACACATATATATTCTATCGATTCTGTTTCTCTGGAGAACCTTGACTAATACAGTAGCCCACGTTATCCCTGAGCAGCTTTGAAGTTAATATGAAGATTAATAACCTTCTTTTATTGAGTGAAATTTCCCTCCTGACATTACCACTCACTGATCCTAGCTCAGTCTTTTGCCTCTTCCCTCTAACAACCTCTGAGATAATTTATTTTGGTCCTCAACTTTGATTTTTTCCTCTTTTTTGTGTGTGTGGATTTGCCTTGGTCTCAGCTTCCTCATTTACAAAACGGATAGATGGACTGGTCTCATGTGACCTCTGTAAAGCTTTGATTCTATGATCCTATGGTATTCTATTAATAAATGTCCAAATAATTGTACCCCAAAACAGAAAAGCTTGCTTGCTGCCAGGAATGCTAAAAGGCAAATGTTCCCTAACATTTTGTTCATTGTGTCTTTTCCTTCCTTTCATTTTGTTTGTGTTTTTCTGGAGATGGAGAAGATAGATCAGAGAAGGTGGGTGGGTGCCTGCTTCATTGTTGATGCTGCCATGCACTCAGGTTAGGAAGAGATTTGAAGTGGTTAGGGATGCTGAAGGCCCAAAGCAGTCCCACCCTTTCCCACCTTGGCTTCCAGCTGCATTTCCAAATTACAGGGTGTTTTCCAGATAAAAGTCCTGATTGACTGGCATTCACCCCAAGTCTCACACAGCCTCCTCTCTGGCACCTTCTCATAGATGCCTCACATACCCAAATGTATCTGTGACCTCTCCTCCACAATATTCTCTGATGAAGGGGTACAGCTTTTCTGCAATCTTTATGAAAATATAGAGAGGACCAAATGTTTAGAAAGCTTGTATAGACCCCCACACACTGACTGGTGTGTGAAACAATAACAACAATAAAAAAATAATAACAAAGAGCTACTTAATAGAAAATATGTTCTAGCACTAGACTAAGAGATGTATGTATTTTATCCTATTTACATCTCACAATAACACTAAGAGATTGGTATTATTTTTATCATCTTTTTGTAGTTAATGAAACTAAACTTGGATACATGGATCACTGGCCCAGTGTCACACACTGATCAATGGAGAGCCCAAATCCCAGCCCAAAGTTGTAAAGTGGTAATGCCTGAGCTCATCACACTATACAATACTGCCTTATTTTTTAAATTATGTTTTTAAATTTTTGCATCTGTTAATTACTGCTTCCCTGAAGCCCTCTAGGATGTCCTTTACATCTGATTTAGGGCTCTCCACTGTGTTTCATTGTATCCTGTGCATGGTTTTATGCTAATGCTTAGCACACTGTTTAAAATCTTCCATTTGTCTTTCTTTCACTCTAGTCTGTAGGCTACTTGAAGGCAAGGACTGCGTCTCTTTATGTTCACATGCCTTTCTCTTATCACCCCTTTCTTCTCAAAGATAAGTGTTTAGGACACTCTTGCTCCAGAGGATTGTCAATAGCTCTTGGTTTTATGACCAAAATCAAAAATTAGTGGGTGAGTAGATGGCAAACTCCACCCAGCCCTTTCTAGGAATTGAGAGAATTAATTCCTCTAGGTGTTCCCAGATAGGATAGAAGCTCAGATGCTGCATTAAGGAGAAGAAATGGTACAACCTAAGAGGCAGCTCCCCAATATGAAGTAGTGTTGTGGTGCTTCAGGATTTTTATAGAAAACTTTCTGGAGTACTGACTGCTAAATGTCACTGGACCATGGACCTAAAACCATGTATTCTTAAGAAAAGCATGGAGGGTCTCTGTATCTGAGCTTGGGTTCAGTGCAGAGGAAGAGTATGGGGACCATCTCCGAGCCCATCTGGAGGACTAATGATGCCCAGCAGCATCACATTCTGGGAACAACAGAAATGACAGTGGTGAGCATCTTGGGCTTTCATCAGGACCCTAGCCTTCCCAATCGTCCATACCCTTTAAGCTCCAGAGAGTTGAATCCTTCAAGAATGACAGATTTCACTTACTATCAACTTTCATATATGGAGACTGAGAACTTTACTATACCAAAATCATGGAGCAGATCTGTACCTGTTGTGATTACATATGTATATTGGTGTATGTGCATGAAAACTTTCTGGGAGAACATGCAAGAAACTGCTGAAGGGGGTTGCCTCAAGGTAGTAGAATTAAGGATCTGTGGGGAAGGGGAGGTGTGTTTTTCATTGGAAGTGTTTTTATAATGTCTAAATGTTACATCATGTGTATGTATTATTTGTATAACAATATGAAAAGCTAATTTATGTAATAAATGTAATGAAAATTTATTTTTAAATATTTGGCACAAATTTTAAAGGATTGGAATTTGAGTCCATTCTATGTAGAGATCCAGCTTGAGCTCCACATGTGTTTTCTTTAGGATTCTAGAGGAGAAATTGTGGGGCAGTTCTATCAGAAGTTTATTTACATGGAACACTAAGAAGTCTCCTGACAAGTGGATAAGAGAAGTGTGGAGGGAGTGATTCAGAATAATAGTAGTAATAAGAGAAATAAGTAACATGTAATTAAGGCAAAATACTAGATTCTTTCCACGGATCATCTCATTTAAACAGTGCAATGAAGCAGGTGTCATTATTATTCCTGTGGAAATTGAGGCTCTAAGAGTTTGAATAACTAGCAAATGACAAAGTTGAGATTTAATTCCAGGCAACCTAAAGCCAGAGCCCAAATTATTTACTTGTGTGTTCCAACTCCATGTGAGTGGGGCACCCTATCTGATATGCAGATTCTCTTTCCACCCCAGCTGTCTTGATAGTATAACTACCTCTGACAGGGACAGTGACAATCTGACATCTACCCAGCAGGAAAATGGCAGATCTCACTTGGCCACCTGGAAAGCCAGTTTTTGGATTACGTGTGAGATAGTTCGGGAAGTCGCAAAACTATCTGGAAAGAATTGAGAGTAACTGAGAGAACAGAGGGGCAGAGTCAGAGAAATGCTGTTTTGTGGTTATTACCACGATACTATTTTTATTCCCAGTGGCCTGGGAAACAGTTTTACATAATAATGTTTAAAGGAAATAAGAAATGTCAAAGCAGCGGCTCCCTTCCCCCAAGTCATAAGAATAGGATTGTCTCAATTCCTACAAAGCAGAATTACCTGAAGTTTTTAACTATGAAAAAAGAAAAACTCATTTCCTGAAGAAGTTCTCAGACTATTGGTGCTGGTGACACCTAGAATCAGAAGTGGGGTTAAGAGAGGAGAGCCTACATCCTAATGCTCTACGACATCTCCTCTTTGATGGTGTAATGGAAAGTTAGCTCCCTGTGCCCTGAGACTTTGCACGTAACTGTGTAAGTGGCTGCACTTTTACTTATGTATCTTAAGACTGATTCCCACAGAGAGTGAATACATTGAATGTCAAACTGTCTAACTAGAACTAGAGAGGAATTTGAAGTTTATCTAGTTCAGAGGTTTTCTTTCTTTCTTGTTTTTATCCTTGTAAGGATCAGAATTCCTCTTCTTTTCTTTTTCCAAATGAGATCTTATGTAGACTTTTACCACATAAAGCAGATAAAGGATAACTGCTCTGGATGAAATGGGGGAGACGTCTCCAAGGCAGTGCCTGCTTATGTTCCCTAATGCCAAACCCCTACATCTGTGCATTGCTGTGTTTTGAGATGGCTCAAAATAAAGGAGTCATATAATCTATTGTTAAAACTGAGACAGTTTTGAGCATAAAAGGAGACCCTGTTAATAATTATGCTGCAACAACAGGTGTAAACTGGGACTATCCTAAATAAATCAGAAAGCATGGAACCCTAGTTTTAAGGAATATAGTATGAAAACTGTTGGTTCAGTCCAAACTCTGCATGTAAGGGATGAGGACTCTAGGGGAAAGAACTTGCACAGAGTCACATAGTGACTCAGTGCCAAAGCTGGGGCCAGAACTCAGGACTCCTGAGCTGGAGGACAACAGTTCATCATGTGGCCTCTCTACTAACTTGACAGCTGCATTAGCCCCTATGACTTGCTCCAGTAGGGAAAATCAAGGCTTGATGAGAGCCAGGAAACTCCACTGCAGATGATCCATCACCTCTGTCTAATCCACTGGATCTGGATCCAGATGTTCCACCCCAAAATAAACAAACCAGTAAGTGACTAAATATTTTTTCTAAAAATTGAGTTGCTATTGGGCTCCCTAACCTCAGTTATCCCAGTATTACCTTTGTGTTTTTTTCCATGACACTGTACTGTCTGTACTATTATTTGTGTCAGTGTTCTTCAAATCAATTCATTTTTTACTCTCAGATATCTCTACTTTAGCCTTACCCAAAGCAGTAAGATTTGTGATGTCATGGAGCCTGTATGCTAGTTAGATTCTCTCTAGAATTTATTAAAATACACAAATAACCATTAAAATATTTATCTATGTACCTCTAAAACTATTAATATTCTACCACAATGTGCCTGTTATATTTTGGAAAGCACTCATTTAATGAACAGAGCTTACTGAATATTAAGAATCAATTAATTTAAACTGTCAGCTCCTACAATTCTAGTCTCTACTAGAATTGAGTATAAGTTGGTATATGATTCAGCACAGCTCGCTTTTTAAAAATTTAACAGTAATACGCAATTCTGTTTTATGAAGTACACTATGATTTCTAGGAACTTCATTGCCTAAGAAAGATGGTCACTTTGCCTCATTCAATTCAGCCTTCCTAATATGGGCATCTGCTCTATTTTAATGCTGCCTTCTCTCTTTTATCTATTTTTTGATAGATGTCTTTGTGTACCATTTGGCTGTGCAAAAAAATTTTTGCCAGTTATTTTTGAAAAGGCACATCTCATGTGTCAGAAATAAAATCACTGGCATTAAATGATCTTATAAACATTTATTGAGCACCTACCACATGCCAAATTCTATCTAAGCTAAGGAAAGTGAGAAGCATAGAGTCTTGACCTCATGTTCCTTAGTTTTAGTGGGAGGAAAAGACAAGTAAACAGACACTCACAATACAAGGTGCTAAGTGTTGTATGAAGGATGGGTTTAGCATGTCTCTTTGTGCTGATCAGCTTAGAGGAAGGAAAGTCTGTGTTAGGAGCAGATATAAACATTATACAGTAAGTTCTCACTCAACATCCTCACTAGGTTCTTAGAAACTGCAACTATAAGCAAAATGAGACGGTATAAGAAAACCAGCTTCACCATAGGCTTTTTTTTTTTTATTTTTATTTTTTTGAGACAGTGTCTTGCTCTGTCACCCAGACTGGAATGCAGTGGCATGATCATGGCTCATTGCAGCATCAGCCTCCTGGGCTCAGGTGGATTCTCTCTCCTCAGCCTCCCAAGTAGCTGGTGCCACAGGAATGTGCTACCATACCCCACTAATGTTTTATTTTTTGTAGATACAACATCTCACTATATTTCCCAGGTTGGTCTGGAACTCCAGACCTCAAGCAATCCTCCCTCTTCAGCCTCCCAAAGTGTTGAGATTACAGGTGTGAGATGCTGCACCTGGCCTACCATCAACTAATTGATGTAAATAAAAGTTAAGTTCCTATAGCATATTTCTGCTGACAAAAACATCACCAAACTTCTAAATAAGACTAAAACACTTTAATATTAAACACTGAAGTAATTATGAGCCATATATATATATTTAAGAAAGATTAATAAAGAAAATAAGAGAATTATTTACTCAGTTACTCCAGTTCAGGATTTGGGTGGCCAGAGCCTGTCCTGCAGCTCAGGGAACCAGGTAGGAACCAGCCCTGTAGTGGATGCCATCCCATCGCAGGGTGACACACACACCCACAGTCACTCACACCAGGACCATGTAGACACACCAGTTCACTTAATATGCATATCTTTGAGATGTGGGAGGAAACTAGAATACCCAGAGAATACCCAGGCAGACATGGGTAGGACGTAACTCCACACATGCAGCCAGTCTGTCTGGGAAGCTACTTTTTTCTCATCAATGGAATAACAAAACTACATTGAATAAAATGACATTATTCAAGGACCCGTTGTACTCAACAAATCAGATGGGCAGAAATGGCCATTTCTTTATTTTTCTAACAGAACTCCCATTATTTCTTTCTGAGTGCTCCTCTCCCCACTCTTCTGAAAGAATAGTTACAGAAATGCAGCTAATTTTGGTTAAAACTTAGGCTCCTCCCTCCAGTGTATAAGCTGAAACAATGTATAATTCAAACTCCATAGCAGGGCCCTTCTGTCCCACTCAGCTTTCTCCACTCCAATCCTGCTCTGCAGTGGCATCTGGGCAGGAGACAACAAGCATGGTGTCATGGAGTTTGGAATGAGGAGTGTTAAATCCATGGACTGGACTTCAGAACCTCACTCTGGACACCCTCCATGGGTATCAGCTGTATGTGACTCCCCGGCCCTGGGCTTTGGAGCACGACACTATTGAAACCCATTGACTGGGGCCAATTTGAAAACAATCTAGGACTTTCTTGGTCCAACATCATCTTTTTGGGCCCAGGGAATTCTCACCATGCTGGGGTTATTAGGGTCTCCCCAATTCTACTTCAATCCACTCAGGCATCCCCCTCGGTCAGGCATTATTCTTCCACTGCGCTCCTGTCCTGTTGGCATGAGCCACACCAAATATGAAGCTTACAACTTGCTGGTGCTGCTTCCTGGGATTTAGTCCCTGCTCTGGAGTATGTCTAAACCTTTGGAGGTGCTACCACATGCCCCACCCTCACCCCAGGTTTTGATGTACCACCCCATCTTGTAGGAGTTCCCCTTATTTTTATATCCTCACCCTTTCTCAATCCATGGTCAATCATGGTCAATGTAAAATCTGTGCTGTGACTTTCCTGGCTTGGCTCTTTATAGATAAAGCCTATAAAGCCAAAATTTGTGAAATATTTTCTCTTTATCTATCTCACTCTCTCTCTTTCAATAAAGTTGGTGTTCTTTTTATTTCTTTAGCAAATCGGCAACATTTCCTATCAGATTATGTATTGTTCACAGGCTATACAAACTCTAGGAATTATCAGAGGTTATTTGGAAGAAAAGCAACAGGTGTACTATTTTTCTAAATACTACACCTACAAAACATCCAATATTATCAAGGTAGTTTTTCTTAAAGAGCTGAGTCATTCCAACTGTCTTCCAGTCTGTCTATATTTGATAAATTAAAGGAAAAGGCAGAGATAGGTGAGTTACCACTTATTGAGTGTTAGCAATACCAAGCAGAGTAATAGGTGTTTTATATTCTTCACTTTCTTTCATCCTCATAACATATCCTTTATGTAGATATCACTCCCATCTGGCAGAGGAGGAAACTAATTCTCAGAAGAGATCATTTAACTTTCCAACTTTCCCACATGATCTGTCTAGAAGTGATGAAGTCAAAATTCACACCCAGATGTACCTGGTCCCAAAACTCATTTGCTTTCTCCTTTCCACCGTCAGCAAAACATAAGTCATCAAATGTTAGCCTAACAACATAATTAAATTTCATGTCCTGTACATTATTTACAGCATTTGATGTCCTTTACAAAAAAAAATCAATGGATCTATTTATTTATAACTGTTTTTCTAGTTTTTGAGTTAGCTTGACGTACTAACCTTGAGCTTTAGTGGTGGCTGATAATTGAAGCTTTGGTTTTGATATCTACCATTGGTACTATCTTGACTGGTTTAATGTGGAACCCTTGGTTACCAACAAAGAACCAGTGATAATGTTACTGGGAAAATTAAACCCACTGTTTGATAATCTGCTTCTTAACACAGTTTCCAGGAGAGCATTCTAGTAAAAAGAGGAATTTATGCATAAATACAGATTTCCTGAGTTGCCCCAACTCAGAAGAGAGGTTGCTAAGTCCCATAAAGAGCAGAGCTCATGGTTGAGCATGAGGCAGCCTCAATGTCAATTTGACAATTTTTAAAAATTAAATTCTTAAATGCCGTGTCACAACTATTTATACAGTATTTATACTGTAGTAGGTATTATAATATAGAAATGATTTAAAGTATATGGGAGGATGTGTATAGGTTATATATAAATATTAAATAATAAATCATTCTGTATCAGGGACTTGAGCATCTATGGATTTTGATATCCTTGGGGGTCCTGGAACTTATCTCTCAAGAATATCAAGAGATGGCTGTACAAATATGTGTGTGTGTGCATGTGTGTGCCTGTGTTATGATAGCATAGCTTAGAAAAAAGCACTGACATAGGATTCAGAATTAGAGTATAATCCTGGCTTTTCTAATAGTGTACTGCACGTCATCGAACTTTTTGAACTTCAGTTTGGTCAGCTTTAAGGCAAAAAATCTTAGACTTCCTTTAGTGTCAGCTGTTACCTTGTAAGTATATAATTCAACTCATTCAACTCTCCCTGAAAACTAGGTTAGATTGGTCTTTCAAATGTTAGTGCTACTTCTTCCTTCATGAAGGCACTTACGGCGGGTAGAATAAAATAATATTTTCTGTATTTTTGTTGGTTAATATTTGTTTCTTTCAAAACATTTTAAGCTCCAGGAGGATAGGAACTGTGCCTTTCCTCTTCCTCATTGTACCTCTGCACCTGGCTCAGTACTAGCTAAAGCTAATGCTTTTTGAATAAAGAATAGATAATAAAAGACAGTAACTTGTGAGGAAGGTGCAGTATTCATTCTGAGATTTTGCCAAATGACACTTTAATATGGTTACCATAATTTGCAGTGCTCCCACCATTCTTGCATGTCATCCATGACTTCAATAGGCTAATTCAAAAGGCTTCCAAACTCAAATGTCAGTCTTGATTCTTTTTGTCCCCTCTGCAGTTTCCACTGCTGACTCACCACCACAACTTTCCTGTGGGACTTTTTCCTCTTGGCCTTGGTGATAACGCCCTTTCTTAATCCTTTCCTTGTAACCCCAACCACTTCTCTGTTTTCCTCCTCAACTCTTCCTCAGGCTTCCTCCATACATAATATTTCCTAAGACTCATCTTTTTGCCCCTTTCAAGCTAGGCATCCTATACCATGAGTATATTTCAACAAATGTATCTACTTCATCCCAATGGGAGTTCAAATGTTTAGCAGGTAAATATTTGTTGAATGGATGATCCTATAAATATCCATGGCTTCAACCATTACCTCTTAATACTCTCATCTATACTGCCAGTCTCTACCTCTTCTATACTTCAAATTGATAAATTCATCAGTTTCCTAGAGCTACTGTGATAAACTATCACAAATTAGGTGACTTAAAATAACAGAAATTTATTCTCTCAATGTTCAGGAGGCCAGAAGTCCAAAATAAAGATGTTAGCAGAATTGGTTTCTTTTAGAGGTTCTAGGGACAGAAACAATCCCTCACCCCTTTCCTTCTGGTGGTTGCCAACAATCTTTCATATTTCTTGACTTGCAGATGCCTCACCTGAATCTCTGCCTACATCTTCACTTTAACTTGTCTGTGTCTCTGTCTCCTTTTCTGTCTTCTATAACTCTCATTGGATTTAGGGCTGACCTTAATCCAGTATAATTTCATCTCAGTCTTCATCTTAATTATATCTGAAAAACTCCTTATTCCAAATAAAATCATATTCTGAGCTTCTAGACAGAAATAAATTTGGAGGGGGCACTATTCAACCCACTACAGTCTACATGTTGGCCCCTCAATATTCATATGCATCCCACATGCAAAGTATATTCACCCCTTCCCAACATTTCCTAAAGTCTCAATTCATTCCAACATCAGTTGTAAGTCTCCAATTTCATCTAAATATCATCAACTCAAAAAGTCTCAAATCTCACCACCTAAATCATCTGAACCAGGTATGTGTGACACTCTAGGTTTTCTCCATTCCGGGGCAAAATTCCTTTCCATCTGTGGCCCTGTGACACTAAAAAACAAATTATCTGCTTCCATAATGCAGGCAAAGGTATAGGAGAGACATTCTCATTCCCACAGTGAGAAATAGAAAGAAATAAAACGATCTCTGATCCAAGTAAGCCTGAAACCCCGGCAAATTCTATTGAGTTTCAAGGCCTGGGAATAATCTCCGTGGCTTAAAGTTTGAGAAATTTGACTACATAAAAATAAGAATGCATAGATGATAAGCCATAAGCAAAATTAAAAGACAAATGACATATTAGGAAAAATGCAATTCATAGAATAAACTACATGTTGTTTCCTTAAAATATTAAAGAGCCACTGAAGCATGATCAAATAAGACCAATATCCATTTGAAAAATGGGCAAAGTGTAGATGAAATATTTTTAGAAAAAAAAATCTGATGGCTTTTAAATATATGAAAATATGATCAACAGCACTCACAATAAGAGAAATATACATTAAAATATTCCAAAAGGAACAATGTAAGTTGGACTACTTCTTTGGAGGGCATTTGATAGTATCTAACAAAATTAGACATTCATGTACTCTTTGACCTAGCAATTGCTCTTCTGTGAATTTATCCTAAAAGTAAATTAATAGACATACAAAATGGCAAAGAAAAAGCTTAATTACAAAATATTAGAAAATATATGAGTGGTCATTTACACAGAAATGTTTAAATAAACCATGGTATATTATACAAGCACTTAAAAAATTGAATTAAAAAGCTTTGTATATAAAGATAAGTAACATTCTCTAAGATACATTATTACGTGAGGGTGGAAAAGGTGTACAGAACTCAATGCATATGAATTTGTATGTACATGCCTAACATATATCTAGAAGACTGCTAAGAAACTGTTGGCATTGGTTGCAGAGAACTGTTTGGCCAGGGACCATGATAGAAGAGAATGTTTTTACTTTAAAACATTGTGTACTTTTTGGATTTTGAATACTGAAAATATTTTACCTACCATGATTCTTGTATTCATTTTTCGAATTCTTTGAAAAACTATTAGAGACTACCAGTTAACCATGGCAGGTTGTAAATATGATTTATTTCTACTTCTTTCTGAAACCCACCAAAGAGACAGTAGAGAATAGTTTTGCAAAAACATCGTAAGTCAATAAGAACTAAAGAAAGAAAAGATAAGACAGTCTCAGACCTGATACCAACAAAATCTTGAAAAGGGGGAAGATATAGAATCCCTTACCCAGAAACTGGGGCTCCAGGATTTCTGAGAGCGGGATAAAGAGCATAGCCAAAACATGGGAGTACACTACTTTAAAAAGTAATGACAGCATAGACAGATTGTTCAGAATTACTGAGATAAATAATAGAGGATACAGTTTAAAAAGTTGACAGTGGTTGCCTCGGGATTGAAGCTAAAATAGAGAGAAGTGGATAAAGGATTGCCATTTTTTATTGTGTACTATAGTTCAACATCTTTAACTATATACATTATTAATTTGAAAAATACCTTTAAAAGTTATTATTATTCAGTGTCATGCTAATATACTTGAAATTTCAGTGACATAGATTAGCCTTAGCAACAATATAAATGACCAAAATTGACGCCAAAAGAAATAGAGATGTAAACTCACTAATGAAACAAGAAAGAAATTGGAAAAATTTTTTAAATAAGTCTTATTACTACCACAACAAATATAATTAGTATTCTAGGTAATATTTTTGAATATTTACTTCCAAAATCTGTGTTTTAAAATAAAAATAAAAATTTTATATGGTAATTTATTTTATCATGAGACTCTTCTAAAGAGAATCTAAGCAAATAGAATTTATCCATATGCTAAGATATATTCTTTGTAACTAATCACCGTTTATACTATTATTGCAAAACTAGAAAAAATAAAATTACTTAATAACTCTAAGCAAAAACCATGAAAAAGACTTGAATAAAATTATAAATCTTTGACATAAACCAGACTAATACTGGAAATACAATAAAAGATAAAATATGTGTTATGTCCTCTAGGAATTCACAGTGTAATATTTTCTTAATAAAAAAGTAGAAGAAATTCTTATTTAACATACAAAAGAACACTTGACAAAAATAATGACTTAAAGTCATCCACTGTTTGAGCAAATATCTTTGGAAGATCTGTGAGCCAGACACTCTTGGGTAAGGATTGGATAAGATAAGTAAGAGACTGACATGAACTTAAGAATAATCATATCCTGATCACAGTCGTTATAAAATAGATGACATTTCTTGAGCACTTATGTGATAAAGCTGGAAACTTTACACAGTAATAGTGACCAGTAGCTCCTCACCTGGAATAGAAAAAGCATTAGGGGGGTTGAACCAGACTGGCAGGCCACTGGATCACGTGTGAGGAAACTGAAGAAACTGAGAGAGAAGCTTGTAGTCAGGGAAAGGAATTTTGGCATTGGGGATTCTGGAAGTGCAGTTACGGGCAAGGATAGGTACGAAACGACAATGCAATGCCTAATAGCAAAAAGGAAGTCACCCAAATGCCCCAACTTAGAGTGAGACAAAGCCGACGATGGTACTCTTAAAGCCATCAACTACTGTGTAGCCATAAAATTGTAAAACTACAAAGGCCACAAGGATACATAAAGATGTACATATAAATTATGCTAAGTGGAAAAAATAAACCCATGTATTAGAGCTGAGCAAAATCTCTGCTTGCACATTGACAGAAATAAAAAGAAATTATAGACAGGGTTAATAGCTTCAAAAAAGTTCTATTTTTATTTCTTTGGTAGTGTTCTTGTCTTAGTTCATTCCTGCTGCTATAACAAAAATATCTGAGACTGGGTAATTTATAAAGATCAGAAATTTTTGTCTCACTGTTCTGGAGGCTGGAATGTCTAAAACTCTGGCTTCTGACCATTGAGGGCCTTCTTGCTGAGTATTCACAGGGCAGAGGCGGAAGAGCAGGCAAGCTAGCTGGCTAAACACCTTGCAAAACCTCTACTAAAAGGGCCTTCATCCCATTAGTGAGGGAACAGCCCCAGGGCCTAATTATTTCCTGAAGGCTCCACCTCTTAACTGCAACACTGGCAACACCTGAACTTTGCAGGGGACACATTCAAACCATGGCAGTTCTATAAGCGTGCACTTTCTTTAAAAGGAAGACTATCTTCAATTACTCTCAAATTATCTCCTTTGCTGAATCAGAAAACACCTGTCAGGACTCCAGAGATTCCACAGTTCACTTACTTCTCTTTCTTTACTCTTGGACTCACAATTAGTTATGTCCCTATGCTGAACTGAGAAAACATTTATAAATAAAAGACAAGTTTAATAAACCTCTTCTTTTCACCAAATAAATTCCAGTTCAGAAATGCCAGCAGGTGTCTGAAACAGCAAAGAATAATGCATAAATTTATTGCTTTATTTTACCTGGAATATCCATGGCATCAGTAAGTTTTGTAGTTGAAAGATAATCTAGAAATCTAGACTGGTAATCGTCAATTCTGTTCTACAGAGATGGCTCAGAGATCACCTTTGGGATAAAGGGGTGACAAGGTGGGAAAGCAAGCACAATTCCTTTGTTTCTCCTCCCACACTCCCCCTGGAGCTCCAAATGCAAGAGCAATTCAACCAGAGCAGCTTTGATAAAATATTGACTTCATCGGCTAGTGTTTCCAAACATAACGGCATATAAAAGTCAAACAAGGAGTCTTTAAAACATTCAGTCCTGGGCCGCACACCCGACCTACTGAATCAGCATCTCTAGAATGGAGCCCAACGATCGGTATCAGTTTAAAGCTTCTCATTTAATTCTGATTCAATCCAAATAAGGGAAACTTTTCTACAGAGGACTGGAAAGAAAGAGACATATGACCTCTGCTGAAATGTTTCTTATTATGGGAGTTTCTCCCCCACAGAAGGCATTTGTAATTACCAAGAGAGAACACCCTGTCCATGGAGCTGAACTAGCTCTTTCTGCCCTCTTACGCTACCTAGTCCCAGTTACCTCCTTCATTCCCAGGACAGATGAGGGAGTTTACACCTGGGTGGCTGCCCCCTCACCGTAGAGCTTCACCTCTCTTCTGTTACTCAGCTTCATCCACCTTGCCACAAGAGTCAACAAGATTCAAAATCATTCAATCATAATTCCTCAACTTCTGGAGTTTTTGACCCAAACTGATTCAATCAGAGTACTCCTCCAGGACTTTTAAAGATTAAAGCTGGAATATAGAATCTTTTCTCTTTGAAGTAATAGAGCTAGACAAATGTAAATCTAGGGCCACTAGTGGTCATATCTTCATTGTAGTGAGTCCCATGATGGGCCACTAGATACGCCACCAGATCAGGACTGGTACATTTACACTGACTACCCGAAATGCCAGTAATACGGCTCATAGCTGAATCTTTCTCTGCACAAGGGAGCTGCCTTGCCCCTGGTTTTCCAGCCAGCCATATTCAATAATTGGTTAATATAGAGGTATAAAGACATGATTCCTCTGCTTCAATCTGGGAAAATCTTGAAGAGCTGTCACAGTTCTAGAGATCCCCATGGGATTGGATGAGGCAATTGTTGTGAAGGCACTGTAGCCCAACTTCTCCCTTCTTCCCCTCTTGCTTCCTTCATTCTGTCAGAGCTGGTGTCCAAGCAGATCTCCATCTGAGAGTCTATTTTCCCAGGGAACCTAACCCATGTCATTATGGAGGAATCCCATCTGCTGAAGGAGGAAACAGGGCTGAACAGAGAGACAACAGAGATGAGAGACACCCATATGGAATCCTGACTCTCTTAAATCTTCTGATTGTGCATAACTATTTATAGTTCTAAATAGCTCACCATCCTGGTAATATGATGCTCAGGCCTGAATATAATAGTCCAAAACTGAACCTGCTACACTAGAGTATGGAGGGATTTTACACTCACTGAACTTCTTAATTTAGCTGAACATTAGATGAGCTTTTTAGAGGCCCCCAAATCCTACTGGTTTATTGGAGCCTGTGTTCAAAAAAGACTCCTACATTTCCTTCTGTTGAGCCAGCTACCTCTCCCTGCATCCAAACATCATTTACTCTCCTTGAAGAACTGCCTACACTTTATGGCTGGCAGTATTTCTTAGCCTTTTAAACACATGCACCAAATATGAGCACAGATCTGGAAGAAGCTGAAGGGATGGGGAGGTGGGAGGTTGTTTTTTGCAGTTTATAGTATAAAAACAGTAAGTTATATGTAACACAATTTTTCCAAAACTGCACAAACTGTTCAACTATCCTAAGTTCAGCCCCCTTAAAAATTGTAGAAGACATCTCTTTTATGACGGCATGGAGCTCTCATAGTTCTGATTTAGAACTTTTAAGCAGCGCTGATATCTGTGGTGCACATAAGAAAAGTTCCAGAGATATTCCCTTTGCCAGTAATGAAGTTACATCTGAAAATTATACGCTCTGGTGACTAAGTTCCAACGAGAAAAATTGAAATGGTAACAAATTTGAGCAAGTTTATTTTCTTTGATTTCTGACCATGAAATATTTGGATCTGTGTGGGACTTCGAAGATCATCCAGTACCAGAGTGGCAAACACTTCCCTCTCCCCGGAGGCCTCCTCTCCTCCAGAGCCCTTGGCAGACATTTTGCTACGGGACCCAGCGTTCTTCTCATAGAGCTCAGCGCTGCTCCTGTTTCAGGAGCCTTCTTCCCAAGGATGCAAATGATGCTCTATAATTCTCAGCACACTGCATCAGATAGCTACTACCAATTAATTGGTCTGGAAAACTAGACAAACTTTATTTCCTTTTTTCGCCCCAATCACCCTACTCTCCTAAAGGGGTAAAATCATTGAACCAAACTTATGTAATGTTGACTAATCAAGCTTAAACTCCTGATTCCCAAATCAGTGCTTTCTCTTTTTTTGCCCTTCATTGAAATTTCTCCAGTAATTTTAACCATGATATGCCCACAGGCTGGTCAGGTATGCAGAATTCTGGACCCAGCTTCAACCAGCATGTCCTCCATTATCGAATGAGTGTGTAGCTGTTGCTCACGCTGCTTATGACATATGTAGGAACACAGAGGCCATCTTAAGGAAGAGAGGCGGTCAAGCTGGACTCCAGTACCCACGCGGTTGTAGACGCTTCAATAATAATAATAAAATGCTATGACAAATAGAAACCTGCCATGCACCCAATGACTCATGGCTCTAAGCTAATCCCACAATGGCCCCACCTCAGTATTAAAAATACGAGAGAGAGGGAGAAATACAATTCCATGTATGTCTGTCTGTTTGGTAACCACAACAACCAGCCATAAATGGGAAGTGACTCCCTGATAAATGGTTTTGTGTGAAGTTAAGACCATCCCACTTGCTCTTGAGCTGTCACCTGGGGCCTTGAAGAAACAAGTGGCCCCAAGGCTATTTGGGCTCCTTTAAAAATGCTAATCCTCTCCAGTGCCAGCACCATTTTTCTTGTGCTTAGAGGATGGCAGCACTATAGGTGGGATAGAAAATAACCAGCTGGCATGAGGTGCCCTAGGAGCCAGTCTGAAGTTACAGGATGATGTGTCAGGATCCAGGAAATGATGGATGCAATGAGTGGGTCATTCTTTCTCCTTGGCACAAGAGAACACACCCAGAACTCTAGTCTCCATCCTGGGGGGGTTCTGAATGCCAAAGCAAAATGAACTTTAGAGACACCAGACAATCCCATCACTTAGTAGAATATTAGAATAAGGACCAGAGAGGGAAGAGACATGGCTAAGGTCACACAGCAAGTACGACTGGTGTTTCCTAAAGCAGATTCTTGGAGTAGTAAGAAAAACCTGGCAACAATGTAAACTGAAATAATTCATCCAGTGAAACACCACTTGGTCTTGAAGCAAGAGAGGTGGTCAAGCCAGGCTCCAGAGCTGCTCACCACAGGAAGGAGGGGCCCCATCCCCCACCCACATCCACAGCCCTACCCTGCCAATGGGTCCCCCTTTTTCCATCTCTGACTCTTACTAAAGCAAAGTGCTAGCTACAAAGTGACTCACTTTGGGAAATAGACTTTGTGACTCAATTCTGCTCTCTAAGCACCAGACTAAGCTTCTCATGACTTAAGGAGGTTTCACCACATCTATCAACAAGCTGAACAAGAGGGGATCCTCTTGCATAAAAGATAAACAGGTGGTTTATCCATCAGTGGTAGCTAGTATGAAATAAAAGGCAATGTAATATATGATTAATTCAGTATACATTAAACTAGGATCATTGCCAGACATACTATCCTCTTATATCCTCATAACAACCCCATTGGTAAAGAGAATTATTCAATGCATCTAGAAGCTAAGAATCAGAGATGACAAATAACTGGAAATGAAGTTTGGGTTGTTTGAGTTGGCAGAGCCAGGATGAAGCCCAAGTTGTCCTGGTTTCCTCTGCTCCATACCCAAACCCACACCCCACTGCAGCATTTTTCACATGGCCAAGGTGATACAGCAGAGGTAAGCTGCCAGTCTCCTACCTCAAAGGCACAGCAACCTCTGTTATTTAATCACCACAACAGTTCTGTGGAGGGTTGGCAGAGGACTTGTCAGATAAGCAACAACAACAACCAACAGATTTCAGAAGTAGAAATCCTACGTGGCCTTGAGGCAACCACTTTCTGTGTAGGATCCTCAGTCTTCTCCATTTGTAGTATAGGGATAATAAGAGCATCTACCTGATAAGTTTGCTCTAAGGACGAAGTGAGATAATGTAAGTGAAAAGCACTTTGTGTAAACTGCTAAGTGTTGTTCAGGGAAAAGAGAATCAGAGAGATGCTGAAAGAACAAGCAAAATGCTAACCCAATGAACTGGGTCTAGTATAAAACCATTACTTGCCTCACAGCAAGAAATAATAGTGATATATCTACATAATGCCTACAGCTTTATAGTTTATATAGAGTTTTTTGGAACACAATACTCTTCAAATCAATAACCAATAGGCATGATTTGAATATTTTCTAAAAAATGTATTTGGTATAACCATTTACATGGTGAAGCTATCATATATATGCTAGGTAAGTTGTGGCAGCCTATGTTAGAAATTATATATAATTCTAACAAAATTCTTCTGAAGTAGGTGCTGCTCCATAGTTAGTGAGAGGAGAAGTTGAGCTTTGAACCTAGGCCTGGCCTAATTCTCAGGAACCCATGGTGCACACTTTCCCAGAACACCACAACTCACTGCACCCTCAGCAGGCCCCAGAGCAGAGTGTTATCTACCCAAGAAACAGCCGTGTGCAGCCAAGGAAACAGCCACATGCAGCCTACAGTATGAGACATGAAACCTCCTTCCTAGAACTTGAAAGAGCTGCCCTGGCGAGGACGACATGAACCTTGCTATGGGTGTCCAGGGTTCACCTCACACGACTTTCTCTGGCCCCTGTGAGCAGCTCCCCATACTGCTCTGAGTCAGGTTTCTTGTTTCTCATTCTTCTTCCTAACATATTTTCCCACAGTGGTTTTTCTGAACGTCTTTTTCCTGAAATCCCCAACTCACCCTGAAGGACCCTACTACCTCCTTTTTCACTAACCTCACTTCCCAATTTTCCTCTATGCCTGTGATTCACTCTGTGAGTTAACTGGAAAGTGTGGCCCTAACCTCTCTCTTGCATGTGTGGTTGCCATCCCCAGCCTTGGACAAGGGAGTAGCATAAAGGCTTAGCGAGTGGGCCTCTAGACCGACTCCCTGGGTCCAAATCCAGGCTCTGCTTTTAGGGCTGTGTGGCCTTAAGCAAGCAAGTTGGCCTTTATATAAGCTTCAGAGAGACCCGTCTCAAGGAACCACTGGGGGTTAGAGGAGATTATGTTTTTGACAAGGGCATGTTACAGAGCAGCTATTATCAGTGAATTTGCATGTATGACTGGTTCCATCATTGCTGTTACCCTTCTACCACCCCACCTCCAATCTCTGAAAAAACATCTTTTCTTAAGCCAAATTTTCCTCTTACTCATCCATTTCAACCTCCCCCAGGAACCTAGTCCCAGGACTCTTCTTCCTGTCTATGACATAATCTAATTCCTCTTCCACCCTACCCACCTCCTTGTAGACCCCCCATCTCTGTTACAGACACCTCCACCCCAGGCAGCCAAGGCAGGATATCTAGCAGTCTGTCTTTTCCTATGCCTCTATGCCACCCTGTCACAGTGACCATGGACTTTGGACTCTTCCTAAACTGCCTCCCTGGCTTCACCTTTCCTTGCCACATATCATTGTCCTCCCTATTGCTCACCCCACTGCCTTCCTCACCACAACACTCCCTTCACAACCTTGCCCCTTGGTTCTTCTGTTCCCCATCCTTGGAGAGCCCTTTTCTCTCCCTGCAGGGAAGGGAGTGCTTATCCTTCAAAGCACAACTTATCCAGGTGCCTCTCATCATTTCCAGTTAGGTTTCAATTTTCATAGTCTGCCCAGTTTTCAAATTATATTATTATATGTTTGTGCTTTGCCCTTAACTAAATTACAAGAATCTCAAGGGCATATCTCACATGTCTGTGTATCTCCTTACAAGTCCTAATAGAATGCCAGATACAGAAAATGCCTCTGAAAACATGCATTGATCAATTGATTTAAAAATCAGTCTGCAAGCTTTAGAAAAAAGAAGACATCTGAGTTAAGAACTATATTAGCTAACGGTTGTTCAGTTCTTGTTATGTCCTAGGCAGTGGACTCAGTAATGAGAAAATAAAATGAAAGAATAGTATCTACCATTGTGTCAAACATCTTACATGCATTGTTCATTTAATCTTCACCATAGCTATATGCAGGAAGTACTATTATTATGCCCATTTTGCAGTGTCAGTTATTAAAGCAGTTAGCTCTGTGGGAGAAGAACATAAACAGAGGCTCAGCTATTTCACTAAGTCATGCAAACAACCAGAATTTGAACCTTGATGAAACATGTTTTCTTCACTTATGCAATAAATATTTCTTGAATTCCTACCATGTGCCAGGCATTCTTCCAAGCTCTGGAGATAGAATTGTGAAAAAGACAAGCACATTCCCTTCCCTCTTGGGTCTTACATTCTGGTAAAAGAGGAAAACAAGAAATAAGTAATCTAATGAATATATAACATAAAGTGGGTAGTACAAAGACTATGAAATAAAGGCAGCAGCATATGGGATCAGAAAACGGTTAGCGGAAGAAGTGGGGGCTTCAGGTCCAGAGGTCCAGGAAGATGTCACTGGGCAGGTGATAAGTGAGAGACCTGAGTGAGGAGCGGTGTGAGCATGGGAGGATCTGGGCCAAGAGCATCCTCTGTGAAAGAGAGAGCACGTGAAAAGACCCTGCAGCAGGAATTAGCTTGGCATCTGTGAGAAAGGCAGAAAGGTTACCAAGGGGTGGAGTCACAGAAAATTATGTTGAGGAAGTAGAAGGGGGCAGATCACTGGACCCTAAGAGCCTGTCTTCTTTTTGCATATTTTGGGAAGTCCCTGGAGAGTTCTGAGCAGAGGAATGATATATATGATTTGTGCTTTTAAAATATTACTGTCTAACCAATTGTTACACAGAGATGTCTATGAGAGACCAAGTGGTTTCTGAAATAACTGAAGTTTTGTGGCTAGACATTGTTCATCTGGGATGATTTCATTAAGGGGCAAATGTGGTTCTGAGGGAAAAAAAAGACAGTTTGGCTCCCAGGAAGGGGGAAGCCATTTCTGATGATGGTAAATACATGTGTGATGATGAATGGAGAAGTCAGGAAGTTGTGTAAGGTAGTATTTCTGAAAATTTATTCTATTAACATTTATTTCAAGGTGTGTGAATCAATGTTACACAATGAAACATTGACTCAGTGTGGGAAATGCTCTGTTCAACAAAGGTAACCAGACCTCTTTTCTGGAGGACTTCTCAGAGTCTTCAGGATGATTATTTGCATCTGGTCTCCGTAAAACAAGACTGAAGTTGGCAGAGCTCCCCAACCTTGTTTGACCACAAGACTCTTCACATAAAACACACATCGGGAAATCCCAGTGTAAGGATTTCATCCTAAAAGCAGCTAAGATTGTTCAGAGATGAAAACAGGAATGTAATAAGTAACAGACCTTGAAGCCAGGAATGGGGCATTTTTGGTTATTATGAGGCCAATGTAAGCTTACCAGTTTGATAACAGATAATCACATGAGAAGGTCACTTTTGCTGTCTTGTTTAGAACTGATAAAGTAGAGGTCTCCAAACATTCTAGGGATTTTGTAAGATGATTTATCTATAGCGTGGGAAGGAAATATTATGATGTCTATTTATATTTATATTGTTTCAAAAATCATAAAGAAATTAATATTCTAATGTTTACATGGATTACGTGGATTAAAGTGACAAATTTAGTGTAATTTATAAATATATATACTTGATTTGGATGTTCAAAAATGTTATAAGAAGGGATGCATGATAAAGAAAAGACTGGAGACTGCTGGATTAGGTGACCCATAGAAGGAAATGTCTAGTGCATGCACCAAGGCTGTGGTTGTGGAAATGTAGAGGAAGGAATAAAATCAAAGAACCGATGGGGTGGGATTTAGAGAAAAGAGTTTTGGGGAGGTGGAAGTGTCATCAGCAGCAACTATGAAAAATGTCTGTGGAGTGGCTATGAAAAATGAATGATGACTCCAAGGCCAGGAGCTCTGGAGATAGTTTTAAGTTTGCTGTAGAAATTGAGAATGAACGGAACAAGGGGGCCCAAGCAGTTACAACACATTCACATTGCAGCACTAACTGTAGTCCAGTATCAGGGACATAATATCTGTGCAACAAATGTTCTTAAGAAGAACAAATGAGTAAGTGCATTAATGAATGAATGAATGAATGTACAGGGCTTAGCAAAGCAATGTGGAGTAAGAAAATTTGGGCAAAATTAAAATGACCTGACCAAGAGTCCACAAAATATTATTTCCTAAAAACAACAAAAAAAAGTATAACAACCCCTGATACTAGTTTGTTTTCAACATTAGACCAAAGTATTTTCAAAAGAGAATTTATTGGATATATCCAAACATATTTTTATGATAGGCTTTTAAAAAATGTTATGTCGGCCGGGCACGGTGGCTCACGTCTGCAATCCCAGCACGTGGGGAGGCTGAGGCAGGTGGATTGCTTGAGCCCAGAAGTTTGAGACTAGCCTGGGCATCATGGTGAAACCCCATCTGTACAAAAATACAATAATTAGCCAGATGTGGGGGTGCACACCTGTAGTCCCAGCTACTTGGGAGGTTGAGGAGGGAGTATGGCTCGAGCCTAGGAGGCAGAGGCTGCAGTGAGTGGAGATTGCACCACTGCACTCCTGCCTGCATGACTGCAGAGTGAGACTCTGTCTCAAAAAAAAAAAAAAAAGAAAGAAAGAAAGAAAAGAAAAGAAAAGAAAATGCTGTGTCATACATGTACATTGAAGAAAAATCAGAAAATGCAAAGAAGCACAAAAAAGGGGGGGGGGTGCAAAATTTATCATACCACCATCCAGAGATAACACAGGTATATATTTACAAAAATGAGCTTACATTTTAAATACTATTTTGTAATTACTACTCAGTTACATTCATTTTTTTAGTTGCCATTTCTCCATGGCCTCAGGACCCAGTTGGAGGACTCTTGTGTCCATGTGCTCAGCCCCATTTGTCATAAGCACTGCCAGGTCTCTTGCCTGTAGCTCCTTGTGTGCAATCTGCCCATCCCTGGCACCTTACTGATAAGTTCTCCCCAGGCCCAGACACTGGAGGCCCCAGTCAAGGCTGGAGTTAGGGTGAGGTAAGTAAAACACCTGCCTTGGGGACAAAAATTAATGCAAAAATATCCACCATGAGCAAAATGTCAAAGTTTTAAATAAATATAGGACCTGACAGGGCCAGAATTAGGCTGAGGAGAGTGGGTAGGTCACACGGGTAAGTGCAGAGTTGGATCCTGTCTTTATTAAAATTTTATTCATTATGGAGGTTTGTATTACTTTTGGTTTTTAAAATATTGCATTAAGATGTTATTTATCTTTGCCACACCTTAAATTTTGCACTTGGCTACAAACTAACCCCGCCCTATTACTGGCCTTTTAGTGTGGATTTTGGTGGTGGGGCAGAGTGGAGTATGGGATCAGCTTCATGGCTGGGAGTAAGGACACCTGAGCCCTCATCTAAGCTCTACTATTAATTATCTATGCATTTTTCAGTTATTTCTCCTTTCTGGGCTTCAATTTCCCCAAATGTAAAATTACGTGGATGAATTCTATGATTTTAAAGCACAAATTAATTGCACAAATTCCATGATGCTAATTAGAGTTGTAGCTAGAGATCAGGAGACTTCCTTCCTGATACTACCTCTGCCATTTACTAATTATTTGACCGTGGTTAAATCACTTCCCAATTAGATGCAGACAGGCTTCTTTATCTCCACTAGCTGGGGTGAAATCAAAATAGCCTACAAGCTTCTTTTGAACTCTATATGTTTCTGATTCTTGTCCTACTTGAAGCCAAAGAATATCCCAATATCATAAACAGTAGAAGCCAAGTATCTTGTTATAAGCAAGCAACTAGATTTTAGCAAAGGGACTTAAGAGCAAAGGTAACGATTTGGCAAGACGTTAGGAAGTCTTCTTTGCGAGGAAAGAGAATTCAGTGTCAAGCAGCCAATATCTAAATATTGTTTAATTTTGAGACATCCTCATTAGAAACTTGAGCTTATGTATTTCTCTGTTGAAAAAAAAGCGTGGATCAGGGGACTGGTGTTTTTCATTAACACATTGGCAATCTATCTAGTGACCTGGAAAGAGGGCTCATGGTGGCTCAGTGTTAGTATACTGTAAACTTGAAAAAGGCTTATAACTACTTTGGATTCTTTTTAACCTGTGAAATAGGGGAAAAGGAGGGCTGGACTGCTCACGGGGTTGGTTACTGTGGAAATCAAGTAAGGTATAAGTGAAAGTGCAATTTAAACTAAAGAGTTCTTATGTCATAAAATCCAGTTCTGCACTTAGTATATGACTTTACTCACTCTCCTCCCCCTGATCCTGGCCCTGTCAGATTCTATACTTACGTAAGATTTTGATATTTTGTTCATAATGGATATTTTTGCATTAATTTTTACATCCCTGAAGCAGGTGCTTTACTTACATCACCCTAACTCCAGCCTTGTCCAGGGGCCTCCGGTGTCTGGGCCTGAGGAGACTTTATCAGTAAGGTGCCAGGCATGGTACAGATTGCTCACAAGGAGCTACAGGCAAGAGACCTGGTCATGCTTATGACTAGTGAGGCTGACCACTTGGACAGAAGAGTGCTCCAACTGGGTCCTGACGCCATGGAGAAATGGCAACAAAATAAATTGTGTATGGACCTAAAGTTGTTAATAACTCAAGTTCTCATGATACTAGCTTGAGCCATTCAAAGATTAATCATTTAGGAATTTGTATATGGTTGAGTACTTCGTTTCATAAAATCAGATATTTAAGCATTGGATGGATGAGCTGGTTTGTCAATTAAAGGGAAAAAGTCTGGTCCTTTAACTGAAAACAAACTTAACATGAGCCCATTATGGGAGTTGACTCAGAAACACAAATGGAATCTTGGGCTGTACCCATGGGCTTGTAGTATTTAGGAGCTGTGAGCCTAATTCCATGGGAAGCCAAGGCCAAACAAATATAGTCTGTCCTGTGTGTAGGGAGAGCTCAAGGTTGTTATTTAAGGATGGAAGGATGCTTGCTGGAAGGATAGGTTGAATTGTGTCCTCTAAAACGATGTCGAAGTTCAAAACGCCAGTACCTGTAAATAGGACCTTATTTGGAAACAAGGTCTTTGCAGATATTTAAGTTGAAGTGAAGTCACTTGTAGCCAGTATCACTGGTGCCCTTATAAAAAGTGGAAATGTAGACATAGGGACAGCCACACGCACAGGTAGGATGCTGTGTGAAGATAAAGGAAGAGATCATGGTGATGTATCTGAAAGCCAAGAAACACTAAAGATTGCCAGCCAGCCTCCAGAAGCTAGGAGAGAGGCATAGAACAGATGATGTCTTACAGCCCTCAGAAGGAACCAACCCTGCTGACACTTTGATTTTGGATCTAATACAGCAGTGCAGAGAGCATTTGGCCCAGCATTTGTGCCTAAAAGAAGACAGACGACCCATCTAATATTCAGATTCTCAAACGAAACCATCCCCATTCCTATCATGGTGCCTGGTAAATGGCAGATATGCAGTGACTACTATTTTTTTTTTTTTTTTTCTGAGATGGAGTCTCACTCTGCTGCCCAGGCTGGAGTGCAGTGGTGCTCACTGCTACCTCCACCTCCTAGGTTCAAGAGATTCTCTTGTCCCAGCCTCCTGAGTAGCTGGAATTATAGGTGCCCACCACCACATCCAACTAATTTTTGTATTTTTAGTAGAGACTGGGTTTCACTATGTTAGCCAGGCTGGTCTCGAACTCCTGACCTCAAGTAATCCATCTGCCTCGACCTCCCAGGGTGCTGGGATTGCAGGCATGAGCCACCACACCAGGCTGACTACTCATTTAAGAAAGAAAGAAATTTCAAAGCAATCCACTACTGTTAGAGAAACAAAACAGAGGTTGACATGCTAGATTACGTTCCTTCGACTTCTCCCTTATAGTAAGCACGAGCCATTTCAACCTCATCCTATTTTCAAAGGATGAATCATAAGATGTCAGGTATAGACAGCATCATAGAGATTATAGATTCAATCATCCAATCTGCAGATGAACAAAATGGGACTTAATGAGGAACAGGACAGGTTTTTTTCATATATGTGTTTTCCTCTCATACGGGGGAACACTTTCCTCTTTTTTTCCATCATATATTAACATACCCCTTGTATTTTGCTGTCACCCACAGCTTAAAATGCAATTGAGAAATTATTCAAGCCTACCAGAAGTCAGAAAAGATATGAAACCCACTGGTGGTTCTCAGGAGGAATACCAGTATCTAGTATTTGGGAAAATTTTATTTTTTGCCGGGCCCCCCACACAAAGCACTTTAACTGAACTATCTCATTTAAAACTCACAGAAATGCTACTATGTAGGTTTTATCTTTGTTTTATAAATGAACAAAACAGACTTTGAGAAGTAGAGCAACCTGCCCAAGTGGTAGAATTCAGATTTAAACCCAGGTATGATGGTTTCTGAAGTCCATGTTCTTAATCCATTCTGCTGTAGCTGGGATTGGACAAGTTTGAGAGATCACATGAAGCAGGGGAAAGAGGTCTGTCTGAACTATAAACCAGGGAACGTGGGTACCATCTGGCCTTAGCCACCAACATGCTCTGGGACTTTAAGCATATTTCTTCATCTACACTGACCTTTCCTTATCTGCAAATTGAAGTGTCTGGATTAGATATTAGATCATGGACACTGCAGTTTTATAATGGTGGACCATGGCTTCATTCATTCATTCATTCATTCCACAAATACTTATTGAGTGCCTATCATGTGCCAGGCACCATTCCAGACACTGGTAACAGAGCAATAACCAATACAAACAAAGTCCCTGCACTCATGGAGCTTGTATTTTAGGGGTAGTGGAAGTAAAGAACACGGAATACACAGATTAAAAGTTTCAAAACCAGATAAACCTCATGAAGAAAACAAAGCAAGATAAAAGATGGAAAATGACAGGTATAAGATGGTCACTACTTCATACAGGATGGTCAGGAAAAGCCACTCCGAAGAGAGGACCTTTGAGCAAAGAACAAAATGATGAGAATGAAGGCTTAACAGATGAACAAACACAGGCTAAGTAGAATCGGTATTAATGGCACTAATGCCTCAAGAGGGTCCACAGTCAGTAAATAACTACTGAAAATGATTCAAATTTCTCAGATGCACACAGAAGGTTTGTTTAAGCACATCCATCTTCACCACTTTTTTTCAAGAAATCTTTCATCGTGAGCCCAATTTCATGATGTAGCCTCAAAATTATATAACTCTCTCAGGTTCAGTTACAACTAAGCATTGTTCTAAGACTAATGGAGTGACTCCTGGCCAGAGCAGGTTACAGAAAAAGAGCTGCAATCAGGGGGTACACGTTATTGGTGATATTTAATATTGTGTTTCTCCTAATTAGGGTTTTTTTAAGTCTTTGCAAAAATCTCAAATGATCAGAGGGTCACTCAGACCTGACCCATGTTTACATGTTAGAAACCTCAAGAAGCAATGGTTTCTAAGGTCCATAACTTTTATACTCCTGTACATCTCATAGCTATTCACTTTTCTCTGTGCCCAATCCTACTACTCCAATCCAGGCCACCACCATCTTCCATTCCCATCTTTATTCTTGGCCCCTTCTGATCCTTTCCCCATAATGTAGTCAGGAGGATAGTTCTAAAGTGAAAAAATATGCTGTGTCACTGCTGTCCTTAAAACTCTTAAGACTGTTGATGGTGGTTACCCAACTCATGATGGTGGTGGTTACACAACCATATGCATTTGTCAAAATCCACAGAACTGCACACTAAAGAGCACATTTTACTGTTTGCAAATTACACCTCAATAAACCTGACTTTCAAAAAATCTCCAGTGATAGGCACTGATCTTGAGATAAAAGCCTAACCTTTCACAGGCAGTGGTATTATGTAACTGATATTCTCAGTCTGGATTCAAAGCTAAGTTTCACATCTCTTATTAAATAGGTAGCTTTGACCAAGTCACTTGAACTCTCCATACTCATTCTCCTTATTTGTAAAGATCATAATAGTACACACATTTTAGAGTTATCGTGAAGATTAAATGAGTTAATACCTATAAGGCATTCGGAGCCTAATGTTTAATAAGTGCTTATTAAACGTACAGTATTACTAACAAGGCTTATAATAACAATGTCCTTTATGATTAGTTCTCATACTAGTTTGCTAGTTTGTATTCATTGCTGTCATAATAAAGTACCACAAACTAGGTGACTTCAATGACAAGCTTATTGCTTCACAGTTCTGGAGGCTAGAAGTCTGAGATTCAAGGTGTCATAAGGATTGTTCCCTTCTGAGCGCTCTTAGGAAGAATCTAATCTTTTCCACGTCTTTCTTCTAGCTTCTGGTATAGTGTGCTGGCAATATCTAGTGTTCCTTAGCTTGTAGTGTGTCACTCTGACCTTTGTGTTTGTCTTCTCGTGGTCTTCTCCCTGTGTACATGTCTATCTTCAAATGTTCTTCTTTTTATAAAGCTACAAGTTACAGTGGGTCTAGGAGCCCACCCTGCTCCAGGTATGACCTCATTTTAACCAATCACATCTACAACAACCTTATTTCCATGTAAGGTCACATTCTGAGGTACTAGGGGCTAGGATTTTAACATATAAATTTAGTGGGGCAGGGGGGGTTACCTAACTCAACTTGTAATATGCCCTGACAGGTTCTCTTATCATCTCTGCCTGTAATATCTCTTCCAGCAACCTCACATACCCACCCATTTGTTTGGCAAACTAATTCCTATGTGTCTCTCAGGTTTAAGTTAGATCTTACTTTCTCAGTGAAGTCCTCTTTAATATTTTGCCACCTCCCCATTTTAGATTTGGGTCCTATAGTCTCCCAATGTCCCCATGTACTTACACCCCTCATAATAGTTTTTACTTTGCTTTATACTTGACTGTTTACTAACCTGTCTCCCCACAAGACTTCAAACACCTTGTACCCAACAACTGTTTAATATTGTGTTCCATAACCCAGGCGCATCTCAAGTAAATACTTGTTGAATAAATAAATGCTAATGTCCCTTTCCATATTCTGGATGTCACTTACTTTATAATTCTATGAATGTTTAGAAGTAGAAAACTGCAAAAATTGGAGAGTAAAAGTTTTTAAGTAATATATCATTAGAGTTTACTTTGAATATGAGAAACCATGCTAGGTGTTTCAAATAAAATGTATTAAATACAGTGAATTCATTGCACAGTTCTTGGAAGTTTATACAAACAAAAAGAAAATGATGAAGAAGTTTAGATATGAGTAACTGCAGAAAGTAGCTACCATGTATAGCATTGAGGGAACAGAAAGAAAATGGAAAGGCTACCAGAAACTAAAATTTATCAGGGGTTCCATGCCTATCTGATGCTTACACCTCAGGAGGAGAAACTATGTGGCTGGAGCTCAGACTTCTTAGTTGGGAAATACCCACAGCTTATAGTGGGAGTACCAAAAGGAGCTAAAGATGGAACACTAACTCTCCTTTGTTGCCAGAAGGAAACATCAAGATACCCAGCAAGAAATTCTGTGAAATATAGTTAGTAGACTTCCAGCACTAGCATCACAGAACAGTTAGGAAGGTAGAATTGAAGCTGAGACGCAATAGGTACATAACCAGCGCAAGAACCTGACATAAAGGTATACAGGTTTCACAGAATTAGGAAACAGCGTGGCCGATGGGTTTCTAACTCTAGCTCTGTCACTGGTTGACCTTGTCCTTGGGCAAACATCTTTCTTCCTCTGAGTTTCAGATTCCCCACCCATGGCAGGGTGCCTTTCCAAGTAGGGGCTGGGATTTGACAGAAGCAGCACCAGGGAGTTGCTGGGGATTTCTGAATGATGTCACTCTAGAGGCCCCTATCTCAGTCTTTAGCCATCAAACAAATAGGGCATTTCCTGTTTCTGGTCCTGCAGCTACTGTTTATGTGCTCCAATAAAGGCAGAGGAAGGAAGCTGGGGCTGAATTTCTCAAATGTGGTGACTCTCTTGGCCAAACTGATTCCAAAATGTGCCATTAAGAGGAATGTTTCACTGAACTTGGAGCAGTAAATGGAAAAATAACCAAAATGACAGCGAGAGGAGGAGGGGTCAAGGGAAAGAGGAGCAAGTTGGGAGGTGAGTAAAGACAGCATGTGATTTTTAGACACACAGATCCTAAATTTGCCACGCATCTGATTCACAGCAGCATTGTATTCTCCAGTTCTCTCTTCCTGACATTGTCTCTCTGCCTTTCAACAGTCATGGCTCTTTTTGAAAGTTTGTTATAATGCACAGAGGCTGGGTTCAAGTCTCAATTCAGCCACATGCAAGCTGGGAGATCTAAAATAAGGCATTTATTTTTGCCTCCTGTCAGCCTCAATTTCCTCACCTGCAATTCTGCCTGCCTCTCAAGATCATGAAATTTAAATGAGCTAATGTGTGTGGAAGTGCTTCCTCAATCTGGGTGCTATTTATGAAAGTACAGTCATTTTTTGAAAATGCATTAGGCATTAAAATACACTTATAAAAATGCATTGCATGTACTTAAGGTTTTTGCACTTGTGTGTTATACTTTAACAAAAGAATTTTTTAAAAAGGTAAAACTATGAGGAGAAGTAAACAGTGGCTTAAATTTATTTAATTTATGAGCTAATGGTAGTAACACGTGATAAGTGACCAACTTGGATAACGTAGACAACAGTATGAGTAAATATACAAGGGGAGTAAAGTGCTCTAAATTTTATATACATAGCTAAAATTTTGTAGGTATAGCCTTTATTTAAATTCTAGCTTTGCAAAAGAAACCTATGGTCATTGCAGAAAATTTGGGATCTGTAGGAAAACACTGTTGGGGGATGTCAGGGACCCCAAACAGAGGGACTGGCTGAAGCCATGGCAGAAGAACATAAATTGTGAAGATTTCATGGACATTTATTAGTTCCCCAAATTAATACTTTTATAATTTCTTACACCTGTCTTTACTGTAGTCTCTGAACATAAATTGTGAAGACTTCAGGGACACTTATCACTTCCCCATTCAATACCCTTGTGATTTCCTATGCTTGTCTTTACTTTAATCTCTTAATCCCGTCATCTTTGTAAGCTGAGGAGGATGTACGTCACCTCAGGACCCTGTGATGATTGCGTTAACTGCACAAATTGTTTGTGGAGCATATGTGTTTGAACAGTATGAAATCTGGGCACCTCGAAAAAAGAACAGGATAACAGCAATGTTCAGGGAACAAGGGAGATAACCTTAAACTCTGATAGCCAGTGAGCCGGGCAGAACAGAGCCGTATTTCACTTCTTTCGTAAGCAAATAGGAGAACTATCACTGAATTCTTTTTCTCAGCAAGGAACATCCCTGAGAAAGAGAATGTGCCCCTAAGGGTAGGCCTCTAAAATGGCCGCTTTGGGGGCAGCTGTCTTTTACAGTCATAGACAAAGGGATGAAATAAGTCCCAGTCTCCTATAGCGCTCCTAGGCTTATTAGGACAAGGAAATTCCCGCCTAATAAATTTTGGTCAGACCGGTTGTCTGCTCTCAAACCCTGTCTCCTAATAAGATGTTATCAATGACAATGTGTGCCCAAAACTCCATTAGCAATTTTAATTTCGCCCCATTCTGTGGTCCTGTGATCTCACCCTGCCTCCATTTGCTTTGTGATATTTTATTACCTTGTGAAGCATATGATCTTTGTGACCCACACCCTATTCGTACACTCCCCGCCTTTTTGAAAATCACTAATGAAAACTTGCCAGTTTTACGGCTCAGGGAGCATCACAGAACCTGCCGACATGTGATGTCTCCCTCAGACACCCAGCTTTAAAATTTCTCTCTCTTGTACTCTTTCCCTTTATTTCTCAGACCAGGTGAAGCTTAGGGAAATAGAAAGAACCTACGTTGAATATTGAGGGTGGGGTTCTCCCAATAAAACACAATGAAGAAAGTAAAAAATAACCATAATTTCAGCCCAAATACAAAAAAAAGTAATCTGTGAATTGTAAGTGCTGCTAAACTAGCTGACGAAAATGTTATTTCTTTATTCATTTCCTCCTCCTCTAGTTCTTGACATGCTCAGAAGTTGAGAATTCTTATAAGCCAGATGGGGCAGCAACTCAGGGGCCTGCAGAAGGCAGGAAGGTAGCACAAACAAGTGGAACAGTGGGATGAGTCACCACAAATGCAATGACAAATGACAGCTGCCCACTCAGTCTGAAAGTCGGGGGACTTCAGGGAGAAGTGGAGACTGGCAAATTCCAAGCCACGTGCCGCAAGGGAGCAGGCTTTTCTCAGCTTCAACTCGCTCTTTTCGTATTTCCAGTGTGGCTGGGTCATTGACATTATTGAGAGAAACTGGCAATCTGGAATGCCATGTGATGATACTCACATTTTAAATGTTAAAGCCTAATTAATTTTTTACACTCTGCAGGCTACACCAAAGACATCTATAGGCCAGATGTGGGCTGTGAATGCCAGTTTGCAACTGCTGCTAATGGCAAAGGCAGTGTGGGGGCAGGGGAAGTTCACTGAAGGTCTTAGGCTGGGAAGTAACAGGAGCAGATTTGTAGTTCAGAAAATGTCTGGGGTAGCTGGTAGGAAGGAGGGACTGGAGTGGGGAGAGACTGGAGGTGATATAAATATATTTTTCTGAGTGAGTGATGATTGGTGCCTCAACTAGGGCAGTAAAAAGAAGCTGGAGTGGGAAAGGAAGGGGTGTGGTGTTGGAGAGTTGATGCAGGGAGGGGCTGGGAGCCCAAGGGGGTGCCCGTGTAGCAGTTTTGCCTAGAGCCCTGGGGACCCACAATTCAAGTTTAAGGAACAAACTTGTTTCATAACAGACAACCAGAAAGGAGAAATTGCTTGGTATTGGGGAGGCCTTCTCCCAAAATAGCAAAAAGATGAAACAAGCCACTGATTGTGGAACTTGAGGGCAGGGTCTTGGAGGTGGTGAACACGGAAGGAAATGTGAGCTGAGCAGCCTCAACCAGAGGTCAATGGAAGAGAAGGGCACAAATTTGAGATGAAGTCCTACACCTTGAAGGGACTGCAGATGCTTAGTCTGAGGAAGAAAAGACACAAGGAAAATGGAGCTTGCTTGCAAAGATTATTTATTGAGCATCAACACCTTCAGGGTTTCCAGCTGGTGCTAGATTTGGGGGATACAATGATAAGCAACAGCAAGTAAAATCTATGTTGTTTCTGCCCTGAGGGAGTGTTTGGAAAATATATTAATGGAATGATCTCACAAATAAAGGCAAAGGTGCAAGGCTGAGATAACTGCTGGGAAGAAGAAGGGCTCAGTGTTTTGAGAGCATGTCCCAGAGGGTGGGGACATAGACTTCCAGAGGAAATGATGATAACACTGAGAGCTAAGAGATGAGCAAGCATGCATGAGATAAACAGCAGGGAAGGAAAGACTTTTAGACATTGGGAACAGCATGTGCAAATACCTGACTCACAGGAAGGGCTGAGAAGGTCAGCATGGCTACAGCACACTGTGAGGGACATGCAGGGCTATCTCCAAAGGCCCATGGGCTGTGGGACAGAGGAGCGATGGGGCTTGCTCTGTGTGGTCCGCAAATGCATCCAGTAGGGGTGCTGCAGACACAGTTATTCTAAGAGACTTATGGTGGAGGCACTTGGAGTTTCTTTGTTTTAAGTTCATGAAAATAAAAAGCTAGCATTTATTCAGTTTCAACGTGTGCCAGGCCCTGTCTAAATAGTTGTCTCATGAATCCACACAATAATCTCAGGTGGTAAGTGTTCCCCTTACCTACAGCTGTGTAGCAAACAATCTTAAAAGAGCTGGGGGCTGGAGTATGTTGGGTGGGGGATCTCTCTCCCTGCAGCTACTCCATCGCGTGGCTAGTTTGGGCTTCTTCATAGCATGGAGGTCTCTGGCTAGTATACTTCTTACATCGTGGAGGACTTTCCCCAGAGCGAGCAGTTCTGATGAGACAGGCAGAAGTTGCCAGTCCCCTAAAAGCCTAGCTCCATAACTGGCAGCCTCACTTTCACTGAATTCACTGGACATAGCAGTCACAGGTCGGACCAGATTCAAGGCGGTGGAAGAATAAGCTCCACTCCTTGATGGGGCGATGGCATATGCATGCAAGATAGAAGGAATCCAGGATGGCTATCTTGGACATAAACCTTTATACTATCCCTCATTCTGTAGATGAAGGGATCAACATTAATAGACACACTTTCCCAAGATCATAAAGTCAGCAGCAAGTGGCAGAACTGGGATGCAAATCCAGGTCTATCTGACTTCAAAACATCCTGTCTTTAGTTACTGTCATGTTCCTTTCACAGGATAGGATGGGGCCATGAGAAAAGTCCTCGGCTGAAAGTCCTGGGTTCTGATCCCTGCACTGCCTCCAATTTGTGTGTGACAATTATAAGCCACTTCCCACCTGTGGGCCTCAGGCTCCTCATCTGTGCAGGGAGAATTAGGCCCCTGGGTCTTGCATGGCAGTCCCAGCTTTAGGATTCTGGGGTTTTGAGGGTCTATGCTGCATCCTCAGGGCTTGGTCACTGACCAGCCGCTTCACTCAGCATGTCAGCTGAGTGAAGCATATCAGCATGTCAGCACCCTGCAAGGGGCAGGAGCCTCTCTGTTCTTCCTCTTTCCCTTCCCTCTTAGCAACGCTCTACTTTGCTCCCGTGGCTGCTCTGTTTACCCAGTCTCTCCTCCACTTTGCAGTAACCAGTAAGCAGCACCTCAGGTCTCTCCTCCTCAGCAGGCTCCCCTGAGTGGCTGATTTTCATCTTGATTCTGAACTTCACAGAGGCTGAGACCAACATCTTTTTATGAGTCAGTGCATATCAGTATTTGCTGAGCTTTGCAAATAATTGGTAGCTCAAGAGTGAATTGAAGGAGCATTCATATAAGCAATTCCATGTTCTTGTTTTGTTCAAACCAACAAACTATACACACAACTGCAGACCGTTGAGGATAGCAATTGTGTCTGAATTACTCACCATTGTATCAACAGCACCTTGCAAAGTGACTGATCCAGAAGAGGTAATCAAACTGTTACACTTCTTGGTTGCATCAGCAAAATTTATTTAAATTCCTGACACCTGAATCTTTAAATATCAATTTTATGGTTAAATTCACCCATGAAAACATTTGAGCACGATTTTCCTCTCTTGTCTATTCTATCACAGTTACTGATAATTTTTCTCCTCATTGGTTTTTGTGAGTCTAATATTGGTTTTCCCTAGGAATATTCCCTTTTCCACTTAAGCCACTGAAATTTAAACTTGCCTTCAGGCCTTTTTCTTTTCTTTTCTGGCTCAGCTAAAAGGTAAAATAAATCAGTAACAGAGATTTAAGAGGCAGGAACCATGTATTCTAGACCTGTTTCTCCTACTACCTCTGTGATATTTCTCAAATTCTTTCCTCACTAAGGACCTGTTTCCCTGTTTGTATTGAGAAAGGGTTGGTATGTCGGTGGATATTTTTCAGCAATGGAAGATTTGCACAAATACAAATTTATGCAGAAGCAGGATACAGAAAGCAGCCAGAGGTGGAGCAGCACTGGCTGGGGTGGGGACCAACGCCTCCCACCCTCCTTGGTGTCTGGCTGCCTTTAAGGTCCCTCTGCCAAAGTGGCACTCTGCTGAGCAAGGTAATCCCTCAGGGCACTCCAACTCTGAGACAGAATGATTTATAGCCCTGTTAATCCACCAGGCTGTCAAAAACGGCCACATCAGCAGACACACACAGAGACATGCAGTCGCACACACTCAGAACAAAAAATAAGCCCCAGAAACTGCTTGAGCAAGCTCAGGCTTTTCTCTAGCACCTTCCTCATTTGTTCAAGTTTTTGCCATCTTTATTTTCATTTCCTGGTTTCTTCTCACATCCTTCCTCTTTCCACCTCCAAGTTACTAAAAATTCTAACAATTTCTACTTTTACTTCTTTGCTGTTGTCTGTGGTACATCCCCGCCCACCCCCACTCTTGGTCGCTATAGTCACAGATTTATTATTGAGTTTGCTAACTTTTGCTTCTCAATTTCTCCACCCGAAAAAAGAGGAGGTGAAGGAAAGGACTCCTGTGGCCATGACACTATATTCTAGAAATCTGTGGAGCATTAGTTTTGCTTTTCGGTTTTGTTTTTACTAAATTGCAATTTTTAATAGTAGTCATAGTAAAACCTCAAGCAAAACAGGTGAGTACCAAAATGAAAATAAAATTATACTGTCGGGGCTGCTCCACAGGTCCCATGCCCCAGTCCCTAGTCCCCTATGTTATATATGCATTGTTAATTGCTTCTACTTTCCAAAATATGTTTGTGAATATAAACACATATGTTATTTATACTAAAAGGCGATATTTTACATAGTTTTGTTTCAATGATTTTTACTTCATATCTTTACTTTTTTACTTCATATCTGGAAGATCATATATCTAGTTCATTCTTTGAACTACAGCATAAAATTTCATTGTACGTTAGGCTAATTTATTGAATTTATATACACGTATTCCTATGGCGAGCATTTATGTTGGGTAGATGCCACATACAACGGTTTGATTATACAAATGGAGACATGCTACTCACACTCGTACAATTCACTTTTTTACTTCTTGATGTAATTAGACATTGCCTCAGATCAGCTGGCTCAGAGCCACCTTTCTAAAAAAAATAATAGACTTCCAGCCTGAGCAATATGGTCAAACCCCGTCTCTACAAAAAATACAAAATTAGCTGGATGCGGTGCTCCCAGCCACTCAGGAGGCTGAGGTGGAAGGATCGCTTGAGCTGGGAGGCAAAGGTTGCAGTGAGTCAATATCTCACCACTGTCACTCCAGCCTGGTGACAGAGACCCTGTCTCAAATAATAATAATATTAGACTTTATTTTTTAAAGCATAGGTTCACAGTAAAACTGAGTAGAAAGTACAGAGATTTTCCTTACACTCACTGCCCTCACACACACACACACACACACACACACACAGCCTTCCCTACTAGCAATATCCCACACCAAAGACTTTTATTTGCTACAATCAACGAACCTATACAGTCAAATCATAATCACCCAAACTCCACAGTTTATATTAAGGTTCATTCTTGACGTACATACCAAGGGTTTTCACAAATGTATAGTGACATATCTTATATCTAACATATGGTATCCTACAGAATAGTTTCACTGCCCTAAAAATAGTTTCACTGCTCTTCCGTGCTCCAGGTACTCATCCCTACCTCTCCCCAGGCCCAGGCACCCACTGATCTTTTCACTGTATCCATAGTTTTGCCCCTTCCAGAATATCATATATAGTCATGTGCCAATTAGTGACTGGGATACATTCTGGGAAATGCATCATTAGTCGATTTCATCAATGTGCAAACATCATAGAGTGTACTTAAACCTATATGACATAGCCTACTGAACACCTAGACTGTATGCTATAGCCTATTGCTCCCAGGCTATAAACCTGTACAGCTTGTTACTCTCCTGAATGCTGTAGGCAAGCGCAACACAATGGTAAGAATCTGTGTAGCTAAACACAGAAAAGATACAGTAAAAATATGGTATAAAATATAACAAATGGTACACCTTTATAGGGCACTTCGCATCAATGGCACTTGCAAGAGTGGAAGTTGCTCTGGTTGAGTTAGTGAATGTAAAGACCCAGGACATTACCGTACACTACTATAGACAGTATAAACACTGTTTGCTTAGGCTATACTGAATTTATAAACAAAATAATTTTTCTGTCTTCAACAATAAACTTAGATTATCATAACTTTTTTACTTTAAAAACTTAATTTCTTTTAACTTTTTAATTCTTTTGTAGTAATACAGCTTGAAACACAAATATAGAGGAAGACAATTTTTTTCTCTCCTTATATCCTTATTCTATAAGCTTTTACCTATTTTAATGTTTTTTTCTTTTTCACTTTTTACATTTTTAGTTAAAAACTAGACCCAAACACACCATTAACCATTAGCTTAGACCTACGTAGGGTCAGGATCATAAAAATCAGCACCTTCCAGCTCCACACTTTATGCTACTGGAAGGTCTTTAGGGGCAGTAACACCCATGCAAGTGTCATCTCCTTGGATAACAATGCCTTCTTTGGGGATACCTCCTGAAGGACCTGCCTGAGGCTCTTCTTGAGATGTCACTTTTTCCAGAAATGTGTTCATGGTGGTTTGCTTGGTTTGTTTCTTTTATTCATCGTAGATTTGCTTATAAATAGATAATGCATCGTGAACATTCCTCTCTACTAATGAAAATCATTTTATGTTGGAGTCAACGTTTTCAAACGTTTTAAGGAGTTTATTGAGATCTGCAAAAGCTTCTGCCTAAACCCATCACTGTGAATATCCTTGGGGGCTTTTCTTTTCTTTTCTCCTGTAGTTTCCTTTCCTCTTGCTATGTATTTCTGTTCTGGTTCCAGTAACTCCTCATTAGTCAATTCCTCAGTGACCACATCTGGGACCTCCTCAATATCATCCTCCTCCACATCCAGGTTAAAGTTGTTTGCCATTTCAGCTAAAGCCTTGTGAATTTTTTTTGCAGCATCTTCATCCTTAGCAATGTTTTGAAGTCATGGATGAATGTCTTAAATGTCTCTTTCCAGATACCACTTACACACTTCTCGGTGACTTCACCCCCAACTTAACCAAGGTTGTTGATGCTGTCATAGACGTTATAATCCTTCTAGAATTGCATCAGTGTCTTTAAAAAAATCTTCCTTATTTGCAGCAATAACCTAGGCAAAGGTCCTCCTCAGGTAGTAAGCAGGCCTTAAAAGCTGCTATAACTCTTTGATCCATTAGGTGGAACACAGAGGTGATGCCTGGAGAGAGAGACACCAGTGTGACATTGAATGAAGATAACCAAAAAAAGAAGGATGTGCAGGAGCATTACCAAAAATAAGCAAAACCTTGAAAGGTATATTATTCCCCGAACAGTACTTCTCCGTTTCACTGGCAAAATTTAAGAAGGACATCTTGGAAGAGGAGCTGGATCATTCATGACTCTTATTATTCCTGTAGTACACTGCAGTGTGTGCTTACTGATACACTTGAAGGCCCTGGGGTTTTCACTGTGCCAGATCACAGAGGATTTCAATTTGTAACTTGAAACATAGCCCCCAAATAGGGCTGTTCCTTTTAAGGAAAAGCCTTGAAACTTGGCATTGACTTGGCATCGACTTGGCATCCTTTTGGATGAAGGTCCTTTCAGGCATGTTTCCAGAATAGAGAAATTTCATCCATATTTGCTCTGGCAAGTAATTTTGCTCTACAATCATCTTATCTAGAGTTTCCAAAAATTATTCAGCTGCCTTCACTTGCACTCACAGATTCACCACTCACTTTCACATTATGTAACACGTAAGAATTCTTGAATTGTTTAAGCCAGCTTGTCCAACCTGCTGCCTGCAGGCCACATGCAAACCAGGAAGGCTTTGAATGTGGCCCAACAAAAACTTGTAAACTTTCTCAAAACATTACGAGATTTTTTGCGATTTTTTTTTTTAGTTCATCAGCTACCGTTAGTGTTTGTTAGTGTATTTTATGTGTGGTCCAAGACAATTTTTCTTCCAGTGTGGCCCAAAACAATTCTTCTTCCAATATGGGAAGCCAAAAGATTGGACACGCCTCATTTAAGCCATCCGTAGCTAGCCGTGAATTGAACACCATGGTTGGAGGCAGCCTTTTATTTCCGTATCTCAAATAAGATTGCAGCAATGGAGGAATGGGACATGCCTGACTGGCAAATGAAAACCGAGACTGATTTTTCACCTCTATGGCCCTTAGTCGCTTTTAATTTTGTTTCCAAGTCAATCCTTCAACATGGCCTCTTACTGACAACACTAGCAGTGGGTTTTGTACCCTTAGGGGCCTTGATGAATAAAACAACATGAGATTAAATCGAGAACAAGAGAAAATTAAGCAATTAAGATATATGTAAAATAAGACATGTGTGAGGCTGCTGCCAATGTAACACGACATATTGTTCTGCAATAAACCTTTTCTTTATAAGGAGTACACTATAAAATAATGATTAAAATACAGTGTGGTAAACATGAGTTTTTATTATCATTTTCAAGTATTACGCACGGTACACAATTTTACGTGCTATACTTTTATAGACTGGCAGCACAGTTGGTTTGTTTACACCAGCATCACCACAAACGGGTGAATAACGAATTGTGCTATAACAGTATGATGTCTACAATGTCACTAGGTGACAGGGATTTTTTTTTTTTTTTGAGAAGGAGTCTCGCTTTGTCGCCCAGGCTGGAGTGCAGTGGTACGATCTTAGCTCACTGCAAGCTCCGCCTCCCTGGTTCACGCCATTCTCCTGCCTCAGCCTCCTGAGTAGCTGGAACTACAGGCGCCCGCCACCACACCTGGCTAATTTTTTTTGATTTTTTTTTGGTAGAGACGGGGTTTCACCATGTTAGCCAGGATGGTCTTGATCTCCTGACCTTGTAATCCACCTGCCTCGGCCTCCCAAAGTGCTGGGATTACAGGTGTGAGCCACCGCACCCAGCTGATGATAGGGATTTTTTAGCTCCATTATAATCTTATGCGACCTCCATTGTATATGAGGTCCAGTTGACTGAAACATCATTATGCAGGGCATGACAGTAGCTGAAATCGTACAGTTTGGCACCTTTTCAGATTGGTTTCATTCAGTTTGTGATATGCACTAAGGTTCCTCCATGTCTTTTCACGTCTTGATAGCACATTTCCTTTTAGTGCTGAGTAGAATTCCATTGTCTGGCTGTACCACAGTTTATTAATCCATTTATCTACTGAAGGGCATCTTGCTTACTTCCAAGTTTTGGCAAGGATGAATAAAGCTGCTATAAACATCCATTTTTGCAGAATAATCTATATAGGATGTCAATACATTAATTTATTTAGGCATGCTCCTTTGACATACATTTGGGTTAGTTCCAGTTTTTGGTTTTTGTTGTTGTTGTTATGTCAAACAATACTGCAATGAACATCCTTTACATATATTGTTTATGTATTTGTGTGCATGCACATGAAAGAGAAATTCCTAGCACTAGAATTGCTGAGTCAAAGGTATGTGCACTATAAATTTTGATGGAACACTAGTAAGGTCCACCAGTGTCTGTTTCCAACTTTAAGTTTTTGTAAGATATTAAATTTGCCAGTATACTTATATTTAAAAACAGAAAAGTTTCTTGTTGTTTGTGGATTTTGCATGTTGATCCATTCACTTCTTTTCATCCTTCATTGCCCAGACACCCACTGCATGTGCTCACACAGCTTGTCACACACCTTTCCCTGTGTCCCCTGAATGCTCCACTTGTCTGAGGTCTGTCCTATATTTTCTAGCACTGACAATCACAAATCCCTATAGGAACGCAGCTCTTCTCCTGCAGTTAGACCCGAAGTCTTACACATATTTGTTCATTTTATTCTCACCACCAGTCTGGGAGCTGGCAGGAGAGGAGTATAAATTTGCTTTACAAATGAGGAAACAAAGGCCTGACACACAACATAGATCCGTGGGTACAGCACCATATACCTCCCCTCACCAGAGTTGCTTCTTCTCATCCACTTGCTTGGCACAGGGCTGCTGAGAACATCTCTGTGAAATTGCCTCATTTATCTAATTGTTGGCTGTTTTCCAGATTAAAGCTTTTCAAGGCCTCTTCCCCGCGCCCCCCTTCGTGATTTGTCTTGAGCCTCAACTCCTCCCCTCAGTATTCAGGGGCTTTAAAAATATCTGGCCCAACTCACTATTACTGTTATTTTGCTGTTCTCCTCCTCATATACCTGGTGCCCTAGGTCCCCTGGAATACTTGCTGTTTCTCAAGCATAGTCTAAAGGTTCCCACTTCTGTGCCTCAGTTCATGCTGCTCCTTCTCCCTGGCATTCCCTCCTTCCATGCCCTACTACCAAAATCACAGGCATCCTTCAAGTTCTGCTCAACAGCCACCAGCAGAAGGAAACTTTTTGTGATGTCTGTTCATCTTCCCTGACAGCACTAACAAGACTAGCTCTCTGTTGAGTGAAGATCCCCTTTTTATACCTCTTTTGTAGCCTTTATCACACATCCTGTCATATCATAAGTACCCTTTTTATCCTTGCCATGTTACTGTAAATCTTTGAAAAGTAGTACCACATGGAAGTGCTAACCATGCCTCCTTGAGCTTACAGGAGGACCTGGAAATAGTGGCTTAGTGGTGTTTCAAAACTCTCATACATATATTTTTCCAACATAGCAAAAATGGAATCATTTTCTATAATCTTACATGCAATTTACTTTTTAATTGTAATTGTAAAGCAAGGACAACTTCCTGAGTTAGTGCATTTAGATCTATTCAATTCTTTTTAATAACTGCACATCACAATATATGAGTTTCTAGTAATTTATTAGCCGTTTCCTCTTCCTGAACAATTAATTTTCCTTCATCTTTTGTTATTACAGACAAAATTGAAACAGTATCTTCACATACACACCTGACATTTAAGGAACTAATTTCCAGCAATGAAATTTTTAGGTAAAAAGATATATACATTTTATACTTTAATAAGTTTTGCCAAATTGCTGTCCAAACAACTGTGCCAATTTACTTTTTTTTTGTATTTTTTTGCAACCCCATTCATCTCTTGGCTGAAGATTCCTTGTTATCCAGTGTTCACCTGCTCTTCTTGGAAGGATTCCCCATGCCTCCTCCCCAGTGTTTATATGGGGAGATAGGGTACTGAATTCGTCCTCTGTTGCCCATAAATTCAAGTTTCTAGCCATTTCCTCTTTCTAAACAATTAATTTTCCTTAATCTTTATTACAACTAAAATGGAAACAATATCTTTACACACACACCTGATATTTAAGGAACTAAGAAACTCAAGTTCCTACCTCAATCATATAATTTACTATGTTACATGGAAGTCAAGTTGATGTGCTAATCTCCACTACTAGCTTGTGAGTTTCTTACAGGCAAGGACCCTGCCTCCTTGTTCATTTTTTTATATGTTGTAACCCCTTACACGGTACTTTAGGAAATTTAGGTTATTGTGTGTGTGTGTGCGTGTGTGTGTGCGTGTGTTTGTGTATTGGGAGTGGGAATTTGTGCAGGAGATGAGGAAAGAAGGAAAGGAGTGCTGTGAATGGAGGAAGGGGCACAAGCAAAGCCCAAAGGCTCATGGCCAATGATTTCCAAGCCCTAACATCCTCCCTCTCTTTTTAGAAATTGTAACCAGGATAGTTGGCCCTAAATCTTGATCATTTGGCATTTTTCCCATAAGTGATAGGAAACTGCTGCCTCTTTGCTCCAGTAGTCTGGTAAAACTCAGCTGTGAGACCCTGACAACTAGGGAATTTCATTTTCAGCATCCTGAGCATGCAGGCTTGATTGAGCCTGGACTGTTGCATCTGAATCCTGTGTTAGTGGTGCAGAGTGAGACTTTTGTTTAGACAGAGTGGTATTGCTTCTTTTCCTATTACCTACTATTTAACCTGAGGCAGGCTGCTTAATGTCTTTAAACTTCAGTTTTCTCGTCTGAAAAATAGGAATAACTGTGTCTATTTTGTAAAGTTGTACAGAAATAAGAATATAAGAAGGGAATATGTACATAAGGGGCCAAGCCCAGCTTCTGGTATATACTACACGCATGATAAACAAAAAACATGCTTATTGTTTTTCAGACCTCTTAACCACCACCAATTAACTATGATGTGCCAGGCACTGATCTTAAAGATCACTTGATTTGACTTTATCACTTTACAGATGACGAAATTGAGTTCCAGAGAGGCAGTCATACAACAGGTGAGAAGACCAGGACAAGACTCTCTTTTCTCCAGGCCCAGGGCATGATCCACCACTTCATAGCGATTTGACTTATCTGGGGTACCCTGACCTTCTCTCCTTGACCCAGTGAGATTTCTCCCTCTGTGCCTCCCAGGAGAAGGCACTGCTTTGGAGAGAGACCACCCTGTTTCCTTTCCTTCCTCTGTCCTTCAGCCACATCTGTTTTATCTCCTCCCATTGTTTCCCCTTCAGCCCTGCTCCTTGACCTCCTCTTCTGTGGCAGATGCTACTTGATCTCCACAACCATTCCACTTCTTTCATCCAGGGCCTAAAAAATACTGTGTAATTCCCTTTCTTAAGCTCTAGCACTGGGCAGTTTGCACTTAGAGGGTTCTTAAATCCAAGAAGTTGTAGGCACTATCTCTTCCCTGTGGAAGGTTTCCTGAGTGCCATAGTCAACAGAACTCCCTAGGTTTCATATCAATAATTAATTGAGCACTATGGGCCGCGTCAGTTCTAACCACTTTACAGACCTTAACTCATTTGATCTTCACAACAACCTCATGAGGTTGTGAGATAATATCAACAGCACCGATTTACAGATAAGGAAAGTGAGACACAGAAAGATTAAGTAACTTGTTTAGGATTTTATAACTAAGACTTGGAGAAAGGGGGAAATCAAGCAGTAGGCTCCGGAGCTGCTCCCAGGATCAGGCTACAGTGGGTCTTTGCCTTTGCTTCTTCCCCTCTCTGAGCTGTTTCTCCCACTCCCTGACTGTTTTCTTTTGGGAGTTTTCCTTCCTAAATCACTTGCACACAAATCTTCATTTCAGAGGCAGCTGCTAGAGAATCCAACATTTGGACATCCCTCCAAATCCACCCCAAATATTACCACTGTTCGTAGGTTAATGTATAAAAGGATTTTTCCCCCTTAGATCAATTTATTTATTCATTTGAAGCACTGCCCTTAGAGAAACTAGTGTAATTTCCAGAAATCGGGGTAGTCCCAGGAAATCCAAGATGATGATGATAATAATGATAAATAATTATTTTTGAAACAACATGCTAAGTTCCTTCAATGAATTATTTCATTTAATGTTCCAAAACATCGTCTGAGAGTACTGCTATTCAGGGAATGCTTCCACCATAATTGTGACCACCCACAGGCACATCACTTCAATTTCTCATCTCCTAATCATTATGATATTTTTAGCTTCCATTTTGATGTCCCACCAAAACCTCAAATTCAGTATGGTCATATCTGAATTCACTACCCCTTCCTGTCCTATAGCCACACTTAGTCCACTGCTCTCCTTGTACCCTGCTTGGTAATGACCTCCTCCACTCTCTTGACTCATCCCCCTCACCCTGCAGCCAATCCGAGTTATGCTGATTCATTTTTTGTCATGTCTCTTGGTTCTCTCCCTTCCTTTTCAAATCTAGTTTTTTATATATTCCATCTATTTCTTCCACAGCTATCCAAGGCATTTTACCCTTATTTTATACATGAGCCCTCAGAGGCCCAGAAGCCTAAAGCATATTGCCTGAAGCACACAGCTGGTCAAGGACAGTGTCATGATTAAAACCCATATTCCTTCCTCTGGCTCCAAAGCCCATGCTCTTTCTATCACTGAAGTGTATCCCATTAGCATAAGTCCAGGGCTGAGACACCTGCAGGTGTAATCAGAAATTACTTTAAATAAGTTAGTAACAGTACTTTAAATAACAGTGTACTACTTAGGAGTTATTCCCTTTTCAATTTTCTTTCAACCTTTTAAAATAAATGGAGAAAGTCCCATTTGATGCTAGAGTACCATTGGTATTCTAGCACTTGCGAATCTTCCTTTTCAATAAAAAGAGAGCAGGCCTGAGGCTCAGAACTTTGGCAAGCAACAAAATCTAGCTAGCATTTACTAACATTGTTTTGTCTTCATGGTTACTTTCTATTTATGGCAAATGACACCCATTTTCCATGTGTGGTAATGGCAGTCATATAAAATTTTCTTTAAAAATAAATGTATTGAGTTTTAAAAATGAGTCAATAACTTTAAAAATCATAGAAGTTTTAAAAGTGAGTCAATAATTTAGAAAATTGTAGAACACCTGCTCTTCAGAATAGCAGAAATCACAAAGATAAAATGTGAATAGCTGAAATATGGAGGATAAAAAACCACAATCAAGTTGTTATGTAGGATATTGGCAATTTTTGCTTGTCAACTCCATGGTACTTCTTCAAAATCAAAAATTTATCTCCTCAATGGCCTCAAAGCACTTTCTTCCCACTACAGGCTTGTTCAGTTTAGAGTAGAGAGGCCCTTAGATGTTACCAAGCCCAACTTCCCATTTCATAAATGAAGACTGAGGCTCAAAGAAAGAAGGCAACTTGCTTAAGGTTACATAGAACATGATAGCTGCTTTAGGACTAGCACCTAGGTCTCCTAAATCCCCATCCATGCACTCTTCACTGAACCAAACTGCTGCCATCATATATATGTGTGTGTGTGTGTATGTACATATATGTATATCTGAATGTGTGTGTGTGTGTGTATATATATATACGTTCACCATCACACAGTGTTCATTCCTATACCTGAAGGAGACTCAAGCAATTCCTCTCAGATTCAGCAAAAGAAGATTCAGTTAGGGCGGGAGCAGTGGCTCACGCCTGTAATCCCAGCACTTTGGGAGGCTGAGGTGGGTGGATCATGAGGTCAGAAGATCAAGACTATCCTGGCTAACAGTGAAACCCTGTCTCTACTAAAAATACAAAACAAAATTAGCCAGGCATGGTGGTGGGTGCCTGTAGTCCCAGCTACTCGGGAGGCTGAGGCAGGAGAATGGTGTGAACCCAGGATGAGGAGCTTGCAGTGAGCCAAGATTGCGTCACTGCACTCCAGCCTGGGAGACAGAGCGAGACTCCATCTCAAAAAAAAAAAAAAAAAAAAAAAAGAAGATTCAGTTAAGCACTGTACTCTAAGGCATCTATTGCATTGTATGTAATGACTTAATTTCTCTCTTATGTCCCTAGGAGGGTAAGAGATATGTCCCAGCTTTGGGAAAAATAATTTTCTGTAGGGCTTAATTCTCTTGCAAAATCTGAATTTGAGAAAAGCTGCTAGAGCTTAACCCCTTTGAATGCTGATTCTCTTCAGGCCAAGGAGTCTTTTGAATGGCCAACTGAAGTCTCCTCTGCTTAAATTTAATGCCATCTCCTTTTGTTCAGTGCTTCTAAGATGTGAAGAATTTATTAGCATGTCTCATAAAACTGTAGCGTAGCAGGAAATTAAATTCATCTGGTATAATCAGCTGTTTGGAAAGCTTTGCTGGTTGCTCTGCTCTAAGTTACGGTTGCCAAGGTGATTGCAAATTGATTGTTTGACTTGTTCTAGCATCTTTCCAGGTATTGATGTTAAGTTTAGACATTGACAAACCTAAGCAGGAATAAAAGAGGCCTGCCGTGATGGTAAAAGGGACTCTAGAACCAAGGGAACAAGGAATGTTTAACCTGAAGAGGTTTTGTTTGCTAAGGAGAACTTGAAGGGATTCTCCCAAAAGCTAGGACAGAGAAGAGACTTGTTTTTAGTGGCCTCAAGGGGGCAGACTTAAGATCCACGGGTAGAAGTGAGAAGATGGATTTCAGTTCAATAATGGGATAGCTAGAGAAATACACACCTGCAAAAGGGGCTGGTGAGCTTGCCCTTACTAGAGATAGCTCTGAGTTTTGGTGGGTGCATTGTGTAAGGAGCTGACTAGATTGTGAGATGCTTCATTCAAAAGATGCTGACATCCCATCTAGCTATATTACTCAATGATAATAGTAATTTTCAGAATCATTCTTCTTTCTAAAGAACCAAGTTTTGTCTCTCTTTTCAATTGTTTTTCACAGCAATCCAAATTAAAAGTAAATTAGCGACTATCCATGTTCAAAGGATCCTTTCATACATACGATTAGATAGGATCAATACGCATTCTATCTATATTTTTTGATTCAAAAATAAGATACTAACAGTAAGGTGTTTCTTCTACGGCAGCATGCTAAGCACTTGACGTGCATTTAATCTCGTTTAATGTAAATTTAATGGGATAATGCTGTACAGAGACATTTTTAAGGCAAGCATTTTAAACTATTGTTTGAAAAGAAATCTACAGATGTTTCTGTGCTCCAGGATCATACACAAGAAAGAACTCTTGTCTAAGTCAAGACCCAGTGTAAGATTTTCCTAACCCATACGGCTATTGGTGTGAGGGCATGCTCTGGCACCAAGGAACCTTACTCCTATTCAAGCATTCATTAGGTAAATCCAAATGTGAGGTTTTATTCCTGTTTGACAGGCAGGAAACGACAAATCAGTGTCTTAAGGGATTGACAAAGCATGTAATTAGATGCTATCAATCACCATAAAAGAGCCTGTTTTTTCTTACATCAGATAAAGGTGCATTTAGTCTACTAAGAACTTTCCAGTTCAAATGAAGCATTAACTCTCTAAGGTCACATGAACAGTAAGCAGGGTTACTTGAACTCCTCTGCTGGGAAATAAAATAACGGCATTAGGCAGGGAAAACTTGTGAGGCCATGAGCAGACCTGGACTCCTACTTTTCCTTAACACTTTGGCCTGGACACTTCTTGTTTTCTCACTTCAGTAACCTCATTGGCAAACTTGGGGGAAATAAACTAAATAATGTATTAAGCTCTTTCCCAGTCTAACTTTCTCTAAACCTATAATCACAAAAGGAGATCAGGAGAAAAGACTCTTAGTTAGCAGACTACATCTTGACATTTCTACCAGCTTGGTGAAACAGCAGGGAGAGAGTGCACATCCATTCATCAAGGCTGGAGGGCAAAGGCCCAGAACTTCCTAATTGATATAAGCAGATTCTCCTTCTTTTTTGATTATTATTATACTTTAAGTTCTGGGATACAGGTGCAGAACATGTAGGTCTGTTACATAGGTACACACGTGCCATGGTGGTTTGCTGCACTCATCAACTCGTCATCTACATTAGGTATTTCTCCTAATGCTATCCCTTCCCTAGATCCCCACCCCCAGACAGGCCCTGGTGTGTGATGTTCCTCTCCCTATGTCCAAGTGTTCTCATTGTTCAACTCCCACTTATGAATGAGAACATGAGGTGCTTGGTTTTCTGTTCCTGTGTTAGTTTGCTGAGAATGATGGTTTCCAGCTTCATCCATGTCCCTGCAAAGGGCCTGAACTCACCCTTTTTTATGGCTGCATAGTATTCCATGGTGTATATGTGCCACATTTTCTTTGTCAAGTCTATTATTAATGGGCATTTGGGTTGGTTCTTAGTCTTTGCTATTGTGAACAGTGCTGCAATAAACATTCGTGTCCATGTGTCTTTATAGTAGAATGATTTATGATCCTTTAGGCATATACCCAGTAATGGGATTGCTGGGTCAAATGTTATTTCTTGTTCTAGATCCTTGAGGAATTGCCACATTGTCTTCCACAATGGTTGAACTAATTTACATTCCCACCAACAGTGTAAAAGTGTTCCTATTTCTCCACATCCTCTCCAGCATCTATTATTTCCGACTTCTTTTTTTTTTTTTTTTTTTGAGACGGAGTCTCACTCTGTCGTCCAGGCTGGAGTGCGGTGGCACAATCTCAGCTCACTGCAACCTCCACCTCCCAGGTTCAAGCGATTCTCCTGTCTCAGCCCCAGAGTAGCTGAGACTACAGGGGTGCCACAACTTCTGGCTAATTTTTGTATTTTTATTAGAGACGAACTTTCACCATGTTGGTCAGGCTGCTCTCGAACTCCTGACCTTAAGTGATCAGCCTCCTAAAGTGCTGGGATTACAGGCATGAGCCACTGCGCCCTCCCTGTTTCCTGATGTTTTAATGATGGCCATTGTATCTGGTGTGAGATGGTATTTCATTGTGGTTTTGATTTGCATTTCACTAATAACCAGTGTTGATGAGCTTTTTTTCATATGTTTGTTGGCTGCATAAATGTCTTTTTTTGAGAAGTATCTGTTCATATCCTTTGCCCACTTTTTGATGGGGTTGTTTGTTTTTTCTTGTAAATTTGTTTAAGTTCTTTGTAGATTCTGGATATTAGCCCTTTGTCAGATGGGTAGATTGCAAACATTTTCTCCCATTCTGTAGGTTGCCTATTCACTCTGATGACAGTTTCTTTTGCTGTGCAGAAGCTCTTTAGTTTAATTAGATCCCATTTGTCAGTTTTGGCTTTTGTTACCATTGCCTTTGGTGTTTTACCCATGAAGTGTTTGCCCATGCCTATGTCCTGAATAGTATTGCCTAGGTTTTCTTCTAGGGTTTTTATGGTTTTAGGTCTTACGTTTAAGTATTTAATTCATCCTGAGTTAATTCTTGTATAAAGTTTAAGGAAGGGGTGCAGTTTCAGTTTTCTTCATATGGCTAGCCAGTTTTTCTTGATTTAGCATTTGTGGGTTTTAAAAAAGGAGTTTCCCAAAATATTCAGTTACACTTTTAAGTGACTTATGTGTATATCTAAATACATGATCAGTTAATATTTGTCTTAAAGGGGTTTTCTTTGTTCTTTTCTTATTATAGGAAGGTTAAACAATATGCTTATTTATGCCATAGTTTCACAAACAGGAAGGAGATTTTAAATGGTTTAGTTCCACAATTTGAGTAGATGTGTATTTAAAGAAACGCTGTTGCATAACAAATACTGCCTCTTCCTAAAATGCATCATGCCAGAGCCAATTTTGGAAAACACAAATATGAGGTGAGTATATTTTGAAAACTATGTGAATATAATAGATCCTTAATTAATATTTGTGGATTTTATGGGAAATACTTGTTTTCTAAGGCATCTGTCTTGCAAAAAGTCAGTTTCTGTTGTGAAGGATGTTAAAGGGGACATGTAGGTTAAATTCTGTTTCTGAGTTTTGCTTCCAGAGTAAACATCCAACTTACTTTTGCCCTAAAGTATTTTATTGTTCTAGTAGAGAAGACTAACAATATATTCTAAACCACTAAGTAATTTACATAAACTTCACTTACAAACTATATTTGTGTGACACTTATATGAGCAAAAGCATTTTTATATTTCTTACTATATTATTCAATTCTTGCTCACCCCAATGGAAGTGACTTTGTGCCCCTTTAGAGATAATGGAAATTAGGTACTTTTGATTTCTCTTAGAAAAAAAAAATGAACTAGAAAGCTCCAAGTTTGGTGAATCTGGAACGTGGGTATTCCAATTCCAGTTGTAGTGCTTCCTCCCTATCCATCACTCCTGTCTGCATGTAATTATGCAATACATTGAAAAGATTAAAAGATGGGTCTTGGACTCAGGCAGACCTGGGTCAAATCCAGATTCTGGCACAGCCCAGCCATTGCCCCTGGGCAAGTCATTTTCCTCTTCGAACTTCATTTGTTAATTAAGCTAAAACTAGCCCCCACCCCCATGGGACTGTGGGAAGGTTTAAATAGAATAATGCATGAAAAGCACATAGCAGAATGGTCCATAAATGTTAGCCATTGTTATGTTATTATGTAATCTACAAAGTATGTTTAGTTACACTTCATGAAATAGTTTCAGTTTTTCAAAGACACCACTAATATATGGGAAATCAAACCCTGAAAATTAATTTCACTTTAGCAGTAAAGTCACATGCCAGATGCAAAGGATAGTATTTCATGAACAAAGATCTTACTTTTGAGGTTTGGTCTTACTTTTTTTATTTCATAAGGGAGAAATATATATATATATATATATATATATATATATATTTCCTTTTTTTTTTTTTTTTTTTTGAGATGGAGTCTTGCTCTGTCACCCAGGCTGGAGTGCAGTGGCACGATCTCGGCTCACTGCAACCTCCATCTCCTAGGTTCAAGTGATTCTCCTGTCCCAGCCTCCCGAGTAGCTGAGACTACAAGTGCATGCCTGGCTAATTTTTGTATTTTTAGTAGAGACAGTTACATCATATTGGCCAGGATCTTTTGCTTTCTATAGCTCCAAATGTTCTTAATGTTAAGACACTCTTAATACTCTGAACCATATGAATTTGCCATTTTGGTAAGTCACAGACGCCAGATGGTGGCAATTTCATATGGTGCAACCCGAAAGATTAACAAACTATCCAGCAGATGAAAGGATTTTTTTTAGTTGCATTGGGATTACTGAAGAAATTGTTTGAATTCTCAGTGCATCTCCAGTTCAACAGATAATGAGGGAGTGATGCCACACTCTCAAGAGTTAAAAACACAACAACAACAACAAAATTAAAACAAAAGTACACAACTTTCTCTCTCCGTCCCGAAATACATACATGCATACCCCTGCTCCAGGTGAAATCCAAAGGGTAAAACTGTCTTCGTGCCTGCAAATTCCCAAGGAGGGCACCCAAAGTACTTGACAGCGAGTGTGCTGAGGAAATCGGCAGCTGTTGAAGTCACCTGCGCTCTTGCCAAATGTTTGAAAGGGAATATGCTGGGTTACCGGGTGTATGCTGGGAGGGGGCCATTAGCAGTGCTTGGGTGAGGGAAGTTTGTGAGTACCCAGATGGAGACATCCGTGTCTGTGTCGCTCTGGATGCCTCCAGGCCAGCGTGTGTGTTTACTTTCTGTGTGTGTCACCATGCCTTTGTGCTTCTGGGTGCTTCTGTGTTTGTTTGTGGCCGCGTTTCTGTGTTGGACAGGGGTGACTTTGTGCCTGACGGCTTCTGTGTGAGTCCGCGCGCGAGTGTGCATGTCCGTGAGCTGGGAGGGTGTGTCTCAGTGTCTATGGCTGTGGTTCCGTATAAGTCTGAGCATGTCTGCTGGGGTGTATTTGTGCCTGTATGTGCGTGCTTCGGTGGGCACTCTCATTTCTCTCCGAATGTGGGGCAGTGCCGGTGTGCTGCCCTCTGCCCTGAGACCTCAGGCCGCGCAGGCGCCCAGGGCAGGCAGGTAGCGGACACAGAAGAGCCAAAAGCTCCCGGGTTGGCTGGTAAGCACGCCAGCTCCAGCTTTAGCCCTCTGGGGCCAGCCAGGGTAGCCGGGAAGGAGTGGTGACCCGCCCGCCCGGGAGCAGCTGGGCCCCGCCCGGGCCAGCCCCAGGAGAGGGAGGGCGAGAGGAGGGGAGGAAAGGGGATGGGTGCCTCGCCCCTTCGGGCCTGCCGGCGTGCCATTGGCCGAAAGTTCCCTTACGTCACGGCGAGGGCAGTTCCCCTAAAGTCCTGTGCACATAACGGGCAGAGCGCACTCCGAGGCGGCTTCTCCAGAGCACGAACTGGAACTGGCGGGCACCGCGAGCCCCTGGCACCCGACAAGCTAAGTGTGCAAGACGTGTCCCCACAACACCCACCCCACGGCCGCTGAATGAGGCTTCCAGGCGTCCGCTCGCGGCCCGCAGAGCCCCTCCGGGGGTCCGCCCGCTGAGGCGCCTGCAGACAGTGCGCTCACCTGCCAGACTGTGCGCCATGGGGCAACCCGGGAACGGCAGCGCCTTCCTGCTGGCACCCAACGGAAGCCATGCGCCGGACCACGACGTCACGCAGGAACGGGACGAGGCGTGGGTAGTAGGCATGGCCATCGTCATGTCTCTCATCGTCCTGGCCATCGTGTTTGGCAATGTGCTGGTCATCACAGCCATTGCCAAGTTCGAGCGTCTGCAGACGGTCACCAACTACTTCATCACTTCACTGGCCTGTGCTGACTTGGTCATGGGCTTGGCAGTGGTGCCCTTTGGGGCCGCCCATATTCTCATGAAAATGTGGACTTTTGGCAACTTCTGGTGCGAGTTTTGGACTTCCATTGATGTGCTGTGCGTCACGGCCAGCATTGAGACCCTGTGCGTGATCGCAGTGGATCGCTACTTTGCCATTACTTCACCCTTCAAGTACCAGAGCCTGCTGACCAAGAATAAGGCCCGGGTGATCATTCTGATGGTGTGGATCGTGTCAGGCCTTACCTCCTTCTTGCCCATTCAGATGCACTGGTACCGGGCCACCCACCAGGAAGCTATCAACTGCTATGCCAAGGAGACCTGCTGTGACTTCTTCACGAACCAAGCCTATGCCATTGCCTCCTCCATCGTGTCCTTCTACGTTCCCCTGGTGATCATGGTCTTCGTCTACTCCAGGGTCTTTCAGGAAGCCAAAAGGCAGCTCCAGAAGATTGACAAATCTGAGGGCCGCTTCCATGCCCAGAACCTTAGCCAGGTGGAGCAGGATGGGCGGACAGGGCATGGACTCCGCAGATCTTCCAAGTTCTGCTTGAAGGAGCACAAAGCCCTCAAGACGTTAGGCATCATCATGGGCATTTTCACCCTCTGCTGGCTGCCCTTCTTCATCGTTAACATTGTGCATGTGATCCAGGATAACCTCATCCCTAAGGAAGTTTACATCCTCCTAAATTGGGTGGGCTATGTCAATTCTGCTTTCAATCCCCTTATCTACTGCCGGAGCCCAGATTTCAGGATTGCCTTCCAGGAGCTTCTGTGTCTGCGCAGGTCTTCTTTGAAGGCCTGTGGGAATGGCTACTCCAGCAACAGCAATGGCAACACAGGGGAGCAGAGTGGATATCACCTGGAACAGGAGAAAGAAAATAAACTGCTGTGTGAAGACCTCCCAGGCACGGAAGACTTTGTAGGCCATCAAGGTACTGTGCCTAGCGATAACATTGATTCACAAGGGAGGAGTTGTAGTACAAATGACTCACTGCTGTAAAGCAGTTTTTCTACTTTTTAAGACCACCCCCCCAAACAGAACACTAAACAGACTATTTAACTTGAGGGTAATAAACTTAGAATAAAATTGTATAGAGATATGCAGGAGGAGGGGCATCCTTCTGCCTTTTTTATTTTTTTAAGCTGTAAAAAGAGAGAAAACTTATTTGGTGATTATTTGTTAATTGTACAGTTCAGTTCCTCTTTGCATGGAATTTGTAAGTTTATGTCTAAAAGGGCTTTAGTCCTAGAGGACCTGAGTCTGCTATGTTTTCATGACTTTTCCATGTATCTACCTCACTATTCAAGTATTAGGGGTAATATATTGCTGCTGGTAATTTGTATCTGAAGGAGATTTTCCTTCCCACACCCTCGGACTTGAGGATTTTGAATATCTCAGACCTTTCAGCTGTGAACATGGACTCTTCCCCGCTCCTCTTATTTGCTCACACGGGGTATTTTAGGCAGGGATTTGAGGAGCAGCTTCAGTTGTTTTCCTGAGCAAAGTCTAAAGTTTACAGTAAATAAATTGTTTGACCATGCCTTCATTGCACCTGTTTCTCCAAAACCCCTTGTCTGGAGTATCATTGCCTCCCCGACTGGAAACCACAGGTAACTACTTGTAATAACTGCCCATGACTTAATGTAGAATGATACAAGAATGACACGCACAGATTGCTTAACCCTTTCATTTGCCTTTGAATCTGCTGCTGCAAAGCTGCATCTCTCCTGACACTCATGCCCCAAATCAGTTCTGCCTGCTCTTAGTATAGCTCAACTCTCCCTACGGTTGTTGTTCTGTGTTGTTACCTCGGAAACACTGACTCACAGAAGCAGAGTTATGGGCATATGTTTTTTTTTCTCTCCACACGCCCCCACCACCCACCTTCCAGTTCTACTTGTTTCATAACTGTTTATGTCTTGGCCATGTGTTATAGCTCTTTGTACTGCATCAGGGCTTGGCATTTTAGGGATAAGGAAGATGTTCTTATGAGGAAGCTACTCGAACATGGCCCCGTAATTCCGAGGGAAAATTAAAAAGGCATTGGTCATGGGGAGAAAAACTGGAGAACACATAACTGTTGGATTCCACGTGACCTAGAAATAGAATTTTAACCCGTTTTCCTTCTTTCCTTTGGTCCCTGTTTTCTTCTCCCACTGACTCTCCTCGGTTCAGTATAAACCAAGGTTCTGAGTCTTGGCACTGTTAACATTTTGGACCAGATAACTCTTTGTTGTGAGGGCTGCATCATTGGATGTTCAGCACCTCTGGCCTCTATTCATTAGATGCCAATAGCATCACCTGCTTATAACAGGTAAAAATGTTTCCAGATATTGCAAAAGAGCCCCTGAGGTGTGAATTAGCCCCTGATTGAGAGTCACTGGTAGAAACTAAAAATCTCAGCAGATATATACATTCTTTCTAATGCAAGCGCTTGATTGTGCCGAGCCTTGGAGAGGGATTTTCACAGTTCACCTAGGCAGCAACAGACCCTCATCAGCACTCTTTCCATTCCATCATGCTGCCTCCTAAACTTGCTTTCTAGCTGCCCAGATAGTGACCCTGAAATGTTAAGAAGGCTTTAGGTCTGTACATGAATTGTCAGTGGAGGTGAGGCCTGTGGCCCATGGCTCCTGCTTGTGAAGAGATGAGAATACTGTCAAGAGGCACGTTAGGGGAAATCACAAAAGTAAATACATTTCTTCTCCCAGCCCCTTTCTATTTTTGCCTGTGTGTCTGAGCCAGAGCTTGGCCCAGGTTTGATGAAGTGGATCGTCCTCCTTGGCAACGCCAGGCTGGGGCAGATCAGCCTGCAGGGTTCATTGCCATTTCACTGGCTCATGAAGCTGACTCCACTCCCCTCTTCCTTTCTATCCAAGCCAAGGTCCCCAACCAGAAAAGCATTGGCCTTCTCTGCTTCCTGTCAGCTCAATGATGGGACGTTTGGGTGAGCACTGAGCTCTCAGGAGAATGTTAGGCACCTGTGATTTTGGAACATGCCGTGGCAAATTGGGGAAAGTGTGTCATTCGGTGCTTTCACTTTTTTCCAAGGGTTTGCATACCTATTATCACATTCTCTTTCTACTGCTCTGGTCCCCACACTAAGAGATTTGGGCAGCTTCTTTGGCTAATCTTCATGCTCCCGGTAGCCTCATAAAATCTCAGACATGGAAGAGCCCATAGAAAGTATTTAACATCTGAAGAGACTGAAACGCTGTGAGGCAAAGGGCTTGCCCAAAGGTAAGCAGCCAAGGATGTCAGAGTGGGACTCAAGCCAGGGAACCCAACTGCTATTCCAGGAACTGCTGCATTCTCTCCACCACATTAGCATTGAGTTCTTTCCTCACCCTCAACTGGGGCTATAACATAACACATTCATTTCAGCCAAATATATTTTTCTTTTGTCCTTAACACAAAATTTAGAGCAAAAACAAATAATCTGCAATAGGGACAAAAGAAATAATTGCTCATTTAACTCAGCAAGAGTCCACTAAGATATCTTCTGCATTTAGGGAAGCTGGGAGATTCCTTAGCTCTTTATAACCAGTCGGTGTTATATATATACTCCTTTGCCTAAAGGAATGTCTAATGTAATTTCTGTTAAAAATTCAGGTATTAATGTTAATTCAGATTCCCAGCTAAAAGGAGAGTTTAACCATATTCACATTCCTTTAGGAATATTGTAAGCACAAGAACTTTGATTAGTTGTAAGGGTCCTGATAAGCAAGAGTATTCTAGGCATATCTTAATCCTTTACTTTCTACCTCTTTGGTGTGTTGCTTTGTTTCTTTTGAGGGGTTGGCTTTTGTTGGTGTCCTTTCGTCTCTCTGTTTGCTGACAAGTTGGCTACCTAAAATCTGTGTTGTATTCATCATCGGAAAGTTTTCTTTGCCTGGACAGCAAATTCTCAGAGTCTGTCAAATGAGAACTTTTTTCTAAGATGTAAGCTGACAGGTGTGAACAGTGGCAGGACAGGGTGAGCCTCCCCACTGCAATAATTAATGGGATAAGGTATCTGGAGAAAAAGGAGCTTGAGAATAGGAACTATCTTTACATGATTCTTGGAATATTTGTCATGGTGAACCTACTGCCAAATGGAGCCTAAACCAGAATCAGTCAGGAAGTATTTATGGAGAACCTACTGTGTGTAGCATGAGAAAAGTATAGGTTTCAGTTTCTGCCTTTTGGAGCATGATATTAATGATACTAAGCAGATAGCTTTTATGGAATCTTACTAAATGTTAGTGACTATATTAGACACCTGTTAGGCATTATGTCCTCTTCACAACTGTATGATGTAGGTAGCATAATTGTCCTCATCTAATAAATAAGGGAGCTGAGGCTCAGAAAGCTTCAGTAACTTTCCAAAGCCATACCACCAACTAGTTGCAGAGTAAGGACGAGAACCCAGATCTCTGTGATTCCAGGATCCATGGAGCCTAGCACCCAGGCAAAACAGGAAGCAGCACGAGATAGCTTAGAATCTGTGCCAGAACAAGTGTAAGAACTGGAAATGCATACTTTGTTGAGAGAAGAGGGAGATTGCTGTGGGTTGAGGCAGGGAGGAATGTTTCCTTCCAAGCATGTGACTGCAGTGTTTCTGGGGACTGGGACAAAAAAAACCAATCACTGTAGTGCCTAGCTTGCTTCTCCGAGTCTTTGTTTTGTCTTCTCATCAGAGAATCAGACCGAAATGGAAAGAGGATATGAAACTCTAAAACGAACACAGCAGAGTAAAGCAGAAACACAGGCTGCCCTACATCCTGCAACTCTTCCTCAGCTCCAGCGTTGGAAAGGTCTCCTAAATTGAGTGGGTGGCCAGATTTTATGGAAATTTGATAGGCCTGGGTAGCCATATAGGTGTTGTCCATCTTGAGCTAGCATTCTAGAGCAAAGGAGATGATTTTCTGACAACAGAGAGCAAGGAAGGTTAATATGCTTTGAATGCTACTTTTCATTGACAGTATAACCTCTACTAAATTCAGTCTGTGCTAATCCGTACTTCACTGACAGTGCAAATATAATTTGAAGGAGGGATTTTTCTAAATGCCTAAGAGAACAAACTTCCTAAGCACTTTCAAGAACTTGAGAAATTCTGGTGTTTTATGAATAATAGGAGGCAGGGTGAGGTGAAAAGAGCCCCCCTCCAACCTCCGGCCCACCCCCACTCTCTCTCTCTGAAGTTGGGTGAGGCGGTTTTCCTCAGCAGACTTCCGTTTGCTCATCTGTAATTTGAGGCCAGTACAGGTGGTATCTAAGCTCTGCCCCACTCTGAATGTAAATTTATACAGTTGTTAATTTAGAGGCTAGAGATAATCATTTATATTTCTAATTAGAGTTGATGACATTTGCCATATAAACAATGGTTGAATATTCTGAAGGTTGTCAGCCTACAGAAGAGAATGCTGTGAAGTACTATTTGGTGCATGATAATTGCTTTTGGGTATGATCTGGGGGAAAAATACAGATTTCTCGGTTGTGCATGAATACAAGAAGGCAAGCAGAACCTTACAGAAAGGCAGATTCCAGCTCAGGTATAGGAAGACTTTCCAAAGAGTGAAATAAATAATCTGTCAGAATCGTGAACCTCCCGTTTTTGGAAGCATTCAAGAGAAGCCCAGATGAAGCTCTGTTCGGGATAAAGCACAAGGCCTGCACTGAGCAGGAGGCTGGGCTAGGCTCTTTCCAAATCTGTGATCCTATGTCATTGAAAACAGCAGACCTGAATGTTCCTAAAGTGTATTCAAACTGTTCCCTAATTCCAGCTGGCCTTCTCCCCAATTCCTCTGGATTCCAGAGGTTTCACTGCATTCCTAAATGGGAAACCTCCGGGGGAAATCAGGATCTCAACAGCGTTTGGCCATGGGGAGAAATCCAGAAATAGAGCAATAAGGTTAAGCAGTTTTCCAAACTATTAGACCTTTTCATCAGCTGCTCTTCCCATGCCTTTTGCAAATGACCTACTAACTCCCAGAGCAAGAATAATGAGAGCTGCAAAGTCCTCTCTGCAAAGACTATTACATCCTTCTCCACCCTCGGAATCATTGCACTTCCTGTGGTCTTTTTGTCACCCTTACAGGGCAGGAAGGAATAGAGGTAGGTCCCTGGCTAGCACTGGAACACTTCAAAGCTTCTAGCCCCAAAGCCTGGAGACCTGGGGTCTGTCATAGCCCCGCCACTAGGAGTCTGGGTAACCTCAGACAGGCCACTTCCCTTCTCTAGACCTGTTTCATCACCTCTAAAGAGAGACACTTTGGCTTATATGGGTCCTCTGTTTCCTTTTTTTTCTAAAATTCTGTAAGATATTAGGAAGTCTTCAGTACCGCACATCTGACTGCATTGCTTTTATTTTTAAAAGCATATTTTTTCTTTTTAAAAGGATAATGGATAATTATTATAGGACATTTAAAAGTATATGAAAGTATAAAATGAGATAAATCACACTTAATGTCACCACCTAAAGATAACCATCGATAAATTTGATGATATATACGCTTCCAGTCTTTGTTCTAAGCCTAGCTATACAAATGTACATAAATATATTTGTAAATGAAAATAGAATTATATTATTTATACTGTTTTGGATCCACTGCTGATACTTTTACAAATGCTCCCTTGAACTTACTTTTGTGTGTACTGTGATCCAGATGTTATAATTCCTGTTTGCCCATTGGCCTGATTTTATGGAGTGTTCAGGTGCGAAAGAATCACCACTCCTGGAGAGTCTGAATCACAAAGTCTGCGTTGGGGTCTAAGAATCTGCATTTTAGCAAGTTCCTCCAGATTTTTCCAACACAGATTGCCCATGGACCACATTTTGAGAAACAAGGCTACAAAGATATAAATTTTGTATGAATCCCTCCCCCTGCCCCTTGTTGGTGGATGAAAAAGATGTTTCTATACTTGCCTTGTTGAAAGCACACTTTCTGCACCTGGGCTCTAATCTGCTTTCAGAGCAGAGGCAACGAACCACTGAGTATCCAGGACAGAGTTCTTTTGACATTGTTGAATGCCTCTTACCCAGCCTGTTGATTTGTATAAAAATAAGTCTATTCAGGTCACATAGTGACCAATAACTTCTGTTTGGAAAAGTGCAACAGTAGGTTTCAATTCTCATAGAGAGCCTCTTTTGATAGTAGCAACTGCTAATAGCTACGAAGTGCTTCTTATGAGCCAAGCATTGTAGCTGGCAATTCTGGTGCATGCTCTCATTTAGTATTCACATCGACTCTGGGAAATAGTGCTATTATGTTTGTCATCATTCTATAAATAGGAAAACTAAGACTTTCAGAGGTAAACTAAGTTGTCCAAGATCACATAACCCACTGGAGTGAAACCCGGTATTCTGAACCAGAGTCTATGTGTGTGTTTTGCCACTAGAATAGGCCATCTGTCTTTTCTCAGTTGGGGATCAGGTAAGAAAGAAGGAAGGAGAAGATTACGAGAGGGTATTTTTAATGGGTGCATTTTGTTCTAATTCTCCAAGGAATCTTCTCAGAGAGGCCTGATTAATGTATGCCCTTTGAGACTAAGGAGCAAGCCGTACTGTCTAGGCAGGTTGTGATTAAGTAGAAACTGGGAAACAGGATCGTACTTAGAGTTGGCATCTCTGTCTTTCACCATTATTCGACACAGTTTAAGTGAGCTTGTTCTGCCAGATAGGAGGGCAGAAGGAGGCACCTGGTCACAGCACATGGGTTTGCACTGAGTCAAATCACCACTTTCGGGCCAGGAAGCTCTTGACATCTGGAGATCGGGTGCTCTGCCCATATCTCTGACAAGGTCTGTATCAGCATCTGAGGTTTCTCATTAGAGAATATCAGGGTGAGATGGGCCATGACAGAGCCTGTACCTCCTTATTCCTTAGTGCACTGGCTGCAAAACCTGGGCTCAAGGTGGCTGGGGTCACTGGGCAAGGTAGGACAGGGCCCGAGGGAACATGCTCTCTGCTGGCTTGGTTTATTTTATTTTATTTTTTCCAGTGCTGTGAGGGGAAGACAGGAGTTTTTAAATGTGTTTGTATATTCAGGAAAAGAAAACCGTTTTCAAAATCATAACAGCAACACCCATGACAAAGCAAAAATGGAATTCTAGGGAACTCTTGCTTTTTTTTCAACCACACCATACTGATTTTACAACCTAAGGCTTGTGTCCCAAAGCCACAACTCTTTGTATGGGGATTTTTCTTCATTTCTTCAATTCGATCTCTAAAACTACTGCCTAGTTTTCTTTTTATAAAAATCCATTTCGATATTTCTAAATATCACAGACAACCCTCCTGGTCTGTTGGTGGGTTTTTGCTGCTGCTGTTCTATTTTGTTTCGTTTGTCTGGGAGGTCCTCAAGGTTCTTGTGATATATATTGCAAAAAGAAGTCTGTTCTGCTCACAGCGTTGCTCACAAACATTCAAACTGGGTTTCTTGTTTCATTTTCCACAATGTCTATAAATCCAAACGTTCACCCAGCACCCCCAATTCAAAAGAATAGAGGGTCAACCTGAAGAACAGAGTGGTGCTAGACTTAGAAATCTTTCTTTATAGAATTGTGAAAGGGTTAGTCGTGTCAGCTTAGGCATGAGTTTCTTGATATTATTTTATTTTATGGCAGTGGGTCCCCAACCTTACAGAGCACAGAAATGATATGGGGAAATTTCTGAGAAAATGCACATTCCTGACACCCCTTCTGAGATTCTGAGCGAATAGGATTGTAGTTGGGGGCCAGGAATCTGCATTTGCCACAACTTTCCCAGAGGATGGTGAAACAGGTGGTCCAAGGATCACAATTTGGGGCCCTGGACATCACACTGTCTTCTTCTTCCCTTTCTGCTCTACAGCACAGAAAGTAGGCAGGTAAAAGCTGATCATGTATGGCTGTATGCGTGCACACAAATAACTGGTCACATAAGCAGAATTCGAATTTTCTTGTTACCAAATTTAAAAAAGAAGATGAAAACAATTTGTAAATTAACATAAAAGAGGAAGGTGATAATGAAATGCCTTGAGCAACTAGAAACTTAATTAAAATGGCATTTTATTGTTGACATGGCATTTAACCAGTGATACCTCCAACCTCCCGATAGCATCACTGTCACCTAGACCCTGGTCCTCTGCATGTAAATGGGGAGGTAGCAGCCCAGGAAGAAAAAAAGAGTTTTGCTCCAGTGATAGGTTCATAGTCCAGTGCTCCTTCCTCCACAACACCCTGCCTTGGGTTAAGTCAAATCATACTAAGGTGCATTTGGATCAGTTCACCTAATGCACATAAACCCTTCTTTTTAGAAATCTGAAAGGGGACCCACCCAGCTGCAAAGAAAAATATGACTCACACATAGATATATACACTTCCACAGCTGCACACACCCAAGTAAACACACACAGAGACTTTTACATGGATGCCTATACCCATATCAGCACAAATGCACACACATGCATTTTCACATAGACATTTGTACAAATCTAGGTTCTTTTTTGTACACTTCCATATGATTGCTTAAATAAATGTAGGATGCAGACATACTCAGTATATGTTGTCCTTAGATAGAACACTCTTCCTTAGATGTATACTGGCATAGGGATCCCTAAGCAGACCTTTCTGAGCTCCAAATGAGCAAATATGCCATGTCATGTAATCATGGTCCTGCTGATACCTCAGTACACACAGATTCATATGCTGACCCCTCTCCCTATATAAGTATACACACCTTTCATTCAATACATGTCGATATGGCTTGGCTGTGTCTCCACCCAAATCTCATCTCTAATCATAGCTCCCATAACTCTCATGTATTGAGGGAGGGAGCCGGTGGGACATAGTTGAATCATGGGGGCAGTTTGCCCCGTACTGTTCTCGTGGTAGTGAATAAGGCTCATGAGACCTGATGGTTTTGCAAGGGGAAACCCCTTTGGTTTGGTTCTTACTCTCTCTCACCTGCCACCAAATAAGACATGCCTTTTGCCTTCTGCATGATTGTGAAGCCTCCCTAGCCACTTGGAACTCTGAGTCCATTAAACCTCTTTTTCTTTATAAATTACCCAGTCTTGGGTATGTCTTTATCAGCAGCATGAAAATGGTCTAATACTCATGTCTGTTGAGTACTCATCATATGTCAGGAACTGTTTGGTTCTAAAGATCAGTGGGTGAACAAAAGCAGTTGATCCTTGCCCTGACTACATCTGCGTATAACTGATGAGGTACATTTTAAAAATGGATACAAAATGGCAACTATGGTAGGTGCTACGGAGAAAATATAGGATGTTTTGAGGGAATCTAGCTAATTCTGGGTGGTCAATAACTGTTCTCCCAAAGAAGTAAAGTATCAACATAAACCTGAAGAATGGCTATCCAATGCCTAGCAAAACAGAAGAGGGAAGAACATGGTGCTTAGGGAGAAAAGCACAAGCAAATGGCACATGCAAATGGCCTGTGGTGAAAGGAGAGCTCTGAGTAAGAAAGGTTAAGCAAAGGTCAGTGTAGCTGCTGTGCAGAGACAGGAAGGGCGTATTGGGACGCAGGATGAGCCTGCAGGAGGCAGACAGGGTCACTCTGTGAAGAGCCTTTTTGCTGCATTAAGAATTTGGATCTTTAGCCTTAGAGCATTTAGAAGCTATTGATGTATTTGCAACAGAGTTCAAATTAGTATTTTGAGAGAACATCTCTGAAGATACGCTTACTTATACAAAAACATTCTTATATAGATAAGTGCACACAGATGGGTCCATGTGTGCATTTGTGTGTGTTTTCTTTTTCTTTTTCTTTCTTTTGAGATGGCGTTTCACTCTTGTTGCCTAGGCTGGAGTGCAGAGGAGCTATCTCCACTCACTGCAACCTCTGCCTCCTGGGTTCAAACAATTCTCCTGTCTCAGCCTCCTGAGTAGCTGGTATTACAGGCATGTGCCACCATGCCTGGTTAATTTTTTGTATTTTTAGTAGAGACAGGGTTTCACCATGTTGCTCAGGCTGGTCTCGAACTCCTGACCTCAGGTGATCCGCCTACCTCGGCCTCCCGAAGTGCTGGGATTAGAGGTGTGAGCCACCGCGCCTAGTTGTGTGTTTTCTTAGAAATGCATACAAGTATTCACTCACAAGCTCTGCCTCTCAGAATACACCTCTCTGTATTTACATGCACAATGTATATAAACCTGGTATGTGTTGGGAGGCAAAGAACACCGTCCTCACGGAGTATCATTAGGCCTAAGGCAGTCTTGGGGGTGGGGTGGTGGGGGGACTAGGGAAATGATATATCCAGCCTCAACACTCTGACTTTGTAGCTTCCCTGGGCTTTGCTGCTTGGCCTCATGCATATGCCACCAGCTCTGCTCCCCCTCCTCTTGGCTCAGAGTACCCAGGGACAAAGTGGAATTTCTTCCAGAACATGATCATTGACTATTCTTGGCCTAGGCAAGGAGGGGAGGATGGGCAGGCCGGGTTACATAAAGATTGCCTTGTGCCCTCTCAGAGTTGTAAGCAAAGCCTTTGCCCAGCTCCAAGCCTGGAGTACTCTTTGCATAGAGCTGATAATACTGAGAACTAAACACAAGTAACAATGGGGAAAAATAGAGGTCTTCAGGTCCTGGTGGGGACTGTGGTGGGACTAGAAGTAGTGCATCCCGTAAGCAACCACTGCATGAAATGGTACACTGGAGGAAGACACAGACAAAGCCCGGTAGGAAAGCCTATTCAAGGCAAGATATCTGTCTGTTTTCCTCATCGCCTCGGCACAATAAACACATGTACACACAAATTTACACATTAGCAATTTTCCCTTCAGTGGGTGTAGCATCTCACAGCAGAGGAAGCAGCAAGTAATTTATAAGCCACGACGTTCTGAATTATTTTCCTTCCAATGAAATAGAACTATATTTATGTACATTTTGCTCCTGTTTACTAGCAGAGTCAGCAAGGGCTTTAACCAGAGCCAGCGCTAGTCTCCAGGGAGATCAATAGAAACTTTCATGCAGAAGCAAAGGCTCACCTAAAGCCTTACAGGCCATAAATATGGTCCCAAATGATTTTTTCTTTAATTCATTTATTTATTTTTATAGACAACTCACTGTCTCACCCAGGCTGGAGTGCAATGGCACAATCACAGCTCACTGTAGCCCCAAGCTCCTGGGCTCAAGCAATCCTCCCACATCAGCCTCCTGAGTAGCTGTGACCACAAGCTCACACCATCATACCCAGCTAGTTTTTTGTTTGTTTGTTTTAGTTTATTTTTTATTTTTTGTAGAGACACGGCCTATCTATGTTGCCCAGGCTGGTCTCACCACTCCTGATCTCAAGCGATCCTCCTGCCTCGCCTCCCAAAGTGTTGGGATTATAGGCGTGAACCGCTGCACCTGGCCTCAAGCAATTTTTTTATATTCTAAAGATTTCTACCCACTGAGATTTTGTTTTCCAACATGAGCTTAGAAAATGTTTCCTTCCAAAATTAAAAGGAATCTGATAATGTAAGTTGAAGTTCTTTTCATTTTGCTTTAGGCTGTGTTGGAGACATGCTTCTTTTCCCTTTGTTGGTTGCCCTTTTATGGTAGCAAGGGACCAGATCCATCACACTGCTGAAGATCATAACACTCAATGGGACACTGTGTGATAACATTTCCTCATATTGACCCAGAATTTACAGAGGGCAGTTTGTAAAGGGCTTTTGTATTTGCCGTCTTGTTTAATCCTCACAACTCTGAGGTCAGCGTGGTTGTTCCCATTTCACAGATACAAAGACTGAAGTTAGAAGACTTGCCGAAGGACATGGAGCAATTATAATACATGGCTGGGTGAGAACCTGATTTTAGTTCTTCATGTTCAGGCTCAGAAAATAACACAAGCTTTACTACACTCTCCTACCCTCCTAAGACTTAGGGCTCTTCTCAATGTATTCCTCTACTTTCTGGTGCATTCTTATCTTATAAAAGTCAGGGTTAACCCTCCCCAGCACTGAAGCTACAGCTGCCAAGTTGCAGATAAGCAATTTCCTGCTCCAGGGACAGCCCCAGGATGCTTTCACTGTTGACAAGCCCCAAACTTGGGTGAGCTCACGCGGTTGGTGAGCAACAGTGACTCTATCAACTGTGGCTTAGAACGAAAGCTCTGAGCCTTTCACAGTCCTTGTGCCAGCCACCAGATGCACCATCACCAAGTCCAAGCTGTGGACCATGTGCTTTTTGACCATGTGCTCTTCTGAGGTTGTTTTTGTTCACTTTGCCTAATTTCTCTTTGGGTCAGGGTGTTTCTGTGGGAAGACCCAGTATGATTTGCCCCCATCCCACACCCACTTGAAACAGCCCAGCTAGTTTTAAGGGCCAAGTTCCACACCTCAGTAAAAATTGCAGGCTCTGGGAAGTTATTCAACTTCTTGAAAACCACTAGTGCTTTGTTGAGATGTGTTATTTTAGTCATAGCAATTAAATGTTCTTGTTTTGCATATACATCTTCCAAAAGAATTGCCTTCAGCATAGGTGAACAGCATATAATGGATGTGGGAAGGCTTGGGGTGGATGACATATACCAATCATAAGAAAAGATTCTGTTGATAATCTCTTCTCCTCAGAGTATCAGCTTGTCTGTTTTACTTGGCTTTCCATGCAATGTTGTGACTCATTGATTCATTTAGACATTTTGAACACTTACTGACTTGTTTTTCTAAGACCACCAGAGCGGGCACAAAAGAACCAGAGACTAGGCCGGGCGCTGTGGCTCAAGCCTGTAATCCCAGCACTTTGGGAGGCCGAGACGGGCGGATCACGAGGTCAGGAGATCGAGACCATCCTGGCTAACACGGTGAAACCCCGTCTCTACTAAAAATACAAAAACTAGCCGGGCGAGGTGGCGGGCGCCTGTAGTCCCAGCTACTCGGGAGGCTGAGGCAGGAGAATGGCGTAAACCTGGGAGACGGAGCTTGCAGTGAGCTGAGATCCGGCCACTGCACTCCAGTCCGGGCGACAGAGCGAGACCCCGCCTCAAAAAAAAAAAAAAAAAAAAAGAACCAGCAACTAGGCAAGTGTAGGAGCAAAACTGCAAGTTTATTTTGGTCACCTAAGGTGTGGGGAAGAGGTCTGTCGGCCTCCGGCAAAGAAGGCCGACAGAGTCCCCCTGTGGGGCTCTCAGACGGCGTTCCTGGAGTCCTGACATCCCGACAGGAGTGAAGGACTAAGGAAGGCCGCGCGTGGCGTCCCTCCGGAGCGGCTTTTCTAGGAGTGGGAGGGCAATAGGCGGGGCACGGGCGTGTCAGGGGGCGTTCCTCAGGTGCGACCAGGTAAATCTTGGTCTCTTCGGATTGACATCACCTGGCGCATGCCTAGTTGGTCTGCACCTTCCCGGGTCGCCGGCTGCATTTTCGCGCGCACGGGAAAAGTTGGGGGCGTGGGGGGGGGGGATGAAGAACCCGGAAGTGCACCATCCTGCCTCCGTTCATCCAAACATTCCAACCTTTTATTGGTAATAGTGATAAGGGGCGCCGTGGTCTGTCTGGCTACTTCCTGCTGTTAAGGGGCGTCGTTAAGGTCGGGGCCCATGGTTGGCATTTGGACGTACGGATGAAGAATAAAATAAGGCACAGTATTAGTACAGGAATGAGGAATGGAAGCATTTGTTGGAATAGGGGCAAAACCCAGAAGGAAGGTCCCAGCAAGGTTGAGGAGTATGAGATAGTTAAGAAAATTTAGTAAGTTTGAGGCAAGTGGGGGAAAGCCAAACTGATTTCCACTGATTGCTTTCGGTAGGGGCCCTTTTTAGCTGGGAATGAGGAATGAGTGCGCAGAGTAGTTGTTGGCCAGGCAGCAATTAAGGAGTGGAGTTTTTGTGGAGTGGATGGCTTTCCGCTTACTCCTACTACAGAGATATTGGATGGAAGGCTAAGTCCAGAGAAGGACGGCAAAACAGAATAGGTAGCCTCGCTGTTGATTAAAAAATTGATTGTCTTACCCGCTACCAGGAGAGTTACCCGCGGCTCGGCGAGGGTGATGGGGGTCCCCGAGTCTCGGCACCTTCAGTTGTAGTTGTCGTCCAGATGTAGGAGCTGGAAGGAGCTCCCAGGATCCTGGGAAAGGGGGTCACGTGGAGACGCGGCACCTGTTCTCAGGGTGGGGCAATCAGACTTCCAGTGTCCTCCCTGCTGGCAAGCAGGGCAGGGGGCTGCTGGTGGACGAGGGTTAGGACATTCACTGGCCCAATGTCCTGACGCCTTGCACTTATAGCAAGGCTGCGTTGGGGCTCGGGGACCTTGCGGACACCTGTTGGCATAGTGTCCTGCCTTGCCGCACTTATAGCAGGCTCCTTTCGTAGCCTTGGAGTCTGCGGAGTGTGTACTCTCTGGCCTGGGGTTACGACTGGGCTGTAAAGCCGCTGCTAGGAGCTATAACTTCTGTTCAAGGCGAGCTTGCCGTCTCCTCTCTGGAGTTATAGACCTTAAAGGCTAATTTAACCAGGTCTTGTATTGGTGCCTGTGGACCATTCTCTACCTTTTGAAGTTTCTTACGAATGTCAGGAGCTGACTGAGAAATGAAATAAGACGCCAAAATGGTGGCCCCTGTGGGGGAGGCCGGATCTAACCGGGTATATTGGGTTAGAACCTCAGTCAGTTTAGGGTAGAGGTTAGGATAACCTGGAGGTCATGCCAAGTTAAGTCATAGGCCTGACAAAGGTATCTAAATTCCTTTATGTATATGGTAGGATTAGCTGAGAAATCACCTAAACGCTTCTCAATTTTGGAAAGATCGGCCAGTGAAAAGGGGACATGTACTCTGACTACCCCCTCTGCCCCAGCCACCTCTCGCAAAGGTGCTAACACTGTAGGAGGGTGTGGGCAGAGATAGGGGACTCAAGACAGCCAGTTGGGGGCCCGGAAGGAGGCATGGGACCGAGTGGATTACTAGTAGATAAGGAGGAGGAAGGAGGAGTCTGGGCAGGAAGGGAGGGGGTGGAGAGAGCGGGGAGAGAAGGAGGAGTATAGGGCAGGTCGGGACGAGAGCGTAAGGCCCAAAAGCCTTGTATGTAATTAATTTCAGACCACTTGCCTAGCCACTGGCAGAAATTGCTGAGGTCGATCACGCCACAGTGGAAAGGAAAATTAACCGCTTCCTCCTAAGGTCTTGTTCGAGCTGTAAGGTTTTTAAATTGGCTAGGAGGCACCCTAAGGGGGTGCTCTTTGGAAATTTGGACTGGGGGGTTTCCCGTTTGTTTCTTCTTTACCAACACAATGGACACAGTGGAAATGGAAATGGATCCCTGCCTGGCTTCAAAGCGTCCTTTGGAACCAGCAGAGACAGACTGGAGGCTCATGGAGCCAAAGTGGAGATTACCTTCAGGTGGACGTCTCCGTCCTGAACTGGTCTCCCGAGCCACATGGTGGCTCCCGAGCCACTTGGTGGCTCCAAATGGACCTCGGACCTGCACAGAATTTCTGGCCGAGGGAGGTAAAGAGGAGACAAGGGCACTTACCCCAGAGAGGCCGGTGGTCTTTGGAAATTTGGACTGGGGGTTTCCCGTTTGTTTCCTCTTTACTTACACAATGGACACAATGGAAATGGAAATGGATCCCTGCCTGGCTTCAAAGCGTCCTTTGGAACCAGCAGAGACAGACTGGAGGCTCATGGAGCCAAAGTGGAGATTACCTTCAGGCGGACGTCTCCGTCCTGAACGGGTCTCCCGAGCCACATGGTGGCTCCAAATGGACCTCGGACCTGCGCAGGATTTTGGCCGAGGGAGGTAAAGAGGACACAAGGGCACTTACCCCAGAGAGGCCGTGAGAGTGAGGGAAGCAGGTCTCAGGTCCTGGTCCGTCTGCGGTGTGGAACGAGGAGGAGGAGGAGGTTCCCCAGACCCTGGGGGCCCTGAGGAGGGGTCTCCTCCCGGGTTCGGCACCAACTGACTTGTGTTTCTAAGACCACCAGAGCGGGCACAAAAGAACCAGCGACTAGGCAAGTGTAGGAGCAAAACTGCAAGTTTATTTTGGTCACCTAAGGTGTGGGGAAGAGGTCTGTCGGCCTCCGGCAAAGAAGGCCGACAGAGTCCCCCTGTGGGGCTCTCGGAGGGCATTCCTGGAGTCCTGACATCCCGACAGGAGTGAAGGACTAAGGAAGGCCGTGCCTGGCGTCCCTCCAGAGCGGCTTTTCTAGGAGTGGGAGGGCAATAGGCGGGGCACGGGCGTGTCGGGGGGCGTTCCACAGGTGCGACCAGGTAAATCTTGGTCTCTTCGGATTGACATCACCTGGCGCATGCCTAGTTGGTCTGCACCGTCCCGGGTCGCCGGCTGCATTTTCGCGCGCGCGGGAAAAGTTGGGGGCAGGGGAGGGGGGGATGAAGAACCCGGAAGTGCACCATCCTGCCTCCGTTCATCCAAACACTTACATCTGCCGCAACCTATGCTAACTACTGGGGATATTGCAGTCATGAAAATAAGCATGGTTAATTCCTGCCTTTGAATTTCTTATGGTCTTATGGAGAAGATGGACAATGAAAACGGAATTATAAAGAATGTGTGGATCTTCTTCCCTAATCCTAACATTCAGGAAAACCAGTATACTTACCAACAGGGTGAGGGATGGGAAATTGGCTTCTGGATTTTGCCAGTAGATTCAGGAAGATATCTGATATCTGTCAACCTTGAACTGGTCTCTAATTATGGCATAAAAATACGATTCTTTTCTCTTTAAAAATGCCTCAGGAAAAAGTAGAGTTGAAGGTGGCTCTCAAGATTTTCAATGTCTCCGTTGTGGTCCACTTCCAGAATATTATGTCCAATTCTGAGGGTCACATTTTTCAAGGGAAAAATACATTTAGCTCCCTTCTCAGGTTGCCACATATAGTAAATAAAAATATAGAACACCCAGTTAAATTTGAATTTCAGATAAGCAGTGAATATATTTTTCATATAAATATGTCCCAAATATTGCATGGAACATACCTATAGAAAAAAATATTATTTGTTTATCTGAAATTTAAATGTAACTAGGCATCTTATATTTTAATCTGACAGCCCTAATAAAGAACTATAGAGAAGACAGTGAGAAAACCTCAATTCTATGTCTCAAAATGAATAGTTGGAGAAGCCTGGCTTTTTGGATTAGAAACAATGACAGTAAGAACATAGATTTATGTAGGGAAGCATTTTCTGAGCATTGTTCCCAATAGTATATATGGAAAATAGTAAAAGATACAGCAGGAGGAAAACAAAAGTTGAGGTCAAAAGTTTGAGAGGACAAAAGTTTGGAAAATAAATTGCAAAACCAGTATTTCCCTTTTGGAGTTCATGTTAGGCAGTAGCATCCTAAAAGTTCTGAAAACTTTTGCAGGAAACATACCTGGTTGACCTGATTTAACCTGGCTTGCCCACAGAGTTCTATTTATGGATTTTTGTCTGTTTGTTTTGGTATGTTTGTTTTATGAGGACACCTAGTAACATCGTGCAAACTTACTACTCTGCTCAGCACACTTTGGGGAACGCTGGTATAAAAAATGAAAGGTGTCTTCAAATGTCTAGAGTGTTGCTGGTTAGGGAGGAAGTGGACTTGGTTTTGTAAGCCAAAGGGTAGATCTAGACCTAAATCATAGACATATCTGGGAGGCAGATTTGCCTCAATATGAAGACTAGAACTTTCTAACAATTAGAATAGTCTGAAAGATAATGAGCTCCCTGGTCCTGGAGACATTCAAGCAGAAACAGAATGCTGTCAAGGACACGGGAAGAAAATCTTGCTGTGTAGAAAGCTGTCTGGGTCTGCTGTGAAAAGCACCTTCATGTAAAACATGGATGGGGCCTCCACCAGCAAACTTTCTTTAAAACTATGTCCCATGTTCTATATCCCTTCTGCAGTCTAAGTACTTCCCTCCTTCATCCACCTTTAATATATTTCCTTCCCATCTGGAACCCAAGGAGATTAGACTTCAAAAATGAATGATCTTTGTTCTGACAGGGCCCTTTTTATACCCTAGCCCAGCTATCTTGGATCCTCCACCCTGAGCCTCTGGCAGTGGCTCATAAACTTCAGAGGTAACCTAGAGGTCACAGCAGAGCTTAGTGGCACTGCCCCATACGGTGCCCATGGTAGAGTACAGGATCAGCAGGCATTTGAGGCACACAGCATAATGGAATCCATCAGAGAATCAAATCCTAACCTTGCCTCTTCCAGAGTCTATTACCTGGAATAAGTGTCTTAGCCTCTCTGAGCTTTATTTCCTCTGGAATAAAACAAGGGAGCGGAGAGGGGGTGTAATGATACCTGCATCATAATATTATGAAAATTTAAAGAGATTAAGAGGGCATAAAGGATCCTACCAGAGGTCCCAGTACATAGAGGACATTCAGTAAATGTTTATTTAATGTATGAATGTGATTGTTACCATCATCATAGTAGCAAACATCCAAAGAAGTTGAAAGACTTCTTTTAGAAATCCACTAATTAATGTGCCAAGATTTCAGGCCCCTGACAAAGTAATAAGCTGGAAAGTGTCTAACTTTGCTTTTGATAACTTTTGATAACTTTGCTTTTGATAATACATTCTTGAGAACAGAAACTAGCACATGTGTATTGAAGAATAAGGTGTTCCTTTCTGCTGTCTAGAAAGAGCACTGCTTTTGATAATATATTCTTGAGAACAGAAACTAGCACATGTGTATTGAAGAATAACGTGTTCCTTTCTGCTGTCTAGAAATAAGCTGGAAAGTGTCTAACTTTGCTTTTGATAACTTTTGATAACTTTGCTTTTGATAATACATTCTTGAGAACAGAAACTAGCACATGTGTATTGAAGAATAAGGTGTTCCTTTCTGCTGTCTAGAAATAAGCTGGAAAGTGTTTAACTTTGCTTTTGATAACTTTTGATAACTTTGCTTTTGATAATACATTCTTGAGAACAGAAACTAGCACATGTGTATTGAAGAAAAAGGTGTTCCTTTCTGCTGTCTAGAAAGAGCACTGGAAGTGGAGGCAGGTTTCTACAGCTCTTGCCTTAAGTAACTCTACAACCTCATCCGTTCTGGACTCCACTCCTTGTCTATAAAATTAAGGGGCTGGAGTAGTCCCAGCTACTCTGGAGGCTGAGGCAGGAGAATGGCATGAACCCGGGAGGTGGAGCTTGCAGTGAGCTGAGATTGTGCCACTGCACTTCAGCCTGGGCTACAGAGTGAGACTTCTTCTCAAAAAAAAAAAAAAAAAAATTAAGGGGCTGGATTCCTGTTTCTTCTGGGTCGCATGAGCTGTGCCTTTGAATTGGGTGGTAAACGCAGATATCTAGCAATGCTAATGGTCCACCATTATTAGTGAAGACTTCACCAAACTTAAACAGAGTGTGTGTGTGTGTGTGTGTGTGCGCGCGCGCTTGCATGTGTGTGGACGGGCACACAAAGGTGTGCACGAGTATGGCAATACACAGAATGCACAAGATGCTTTGACACCACTTAGATTGTCCCCTGCCATTGTGCCTGTCTGCAGGATTGGCAAATAGACCCCAAATGAGTTATGAGGGAGTGAGATGACCACTGACTCAGAATGGGAAAAATTGAATTCAAGTCCCAATCCTGACTCTGCTGGCAAAGCTTGCTTTCTGTCTCTGGGGGTGTGGAACTGAAGAGAGCCCCCTTGTTTCCCTCCCCACCTTTGCCTCCCCATCTTTCATGGAAAGGATTTGGTTCCAGGATCTCTCAGCTCTGCGTCTCTTGGGAAAGTGTCTCTGATCTATTTTTGTTTGAATTTGCATGTTCTCCACATGGATTATTATCTGGCTGACTCCACTTTTGCTTATTTCTTTTGTTTGATCTGCTCGGGTTTCATAACACAAGGTCTAAGGCCAATTTTAGCCCTTTTTGGATTATGAGAGTGTCAAAATTAAGGTATTGAAGAATTTGTCATGGTTTCAGTCAAGGATACTTGTTTCCCCCGCCCTCACCCTCCCTGGTGAGCCTTTCTACTTCGGCCCAAGTAAAAGCCTTCCCCTCCCTAGATCCCTCCCTAAATGGAGTCTGGTTTTCACATTAGCTGAGAGAAGGCCCTGAAGTCAGAAATCCTGAGCACATGAGTCACTTTGTCTCTTTGTGCCTCATTTCCCCCATCTATAAATAAGTGGAGTCTTGCACTTTCTCATCTCCCAGTGTTGGAGGGCTCTCCATGGAGGTGGCTTTGTGCAGACCAAGGGCTCCTTCCTCACTGGCACATTCTGCCTTCCAAGATGGATTCTCTTGACTATCAGGGCCCAGGGGATTCTCTAATAAAATAATGCATCTCTCTGTCTCCTGGCTTCCACTCCTGGGCCCCTCCAAGGCCCCTTCATTACCGTCTGTGTGACCTTTCTAAAACCTTTAGCCTTGGCTAAAAAGCCTTCGGTGCCCTGCTGCTACCTTCAGTAGAAAGGTTTCAGCAAATGAGTTCAAAAGGAAGTACAGTGAAAACTGACACAGAGAACTAATAGCACACCCAAACACATGCTAATGTACAGCCTAGATCCATGTATTTGAATCTATAAGGAGGAAGGCAGTGTTCTGAGAATAAAGGGAGGAATAAGACTTGGCCCCTGTGTCTGAGAAGCTTACATCCTTTTAAAGGTAAGCAAGTATACAAAAATAATAAAGTTTTTATATTTTTAAGTATTGGAAGTACCTTAGAAATCACTGACTTTGCCCAACTGCCCCATTTTACAGTTGTGGAAACCGAGGTCATAGGATTGGTAAATTATGAAGAAAAATGTGTTTCCTAGTAGGTCTCCCTGCTTTCGCTCTGCCTCCACCACCAGGAGTCTCTGCACCCAGCTATCTTTCTAATGGGTGTGCCATCCATTACTCCCCACGCAAAACCTCTCTGTGCCCTCCAATGCAGCTAGACTGAAGCCTGTGATGTCAGCGTGGTCAGATCCCTGCAACCTCAGCTTGTGTTCACGGCACATTGTGCTTCTGCTACCCTGGCCTTCTCTCTGCTGTGTGAACACACTAAGCTTTAACCCGTCCCATTGTCTTGGAGGGGTAAATTCTCCCAGATCTTCAGGTTTCTTTGTGTCATTCAGTCTCACACAGCTCAAAGGGCACTTCCTCTGGGCTGCCCCACCCCCACCAGACACCCAAACTAGATGCAAAACGCTCATCACTCTTTCTTGTCACCCATCACCCTAATCGGACGTCTTTGCAACATGTACCACTATCTGTATCACTGCTCATTTTTTCATTGTTCATGTTTATTGTTTGCATCCAATCACTGGAGAGGAAGCTGCAGGAAGGCTGGGATTTGTCTCCATTTCCAGTGTCTAGAACATAATTGGTTCATAGTTGATACAGAAAAAAAAATTGAAAACAAATACATATTGAAACAAAAAATACATATTGAACAAATACATATTGAAACAAAAAATTTGAAAACAAAGACATATTGAAGGAAATTGGAAAATGCAGGATAGTATAAAATGCAAATAAAAATCACCCATAACTCCTCGATCTGGTATCGCTTTTGTTAACATTTTTTAGGATTTCTTTTTTTCAGGTCTCTTTTCTGTTTATATACATATGCTAGTCAGTATGCATTTAATAAAATTGAGACGATGCTAAATTATGGTTTGTCTCTTGCTTTTTTCCACTTATTATATGGTATTTGCATGTGTTAGGAAATAATGTCTTTAAGTGCTGTTTATAGTGTTGCAGAGAATTTCATATACATTTTTCAAAATTAAGCATTTCCCTGTTGTTGGACCCAGATAATTTAATTTTTTCTTTTTTCTAATTGATCTGCTCTCTCCAAACCATTCTAATAGCATTTGGCTTGTATGATACTTGTAACTGTTCCTAGCTGTGAGTAGTTGTGTAAAAGATGTTCATTTCTTTCGGGGAAATACCAATAGACCCGTCCTTAATTTTGTACGTTTTCTGTGGTCTCTTTCAGTGGGGATTGACTTGGTTGATGACCCAGTTATTAAGTCAAAGATATGTGGTTAGCCACGAGTTGAGTTTCTAACATTTCCCGGTTGAAAGATAAACTAACATGAATGGAGGGATAGAGGTAAGTCCTAATCACATCTAATGCAGACTTTTAACCAGGAACATTTTCCTGTTGAAATTAATCAACACTCAGGAACAGAAAAGTAAAGAGTTTCCAAATCCTTGTAGAATTATAAAATCTTAGCAAACTGAAAGGAATATTAAAGGTAACTAACTAACTCCCTCACTTTAAATAAGCAGGAAACTAAAACAGAAGGGGGCACCATCTTGTCCAGAGTCCTACAGCAAATAATGGTGGAGCCAGCCCAAGAAGAGACAGCAAAGCTCTTCACACCTCAGGCCAGAGTAATATCCACACAGATGAACTGAGATTTTGCTGCATAATAAATTTCAGGCTGTAGGTGACCAAGATAAAAGACAAAAATTTAAATTATAATGTCTTACAAAAATCATTGAGGAAGAATTGTAGTTGATTGTCCAATTATTAAGCTCACTTATTTGGGATACCCTTCATCCTAGTCTCCAAATTTTTCTGAAGATGCACCCCATTAGTAAACATTTGTTAACACACCCTTAGTATCTGTGTATGTATTATGCCCAGATTATACACATACCACTGTGATAATATACTATGTATATATTTAAACATACAAAAATAAATGTTTTACCAGAAGGAAGAAAAACAAAACAAATAGTTGTTTTATTATTTTTCCTTTATGTCAATAAGTTGTGTTTTCTGCTCCCTGAGGAGCCTGCAACACATTTTGGAAACTGCCGCTCAACATCATTCTTTTTCACACAAAGGGTCATGACTTATTAGTGAGCCGTGAAATCAGATCAGCAAGTTGTAGCCACCATATTTTAAATGAATTGTCATGCAACAGATAAAAAATAATAAGTGGATTACAGGTGATAAGAATGGCTGTTGTTTATGGCACATTTTTTCAATTACAATCATGTGTCACTGAATGACAGGGATATATTGTACAAACATCGTATTGAATATTTACACCCACCTAGATGGCATAGCCTGCTACACACCTAGACTACGTGGGATAGCCTATTGCTCCCAGGCTACAAACCTGTACAGCATGGTACTGTCCTGAACACTGTAGACAATTGTAACACAATGGTAAGTACTTGTGTAGCTAAACATATGTAGACACAGAAAAGGCACAGCAGAAATATAGAATAAAAGATTAAATATGGTACATTTTTACAGGGCACTTACCATCAAGAGAGCTTGCTAATCTGTAAGTTGCTCTGGGTGAGTCACTGAGTGAGTGTGAAGGCCTAGGGCATTACTGTACGCTGCTGAAAGCTTTATAAACACTGTACTAAATTTATACACTAAATTTGTACACTAAACTTATAAAGAAATATTTTCCTTCAATAACAAATGAAGCTTAGTTTATTGTAACATTTTTACTTTATAAACTTTTTAACTTTTTAAAAATTTTTGACTCTTGTAGTAACACTTAGTTTAAAACACAAATTGTTTTGTGTTGTACAAAAACACATTGTGCAGCTGTACAAAAGTATGTTATTTCCTTATATCCTTATTCTATAAACTTTTTTCTCTTTTCTATTTTATTTTTTTACTTTTAAAATTTTGGGTTAAAAACTAAGACACAACCACACACATTAGTCTAGACCTACACAGGGTCATGATCATCAAGATATCAAGAGGCAATAGGCATTTTTCAACTCCATCATAATCTTATGGAGCCACCATAGTATATGTGGCCCATTGTTGACTGAAACATCATTATGCCATGCATGATTGTACCTGTGGGAATGAGTGTATGTGTGGTTTGCATGGGGGGAGGTGGCATACTGGGTGACTCTGTAAAGTGCAAATCCACCCAAATCAGCAATTTGATATTCGTGTATTACTTCCATAATCTCTAACCTCACCACCCATCTTCAAATTTAATCCACAAGACATCCCTATGATAAAGATATTCCTACACACATCATGTAAGTGATCAAACTGTGGCATAGGTTAAATAACTTGCCCAAGTTTATATGGCCTGGTACAGGCAGAATTTAGGCAGCTGAATCCACAGGTGCTGCTGAACGACCAGGAGACCTGCTGCCCAAGTAACTGCAAAGTGGGCACCGAGGACTATCGAGGACCACAGGTTGAGTCCCACCTCTGCCAACCTAGTTTGTTAGCCCTTCCATCCTTCCTTCCTTCCTTCCTTCCTTCCCTTTCCTTCTTTCCTCCTTCCTTTTCTATTCTTGCCTGCCAGCTTTCTTCTTTCTACCTTTCTTCCTCCTCCTTCCACCTTTCTTCCTCCTCCTTCCACCTTTCTTCCTCCTCCTTCCTTCTCTCTGTCTCTTCTATTCTCCATTAAGTATCAGTTTTTCATGAACTAGATTTGGGGAAAGATTTCATGGAGCTACAGGGCATCTTAAAGATGACCAACTCCAACTTCTTCATTTCTGAAGATGAAGAAATGGAGATCCAGACAAGGGAAGGGTGTCACCATCAGCTTGTTTCACAGCTAAGGTGAGAACCCACTTCCTCTTCCTCCTCATCCATCAGTCTTTCCTCTGTACCAGCTTTATGCTGCCCTATAAACAGTCCACACTTAGCAGAGTCTGCCCCTGGGCTCTCTTTCCGTGAGTACTAAGAATTCATGTTAATCCACATAGAGAACTGAGAGATCGGAGCCTTCAATAAATGCCAACCAACATTTACAGTGTGCTGTCTGTCAGCACAGTGCTGTGACACTGCTGGGGATAAAACAGCACAGACACCAGGGCCTCAGCTCCCACCCCCACACTGCTTCATGTACTCTCGGGGCACAGGGACACCTCATTCTGTGCTCTTATCACATTGACTTGTGTCATCTTTTGATTGTCAGTCTCTCCCACTTAACTACGAACCTCCTGAGAGCAGAAGACCTTTTTCTTTCTTTGTTTTCTCAGCACTCCATATCCTATTGCACAAATCAGGACCTGGCACATAATCGATGCTCCATAAGTAATGGTTGAATAAATGAATAAATACATAGTACCCGTATTAGTTCGCTAGGGCTTCCATAACAAAACACCACAGCCTGGGTGGCTTACACGATGGGATTTTGTTTTCTCATGGTCTTGGAGGCTGAAAGTCCAAGATCAAGGTGCCTGTAGGGTTGTTTCCTCTGAGACCCCTCTCCTTGGCTTGCAGGTGGCAATCTTCTTGCTGCCTCTTCATATGGATTTTTCTCTGTGTATGCACACACTCCTGGTATCTCTCTGTATGCCCTAATATCCTCTTCTTATAAGGACACAAGTCAGATTGGATTAGGGCCCACACTAGCAGCATTGTCTTAACTTAATCACCTCTTTAAAGGCCCTACCTTTAAATATGGTCACATTGTGAGATACTAGCTAGGGGTTAGGGCTTTAACATATGAATTTGGAGGGAATACAATTAATTCAGTCCATAACAGTCTCCTGGCCTTAACTAGTTCACTGTGGCACACAAAAACATAATAAGACAGCACAGTAACTACTCTAATAAGAAAGAAAAAAGCCTGGTGAGACACATATAATGGTTCCATATATGCACCGGGTCACCGCTAGCTTGTGGCAGGGCTAAGGTGAGAACCCACTTCCTCTTCCTCCTCATCCATCAGTCTTTCCTCTCTACCAGCTTTATGTTATAATTATAATGGCTGCATCACTGGGCATCACCATGTACCATGTATTGTTCTAGGCAGAGAATGTATTGCCTCAGATAATCCTTGCCAGTATTAAATGTTCACAAATATTGCTAGTGCCTGCAATGTCAATCATCGTGCTAAAGCTATATCGTAGTGGAAAGACTCTCACTGCTTAATAGGAAAATGCAGATGCACACACACTCAAACACACACACACATCAGTGGTATGCTGTCTCTGCCCGTTTCTGCCAGGTTTATGGCTCTCATAATATTTGTTCCTCAGCCAGGTAATTTAGTCGGTTTCCAATTAGGAAAGTAGGAATCATTCTAGGTCTCTCAACATAAGAAATTTAATGTATGTAATATTAATATCAACACTTCGCAGGTGAAGAAATTGAGGAATAGCCAGTAAGTAAGTGTTCAATTCACACAGCTAGTAGATTGCTGCTCCAGGGCTTTAAGCCCATTATTCTGGCTTCAAAGTCCACTCTTTTAACCGGAATCCCATACTTCTCCTCAATAGCAGGAAGTCTTATTTTTTTTTATCCCAACAGGAGAAGGGATCTGAGACCATAGCAGAGAGGAGAGAAATTAAGCAGAGCTGCAAAGTGGGGTAAAGAGAACACAGAGAAGAGACAGAGAAAACAGGATGGCATAGGTCCAGGTTCGTAAGCATCCGGCTGACTAGGCGTAAGCATAGAGGGCTGGTGAGTGAGGTGAACTAGCCAGTAACATGAGGATGGAAAGGTAAGCTGGGGCCAGAATAAGCAAGGTCTCATTTGATGTGAATATAAAATTGAGCTTGATTCTCTAAATGCTGGTGAGCTAATGATCTTGCAGTGAGAGATCATTTCATCTTACCTCCTCATTTTGCCAATCAAGCAACTGAGGGCCAGAGAGAAATGACTTTCCCAAGACTACAAAGCAAGTTAGTGGTAAAACTGGGGCCAGCGACCAGGTCTCGCGTGACTAGTACCATCCAACTCTGTTAAACAATTCCTGCATAAGTGTCTGAAAACTGAAATAATTTAAAAGAATGTTTCTTTCCATGTTTTCCCATGTCTTTCACCCAGTTTTCATACCCCCCTTTCTTTAGGCAATTAAACTTTTCCCTCAGTTTCAGCTAATTAATAGCTTCCCATCTAAAATAACTCCTATGGTTCAAAGCTAGAATGATTTTACAGAAATTGCTAATGATGCAGTTTTCCTGTGTGGCTCAGTTGTATGTGGCAGAATGGCTAACAGGTACATTTTATAGACTATAAGTACCTGTATTTCTTCTGTTTAGGTCTAACAGATACTTAGAAATATGGAGATAAACTAAACAGCCACTCTGGCTGGGTTTGTTTTACCAAACAAACATATCAAGTTCGCAAACATTTGCTGGTGTCTGGTATATGCCAGGCACTGTGTTAGAGTCCCAAGATCCAAAGATATATGAGCTCAGTTCCAGTTGAAAAGGCTCTCACTGTTTAGTAGTAAAATGCACATACATCCCACATACACACACGTCTGATATGCTGTCTTAGGGCTCCTCAGAGCAGTGGTTCCCTAGCCAGGTGACTCAGTCTGGGTCCAGCCAGGAAAATGTAAACCACTCTTAAGTCTTTCAAAATAAGGAATATAAGGAACTGGATGCACAGGTAATGAAAAAGCTGAAAAGCCAAACAAGATGGTAAAGCACCACAGATATTAGCAACAGCAGGAAGATGCTACTGCCCCTGAGCCTGGAGGGACACAGGAACAGGTAGTGTTACCAGATTTGGGAGGCCAGGACATTTGTCAGGAGCACGTGAAGCACTGAGCACTGAGCACATGAAGCCATTGCTGGAGATGTCACCAGAGGCAGAGAGAGAAGAGAAGAAACACCCAACTTCTCCCCTCCCCTCCTTCAGTCTTTTATCATTGACTCCCATCAGCCAAACCTGCCTTGAAGCAACAGGGTACGGGATCCTGTAGCGTTCAGGTCCCGGGGATGCTGAGCAGAGCTGGAGAATCATGAGGAAGGGAGCCAAGAGCAAGTGGCAGCTGCATGGCACACCAGGTGATCTTGGGCAAAGTGCTTAGTCTCTCAGTCTTAGTTTCCTTATTGGTAATTTGAGAAAAATAACACCTCTCAGGTTTGTTATGAAAACAATGTGAAATAAAGTATGTGTAGGCATTTTATAAGCTTCAAAAAGTATGTATACAAATGTAAGGACTTTTATTCTTTGTTTTAACTCAATGTTTTAGATTTTAGGCTCTGGGGAAAAAAAATAAGTGAATGGTGTTTGGGTGTCACCAGGAACTTCATAAGGCCTAGGTAATTATCTAAGTAGAGGAAAATATCCTTTAATTGTGCTGCTTGTTATCTCACTTTGTCTCTCTGGTCCATCTGTGAAGACCACTGAGTGATTTTTGAGGAAATTGGCACATAACTGAAAGGATGTCAGAGTATATTCTCGGTCCTATTTGGAGATTTGTCCATGGTTTTGAGTCAAAAAGTGACAAGAAATAGGATTCTAGAAATTACTTCAAGACCATTTATCCCACTCTTAATTTCAAAGAGGACCAGAGGGGAGAAGGGATACAGGCACGTGGCACAAGCTCAGTAAATCTCTCTTAAAGGAATTTACACAATGACACATGCCAATTTCTTCACTGAGAGAGACCTAGAGCCCTGGAAGACCCTCACTCCTTCCTTGACTGGCCCTCTCTTCCTTGGACTTTAGGGGTTCAAATTAGTCTTATATAATAGTTTGTATTTTCAACTTTTCCTTCTTCCTATTTCATTATCTTTAGTCTTCCTTTCTTTCCTTTTAGTCTTTTATCTCTTCTTTCTAATCACTTTGACTCCTCAGTTTCATGGACTTTTTCCTATATATTATGTTAATGGACAATGAAAGCTTAGCATTAAGCTATTTCTATTTTAATTTGAGAGAGTGCAAGATTTTCCTCAATAACTCAATTCCCCTTTGTGTTAGATCATAAAGTATGTCAAACTCTTTGAGACTAGCTTTTCTCCCAACCCCAGGGAGTATTACTACTTTTTTTCTTTCTTTCTTTTTCTTCTTCTTCTTTTTTTTTTTTTTTTTTTTTTTTTTTTGAGACAGAGTCTCTCTCTGTCACCCAGGCTGGAGTGCAATGGTGCGATCTCGACTCACTGAAACTTCCACCTCCCGGGTTCAAGCAATTCTTCTGCCTCAACCTCCCAACTAGCTGGGATTACAGATGCCCACCACCATGCCCAGTTAATTACTTGTATTTTTAGGAGAGACAGGATATCGCCATGTTGGTCTGGGTGGTCTCAAACTCCTGACCTCAGGTGATCCACCCGCCTTGGCCTCCCAAAGTGCTGGAATTACAGACATGAGCCACCACACCCAGCCTGATCCTTTTCTTTCTACTGGCACAAAGTCCAGGCCACAGCCAGAACTGTTGACTAAATGCTGGGGTACTCACACCTGGTCCATGAGAATGGCAATAATTCTATCTGATACAATGTGGTTTGACCCTCTAGGCAAAAATGATCCTATTTTCTTTAACTTTGTATGCGTTTCAGGGGCAGTTGTTAAGTGAACAATAAAGTTTAGGGTGTATTCCTCACTGTGGAAAGACTGCTTTGATTGCCTCTAAGTTTCCTTCTAGCTCTGCCATTTGAGAAATCAGTATTATTCCACCAAAGAAAGTCTATTATGGTCACAAAAGCCCTAAGATAGTAATGATCTCCTGAGTGACTCATGGAATTCCCAGTGGTCCACTGTGAATTGACATTTTACGGGTACAGAGACTGTGGCATCTTAAAATGTCAGAACTGGAAGAGTGTCAGTCATTTTCTGCTACCAGTGTGTCCAGGAGTCTGGGACCTGAAGCTTATTGGTACCTACTCACTGAATCCTTCAACGGAGATTTATTTTTATTGGTCTCATGCCATGTGCCAGGCATTGTAGTAGGTCCTGAGGTGCAGTAATAAGACAGATGAGGTACCTGACTTCACATATACCACTGAGGCAAAATGCATGATAACAAGGAAAAGATAACAAAGTTTGTAATATTTGCTTAAAAGATATAAATAATGTCATGGATTTATTCACTGTGTTCAATGGACAGTGAATAACTTGGGGGGAGGGAGATGACTGCAGAAGTGACTCTTAAGACAAGATCTGAACCTTGAGAAGAAACCAGCTGTGGAAACCAGGGTTTAAAAAAAAAAAAAAAAAGATAGGCAGAGAAAATGAGATATGCAAAGTCCCAGAGGCAGGAAAGAGCTTGGTATATTTAAGGAGTGGAGAAGCAGCCAATCTCGCTAGAATTAAATAGAAGAAAATAAGTATGAGGAGTTGCTGGAGGAGTTGGCTGGGGCCAGATCAACCTCATAGACCCTAGTAAGGAGTTTTGGTTTCATTCTAAGAGTGGGAAGACTGAAGGCTTTTCTGCAGATAAGTGACATGATCTGGTCTACATTTCTTAAATACACCTCTGAGTGCAGTAAGGAAAATGGTCTGTGGGAGAGAGAATGAGGCTATTGCAATAGTCCAGACAAAAACTATCTATCTATATCTATATCTATATCATCTATATACAAAATTGAAATAAGTGGAACTGGAAAGAAGTAGAGGAGTTTGAGATATGCTTAGGAAGCAGAGCCTATAAGACATGCTGATCACTTGCATATATGAACTGAGAGAACTAGAGGAATAACAGACTTCTAGATTTTGGAGCAATTGGATGAATGGATGTATTGTTATTGATGTAATGAACCTTAGAAGTGGGTGGGATCAGAAAGACCTATTTGCTTTAAAAGGAAATGGGGAGTGGACAGGTATGCTGGCAGCATAAGAACTGGAATAACAGCACATCTCATCCATGCCTTAAAAGAATGTGAAACTTTGAATTTACAGCAATGGTATTCAATAGGTATGGCTTTGCCCCTAAGGGACATAGACACCAAGGATGCTGCTAAATATCCTCCAATGCACAACACAACTCCCACAACAAAGCGTTTCCTGGCCAAAAATGTCAATAGGGCTGAGGTTGGGAATCCCTACCTGACAGGTTGCCTTTTTGGCATTTATGCAAATGAAGTCCCAGAGAAGATGATTCTAGAAGATGTCACTGTAGATGGAGTATGAGGGAGGGACCTGGATTAGCCTCTGTGGTGGAGGCCAGTGGGAGCTGGTGAGTTATGGGATTTGCAGAGTTTTCCTGTGAGTGGAACAGTCTCCAGGAGAGGGTCTGAATCCTCTGGGGCCCTGGAAAGAACAGAACATTGATTGAATTCAATTAGAAGGCCCTGGATGCAGTGGGAGATGAGGTGGATACGCTGTCTAGTGAGAACTCAACTAAGCAAGAGGATTGATGGCAGTGAGTCTGGGCAAAAAGGTGTTTCCAGGGGAAGAAAAGGAGCATGGGAATCCTAAGAGACGTGGGGAGAGGGAACAGGAACTCCTGTTTGAATCCAAGCTTCTTGGGGCAGGTTTTCAAACTAGAGGTCATGTAGACTCTATTAGTTCTCATGCCTGCCTACACAATAAAATCACCTGGGGAGATTTTCAATATACTAATGCTCCAGCTGGGCCCCCACCCCAGAGACTGTGATTAAATTAGTCTGGCTTAGGGCCCCAGTACTGGAATTTTAAAAGCTACTCCAGATATTCTGAGTTGAGAACTACCCTTCTAAGCATTGTACACTCTGATGCCTATGGGGCCAGACAAGTAAAGGAAAAGAGGGACAGGGTAGGTAGGCCCTCCCTAAGTGGGCAGCCTCTGCTCAACCGTTGCCCACTCTTGCCTTATAGATATCAGTGCTGTGTTGCCAAATCTTCCTGTCCTCTTGTTTTTTTTTTTTTTTGGTTGTGGGTTTTTTTTTGGTTTTTTCTGAGAAGCCTAAAATCCAGAATTTTTTAAATGTTGGCTCTAAATATTGTGAAATCCCATGCCAAACAAAACATGTCTGCAGAGCACATGTTGGGCCTCTGGGCTGTCATCTAGCAACCTCTGACCCAGCCCAGTCGTTTTCACACTTTTTTTTTAACCACAAGAGGTTTTCTCCAAACAGCTTGTTTTGTAGAACTGTTATAAATTAAATAAACTTAAGCAGAACCTTGGTTTGGAGCAGGACAGAGACACACTCAGCCTCTCCTTCCAGCCCAGGGCAGTTCTTAATGCTGCTCCTGAGACCCTCCAGTTCTGGGGAACTTCTCTGGTCCATTTGCCAGATGAGAAAACCGAGGCCTTCATAATACAGTCCTGGAGCAGAACCTGCCCCACTGGGCCACTTAGAAATATGTGTGGGGACCTTTGGAGAAATATGTGTGGGTACCTTTGTCTCAGTGACAAAGTTGGCACTACCTGGCACTCAGTGGCTGGCAGCCAGGATACTAAACTTCCTGCAATGTCCAAGACAATAAAGAATTACCCTACACAAAATGCCAATCACTCCCTGCTGGGAAACAGCAGATGTGGAAGTGGAGACCCAAGAGAGGGAACATCATCTGGCATGATCATGGCAAGTACACTCTAGAACTTTGGCCTCTGCCCCAAGGGCTTAAGAACTTTCATCTTCACCCATAAGGAGGGGTCACTGGCAGAGCTCAGTTGGTCATACTCCAAAACACAGGAGAAAAAGAGATATTTTAAAATTAAAGCCAGGTAACCTCTTGAGGTGGGACAGCTGTTATGTTAAAAGTCTAAGTGCCAGGTTTTGAGAAGGAACTTGAAAGGAAATGGGGACTGTGGTATCTTCGGCCTGGGCCAGGGTCCAGTGGCTGGTACTGGGAGGGGACCGATCAGCTGCAGCAAGGAGCAGAGGTGCTGGGACATGCTGAAGTCAGGGCAACTGCACAGGTTTGCTGGCTCCATGGGTCATTTAATCCCTAGGCCAAAATATGCCAAGTTCAAAAATAGGATGTGGGAGTAAAAGGTGAAAGGAGGGTGTCCCCAACACTCCAAGGAAACAGAGCCAAAAGAAAAATCATCTTCCTATTTTTGTCATCACAATGCCACACATTGTACAAACTTTCACCGTTTGTAAAACCATTACAACAAGATCACCTTCTCAAGAAGTGCCAGGCAAGGGGAGAAGTATCTCTGTTTTACAGGCAAGGAAATGGAGCCTCAGGTTCATATTTATCTGGCGCCTACCCTTTCAAGATCTGAGTTTATTTGTTCATGCTTACTTTCACCATCCACATGATGAAGGTCAAGGGAGGGATTCCTATTCTTGGTGTGTAGATTAGACTAGCAGTTCCCAAACTGTGGTGGGCATCAGAGTCACCTGGGAAACTTGGTAAAAACACAGCAGGCCCTATCCGATTAGAAGAAAGGAGCCTGTGTCTCCTTCACGCTATCAGCACTCACTCCAGGTGATTCTGATCATCACCAATACCCCAACAGGTCTAACCTAGGTCAACAAGACCAGACCACTTACACAGTGCTTGGATGTCACAGCAATGTCAAATTACTACATGGGTCTAAATATTTCTCCTCTCAGCCAGTGATGGAGCTGAGGCAACATCCAGTGGTGTGCTAGTCAGCCAGCTCTCCATGAGGGGAGATCCCTGACTTGTAGTGTTTGTCTATTTCTATGGTGTAACTACTGGGGTCATGGCCAATTTCAAAGTACTGAAGTGACATCACTAAACGTGGAGTTGAGAAGAGTTACACATAATTAGCACTTTTGAGACAGTCTGAGCCAGCTTCAGCATGCATCTTTTGTGTCTCATCTTCAAAGATGGTGATCTTTCCCCTAAAATATCCAGAGCTGGGACGTGGGACAGACTCATGACAGTAACAAGGCGTGCCTGTTCTATAACTTCATTTTCAGGGGACAAGAACATCGATTACTAGTATTCTACCATTATCTTTGAAAAGCAATAGACATAATTTTGAATTTCAACTTTGTGACTATTGACTGTGTGATGTTGAATGAGTCTCAGACCTCTCTGGGCATCATATTTCTCACACTTAAACTAGAAATAATAATACATTCCTCAAAGAAAAACCATAAAGGCCCAAGGATGTGATATATGTAAAATATGTAAGACAGTACTTGGCAACTAGTTGTACACAAGAAAGGTTTGTGCCATTCTCGTCCTCTCTCACATCCTTCACATTTTGAAACCTAGAAAGTACCTCATCACTCTTCCCATCTAGATGCCTTGCTAGTGAATCAGAGACTCAAGAAAGGCAAGTGCTTTGCTCAACAAATCATAGGCAGCTGGTATGGAAGCCACCTGGCATGAAAAAAATTGTCATTAGGTAATAGTTTTCTTTCTGCAGACCAACCTGGGAGTCAAGCTGTGGAAATTCTGCACGTTTGCATTGGAATGATTTTGTCACGATCACTTTCCTTGTAAAAGTTTTGATAGTGATGTCTGGAGGCATTTTGCCTTAGCAGCCTGGGCTTTGGAATTGGGCTTGCCCTGTAGCAGGTTGCTTGCACCTTTCTGCCACAGATGACGGAAACATTTAAAGTTGTGGATTGTGTCTCTGCATCCTCTTCCCTTCACACCAGCTAATGTGTTTTTCATTTCTCTTGGCTGGCTCAATTTCCCACATGTTCTCCCAAGCTCTTCCTCTCCACTCCCCAGGGCTTCCCACAACAAACCTGCGTGCTTTGGCGTCTTAGTAGGAGGGGCTGCTGAATTTATACCGGATATGCCTTTGGCCGTGTTTATCAGCCCCGGCCCAGGCTCTCTTGGCTGAAGGTGGCTGAAGCAGAGGGTTTTGACTATTCAGGTGGCCCCAGCCTGCCTGCACCCTATCCCTGAAAGCAATCTGCCAATTCGGCGTGAGAGGATGGAAACTTCCAGCTCTGCCATCTGTTTGGGACCCCCTGAGCAAAGACCTTCTCTTCTACACATCAGTTTCCTCATCTGTGAAAACAACAATAGTATCTTTGTTTTATGCGAACCACTTTGCTTTTCACCATAGTCCCTTTACTGGTGGCTTCCCGTTTAATCTCCATTACAGCCTGTGAAGTAGGGGATACTATGACAGGCCGGTAACACGCAGAGCTAGGACAACAGCCCAGGTCTGCTCATGCCAAGAGTGAGCCGGAAATTTTGCCCTGCCCATTAGCTGTCTCTTTCATTTAAATGACGAGGATAGGCTGTGTCTCTATTTTGCAGTGTAGAACCTGCTTCATTTCCTTGCCTCCTCTTCTTCTCTCCTCTCTTTCCTCTCTTCCTATGAAAGTAGTTTTGCTCTCTGACAGCCCTGGGGGTAGCTGGGCGCACACAGTATATGCGTGAGCCTCACAGAGCAGAAGGCTAACTAGAAGACATTCACTCTTTAAATTCCCCATCTGAATTCCTGGTTAGGAGAAGCAACAGAAATCTTCCTGCTCTTTTCTGTTCTTTTATTTTTCCTTCATCTGTGTACTTGTGCCTTGCTACCGAGTACTCCTTTTGGACATAGGACATATGCATTTGTTGTGTTTTTGTTTTCTTTCTTTCCCATTTTTTTTTTGTTTGTTTTGGTAGGGAGTCAGGCAGAACAAAAAGTAAAGAATTCAACAGTTCCACAGACATCTAGGCTGAACAGGGACCACAGAGAGAACTTGCTTGTCCTATTTAACTGTTGCTTAGGAATGTAAAGACGTGAGCACTTAGAATCTAGAAAAAATCTTTAGGAGAGGTGGTTTCCCAATGTATCCGAATGTCCCACTCTGTACTTTCTCCATCAATCAAAGCCTTCCCTGTATCTCTAGTTGGAATTAACTTCTATTTTCTAAATGCAAACCCTATCTTGCAACCCATTGACCATACTTCTTTTGAGCACTTCTTCCTTCTCTGTGTCACTAACCTGATTTTCTTGGATTGTAAATTCTTTTTTTGTAAACACCAATTTTTAATACTATTTTTTGTGGGTTCACCATCGCAGCTTCCACCATCACCACCTAATGATAATCATGATGATAGCCACTTCCATGTATTAAACATTACTCTTTCTCAGAGACTATTCAAACAACATCTTACCTAATCTTACATCAGCCTGTTGAGACATGTAGTTTTACTTTTAAATAACTTTCCAAGAATTATATAAGTAAGAGGCAGAGCTAGGATTTCCAACTCAGGTTTGTCAAATTCTTTAATTCCCAAGCTGGCGTTTCCAAGTTCTGTGATATTCTGCCAAGCGCAGTGGGTGAGAGAAAAAGCCCGCAACGAGGAAATTCCACTTTTGTCTTGCTAAGATTCAGCACCATCTGAAAAAAAAAAAAAATTAAAAGGTCATTTCATCTCACCCTCTCATTTCTCTGATGAAGGATTTAAGCCAAAGGGGAGAAAGTGAGCCAAATCTAGGTTGCCCAGATGGTGGGTAGCTCAGCATAACACCCAGCCTCACCCTATTTCCCCCGCTGCCTCCAACCTCCTGTTAGGCCTCTCACTTTCCTAAAGACTTTATGATATGATATGTGGGACAGGAATTGCTCAGCATTGGAAAGTTTAGGCAGGAAGAAGTTGTGGGCAAAAACGTATATCATGCTTCATGATCACACTGTATAGGACACCAGGGACACCCAGCTTCCCTGAAGTTTTACTTTCCTGAAAAGTTGTACGTAAATGAGATGCTGGCTTTCCCTTTCCGGTAAGTCAGCCTCCAGTGGGTGAGTCAGGTTGGCTCGTGGCTGGGAGTCTGTGCCATGGCTTTGCCTTTGTGCAGGTTGTCAGTCGATTGTACGTATATGAACTTTAGGATATACAGATGATATATACATATCATCGCTTACTGTTTGGCCTACATTGACCATTTATACCAGAGAATTCTTTGCCATGGGCCTGCTTGTGCATTCTAAGATGTTGAACAGCCTCCCAGGCTTCTACTCACTAGATGCCAGTAGCACCTCTCTTCCCCCAATTATGACATCTGAAAATGTTTTAAGACATTGCAAAATATCCCTTGGGGGAGAAAGCACCTGTATTCGTCTGTTTTCACACTGCTATAAAGAAATACCTGAGACTAGGTAATTTTTAAACAAGAGAAGTTTAATTGATTCACACTTCTGCATGGCTGTGGAAGCCTCAGGATATTTATAATAATGGTGGAAGGCAAAGGGGAAGCAACGCACGTTCTTCACAAGGCAGCAGGAGAGAGAGAGAGAGTGAAGGGGGAAGTACCAGGCACTTATCAAACAACCGTATCTCGTACGAACTCACTCACTATCACGAACACTTTATAGGGGAAACCACCCCCATGCTCCAATCACCTCCCACCAGGTCCCTCCCTTGACATGTGGGCATTACAATTCAGATTACAATTCGAGAAGAGATTTGGGTGAGGATACAAACCACATCAGGACCTCTGGGTGATTTGGTCTCACCTTCCTCTGAGTCCTTTGGTGAGGAGGAAAATACTGATAGGTGAAGAGAGCAAATATTCAAAGCTCCAGCTAGAATCTTTATTCTAAGGATGCTCTGTCTGAGATTGCAAAATATTTTTATGGTTTCCATGTGTTGCATCTCTGCAGGCCTGCTATGCATCCAACAGTAGCTAAGTGTTTTAACTCAGTTGTTCCACACAAGAATCCTGCAGGACAGCTATTATTGTTTCCATATGTATTCATTGGGGTTCTCCAGAGAAACAAGACTGATGGGATGTGTGTGTGAGTGTGCACACGTTTGTGTGTTTTAAAAGAGATTTATTGTAAAGGATCAGCTTATGCAATATGGAAGCTGACAAGTCCCAAGATCAACAGTTTGCAAGCTGGAGACCCAGAAAATCTCACCATGTAGTGCAAGTCCAAAAATTGGCAGGCTTGAGACCTGGGAAGAGCCAATGTGTTAGTTCAAGTCTGACAGCAAAAGGAAACCAATGTTCCAGCTCAAAGGCAGTCAAGCACAGGAATTCTCTATCATTGGGAGGAAGGTCAGCCTTTTTTTTCCTATTCAGGTCTTCAATGGATTGGGTGGGAACCACCCACATTAAGGAGGGCAATCTGCTTTACTTAGTCTCCCAAATCAAATGTTAATCTCATCCAGAAATACCAGCACACACAACCTTAGAATAATGTGTGACCAAATGTCTTGGCACCCAATAGCCCAGTCAAGTTGACACATAAAATTAACCATCACTTGGCCGGGCGCTGTGGCTCACACCTGTTATCCCAGCACTTTGGGTGGGCAGATCACCTGAGGTTGCTTAGGAATGTAAAGAGGTGAGCACTTAGAATCTAGAAAAAAAATTTAGGAGAAGTGGTTTCCAAATGTATCCTGAATGTCCCACTCTGTATTCTACTTTCTCCATCAATCAAAGCCTTCTCTGTAAATTATTTTATTGTAAAGACCAATTTTTAATCTTATTTTTGTGTGTTCACCATTGCAGCTCCCACCATCACCACCTAATAATAATCATAATGATAGCCGCTTCCATGTATTAAGCGTTACTCTTTGTCAGAGACTATTCAAACAACATCTTATCTAATCTTACATCAGCCTGTTGAGACATGTAGTTTTACCTTTAAATAACTTTTCAAGAATTATATAAGTAAGAGGAGTTCAAGACCAGCCTGGCCAACATGGTGAAACCCCATCTCTACTAAAAGTACAAAAATTAGCTGGACATGGTGGCAGGTGCCTGTAATCCCAACTACTCAGGAGGCTGAAGCAGGAGAATAGCTTCAACTCGGGAGCCGGAGGTTGCAGTGAGCTGAGATCGTGCCACTGCACTCCAGCCTGAGTGACAAGAGCAAGACTCCATCTCAAAAACAACAACAACAACAATTAACCATCACTCTATGGTTAAACTGGCTGTCAGTGCATCTTACAGAAAGAGTCACAAAGCTAGAAAGCAGCAGAAGGAAATGTCAAGACCAGGTTTGTGCTCTTAACCTCTGTGTGAGCTTCTCAACCCAGTAGATCCATGCTGGATGTGTACTGTACTCTTTCAAGTGCAGGGGGAAATAATAGAGCTTGAGAGCCACTGTTCTGTGCACTGCCCCTCATTGGTTGGCTATCTCAGAATCACTGATTATCAGGGTGAGAAGAGACCATCAGGATAATCTAACCCAGTGAAACATTAATCTGATGATCATACAAATAAATGAGTAGTATGCCTATAGTGAGTACTCTGATGGAATGGTGCATATGATTGGGAAATAGACCTGATCTGGATCAGGAGAGGCTTGCTGAATGATTGAATGGGTAGGGGTTACATGGGTAGAGAAAGTACGAAGGCATTTGAGGCAGAAAGAACCCTAGGGTAACAGGGAGGGGGCAACTTGACCCAGCTGGCTCTGCAGAGTGGGTTCTTCAGGTTGCTGCAAACGCACCTCAGACAAGCATACAGGATGTGGGGTCTTGGAAGTCCTATAGAGTTGGGTTGAGAGTGAGGAAGGGTGACTGTAATAAAATCAGAAACCCATCCAATCCCACCTCTCATTTTAAAGGAGAGGAAACAGACCCAGAGAAGTTGCTTATCCCAGAACACACAACTAGGGGATTGCAAACGTAGTGTGAAAACTTGGATCTCTTGCCTCTGTCTCAATTATGTTCCCAGGTACCATGGTATCTCTCCACATTGCCTGGAATCACCGGATCCTCCCTTTACCCCACAAGGAGTCCCCAGCTCTCGGAGCTTTAGAGTTCTTGTTCAAGTCTCACACAATCCCCTAAAGAGTGGAGAAAATACTCTCCAAAGTCACTGAACCCTGAGCACAGGACCACACCCCACGAACTGCCACAAAAGAAAGGGGGACTCCATGCATGGACTTAAAGTACTGAATCAGCAGCTGGAAATACTAAAGTAATTCGTGACCCATAGAAGCACAAGTTAGAAAATCATAGTCTGCAGGCCAGATCTAACCCACAGATGTGCTTTGTTTGGCCACACAATGTATTGAAATGTGTTTAAAATTTATTGCCACCATTAAAAACTTAGATTTCTTATTAAAAAAAAGTTCTAGCCTGCATTCCTACCTGGCAATGACTCCCTGGAGCTGTTGCCTTCCCCTCCTCACATTCCTCAGGTGCTCTCCTGCTTACTCTGTTCCCAACCCCAACTCCTGAGGTAGCAGGTGGCGTCTGCAGCCCAGGGCTTTGCAAACATGCAGCACAGTGTGCCTGCCCTGCCTCATGACAGCTTTTCAACAAGCTGCCAACAGTGACCTTGGGATGGCCCCTCGAGTCTACAGGCCAGCTAACCCCAGTCCCGTCAGCTGCTGCTGCCTTGATAGGGTTGTAGTCTCCTCCAGTCCTGTCACCCTCTTTCTAGACTGTGTCCCTCTGAAGAGGATGCATTCAGATTCAAGCAATGTGCTCCCCCAGTGGGCTGACCTACGTGGAAAAGTTAAAGCAAGTCATTTTATATTTATACACCATTCAATTTCAACTTGGCAATCAGAACAGCACACACAATGTCAACCCAAATCGAAAGAGGCCTCATAACATACAAAGTTGATTCTCTCTTATGATTCTAGCTAAGTAGAATAAACTCCCAGGGGAAAACATCAAATCATTTCCTGAGACTATATACAAGCAGATCTCTAACAATGTAGGAGGAATGACAAGCATCTTGAAAAAAACTTTTCTGTTTATAAGGATAAACAGAGAAAGGGCTCTAAGGAAAATACTTGTAAAAGTCCTTGTTAAATGACAGCAATCTAACTGGGTGTACGAAGTTACTGTTGGCTCTCTCTGTTACCAGAATGAACTCAGATGAACTGTTTTAATTGTTTTGCCCTTTGAGGTTAAAATTGCACAGGTAGGAAGCAAGAAAACTAATGGCATTATAGAAAGAAACGCTGGCCTGGGGATCTGGTACCCTCGAGGCTTTCCATCAATCTGCCTCTATTAGGAACTCATAGGTGGGTCACCTGACACCCTAGGCCTCAGGTTTCTCATTGTGCAATGAGATTGTTGAATCAGATTAGAGATTCCACAAATGAGAGCAGTGCATCCAAGACATAAGCCATTTTTGCATAGCCTTTTCTAGAGATCCCCTGACCCATTAATCATTTAATTGATGCTCCTCATTAAAATGACTTCAATTCTAGCATAATTTTTTAGATCAGTCCAAGTGGAAACATTTACAAGCCCATAGGTGTGATGTGTTAGCTATTATTTTAGTACATATTAAAATAAATACTCAAAAATAAAATTAAAAATAGCATTTGTCCATGTACCGCCTAATGAATATGCAATAAATGTTGAATGAATGAATGACAACTACTGCTGAGATCAGTCATGTGTGCCATACACAGACATGAAAAAGATAACCAAAGAAAGCTTTGTGGTAGAGGTATTATTTGAATGAGGCCTTGGGGTCAGATAAAATTTCAACAGCACAGGAGACTATACTGTTTTAGAGTTAAACACACAGGGGCTCGAGTCTAGCATCTGATTGGGCTTGAATTCTAACACCCCTCATGTACAAGGTGTGTCTCGGTGCAAAATTCTTAACTTCTCAGTGCCTCGGATTTCTCATCTGTAAAGTAGGGATAATGACGGTACCTACCTCAAGAACTGTATGTGAGCATTAAGTGAGAGAAAGCACATAAGGCACTTAGCAGAGAGCCTCAATGATTGAGCCTCATGGTCATGTCGTCGTCGTCGTCAACATCATCATTATCATCATCGTCATAGCAATCGTCATTATAGCAATCATCATTGTCGAGGAAAGTGGAGAGGACATTCCACACGGAGGGACTTGAGGGAGTGGAGCACCCAGGAGGCAGCCAGTTTGCCTATGATTTCCACAGGACCAACTCACCTGAGCTATTCTCAGCTAAAGTTTGCAATCCTGCTAACAGATTCAGTGGCTTCTGGGGAGTGCCTTGGCAGGAATGATCAGCCCCTTGCCCTCATCGGCAGGCTCTGGTCTGATTGGCTGCATTAACCCATGCTGTCCAGTGGTCTGGCTGTGCATTTCCTCCTCCAACAGTGGGGATGCTCCCTCTGGAAAACAGCCTCCAGAGTACATCAGTGGGGAACCGCTGCATCTACAGACCTTGGAAGCAGATCCTCCTCATGGCTGCGTTTTTCTTGAAGAGAGCTCATAAGGACACCCAGCAGCCACAGTGCCAATCAACATTAAAGATGGGGTCAGGGTGCAGAAAGAGCCACAGAATTGCCAGAGGCAGTTGCTGAACTTTTGCTCCTAGATGGAGCCAGTTAGGCCTGCACATCACTGCAGCAGGCATCTCTCGGTGCCATGAGTCCTGGTGGGTCTTGTTGATTCCTCATTCATTTCTTATCACCCCATGTGAATCAGATTCAGTTGCTTCATATTTTCTTCACTACACTTATCACTGCCTGATGTTATATTGCAGTTGTGAGTTTTGCACCTCTTATATTAAGACAGTGTCTGCCACATAGTAAACACTTAGTATTTGCTGAAAGTTGTAAAAGTACATCAATGAGTATCCCACAGTGCCTGGCACGTAATAGATATTCCATAAATAGTTGTCAAATAGCATTTGCCTCTTGGTCCCGAGAACAGGGATGAGGGTGGTGTAGATGGGGAGCATTTTGTTCAGGGATGCTTTTCTGGATGTAGCATTTGAGCTAGACCTTAAAAGATGGAGTGAAATTCCACAAGGAAGGCATAGTAGTGGGGCATGCCACACAAAAAGGACAGGTGTTTAGACATGGAAAGCACTGGGGACATTTGAGAAACTGGGAATAGCTCAGTTTGGCTGGCAGATTGGAAATATAAAGAGGAATTCCAAGAAGCTACACCTGGAGAGGCTTCCCCAGTATTATAAAGAGTCTCAAAGGCCATGCCAAAGAGCAGGGGCCTGGATCCCTCAGGCAGTGGAAAGCCAATGTGGTTTTTAAGGAGGTGAGTAGTGTGGGCTGACCAATGCTTTAAGAAGATTAATACAGCAATGTCTTGAAGAGTGGTTTCGAGGTGGAAGGGAGACAGAAAACAAAGGTCTGAAGCCAAAAACATGGAGAAAGTATAAACAAGGTTCAGTGTAACACCAGATGTTGATTTAACACATAAGCGGGGAAGAGGAGAGTCAGAGGTGAAGTTGAAGTGCCTGCATGGCTGACTGAAAGGATGGTGCTGCTGCAGCCTGAGGAGAGAAGTCGGAAGGAGGAGCAGAGGGGCTTGGGGGTATGGAAAGGAGAATAGTGCAAAGTCTTATCTTGTCATGACCCACATTCCCCATTTGGTGAATGCTTGTAGGCATAAAAGTGCCAAAGTCTCACTGACTGTTGGAAACAAAGACCGAAACTCCAAATGTAGATAAGAAATGGACAAATTTCAAGAGTCACCTCCAATGAAGGAGTCTACCCTAGGCCTTAGGGTCAGCATAGTTTCTAGAATTGGTTAAATGTAATCCCAGCTCTTCCTCTTCTTATGTGTATGACCTTGGGCAACTCTCTTAACTCATCCAAGGCCCTGCTTTCTCATCTGTAAAACGAGAATGATAATAAATCTACCTCATAGAGTTTTATTGAGAATTAACATATGCATGGTATTTACTAGTGGTAAAATACTCAATATGCATTAATAATTATTAATATTATCTTATTTTTATATGAGGCAGAGGCTGCAAATACAAATGCCTTTATAGGCCAACTGGAGAGAAATGAATTAAGCCAATTCTCCATCTAAAAGGAACATGGCTATTCACCTCCAGCAAATTACTCCACTTGGGAGTTTTGATGAGGTTATCACTCTGTGCGATTTTTTTAAGAGAAGTTGGAAATCTGGACTTTGGAGGGATAAAATTTTCCATTTTAAAATGTTTACTCTAAATTTAAATTACAAGATAATATTGTGGCATCCAACAGTGCATGAACTAACAAAATGTGTGTAGGGCTGCTATAGCCCACGGGCTGCCATCTGTGAAATCTGATTTAAGACAGGCTTCCAGCTTGATGTAGAGATTCTGGGAGCCCTTTTGGAAGCTAGAGCTGCCCCTTCATTCTCCTGAGATATTAGGCTCCAATCTCTCTACATGTCAAACAACAGGCATGCAGTGGATGACCCGATGCCCTCTGGGCCTGAGGTTCTGAGATCGCTAGTGTCCAAGGATGTCCAGTCTGGCCTTGATGGCATGAAGAGATCAATTGGGGAAGGCTCGAGGGCTGAGCGAGATGGCCAGGGAGGCCAGGCCTGGTGGCAGCTTCATCTGCTGCAGCAGGGAGAAGCCTGTAGGTGTTTACCTGCTGTGGATAAAGACAGGAGAAGTGTTGAGGTTAGCTAGAGATGAGAAGCAGGGTGTCTGACCTGACTAGTTAAACACTTCACTGAGAACTACAGCTGAATCAAAGACAAATCTGAATATGAGCCTGTGTGTGTATGTGTGTGTGTATGTGTGTGTGTGTGTGTACCACCCACCTGAGCTGGGGTGATAGAGGAGAACGGGCCCGAGTGTGTATCTGCTTTGTCTGCTTGCTTTTCTCAAGTTTGTTCCTGTGTGACAGAAATTTCTAATCTCTTGTACTCACAAAGCTACAGCTGATATTTCCAGAAACTTTCATAGCACCATTTCCACTTCATCCCTCCTCGCCACCTGAACCCTTACTCCCAGGTTTTCAGGGTCTGAATCTACAGCCAAGCTTCTGGGTTCTAGAAACCAGAGTGGAGGTGTAGAAAATCCTACAAGCAACACTGAGTGTTAGAGCCTCCAGCAGGCTCAGACTCTCCTGCCAAAGGACGGCTGCTATTCCAGCACCTGCATTGCAAAGATGGGCAGGTCAATGCATGGCCAGCAGGGACAGAAGAAACACTGCCATTGTCCCAGCTGATTGATGCTGAGAAGGCAAGATCATTTTTCAGCAAAGTGCCTGGTTAACCCAAAGTGCAAGTTTGGTTTCCTCTACCTTACTATAATATTTGACTTTGAATCCATGTTTACTTTCTACCTCTGGGTAGACGTATCCTGTGACTCTGTGATAAATGATATTTACAAAAAGAGGTTTTCAAGATATTTTTAGCAATGGAACTCTTTCTTTAAAATGATATATTACACTAAACCCAATATATAAAATATGTTTTGTAATTGAGTGATTAACACATTCTTTAGTCAATTTGAATCTTTATTCTTGGTGGTAAAGACTTTGTTATTTTCAAAATTACAAGTGCCTAACAGGAAACTTTAGGATTCTTTGGAGTATGTTGTAAAAACCACTGATACAGTCCTCACTTTCTGAGGTACTGGGGTTCTAAGTGAGGAGAAGTCATACCTCTCATCTTTAACAATGTAAAATGAAGATGACAGAAGGGAATCACAGCATTTCCTGGCATTTTACTGATCACATTTGAATAGGAGGTGAGTAACTTCGTATGTTGGAAAGAGAAAGAATCATACAGAAAAAAAAGTCAGGACCCTGTGTTCTAGTTCTGGCTCTAGAGAGTGTTGGCTCTAATCGTTTGAGAATTGGTACTCACCATGTGCCACTGGAGAAGGCCCTTCTTGTCTGTGGATGCAGATTCTCTGTTTGTAAGCATCTTCTCACCTGAATGTCTAGGCTGCTGCTCAATGTGTTGGCCCAAAATGCTGCACTATCACAAAACTGTACAGGTACATTCGGTGTGCCACAAAACAGACCCATCCCCTCTACACACCCACATTTATGTATTGATACTACGTTGTACAGAGTGATTCCATACAAAACAATGGAAATGAACTGTTAGAAGCTTTCTAATGGTTACATGAGGTACAGAAGAGTAGCAAATGTGGCCACAGTTACAAGTGCCAACCTGGAGCCAGCCCTAGATTTTAGTCCTGACTATATCAACTACTGGCTATGTGATCCCAGGCAAGCCACTTACCTTCTTGCCTTCTCCATAATAAAATGGAAACAGCATGACACCAATCTCCCAGGTTGGTAGGTTAGCTCATTTACACAGCAACGTGGAGAAGCCCTCAGGCTTTGACTGTGCCCAGACCTGGATTCAAATTCTTTTTCTTCCACAAATAAGCAAAGTCCCTTGTATACGTCAATTTTCTCATTTGTCAAATAAGGAAAATTATTAAATCAAATAATATTTGTCAGACACTTTAGTTAGAACTGTACTTGTGGTATAGTGAACACTCCCCCCCAAAAAATGATGTGGCTAAGTGTAAACAAACTTTGAAGGAAATAGTGCCAGTTGTAGATGAAGAAGAGCCCAGCTTGAGAATGAGGACTCGGCTTTCTCTCTGGTTATGCCCCGCATCCTGAGTGACATCCGGGAGTGCTCTTCTCTTTCTGAGCCAAAGTCTCTCCATCTATACAAGAAAGACAGTGCACTCCACAGTCAGATTCTGATATTGTCTGGTTTTATGGTGGACTCTCGCCTTCCAGTTACAGCCCCACGAAGGGATGTGGGAATCAGTGTCAAGCACCACAACTCAAATGTCTTTAGGATCAGACTTCTGGCATCAACAGAGTAATATGATCATCTTAAGTTGCATTTTTCACAAGACAGTTATAAAATTGACCTAGTAAATATGAGAGAATATTCTTCATATCCACGAAAAAGTGTGTTCACTCTCATTTTTCTTGAACCACTGACAGCCTCAAATTTGGAGACATTATCAGGAAAGGGGGGACCCTGAAGTAAATGGGGCACTTAAGCCCCATCTGAAGACGGCATCTGTATTCAGCAATAGTTCATTGTTGCCAAAACAGAATGAAGGCCCAGTGCTACTAAATATCACAGATTTTCAAGAAAAGATGGAAATCAGATTTCTGTGTGTGTGAAATCTTGGGGTCATTAAGAGCGAATAATTCAAAATATTTAAAAAAATACCTTTGCAACCTGCAGATTCAGTTCATAGGTAGCATTTGCCATTTCAGGTATGACCATTTCCTAAAACATATCAGGTGTTGTATGATGGGGTCCAATGCTCCCTACCTCCACCCCACAAAAAGGAGGATCCACAGCAAGACCTTTGACCAAAGAGAATGCAGGATCTTCACCCCAGATCATGCATGCTCACCACAATGAGTAGGACCAGAGTGACTATGTGATCCACAAACAGCTCTCCATGGTCATTGTTTTCAAACTTGCAGATCCATAGAAATCACTTGAGAATAAAATCATCTAGGGAGTTTGGGTAAGATGTCTCAGGAGCCACCCACAGGAATTCTGCTCCATCAAGTCTAAAGTGGGCCTCGGGAATCTGCCCAGATGGTTTCTCAGACTCCCTTGCGGTAACTTACCTCAGGTCTAACCAGGGACTATAGAATTTCTGCCCAATGTGGAGACTCAGTGCTGGAGGGTGATCAGCTGAACCAATTGCTGCTCTGAAGGGGAACAGACTGAAGAGTGCTGATTTGCCTCTTCTGGAGAGCATGGACAGAGACACACTCGTGTTACTCACTCACCAGAAGTTTATTTTAAAAATTCACAGAGAAGTAAGGAAACCATCTGAGCTGCAGAAACCATCTGAGCTGCACAGTCAAACCCCATGGAGTCCACGATATCGTTCCACCACTGGAATGTTTTTCACTCTTGTCTAATCTGTCCATAAGCCTTGGACTTCTGTGTCTCTGCCTCTTCTGATTATGAGCACTATTCTTACGCCTTACCCTATCTTACTGCTCTCCAAGAGAAAAGGTCTGATCGATTCAGCCAATCACCTGCCAGAGCGCAGTGTTCCTATGGACAGAGCATCAACACCTCAGAGGCTGCTGACCAGCCCATAGCTAGTAGGCTTTGGGTCAAGTTATTCTGTATTGCATCAGCTGTGGCTGGGATTCCAAGGTCAGGTGATGCTAAACATCCCAAGCTGTGGGTCAGGAACCTCGCAGAGAAAGGCTAGAGGATGGTAGGCTCCTGACATGGCCAACTGCTATGATATTGGGGTGAAGAACGGTAACCAATTAGCCAAAGAGAAAGAAGCCCCATGAATATGAAAAGACAAATGTCCCAATAGGCGCATGATACTTTGGCTGGTGACAGATGCTAGACATGAAGAACAGACCAGCCTAGTGGGTGAGTCTGCAGGTCCTGAGTTCTCATCCCAGCTCCACCATTCTCTGGCTGTGTGATCTTGGGTTAATTACTCAGCCTCTCTGAACTTGAGCTTCCTAGTCTTTCAATAAAAACGATTATAATGTCTCACAAAGGGGTTTTGAGAGTTAAATGAAATACTGAGTATAAAGCCTTTAGCACAGAGCCTGGAGTAAAACAAAAGACAATATTTAGTTTAAAAGAGAAAAAAAGAAACCTACAGAGAGTTTCTCTTCTCAGAATATATCCCCAGAGAAGAACAGAACAACATTGCAAGAAGAAACCCAAGTTCTGCGGAAACATGAGCTATTGTTGTTATTCTCCAAGTACGTAAAGTAGATGTGGATTAAAGGTGGCATTTGGGGTGCTGGAGGCTGGAAGGAAAAAGAGCACGAGATCAGTAGGAAACCTGGACATGTGTTCCCACTCTGTCATTTTTGTAACTAGCTCTGTAAGCAGCCAAAAACGTCCTTCGTACGCCTGGGCTTCACTTTCTCGGTTTGTAAAATGAGAGCATTGGGCCATCTGACCTCAGAGGGTATGCCTATCTCTGAAGCTCCAGAATCTCATAAGGATCAAGAATGGCAGAAGAAGAAGAATCAAAGCTCTAGTAACTGACTCCAGATTCTAGAAGGGCTGGGTTGTTTTGCTTTGTTTTGTTTGGGGTAAATGCACTCTGAAAGGTAACTTTAGGCCGGAAAATCAGTCAGATTTGTATGAGAAGGTTCAGGTGGGACCCAAGGATGGTCTTCAAGAACATGGAGGGGATGTGCATCTGGAAGCAGGGTTAAGCTGGTTCTGTGTGATCTGAGGTTGGAAGGCAGACCCCACCCCATTTCAGAGGAGACCAATCTAACAAGTAGAGGTGTCTTCCCCCCATGCTTCAGAATACATTCTCTAGCTTCATTCAGGTCTCTATTCAAACATCAGCTCCTCAGGTCTCTACTCCTAACCCTCGCCCTAACTCAATGTCTGTCTATCCAGTCTAAAATGCCACCTCTGTCACTCTCTAGGCCTTTACCTGAGTTTGCCTTTCACACTGCCCTACGGACCATCATATGATGTCTGACTCACTCCAGGGAATGTCAGCTCCACCAAAGCAGAACATTTGTTTGCTTCAACTGCTGAATCTTCAGTTCTTAGAAAGGGCTTTGGACATAGCAGATTCTCCATAAATATTTGTGGACCTCTCCCCCACAAAAATAAGTCAGTGTAATATTCTCAGTGTACAGTCTACAGTGACTACAGTCAGTGTAATATTCTCCTTTGTCCTGGTGAACAGAGCCTGAAATTAAAGACTTCATTTCTAATTGTAAAAATTCATAACTCAACCTGTTGATGAGGAAAGAAAATGGAGGAGCAGACAATCGTCCCCTTTTTACGGAAAAATTTCCCCTTTACACTTCCCCATGCGGATGACCAGCAGGGGAACTGCCCTGGGCAGGGGAGACCATGTGAGGATCTGAGTTGAGAACCAGTGTTCTCATCTGCAGCAGATTGTAACATGTGAAGGATCTCCCCCTTTATTCTGGAGGCCCTGTGCTGGCCTTGAATGGGGCTTTGAAGGCCTGAATATTCAGGAACTGTCCTGAAATTTCCCCTTTTCCGCATCCAGCAGGACTGCAACTTTCAGGAACTGTCAATTGTCTAGGGAATATAAACAAAAGAACAAAGGCAAAGTTGACTCATTAGAAGGGAAGAAATCTCATATCGAACTGAATATAAAACCCACTTGGAATTTAAACACCAGAGTGGCATGTAGGAGGAACATGATTACAAACTCTGGGGAGAGGTCCCGATAAACCAAAGCAATTCTATCCTGGTTCTCAGTCCCTATTCATAAAAATTTCATAGAAGGGGAACACGTCTCCAGAGCTTGAGCTTCTGGCATAGCAACCCTGCTGCCAGTTGCCTCTGTTTGCTTTGAGATACCAGAAGGGAGACTCCAGGCAAGCTGGCTTTGATTTATCTAAATATAGTCTCTTTTCTGAGAGTACAGTGAATCAAGCAAGGGGTCCTGGGGCCAGCATGGTGTTTGGCATTTTTACTTTTTTACTGGGGCTGCGTGACTTTTGGCACGTTCCTTCCCCTCGGAAGGCCTCAGTTTCTCCCTCCATTGAGAAAGAAATCCAGGCAGCATTTGAGCTCCTTTTTCTCTGTTCCTTAAAACCTCATTGTCCACGGCCTCCAAGGCTTCAGTGTATTTTCCTGACTTGTCCTTTTCATCCTCTACACTTCCTTTTCTGTTTGCAGAGAAACTGTTCCTGGCTTAACATGGAATTGAACCCTAGAATGCAGAACAGCTCTGAGTCTCAGTCACAGACACCCAGGAGGACTCTCACTGCTGGTCAGACAAGTGCGTGGACTTTGGGTCGCCGTCCCTCTCTCTTTTGACACCACTGCCTGTTTTGCCAAGTTCCCCTCTATGGCATGTGACAGCATGATGCCCCAAGGGAGAAAAGATGCCAAGAAGGGCCCTGAGTCTTTGGCATTGGGCGAGAAGGTGGCACTCTCCTAGCATATGACTCGGGCTACAAGGCAATGCTTGCCTGCTGAGCACTATCAGTTTCCTTGCCTAGAAAATGGAAATAGGAAGAACCCTGTCCATCTCAGAGGACTTTATGGGAATCAGATGAGAAAAGAGGTTCTGGGGAAAACTTTGATTTGCTATTTAGATCCTTGAGTCCAAGACTCTCAGCCACTGCTTTGACCTCCTACCTCTCCAGCATGCTATCTCTTCACTTCACCCATCCTGGTAGCCTCTCCAGCAATAACAGAGCAGCTCACAGCATGGGCTCTGGACTCAGACTGCTGGATGTTTCCCACTGGCTCTAATCTTACCAGCTGTGTGATATTAGGCATGTTAACTCACCTCTCTGATCTTCAGTTTTCTCATCTGAATGTGGGGATAAAACAAAACGGTTTTATCCTCAACGGTTGCTGTGAGATAATGTATGAAATGCACCTGGCACAGCACCTACAATACATTCACTCCTGCTGCTATTAGTGTTACTTCTTTGAAGATCCACAGCCTGTTATCACTAATAGGATCAGTGGGAGACTGAATATAACTAATGTGACTAGTAGGCATCCTGAACACTGGCAGCTCTCTCAAGCTGTGGTCCACAGAACTTTGGCAGTCCTCCAGATCCTTTCAAGAGGTCCACAATGCCAAAAATAGTTTCAGAGTCACACTACTTGGCATTTTGCACTGTGTTGACATTTGTACTGATGGTGCAAAAGCAATGGTGCCCCACTGTGCAAGCGCTCTTTGTATTCTCTACCACCATGCGTGCCTGGAGAGGGGGCCAAAAGCCAGTTTCACTTAGCAACGTCTTTTATTAAGCAGTAAATATTGTTATTTTTATTAAATTTTGACCCCATTTTTACTTGAAAGAACGACTAACAGACAAACTATGATTATTCAGATGTGGGCATGTAGCAGACATTTCCACAGAAATGAATGAGGTAAGCCTGTCGCTTCAAGAGAAATCACTACCAATATTTGTTGCTAATGATAAAACTCAAGTTTATAAGTAAATTTTAGAAAGCTTATACCTGCCACCACAAACTTATCCAAACTTCCCAATACTCGAAGATTTTGTAAATAAGATTTATAGTAATATTAATTAATGTGATGTTTTGTATTGTAGAATGAAATGTGTCAACATTTGGAAGACCGTATAAATAATATTTTTCCAATGATTTATGTACGATGTTATGAAATCACGCGGGGTAAGTTGGACCAATGGATTACATGTAATTAACTAAGGAAAAGTTCATTGATAAGGTTCCAGATTTTGTATTGCAACTAATCTTTCAGAAACTGCCACAAGTTTTTGTGTAATATCAAGGAAGAATATCCATGACTATCTGAGATGGCCATTAAAATATTCCCCCTTTTTCCAACTATGCCTCTGAGTGAGGCCATATTTTATTTATATACTTCAACAAAACATCACATTGCAACAGATTAAGTGCAAAATCAGATGAGAATCAAGCTATCCTCTATTAAGCCAGATGTTGAAGAGATAAGCAAACATAAAATAATGCCATTTTCTGCATAGAATTTTTTGTTTTTGAAAAATTTTCAGAAGGAAATGTTAATTATGTTCCCATGTCGTGGGTGTATTTTTGTTACTTTTATATGAATTAAAGCAATAACTTTAAATTTTATGTTTTAACTTCTTATTTGGTAAATATCACTGGATGGAATCTAGATAAATGAAATTGATGTGTAGTTCTCAATCATCTTTTTAGGAGGGTAAAAATGTCTAAGACCAAGAAGCTTTAGAACCACTGCTGTAAATGTTTGAGAGAGAGATAGCAAAAGACGGTAAAGAGAAGTTCCTGTACTAACCATAGGAAGTGACAGTCCTGCTGTGTGCTCTGTTCCTCAGCTCACACCAGGAACACTCTGGAAGTCCCTGTCCAACGCAGAGCCCCACATTTGAGCAGGGATACTGACAAACTGAACATTATTCCAAAAAGGGTAACTGGAGGATAAAAATTATGTTCCCGGAGGAAAAAGAGAAGTAAGTAGATAAACACCCTGAGGCCAGGCGCAGTGACTCACGCCTGTAATACCAGCACCTTGGGAGGCCAAGGCAGACAGATCACTTGAGATCAGGAGTTCCAGACCAGCCTGATCAACATGGTGAAAACCCATCTCTACCAAAAAATACAAAAATTAGCCGAGGGTGATGGCATGCACCTGTAGTCCCAGCTACTAGGGAGGCTGAGGCAGGAGAATCACTTGAACCTGGGAGGTGGAGGTTGATGTGAGCCGATATGCCACTGCACTCCAGTCTGGGTGACAGAGTGAGGCTCTGTCTCAAAAAATAAATAAATAGGCCGGGCGCAGTGGCTCATGCCTGTAATCCCAGCACTTTGGGAGGCCGAGGTGGGCAGATCACGGGGTCAGGAAATCGAGACCATCCTGGCTAACATGGTGAAACCTCATCTCTACTAAAAATACAAAATATTAGCTGGGTGTGGTGTCATGCACCTGTAATCCCAGCTACTCGGGAGGCTGAGGCAGGAGAATCGCTTGAACATGGGAGGCGGAGGTTGCAGTGAGTTGAGATTGCACCACTGCACTCCAGCCTGGGTGACAGAGCAAGGCTGTCTCAAATAAATAAATAATTAAATAGGCACATATATACCATGGAATACTATGCAGCCATAAAAAAGAATAAGTTCATGTCCTTTACAGGGACATGAATAAAGCTGGAAACCATCATTCTCAGCGAACTAACACAGGAACAGAAAACCAAACACCTCATGTTCTCACTCATAAGTAGAAGTTGAACAATGAGAACACACGGACACAGGGAAAGGAACATCACACACCAGGGCCTGTTGGGGGGTAAGGCAAAAAGGGAGGGAGAGCATTAGGACAAATACCTAATGCATGTGGGGCTTAAAACCTAGATGATGGTTGATACGTGCAGCAAACCACCATGGCACATGTATACCTATGTAACAAACCTGTATGTTCTGCACATGTATCCCAGAAATTAAGGTAAAATTTAAAAATAAATAAATAAGCTTACTCTGGGGAAAAAGGCAAAAATAAAAATAAAATAAAATTTATAGAACTATAATAACTTCTTCAAATCTCTGAAGGGCTGTCAGAAAAATGTTTACCAAAGGGTTGTATAAGAATGGCCTCAAATATATATTTTGCTACACCAAGATTTTTTCTTCTGTTTTCTCCTCTGTCATTCTCTAATGATTCTCCCTGCTCTAAAATGTTGTTTCTCGTCTCTTCTCATTCCCTTCTCTTTTTCTAGCTTGCTTTCTTTTTCTCTCTCTGACACCTTTCTCTCCTTCCCTTCCTTTCATTAAGTTTCTTCTTTAATTAACAACAATATATAATAAATATATTTTTTTCAAAAAGTTTTGTTTCTTTTTTTTTCTTAGAAAGGTGTGAGTAGGAGGAGAATGAGGAAGAAGAAGAGGCAGAAAGAGGGGAGGGCCCAGGGCGAAGAGATGGGGGAAAAAGAAAAAAGGGGAGGGAGAAGAAGAATAAAAAATAATCTGTTTTTGTTCCCCTTCTGTAACCTGATGTATATAATAAGACAAAGGTGTAAATGATGGTGGTTCCCAGGGCAGGAACAAGAGCATTTTCTCCTAGCGTGGAGAGCAGGAGGGTGAGTAAGGCTGAGCCCTGGGCTTTGGCTGTTATTTATCTCAGGTTCATTAGAGAGACAGAAAAAGTCACAAAACAGTGAGTGTGAATGTTTTACAGACAATGTGAGGCAAATAGAATAGAGAATTTTAGAATATTTTTTAAAGACTTGTAACAAGATTCTTCTTCTAGGAAAGGAGCTTAAGGAAATAATCTAATATTTAGGCATAAAACTATGCACAAGAATGTCTGCCGCAGTATTAATGAAAATAATGAAGAACTGACATACCCTAAATGTCCAACAATAAATGATTAAATTATTTCTGACACACAAATGTCAATTAAGACTATTAAGGAATCAATAAAAATAATTAATAGAGAAATAAATAATGGCATGGGGAAATACAAGATAATGTTGAAATTTTAAAAATAATGAAGATACCAAGTTAAATATATGTAGTAATTTAGTCAATATATTTGTATTGAGCTGCTACTTGCACTACAGCAGATGTTGGACATTTAGTGTTGTGCATAATCCTGCCCTTATGCAGTTTAAATTCAAATAAAAAATACAGATTTTAAATAATTAATTAGACAAATAATTAGTTGCATGCCTTTTGTTCCCTGTTTCAATAAAGAGACATGAATTTGTGAAAAGCTATAAGAAATGAGAAAATATTAATGGTGGATTTTTAGATGGTAAAGCCGTAGGTGCTTGATATATTCCTCGTAAGTTACATATTTTCCAAATTTCCTAGAATAAGAATCTATTACTTTTAAAATCATCTTAAATGTCAATGATAAATAAGAAAAAATATCTAAGGAACACACTTGTGCAATCAATTTCTAACCTTCAGCCTCCCTTCCTTTCTCCTTTACATCATTAGACACCAATGACACCTTCTGTCTTTATGACCTACCTAGAAAACCAAAACAGGCAGTGGCCTTCGTTCTTTTTGAAAAAAATGCTAGACAAACAGAATTTGAGTTGTCAGGTATGCAATAAGGCAAAAGACTGACTGGCTCTTTTCTTACGGAATTCAAAATGTGAAGATAGGAACAGATGCCAGTGAAAATAGGAACAGTAACCAGTGCAACCATTACTGGACACTATGCTGAGCACTCCATGTGTCTCATCTCATTTACTCTTCACTGCAAACTATAGAATAGATTCTGGGTTTAGACCCATTTTACAGATGAGGAAACTGAGGCTCACTGAAGTTAAATAATACCTTGCAGGTGGCAGAGCTAGAATTCAGATTTCCATGGCCTGACTCCAAAGCCCAAGCCCTAAGTAAATCACCAGGAAGAAGACAGAGTTGTGAGTTAAACTGTTCAAGGTCCCAACAGGGAGAGGACCTAACCCAAACCTAAGTATGAGGGGAATCTTCCTGGAAGAAGCAACCTGTACCTGAGACCTCAAGGGTTGCAGACAAGGGCCTGTGAACTGATTCTGGGAAATGAAAGCTCAGTAGGACTAGCATGTGGAATACTGCAGGGGATAAGGGGGAAGGCAGAAATGAGGCCAGAGAATAACCAAGTAACAAATCATATAGGTCCTTGTAAACTCAGTTAGGACATTTCATCTTTATCCTCAAAAATGTTGGGAATCACTAAAGTGTTTTAAGCAGGAAAACATCAGGTCAGTTTTCCACTTACAAAATATAATTCTGGCAACTTGGAGAATAATTTGGATGAATCAAGACTGACGGCCAAGAGGCCAATCAGGAGGCTATAGTCATCAATCAGTAGAAAGATGATGGTGGTCCAAAGCAGGATAGAAGCAACAAGGAGAGAGATAAGATGTCTGGTCCCAGAGGTATTTTGGAAGTAAAGTTGGCAGATGTTGAGGAGGTGAGAGAAAGACAGAAATAGGATGCCAAGATGTTTCTCTAACAGTATGCCAACTGAAGTTCCAGTCATTGAGAGAGGGGACACGGGAAGAGGCTTCCATTCTGTGGAGCAAAATAGGTTCACTTTAGGAAAAGCTAGATTTGAATCACCATTGTGACATTTAGGTGGTAATGCCCAGTACGAAGGCAGATATAAGAGTCTGAAGCTCAGGAGGAGGAGCTCAGCTAGTGGTCCATCTGTCTAACAGTTGAGCCTTGGAAATGGATGAAATTCCCTTGGGAAAGGTGTGTAATGAGAAGACAAGAAGGCTTATGATCAAATCTGAAAATCACCAACATGTAAAATTCGAGGAAAAGAATAAGTCAAAAAAACAAAAAACAAACAAACAAACAAAAAACAGGAAATGAGCAGCTGCCAGGAAGGTAGAAAAAAAAAATGCCTGCCGGGCGCGGTGGCTCAAGCCTGTAATCCCAGCACTTTGGGAGGCCGAGACGGGCGGATCACGAGGTCAGGAGATCGAGACCATCCTGGCTACATGGTGAAACCCCGTCTCTACTAAAAAATACAAAAACTAGCCGGCGACATGGCGGGCGCCTGTAGTCCCAGCTGCTTGGGAGGCTGAGGCAGGAGAATGGCGTAAACCCAGGAGGCGGAGCTTGCAGTGAGCTGAGACCCGGCCACTGCACTCCAGCCTGGGCGGCAGAGCGAGACTCCGTCTCAAAAAAAAAAAAAAAAAAAAAAAAAATGCCTACAGAGGACAAGCATGATGTCATGGAAGCTGCAAAGAAAATTTTTCTGGAAGGCAGAAGTTTTCAGCATGCAAAGAAATGTTAAAAGGATCTAGAAACAAGAAAGTTGTCAGTCACCTTTGGGAAACCGGCTTCAATGGCAAAGTGAGGGTAGAAGCCAGACCGGAGGGTAGCTGTCCGGCAGGCAAGTAGGTGGGAAGAAGTGGAGATAGCACATCCAAGCGCCTGGAAGCATGGCTGCAAAGGCAAGGAGAAAGAGGGAGCTGTAGCTGGTGGAGAAACTGGGCTAAATATTGGTTCCTTCCTACTTCACAGTTATCATGATATAACAGATGAACTAGACCAATTTCTCTTTGCATGCACTAAAACTGATAAGTGGCATTACTACCAATCAGGAACCACTGAGCTTCTAAATCCCCTGATTTCTCCAGGAAGATACCAAAAATAAAGATTATGTAGAACCTCACAATGTTTGATTTGGATTCAAGAAAGCTGCAATTAACCCTTTGATTCTATGTAATAATAAAATTTTATTATTATTTTGATTATAATAACATCAGCTAACACTTGTGGATCACTCACTATGTGCCATGCTACACGTAGCTACACGTACATGTTCTAAAGGCTACACGTATAACTAGTTTGATCCTCACAACAGCACCATGAGATAAATCATTATCGCCATTTTACAGATGCAGAAATTGAGAGAGAGTTGAAGTAACTGGTTCACAATCATAATTGCATGGCAAGCAACTATTGGAGTCTGGATTCTTTAAGGGTGCTTCTCCCCGACTTATCCCAGGGACAGAGGAGAAAAAAAATAAATGAAAGAGTCTAGGGCAGAAAAGGTGAAATAATTCTGAGGTTGCTAGAACACTTCCATTCCAGAAAAGTCCTGGCATGAAAGGAGAACAAACCGGTCTGTAGGTACTCTCAGCTCCTTTTCCCTAGTGGGTCAGGAGCAGACAATGGTATTTCCTAAGCCAAATGCTCTAGGCCTTGCTGGCATCAACCATGTAAGTATGTTCTTTGAAATTCTAGTTGTCTGAAGGTGGGAGCACAGAGGTGTGCTGAATATTCTAAAAGGACTACTGAAGAGTGGAAAGCACAAAGTCCTTCTTGTAAATGGTCCTCCCAACTTGATTCCATATCTGTACAGCTTTCTACCATTTGTTGAGGGCCTGTACACCATTATGTCATTTTATCTGCATGACAAGCCTGAGGGAGGCAAGCCTAGGGAGGAGCTGTGAACCCTGTGAACCCTGGATCTTTATACATCTTTTCCTCTCTTTTTGAAATATTCTGTCTCCTCTCAGTTTTTCTTATGTGATTTGGTTGGCATCTGGCTTATCATTGCCTATTTCTTGTTTTGCTGGGTTAAAGGGAAGGAGAGTAGTAAGAACCTTAAAAAATATATTTTTATTTGGTTTTGAACTAAATGAGATAATGATCTATGTCTCTTCTTAGAAGGAAGAAACACCAATATCAACCCTTTGCCAGCTGCCTGGGTGCATCAGAAATATTCAAGGATAAGTGACACCCACATTTATGAGCCTTGCATTAATCATATTCAGTCAGGGTAGATTTGTTATGATTGTTACGGAATAAGAGAGTTGTGATATGAATTAGACATTATGCAAATATGGCAGAAACTAGTAAAGTGTAATTCCGAAAGTGGTATTTAAAGGATCAGAAAAGGATTCATAGTAAATCTGAAAAGTCAAAAGTCAAGCACATACAGCAACACAAGTGGGCTCATAAAGGGGTAGTGCAGGAGACGTCTGTGGGAAACCATTGCCTCTCTGAGGCAACTGCTCTGGGTGTTGCAGATGAGATGATGGACCTGGAGCTGCTGTTTGTAAAGAGGAATTGCTGGAAGAGCTGGAAGCTACCAGGTACTGCCATGTCTGTCACTCCATCTGATCACATGACCTTCAGAGAGTGATAACAGCTGCTGCCTCACCTCTGCCTTTCAAATCTTATGCAAGTCTCTCTCTTGTACAACTCTGGCTTGAGACCATAAAGGAAACCAAACCTAGTTTCTGATTAAACCAAACTGACACAGTAAAACCCAATTTATCCAACTGGTAAATCTCATTTACCAATGAGAAGGAAAAGACAAACTAAAGTAAGGGTTGACTAACATGAGAAGGGATGTCTGACTAACATGAGATGGGATGTCAATTTAAAGTCACCTCGCCTTTTCTTACACCTCCCGCATGCCCAGTGTGTCAGCACATTTTCTAACACTGCGCCATTATCTCCACAATGGCATGCACATGTATCCCCTCTTCTCCCCATGGTCATTAACCCTGTTCAGATTCTCCTCACCTCTCATCTTGAAGACTGAATGTCTTTCAAGTCCTCCACTCACCCTGCTCTCTCTGGCCTCTTTGTCTTTTGTGCTTGATCTTTCTTCTTCCTGGAATGCTCTTCCCTCCTTTATACTTTAGGTCTTAGTTTAAAGATCACTGTATTTTGGAAAGATTTTGGATATCTCAAAAAATCTGAATTAGATACCACACTGATTTGTTTCTCTATTCTAGTACTTATTACATTTTAGGTCTTATTTAATTGTCTGTGTTCCTCTCCATCCCCACCAACTAGGGCCTGACACATAGGGGTTTAATAATTGTCAAGTGATTGACAGAATGAATGAATGGATGGATGAATGAAAAAGTCTCTCCATTTCCAGTGTGTATTCTCTTTAATATGTTCTACATTCTACACTGAAATAATCTGTGAAAGCCTGGACTCCTTCAGTGGCTTGTCATTGCCAGTGGATAAAATGTGGACTCCTCATCCGTGCATTCAAGAACTACCACATACGGTCTCAGCCTACCTTTTCCTTTTTTTTTTTTCTTTTTTCTTTTTTTTCTTTTTTTTTGAGACGGAGCCTTTCTCTGTTGCTCTGTTGCCCAGAATGGAGTGCAGTGGCGCGGTCTGGGTTCACTGCAACCTCCGCCTATTGGGTGCAAGCGATTCTCCTGCCTCGGCCTCCTGAGTAGCTGGGATTACAGGCGCCCACGACCACACCTGGCTAATTTTTGTATTTTTAGTAGAGATGGAGTTTCACCATGTTGGCCAGGCTGGTCTTGAATTCCTGACCTTGTGATCCACCCGCTTCGGCTTCCCAAAGTGCTGGGATTACAGGCGTGAGCCACCGCGACCAGCCCCAGGCTACCTTTTCTTTTCTTTTCTTTTCTTTTTTTTTTTTTTTTTTTTTTTTGAGATGGAGTCTCGCTCTGTCGCCCAGGTTGGAGTCCAGTGGCGGGATCTCAGCTCACTGCAAGCTCCGCCTCCCGGGTTCACGCCATTCTACTGCCTCAGCCTCCAGAGTAGCTGGGACTACAGTCCACCACCACGCCCGGCTAATTTTTTTGTATTTTTAGTAGAGACAGAGTTTCACCGTGTTAGCCAGGATGGTCTCAATCTCCTGACCTCGTGATCCGCCCGCCTCGGCCACCCAAAGAGCTAGAATTACAGGCGTGAGCCACCGCGTCCGGCCTCCAGCCTACCTTTTCCAAACGTCTCCCAGTATTCTTCCATAAGTATCCTCTATACTTTAACCAAACTTATCAACAAATTGTTCTCTGAAGAAGAGTAATTATTTGCAATAATAATTTCAAAAACAACTTTTATTTATTGAGCATATACTATATGTTAGTAATTGTAGGATCTATTTTATCTATGTTATCTTACTGAATTATTACAATAATCTTGTGAGGCTTTCATCTCTTACCCTTATTTTAAAGATGAGAAAACCAAAGTTCAGAAAAGATAAGTCACTTGCCCTAAGTCACTTGGCCAAAATCACATAACTAGTAGGTGATGAAACCTGTATTTAAATTCATGTATTATCCAAAATCAAGACTATAACCATTCCACTTTACTGCAACAAGTTTTCAATAACCATTTGCTGAATTATTTCATTAACTAAGTGACTAATATAACCTACATACTTTGTATAGCTTATCTCATTAGCATTCACACAACAGCTTTATGAGAGAGAAGCTATTACTATTCCCAGATTACAGATAACAAAAGTGAGACTCAAAGAAGTAAAGTAACTTACTCTAGACCACACATTTCAAAAGGGGGAGAACTGGGAAATTGAACCCTGCTTTGTTTGCCTCCAGGTTGAAGCAACTAACTACTATGCTACACCACTCCTAGTTAGAATCACCAACTGCTGGAGCTAGACTGGCCTCAAGTTACCATCTTGTCTCAGAGCCCTCACTTGATGGATACAAATAACAATTCCCAGGAAGGCTAAGTGGCAGCACTTGATTGTGGTAAAATTTGTCTTCTTTTCTGACCAAAAATGTATCCTAGATGAGAGCCAAGGCTTGCCCATTAGACTACAGGGAACACACCCAGCCCACTCAGTCTTTGCCCATGCTGTACCCTTTGCCTATTAAAATTCAACTTTACTCTGCTGGTCCTGAGGATTTCTGTTTTCTGTTTTCTAAGAATATGAGAGATTTTGAGTCACAGACACATCATAACTACCTTCCAGGAGCTTTAAACCAAATAGAGACTTTACTGATAGGAATGCTGTGACCATTAGACAAAGGTTCTATGAAAACAAGCTCTCAAGACTTTCTATTTATACAAGCACTGGAGCTGGTGAGTTCTGGAAATTGAATGTTTAACCTAAGTGGATCCTAGGGAATTGTCACCTTCCTGGAGGGGTGAGAAATTCAAGAAGAGCTGAAATGCTATAAGAGCTGAAGCCCATCTACTTGGAGACTGGAAATTGAGTGGGGCTAGGGTATAGCACAAGAAAGCAGAGAGGTGGCAAGAGGGTTTCAGACTAAAGAGACACTCTGAATTTTTTTCACTCATTCAATTATTTCTTTTGTCAAAACATATGTATGATGCACCTACTATGAGCCACACTTTGTATGAGAACTTAAAACAGAAGGGCTTAACCTAGGCTAGCACTCAGAGAAAACTCCTGTGAGAGTCCATGTTTATACTGCTATAATGAACTGCCCAAGACTGGGTAATTTATAAAGGAAAGAGGTTTAATTGACTCACAGTTCAGCATGGCTTGGGAGGCCTCAAGAAACATACAATCATGGAGGAAGGTGAAGGGGAAGCAAGGCACCATCCTCACAAAACGTCAGGAAGGAGAAGTGCCGAGTTAAGGGGGAAGAGCCCCTTATAAATCCATTAGATCTGTGAGAACTCACTCATTATCACGAGAACAGCATGAGGGAAACCATCCTTATGATCCAATTACCTCCATCTGGTCTCTCCCTTGACACTTTGGGATTATGGAGATTACAATTCAAGATGAGATTGGGGTGTGGACACAAAACCTAACCATATCAACTCCTCTCCCAAGGAGAGAAGTTTTCTCTGAGATCTGAAGCTAGGAGATTGGGTAAAAACAGAGAAAACATTCCAGGCAGGTACAAATAGCAGCTGTAATGGCCCTGAGGTGAAAGAGAACATAATACTTTGGAGGAACTGAATGAAGGCCACTCTGCATGGGGAACTATTACGATGAAATGGGATAATGGATTGGTTAGCAGGTTCAAATTGTGGAGAGCCTTTTAGTTTATTTTATGAATTTTTATAATTAGTATATGGCAGTTTTAAAACTTGATCCAAAAATTATCTGATACTCCTCCTATTAAGAAGAGCTTTCCTTCCCTCTCCTTAAATTTGGGCCTTGTGATGCTGTGCCAGATTCTCGCCTCAGGCAGGTCTTAAAAAATGGCACCTTCTACTTCCTGGCTTTGTTTCCAGCCACCATGTTTCCAGGAAGCCCTGGCAGCCTATGGAGAGGCCATGTGGACGGGAACTAAGGTCTCTGACTCTGAACTTGCAGACAATAGCCGGCATTAACTTGTCAACCATATGAGTGAGCTATCTTGGATGTAGATTCTCCATTCCCTAGTCAAGCCACTTCAGCTGACGCTGTAAGAAGCAGAGATGAGCCTTCCCTGCTGAACCCCATCTAAACTGTAGATTCTTAACGTAGATAAATGATTGCTATTATTTTCAAGACAATAAAGTTTGGAGTATTTTGTTAAATAGTAATAGATATCAAAAATATAGGTAAATGAGAAGCCATCGAAGAAAGTTGAGTTTTAAGAAGTTTATTTCTCATTATAGTTTTCTCTTCATATAATGGAGTATATCACGGTTTTTTAATTCATAGAGTTGCTCTGAGGACTGAATAATATGGTAAAAGTAAAGTACTTGCACAGTGTTGGGTATTGAAAAAGCCTTCAAGAAGTGTTACTTATTACTGTTATTTTTAGAGCTTAGAGGAAAGGATGATGGAACATTATTCCAGGAGTCAAAGGATAAGTTATTGGTCACTTGGACTAGAATGGTAAAAGTAGTGATAAAATAGATGGATTAGGGAGTTATTTAGGATGTAGAAATGATGGGCAGTCATAATAATTAATGGATGTGGAAGCTGAGGGAGAATAAAAACTCAAGAACAATGGAAGGATTCTGGCCTTGGAACTGGGCCAACAAGAGTAGCAGATAACAGCTGAATTTGCTTTCCAAAATCTTTTCACCCTCCAGGTAATTTTTCCCCACTGTACTTCTGAGAAATCAACCTGCCTCCACTCTTAATCCATTTGGTTTGAGCAGAGCAGGTCCACTCCACTTCCTTCTTCAGATTAGACATATTACCCAAGCCTTAGCCAATCTCCCAGGCAAGTTGTTCCAGGATTGGCACATGACCCAAACAGGCCAATCAGAGCCAATAAGACTCAATTTTAGGGCATTTTATTTGTTTGAGTTTGGAAAAGGAGTCTCTCTCTTTACTTTGGAACTTAAGCCTGTAACCATTAATATATAAAACTAGAACTATTGCAGTCATCTTACATCTGACCATAGAGCCAACACTGTGTGAAAAGAGAAAAACTAGAAGGTGATGGCATTGTTGGAGCTCTGGATAAAGCTACACCGCTTGAGATATACCACAAGACCTTTTAGTTATATGAGCTAAAGGATTTCTTTTTTTCTTTTGCTTTCTTTTTCACATAAGCCAGTTTGACTTGAGTGATGAAATAGCCTACACTGTTGCACTGTTGCATTTGAAACAGCCTACACTGATACATTAGTGATTCAAGAGAAAACCGGAAGAGAACAGGTATTGTGTTACAGCTGATAGATATTGGTGACTAGAGAGAGAAGTTAGGGTTGAGCATAAATTGGAGTGAACTGAGGCACAATTGGAAGTAGGAGAAACAGAAATGAAAAGCCTAAACCAGTCAGAAAATTGTGGTCATCTCACACTTTATTAGTCATCAGAAAAATGCAAATAATATCATAATGTGACACCATCATACATCTACCAGAATGACTAGAACCAACAACAACAACAGAAAAAACAATTTCAAGTATTGGCAAGGATGTGAATTAGTTAGAACTCTTACACACTGCCAGTGGTATTGTAAGTCTATGCAGCCACTTTGGAAAACTGATTGGCAGTATCAGTTTACTGTTCAAGCATACCCTGTGATACTAGATGTATAACCAACAGAAATACATGCATATAAGCACCATAAGATGTACAAGAATGTTCATTGCAGGTCTACTTGTAATACTCAAACTGGACACTACTCAAATTCTACTTAGCCATAGAAAAAATTGTGGTGTATTTTCTCAACAAAATACTATAAAACAATGAAAATTAATGAACCACAAAGCTCAAAACCAGGCAGAACAAATTTATGGTGCTATAAGTCAGAATATTCATTAGGCTTTCGGAAGGTAGTCCGTGGAAGGAGCAATGGTGAGGGGACTGTCTGGGATGCAGGTAACTTCTTATTTCTTAATCTGAGTTCTGGTTGCACAAGTGTGATCACTTTGCAAAATTTTACCTACAATTTGTACATTTTTCTGAATATTTTCTATACCCCACTAAAAGTTCAAAAAATAGAAATGTGGGTATGAGGGCCATAAACCAGTAGAGTAAAGTTGGAAAGGAGGCTGGAGAGCTGAAAGTGGGTTTCATGTCCAGCATCTTGAAATTTTGGAATCCAGGAAATGGGAGAGACTAAATGAACATAGAAATGGGTGACCTTCCCTTAAGAGATGCCACTCCTTGATGTTGGGGAGCCCAATGTTGACCCTTCCCTGATAGGGCAAAGTAAGACCAATCAAATGGAGCTGCCTTCTGTCCTCTCTAAGAATCCGGCCCTTGCCCTACAGGTGGGAACTGTGGGAGATGCAGCCTTGTTTATCTGATAGGCTAGATTCCCTGATAAGGTTGGAGACTGCCTTTTGGGAATTGTTTCAGTGAACTTTGGAGAGTCTTGTGGGGAAAACAGACAGAGGCATTGGTTTCTTTGGACCTCAGGCTTGAAAACTCTTCAACTAAGTCTCACTGCCTCTGAAGAAGAAGGAATTTGACTTAATTTCCTGCAGAGTCAATAGATGAAAGAGGCAGAGAGGGCTATGTATATTCCGTGAACTCCTAAATTCCAATTTCTTCACATCTTTTCCAGTGCCATTAACTATCCTTCCTACAGGGTCAGTTCAGGTTCACCTCCCTTCTCCTGGAGTTCAAGGAGTCCCTAGCCTCCCAGCTCTGTGGCTGACAACCCTCCTTCCACAGAATAGTCAGAAGAATTCTCCTAACATGCAAGTCTCATTGATCATGCCACTCTCCTTCCTATGAACTTTAATGCATCCTCCATCCTGAGTTTCAGCCCAAACTTCATCAAGAAGCACAAAGCCTCATGACCTAGCCCTTGACCATGTTTTCTAACATCATCTCTGGCCTTCTCGTTCCCTCACAATCCAACACTTCAGCCATGCCCAGCATCCCAGAGAGCAGGTAGAATGCTGAATGTGTAGGTGGTGTTACACTTCTGTGCTTTTAGCCCAAACGCTCTTTCTTCTTTGTTTTCCTGTTGATACTTATTTACCTTTGAAAAACCACACCTAGGGATCACTTCTTTTGGGTAGCCTTCCCTGAGAGCTCCTACTCCTTCCTCTCATTCTGATTTTCTGTTTTCTTTCACTGTACATGTTACATGGTTCTGTATTTATGCACAATGGTGTAGCTTTCCTATTAGAAGTCCAGATACTTAAGTGGCCAGGATTTTGTCTTGTCAATCTCAATCCCTGATTCTTAGAATGGCATTTGGCATGTGATAGATTCTCAAGAAGGTTTTGATAAACACAGTCTTCAAAGCATAGCTCTGTGTGTTATCATTGAACTGTAACTTTCAAGAGACTTTTTAAAATCATTTTTACTGTTTATATGCATACATGGTTTAACTAACGATGATAATAAGCATAACTAAAACTTTATAACTGCTTTATGAAGGGTGTTACTTCATTTGATCCTTGCAACAGGGAGCCTGGTAGAATGGCCTCTTTCTTTTTGTTTTTGGAGATGGGTTTTTATTTATTTATTTATTTTAATTTTTATTGTACTTCAAGTTCTGGGATATATGTGCAAAACGTGCAGCTTTGTTACATAGGTATATACATTCCATGGTGGTTTGCTGCACCCATAATCCTGTCATCTACATTAGGTATTTATCCTAATGCTATCCCTCTCCTAGCCCCAATCCCGTGACAGGCCCTGGTAAGTTATGTTTCCCTCCCTGTGTCCATGTGTTCTCATTATTCAACTCCCACTTATGAGTGAGAACATGCAGTGTTTGGTTTTCTGTTCCTAAGTTAGTTTGCTGAGAATGCTGGTTTCCAGCTTCATCCATGTCCCTGCAAAGGACATGAACTCCTCCTTTTATATGGCTGCATAGTATTCCCTGGTTCTGTCATTGATGGGCATTTGGGTTGGTTCCAAGTCTTGGCTATTGTGAACTATGCTGCAATAAACATATGTGTGCATGTGTCTTTATAGTAGAATGATTTATAATCCTTTGTGTTTATACTCAGTAATGGGATTGCTGGGTAAAATGGTGTTTCTGGTTCTAGATCCTTGAGGAATCACCACACTGTCTTCCACAATGTTTGAACTAATTTACATTCCCACCAACGGTATAAAAGTGTTCCCATTTCTCCACCTCTTTTCCAGCATCTGTTGTTTCCTGACTTTTTAATGATCACCACTCTAACTGGCATAATATAGTATTTCATTGTGGTTTTGATTTGCATTTCTCTAATGACCAGTGATGATGAGCTTTTTTTCATATGTTTATTGGCTGCATAAATGCCTTCTTTTGAGAAGTGTCTGTTCATATCCTTTGCTCATTTTTTGGAGGGGTTGTTTTTTCTTTAAATTTAAGTACCTTGTACATTCTGGATATTAGCCCTTTGTCAGATGCATAGATTGCAAAAATGTTCTCCCATTCTGTAGGTTGCCTATTCACTCTGATGGTAGTTTCTTTTGCTGTGCAGAAGCTCTTTAGTTTAATTAGATCCCATTTGTCAATTTTGGCTTTTGTTGCCATTGCTTTTGGTGTTTTAGTCATGAAGTCTTTGCCTATGCCTATGTCCTGAATGGTATTGCCTAGGTTTTCTTCTAGGGTTTTTATGGTTTTACATCTTATGTTTAAGTCTTTAATCCATCTTGAATTAATTTTTGTATAAGGTGTCAGGAAGGGGTCCGGTTTCAGTTTTGTGCATATGGCTAGTCAGTTTTCCCAACACCATTTATTAAATATGGAATCCTTTCCCCATTGCTTGTTTTTGTGAAGTTTGTCAAAGATCAGATGGTTGTAGATGTGTGGCATTATTTCTGAGGCCTCTGTTCTGTTCCTTTGGTCTATATATCTGTTTTGGTACTGGTACCATGCTGTTTTGGTTACTGTAGCCTTATTGAAGTCAGGTAGCATGATGCCTCCAGCTTTGTTCTTTTTGGCTTAAGATTATTTTGTCTATATGTTCTTTTTTTGGGTTCAGAATGGCCTCTTTTAAAGCCAGTCCCACAGATAGACCAGCAGAGAAGTCTTTAAAAAAAAGAGGAGGAGCTATTAGACGACCCCTTGATATTTATTTGTCTCTCAGCTTTTAAAAATTTATATTTTATATATTTTATAATATACACAATAGTACATTAGTGCATGTTTGTAACTTATAAATGAATAAACAAATATATTTTTTGGGGGGAGAGCTTAAAATTGGTTCACTGATAGAGTGCATGATCAAAAAGGTCTGGTGACACTGTGTTAGAGAGCACATGGGCCTCTGTGTTTCAGTACTTGAGCAAGGAGACTTATGTAGTCTGCCAGCTGGATTGCAGGGTATATATTTTATAGTTTGGTGACATTTCTCTGCCTAGGTTATGTGCCTGAGCTCAATTCTCATCTTCCTGTTTTTCTTATTCCTGTTTCCCAATTACTAGTAGTGACATTTAACAGTAGCATTTAACATACATTGAGCACTCATTCTGTGTGAGGTGCTATGCTAAATATTTCCATATATTATCTCATATAATACTTATAATAGAACAGAGAGAAAAAAATGGCAGATAGGAGGCAGGACTAGCTTGCAGCTCCCACTCGGATGGACGGAGCACTGTGTGGAACTCACATCATGAACTTGTGCTCCAAGAACTACTGAATTCCAAAGATAAATGACATAATCTCTTGGGAGCTCCACGGCCCCACCTACCACCTGAGAAACCCAGATACTTATCCAAAAGACCTTAAAGCAAGCTTACATCTTCCCTATACTACTGCGGCTGATGCTTTTTTGAAAACACCACCTCTGGACTGGAGGCCAACCAATACAAAACTAGGGTGCTAAACAAAACTACAACCAAGGACCCTAACAGAGTCCACTTCACTCCCCTGCTACCTCCACCAGAGCAGGCGCTGGTATCCACAACAGAGAGACCTGAAGACAGATCCCAGGACTCTTTGCAGACACTCCCCAGTACCAGCCCAGAGCCTTGTAGCTCCACTGGGTGACTAGACCCAGAAGAGAAATAATAATCACTACATTTCAGCTTTCGGGAATCTACATCCCTAGGGGAAGTGGGACAGTGCCACATCAAGGGAACACACCATGGGACAAAAGAATGTGAACAGCAGCCCTTGAGTCCCAGATCTTCCCTCTGACATAGTCTACCTAAATGAGAAGGAACCAGAAAAACAATTCCAGTAATATGACAAAACAACATTCTCTAACATCCTCAAAAGATCACCCTAGCTCACCAGCAGTGGATCTAAACCAAGAAGAAATCTCTTAATTGCCAGAAAAAGAATTCAGAAGGTCAATTATTAAACTACTCAAAGAGGCTAGAGAAAGGTGAATACCAACTTAAATAAATTTTAAAAATAATACAGGATATGGATGGAAAAATCTCCAGAGAAATACATACCATAAATAAAAAACAATCACAACTTCCAGAAACAAAGGACAGGTTTAGAGAAATGCAAAATACACTGAAGAGTCTCAGCAATATAATGGAACAAGTAGAAGAAAGAACTTCAGAGCCTAAAGACAAGGCTTTCAAATTAATCCAATCCAACAAAGACACAGAAAAAATAATTTTAAGAAAATGAACCAAGCCCCCAAGAAGTTTTGGATTATGTTAAACAACCAAACCTAAGAATAATTGGTGTTCACAAAGAAGAAGATAAATCTAAAGTTTGGAAAACATATTTGAGAGAATAATCAAGGAAAACTTCGCTGGCCTTTCTAGAGACCTAGCCATCCAAATACAAGCAGCTCAAAGAACAGCCGGCAAATTAATCGCAAAAGGATCATCACCTAGGCACATAGTTATCAGCTTACCTAAAGTTAAGATGAAGGAAAGAATCTTAAGAGCTGTGAGGCAAAAGCATCAGGTAACCTATAAAGGAAAACCTATCACATTAACCGTAGATTTCTCAGCAGAAACCCCGCAAGCTAGAGAGGATTGGGGTCCTATCTTTAGCCTCTTGAAACAAAATAATTATCAGCCAAGAATTTTGTATCTGGCAAAACTAAGCTTCATGAATGAAGGAATGATACAGTCTTTTTCAGACAAACAAATGCTGAAAGATGTTGCCACTATCAAGCCAACACTACAAGAACTGCAAAAAGGAGCTCAAAATCTGGAAAGAAATCCTTGAAATACACCAAAATAGAACCTCCTTAAAGCATAAATCTCACAGGACCTATAAAAGAATAACAACATGAAAAATGAAAGATATTCAGGCAACAGTTAGCATGATAGATAGAATAGTACTTCACATATCAATACTAACATTGAATGTAAATGGCCTAAATGCTCCACTTAAAAGATACAAAACGGCAGAATGGATAAGAATTCACCAACCAAGTATATGCTCTCTTCAGGAGACTCACCTAACACATGACTCACATAAACTTAAGGTAAAGGGGTGGAAAAGGATATTCCGTGCAAATGGATACCCAAAGTTAGCAGGAGTAGCCATTCTTATATCAGCCAAAACAGACTTTAAAGCAACAACAATGGTTTAAAAAGACAGAGGGACATTATATAATGATAAAATGAATGGTCCAACAGGAAAATATCACAATCCTAAATACATATACACCTAACATTGGAGCTCCAAAATTTATGAAACTATTACTATTACACCCCGTGATGTAATAAGAAATGAGATAGATGGCAAGAAAATGATAATGGGGTACTTCAATACTCCACTGACAGCACTAGACAGGTCATCAAGGCAGCTAACAAAGAAACAATGGACTTGAACTATACCCCAGAACAAATGAACTTGGCAGATATTTACAGAACATTCTATCCAACAACTGCATAATATACATATTCATCAGCATGTAGAACGTTCTCCAAGATAGACCATATGGTAGGCCACAAAACAAGTCTAAATAAATTTAAGAAAATAGAAATTATATCAAGTACTCTTGCAGACCACAACGGAATAAAATAAGAAATCAACTCCATAAGAAACTCTCAAAACTGTACAAAATTCATGGAAATGTAATAACCTGCTCCCAAATGATCACTGGGTCAACAATAAAATCAAGATGAAAATTTTAAAAGTATTCAAACTGAACAATAATAGTGACACAACCTATCAAAACCTCTGGGATACAGCAAAAGTGGTGCTAAGAGGAAAATTCATAAGCATTAAATGCCTACACCAAAAAGTCTGACAGAGCACAAATAGGCAATCTGAGGTCACACCTCAAGGAACTACAGAAACAAGAACAAACCAAACCCAAACTCAGCAGAAGAAAAGAAATAACAAGGATCATAGCAGAACTAAATGAAATTGAAACAACAACAAAAAGTATAAAACATAAATAAAGTGAAAAGCTGGCTCTTTGAAAAGATAAGCAAAATTGATAGACCATTAGTGACATTAGCCAAGAAAAGAAGACAGAAGATCAAAATTAGCTCAATTAGAAACAAAATGGGAGATATCAACTGATACCACAGAAATGCAAAAGATGTTCAAAGCTACTATGAACACATTTAGGCACACAAACTAGAAAACCTACAGGAGATGGACAAATTCCCGACAATATATAACCCTCCTAGATTAAACCAGGAAAACATAGAATCTCTGAACAGACCAAAAACAAGCAATGAGATTGAAATGGTAATTTTTAAATTGCTAACAACAAAAAAAAAATCCAAGACAAGATAATTCACAGCTGAATTCTATCAGATATTCAAAGAAGAATTGATATCGATCCTATTGACACTATTCCACAAGATAGAGGAAGAGGGAATCCTCCCCTAATCATTTTACGAAGCCAGTATCATCACCCTAATATCAAAACCAGGGAAGGACATAACAAAAAAGAAAACTACAGACCAATATTCCTAATGAAAATAGATGCAAAAATCCTCAGCAAAATATTAATGAACCAAATCCAACAATATATTGAAAAGATAATCCACCATGATCAAGTGGGTTTCATACCAAGGATGGTTTAACATATGTAAGTCAATAAATGTGATACACCACATAAACAGAATTAAAAACAAAAATCACATGATCATCTAAATAGATTCAGAAAAAAGCATTCGACAAAACCCATCATTGTTTTATGATTAAAACCTTCAGCAAAATCAGCATAAATGGGACATATCTTAAGGTAATAAAAGCTATCTATGACAAACACACAGCCAACATTATATTGAATGGGAAAAGTTGTAAGCATTCTCTATAAGAACTGAATCAGGAAAAGGATGCCCACTTTCACTTCTATTCAACATAGTACTGGAAGTCCTAGCCAGAGCAATCAGACAAGAGAAAGAAATAAAGGGCATGCAAATTGGTAAAGAGGAAGTCAAACTGTCACTGTTCACAGAAGATATGATTGTATACCTAGAAAACCCTAAAGCCTCATCCAAAAAGCTCCTAGATCTGATAAATGAACTCAGTAAAGTTTCAAGTTGCAAAATCAATGTATACAAATCAGTAGCTCTGCCATACACCAACAGCAACCAAGTTGAGAATCAAATCAATAACTCAACCCCTTTTACAATAGCTGCAAAAACTAAAATAAAATAAAATAAAATTCTTGGGAATATACCTAACCAAGGAGGTGAAGCACTTCTCCAAGAAAAACTACAAAACACTGCTGAAAGAAAACATAGATGACCCAAATAAATAGAAATACACCCCATGCTCATGGATAGGTAGAATCAATATCGTGAAAATGACCATACTACCAAAAGCAACCTACAAATTCAATGCAATGCCCAACAAAATACCATCATACTTCTTCACCAAACTAGAAAAAAACAATCCCCAAAGTCATAGAATTTTAGGAACCATGGATAAATACTGGAACCAAAAAAGAGCCCAAATAGCCAAAGCAAGACTAAGCAAATAGAACAAATCTGGAGACATTACATTACCTGACTTCAAACTACACCATAGGCCATAGTCATCAAAACACCTGGTACTGGTATAAAAACAGGCACATAGACCAATGGAACAGAATAGAGAATCCAAAAATAAAGCCAAATACAGCCAACTGATCTTCAACAAAGCAAACAAAAACATAAAGTGGGGAAAGGACACCCTATTCAACACATAGTGCTGGGATAATTGGCAAGCTACATGTAGAAGAATGAAACTGGATCCTCATCTCTCACCTTATACAAAAATCAACTCAAGATGGATCAAAGACTTAAACTTAAGACCTGAAACCACAAAAATTCTAGAAGCTAACATCAGAAGAACCCTTCTAGACATTGGCTTAGGCAAAGACTTCATGACCAAGAACCCAAAAGCAAATGCAACAAAACAAAGATAAATTGATGAGACTTAATTAAACTATTAAGCTCTACACAGCAAAAGAAATAATCAGCAGAGTGAACAGACAACCCAGAGAGTGGGAGATAATGTTTGCGAACTTTGCATCCGACAAAGGACTACTGTCCAGAACCTACAAAGAATTCAAACAAATCAGAAAGAAAAAAAAATCCCATCAAAAAGTGGGCTAAGGATATGAATAGACAATTCTCAAAAGAAGATATACAAATGGCCAACAAACATATGAAAAAATGCTGAACATTACTAATTATCAAGGAAATGCAAATCAAAACCACAATGCAATACCACCTTACTCCTGCAAGAATGGCCATAATTACAAAATCAAAAAATAATAAATGTTGGCGTGGATGTGGTGAAAAGGAGACACTTTTACACTGCTAGTGGGAATATAAACTAGTACAACCACTAGGGAAAACAGTGTGGAGATTCCTTAAAGAACTAAAAGTAGATCTACCATTTGATTCAGCAATCCCACTGCTGGGTATCTACCCAAAGGAAAATAAGTCATTATACAAAAAGATATCAATCAAGTGGATAAAGAAAATATGATATTTTATATATATAGTATACAGTATATATATATAGTATATAGTATATATATATATTTACACACACACATATACCATCAAATACTACTCGACCATATAAAAGAACAAAATCATGGTATTTGCAGCAACCTGGATGGAATTGGAGACCATTACTCTAAGTGAAATAACTCAGGAATGGAAAACCAAACATCATATGCTCTCACTCATAAGTGAGAGCTAAGTTGTGAGGACACAAAGGCATAAGAACAATACAATGGACTTTAGGGACTTGAGGGAAAAGGTGGGAGGTCGAAGAGGAATCAAAGACTACACATTGGGTAGGGTGTACACTGCTCGGGTGAAAGGTGAACTGAAATCTCAGAAATCACCGCTAAATAACTTATCCATGTAACCAAACACCACCTACTGCCCAAAAACCCATTGAAATGAAATAATGATAATAAAATACTCATAATAATTCTATGAGGTAGGTTTTATTATCCCTGGTTTACAAATGAGGAAACTAAGGTGAAAAAACTTGCCCAAGGTCCCAGAGCTATATGGTGGAGCAGAGATTCAGTCCTACCTCTTGAATAAAAAAGGTGGAATTGAAGAATAGTTCCGGATTCAAACATAGATTTTATCATTTATTAGAAAAGCTTTGCAACAGTATTGTCTTTACTTAGAGACAAGTGACCTGTTGTTTTAATGTCTAGTCTAACCCTGTAATGGCACTCCTAGCCAGACACAAATGAAACATGATGCATATGGAATTCAGCGTTTCTGAAAGATGTGCATGCCTCACAGTACAAGTGGGAAACTACTCTTGTAAATAGCATAATTTTTAACCGCCTCTACCCCCACCACCACTCCCATCATGGCAAAATACCCAAAGTCATTAGGGAGTAAGTACGTCAGTGTTTGACCTGAGTCTCAAATAAAAGTGCAGCAAGCCAGTATGCCTTAGTTTCTGATGGCAAGACCTCACCGAATTGCTTATTTGAAGCCAGCATCAGAAAGAAAGGAGAAAGGGGTGATGAATTTTCCAAGGCAGGCAGGGAAATAGATACCAGAGCAACTGAGAATGGCTCTAACTACCTACTTCTCTAGTGGCCTGGGAACACATCCTGGGGCATGGCTTTTCATGATATAGTGTACTTCCTTTATGCCCTGAGATTTCCCTGTGGATCCTGGATCCTCAGGGATACATCATACAAGGCTCACTCTTCTACCTAACATCTGTGTTTTGCATATTGCTATGCAGTTATCCCATCTCCCAACTGCCCATTGGCAAATGCACAACACTTCAATCTACCCAGGTAATGCTTAGTGGGGAAATAGGATGTCAATGAATCCAGAGAACCTGTGATGATGACATAATGCCTTGGCCAAGGTCATCCTGTGATTAAATGAAAAATGAAACTCAAGCTTTGTGTCTGTACTGACATCTGTGTATAACCCATTAGTTTTTGGAACCTGACTTGGACACCTTAGGAGTGTCACGTTCACAGTGTACTTGAGGAGCTTAACTGAGACTGTATCTTCTTTTTTCCTTCCCTCTTCTTTTTGAGAAACATGGTCTGGCAAGGAGCAGAGCAACTTTTCCCAGGCATTCAAGTTTGAGTTGGTTTATTTCTGGTGCACTGGGTGGGGTAAGCCAGGAGACCCAACTAGGATACCCCATCCTGCTGCTAGGAATAGAAGTAGGAGGCATCCAGTTTTCCACTGAATGGGAGCCCAGGCTGAGTGACTACAACAAAGCCTCAAATTAACATAGATCAGCAGAGGGGAAAGTGACCCAGGCAAGGATGGTGAAGTAGATGATGACAATGACAAAATAATAATAATAATAATAATAGTTATAGCAGTTGGAATGCATTTTACATGCATTAGCTCATGTAACCTAACCTGACATTATTATTGATACCACATGTGTACATTTGTGGAAATATAGGCACAGAGTGATTAATTCACTTAAGTCATATAGCTCAAAGGTAGAAGAGCTCAAAATCCAATGTGTGGCATCAATAGCTGAGTTAAAGGATATTCTTTTAGACAGCAGAAGCGTTTTTATAAATGCAATCTGACCTAACACCCGGATGACCAAATGATCATCTGTAAAATAAACAAAACCAAAATGGCCCAACTACCATTCTGGTTGGAGGGGGAAAAGGGAAGAGGAGAAGATGCTGAAGCCTCACTCTCTTGGCCCCTCAACCATGCCAGTCCTGGAGAGGAAGAGGAGCTTCTGTAGAACACAGTTTTTCAACCACTGGTCTGCTCTGTCATCACCATCACCCTCCTTTTTTTGTTGTTGTTGTTGTTTTTTGTTTGTTTGTTTTTGTTTTGAATGGCTACATATATTTTGATGTATTCAAACACCAAAAGTACGTAGCAATGGAAAAGATGCACTATTCCTACATGAAACAAATAAATGAATTTCACGGATAGAACATTGAGTCAAAAAGCTAGATATAAGAGTATCTAATGTTTGTTTTCATTATAAGAAATTTCAGAAACTGGTAAATCCAATCTATGGTAACAGAGGACACTAGCATGACTGACTAGCTTTGAGAGCATCTCTTATTTTTAAAAGTAAGAAAACAAAAGTCTGATAAAGGAAATGACTTAATATTTGATTTAGAGTCAAGTGGAATTCAAAGTTTCCATCTCCTACAGTATTTTTACAAATACCCAATTTCTTGCAAATATTTACTGAAATCTTTCTGCTTGTTAGGTGCTAGGTGTTCTTTTAGACCCTGAGCACTCAATAGTAAATAAAATAGATAATCTCATATTCCCATGTTGTCTGTATTCTAATTGGGAGATATTGGCTGTAAGAAAATGAATGAATACATGAATAAATCAATTAAGAAAATACCAGATAGTGATAAGTAAAATGTAGAGAATTAAAACAGGTAAGAGATTACAAGTGACTATCTGGCTAGTTCAGATTAGATGATCAGAAAGACGTGACTTGCAAGCTAAGACCTGAGGGACAAGAAGTGGCCAGCCACATGACAAGGAAAAGGTATTCCAGGCAGAAGGAATAAAGCGCCGAGGACCTAAGGTGTTAAGGAACTTGGTTGTGGAACAGCACTTGGTCAGTATGGCGGAGCCAAGTGAGCCAGAGAAAGAGCGGTACAAATTAAAGTCAGAGTGGTAGGAGGCAGCCAGAACATAGAGGGATTGCTAAACTGGGAAGAAGTTTGGATTTTTGTTGAGTAGGAAAGCCACTAGTGAATTTTAGGCAAGTGAGGAAAGTGACGTGACATGATTATGTTTTGAGAAAGTCACTCTGCCTGCTGTGAAGAGAATGGATCATAGCAAAGCAAGCATGGAAGCAGGAAGATCTGTTAGAAAACAAGTGCCTAAATCTAGGCCAGAGATAACAGTGGCGTGAACTAGAGAAGGCTGGGAATACTAAGGATATAATTCGGAGGGATTTGTTTATAGATCAGATATAGAGGAAAAAGGGAAAAAGAACTTCATGAAAATCCCAAGACTTTTGATTTGAACAACTTAGGGATTGTGGAACACTAGGCAAAAGCATGTGTGTTGGGAAGATAAACCAAGAATTCCCATTTCAGCAGGTCAAATTTATGATGCCCATCAGACATACATGAGAAGAAGTTGAATATACAAATGGTGTCCAAAGGAGAGGTTAAGATTGGGCTTAATTTTAGGAATTCTCACATAGCTATCAAAAGTAAACCACGGAGCCAGATGAGGTTACCTGAATGAAGAGGAGATAGAGAAACTGAACAGTGATCTGGGGCATTCGAACATCAAGAGAGAGAATGAAGCAGGAGCCAGCAGAGGTCTCAGAGAAGACATGACCAGAGAAGAAGAAACCAAGGAGAGCATGATTTCATAGCAGCCAGAAGAATGTTTCCAGAAAAGGGAATGATGGCCCATGATAAATACTACTAAGGCGTCAAGTAAGATGAGAAGAGAGAAGTGATTTGGATTTAGCACTCCAAGCGTGCTCAGTGGAATGGTGGGACTGACTGCAGTGGGTGGAGGAGCAAATGTGAGATAAGGAAGTAGAGAAAGATTATAGATGACCCTTTTGAAGTAGGAGGTGGGACTGAACTCCAGAGGTGAGGCTCAGACACCAGACCAGATTGAGAACTAGGGAAGAGGCAAAAACACCTCTCCATGAGACATGCCTACCAGTGCCATATCAGTTTATCATTGCCATGGCAACACCCAGAAGTTGCTGCCCCTTTCCAGTGGCAAAGCAACGACCTGACAACCAAGAAGTTACTTCCCTATTTCTAGAAATAGAGAATACCCTTCTCTTTATTTTGCATATATTAAAATTATAAATATTCACTTTTAATTATATGCAAGTTAAAGAGAAGACTATGCAGAAGTCACTCAGAACTGCCTCTGAGCTGCCACTCTAGGCACAGAGCCTATGGGGTAGCCCTGCTCCACAAGGAGCAGTACCTCTGCTGTTACTGTACACTGCCACTTCAATAAAAGTTGCTGTCTAACACTGCTGGCTTACCCTTGAATTCTTTACTGGGTGAAGCCAAGAACCTCCATGGGCTAAGCTCCACTTTTGGAGCTTGCCTACCCTGGATCACCTTCAAGAAGGTTTTCTGTGGAAGAAAGCCAAGAAATTAGATGGTAGTCTAAAGGAAGATGTAAAATCAAGGAAGTTCTTCTTTCTATTTGATATTGCTTTTAATTGGAGACATTTGTGCTTGTTTTTAATGTTTATGGGATTAATCCAATAGAGAAGAAAAATAAATGAGATACAGGAGGAATTTTTTCCCTTGAGAAGGAAAAAAGCCATTGAGAATATAGGAGTAGATGGAATCCAGAGTGCTAGTGGAAGGGGCTTCATTTTTCGTAATGCAAAAGTAATATTTTTAGCAAAAAAAATAAAATAAAATCACATTGTGCAGGACTTTGCCAAGTGTACTTGGCTCTAGCAATCATCCTCTTCCCTAAGCCATGTGGCAATAAAAGAAAAAATCCCTGCATGCTCCCAAATACTTCATGTGGGCCATGAAACTGCTCCATTGAGCGCCAACTAACAGTTTTCTACCTGTTCCCTCTTTCTTGCCTGTCTTCCCAGCACTGGGGACCAAGTCTCAGGGCCAAGTAAAGGGAGTTTTAAACTGAGAAAGGGATCAGGGGATCTGGGGAAGGGTGATACAGCAAAGTTCTGCCCTGGGATCAAGACCAACAGCTGGCAAAGCGCAGTTGGTAAGCTATTCTGAAGTCCTCCTGAGAACCATTGCAACTTCCTAGTTAGAGGAGTTGTCACCGATCTTCAAGATGTAATGTTACATTCCTCTGCTTCTATCTATGATAGAGTAGCTTGTAGCTTCCACAAGAACCAATGAGAAACCTGGATAAAATACAAAATTTTTAAAATCTATTTGAAGCCATCAAAGAGCAACTAGGACTTAAGGGACAGAACTCTGAAGAGGATATGAGCCCCACTTCTGTTTTGCCCCTTGGGGCATTTGCTGAGTCTTAAGCTGTCAGAGCAAGAGGCTTAAAGGCCAAACAGAAAGTGTTGGAAGAGCTCAGGAGAAGTTTTAGCAGGCGCAGAGTGCTCTGGAAATAAAAATTGGAATCCAGGAGCAACCAAGTAAGAGAGGGTCCTGATAAACACCTAAAGATCTCACTTAGAACCCTGGAGGGCTATAGGCTCACTACAGAAATTAGGCAGAGATAGGGCAGTCTTAACAAAGGTCAAAATCAACCTTGACTCAGCTGAGTCCTAATTGGATTGAATTACTCTAACTGCCTGCCAGAAAAGAAAATCTGTCATCTTGCATATACCAAATACAACTTATATACCAAGAAACAGTAACAAAAAGAAAAACAGACAGCAGAAACCAATCCTGAGGTATTCCAAATATCAGTTATCAAACATAGACCTTCAAATAACTGTGATAAATTTGTTCAAACAAGTAGATGACACGCAAAGAATTTCACTACAGAATTGAAATCTATAAAATGAAATCAAAAGCATATTTTAGAATTGAAAGATCCAATAACAGAAAGGCCTCACTGTTCTGTGACCACATTCCCTCAACGTCTATGCTTGGTAGAGGAATCCAGTCCAGGTGGCAGGGGGTGGGGGAGGAGAAAGAAAGAAAAGAAATATTGGCTCATATTTGCAAGGGGCTCCAAATATTGCCTTCTTCCTCTGCCCTCCAAGTATTGGACTAGGACCCTGATCATCAGACCGCCAAGTTGGCTTGAGCAGTGGTTCTAAAACGAATTTTTGAAAAAAATAAATAAATCTTAGGATGTCATAGACATGAATCGGGAGCCAGTGAGGGAAACAAGGGTCTCAAAGACTTGCTTCCTCCTACTTGGCTGACATCAGCTGCCCCTTATATTCAATATCCAAAGCCCCTTTATACCTTCTCAGTGAGTGTTCATCTAGCCTTGTCTGGAGATCTGTTGGGGCAGGGCCACCCAGCAGTTTATGAGTTAGCCCATTTGTTTTCTTACTTCTGGATACTATCTAGTAGCACTTCCCCAGGATCTTGTCCTCAAGTGTCTAAACCTCTTGTACTGTTTACGTGGTCCTTCGTGGTCTAGTCCTGCTTCTCTGTCCAGCCTCATCTCTTCCCACTCTTTATGCTCCACTTTATGCTCCAGCCACACTACATGCCCTCCAAATCCTCGCTGTACCAGGTTCCTGTTTCCAAGGCCTTGCATATGCAACCTGCCCTTCCAGAATGCTTTTACCCACTCACCTTGGGCTCACAAAATTCCTACTTCACCTTTGGTCTTAGCATTGATGTTATAATTTGGAGGAAGCTGCTAGTAAATTTTCCCCCAATCCAATCTAGATTAAATATTCCTCCCAAGTTTTCCATAGCACCTTATAGCTCCCCCATTACAGCAAGTACCACCTTGGATTGTAACTGCCCAACTGCCCAATCGCTTGTCTGACTATAGCTATGTGTAGGCAAGGACCACTGCCTGTGTTTTTCATTGTAGGCATAGAGCCTACAGACTGCCTCGTGTATTCCAAGGGCTTATTAGGAAGAAATGAATGAATGGGTGGCAAAGCACTTAGCACAGCACCTGCCGTGTACCTGGCATTCATTCATTATTTACTGATTAGGGGTCCAGAGACTTAGGACAGCTTCTAGGTCTGTCATTAATTCTAGGATTACTGGTATAAAGTCACCTCTCTCTTTCTTGGATCAGGTTCTCCATCTGTAAAGGAAAAGCACTGGGTCAGCTCCCAAAAGGCCTTTCCAGATTTCCTTTCTGTCCTTATGCACTAGGGAGCCCTATATCGGCTAAGCCCTATATGGCAAGGCAGCGAGAGACCCAGAGCCCTGAGCCATGGTGCTGTGTTGGCAGCACTGACAGACCCAACTTCTGGCTGCCAGCCTCTCACTGTGAGTCCACTGCCTGCTTGGCTGGGAGACCTGCTGGGAACTTACAGGAACATTCTGAGGAAATGCGAACTTCACTCATCAGCAACAGGGAGTCTGTGTGAAAGGAGGCCTGGGGTGTTGCCTGGGGATATATGCCTGAAGCCAAGTCCCAGATAAATACAGCTTCAGTTCTCTGGGCCCATGGGGCCTGTTCTTCTCAAGGAGAGGCCTAATGTCTTAAATACACAGCCACCGGCTCAGGCACAGCATTTCCTAACCCCTGTGGGACTCTATTTTATCTGTGCTTGACCCCATAATGGCTTAAACAAGTTTAGAACAAGCTGTCTGCCTTCAGGTCTGGAACTTTAAAAAGGCTGAATGGTGTGATGGACGGAGTGCTTCACTCTGAGAAGACCAAGGCCCAAGTCCTACCTGCCTTGGCAAATAACTAACTCATAATACGACTCTGAAAATGGCCCTGCCCCTTTCTGTGCCTCAGTTTCGACACCTGTGAAGTGGGAGTGTTCTCCAGTAGCCCCTGGGCTGCAACACTCAGATTCTCTGACAACTTTGAAGGTTGTCCCTGACACCCAAAGGAGTCATGACAACGGGAATGCCTCTGTCTTCACCTTTTTTTATAGTTATTTTATATTGCTCTTTCACCACTGTCTGAGTTAGGCTCCCAAACAGATCTGTGAGACAAATTAGGGGACACAGAATAAACCATTTAATTTCTGTTTCTTAGAGGAATATAAAGCGTTTGGCTTGCAAGCTTTTAAGACAGGATCATAGACCATAAACCTATTTAATAAGTACAATGTACTAGAAATATCCTTTACTGAGACAGATTGGTGAAATTAAAAGAGCACCAGCTTAAAAATCAGGAAGCCAGATGCCGTTCTCTGCTCACTCCCAGCCTCAATCATGTGGCCTTGGGCAGGCACCTCCTCAACTTGACCTCAGTTTTGCCCTTTTTCCATTGGTATCTACAAGTTCTTCTTGGCTCTGCCATTCTGGAATTATCTTACGTAGAATAAGTCTTCCCAAGCTGTGTGGGGCTTTTGCTGGTAGATTTGAGTGAAGCTTTGTTTTATTGTTTGCTTACCCTGCTACTGCCAGTGCGGTCAACACTACAAGCAGACAGTAAGCCAGGAAACATTTCTGCCTGTCAGGTCAGCACATCCCATTAGGCAGATCTGGCGCTCAAGTATATTAGATCAGGAGACCGATGCTGGGGAAGACTCACAGAGTGATCTGAGTCAGTTGCTCTACCATGAGGTTGGAGTGTAGAAGATTCAACATCCTGTGCACATCTCCTGATCAATGGCCAATCCCATCTTCCAAATTGGAAATAAACTCACAGATAGTCTGAAATCTAGCTGGTGTCCCCCCAAGTACTTACCAGCAAAGTTACTATTTAGTGCATTACTTCCTAAATCATACCAGTGAAAAATTAAGACCTAGGGGCATGAGGGCTTCTGTGAGACTGGGCACACCAGGTTCTGATGTTTACAGGCCTAGGATGCAGGCTCTTCACAAGTGAGGTTGAGTAGTTGCACCTCTGCTCTGCACACTACAAATGACAGTCAGTGTTAAGATCATTTACAACGGAGTTTTAAAAAGAGGAGAGGCTCATTGGAGAAAAAGTAGGGAAAAAAATAAGAAGGTAGAAGAGAAATAAAGAAAACCTAGAGGGAATGAGAATATGTACCATGAAACACTTAGAATACCTCAAATGAGTCTCTGAAAAAAGAAAATAAAGTTTCCAAAAAGTTTGGACAATACCAACTACTTTATCTCACTTCTTGGAAATTCATATCCTGCAATAGCAAATCAAAATCCTTGTAAAGTTCTGTGATTTAAAAAAAATAATAATAACTATTTAAGCTTAACCTACTCCGAGCAAACTTTTTGATCATGGAATCTAGTTTTCTTGAAATGCTTGTCAACATTCTTGGAATACAGTGTCGGAAAAACTGATCTAAAGAAACCCAGTATACTGGAGTGAAGAGGTATAAAGAGGGAACTGGTCTCTGTCTGTAAGGAGCTTACAAAAGAGAGATGAGACTTGCCTAGATGAAGAATCTTACAGGTATTAAAGAACAGTTAAAGGTAGAGAGGGAATTGTTATTATGTAGGTAAGCAGTATAGGCAGCAGATGTTGTGCTTTCACTGGTTTATCCACAAGTTTCTGGGCCACCTACTACACACAGACACCATACTGCACCCTGGGATTCACCGTGTGGGCAAGGGAGACTGACCTCTCCACCTCTATGGCTTAACTTCTAGTGGGGAGAAAGAAAGAGACAAAAAGTAAGTGTACATGTAAGTAAATATAGAATTACATGTTGTGAAAAGAACCCTGAAGGAAATGAGGAGCAGTGTTCTCTGATGAAGTAAGGGGGACACCTGCCTGCTCTGGAGTCAACAGTGATGGGCTTTCCAAGGAAGTGACATTTAAGCTTCAGTTTGAAAGATGAAAAGAAGCTAGGCATGATGCAAATGGGGCAAAAGGATCAAAACATACTTCATAGAGCAAGTTGAGGCTGTGGACTTGGCCTCGGAGACTAAGTAGGTTAAAGAGGGAGAAACGGGTATGCAGTCATTTCTTGATTTAAGTAATGTGCTATCGAGTCTCTAACATGAGCCATCAAGCTAAGTTTGCAGCAGTGAGCAAACTGATAGGCCTTGGCTTTTCTAGAGCATTCTATGGGAAAAGATGCAGAAGGAGCATAAGCATGTAACAAAACAAGGTAATTTCAGATGTTGAACAATGCTATGAAGAAAATAAAGCAGAGTAATGTGATAGAGAGTGGAGTGGGGGTGCAGGGAAGAGACAGTACTTAAAAAGTTTATCAGAGATGGCCTCTCTGAGCATTTGGTACTGGAACTGAGATCTGAATGACAAAAAGGGGAGGGCTATATAAAAAGCTGTCTGGGAAAAACACATCCCAGAGAAAGGAAGGGCAAGACCTGAGGTGGAGCATAAGTTCATGTTCTAGGAATCCAAGGAAGGCTTCTAAGTGACAGGAGCAACATGCCAAATGACAGGGAGGGAAGAAAGTTACGTTTTCTTTAAGTATCCTTGGGCTAAAATAGAGCTCTCAAGCACAGAAGTGAAGAATGAAATATTTGGAAAAGTAGGCTGTGCCCCATTGTAGAGAAACTTGAATGTCAGGGTAAAGAGGTGAGACAAGTTCTCTACCTACTTTCCAGTGTCATATACAAGACATTATTCCCAGGCACAGCACACTCCTGCTGGCTTATCCACAAGTTTTATTACTTTTATTATTACAACTACGATTTTTGTTATTACCCACCAAAATGATGTGGGGGGGGCAGTAAGAAACTGCAATAGTTTGTGAATAACTATTTATAATACTTCAAAAATGGCAAATACGGCGGAATTGCTTCCTGTCCTCCAATATCTACTCTCTCATTCTTCCCCTGTAATATGGCTGCCAAATTTCAAGTTTAAACATGGCTACATTTCCCAGGATTCCCTGTAGTTAGGCTCAGCCATGTGACTAAGTTCTGGCCAATGGGATGTTGTAAGCAGAAGTAGAAAAGTCAGGTTCTGGGTCGTGTCCTTAAGGAAGGGAGTGTATTTATTCCCCTCCACCTTCTTCCTGCTATCTGGATTGTGGATCTAATGGTTGGATTTCCACTCAGGATGGTGAGATGAGGGACATGCCTGAGGATGATAGAGAACTGGAAGAACCCTGGATCCTGGATGACTGTGGAGGCTCCATACCAGCCGGGAACTGTCTACATGAAGAGTTTTACATGGCAGAGAAGTAGACTTCTCTTTGTCTAAGCCACTGTTCTTCTAGATCTTTGTTAAATACATCTAAAGTTGCATGCTAGCTAATATAGTCACTTCTTACAAGTTGTAGCAATGAATAAGATAAGCCTATTGTAATGTAAATGAATTAGAAGGTATGTATTAAAAAGATAGCCTTGAACCCATTTTACATATACATTTTTAAGGTAAAATTTTCACAAATGTCTGTACTTTCAAATATTTTCAAATTCACTTGCAACATAGCTGACAACAGATCATAGCATCATTTGTATCATGACTATAAGGTAGAAAACGCTGTGTGTAATGCAAATTGATAACTCCGTGAAGCCGAGGACAGCTGCCTCTCCAGAATAGCTAGAACTGGGGTACAACTGGAAATCATGCGATTCCTTAGCCAGGCACAGTGGCTCATACCTGTAATGACAGCACTTTGGGAGGCATAGGCAGGAGGATCACTTGAGATCAGGAGCTCAAGACAAACCTGGGCAACACAGCGAGACCTCTACAAAAAATTTTAAAATTAGCCGGGCATAGTGGTACGCTACTGTAATCCTAGCTACTCTGCAGGCTGATCCCTTGAGCCCAGGAGGTAGAGGCTGCAGTAAACTATGATCATGCCACTGCACTGCAGCCTGGGTGACAGAGCAAGACCCTGTCTCTAAAAATAAATGAATAAAAAAATCATGTGATTCCCATCAAAAGCGACGTGGCCTGTGGACTAATGTTGGCGTCTTACAAAGTTAAACATAATCTCCACCATATGACCCAGCAATTCTACTACTAGGTATTTGCCCAAAGGAAATGAAAACATTTGTCCAAACAAAGAGTTGTACATGAATGCTCAGAGAACTTTATTCAAGTAGCCAAAAACTGGAAACAACCCAGATGTCTATCAGCAAGAGAATGGATAAACAAATTGTCATATGGTACAAGCAATGGAATGCTTCTCAGCAATTAAAAGGATTGAGCTACTAATACATACAGCATTGTAGATGAATCTCAGAAATGTTATGGTGAGTGAAAGCAGCCCAATGTCACAGTACATCCTGGATGATCCCATTTATAGATCCTAGAAAAAGCCAAACCCATCTGTAGAAACAGAAGGCAGGTCAGTGGTTGCCTGTGACTGCAGGTGGAGTGGGACTGACTGCAGAGGGGCACAAGGGAACTTTCTAGAATGATAGAATTGTTCTACATTTTAATTGGGGTGGTGATCTAACAAGTGTGTACCTTGGTCAAAACTCATCCTCATCGCTGTATGGTGAAAATAAGTGCATTTTATTGTATGTAATTTATATTTTAATAAAGTTGACTTTTAAAGTTCTTTTGAAAAATTACCAAACTAAACCAAGAAAAAAATGCTTTAAAGAAAGAAGGTAAATAATGATTTTAAATGAGTCCTAATTTAATGTCAAAAGGGTGGATATTCTGAATTACAGCAGTATTTTTAAAGCAAACTGTTTCTCACATGAACACTCTGGATAGCTGTGCTCCAGGAAGAGAGGCAGTAGGGATTGATTTCCTGAAAAAACAGCTCCAGGAGCTGCCAGTGGATAGCAGGGAGGTGAGGCAGGAGTGAGTGGAGGAGCCAGACTTGATTGGGTATGACACACCCTAGGGCAGGGCTCAAATGATCCATAAAGGGCCAGGTGCCTTTTGTTTCTGTTGCTTGTTTGTTTATTCGTTTTGTAAAACTAAAAAAAAAAAATCCCATCTGCTAGAGGTCACAGAAATGTCAAATTGCTATAAAAGTTTAACTATTCTCCACGTATGTGCTAATCTCGTCGCAGATCATCAGCAATGTGCACAGATCGGCGCTGGTGCGCAGAGCACACTTTCAGCAACACTGCCCTGGGGGTTCCTGGAACTACTTGGGGTGCTGGAAGAGACCAAGGTCCCATGTAAGCAAACAGAGGCAGAAGCCAAAGACAAGTGGGTCATGATTATGAATGTGGTCCTGTTTGTACACAGTGGGTGGTGAGGGCTGAGGAAATGTGCTTAGAAAGATTTCAGAACAGGTACAGGAGGCTGACAAAACACTGTTTTGGAAAGATTCATCTGGCAGCACACCAAGGATGGTGGGGCACACACAGACTTGAATCCCAGAGACTGATGAGGAGGTTGGTGCAACCAACCAGGTGGGAGATGGGTGACCGGGATTTGAACCATAGTAGAAGCTGTGGAAAGGAGGAAATGGAAGGCAGAAGATGAGGAAAGGAAGGGTCAACAATGACTGGTGACTTGTCAGGGGCCTGGGAGATGGAGACCAGGTCAGAGCTGGCCCGTGACACAGGAAGGGGCAGGTATTCTGAGGAATGAGAGGAAAAATGGGGAGAAAAACTTGAGTCTAGGGCCTCCATCTGCTCTGGGAAATAGGAAGTGGGCTCTTGGGTGTGCCAGCACTCCCCAACCTGGTGGCTCCTGAGGGCTGACTCTGCCTGCCTTGGCCTCCTGCCCAGTAATCCCTGACCCACTGTCACCCACAGCACCACCCACAGTGGATGACAAAGGGAGACAAACAGAGGGGTGCCTTTGTGCATGCCATTTCCCTGTGCCTGGCATGCGAGCTTCCTCCCACCCATTCTCTACCTGTGACTCCTCCTAACCCAGGCCTAGCCTTGATATCACTGCAGAAGGAACCAGGCCCTGCAGTAATGCGGCCATGACACTCAAATGTATTACAGCGATATGTCCCATCACAAGGCAGTTGCTCATACGTCCGTCTGCCCTCCCACAATGCGAGTTCACCATAGGGGTTGGATCCAGCTTGCATTTCACCAACCTTTAGTACAGTGCCTGATGCAAGTCACTGCGCTCAGGAAGCAACATAAACAAGTGAGGATGGAGCACATCGAAGGAAGGACAATGAGAGGCAGAAAGGTCGTGTGAAATGGGCTCAGCCGGTGTGGAGGTGAATGGGAGCCAGAGGTCACACGGACTCTGCTTTTCTCCGCCCTGTGATACATGTATGTTAACTATTATTTGAAACTGAACTTCTGTCATCCCAGACAGTTTAGCAGCTGCTCTCTGAATAAAAACACAATTGTCAGCCCATCCGCAAAGACATTATTGTCTGGATTTGGGCAGCATCACTCAAAGAAGTCTTACCCTAAAAAAAACCACAGGAAACTGGACTAAGCCTGGAACTGACCAGTGAAGAGGAAGTCACCACCTTTAATCTGAAAACAAGCAGTAAAAGAGAAGCTGGAAAATCCTTCAGTTCTACTGGTGCTGAAGTGATTGACATGACTTCATGTCACTGACGGAAGAGGTGGAATAGAAACAGGTGGAATTGTCATAGACCTGGAGAAAGAAGCCAGTTTCAATGTGGGGTTGCCCACTTCTGGGGATGGGGAGTGGCTGGCACTCCCAGAATGGTCTAGGGTTTATGGCCTGGCTCATTCTGATGGGTTTGTGCCCTTACCGTAGAGGACTTTCATGTTTTGAGTATCACCCCTGCCCACCACCCTTTAGCAGGAGTTATCACAATGATTTCCTAATCCAGAGAAAAGGCTTCTGCAATACAGAGAGAAAAGGGATTGAGATCCCAGAGGGAAGTTACTAGAACAACCAGAAAGGGAAGCTTTCTATTGGAAGCAAAGATTTCTGGACACAAAACTTTCAGTACTGAAATCAAGGAAAGTCTTGCATAAACTGGCCTAGTTGGAAGGGACCGTAGAGATCATTGCCCAAACCCCTCTTTCATAAATACAGCTCCGGAGAGGGCTCACATTCATACAGAGCCTGTGGCAAGGCTACACCTGGAGCCCAGATCTCCACCTCCGCCTGCAGGGCCCTTTCCCCTGGTGGTGCTTTCTTTCAGTGCCATTAGGATGTTTGCCTTCTTCATTTCCATAACTACCACCGCTTGCTTGGTACTACCCAAAGCAGGGAGCTTTCCAACATCGAATGGTTAGATAGGAGGGATGGCAATGTCTCCCACAGTCCCGTTTCCAGGTGAGGAAGAGTCCTAAGGGAGCCATAGCTCATCCCACAAGCCCCTGCTGCCCTGCCCAAGGCAGGCTGCACCTCCCAACTCCTTGACTTGCTCTCTGGCAGCCTCCACAGTCTCTGAGTAAAAGAAGGCTCTCACCCAAGCCTGAACCAGTGACTTTGCCTCTCTCTTTCCCTTGGGCTGCAAACAGATACAAACACAGAACCAAAATAAATAAAATTCATTTTCTGTGCCACCCTGAGCACAACAGGGTGAGAGGGAAGAGAGCAAATACTTAAGTGGAAAAACTCAGGGAGAAATCATCCGGAGCTCCTCCATCCACCTGCAGATGGCACCTCTGGTTCTCCTTTCCTCTCCCTCCTTAGAGGAGCGAGTAGTGAAGTCAGCAAATGATTTCTGACCCAGCCCTCCTGGAATTGGTGGTCCGAGAGTGTGAGGCCCCGGTGTGAGGAGTCCACAGGCATCTGGAGATGTATGTTTCCCAAAGGATGATAAGATCAGCGTGATGGATGGCCAGGTACACCTCCATGGACTTTCAAAACAAGAGCACAGAAAATGAGCAACCTCTCCTGCCTCTCCTAAGCCCCAGGCTGCCTGTTTACAAATTTTCTCTCCTCTCTCTTCTCATGCCTGAATCTGTTCAGGAATGTTACATTCCAGCCTTTCTGGGATGACTGCATGTCACAGTGGCAGCCATTGTAATGCCTCACATCCCGGAACGTGGCATCCCTGAATGAGTCAGGCAGGAGTGCCGGCTGTGAGAGAGGAAAGCCTGCCCCATGCTGCTTCATCCTGGGATCACGGGGCTCAGGCCATTAGATGGTATATTTCAAGATTCCCAAAGGCAACATGCAATTTATGTCCTGTTTAGTGAAGGAAAACAGAGAATTGCAACTACAACCATAATAATTTCACTTTCATCACCTTCTAATTTATAAAGTCCTTTCATAGCTAGGCTCTCAATTGATTGGTACAATAAATATCCTTGAGAGGAAAGAAAGGCTGGGAAAGTGCAGAGGCTGGAAATGCCTCAGGCCTTGTGCCTGGTAAGGAGCAGACAGGACTAGCAGCTGAGATATTGGCATCATACAGACTTCAGGGCTCTTCCCATTGCACAGTCCATGTCCTTCCTTCAGAAGCGGGCATGCTGCTTAGTCTGTAATGTAGACTGGCAAATGCACAGGGGTTGTTCCAAAAGCCTGAGGTAGAGGCATTGCACACAGCAGTCAGTGGCACTGACATGGGGGTTGAGTAGCCCCCAACTGAGTTCTGGCTCTGCTTTCATTGACTTTGACCAAATGATGCTACTTAAACTCTGACCCTCAATATCTAGTTTTAAAATAGATACAGTAATGCCTACATCATAGATTTTTACATTAAGAAGATAAGGTCTTGGAGACAGTAGAGCGTAGTGGCTGAGACCTATAGCATTGGTGTCAGTAGACCTGGATTCAAACCCCAGGTTTGCCTCTTGCTAGCAATAAGTCACGTCACCTCTCTGAGTTTCAGTTTCCTCATCTGTGACATGGAGATAAAACCTCTACCTGTTTCCTAGGGTTGTGAGGACTAAGTGTGATAATATATGCAAAATAACTTACCTAAGTGCTTGGCAGAAAATAGGCACTTGATAAATATTTGCTGAATGATGAACTGAAATGACTGGCGAGGCTGGGATATAAAACAAAGACTGAATGACTCCAGAGCTAGGGCTCTTAACTTCTATGGAATGCTGGTTCTCAAACATGCCAAGCACCTCCCACCAGATAATTGGGGTGAAAGGCATTCTTGCAATAGCTGGGTATTTATCCTCAAAGCCCCTTCCAATCCTCAAGCATCCATGAGCTCACCTATTCTCTTGGATGCATCCCAAAGGCCTTCAAAGAAGAGGAACTTGGGGAAGGAATGTAACCTCCATAAGAGCTATGTCTCCACACAAGGGGAGAATTGGGCCAGCACGCACACACACACACACACACACACACACACACACACACACACAAAGGTATACCTGGCCCCATTCTACCATCAAGATGAGAGGTTTCTGTCTTAGAGACCGTAGAGAGATGCTGCTCTATGAGAACACCGAGGCCCAGAGAGGTGAAGCAATTTTCTTAAAGCTGCACAGCCAGAGAGTGGCAAAGCCAGAACTGGAATTCAAGCCTCCTGACTTCCAGCCCGGGCTCCCTGCCACTGCGTCCCTATTTACACAGGCTTTCAAAATCATTAGGGCACAGAATTAGTTCAGCACTAAGCTTTCAAAATCCACATGGTCCCTCCCGCAGGTCCTCTTGAGGACAAAATCACTCAGGGGGAAAAATGTTTTAAGTCTTTTGAAATGGCAGAGGAGGGTGTTTCCTCAGATAAGAACTCCTAGGGACATCAGAGTTGAAATACTGATTTGATCAGTGGATCATCTGGGCCCCACCTCTTGTGCAATTTTTGTCTTTTTTGGTATTCAGATGGTGGAAGGGTCAGGCTTCTGAGCCAATGCTCTCTGACAAGTGCATTTTACCTGCCTCTGCAGCCCTGACCAAGGAGTGGCAGGCCTGGATCAGCTCTTACCAGAGGTTCGGAGAAATAGGTTGCTCTGATCCCCAATCAAATCTATTAGGAGTTGCCCCACCAAACAAGCCTGTGAATTCCAAACAGCAGCTCTGTTTGGTTCACGGATTCTACAGAAAATCAGTCCTGAGAGCAAATCCTGGCTCTGTCATTTAACTAGATAGACAAGTTGAACAAGTTCCTTAATCTTCTAAGCTTCAGTTTTTATCACTTTTTAAATGCCAACAGCAATATGGTCTATACCTCACCCCACTGTTACAGGAAGCCATCAAGGAAGACTAGTCTGGGAAACCAGAGATGGGTCTACACAAAACTTGGGCAGAAATGTAAGTAGGAAGTGATCATTTCAGGAGGAAAAACTTTGGACAGAAGCAAGAAAGGGTGAATGTGCATTGGTATCTGTGTGCTCAGGGAAGAGAGTGGTTTGCTATTTCAGAAAAGAGCCAAGACGGAAGCTGGAGATGCAAGAAATGATGAAAAAGAAAAAAAAAAAATAGAGGAGAGAGAAATTAGTGGTATCCCGTACTCCGAGCACAGGTATGCAAAGATATATGTGCAAGGAATTGATTCCAGTGTTGTTTGTAACAGAAATGAATGAATGCATGATTTAATACATAAATAAGTAGAAACAACCTCAACATCCAAAGGAGATTGGCTAAATAAATTATGATATAGCCACATCATCATGGAATAAGACTATTTGGATATTTGAAAAATGAGATACGTCTATATAGACTTACATGGAAAGACATGTGCAGCATAGTGTTAAGTAAAAATGCCAGTTGCAAAAGGGTATATTAAAGTGACGTCAAATTTTTAAATACATAAGCAATGGTGTAGAAAAATTTTTACCAAACAATATTTATAGTGGTTACCTCTGGGGATTGGCATTGAGGCAAAAGAGTATTGGTGACATTTCACTTTCCTTTTTTTTTTTTTAATTATACTTTAAGTTCTAGGGTACAAGTGCACAAAGTGCAGGTTTGTTACATATGTATACATGTGCCATGTTGGTGTGCTGCACCCATTAACTCATCATTTACGTTAGGTATATCTCCTAATGCTATCCCTCCCCCCTCCCCCCACCCACAAAAGGCCCCGGTGTGTGATGTTCCCCACCCTGTGACCAAGTATTCTCATTGTTCAATTCCCACCTATGAGTGAGAACATGCGGTGTTTGGTTTTCTGTCCTTGTGATAGTTTGCTCAGAATGATGGTTTCCAGCTTCATCCATATCCCTACAAAGGACATGAACTCATCCTTTTTTATGGCTGCATAGTATTCCATGGTGTATATGTGCCACATTTTCTTAATCCAGTCTATCATTGATGTATATTTGGGTTGGTTCCAAGCCTTTGCTATTGTGAATAGTGCTGCAATATACATGTGCATGTGTCTTTATAGCAGCATGATTTATAATTCTTTGGGTATATGCCCAGTAATGGGATGGCTGGATCAAATGGTATTTCTAGTTCTAGATCCTTGAGGAATCGCCGCACTGTCTTCCACAATGGTTGAATTAGTTTACAGTCCCACCAACAGTGTAAAATGTTCCTATTTCTCCACATCCTCTCCAGCACCTGTTGTTGCCTGACTTTTTAATGATTGCCATTCTAACTGGTGTGAGATGGTATCTCATTGTGGTTTTGATTTGCATTTCTCTGATGGCCAGTGATGATGAGCTTTTTTTCATGTGTCTGTTGGCTGCATAAAGGTCTTCTTTTGAGAAGTGTCTGTTCATATCCATCACCCACTTTTTGATGGGGTTGCTTGATTTTTTTCTTGTAAATTTGTTTAAGTTCTTTGTAAATTCTGGATATTAGCCCTTTGTCAGATGGATAGATTGTAAAAATATTCTCCCATTCTGTAGGTTGCCTGTTCACTCTGATGGTAGTTTCTTTTGCTGTGCTGAAGCTCTTTGGTTTAATTAGATCTCATTTGTCAATTTTGGCTTTTGTTGCCATTGCTTTTGGTGTTTTAGTCATGAAGTCCTTGCCCATGCCTATATCCTGAATGGTATTGCCTAGGTTTTCTTCTGGGGTTTTTATGGTTTTAGGTCTAACATTTAAGTCTTTAATCCATCTTGAATTAATTTTTGTATAAGGTGTAAGGAAGGGATCCAGTTTCACCTTTTTACATATGGCTAGCCAGTTTTCCCAGCACCATTTATTAAATATGGAATCCTTTCCCTATTTCTTGTTTTTGTCAGGTTTGTCAAAGATCAGATGGTTGTAGATGTGTGGTATTATTTCTGAGGGCTCTGTTCTGTTCCATTGGTCTATATCTCTGTTTTGGTACCAGTAGCATGCTGTTTGGTTACTATAGCCGTGTAGTATAGTTTGAAGTCAGGTAGCATGATGCCTCTAGCTTTGTTCTTTTGGCTTAGGATTTTCTTGGCAATGTGGGCTTTTTTTGGTTCCATATGAACTTTAAAGTAGTTTTTTCCAATGCTGTAAAGAAAGTCATTGGTAGCTTGATGGAGATGGCATTGAATCTTTAAATTACCTTGGGCAGTATGGACATTTTCACGATATTGATTCTTCCTATCCATGAACACGGAATGTTCTTCCATATGTTTGTGTCCTCTTTTATTTTGTTGAGCAGTGGTTTGTAGTTCTCCTGGAAGAGGTCCTTCACATCCCTTGTAAGTTGGATTCCTAGGTATTTTAATCTCTTTGAAGCAATTGCGAATGGGAGTTCACTCATGATTTGGCTCTCTGTTTGTCTGTTATTGGTGTATAGGAATGCTTGTGATTTTTGCACATTGATTTTGTATCCTGAGACTTTGTTGAAGTTGCTTATCAGCTTAAGGAAATTTTGGGCTGATATGATGGGGTTTTCCAAATATACAATCATGTCATCTGCAAACAGGGACAATATGACTTCCTCTTTCCCTAATTGAATACCCTTTATTTCTTTCTCCTGCCCGATTGCCCCGGCCAGAACTTCCAAAACTATGTTGAATAGGAGTGGTGAGAGAGGGCATCCCTGTCTTGTGCCAGTTTTCAAAGGGAATGATTCCAGTTTTTGCCCATTCAGTATGATATTAGCAGTGGGTTTGTCATAAATAGCTCTTTTTATTTTGAGATACATCACATCTCCAATGTTTGAATTATGTATAACAAGAGTTATTTTCATATTATGTTGATAATAAAATTTTTATTAAATGTTAATGCCCCAAAGATGTTGAATGGGATATTTTTAAAAAGAGGATATTGGGAGGTCTTTGGCTACTTATCAAAAAGCAGGGTTAGTGGCAGAGTGGCAGCTCAGAGAAGAGGAACACAGGAGGGAGGTGACAGTGGAGTAAGCAAGTGGTGGTTCCTCTGTGCTTGTATGTCAGATGGAAGAGAGAGAACCAGAGAAGAGAAGAGATTGAGGGGCACTGCAAAAGCCCTTGAAGCGAGGTCCAGGGAGGAGGAAGGGAAAGATAAAATCAATCCAATGGGAGGGTACATTTAGTAGTGAAGGAAGGAAGGGAGGGAGATGGTGGATAACAGTCCTGAGAGTTCTGAGAGATTGATGGGTGGCCTCAGACTTATTGGTAAAGTGGGCAGGAGGTTATTTCCTGAGATTAGGTGATGTAGAGTGGGCTGGTGGTGGGCTTGGGCTGGAGTCTGGAGGAGATTAGAGTGCTTGGTTTCTAGATTAGAGTGTGGGAGGGAGTTTCTCCTCCTCGTTAGCCCCCAGGCAAGGTTCTTCCCACTAGCAGAACTGGGTGGTCCTCCCATTCCTGGACTCCACAGTTCAGGTTTCCAGACCTCGTTGTGCCAGCCACCTTTGGGCACCCTCCAGCCACAGCTCTTTGTTTTCTATAGCATCCCTGCGGATGTGAAGGTAAGGAAGGGCAAGAGGGTGGGTGGCCTGTGGCTGCTACTGCTAACAATGCTGCTTCCGAGTATTTTGTCTCTAGTGGAATAGGACTTTTTGTTAAGGGAGGGAGAATGGGTGAGGCTCAGTAGAGTGTGCTAGAAGTGCCTGAAGGTCCTCAGAACCCATCTTTCCTCACACCCTGGGTCAGCTGGAGATTATCAGACCATGCATCTGGGTTTTCTGTCTGAAACTAACCAGGAATTCACTCACTAGTATTGATGATTTTATTATTGCTGAAATCATCCTCAGGAAATGGCATTTGGAATGTGGAAGGAGAGAAGGAGGAAAACGAGGAGGGGGAAGAAATGAGAACAAAAAAGGAGGAGGTGAGAAGGGTCAAAAAGTGGGGGAGAGAGAGATTACCAGTACTGCAAGCACAAATCTCAGAAGGAAGTAAAGAAGAGGAGATGATAAAACTGAATGTGTGCCCTGGAGCCAAAGGGTTTAAAGTATAGGATGAAGCACTTTAGTTATTTACTTTAGGCAATAAGAAGTGGTAGGAGCCTACAGTTTTTGCTACTAAGGACCCATCTTCTTCCTGTCATACTTGGAGGCTGGCTCAGGGGAAGGACTGACCTGCACCCAGTTCCTCCTCTACCCTAGCCCATATTTCTAAGGTAGACTTATGTTTAGGAGGAGCATCCACCCGAATTTAAAAATGTGAGTCAGGATAACTCTGCTGAACTAGACTAAAATGACATCTACATCAGATGAAATTCAGTCAGAAGCAGACCAGTACCTGGTGATAGCAAGGTTAAACTTTCTCAACTGCTGTGTTGAGATTCAGAAGCCTCTGGGCCAGCTGCAACAGAGGAAAAGATCTAAGATACTAAGAAGAGAAGGCTTTGTATCTAAGAATACCAGAACTGAAAGGAATTTTTTTTTTTTGAGATAGAGCCTCACTCGCTCTGTCACCCAGTCTGGAGTCCAGTGGTGCAATCTCGGTTCACTGCAATCTCCACCTCCCTAATTCAAGCGATTCTCCTGCCTCAGTCTCCCAATTAGCTGGGATTACAGGTTCCTGCCACCACAACCAGCTAATTTTTGTATTTTTAGTACAGACAGGATTTCACCATGTTGGCCAGGCTAGCCTCATACTCCTGACCTCAAGCGATCCGCCTGCCTTAGCCTCCCAAAGTGCTGGGAATATAGGCGTGAGCCACAGCGCCTGGCGAAAGGAATCTTAAAGATCATAGAAACACAATTCATCCCTTCCTCTTCTGTCTCTGTAGCTCTTTTTGAAGATAGCATGATGTATTGTAATTTATTGCCATGCATCTATCAAAAAAACATTTTTTCTCCACTGTTGCATTGTCGAAGCATGGCATCTAGCACAGAACAGGTTTAGTGGATGTTTGTGTTTGTTACCTCCTATCTTACCCTTTCATTTTACCAATGAGAAAAAAATAGTCCAAAAACCTGAAGAGACATTCCAAGCTACTAACTTGCTCGGGGTAACAACACACTGACCAAAGGCTTAGCTCAACCTGCTGTGTTCAGGTGAAAACATGAAGGTTTTCCACAGTGTCCAGGGAGATGGAGAAAAATCAGTTCCAACGTACAGCATGTCCTGTGCAGAGGCAACTTGGGAGCTACGTTTTGGAATGTAAGCTTTTGCTGAATGTTGTAAGCAGAAAAACTTTACCAGTTTCTGACTCTAATCCCGTGGTAGAGTGTATGAGTCACCGTTTTTCATTTTTGCACTAAGGAAAACCCCCATCTCCTCTCTAAGCCCTTTGAGCCTTCTCAGATGTGTTCAGAAAGTACCTTGAGTAAGCCTTGGTGCCAGTACTGAGGTGAGAGGCTGAGTTGTGTATCAGGAACTAAAAAGGATGAATCTTTGGATTAACCCTTTGTATAACAGTCTCTGGACTTTCCTCAGATGAAAACAGAGAAGGTGAACTCCTTCTGCAACAGTATTTGCCAAAATGTTTTCTCAGAACACTAGTGCCCACATATGTTCTTGGAAAGAAAAACACGGCTCTGTAGTCAAGAAAGACGGACGAATGCTACATCCTAAACTTCCTTTAGGGGACTTGCCATGTGCATTAGCACACTAAAGGCACTGAGAAATCCTGCAGTGAGAAAACTAGTTGAACTTTATTCAACCCAGTACTGCACAAAATTATGTCCTTAGGGAACACTTGTTCCATGTCACACTTAGGACAATAGCTCTCAGATTTTTTTTTTTTTTGCTCACAGTACATAAATCCTGGAAGTTGGGGCAGTACACTTGAAACCAGTGACATGTACAATGTGCATATCACTGTTTAAACAGTTCTACTGTTTAACAAGTTCTCTCAATGAGACAGTCAGAACTGCATGGTTTACTCAGTGCCCTTCAGTACTGGTTGAAGGTTGACTTGAACTTGGCTCCCCCATGGCCATTCTTTCTTATAAACTCCCAAATTCAAGTTGCCACCTATTCCCACCTATTCCAGAAAAATCTCCTCTTCCTTGGAAAGCCATGGCATCACAGCACACCTCTTTGCAGCCAGTTGACCCCACTTGGACAACATCATGCCACCCACTCAGCCCAGAGTTCTCCCCAGCAGGCAACATGGCAACAGTGTAATATGCAGCTGAAGCAAAAATAAATTTTACACACATGGAGAAACATTTGGCAGCACATTTATAAACGATTTAAACCACACCAGTTGAGAGCACCCACCCTGGAACTGGTATTCCAAGAAGTAAACTAGGAGGACTGTTAAAAACAGGCATTTGTGTGAAGCAAGCTCAGGGCCAGCTTTGCTTCTCAAGAGGCTGGGAGGCTGCAGGAAGGAGTGGTGTAGGGCTGCTGGACCCCTGGAAGTCAATGTTCAGAGTCCTCTGAAACATAGAGATAGAAAGTAGCTTATAAAGATCATTCCCTTGTTTTCAATTATTTATACACATTTTACTGAAATGGGAAAATGTTTAATTTCATGATTGTTTTTTAACCACTTTATTGATATATGATTGACATACAAAAAGCTGTACATATTTAATATATACAGCTTGATGATTTTGGAGATAAACATCTACCTGTAAAATCATCACCACAATCTATGCCATAAACCTATCCATCACCCCCAAAAGTTTCCTCCCAATCTATTGTGTGTGTGTGTGTGTGTGTGTTTGATAAGAACACTTAACATAAGGTTTATCCTCAGCAAATTTTAAAGTATAAAATATAATATTGTTAACTATAGGCAGTATGTGGTACAGTAGGTTTCCAGGATTTATTCATGTTGTGTAACTAAAACATTATATGCTTTAACTGATACCACTCCAGTCCACCTTTTCTCCTGCCTCTGGTAACCACCATTCCACTTTCTGCTTCTATGAACCTATTTTAGATGTATCACATAAGTGGTATCATGAGTATTTTTCTTTCTATGCCTAGTGTATTTCACTACCATAATGTCCTCCATGTTCATCCATTTTGTTGCAAAGAGCAGGATATCCTTCTTTTTTGAGACTGAATAATATTTAATTGTATGTAGATACCAAATTTTATTTGTCCATTTATCAGTCTGTAGATGTTTAGGTCGCTCCCATGTCTTGGCTATTACGAATAATGCAATGAATGCAGATCTCTTAGAGATCCTGATTTTCATCTCTTTGGATACGTATCCAGAAGTGGAATTGCTGGATGATGTGGTAGTTCTATTTTTAATTTTTTGAAGAATCTCCATACTGTTTTCTATACTGGCTACACCAATTTACATTCTCACCAACAGCATATAAGAGTTCCCTTTCTTCTACACTCTTGACAGTATTTGCTATCTTTTTTTCAATTAGAAATTAAGTGTAGAACTGTTTTAATTTTTTTGATAACAGCCATCTAATAGGTGTGAGATGATATCTCACTGTGGTTTTGATTTACATTTCCCTGATGATTAGTGATGTTAAGCACCTTTTCATATACCTGTTGGATATGTGCATGTCTTCATTGGAGAAATGTCTGTTCAGTGCTGTCTTGGTATGTTTTGCATTGCTGTAACAAAATATTACAGACTGGATAATTTATAAAGAAAAGAACCTTTTTTCTTATAGTTTTGGAGGCTGAGCAGTCCAAGATCAGGCAGCCTTATCTGGTCAGCTTCTGGTGAGCATCACTGGGCATCACTGGGCAAGGGAAGCACTGAGAGCCAAACTGGCTTTCATAACAGACCCACTCTCATGACAACCCATTAATTCATGAATCCATTGACCTATTAATCTATAAATGGATTAATCCATTTATGAGGCAAAATCCCTCATGGTCTATTCACCTGTTAAAAGCCCATCTCTTAACACTGTTACATTGAAGATTAAGTTTCAGCATGAGTTTCAGAGGGGACAAATATTCAAACCATAGAATTCTGCCCCTGGACTCCCAAACCCCATGTCTTTCTCACATACAAATAGCATTCGTTCCATTCCCATAGCCCCAAAGCCTTAACTCATTTCAGCACCAACTCAAAAATCCAAAGTACAGAGTCTCATCTATTAGCCTGTGAAACTACAAGTTACCTACTTCCCAGAAGTAATGGTGAGACAGGCAAAGGGTGCGCATTCCCATTACAAAAGGAAGAAATAGGCCGGGCGCGGTGGCTCAAGCCTGTAATCCCAGCACTTTGGGAGGCCGAGACGGGCGGATCACGAGGTCAGGAGATCGAGACCATCCTGGCTAACACGGTGAAACCCCGTCTCTACTAAAAAAATACAAAAAACTAGCCGGGCGCGGTGGCGGGCGCCTGTAGTCCCAGCTACTCCAGAGGCTGAGGCAGGAGAATGGCGTGAACTCGGGAGGCGGAGCTTGCAGTGAGCTGAGATCCGGCCACTGCACTCCAGCCTGGGCGACAGAGCGAGACTCCGTCTCAAAAAAAAAAAAAAAAAAAGAAATAAGCCAGAAGAAAGGAGGAACAGGCCCCAGGCAAGTCCCAACCCAGCAGGGCAGACGTTAAATCTTAAAGCTAGAGAATAATATCTTTTGACCTTGTATTCAGTATCCTGTGGACACTGGGGTAGGGGTTAAGCCCCTGAGGTGTTGGGTAGCCCCACCCCTCTGGCTTTGCTGGGTTCAGCCCATGTGGCTGCTCTCCCAGGTTGCAGTCCAGTACCTGTAGCTTTCCCAGGTGGGTGTTGCATGCTGCTGGTTGCTTCACAGTTCCAGGGTCCCAGTGGCAGCCCTACTCCCATGGCTGCACAAGGCATTGCCCTGGTAGATACTCTGTGGTGGCTCTGTACCTCCAGTCATTTCTGTTTGGGCTCCCAGGCTTCTCAATACAAACTCTAAACTCTAGGTGGTGGTCACCACAGCCCCACAGCTCTTGCATCTTGCATTCTGCATGCCTGCAGAATTAGTACCACATGGACACTGCAAAGGCTTATTGCTTGCACCCTCTGGAGCAGTGGTGTGAACCACACCTGGGCCCACTTGACCTACAGTGTGATGCCAAGGTTTACAGCTTAAGCCTTTTGGAGTGGAAAGTCTATCTTCACCTGAGACTGCTTGAGCCACAGCTGGAGTAGCCAAAGAGTTCTGCACTAGGATTCAGGGAACGAGTCCCAGTGTGGCCATGGGCAGTTAGGCTGTAGAGGGTTCCTGGGGCTATCTTGCAAAACCATTCTGCCGCCTTACACTTCTGGGCTTAGGCCATTGTATCTTGGAAGCAGCTTCTAGGATCTCTGACATGGCTATATGGTCTGTCTCCCATAGTCCTGATGAAGAACACCTGGCTCCCTTCTAGTCATTCTAATCTTTTTAGTAACTGGTAACTCAGCCACACCCTTATTTTGTTCTTGCAAACATGCTTTCTTATTCTTTTCATGGCCAAGCTGCAAATTTTCCAAATAATTATGGTCTACTTCCTTTTTAATTATACATTTCTGACTTTTAATCATCCCTTTCCTCCTGCATCTCATTGTGAGCAGCCAAAAGTAACCACACAGCATCTTGAATGATTTACTGCTAAAATATTTCTTCCACCAGAAATCCTGATTCATCACTCCCAACCTCCCACAAAGCCCTAAAGCATGACATAATGTAGACAAATTCTTTGCTACTTTATAATGAGGATGGCCTTTATTCCAGGATTCAACATCTTGCTTCTCATTTTCATCCGAGATGCATCAGAACGGCCTTTCCGGTCTATATTTCTGTTGACATTTTTGGTAAACTCTAAGAAGTTCCAGACTTTCTCTAGTCTTCTCTTCTTCTGAGCGCTCACCAGAATCACCTTTAACATTCCATTCATGTCAATATAGATTTTTTCCAGGATTAACTTCAAAACTGTTTCAGTCTCTACCCCTACCGGTTCCAAAGTTTCTTCCACATTTTCAGGTATTTGTTACTAACAACAGCGTCACCTCTCAGTACCAATTTTCTGTCTTAGTCCATTTTGCATTGCTGCAACAGAATCTCTCCAACTGGGTAGTTTATAAAGAAAAGACATTTATTTCTTACAGTTCTGGAGACTGGGAAGTCCAAGATCAGGCAGCCACATCCGGTTGGCTTCTGGTGTGGGTTTTTTGCTGTGTGATAACATAGCAAAAGGCATCACTGAGTGAGAGAGGCACACTGAGAGCCAAAATGGCTTTTATAACAAACCCGTACTTGTAATACTCCATTAATCCATCCTCTCAATACTGTTATATTAGACATTACGTTACATCTGGTTAACATGAGTTTTAGAGGGGACAAGTGTCCAAACTATAGCAAGTTCCTTTGACCATTTTTTAATCACATTGTTTACTTTTTTGCTATTGAGTTCTGGAGATTTCTTGTATATTTTGGATATTAACCCTTTATCAGATATATGGTTTTCAAATACTTTCTTCCATTGTGTAAGTTGCCTTCTCATTTTGTTGGTTGTTTCCTTTGCTGTGCAGAAGCTTTTGGTTTGATTTAGTGTTACTCATCTGTTTTTGCTTTTGTTGCCTGTACTTTTGGTATCATGTCCAAGAAATCATTGCTAAGGCATTTGTTATTTTTTTGAAGCAATCGATCAGAAAAATAAGACAACTCTTAATTTATACTCATTAGGAAAATTATGATAAATAAAAGGGCATCAGACAAAAGCAAAGGCCAATAGATCCTATTACTGGTTCTACTGTTCAATGAGCCCTGAGGCTCAATTTCCTTCACAGTAAAAAATGGGTTAAATTCAGTAACCTCTAGAATCCTTTCAATGCCAATATTATTCTGACTTCTAAAAGATGCAAGAAATAATTTTAAAACTAATAAATAAAAGAGGAAGTGAAGGATTGTGAACAAAATCAATACTTAATAATTATTTATTTACCATTAACATTTATGGGAAATGTTACAATGTACTAGACATTTTTCCAAGCACTTTGTATTTATTATCTGTTTAGTCTTACAGCATCCCTATAAGCTAAGTGTTGTTATTACCTTGTTTTATAGATAAGGACACTGAGGTTTAGAAAGATTAAGTGGCTTAGCCAACACAACACTCTTTGTAAGTAATGGAGTTGGGATTTTAATCCAGCTGTCTGACTCTAGAGCCACTACACTGTTGATTTTCCAAAATACTAAGCTTAAAAATTTTGTAACAGATGCTGGTGTGCAAATCTTGTTATGATATGAAATGTGTGTGACATACAAATCTAAGAAAGGAAATATAAATGCCAAAAGGGGCAATATTTCTAAAGGGGTAGGTTATAATAGCAAAATTAAATTGTTCAGCCAGAACACAAACGAGAATCTATTTCATGTGTGCCCCAATAGCCTGACACGTGGATCCCAGGGTTGGTAAGTTGGCACAGCAAGTTTCCTGAGTTGGGTTCAGGAAGCAGTGAGGTAAGCTTCAGGGTGAGTCCCAGAGGGAGGAAACTGGCAGGCATCCAAGGGAAGGTAGTGTGAGCCTGGAAACTTAGAATCCTTGTGTCTCTGAACTACTAGGAAGCCTAGAGGTCATTCCATCAAACCTTTCACCCAAACAAGGAGCTCCTTTTATAACATGCTGTGAGTGTTTATCCAGCCTTTTCCTATGGATTCCCAGAGATACAGTTTGCTCTACATATTAGACAGCCTGTTTTATTTCTGGACACCTAAAGCTATTAGAAAGCTATGTTTCTTTTAATGAGACAAAATATGCCTTATGGTGATTTTTACCAAAGGTCCTGGATCTGCCTCCAAAAAAATCTGAAAATGCCATTTGACCCCCTTTCCTATGACAGGAAGCAGAATTAGAAGACTCGTTGAGTCTTTTATGACCAACTTAAACTTCCTCGTGACAAGTTTTGTCCCTTCACCATCTCAATCACCCCTGTTGGTATTATCATACTGGCCAAGGCCTACAACTCACTGACCATGGTGTTGTTTATGGGACCTAGCCAGAGGCCTGCCACACAGTTACAGACACAGTGTGATTATTTGAATTGAACTAAGAAGCTGCAAGTGGAAAATATGGGAAAAATGGTAACCTGGGCCCTTGACAATATTGCTTAGACAGCATTGAAATCTCTCTTGATCTGGGCTCCTTTTCCAGATCCTCCATGGCAAGAGATATTTTCCCCACATGCTAAAGTTGGGGAACATTGATCACTGCCCCAGACTTGAAAGAGGAGTTTTGGGGATCACCATTATGACATCAGTACCCAGCCAGAGCCTGGCCCACAATAGCTACCAGATAAACAATGAACAAATGAATGAGCAAGAGAAACTTATGGTGCACCTGCTAAGTTCCAAGTACTTAAGTATGTTCTACTTTAGGTACATATTAAGTACTTAAGGTACACATTACCTTATTCAAATCTTACAACTTCATGATTAAAATATGAACATACCCATTTTACAGATGAGGTCATTGAGAACCTTGAGAGGTTAAGAAACTTGCCCAAAGTGACTCAGTAAGTGGAAAAGCCATGATTCAAACCCAGACTTGCTTTTCCCTAAAGCCCATGCTTTTAAAAGCATCACAATATCTCCTGAAGGAAACAAGGAAAAACAGACAGGATGCAGATAGAAAGACAAAGTGACCAGAAAAAGAAAATGCATGTACTATAAGATAGCTTTGTGAACTGCGAAATTTTCTGTTAAAGGAAGCATTGGGGCCTGTGTGGAAGGGAGACCTTCTAGACCAGTCCCATTGGGCACTCTGGCTTCTTGGCATTCCCTTCCTCCATCCCTGGCATTTCTTCTAGGCCCTTCTCACTTCCACTGTGCCCTTTGAACACTAGCAAGAACACCGTTGTCTGGTTTTATCCCAATGCAGGCCACAAGGGCTTTACAGGGCACATGTCCTGTGCCCAGCTTCATGAGTAATACCTGCTCTAAAAGAAATCACAGCTGGTTTCCAACATCCCAAGTGTGTGTATGCTAATGGGGACACTGAGCCACAGAGGCCATGTTGGACAGGGTAAGGAGGCAGTGTTTACATCACACCTGTGCTCACCAGCCATTCTTTTCAAAGCAGCCAGAGAGATCTTACTTAAAAAGCAAATCAAATCTCACCACTTTCTCTTCTGCTTGAAACTCTCATGGCTCTCCATGGCATATAAAATATAATCGAAACTCCTGTGAGGCCCACCAGACCTCCCCCCATACCACCTTTCCAGCCTCATTTCATGCCCCTCACTCCTGCACTGGCCAATTTTCAGAGCCTCCCTCCTACCTGCCTCAGGTGCATGCTAGTCCCTCTATCCAGAATGTATTCTTTCCTATGCTCCATGGGGACCAACTCGTGCTCCTCCTTTGAGTCTCCATCTAAACTTCATTACCTCAGTGAAGCTATCCCTTAGCCCCAGGCCAGGTTGTGGTTCCTGGTTATAGGCCCATAAAGCACCTCTATTCCTTCACTACCCACTTCCAATTATTTGTTTAAAGTTTATCTTCCGTGATAGAATCTAAGCTCCACACAGGTATGTCTAATGTGCTCACCATTCTCTCCCAAGAGCTGTAGTAATCATGGAGGAAATAGTTGAGGGTTATGTAGGTGTTCTAGCCCAGCCACTTACGCTAGTTAGTTGTGTGCCTCAAGCAACTCCCTTCTGACCTCTCGGCCTCAGTTTCCCCAACTGCAAAATAAGACAGCTGGGCTGAGTAACCTCTGAGTTCTCTCATGATTCTAATATTCCAGGTTTGACAACTTGAGGACACTTATAGTATAGCTTCAGCCTAAAGCAAAATAATTTTAGAGCAATGTCACTCAGGAAGGAAGACCCTGGGAATGTAAGTCCCCTCCTTGGTGTGGGTCGTGTTTACATAATAAACCCAAGAAATCATCATAAATCATTCCAAGTGGAGCTGCCTGGACTGAAGCAACAAGACAAAAATACCTCTGGGCACTGTTCTTCTGGGCCCCCACCCAGCTTAAGAGAAACAGGGCCAGCCAGCACTGTGCCTTCTGAAAAAACAGCTGTCAGAATTTTCTTTCTGGACAGGGCCCCTCAATGGGGCTTTCTCTCCCACCATTTAAACTTCAATTCCCTTCTAGGACCTTTCTGTTTTCTAGTGCCTTACAAAGAGGAAATGTCCTGAGAAGATCAGGGACTGAGTTCTAGGTCAGCCACTGCTGAGATGTGTGTAACTCTCCATAAATATTTCCTTCCTTGTGATCCATATTTTCAGCTCTGTTGCATAGGGGTTATAGTTGGCCTCTAATGACATTGAAAAAACACATAGGGGAAACATTTTTTAAACCTTAAAGGCCCATACAAATGCACGAATTGCTTTTGGTCATTATTTCTGACTTGTTCACTAACTAAAGGGTTACTCAGGAGGCCACCTGGAGTTTCTGCATTTTATCTCTAATTGGAGAATGAAGAGTTTGGTCCTCAGGTCAAAAAGTCTCAGGCATTTGGGTAGCAGGTGGTTGAATCGCCCTGGACTGGCCCTAAAGACAGATCTAATTCAAGGCTTCTACATGTTCCTGAGTTTGGATCAATGACCGTAACTTTAAACCAGACTTAGTCCCAAAATTTGCTACCAGGTTTAAGAAAGTCTTTTAGGCCCTGTGGCCTAAAAAGGTTTAAAGTAGCAGTGTAGCTGAGGGGTTCAGAGAATGTACTGTGAGGCCAGACAGGCCTTGGTTGAGTTTCTCTCTGCCACTTAATAGCTGTGTGAGTTTCTGTTTTCTCTTCAAAGAAATAGAATTCACTGCCCTCAGTATGAAAAGTGCCAATGCATGTCCAGCATGTAGCTTAGTGTGCATGCAACAGGCTAGGCATTCAAAAAGTCATGTTCTTGTTATTGTCCTTGATATGGCTATTCCAGAGCCAGAAGCCATACCCCTGACCCACCCTAGCCTTGTCCAAATTCCCTGGGCATTCTTTCCACTTACCGCCTTGTCTAACTCTTGCCTTGCCCGTCTTCTTTTCCTCTCTCTAACACTTCTACAAGACAGATGCTTCCACATTTACCTTATAATTTGCCTTATTTTACTTAATATTGCTCAGGACATACTTCTGCAAGCAAAAGTTCTGGAAAAGGAAGTCTCTTGGTCAACAAGTATACTAAATTCAAGTGCCATTACAGAGACACCTGGGAATCTAAGCAATAGATACCGAAGAAATAGATGCCTGAACCATTGGATGCTGAGATTCTTTTAGACCTGGCTGTGCCACTATGACAATTGCCAAGATATTTAACATTCTCCAGCCTTTAGGCTTCCTAGCTGTAGAACTAAAACATCAATTTAAAAAATGTATAAGCCTTTTATTCTAGCTAGACAAAACTCTTTCCCTCTAATAAATCTTTTGCAGAAGCCCAATATATAAAATATTTAACCAAATACAACCTGCTACAACTATAGGAGGGGAAGACAGACTCATGCCTGATGCCCTTTCTCACCTTCTCCTGGTCTCGCCCCTTCCCCTCATCCCCAGGGCAGCCTGGAAGCTCCCATGCACATTCGTAAGGCTTCATAGAGTTCCATTTACGTGATGCCTTATTCCTCACCTGTTGAAAGAGGATAATAACTAATTCTAATTCAAAGAAAAATAAAATGAGTTAATATAGATAAAGCCCTTGGCACAGTGCCTAGCCTAACATAAGTACTCAGTAAGTGTTGGGTGTCACTGTTATTACTGCTGCCACTCGATTAAGGTGTCTGCCAGCCAGAAGCATTAGGCACCTGTGACCTTTAGAGGCTCATGAAAACACGCAAATGTGAGGAGATCGTAAATTGCCCCCACCACTCACCACCCCAACTCCATTGTCTTCATGGACACAGTTCGAAATATCATGTTATTTCACAAGCTGGGCAAATTCTGCTTCTACTGAAAGCATGTGTTTTATAAAACAATATTTCGGTCACTCCTTGATTTATCTGGCAAACATTCACAGACCTCTCACTCTGTGTGCCAGGGTTGAGGCTAGGAATGTAAGTTGAGTCTAGAGAACTCACAATAATGATGCCAGTCTATGTTTTGTGGTTGGTGACCCATGCAGTCATTCATCCTGCAAATATTGTGCATTGACTGTGAGCCACACAGTATGCTAAGGATGCAGCCACAGTCAAGAAAAACCAAGCCCCAGTCCTGAGGAGCTTGCTTTCTATGGGGTAGAGGTAGAAAGGGCCCTGGAAATGACATGGAAGGGAAGATCCACAGGTGACGAGGATTAGGAAGGTGGAATGGGGATGAAAAGTCAAGACTCTAGCAGAGCTGGATTCAAGAGAGGAATAAGGGTGTAACCTCAGGTGAGGTGGAACTACAGGGAACAGCATGTACAAAGTTATTTATCCAAGAGATTTCCAAGAACACTATTGTTTGCTTCCGTTAATTTGCTCCGAAAAGGACACATGCTACTTTTTTGGGCACCAACTTTTTAAAAAATAAGCTCTTACATAAACAATTATTGCAGGGACATTTGCCATAAGCAAATCTTGAACTCATTCTAGAGTTAATCTTCTCTTTATGATTAATAGACCAGAATCTTGTTTCACACAACTTTCATTCTGGGAAGTTAATTTGAAAAAAAAAAAGTCAATTTCATTTAAAGGAAACTGAGCATAACTTGAATATGGTACACAGGAAAGAGCTAACGATTTGAATAAGAAGACCTGAGTTTCAATGCCAGCTTCTTACTAATTGAACTTCCTCTCTCTGAACCAGTCTCTTCTTTGGTAAAACTGGGGAGGGCAGATCTGACACCCACCACAAAACGGGAATATCCTATGAAATAATGGGTGGGAACACAACCTGTAGATGTTACAGCATAGAGAAGCCATTTGTATTTTTTTTTGATAACTTCCTTTCTCTGTTCCTTTTTCTTGTCCCCATGCATAATGAAATGATAGTAACTGGATCATTTTCATCGCTTCTGTTTCTTTCCTTTCAAGAAGAAAGGATAAATATCTAATAATGGTATTACAATTCTTCTGGGGCTCATAGTGTCACCAAGGAATGTCCAACACAATCTGTCAGCAAAGCCCATTGAAACAAAGAGCCTCTTTGGGCTTCCCTAAGATCCAAAAAGAGCAGGCTGGGCTCTCTCCCGCCAAAGACAGCCATTCTGAGCTACAGTGCAGCCTCCAGAAGCCTACTGTCTGCCCCCAGACACCTAGGAGCTTTGAGTTTATTTCCATAGATCCCATGATAGAACCCGGCCCTGCCCTTCCCACTGTCCTCTCTCCCACCACAGCAGCTCTTCCCCAGACCACACTTTTTTCACATCTGAATTCACCACTTATTGCCACAGTGTGTCCTTGGTCATGATGGTTAAGGTCTCTGTGCCTTGTTTTTAAAAATTTATATAGATAGAAAATATCTGGGGTACCTATATTTTGGGGTACACATTTTTTGTTACATGCCTAGAATGGGAATGATCAAGTCAAGGTATTTAGAATATCCATAACTTTGAGTATTTATCATTTCTATGTGTCAGGAATACTTTAAATCCTCTCTTCTAGCTATTTTGAAATTTGCAATACATTGTTGCTAACTATGCTCACCCTACTCTGCAATTGAACATTCGAAGTTATTTCTTCTATCGTGCTGTATATACTTGCAATTATTTTAATCCATAAAAAGGACATGATGAAAGAATTCTGTCCTCATAGGATTGTTTTCAGCAGTAAAGGTTGTTATTCAGTTTAAGGACTTCACACAATTTGAGGCAATTATAAATACTCAGGAAGTATTTCCTGTTGTTACTATTACCAATTTTTCCTTCCTTCCTCCTCCCTTCCTTCTTTCCTTCTTCCCTTCTTCTATCTTCCCCTTCTTTTAGCCTTCCTCCCTCCCTCCTTCTCTTTCTCCTTCCCTCCTTCCCACCTACTTCCTTCCTCCTCTCTTTCCCTTCTTTCTTTCTTCCCTCCCTCCCTCCCTCTTTCTCTCCCCTTCTCCTTCCTTCCCGCTTGCTTTCCTTCCTCCCACTCTTTCTCCTTCTCTTTCCCCTCTGTCTCCCTCCTTTCCTCTTTCTCCCTCCCTCCTTCCCACCTGCTCTTGCTTTCTCTTTTTCCTTCCCTCTTTCCCTCCCCATCACTCTTTCTCCTCCCCTCATTTCCTCCCTTGCTTCCTTCCTCCCTGTTCTGCCACTAACCGTTACTTCCTCCTTGCCTTTCACTCTCTCTTCTTTCTGTGTCTCCTCACTCCCTTGCGCTTGCCTTCATGTACCTCAGTCCCTACCTCCCCTTACCCTGACAGCCTCCCCAGGCCTGAGCCCATATAGAATTGGCTCTCACAGTGGCTCCCCCGCAGAAACAGACTCAGGCTTAGCCGCTTCCAGGGCTGGGATCTATCAGCCAAACCAGTACTTGACTTTAGGGTATTTCTAGGACTTAAATTGTATTTGTGGAGCCACTAGCCATTATTTTTGGGAACTCTAAGAGGCCCAAAGTCCCTGAGGACTGAGAGAAGATAAATGTTATATTGCTCATCTTTGCTTAAAAGTGAGCAAGATTGATTCTGGTCATTTTAAACAGTTCTTTTAATATCTGGGCAACTCTCCACTAAGTCCTCTCTCAATCTACTAGCATGAGGACTCAGCTGAGTCCTGAGGTTCTTCTCATCCTTCTTCTGTCCCTTGTTTCTTTCCCAGCCTGAATTTGGCATCACTCCCTGACACCCACAGACTTTTCTTGCTCCTCTGCTGAACTCTGAACTCTCAGGGACATGAACAGGGACATGTTTACAATCCTCTAATTACCCTGAGATGCCTTAACTCAGAGTATTCGGATTCAAAAGGACCTAGGTTTAAATACTGCCTTTGGCACTTTGTTCCTATGACTTTGCACAGATTATTTAATTTCACTATGTCCATTTGCCTATTTGCTCACTCAACAAATACTCACTGAACCTCTACAACATTCCAGGTACTGTGCTAGTTATTAGAGATGAAGTGGTGAACAAGGCAGGTATAGCCTTTGCCCACAAGCAGCTCAGAGAGGAGGAGATATCTAACAACTGAAATCACAAACAAACCAACAAAAATAATGACTTGTGATGAGTACTATGAATAAAACATTCAGGAGCTAGGCCAAGTAATAACAAGGTGGGGGAAAGTAGAGATACCTGTTTCAATATGGTACACAGAGACAGCTTAGAGCTGCATTGGCTTAGAAATAGCCCTAGTGCTATCCACATTTTGGCCTAATACTTATTTGTTGTAGTATGGAGGGGCTGTCTTGTGCATTGAATTAGATTTAGCAACATCCTTGGCCTCTGCCCACCAAATGCCAGTAGCCATCCCCAACCACATTGTGACAACCCAAAATGCCTCCAAGACATTGTTCATGTCCCTGGGAGAGCACGAAAGGGCCAATCATCCCCAGTTGGGAAGCCCTGGCATAGAGTATGGGCTTTGCTGTTGCACAGATTTGGGTTTGAGTCTCCCCTCATTTATTTACTTGCCATGGTGACTTTGAATAGGTAACTAAGCTCTCTGAGCCTCAGTTTCCTCACAAGTGAAATGGGGATATTATCAACATCATCTTGTAGTGTCGTGAGAGGAATATATGAGATAGCAACCAGTCTATAGTAAGTTCTCAATAATATGGTGATCATTGCTGACACCATTATCATCATATATGTCTCTCTAACTGGCCACTAGCCCCTTGGGGACAGGAACTGGCCCATAATCACATGGTATAGTTTGGATATTTGACCCCATCCAAACCTCAGTTTGAATTTTGATCCCCAGAGTTGGAGGTGGGGCCTCATGAGAGGGTGAGAGGTGTCTGGGTCATGGGAGCAGATTCTTCATGAATGACTTTGTGCCTTCCTGAGGTAATGAATGAGTTCTCACTCTACAGTTCAGGTGAGAGCCGGTTGTTTAAAAGAGCATGGCACCTCTCTCCCCCGTCTCTCTTCTTCCACCTCTTACAATGAGACTAGCTGGCTCCCCTTCACCTTTCTCTATGATTGGAAGCTGCCTGAGGCCTCACCAGGAGCAGATGCTGATGCCATGTTTCTTGTACAGTCTAGAGAACTGTACGCCAAATAGACCTCTTTTCTTTATGAATTACTCAACCTCAGGTATTCTTTTATAGCAACACAAATCAACCAAGACATCAGATTTACACCCCCAGCTCACAGCACAGAAGCCAAGACACCCTACAAAACTGGTAAACCTCTGCAGTGAAATCTAAGAAGTCCCCACAAAGGCTGGATGGACAGAGAAGGCAACCAATGCCAAGTAAATGACGGTGACTTTGATTTGACCCCAGGCAATTCCAGTCTCTGTGCTGCCCTGCTAAGAGAAGGGAGAAGGCTGCATGAAAGCTTACTACCCCGACAGGGAGTGGCTGATGAAAGATTATATTGCCATTGGTCTTCCTGTTCTCCTCTGAACAATTGCAGGGGCCTTTCCTCTTCCCATTTGGCTGATTTGAAACTCCTGATTCTCTTTTGCATAACAGCTTTCACCTCCATTCAGCCTTTGTGGCCCAGCCAGTGGACCAAAGGGCATTTATTTCCATATTTCCCTGCTGATCTAGGGTGAGCAGGTTGACACTTTGTTGCCTCTCTGGTTCTTTCTGGGCAGTCAGTGGAACTAGGATAGTTCCTATCCCCACAGAACTGAGTTTAAGCAGAGAGACCAAGTCCAACTTTCTCCAGCCCCTTTGTTATTCTTTCTCTCAGTCTGTCCCCACCTCATCACCCTTAAAGTCCTTACAGATCTAACAGTCCAGGGTTCATTTATCTTTATAGAGCCCTGAGAGATTCCTCCATGGGAGAGATAAAAGCAAATCAGAAGGCATTGAACTTAGCAGTTTCCTCTCCTAAGAAATTATTTCAAATACTTTCCAAGACCTTGCTTGCCCCTGTGCCTGGCAATACCTACTCAAGTCCCCTACTGTCTCTAGATCCTGTGTTGATACAATTTTGGCAAGAGAAGACTGGCTCTGATTTTAAACAGTATTTCCTAAGAAACGATAATGTACAAGATCATGTTCTGGGCCCTGCAATGGCTACAAAAATACTAGGCCCACTGATCTGTGAGTTCCTGTAGCATCTGCACAAAAGTGATCAATATATGTTTGTTGAATGAGGACATGGCCCTAAAAGGAGAGATGAGAAGACAAGCATCTGTTGAACACCTACCATGCACTAGGACCTTATTAGGCATCTAGGTACAAACGTGAACAAGATATAATCCTGCAAAAACACTGAGACCTGGTGGAGACAGGTCTATTCACAAAAAAATAAAAAATGTAATATCACTTGGTAAGTGCTGAGAGAATGCTGTGTGTATGCAGCAGGGTGATACACAGCCCAGCCTGGGATTTAGGGAAACCTTCTTAGAAGAGATGATGCCTGAGCTGAGTCATGAAAAATGGGAATGAGTTAGCAGGAAGGATATCCTAGACAACAACCAGAGGCATGAAAAGACATATGATCTGCTGGGAACTGCAGGCAACTGGGCATGACGAAAATGTCAAGGAAAAGGTAGGAAGAGGCAGAGGATGAGAAAGTAGACACAATCAGGGCTGGGCACTGGAGGCAGCCACCAGGATCCTGCTGCCCCGCTGCCTCTCCTTCAGGGTCTGTATCTGCTGCCTGGAGCCCCTGACCTGACCTGAGTCCCCTCCAGCAACTGAAGGAGGTGGTGCCCTGAGGGCCTGGCCATGCCCCTCTGTAGGTGATATTGAAGGACAATACTCACTCCTTACTAGGTTGTCTGAGGGTTTGTCAGGCCTGCTTCAGCTTCTTCATCTGCCCAGTTCTGTGTCCTCCCCAGTCCTTTCATAGGTATTGATTCATATAAACATTTTCCACTCCAAGCCCCATCTTCACATCCACTTCTGTGAAGCCAGCCTGCACCAGCCTTGGATGCCAAACCAGGGGCTGGGATGTGTTTTGTCACTAACAGTATTCAGTTATTGTTCCTTTGCAACACAGGTACTCCAGATATGGTCTGCCCAGATTCTAACATTCTTCAGTATATAGTGGTTACCTAGGCCATGGACTGGGAACAATTCTCAGAGAACCAGTTAGTTACATAGAATATTCTTTTACTCCTTTCCCACTTTTAGGTGAGAATTTGTCTTCCTCATTACCCATATCTCTAAGTGGAAGAACTGCATCTGGAAAACACTTGTCACATCTCTTCCAATAGCCCTCCTCATAGGAGGAAGAGGGAGTTATCTGGCTCATCAGTTTAGGAGAAGAGAACTGAGGTTCTGGGTACCCTCTCTTCTCTCAGGATGGCCTCCCAAAGGAAATGAGACTACCATTTGGTCTGTGCTCAGAGCCATGCAGAGAGCTTGTTGGGGCCGATGATGTCCCCTCCAGGAAGACACTGGTGGATCTGCCTTCCAGGACTGGGTGGGGAGCATTTCCAAGCCCATTCAGCCCCACAGCTAAGCAACATCCCCAAGCCAGCTTGAATCAGCAAGAATGATGACATTTCGATCTTTGTCAATCTAACTCCACTAGCCTACCTGACACTCAGTTAGTTCTGAACTTGGGCAGGGAAGAGAGATGTTACTTTTCAAGGCCTCTAAAATAACCCAACACTCACAATCCAAAAGCTGACAATGTCTTAATGTATCAATTTCTCAGTACTCAAGGATATCAGTAACTGCTATTGCATACATAAATGGTCAAATAAATGCATATTGCTCTATCTAAAAGATAGACTCCCATCAATAAGACTTAGGTCTATATATTCTATGGAGGGCTTCACTCAAGCTTACCAGGAAAAATGGGCAGGAGCTATGGGCATGAGGCCATGGACGAAATGACTTAAAAACTGCTTTAAACTGCATGAAAGAATATTGCCTTTACAGTAAGCCAGAGCATGTTTATACAAGGGAGAAGCTAATGAACCTAACCTCGGTGTATTTTGTGTTAGGAATGCAGCTGGATATTTTGAGTGTAAGGACTATAAGACATTTCTAAAAAGATTAAAGTGTCTTTTCCTCTAGTGTAGGTTTAGAAAAAAATCAGACAAGCCTCTTTCTTGAACCACATACTGGAAGTTAAACAGTGGTAGCAGGACATCATGGTGTGAAGGGGCATAGACCTTGTTCCTAACCTGATTCACCAACACCAACTGGCTAAACGACCTCTCTCCAGTCATTTTAACATTCTCAGCTTCAGTTTCCATATCCAGCAAATGGCTACAATAACTTATATGCTCTCACAAGGGGTGTTAGGAGAACCAAGTATAATGTTTCATTATAGACCATACTAAGCAATATCATTGACTGGTGCTGTGTCCTGAAAACATTACTAAGCATTTTTCATGGACTTTCGTACTTGATCTTTCATCTTAAGCAGCTGATATTATTTTCGCTGCTTAACAGATGAGGAATCTGAGGTGCTGAGAGTTTAAGTAATTATCCCAGGTTCTCACAACTAGTAAGGGTGAGCTAGATCTTGAGCCCAGATCCCTGATTACCTGACCCCAAGGCCTGTGCTTTTAACCACTCTGCTCTATGCCTTATACACTAAAAACAGCATTGTCGAGTGGGAAGAATACTGAGCATTAGATATATTCCTAACTCTGCCTCAAGTGAGTCACTGACACTCTCCAGGATCCCATTGTGGAAGATATAATAACGGCCTCCAAAGTTATCCAAACCCTAATCTCTGGAACCTATGAATATGGTATGATACATGCCAAAGCAGAATTCAGGTTGCAGATGGATTACCATTGTTAAGCAACTGACCTTAAGATAGAGTATCCTAGATTATCCAAGTAGGTCTACCTTAATTAAAAGGGTCCCTAAAAGCAGAAGAGGGCAGCAGAAGAGGAGGTCATGTAATGTGAGACAGACTCACCCTGCATTGCTCACTTTGAAAATGGAAAAAGGGTCCATGAGCCAAGGAATGCAGGCAGCCTCTAGAAAGAAAGGCAGTCCTGCTAGCATCTTGATTTTAGTACAATGAGATGCATACTGGACTTCTGATATACAGAGGTGCAAGATAATAAATTTGTGTTGCTTCAAGCCATTAGTTTATGGTAATATGTTACAACAGTGACAGAAAACCAATACACCATGCACCTGTTTGTCAAAGGAAGGAATTGGGCTTGAAGTTGATTTATATGGCTTTTGTACCTATGACATCTTTACTAATAAATGGCTTTTTACTCTTTACTAATAAATAGTTCCTTCTAAAGCATGGGAAAGAACAGAGAAACAAATGACAAGCAGTTGTTCCTAGAATATAACAAGGTGCAGAGCCAGAATCTCAGCACACGCCTGCCTCCACCCAAACAAAACTGCTTCTGCTCCTCTCAGCTCCCCAGGCACCAGTCATCTCCCCTAGACCCCTCTCCAGGCCTGGAGTCCACAGCAGACTGGCAGGTTTTGAGCCTAACACCATTTACCATTGCGAAGCTGCCTTGTTCATGCTGCTTGACAGTCATTGTCCAAAGTGGCTAGTTATTTAAAATATGAGAAATGGAAAGAAACATGAAGCACCAAGAGCAAGAGTCAGGGTGCTCTCTTTCTCTCTCTCTCTCTCTCTCTCTCTCTCTCTCTCTCTCTTTCTCTCTCTCTCTCTCTCTCTCTCTCTCTCTCTCTCTCTCTCTGTCTTTCTCCCAACTCTGTCCCACAGCTGATCCACATTCTGGCTGTATTCCAAAATGCTTGAATGTCTTCTGTCCAATATGGTCTCATTTTATATTTTCAGGAGCCATGGAAGACTGAGGGAAAAGGAGTCAACCAGGTATGAAGGCTGGTGGTGACTAGAAAAAGGCTATTACCTAGAGGACAAAAGTATTCAATCATCCTTTGTTGTTGTTGTTGCTGTTTTCCAACATCTTGGGATAGACAATAGAGGATGGGGTATAAGAACAGAAACAGAGAATAGAAGGTTCTGAGCACAGAAAGGGAGGAGATATGAGGTGAGCTTCCCTCCAGGCTGGAACTCCTGGAAAGCTCAGAAAGGTATTTCTGGTAGCAGTGCGTGGTCTGAAGATCTCTGCAGGGTAATTTCTATAGTCTCTGTCACTGACTATGACAGTGCAATAGGAGCACAGGATGACAGACCTTTCCGACTGCCCATTTCCATACTCCCTTTTGGATTTTTGCCATAAGCATGTACCCTCTCTACCATTCTTTACCTTAAATTTTTCTTTAAGTGACATTTTGCTTCAAGAACTTCTTTCTTTAAAGGACATTTTTAATCATTATCTGTGATTAAAATGCCTAGTTTTAGATTAGATTTCTTCCCAGTTGCTCACCCTCTTCAGTCCTCTTGTCTCTCTAGGCCCCTGGGTGGATGATAACTCCCCATACCTCCTGCCTCCTCCTTGAACTCTGCCTTAAGTTAGGTGGTGCCTCATGATGGTTCTGGGATGGGAAGAAGACACGTGTGTCACTTCCCAGCTAGCCAGAACAATTAATTACTACTGGGAATCTTTCCAGTGCTGCTGCTTCTGACAAGGAGGCTGCATGTTTCAGGTGGAGAGGCTCAAGGATTCACCTTGAACCTGGATTGCTAAGTCACCAGCTGAGAGTAGCTGCTGTAGAGCTGTAGTTTTTCAAAGTGTGGTTCCCAAATCAGCAGCATCAGCATTACCCGGGAACTCGTTACAGATGCAGATTTTCTGGCCCCACCCAAGAGCTACTGAATCAGAAACTCTGGGCGGGAGCAGGCAGCAATCTGTGTTTGGACAGGGGATTCTGGTGAAAGCCATGGCCTAGGTTTTCTAAGGCCCATAGGGTCATGTGGCCCCACAACAGACTTTGTATGAGCAAGAAAAGAAATCTGTGTTGTATTAAGCCATTGAGATAGCTGGATTGTTTGTCACCAGGATATAACCTAGCTTATCCTGATTGATATACTACTAGAAATGAAAAACAAGTATACTTGGCCAAAAATAGAAGGTAACTGTAAAGTACAAACATCATAAAAATAGTTCTATTAAATTTGACAGTTATTACCTGCTAAAGGCTTTCAGCCTGGAGTCTACTCAAATTTCGATAAAAGGGGAGATTAGCACATTTTAAAATGTGGTTAAGGAGATGTTAGCATTAACCTAAGACTTTTTCCTTGAGGAAGAACTGACTCAGAATTGGAATGGGAATATTGACTCTGCAAATCCGTGCTATTCAATGACTCACCGTTTTACTGCCTGAAATTGTCTCAGATACCACTAGTGTTATGTGAGCTACCCTTTGGGAAAATTGATCGGATCAACCTCTTTGTCTTGTGTTTGTGGAAGGCTGTGGTCCAGAACTGCGAATGTCCTTGTCTATGGTTACACAGCAAATTAGAGGTAGAACTCAGATAAGACCCCAGGTCTCCCACAAGCCCTGATCATGGGCACTTCTTTTCCCAACACCCGACAACCTTCAGTCTTTCAGCAGCCATACATCCCCAATTCAGCTCATGGTGTTACTGCAGAAACTCAGGCCTCTAACATGACAGGCAGGCGGTTGCTGAAAGGAATGGTCAGGGATGGGATCCTGAGGTCAGAAAACTCAAAGGCAAATTTAAAGCCCACTCTGATCTCATTTGTGCAGAGAACTGTGGAAGTGGATAATTAAAGAAAACATAAAGAAACAGCTAGTATAGTGAAGGAGAAACCAGGAGACAGAAAATGAATTAGTTTCCTGTGGCTGCTGTAACATATTCCCAAAAACTTGGTGTCTTATTCTCTCACCATCTTAAAAATCTGAAATCACTATCACTGGGCCCAAAGGTGTTGGCAGGACCGGTTCAAGGGGAGAAATTCTTCCTTGCCTTCTCCAGCTTCTGGTGGCTGTGAGCACTCCTTGACTTGTGGCTGCTTCACTCCACTGTCTGCTTCTGTAATCTCTAGCTCCCTCTATTTTGTAAGGATACTGGCATAGCATATAAGGCCTGCCTGGATAATCTAAAATGATCTCTTAATTCTCAAACTCTTGGAAATTTCATCACATCAGCAAAGACTATTTTTCCAGATGAGGTAACATTTACAGGCTCCAGATATTAGGACATGGCTAGCTTGGGGGTGGGGTGGAGATGTGTGCATTCTTCAACCTGCCATGGGGACTCTAGTTCAAGGTCTACCACCAGCTGGAACTGACCTCTTAGGCAAGTCCATTACCCTCTCTGAGTCTAAGTTTCCCTCTGGTAAAATGAGAGGGTCTGCACCAGATAATTCCAGAGGGCTCTTCCAACTTTGGCAGTAGGAGTTCCCTGGATAGTAGGAGATCTCCTCTATACCCCTAAAGGGCACATATAACCCAAAGCAAGAGGTTTTCAAGGATTACTTAATGGCAGAAACCAGAGCAAAGCCCACATCTTTTGACTGGTAATTCCTCAATACACTGACCACCCTCCTCCACTCCCTATACCTGCCTCCACCCTCTCCTCCTTATACTGGCCACTCTCTGGTGGCCACTGAAAAACTACTGTGGCCAGCTCCCAGAGAGGTGAGATGCCACACCACAATGAGGACTTCAGAGAACCTGCCTAAGTCCTGAGGTGTGCCAAGGACACCTAGTCGAGGTGTGCCAAGGACACCTAGTCCTCACCTCCTCCAAGGCCCTGGGAAATCATGAAAATAAACAGAGATCTTCTAATTCATAAATCCTTTGGGGACAAAAATATGCTGAGACAAAAGCAACTGGTGAAAGCTCCAGACCCCCTAGAGTTGGGTTTTTGAAAAGAAGCTTCTAAAGCCCTGTCTTGACTCTTTCCTGGGACTGGAATAGAGTAATGTGAGCACCCCCAGGGCCTTGACCTGCCTGGACAATTGGCTGTGTGGAGGGTGAAATAAGTGTAGATACCAATCATATTAGCAAAAATAAACACATTTGTTAATATTGAGTGCTGGCAAAGGTTGAAAAATGGGTACACCCATAAAATGCTAGTGGGAATATACATTTGTACAACCACTTTGAAAAGCAATTTGGCAGCATATACTAAAATTGAAAGGTATATGATCCTATGATTCAGTAACCCCACTCCTGGTATTGCCTGTGCTAGAAAAACACAAACAATTGTACCAAGAGGTGTTCATAAAGCTATCTGTCGGCACGTTGCCACTTTGCTGTCAAATGCACTCCCTGCTCTGTTCATTGCTGGGACCTGTATTCCCAGGATTCCTTGCCCACTGGCTTCTGGGCAGATTTGGCCAGTGGGAGGCACTGGTGAAAAGCTAGAGGGAGGAAAAGAGAAACTAAGGTGTTTCTTCCCTTCTCTCCCAGAGCACCTTTCACAGTCCTAGCCCCAGCACAGGGTCTGCCCTAACTTCTGTGCTCTGCCAATACCACGTCCTCCTAGGAGTGCTCTCCAGCTGTAGGGGGGGTCACATCTTCCTGTTATTCCTAGTCTCTAAATAGCCTCACCTTCCTACTTGGCTTCTCAAGTCTCTTATCCCCTTGGTGACCAATTCTCTGCGTTAAAACCCCTCTGAAGTGCCTAAGAAGGTTTTCTGTTTTCCTGACTGGACCTTAACTAATGAAAGTGTTTGTTTTAGCATTGTTGGTAATAGCAAAAAGTTAGAAATATCTCAGGTGTTCACTCTTTGAGAAATAGTACAGAATACTCTGCAGCAATTTTTTGAATTGACATAACTCTGCAACATGGAATATATACTGATGAAAAAAAGGAAGTTGCAGACCAATATGTCCTGTAGTGTTTGATTAATGTTTATTCTTTAAAAAAAATAAACCAATTGCATATGTTTTCTATAGCTTTATATAATCTTTAGGTTTGTATATAAATTGATACATTTACAGAACTATCTGGAAGGATTTATGGCAAACTAATTGCATTATTTCCTTTGTGAGGTACCTAACATAGAAGTGGAGTAGGAGAATCTTTACTATACTGTTTTAAGTTTTTACAAGAAAAGTATATTTATGTATTACTTGTGCAAATAAAAATTAATTTCAAGGTAGACAGCAAAACAAAAAAGAAATAGAATGGGAAAGTTATGTTGAAACTACATTTCAAGGCATCTGATGTACCAAGATAAGAGTTTGCACTTAATTCTATAGACAGCAAGAAGGTATGAAGTGTGAATGGTCATGACATGACCCAGTCTAGGCTATGACAGTGCCTCCTCCTGTGGTTGTCATTGAGGATCGGGTAAGTAAACATAAATAAACCACCCAGACAGCATTTGGCATATGGTGAGTACTTTGTAAGTGTTAGCTACTGCTATTGTTTCCTTCCCTTTGCTCCAGCCACATGAGCCTTTTTTTAATCTCATGAATATGCCAAGTTCTTTGAGGCCTCAAAGTTTTCATACATACTGTTCCTTATTATTTCCTTTTTCCCTCTCTCATCCTTCAATGTTCAATTTAAATATTACCAGGTCAGTGAGCCCCTCCCTTGCCTGCACTTCTAAGTTGTTTCCCTGGCCCACTGTATGTGTCTGTGTCAAAGCAACCTGTTGGCTTTTATAGAACACTTGCCCCAATCTGTAATAAAGTCTGTGGAGAATAGGTATTATTACTATTTATTGAGCACTTACTATGTGCAGATATGTTTTTATGTGCTTTATATATACTAATTCACTCAAACATCCTAACAACCCTTTTAAGAAAGCATTAGTATTATTCCTATTTTACAGATAAAGAAACTTATGAATAAGAAAGATGGAAATTTGACCAAGATCACAACCAGTAAGTGTCAGAGCTTGGATTCCACCCATTAGTGCACCATAATAACTTCCTGAATGATGAATCAATTATTAATAGAAAACAGTTTATAGTACCCTTGATGTCCTCATAATTAATTAATCCCATACAAGACGCAAGTTGTTTCGGAATAAATGGGAGTGATTAGCCTAACTGATAGAGTCTCTAAGGGTAGGTCATATCCCTTAAGAGGAGGAGGCAGCTATTTTCTATGGAGAGGGAGTAAATTGAGCTTTGTGAAGCAGGGCTGATGGCAGAGCTGCAAAAGAGGACCAGAGTGTGCTGGCAGAGATGTAGGAAACTCACCAGGCTCCAGACCACATTACCTGGTTCTTCAGAGACCGCTCCCTGCCAAGCCCAGTCACAGCCAGAGCTCCAAGAAAGGAGTTCTGGGAGCAGTGCGAACTGGCTGCCCTGAGAGGGATGCCAAGGAAGTAAGAAAAAAACAGCCCTTGACTCAAGCCAGGGAGATTTCTGTTTAGTCCTGGCCTTCAGAAGCAAGACCTCCCAGAAAACCACAACTTTCCCTGAGTCCCTGTTAGGCGAATCCCAACAGCAGCGAGCTGTGACTCTGTTGTTTGCAGATGTCAGGAGGAAAAATAATCGTAATATAAAGGCAGCTCAATTCACTGTCTTCTCCTCACGTGTCTGGCAGCTTGTGGGAGCTTTAGATAAATTATGTCTTTTAAATCTTTTAACAACTCTGGAGATTCCCTCAACATTCATTTGGTCAATAAATATTTATCAAGCATGCGCTGCGTTGATGAAGTGAGCACTGTTTTTAACTCTGTTTCACAGACGAGGAAAAAGAGATTTAGAGGGATTAAGTAACTTGCCCAAGTTAGACACTGGCAGTTGGAACGTGAACTCAGGTCTACCAGATGCCAACCTCCCTTCCTTCCCTCTACTCTGAATTACCTTCTAAACTTGAGACCAGAATTTATTTCTATTTATGTATCAGGTACTGTACAATAATCATAATTAGGAATTATTCAATGAAATAATGGTTCCTTACTGATAATAAATATTCAGTAAAGATTAGTTTACGTTATTCTACATATTATATATTTATACATTGTGATGGTTAATCTAGGTGTCAGCTTGTCTAGGCCACAGTTCTCAGCTATTTGGCCAAACATATCTGGATGCTGCAGTGAAAGGATTCTTTAGATGAGAACAACACTGAAATCTGTAGACTCTGAGTGAAGCAAATTGCCTTTAGTCATGTGGAAGGACCTTATCTAATCAGCTAAGGGTCTTCAGAGAAAAAGGATGAGGTCTTCCAAGGAAGAGGGAATTCTACCAGCAGACCACCTTCAGATTCGAACTGCAGTATCAGCTCTTCCCTGGGTCTCCAGCATGCCAGTTAACCTGGCAGATTTTGGGTTTGCCAGTTCCACAATCAAGTGACCAAATTCTCTAAAATCTCTCTCTGTATATAGAGGTAGAGATAAAGATAGAGGCAGAGATAGAGATATCTGCAGTTTGTAGATATACATCCTGTTGGTTCTGTTGTCAGAAGCTTCACTACTACAAATATATATTCATAATAATAGTAATTGCATAAGCAGATAAAAGGAATGTCTATATTAGATGCCAAGAATGTATATTGCCTGAATTCTTCTAGAAATCCAGCTTCTAATGAAAAACATTTTCTATGATATTGCCTACAACTGTCACAAACAGGTCCCCTTGTATGAAAAGAGCTGATTTTCCAGGCCAGGCACGGTGGCTCATGCCTGTAATCCCAGCACTTTGGGAGGCCGAGGCGGGCGAATCACGAGGTCAGGAGATCGAGACCATCCTGGCTAACACGGTGAAACCCCGTCTTTACTAAAAATACAAAAATTAGCCAGGCATGGTGGCGGGCGCCTGTAGTCCCAGCTACACGGGAGGCTGAGGCAGGAGAATGGCGTGAGCCCAGGAGGCGGAGCTTGCAGTGAGTGGAGATCGCGCCACTGCACTCCAGCCTGGGCGACAGAGAGAGACTCTGTCTCCAAAAAAAAAAAAAAGAGCTGATTTTCCCAATACAGTTACAAGATCCACATTTCTTTTTTTTGAGACAGAGTCTCGCTGTTGCCCAGACTAGAGTGCAGCAGTGCAAACACAGATCACTGCGGCCTCGAACTCCTGAATTCAAGTGGTCCTCTCACCTCATCCTCCAAAGTAGCTGGGCTTACAGGCATGCCTCACCATTTCTCCTCTCCCTCCACATCTGTTTCTCCGTGCACAAATTGAAGATCTCAGGATATTTGCATGACAAATGCAGGAATGAAGGAGGAGTGCCTCCCAGTCTGAGCAGGATGGCTGGCGACCTTGCAGGTAGCTGCAGAAGAGCACCTGCTGAAAGCCAGGATCCCAGTATTGCCACCCACCAGGTGGGTAACCTGGGCCAGTTCTCTTTCACAGTCTAAACTTTAGTTTCTTATGTACTAAAAAAGCAATGATAGTCATTCTGAGGCTTATTGTAAAAATCAAAATAAAATCCCACATGGGATAGTATTTTCTGAGTGGCAGTGTTTTCCTCGAAGAAAGAGCAGGCCAAGCTGAGGAGTGAATAGAAGCAGTTTCTGGGCTCGGGTCGGGGCAGGTCAACCCTGGCAGTGCTCTGAGCTCAGTGCAGATGGTTCACAGCCACGGCTCATGTGCCTCACGCTGCTAAACGGGAAGGCATTTATCTGATCACAACCCCTTTGATGGCACTGCTTTCAGCTTCTGAAATACCCAGTCTCATTTTCCCTTCATAATAGCCTTCCAGTGGAGGCCACCCAGGGAGAGGGGGCTCCTCATGTCTACACCACAAGTTGGAGGCAGAGCAGAGCCCATGAGACTCGAAGTCCAGCATCTGTCCTCCTTACCGGTAGGTAAGGGCGCTGACGTTCAGAACTTAACCTCCTGATGGAGGGGCCAGCAGAATAAAAGGACATCAGCCACAAACTCTCCCTCCAAAGCTGGGTGTCTCACCACAGCAGGGGAACTGGGAGACAGATAAAGACTAGAAGGAGAAATTAATTTCAAAGAATAGGAAAGCATCAGCCAGCTCCTAACCAGAGAATCAGGCTGCTGGCAGAACTGCAAGTCATTTATCAAGTGCCTCCTGAAACTCAAAGTTAATGTATCACTTTTCCTCTTATCTTCGGATTTGGGGGAAATGAAATACATTTTTATATGACAAAATTCAGCCACTAACTCACTCTATAACATTGAGCAAGTCATGGAGCCTCTCTGAGCATCTGTTTCTCTTCCTCAAAATAACAAAGTTGTACAAAATCAGAGTTTCCCAAACTTCAGGTATGAGATTTCCGGGATCATGAGTTGCCATGCATAAACACCACAGCTGCTATTTTTAACCTAATATTGCTTTTTGCAGGTATTTAATGTAAAAGGAAATTCTCTGTCACCTCATAAATGTAAAAGCACAACCTTTGGGGTTCATAATTTATTATAATGAATACATAGTTCTTACAACTGAAAAAACTCTCACATGCCAGGCTCTTACAAGCATCCCTCAGACTCTCGTTGGGAAACTCTTGGCCTAGATGATCCCTGAAGGCCCCTCCAGCCCTGGCATTCCACTGTGAAAAGCCCAGATCCCTGGCAGCCTGGCTAACTCCTAGAGAAGTTTTCTGACACTGTGCATAAGACTAGCCCCCTGTGCCTGTTCCTATCAAGGCATTTATTGAGCTTTTCTGTAACCCTAGTGAAGTCTGTCATCCCTGGGAAAGGCAGTGGCTGAGGGTATTGCCCATCACTGGGTTTGAGTAATGGGACTGGCACGGTGAGCCACTTAACAATGTTACTTCACATCTCCAAGGCTCAGTTCCTTTGTCCACACAATAAAGTTACTTGTTCTTCAGTAAATGGAATCTCAAAACCAGAAAAAAAAAACAGTCAAAATTCACTTGGGTGGGGAAGGCAGAAGAGATGTAAAATGGTGGCCCAGAAATGTTGGAGTCAAGGGAAGAACTTGCCAGTTGGAAAAGAGGAGCAGATTTAAAAGCAAAAGGAAAGAAGCCACCCCACTCATGGCACTCAGTAGGATTATAATGACTCCAGCTGATATGTATTTAGTGATTATTATAGTGTGAAGTGCTTTTTTTTTTTTTTTTTTTTTTTTTTTTTTTTTTGTTGAGACGGAGTCTCGCTCTGTCGCCCAGGCTTGGAGTGCAGTGGCCGGATCTCAGCTCACTGCAAGCTCCGCCTCCTGGGTTTATGCCATTCTCCTGCCTCAGCCTCCCGAGTAGCTGGGACTACAGGCGCCCGCCACCTCGCCCGGCTATTTTTTTTTTTGTATTTTTAGTAGAGACGGGGTTTCACCATGTTAGCCAGGATGGTCTCGATCTCCTGACCTCGTGATCCGCCCGTCTCGGCCTCCCAAAGTGCTGGGATTACAGGCTTGAGCCACCGCGCCCGGCCGTGAAGTGCTTTTTAAGCTTGATTTTATGTAATCCTCACAGTCATTATTATTCCCCCTTTACACAAGAGGAAGTTACAGTTCACTGAGATGATGTGTCTTGTCCAAGAACACAACTAGAAAGTGGCAGAGCAGGGACTTGAACGCAAGTCTGTCTGACTCCAGGAACCATGTTCTCATCCCCAATGGCAGGGGGTTCCTGAAACAGGTTCCGTGATCACTACTCCTGCAGGCCCTCAGCTAGCTGCCCAGTCTGCTCCACAGGCTCTGTCGCTTGTCCTGTGACCAACTGAATAAGATTCCTGATAAGACATTCGCAGCACAGGCCTTATCTCTCCTGCAACTGTCAGCTTCCTTTTGAGTCTTCTCCCCTCCTATCTTTTCCTGCTAATCCCTCACGAATGCATCAATAGCTTAATGTACCCTGGCCACAGACTTCATTTTGCCACAGGAAGCCAACACCCCTTCTCCTGCCAAGGAGTGGCAGTGGCTCTGGGTGACCTATGCCAAAAGCAAACTTGGTGGCTTCTTCATGGAGTTCCACAGTGGGGCTTCAAGGAGAGAGCCACGCCTAGAGAGGGAGTCTGCTTCATCTTTATTATATAGTCGGTAACTCGGAAATGACCAGCCTGCCTTACAGCTCTAGTGGAGGCCAAAGGAGAGAGAGTGAATAATATTCATGTACACACATGAAGTATACATGCCAACAAAATTCATATGTACAACGAAGAATTACACTAAAAGCAATGCTTTTCTCTAGCATTTATAACTACGTCTTCTCCCTTCTTCTCTTCCATGGGTCCTTTCTTCCATTATTACTGATCTCCTTTCTGTCATTTTAATTTTGTCTCCCAAGTCCCTCTGAATCCCATCTTCTTCCTCTCCACCAATGCAAATTATAGGGCATCTTTAGGCCCTAAATCCAGTTGCTTGCTTTCTCTGATCCAACAGTTTGGGTCAGTGATTTGGCATGACTTGGAGTAGCCACCAGAGAAAAAAGACCTGTCACCTTAGTGCTTACTTACCTTGCCTTGATCAAAACCAAGTCCTCATTACCTCTCTCTCTCTCTCTCCAGAGATCTCCAGCCATCCTGGGACAGGTAAAAGCTGAATGGGTCAGCAACTCCATGGTTAATCCTCTCTGTTCACAAGCCTCTCACCAGGCATCCACATCAGGGTGACCATAGCTCTAAGGACCATTGCCCTCAGTTGGGTCTGCCCTGGGCCAGCCTGCAACTGCCCTACAAATGGGAAAATTACAGATGAGCCAGGAGACTGGAGCAGCAGGTCAAGGAGATAAGGGTTCTGAATGAAATATTCCTTTCCAAGGGCCAAGACTTTTCCATGATTCAAGTTATCTCCACCTGAGCTCTTTTGCAAGCTAGAATGAGGGGGATCAGAGTGTTCCCAACCCCACAGATTGTTGTCCTTGGCAGGAGCCATGGGATTGGAGCCTCCTCAGCAATGGCAAATTCAAGGGCATTAGACTTTTAGCTGTATTTGGGGTACACTGGGCCAGGGCTCACCTGTCCCAGATGGGCAGTAATTATAAACCTGACAATAAATAAATGCTTTATCCTGAAGGAGCTTAACTCTGAGCTTTGAAATTTAATTCTTTTTCTTTTTTTTTTTTTTTTTTTTTGAGACGGAGTCTCGCTCTGTCGCCCAGGCTGGAGTGCAGTGGCTGGATCTCAGCTCACTGCAAGCTCCGCCTCCAGGGTTTACGCCATTCTCCTGCCTCAGCCTCCGGGTAGCTGGAACTACAGGCGCCCGGCTAGTTTTTTGTATTTTTTTAGTAGAGACGGGGTTTCACCGTGTTAGCCAGGATGGTCTCGATCTCCTGACCTCGTGATCCGCCCGTCTCGGCCTCCCAAAGTGCTGGGATTACAGGCTTGAGCCACCGCGCCCGGCCCTGAAATTTAATTCTTTGTGCCTCTGCCACAGATCTTCTGCTCTCCCCTCTCTGGAAATGAAGGCTGTAGATTTTCCGCAAAGCTGGATTCCAGGTGTTCTCAATTCATTATTTAATTAATTAGTCTGCAAAGTATATAGTTAAGTATGCCCATCATTTAGGAAAATTAACACACAAGAACCAAAGAACTGTACTTTGGGATAGAAATTCACATTACAAATGGGGCTTCTTCAAAGTGAGGGCCCTAAGTATACTCAGGATATTATTTGAATTGTAAAATATCTTTGCTTAACCACAACTCTTCTGGAATACACAGAGAGCGCACAATGAAAGCCAGTTCAAAGCCTGAGTGTCACAGGTCCTTTCTGCAAGACAATCCAGGGAAATGGTTCCCAGACCTCAGTGTGCATCAGAGTCACCTAGAGAGCTCATGAACATGCAGATTCCTGGGCCCTACTCCAGAGCTGCCTTATCATTATCTCTGGGGGTGGAGCCCAGTAATCTCTCTACTTAAGCAACTCTCCAGGTGACTGGATGCAAGCAGTCCAAGAGCCACACCTGTGCTAGGTCTTAAAGCCGCAGTACTCCAGTGCCTGGAACAAAGCTGCCCCACAGCTCCCGGCCCATTGCTCAGTGTGAGGCCATCCATGTGGAAGCCCCCTTTCACTCAAGAGCTGGACCCCAGGCTCCTTTGACACCAGCCACAAATGCCACACACCAGCAACCCCAGATAGCTAAGGTACAAGCCCCTCCTAATCAAAACCTCAGGCTTGAAATGCATGCACAATTATACAGATGGCAAAGCAGAAGGCCACAGGGGAAATGGGACTCGCCCAGCAGCAGTGGGCAAGCCAGAGAGCCATGTGGGGCAGAAGACCCGCTTTTCTGGTCCCTCTGCCAGCCCTGCACGGCCTCCAGATTTCTGCTACATGACTCTTCCTCTAAGGATGAACTTGAGAATGAATCAGGTGTTCCTGTTATTATCTGTCTGCAAACATTGTCTTTCTCCTTCACACCAGTCACAGTTGGTGGCTATGTAGTATTTTTTGACATTTGTCTTTCCAACTAGATGATGGACTTATTGAGACAGGGGCTTGTTTTGTACACCAGAGTGTCTAGCACCTAACATGGTGCCCAGCGCATAGTAGAAAGTCAATAAATATGGACCGACAGAAGTTACAATGATCTCTTCTACATAATAGAAAATAGAAATATTGGAGAAAAAAAGAGAGAGAGACAGAGGTTTGCCAAGGCTAGAAACAAGTCTATGCCATGAAGTCCTGGGAGGCAGAGGGAACTCGCTCTCCCTCGGTCCTCAATGTCCAGGATTGGACTAAACAGGCTCTCCCTAGCCTTCCAACTCATAACGGTCTATAGACGTTAGAGAATGGATTGAATGGAAAATGACTGAACATTAGACTTCCACCTCTCTACAGGGGGTTGGGGTCCTAGAGGCCACCTGGGTTTATGGTTTCACAGCTCCCTCTAGTGGCCAGGGCCATGTTTTACTATAATTTTGTGATGGTCTTTGCTTATCAAATTGAGCTGCAATCAGTTATTTAGCTGAGTTAATAACTGAGTGTTATTAAACTGAGCTTAAGTTAGTTTAGAGGTCTGGCTTGAGTATAATTAGTAACTTACATACATGTGGAGATATTAAACCCATTGAGATCGTCATTTATTAATCCAGCAACTCATGGCCCAGTGCCTCATCTGTACCTGGGCCAGTGCCTGGTGAAAGGATATACCAATGAGCATGTCAGAGATCTCCACTGCCCATGGTGCTTATATCCTAGGGAGGGAATGGGACATTCAGAAATTATGCAAAAGTGAGGTGTACACCACTGTGATGAGAGTCAGGAAGGAAACACGCAGAGCATTCATGTAGAATACAAGTGGTGGCACCTCTTCAGGAAGGCTTCTCTGCAGAAACAACGTCTCCGCTTGGGTTTGAAACATGAGGAATAATTATCAAGGCAAAAGTGGGGAGGGGGATGGGAAGGAAGGAAAAGGCAAAGAACTCTAGGCAAGAAAGAGCCCTGTGAGCTTGAGGTAGTGAAAGTGGGCCAGGGTTGCTTCAGTAATGAGCAGAAGACAAGGCTGAAGAGGTAGGTGTTATTATTCCCATCGGTTTCTCACTAATGTGGAAACTGAGGCCCAGAGATGTGACACGAACTGGTCATAGTGATGCAGCTTCTGGGTAGTGATAGAGAAAAGGGGACCTGGGGCAACCAGAGTGGATACTGCAGGATGGAAAGAGCTGGGTCAGGGAGACAGAGGCACGGTGTGGTTTGTGGGAGAGACGGAGGGAGGGAGGAACACAGTTCCCAGAGTCTGATGAGCGTTCAGACTGCAGCACTGGGAGGGACTCGGCGGTCATCTAGGCCTCCTTGTCCATTTGCCAGGAGAGAAAGCAGTGAACAGCAAATCTTCACCCACATCCCCAGTACCCAGGCCTGCAGCAGCTAGGCCCACATCACTGCTCCCCAGAGACACTCCCACCAAGCTCCTGCAGCCTCATGCAAAGCTCCCGTTCCCTTGAGTACCTCCACCTCTCATCCAAACTGCCCTCTCTCAGCCCATGGGCTCTTCAGTCCCAGGCTCTGTTGCCATCACCCTAGGGAGTAGTCCTCAGGAATGAGCCGTGCATGACGGGACCCTGCCCTCCCTGCCGCCACCCCCACCACGCTGCTGCCACTCTGAACTCCTGCCATGTCTCTCCCTTTGAGGTCTGCCCACTGACTGTTCTCCTCCCTCATACCACGTTTCCCCATCTCCTAGCCCGGCTCATCCTCCAGATCTTGGCTTAGACATCCCTTCTTCCAGAAGCCAGCACCACTCTCCCTGGAGCTCCTCTTCTGAATCCCCTTGGAGCACCGACCACATGGCATATTGGTTTCCTATTTCCTTGTCCACCTCCCCAGCTAGACTTGAGCATCCCCAGGTCAAGGACTACATCTGTCCCATTTTCTCCTATATCCCCAGCAGCTAACACGGTGCCTGGCACTTAGAAAGTGCCCAGATCGCTTGCTTGCTTTTCCTTCCTTCCTTCCTTCCTTCTCTCTCTCTCTCTCTTTCTTTCATTTTTTTGAGGCAGAGTCTCGCTCTGTCACCCAGGCTAGAGTGCAGTGGAGCGATCTCCTCTCATGCAAGCTCCGCCCCCCAGAATCACGCCATTCTCCTGCCTCAGCCTCCTGAGTAGCTGGGACTACAGGTGCCTGCCACCACGCCCGGCTAATTTTTTTGTATTTTTAGTAGATACGGGGTTTCACCGTTTTAGTCAGGATGGTCTCAATCTCCTGACCCTGTGATCCGCCTGTCTCGGCCTCCCAAAGTGCTGGGATTACAGGCGTGAGTCACTGCGCCTGCCCAGATCTATTTCTTAAATAAATGAATGAATTAAAATAAATGACTCTAAGCTGAGCCGCCTGCTTTTTACCACCACGCATTGTGTTTCTCATCTCCATCTGCCCATCAACCTCTGCCTTCCTTATGTCTAACAAGGGCCCCGCTACTGCTGTAAGATCAAGAAAGCAGTCTGCCTCAGCCCAGACATTGACTGGTCAGTCTTACTCATGGCAGCTGCTGGTGTCCCCTAACCTCCCAGGAGAAAGTGCAGTCAGAAGCAATAAGGAGTTGTCTACATTTCAGACTTATTAGACAGTCTCTCCCCCAAAACGTGTTTTCCTGATGACTAGGAATGCATTTGAAAGTTGGAATTTTTTTTTTTTAACCAATTTCTACAGCTTTCTGAGGCTTGGTTTCCTCTGGGTGAGCCTCCAAATCATTAGCGACCCCGTGGCTAAAAACCCCATATGAGATATCTTGTGTAGGGTGACCCCAATATGAATAAGCTTATTCTTCAGCTTGCATGCAAATGAGATCCTGGTGGTTCTGTTCAGTCAATGGCATCCATGTATTGAAGACATACTATGTGCCAGTCTGCATCAAATGATTCTGATCTGTGGAGAAGAGTCAGCTTTATCCCTGCCTTTCACAGAACTGGCATTCTAGCAGGAATTATGGAATTAAGCAACTTACTATAATTATTCAATGACATGCAATGAGATGCAAGCTGAGGAGGTTCCCTGAGGACCCTGAAGCTCCCTAGAGCCTGGGACTGAAGCACCCATAGGCTGAGAGAGGACAGTTTGGATGAGAGGTGGAGGTGCTAGGTGCCAAGATAGCTCAGCCTGAGTGTCCTGGCCTCGGTCAAAGTGGCTGCCCTAAAGCTGTGACCTTTGGACTGAGAGCTAAAGGATGTGTAGGTGTTCACCAGGCTAAGGAACATGCAATGTGTGTGTACACGTGTGTGTGCACATACATGTGTGTGCACTGGCATGTGTGTGCGTGTATTGTGTGCATATGCACATAAGCATGTGTATGCTACAAGTGTATTGTGTGTGATGCATGTGTCCATGCATGTGTGTGCATATGTAAGAGCATATGTATGTCACAAGTTTGTTGTGTGTGCATGTGTATGTTACAAGTGCATGGGTGTCCAGGTTGCAGATGCATGTATGAAACCATAGATGCCATGAGTATATTGTCCATGTATGTGTGTGTCCATGTGAGAGCATATGCAGGTGCATGTGAGCATGTGTGTACAAGTATATTGTATGTACGTGTGTGTGCACGTGTGTGTGAGTGTGCATATGCCACAAGTACATGTGCGTGCAGGTTTCAGGAGCATGTATGTGTTTGTGTGTCCCAAGTGCCTGTGTACCGCTTATAGACACTCTTCAGCCTTCACATCTCCTTCCTATCACAAATCAGTCATTGTGAAGTGGATTTCAAGCCTTCTCCATATGGTGCAGTGTTTCCAAGCCTCTTTTGGATCGTGAATCATTTCAATAAACAACAACATAACAACAACAGCTATTCCATGTTAACTGCATGAGAGTCATTGTGCCAGACATTTAATGTGTGTTCTCTCACTTACTTCTCCAGCAAACCCAAGAGGCAGGCCTATGGTTATTGTTCCATTCTACAGAAGAAGAAACAGAGGCTCAGGAAGAGGAAGGCTCTTTGCCACCGTGGCCCTGAGCACAAGTCTGTATGACCTAAAGTATATGCTCTAATCCACTAAACTCTTTCCTGCCACCAGAGCAAGTGACACAGCAGATTGACCTTAGGGCAGGTCCCTCCCACTGTTAACGACAACACTCTCCTAGCAGTGAATGGAAAGTCTTCAGTGAAGTTCTGTTCCAGCTCAACCACTGATTCACTGTATGACATTGGAAAAGTCCCCCACTCTTTGTTGCCCTGGAGCTTGCTGAGCTCTATCACTCCACATGAAGAGCTTAGCACCACCATCCACAGACGGCAGGCAGGTTACCTAATCTCATGAAATCCCTGTTTCCTCATCACTAAAATGGAGCTAACAATGGTGCCCTCCTGATAGTACTGTGGAGGGGTGGACCGAGCTCATGTGCGAAGAATGCTCAGCCCTGTGACTGCCTCACAATGTGTGCCCAATAAACCACAGCCGTTGCTGATGCTGAGGACACGGGAGAGCCAGAGAGCTGAGAGCACCAGCCTGGGAATCAAGTGGACCTGGATTCAAATGATTCAAACGGTCACTTTGCCTTCTAATGGTCACGTGACTTGGCAAAAGTTATTTAGCTGCCAAATTTTCCTCGCTTGTAAAATGGGAATTCAAACAGCACCTACTTCATAGGTATGTCTGAGGAATACATGAGATAATACACATAGCATTGCCCTATGAATGTTAGTTAACATCATTACGATTTGCACATATTGCGTAATATTATAAATAAGGATTATGTGGGGTCTAATTTTGTTCCAGTTCAGTGTTTTAGAAAAAAAATAAATAGAGGTAACTGGTTTGGTCAGATTTACTAGACATTGTACTGTTTGTAAAAATTTTTTAAAAGAAAAAAAAAAACCAGACCTGTCTCATGGGTCAATAGAAAGTCAGTTTCCTTTTGGTTGAGGCCAGCAGTTCTGTGCAGTTTATTCTGGTGCTGGCTGGCGGTTTGGTTAGGTTCAAGGCCATGACCATGAGTAAATGAGTCACTCTTGCCAAAAACTGTAATCATGGTCATATTCTAAATATTTATACTAAAAGAAACCAAACCTGCTCCACCTTCAGGGGTCATAGGCACCACTCCCTCACGTACTGGGGTTCATTCATTCATCCAACTCAGGCTTATTAACCATTCACCTCGTGCCAGGCACCAGGCACTGGTCATGCTGGTGGCTAATGGGACAGAAACCTGTTAGCAGCTTTGGCCAGTTTTGGAGAAACAACCAAATCAGGGCCCTCAATGATGGCAGCTGCACCTGGGCTGTGCAGGCTCCTGCAGAGAATGCAGGCCATCTGTTTGGTGCGTATCACAGTGTGGTCTGTTCCAGCTGGGAAAGGCACTTGGGGATCATCTCAGGCAACACACACCCTTTATAGCCACTGAGATCTCACAGCTGGGCTAAGGGTCCTGCTATTCTGACTCCTAGATCAGCACCTCTCCCTCCCTCCTGATGCCCCAAGATTTCCTCCACTTCACACAGAGCAGGTGGTCTCCAGGCATTTTAGCTCACAAACAACTTCAAACATAGTGATAATGAGAATTTAAAAAGTAATATCACTCATAACAGTATCTTTCACTTACTGGATGATTTCTGGGTGCCAGGTACTTCATTAAACATTTTATATGATATGCGTCATCTAACATTCAAAGAACATTATTGGTTAGGTCATTATTATCCCATTGTACAGAAGAGGACACTGAGGTCCAGAGAGGAGAAAGGATTTTCTCATGTTAACACAGCTAGAAGTTGCAGAACTTAACTTTACCTGACTCCAAACCCAGTGCACATGGCCACCACACAATATCCCCTCGGTAGGACACAGAGCACAGGAGACCTGCCCTCTCACATCCTCTTCCTGTGCTTACCTGGCAAGCAACAGATTGATGCCTGCTGCTAGGAGGGAGGAAGAAAGAGCATCAGGTGGGCAGAAAAGAGGCTTCAAATCTAGTCCGTGGCTTTAGCACCCACTAAATCCAGGACTATAATGAGCTTAAGGGTGAAGAAAGACAGCAGTGGAGAGCACACTGGTGAGGAGATGGATAGGTGGGTCTACAGACTGTTTCAGTGTCTTCTCCAGGTGAAGGGTGGCACCAGGTGCTGGAAGAATACCTGTGTCGTGTGACCTGGGGCAAACCATTTCCTGTCTACTAGAGAGGGAGAACAGGATAACAGGATAGCACGTGGCCTCTGAAGCCAGACAACCCAGGATGAAACCCCAGCTCTGCCTCTTACCAGGTGTGTGACTTCATACAGTATTTAGCATACTGGGCGTTAGCTTCCTTTTCTGTAAAAAAGGCGTAATAACACCTGTCTCATAGTATCATTATGAAAACTAAATGAGTTAATACACAGAATGCCCTCAGAATAGTACCTAACACACAGTAAGAACTATATGCATTTTGCTAAATGTTTAAAAATTATGTAAACTAGAGGTTATAGTACCCGACTGTTGAATTAAGATGCTTTGGCTGCAAAGTAACAGAATATCTGATCCTAAGTGGTTTTAACAGAAAGCCTTTATTAGTATTACTTTCTCATTAGTATAATGAGAATCCTCCAAATGGAGACGGTTCCAGGCTCAGGGATGTCCCAGGAACTCAGGATCTTCTTATCCCTCACCCTCCCTTTGACCATTTTCCACAAATCATTTCCCATCCTGTCCTAAGATGGCTGCCACAGCTCCAAACATCACATCCCATTACCACAAAGCCAAATATCACATCCAGATGTCACAAAGCTACCCCTAGAAACAGAAAGTAAGGAATAGGGAATCTCTTTTGCACCTATTGCTGTCTTATGAAAGAGAAACTATTTCCTAGAAGCCTCTCTGAAGACTTCCTTTTTCTATCATTAGCCAGAACAGGGCCATGTGATCACCCGCAGCCCGTGTAGAAGGCTAGCAAAGCAACATCCTGCATTTCCATCACGATATAGAGCTGGGCTCCACAGCAAAGAAGATGGGAGGAAGAAGAGTAGTTGAATAGGCAATCAGCATGCCTTGCAAGATAATCTTGAGAAGGAAATGTGGGGAAAAGTGCAGGAACGCTGTGAAAGAGTTAACCATTTCCACTGCACCTATATAAGACATTGTTCTCAGAAATAATCATATCAATAGCAGTGCTTCGCCCTGCGGGTTAGCGGTAGAGTCTATAGAAATGCAGGATGCCCCGTCTCTACTAAAATACAAAAAAATTAGCTGAGCGTGGTGGCATGCACCTGTAATCCTAGTTACTTGGGAGGCGGAGGCAGGAGAATTGCTTGAACCTGGGAGGTGGAGGTTGCAGTGAGCTGAGATCGTGCCATTGCACTCCAGCCTGGGTGACAGAGCAAGACTCCGTCTCAAAAAATAAAAATAAAAAATAAATAGAAATGCAAGATGCCGATAATTCTAGGTTGTCCTGTTCTTTCCCCATGGATATGGCAGCCAAGGGACAAATAAAAGGAAACCAACTGCCCTGACACTAAAACTGACATTGTATGGCCTCATACTAACCCAGGCCTGGAAAACAATAGTTCAGCAACTTCCCCTCTCATTTGGGTGGATTATAAATAAAGCCTGGAGGGAAAGTAATGAAATTAGTTTAAGAACAGTGATAGGATTCCTCTGAAAGCAAAAAATCTTTATTTAGAAAATACCTTGTGGGCCATCCTGTAGTGAAAAGTCAGTCCTCTGGCCATAGTCTAGATCTGAGCTCAGCAAACATTTTCTCTAAAGGGCCACATAATAAATACTGTAGAATTTTCAGGCAATAAGGCCTCTGCCACACCTACTCTACTCTAGATAGTGTAGGCAATGACAATGTGTCAACAAATGAGTGTGGCTGCATTCCAATAAAACTGTTATTTTTTTGATTTTTTATTTTTTACTTTGGAGATGGAGTCTCACTCTGTCACCCCAGGCTGGAGTGCAGTGGCATGATCTCAGCTCACTGCAACCTCTGCCTCCTGGGTTCAAATGATTCTCCTGCCTCAGCCTCCCGAGTAGCTGGGATTACAGGCACACTCCCTTCCCACTTTCCTCCGTTTGTCACCCCGCTTCCCAACTGCCCCCTGATTTTTGTATTTTTAGTAGAGATGGGGTTTTACCATGTTGGTCAGGCTGGTCTCAAACTCCTGACCTTGTGATCCGCCCGCCTCGGCCTCCCAAAGTGCTGGGATCACAGGCGTGAGCCACCGCGCCCGGCCATAAAACTTTATTTATAGAAACAGGTGGAGGGTCACATTTGGCCCACAGACAGCAGTTTGCCAACCCTGGTTCTACATGGCAAGTTACATAAGACAACAACCTAAGCCAGGGGACTCAAGCTCTACTGCCGATAGGGCTGGAGAGGTAAAGGGACTCAAGCTCTACTGCCGATAGGGCTGGAGAGGTAAAGAAATAAAGCAGGCTGGGTGGGGACTGTGACATGTGGAGAATATATGACTCATGGAAACGAGGCAGTTGCAAAAACCAAAGTAATCAGACCCTCCAGTATTTTAGGAAAACCAGAAATGCAAATATGAGGGCATATTCTCGTTTTTAAATATTGGCACCGATTCAAAATTTTAAACCTGGTGCAGACCTAATTGAAGAAAAAACATCTGGGGGCCAGCACAGTTTGGGGGCAGCCAGTGTGTGGCCTCTGGCCTAGATCACCCTTCCTGAGCAATGTGCTATGACAACCAAGTACACATGACACATTTAAGTGGCATGATCCAGGAAACTTAGGCCAACGCCAGTCTGACCTATTGCTAATGGAATGCATAACTGCCGCCGTCCTGCCCAGTGGCCAGGCATATGGGAGGCCATTCGCATGCACGACTGCAATGAGCTGCACGTGCACAGCCACTTCAAGTCTGGACTGTAATTCTCTCCCTGCCTCACTAGTCCTCTGCTTTCTATAAGCAGTGTTGGCATAATCAGTGCCCTGGGACATCAGATGCTATGTAATATGCATCGTGTGGACCCTCCTGATACACTTCAGAGAAGGAATGAGATTATATGAAAGGGACTTAACAAGCCATGAAACCACACAGACATCAACTGGATTAGTTTCTGGCTTCCCCAGCCTCAAACATGAACTCAAATCCTCCAATAATGAGTATATTCTTTAGAGAGATCCAAAAAACCCAAGAAGCATGACAAACAGGACAGACACAAAGCAAAAGGACTCTCAGCCAGATTTCCTCCTGGTACAAAGGCCCTTAAGCTGTGTCCACCACTGCCCTGTGGAAGCCCAGGTGCCACTGAAAGGCCCCAGGCTGCAGACAGCTCAGCTTGTGACATTCTGTCCTCGGCTGTCTTTCAGCCTGTGTTCTCACCTGTTCACTGACTTCTCTGCCTTTCCCTCCAGTTCCTGTAAATCTACAGCATCCTCAGTATTTGCCTTGAGCTTCTCTCTCGCTTGGTTCAGCTCTACACCTTCCTGCCTTCTGCCCTATTTGCCTAGGTCCTCCACTTCAAAGGTTGCACTGACCTGCCTTTTCTGGTGTCTCTGGACATGGTCCATCTTCAGACCCTCAGCTCCACTGGGACCACCAGCATCAGGCTCCAGCTCATCCTGTGCAAGGCCTCCCCTTTTCTAGGAGCTAGTTGAGTGTCTGCTTATCTTACCAAGGACTCTATGCCCACATCCATAACTTGCTAGTGAAGACATCAACCTAGATGCCACCTATTTGGGTCACAAAGATTCCCTCTCACTTCATCTCTGAAGATCACTGAAAACCACTCTTTTGATTCCCTCAGCTATATTTGGGGGTGGGGGAAAGGCAGGGATAAAAGAGAGAGAGAGAGAGAGAAAGAAACAATGCAAACTTCCTACCATAAATGATGTTCATCCCATGTCCACTGAATCCTATGATGTTCATCCCATGTCCCCTGAATCCTATTCTGTTCAAATTAGGTGTTGAGCCAGCAGTTTTCTAATGGCTCCTCAATGGCTCCTCGACTCTTATGACTTTTCAGGGTTTTCAGGGACCCAGGGAGGAGGGTTAAGGGGGATGCTGCAGATCAGAGGTGACTTCAGCAGAGCAGCTCCACTGGATCTGTTTTGTATACCATAGTCCTGCATGAAACTATATTTGAAAAACTTATTCCACCACTAAAAATGTTACAATTTCTGTGTTAGCCACTGTGACCAGGTGCAGATGGAGCAAGGCAAGCTCCCTTACTGAAGAAGCCCATAGGATAACTTGAGGTAGGCAATATTTTTGGCGTAGGGCAATTGGGAAGGTATTGAGCTAAATTTTTGTTTACAATGAAAAGTAGCTTATTGAATCTCACATTAGGTGTGTCTGTTCCCACAATTTAAATTATCTGCTTTGTTGAAAAGAAGAATAACATCAAGGAAGTATTACTTTTTATATGCTTAAGTATGAATATCTGTTTCCATTTTCCCAGTGGTGAGATGGGGGAAATTTCTAATCTTTCCTTCTGAATTTAGACAGTGAAGCATTTCTCAGAAGTATCATGAGGCCCTGCTCATCACTTGTTTAGTGCATAGACCCTTGGGGGCACCTCCAGAGGATTGTCAACAGGGCAAAACCTCTTAAAGCAGTGCTCATACTCCTGTTTTCTTCACTTCATTGTTCAAATTCATATTTCTCCCATGTGGTTTGTAGAAGTCTCCTAGGGGTTGGTAAGTCCCAACGAGTCTTATGAACAAGTGAGCAGACTAGGCTAGCAGTGGCCAAACAATACAGAGCCTACAGGAAGAGTCGTGTTCTGTCAGCTGAGCTCAAAGTCTAAAAGCCCTCACACACCCTCAGCTGACAGCTCAGGCAGTGACAGCTCATTGGGGAAGGAGATTTGCAGTTGTGAACACTGACCAGCTCTAAAAGAATAGAAAAGTAATTAATCATATCGTTTTAGAGCTATGCATTATCAGACTCTCAGAATCAGAGCCTTTTAGAACCTCAGGCCCGGGAGAAAGCAGAGAGGCTCCAATATTGCATAATGGTTAAGTTCACCGGCTTGGAGTCAGGTAGACCTGAACTTGAGACCACTCAAGGACTCTACCTGAAAGGAAATTTATTAGAGGGCATGGGACAACTCGCAAGAAGGAAGTGAATGTGTAAAACAAACTCGAAGCAGGCAGCAGAAGTTGCCAGGCAAACTGGCCCAGGAACCAGAGCTGTAATCAATCCATCCTGAGCATTTCATCTGCTCTGACACAGGTTCAGGATTCCAAGTCCTGGGCAGAAGATTCCAGTCTTTTCCCTTGTCTCCCCAGGGAGGTTTGAAGAAAGTTTCAGGCATCATAGCGGGAGGGGAAAACGTCTTGGTTTACCATGCCAGCTAAACCGTAAACACGAAGGGTGAGGCTCCCAAAGGAAAGCCAGGGGCAGGAATGGCTGCCTGGAACCATAAATGATGCAGATCTACTATCATGCACCTGCCACAGTGTTGCTCAGAAGACAGAAATGCTCCAAACCATGGCCTTAGCATACTATGGGACACAAAAAAGCCCTCCATAAACATGAGTGCCTTCATTTACAACTCATGCTCCTGTGGGGAGCTTGATCCCCTCTAGAGCACACCTGTTGAAGCAATCGCCGCTAACTGACACTCCTTCTCCTTTGTAATCACGTCCCCTAAGTTACCCTGAATGTGGAGGCCATTTGCTTGGAGAACTTTAAGAGATTTTACTCATCATGTGGACGGCCCATGACACCGAGGGTCCAACAGTAAATATCTTGGACCAAACCTGGCTCAGAAAAAGACTCCCTCCATTGGGACTCAGAAAAAGACTCTCCCTCCCTTATCCTCCCTTGGGCTTCCAATATCCTCCCTTAGGATATTGGCATCGGGAATGTATTCACTTCCCTATTCCAATATCCTAAGGGAGGATAAGGGAGGGAAAGCCTTTTTCTGAGTCCCAATGGAAGGGGTCTTTTCTGCTTGGAATAGAGAATACATTCCCTATTCGGATAACCTAAGTGGTGTCCCCCTCCAGGTTCATTAAACTGAGTAAAGTGTTGGGTGCTGGCAGTTTAGCTTCACACACACTCTTAGGTCAGAAGAGAAAATAAAGGCAATGCAGCCTCAGAGATCTTATATTTTGTCTTAATATTCTGCTAGGTCAGGAGGAGGCTTTTGGATGCTCATGCCAAACCTCAAAAACTCTAAAAATGCGTGCCAAATAGGGGGACAGTCTTTTGCTTCACCATTTCCAACTATGGCCCTATGAAAGGGCTGCTGCAAATATCTGGGGTCTGAAGGCATGTTTGCTTAGCCTGAGGCATATCCTAAGTTAAAAATCAATTATGCAGAAAGGGGAGGGCAGATAGAAAGTCAGTCAGCCGTTGTCTAGCCAGTCAATGCCACTCTGCCCTGAAGGTCATCAGCTGGCCTGATGGGGGCAGGGCTACAGCATTGTCTCTGAGCTTATTTCCAACTCTATTCTGATGTTAGATGGGAGTATCAATATCATAGCTCAACAGTGCTCATCTTCAGCCTGGAGTCCTCTAGCTCCCTCCCCCAAGGCAGCCACTCCCATCATGAGCTCATCAACAAACATACACTAAGACGCACTAGAAGCCTGTTGCCATGTGAGGGGTCAAATAATAATAGCTATGGTTTATGGAGTGTCTCCTACAGGTGGGACACAGCTTCCAGTGTTTTACCCACATTGTCTCAATTCATCATCACAATGGCCCTGTCACTTTCCTCTTTCTGTAATAACTGTTCACGCTGTTTGAATCACTGGGAGGTTTTTCATTGCATTGCACAGAATTCTGCTTTCCTTTTTGCTTTTTTTGTTTGTCCTTTGCCCTCAGAAAAGGCTAATACATTCAACCAAATGGCTGGAGTTGGAGGGAGGAAGCAGGGATGACCTTGTCTGAAAGATGGTCTCAAACCCCTTCTCCTGCCTCCTTCCAAGGACAAGCCTTCACCTGATATATGAAGTGAGGCGGATGAGAAAGTTCAGTCTCTGTCTGTGTTTCACCATCTCCAGTTTCAGAGGCAGCAGCTTCAAACTTCCGCTGGAAATCAGAGCCAACTAGGGCCCCAGGGGAAGAAGGAAAGAGAACACAGGTTCACCTGAATGAGGGTCAGTGATGGCTCCCACTGAGTCTGGCAATCTCCCTTGTACCTGAGGAGACCACCCAGTCCCTCAGATCCCCCTGCAGGGGCAGGAATATCTGCGCCAGGACATTGTTTCTGTGGAATCTTCCCACCAATGAGTCTCCCAGCAGGACCAACTGTTTGGCTGTATTTAAACTGTCATTTAGCCAAGGCAATTTGGTGGCACACCCAAACTTCAACCCAGCAAGCACAATAGGTCTGCAGCTCGTGCCAAAGCTTGTTTAAAACATCATTTGAACCAAACAGCCAGTGAATTTAAAAATATTCCAAGCCAAGAGCCAATAAGATTTGAAAACAAGAAAAATTGAAAATGAAAATGAAAGGGAAATATATTAATTTATATATGTGCTTGTTTATTTATTAAACATTGCCCTTTTCCAGAGAGAATCTAAGATGTCAAAGGCCAAATTGTTTTTTAAAATAAAACTGTATTATACACGTTCTGTACATTTCAATGATATCATAAAAATTCAACTTGGGGAAACATATAAAACACAAAGAGTGTGTGTGTGTACACGTGTGTGTGCCTGTGTGTGTGTGCGCACGTGTGTGTGTGCATGTGTGTGTGTTTTAACAGATGGGGAAACTGAAGCTCAGAGAGGTTAAGGCCCTTGCCAGAGTCACACAGCAGTGGATGGTAACATAAGGAGTGCCCCAAGTCCTCTGATACGTGTATGGATGCGCACCTGTGCTTGCTGAGGCCACACTCTTGTTTCAGGTCCAACAGGGTCTGAAATGCAGGGGTTTTCTTCTCTTTTGCTCCCAAACATAAAAGGGATGTCGTATCTCATTTTCACCTGAGTCATGCATTTATTCCTTCAGAATCATTTATTGAAGTCCATCCACGTGCCACCCGCTGAATCGGACATTTGGGATATAGTGGCCAAAAAGCCACATACAATTGCTGTGCACACAAAGCTTACATTTAAGACATCTTGGAGGCCAGCAATGTGTGCCCTGTGCTGAATCTGGGGCATTCATCTTTATAAGCCCTCCTAGCCAGAAAAACATTTAGAGGTCACCTAGACCCGGGTTTCCCAAAGTCCAACCATTCAGGTACGAACCCCACAGTTTCTGTCCTATGTCAATAACACTTTCATATAAGTCTTCAACTGTTCGCATCTACATAAACACATCTATTTTAAGAGAAAACCCTCTATCACTGCTGTAAACGGAAAACTGGAATCACTTGTCTAAAATAAAAGGTAACAATAAAAATAAATAAAACAAAGACAAAACGATATGGTTAAATTATCGTCCGAGCACGGTGGCTCATGCCTGTAATCCCAGCACTTTGGGAGGCCGAGGCAGGTGGATCACCTGAGATCAGGAGTTCACGACTAGCCTGGCCAACATGATGAAACCCCGTCTCTACCAAAAAATACAAAAATTAGCTGGGCCTAGTGGCAGGTGCCTGTAATCCCAGGTACTCGGGAGGCTGAGGCGGGAGAATCGCTTGAACCCAGGAGGCGGAGGTTGCAGTGAGCTGAGATTGCACCATTGCACTCCAGTCTGGGCAACAAGAGCGAAATAATGTCTCCAAAAAAAAAAAAAAAAAACTATCACCTAGAAAGATACCTGAAGCCTGTTTTCATTTTGTAAAAACATAAGCTCAGTAAGAGTTAAAAGGGTGTTGAAGATATTTTAACTCTACACTGAGACTTTCTTCTTTCCCTTATCAAGAAGATTAAAGGAGAATTCAATCAGGCACAACTTTCTATGATTTAATTGTTTTTAATGTTGTGTTATACAATCGTGGCTTTTAGGAAATCATTATCTAATCCAACCCTAAAACCCAGAGACAGGTAGCTACTGGACCAAGGTCACATAGCAAATGAATGGCAGAAAAAATAAACCCAGTCTCTGTGTTCCTACAGTAAACTGCAGATGAGCAAACTAACATCTGAATAAACTCTTAGACTTGTTCTTACCACAATTGAGGACTGATTTGATCCACTTTACTTTGGGATGAAAAACAACGTAATCCTTCTCAAAGTGACAGATGTAGAGATCCCTCTCAATTTTCCTTTTTTTCCCTTTTTTTTTTTTTTTGAGACGGAGTCTTGCTCTGTTGCCCAGGCTGGAGTGTGGTGGTGCCATCTCGGCTCACTGCAAGCTCCGCCTCCCAGGTTCATGCCATTCTCCTGCCTCAGCCTCCCAAGTAGCTGGGACTACAGGCACCCGCCACCTCGCCCGGCTAGTTTTTTGTATTTTTTAGTAGAGACAGGGTTTCACCATGTTAGCCAGGATGGTCTCGATCTCCTGGCCTCGTGATTTGCCCATCTCGGCCTCCCAAAGTGCTGGGATTACAGGCTTGAGCCACCGCGCCCAGCCCTTTTTTTCTGTTTTATCTATCCATTCATTTTCCATGTGTCATAGGTCTTGTAACAGAAATACGCTGAGATTTCAAATAGAACCTAGAAAGTTTTGTGGAAACATCCAAACACCCCAAAATTCAAATATAATCCTTAGATAACCTGCTGTAATATGGAATTCAGGAAGAAAAAAATCCCCAGCCCCACCCGACAAGAACTCCTTGTCCTATAAAATCCTCAGTGTGAGTGTCCCATACTTGGTGAACCTCACCACATACCAAGTGTAACTCTTTAAATCAGGCCTGGGGATAAATGAGGAGAAACCCTCTCTCACCCACTAAGACCATCTGCAATTTGCCTGCCCCTAATCCCCCTCAAAGGCAGCTTTCAGCAATGTCCCCGGGAAACAGTTGGCTGTGAGAACACACAGAAGCCTCAGCCTGCAAAGGAGGCACATTCTGGAGTCTTTGCGCATGGTGTCCCCTCCGGGAATGTGAGGCCAGGGTTTCCATGTTCCTCTCCAAGGCCAGAACGGAGAAAGAGGAGATGACAGTGAATGAAATCTGGCCACTTTTTCTCTTTCCTTTCAGCTGCCATGGGAACACTTCAGGACTGCTCAGAAGGACCGAAAACCATCCTTTATGGAGGTAACTCAAGCTCGGTTTTTCTCTGTCTGAGGGAAGGCAGCCTGCTTAACTGCCCAGGTTAGACTGTACTCATCTACCTTATTTGAGTGGCAGAATAACCCTGTGCCCTCCAGAGCTGGTGCCCTATGAACACCCAAAAGCAAAGAGAAGTGACTCTTGTTCCTAAAGTGGAAAGAGCAGAACTTCCTATGATGCAGCTGGCACTTCCTGAAATAGAACAGGATTTGAGCAAATGGTTTTCACTAGGCGGGTAGGAAAAGCTGCGGGTGGCTCGATATTTCCTCAGTGATGACTCAGACCCTTGCTCCTGGCTGCTGTCTCATCCCGGTTGAGTCTGTTTTCCAATTATCACGCTCAGCCATCAGATTCCCTCTCCCAGGGTCCTCTTTTGCCAGTGTTTATTGTCCCACCAGCCTATTCTAGTTCTGGGGAGGTCAAGTCTCTGTCTTAACTTTTATGTCACTTATACTCTGCTACAATTTCTATTATGAAATTGATTAGAATTTGATCAACAGTTTATGTTTGTTTCCAGAACACCTCCTGTCTGGCCCTGCCTCCTTCTGGAAGAGATGATGATTTATGCTTATCTCAATCACAGGCAAGTCTTCCAAATCTGTAATTTGGGACTGTTTTCAAATTTTGGACATATGCCCAGTTACTACCAAAATTACTTGGAGAGAAGTATATCAAGGGTGCTGATTCAGCAAAGACTCTCTTAGACACGCTGCATCACCCAAAATCCATTCCAGACTTTCCGGCCCTGTCTCAAATTGGCTCTTATTCGACCAACATTTAGTGAGTCCTGACTATGAACCAGGCATTGTGCCTGGGGTACAGACATAAAAAAAAACGCCTGATCCCTGATGCCCCCATTATATGCCAATGTGGAAAAGACTGCAACAGAGTTATCTCAAAGCACACAGGGAGTCTCAGAGCGAGGTGTGACCTGTCCCCTGCCTGCCTCTCCAGCTGCGTTCACAGCATCCTCACCATCCTCACTCTGCTTGGTCCCACTGCCCTTCATTCTGCTTCGGGTTGCCCTGCTCTTCCCTCTGCCTGGAACGATCTTTTCCTGTCACTTCACTTGACTAGCTCCTTCTCATCAGTCAGTCTCAGTTTATGCATCCTCCTCAAACAGGTCTTCCCCAATCATCTCATCATCCCCTGTAGCTTCTCCACGTGCACTCCAGCAGTCTGTATCATGTCACCTTTGTTTGCTCCCTGGAAGCATTCTTTCAGTATCTGACACTACCTTGTTTATTTATTTGCATATTGCATATTGCCTGTTTCTCCAAAACAAAATGGAGTCTCCACAGGGGCAGGAATTTTGAACCTGTGTTTATCACTATGTCCTTGATACCTCCAATAGACTTGGCACACATTAGATGTGCCAACAGTAAATACTTGATGATTGAATGAATAATACTTTCTGTGGGGAAATTGGGAAAGGATTCATAAGGATGTGACTTTAGGAGGTAGCCAGGTGAGCAGTTATACAGGTGAGCATCTCCCATAGAAAGGCATGATGCTTTAGGGAAATAGCAGCAGGTACTGCAGGCCATGCAAGCGATCTCGAAGGAGGGTGAATAATCAGGCAGGGCCCCCATGGTGACGATCTGTGGATGTCAATCTCAGGAGTTTTTATTTTTTTTCCACTAGGGCAGTGACAAGGTCACTCATCAACTAAACCTAAAGGGGAGGCAACTAATCATATTTCACAGGAGGTCTTCACCCATACAAGTGAGGGACTAGCGGCTCACGCTGTGAAATTGCCAAGGCTCTTTGCTAGCACCCCTAATAATACAATCACGATTGCTTACTTAAAACTCACCATGTCTTTTTTTTTTTTTTTTTTTTTTGAGGCGGAGTCTCGCTCTGTCGCCCAGGCTGTAGTGCAGTGGCCGGATCTCAGCTCACTGCAAGCTCCGCCTCCCGGGTTTACGCCATTCTCCTGCCTCAGCCTCCCGAGTAGCTGGGACTACAGGCGCCCACCACCTCGCCCGGCTAGTTTTTGTATTTTTAGTAGAGACGGGGTTTCACCGTGTTCGCCAGGATGGTCTCGATCTCCTGACCTCGTGATCCGCCCGTCTCGGCCTCCCAAAGTGCTGGGATTACAGGCTTGAGCCACCGCGCCCGGCCTCACCATGTCTGAAGCACTTCACTGGCATCATCTTATTTAATCCTCACAACATCCTTAGAAGAGATCTTATCTTCCCCACTTGGCAGATAAAGATGAAAAGAGGAGAAGTGATTTGCTTAGAATCTGCTAAGTAGAAGAGCTGGGATTTGAACCCAGGCATTCAGACACCAAAGTCTGTACCCTACTAGCTTCTATTCCTTGGGAATGGAAAAGGCTTTCTGATTTTGCATGAAAGGGTGCCCAAGATAGAACATTCTAGATTCCTTGCCGTCCTCCTTTTCAGGCACTGACCTGTGTGTTCATGATATAAATCATCCACCTTCCTGCCTGTTCGGAATGCTGGCATTTTGCCCTCCATCCCCTGCTGCCTACATTCTTTGGACATTCACTGAGGATGGTATGTGTGACCAGGGCCTTGACTGAGTTACTCAGCTCAGATTTAATCTCTTTGGGTCTCACTCCACTTAAGACCTAATTTCTGTCTTCAAGCATGTCCCAGGGAAGTAGGAGACTAAGGCAAGGATAAAAAAGTGAACTAAGATTAGTGCTAAGGGAATTTCTGTGCAAAACATCCATCTTCGAGTCCCTCGGTTGGCTGGACAGTACTGTTAGGGTAAAAACAAAAGTCCTTGTCAGGGCTCTGCCTGGTCATCCTTCAAATCCCAGCTCAGTAGCTTCAGGAAAGCCTTCTCTTTTATGTCAAACCCCCCTCTATGAGGCTGTCAAAGCAACACCACCTCTTTTCCTTGGCTCTTCTCATAAAGGCACTGTTGTATTTACATGGGTGATTATTTGTTTAACATGGGTCTTCTCCACTAGAATGTGAGCTCCATGAAGGCAAGGACATGCCTGCTTTTCCTCAATATTCTCTCTCCAGGGCCCAGCACAGGGCCTCTTCATACTGGCGCTCAATAAACATAAGTTGATTAAATGAACTCACAGTTGGAAGGCAGTTACTGCATGAGTGATTGAGGGCATTACTTAATCTCTTTAATTTTCTCATTTGCAATTTGGATAATATCTGCTCTATGCCCTTTTGAAAGCCATGAAATAGAATTAAGTGCTTAATAAATTATTAAGTGCAGTACAGATTATTTCTATTAAGGAACTACAGACTGAGTCTATCTCCAGGATTTGGAGCACTTTCAGGAATGTCAGCCTCAAAAACGAGCTGAGAGGACAGTGAATGGAGGCACAACTTGCTGTCTCTTTGTTTAAATGGAGATGGCCACAGAAGCTTGTAAACTCAGTCATCATTGTGTCACCTGAGGCCAACTGGAAATCTGGGCATCTCCTCCAGAAGCCATGCCTGGAATAGCACAAGTGCTGTGGTCTTTGCAATTGAACTCTGATGGGTCTGAGGTCATGGTTGTTGTCAAGACAGCTGTGGGAGTATGTGGTCTAGAGGGGGAGAGGAAGAGACCAAAAGACATGCCTGTGTGTCTCCAGCATAGTCTGAGGAAGAAGAAGCTTTGATGGGTAAATCTCCAGTACAAATATCCTCAGAATTGGAGACGTGAACTCATCACACTTCTGAGGAAACTCTGCCAGCTGACAGCCCCCATATTCAATTATTGCTAAGTATTTTCATTCCTAACCTCATCCTCTAGCTGAGCTGACCCCTAGTTTCTACTAACCTGGGGGAGAGAACCCCAGATTTGGAGGCTGAAAACCTAGATCAAGTCCTAGAAAATAAACAAATGACCAAATACTGAGTCCCTGCTGTGTGCCAGGCGCTGTGCTAAGCACAGGATGTGCTTTAGTTCATTTGCTCTCCCCAGCAGTCCTCTAATACAGACAGAAGTACCCCCAACCCCATTTTACAGATGAGGAAATGAGCCAGGCCGCCTGCCCAAGGTCACACAGCTCAAACATAAGCTTCCTAAGGCTCTGTCTCCTGGGTCACATAATGAGACAAAGCAACTCATCACAGGATAGCATAAAAATCAAGTGGACTGATGGCACGAGTGTCACGTGAGGCTTAGATTTGGGACCAGCGGCATCGACATCACCTTCAAGCTTGTTACAGATGTGGAATTTGGGGTCTCATTCCAAACCACTGACCCAAAGTCTGCATTTTAACATGATTCAAAGGTGATGTATATGCACTTTAAAGTTTTGAGAAGCTCTGATGCAAGGTTATTAGCCCCCACTATAAATTGTTGAGCTAGCATCTGACTCATTACTGTCTTCTCAATTTGGTTAGTGAGAGTCTATCACTCTCTACCTTGATTACTTCTAGGACAGTTTAACGTGAATACAAATCAATGGGGGCTGTTGATAACTGCAGATTCTCATCCAGGGGGTCTGAGGTGAGGCCCCAGAGTCTGTGCTTCTCACATGCTCCCAGCTGATGCCACAGAGAGCTGTGAACTACACTCTCAATAATGAGGGGTGAGAGGAACCTGGCAAATCAAATACCTGCAAAGTGGAAACCAGGCCTTGTGCTTGGATGACTTTCATCAGGGGAAGGCACTTCCACCAGGGCATACACGTCTAGAGGGAAGGGAGCATCTCTAGTCTTCCTTGCATTCTCAGCACTTAACCGAAAGAATGGGCATTACTCCCCTGCTTAACACTGTCCAGTGGCTTCCTATACACACAAAACTCCACACTGCTCACCAGAGCTCACAAAGCCTGACCCAATCTTGCCCCACTGGCCTCCCTGACCCTTCATACCTCTCCTCCTCCACTGAAGCCCCACCACACCAGACTTTTTTCTGTTTCTCAAACACACCAAGTGTTTTCCTGCCTCAGGGTCTTGGCACCTGCTCTCCCCTCGACCTGGAATGCCCTCCCTCCAGCTCTTTCCATAGCTGATTCACACCTCAGCTCAAATTTCAACTCCTCAGCGAGGCCGTCCCTGACTGACCTGCCTAACCTGATGTACCCACACCCCACCCCAAAACTCTCAAACATGAGATTTCTTTTCTTTCTTTTTTTTTTTTTTTTTTTTTTTTGCTTAGCCCTTATCAGCCTGAAAATATTTCATTTGTTTATTTACTTATTGGTAGTTGCTTTTTCTCTCTGACTCTTATGAAAGCAGAGACTCTGTCCACAACCTCTGGTCCACAGTAGGTGCTCAATAAATAGTTGTGGAGTGAATGGATTAATGGACTAACACACCTCCAGGAACTCATAATTTGCTCCTGTCATTACAACAAAGGAGGGGAAGATAGAGCGCTATGGGAGGCCAGAAGAGGAGCGCGCATTCCTCCTGGATGAGGATGAGGCACGGGCGGGGAGGACGGGTGATAATCAGGGCCAGCTCTCTGAAAGAAGTGGTGTTTAAACTTCACCTGGAAGGGTGGAAAGGATTTTGACAGGCAATGATAGGTGGAAACAGCCACCCCAGGCAGAAAGAACAGTTTGTACAGAGGCTCAGAAGCTGGCAAGTGCAGAGGGCTTAGGGAACAGTGCATCCAACTGACGGGTGGAGGCTGAGAATTTGCCCCATTCCTGCCCAACCCATGGCTCCAGGCAGAGACAGCCCTCCCTGCAGGAGTGACAGAGTCTGGCAGGAGTCCTGCAACTGAGCAGCTGAGGTCAGAGCCTCTCCTCACCAGGCCTCAGCCACACCCGTAGCCTAGATGACAGACAAGGCATTAGGAGGGGACAAGTGGGTCTGGGGCTCGGGACCCACCTCCATCCTACTCCCCATCTCACTCTAGCAGGCAGCTCCCAGGTCCACCTGGCTTCTGCCCTCTTGTCTCTATGGTTCCTTTAATCCAAGGGTCAGCAAAATTTCTGTAAAAGGCCAGGTGGTAAATATTTCAGGACTGTGGGTCAGATAGTCTCTTTTGCAACTACTCAGCTCTGCTGTTGTGGCATGAAGCCTGCCATAGAAAAGACATAAGCAAATGGGGATTCCAACAAGATTTTATTTACTAAGACAGCTGGGAGGTTTATGTTTTGATATATGGATCTCCTACCACTTTTGAGACCCCAAATGCCCTGTGCTGTCTGCCATCTGGCCTAATCCCACCTCTACAGTCTACAGCCCCCTCTCATTGCCCCGCTGGTTTTTCCCACCCAGGCACCTGGATCTCTAAGGGCTTCTGCAAACATGTGGTTCTCTCTTTCTTTCTCTCTCTCTCTCTCTGTCTCCCTGTGTCTCTCCCTTTCACTATCTCTCTCTCTTCTTACCTGTGCTCCTCACACCTGGCTTCCTGCTCCCTGTGGAGCTCTTTTTCTCTCTCCAGCTGTGCCTTAGAAACCCTGACTCCTCTTCACTTTCCAGTCACATCACTTTCTCAAGGGAACCTTTCAGATGCTCTAGATGAGGTCCCAGGCCCTCTCAGGTGCCCATATATTCCCTCTCTACAGAGCTTGGCACATTGCCATTATTTCATAAACCACTTGTGATCATTTGTTTCAGGTCCATGCTTATCTCTAAGTCTAAATGGGAAGAAACCACATTCATCAGCCTTTTCTATTCCATTCCCAGAGCCAAGGACAGGGAGCCTGGCACATAAAACATCCTCAATAAACATTTGTTGACTGTTCCTTAGGTCATGGCCCATAAGACTTGTTCATTCATTCGCCACTGTTGCTCATGCCCCTACTGTGTGCCAGCCATTGTGCTACACAGGGAGGATACAGGAGTGACACATGCACGAAAGGTCTCTGCCCTTTGAGGAGCTCACATTGTATTGGGGGTAACACATTCTAGAAACTGGATTCTATTAGTCTCAGTGTGTGACTTCAGTAAAGTACTTAATTGTCTGAGCTGCCTAGAAAATAAAAATGGGCAGACTGAATTGTCTAATTTAGAGTTTCCAACTAAATTTTGAGGAGTCTTGGGGTTCCGTAGCACTTCCTAGGTTCAGCAAACAGTGATGTGTTTCTTTCCAGGAAGATTTCAATGGCCTAAATAAGCTATTTGTTGTTGTTTTGTTGTTGTTGTTGTTTTACCGTTTTCTGTTATGGAGCTCCACTGAAAAGTTCACATGTAAAGTAGGTTCCATTGCTCAAGAAAGAGTTGGAAGCTACTTGCTAAGTCTGGCCATGGTATGGGCCAGAGTTGGGGAAGGTAGAAACTCTCAATGCCTCCAAGATGAGGTCAGGAGAAGCCAGCCAGATGTGCATGGGGGAACGACATTCTGGGAAACAGAAGATGGTGTCCAAGGAAATGCACAGATGGAGTGCCAACCAGAGAAAGAGAGAGCAGTCCGACAGCGATCCAGCAAGATGGGACAGAGACAGGCACTCCCTGGCTCTTTTTTTTTTTTTTTTTTTTTTTTTTTTTTTTTTTTTTTTTTGTTGAGACGGAGTCTCGCTCTGTCGCCCAGGCTGGAGTGCAGTGGCCAGATCTCAGCTCACTGCAAGCTCCACCTCCCGGGTTTACGCCATTCTCTCGCCTCAGCCTCCCGAGTAGCTGGGACTACAGGCGCCCGCCATCTCGCCCGGCTAATTTTTTGTATTTTTTTAGTAGAGATGGGGTTTCACCATGTTAGCCAGGATGGTCTCGATCTCCTGACCTCATGATCCGCCCATCTCGGCCTCCCAAAGTGCTGGGATTACAGGCTCCCTGGCTCTTGAGCACACGGAACTGCATGCCTGGTCACTGACAGTGGTCAGAGGCCTCAGCAAGAAAAATGAAGCTTCTGGGAGTTCTGAGAGCAATAGGTCCAGAGCCTAAGAGAGAGATAAGGGTAAAAGGTAAGCAAGTTTCCAGTCTCAAAGACGCTGAGACTTGAATACAAAGAGACGAGACTTAAATCAGAACTGAAGCCCATGGTGGGGATCCACAAATCAGGTCAGAGTAGGAACTGCAGCAAGCTGATTTACGCTTCTAATCAAGCTTCCTGCCCGCAAGTCTTTAAGTCTCCCACTACTGCTTGTCCAAAGTCGCCCAGACGGCAAGAGGGAAGAAGCAGAAACACAGCTCCCTTTACCTGATCCCTTGAGCTGTGTTATTCCCACTACCTAACCCATGCGATGCAAACTGGGCTATGTTCCAAATCCAAATAGGATTTTCTAAGCCTGCACTAGACAATGAGTTGTTTATTGAGTGCTTAGTGAAAAGGAGAAGATAATTTACTCTTAACTGAGTTCTGGCTCATGTCCTCAGGAACCAGACTGACATTTATGTTTTAGCACCAGCCCATTAGGGGAACTGGAATGGCTTTTTCTGCCTCTAGCTGAACATCTCTGGGGCGGTCTTAATGGTGATCTTAAAGTTCCGTCCACATAATACCAAAGCTACAGGTCAGTTCAGGCCAAAAATAATAAATAAAAAACACTACTATTAATAGTAAGCTTGTGAGAGCACCCTGCTCACTTTGCACTTCATCCTACTTGCTCCTAAAGATCACGAATCTTGGGGAGGAAGCACAAGGACAGGCTAACGTGCCCCCACCTCACTTTAGGAGTTCCCTCTGCTACATCACCCTGTGGTACTCCTGAAAGCACTTAACAGTCTTTAAGCTAATAGTCTGTTTTTAAATGCCTTCCAACTAGACTATAAGCCCCACAAGAGAGGGAATGTGTCTTTCTTGGTAGGGCTTTACCTCCAGTGCCTAAAATCTGATAAATGCTCAGGAAATAGCTATTGTATGTTCTGAATTATGTCAATAATGAATTTGGGGTGAAAAAAAGGTGGAAATATGTGTGAGGATATTACTATCATTTGAGTGATAATAAAAATTACTCTAGAAACAGGATTCCGGTATTAAATTTTTATATTTCTGTAGTTTAAATTTTAAAACATTGAGATACCATCTCACTACTATTAAACATGCAAAGACAACATTGGTAACTGGCTGTGTTGGGGAGGGCCTGAGGAAAAAGGCAGTCTAGGCATTGTAGGAGAATACATTGACAAGACCGTCATGAAGGGCAATTCAGCATCTATCAAAATAACAAATGCATATGCCCTTAACATTCTGCTATTTCACTTTTGTGGAATTTTTCCTACATATATAATCACAATCACATGAAATGACATGGGTATAAAGTTATTGACCGCAGCATTGTTTATAGTAGCAAAGTATCAAAAATAACCAAATTGACACCACTAGAGAACCAGCTAAACAAACCGTTATTCCCATTATGCAAGGAAATACTTTACAGCTGTAAAAATGAATGAGGATACTGTTTGTATAGTCTTATGAAAGATTTTCCAAGATATACATTTTGAAATAAGCAAGGTGCAAAGCAGAGTGTATAGTATGCTATAATAATTAAAACAGCAGGAGAGTATATCACTGAATTGTTTTTATACACACAAAATGTCCCTGGAAGAATACACAAGAAACTAATTTTTTTAAATGTGGCCTATGGTAGGGAAATGGAGGCATGCTATTCCTTGTTTAATTTTTGATTTGGGAATCATGAGAATTCATTATTTGTTCATATAGATTACTTAAAAATACTTTTAAAATAAAAAATGAGCTGTTTTAACACCAGTGGACCCTGTGAAAGATCACTTTAGGAGACTGACGCCGCAGAGGCATCATATCTGGAAGTAGAAGATGTTGGTCCCAGGTCCAGCTCTGAAACTGACATTGGCATTGACATGGATGCTGATGTCAAGTTGTTCCCTTTCCTGGGTCTCAGTGTCCCATCGATGGATAAAGAGGGAGAGCTAGCAGGTATTTTAAACACCTCTTGCTAGTCTCACTTTCTGGGATCTAATCTGTGGCTAGGCTTTACTTAATTTGGCTTAAAGCACATGCTGTATAAAATATGTCCTGCTAAAAGCATTTTGAGTGCTGTATTTTTTGTTACTTTGCTTCATTTGTTTGTTTGTTTTTCAAATTGTCACTTACCATTTTTAGTACAAATTCCTTTTAAAAAGCTCCCACCTTGTCTCTCCGAAGAGGGGCACTTGGGTGTCATGAATACACCTGTGGCCTGAGATATAGTAAAGGAAGAAACAGACCAGGTTCTGAGTGGATGAAAACAGCTCAAAAGGAGATAGCAAGGAGCACCAAGAAAAAATTTACTGGGAATAGGAGCATCCTGTTAGATGCATGCTGAAACCCTGAACTCAGTTTATCCAGGTGGAGGTCCCAAGAAACCAAATGCAGCTCCCTTTTTTACAGTTCTGCATATGTGGGAGCTGAATTGCATATCAGTTTCATCTTGCTGAAATGCACATTCCCCTTCCAGTAACAGCAATCTTGTTTCCTATCTTGGGGTTTCCTTCCCCCCACCCATCCCCCATTAGCTCCTGTCTGTGTTCTCTATCCCTGAATTCAGATGTCCCAGGCTGGTCAAACAATGGTATTCTACTTCCCTGTCACAAATGGCCATCGTGTCCAGAGCTTTTGTCCAAAGTGCTAGGGAATAAGACACTCTTTTTTCTGTTCCAGTCAAACCCAGGAGAGAGGGAAGATGAGATGTAAGCTCCTGGTCACCACCTGAAACTGCATGAAGCTTAGGAATGAACAGGGAAAGCACATCCAAGAGATGGTGACATCTTTGAGGTACTATCAACCTGCTCCTGGAACCAGTGTGGTTTTTAAGTCATTTGAACCAATATATTTTCTTTAAATTACTTAAGCCAGTTTGAGTTTCACCTTCTGTTTCTCAAAGTAAAAAGAACCTGCATACAGCTTCTTGTACATGAATACTGATATCTCTTCACAGATTTGGGACGTTTTTAGCTATTATTTCTTTAGATAGGCTTTGTGTCCCTTTCTCTCTTCTCTTTCTGAAATTGTATATGTAAATATTAGTTCTCGTCATGGTTTCCCATAGATCCCATAGACTTCTTTTATTCTTTTTTCTTTTTGTTCCTTCAACTGGATAATTTCAAGTGTCCTGTCTTTTAGTTCACTTATTCTTTCTTCTGCTTAATTGAACCTACTGTGGAAACTTTCTATTGAATTTTTCAGTTTATTCATTATACCTTATAAATGTATACAATTGTTATTTATCAATTAAAAATAAATTTTAAAAGGAACAAATGCCACATAAATAGCAACTCCACTTGACTTATAGTGACTTCCTGAATAACTGTATTGGGAAAAACCCTGGGGCCTTGTTTGGGCTCATGACTCATGAGGAAGGTATGCAGGAAGAGGGAAAAGGTGAAAATTGAGCATTCCTTGACTAAGTCGAAACCCCTGACTCAGTCTTCTGTCTCACTCTGGACCGGGCAATGCTTCATATATCTCCAAGGCTTGGTCTTTCAGGTTGGCATATAGGAAGCAATTTGTCAGCATGTATCCCTGAAGGGTAAATGTCCACATTTGCTTAGATGTTTAGTGGGCGTTCTAGCCCTCAAAGAGCTGTGCTTGATACCGTAAACAAATTTGTTACTAGTATCTGACCTAAGAGAACTTATACTCGGAAGGAGAAATCTGCTTGTACATCACCTTGAAGGGTATGTACTCCACTCACTTCTTTGACCTCAAACAATTTGTAATATGCAAATAGTCAAAGTGAGCAATGACACCAAAAAGCATAATGGATTAAAGAGGTACCATTTACAAAGTGTATAAAACAGGACAGGAAGCAAATCCTAGGGACTGAAACAAATCCTAGGGATCGAAGCAATGGAAGATTACTCCCATTATTTTTAATCTGGTTTTCATGGTTCCACCAATCTGGGCAAGTTAATCTGGTTAACTGAGACTCTTCTTGAAAGAACGTTTATTGGTTCTGACCCACTTGACATCCTCAGAAAATAAACACTGAATAATAATGAGCTACTTTTCTGGAAAAAAAAAAAAACTATTCACTCAAAGCACTTAAAATCAAAACACACACACAAATATATTACTACTCATTTGAGGGTATCCTGTTATGAAGGTATAATTTAAATATAATAAAATTCATTCTCTTTTAGTTACAGCGTTCTGTAAGTTTTGGCAAATGCATTCAGTGCCATCACAACCACAATTAAGATATAGAACAGCTCCATCACTTCAAACAATTTTCTTGTGTCTTTTTTCATCAATTCTTCCTCCGACTCACAGCACAGATCTGTTTGCTGATCCTATAGTTTTTTAAATGCCATATGGATGATATACAGTATGCAGCATTTTAAGTCTGACTTCTTCTAATTAGCGTAATGCATTTGATATAACTCCAAGTTGTTGCATATATTGGGTATTCATTTCTTTTAATTACTGAGTAGTATTCCGTTGTATGAATACACCATAGTTTGTTTATCCATTTCCCGGTTGGAAGACATTGGGTTGTTCCAATTTTTGGCAACTATGAATAAATCCACTCTAAACGTTTGTGTATAGGCTTTTGTATACATACGTTTTCATTTCTTTGATATAAATACCTAGGAGTAGGAATTCTGAGTCATTTTGTAAGTGTACGTTTAATTTGTAAGAAACTGCCAAAGCATTTTCCAAAACAGCTGTTTCATTTTGCATTCCCAGCAGCAATAGCCACTTTTATTTTTCAATGTGTAGAATGTCATTTTATATAGATTTGGCACACTATCATATCTCCATTAGGGCTCAAAAGACTTCACGTCTGTGCTAGGAGCAAAGTAACCTATAGATATCACTCGATCATTTTTCTGACGTGAGACTTATAGAGCATCATCCCTAGGGTGATTTTTGAAAAACACATAAATGCAGAATCTTGGTGGTTTAAAAGGAAATTAGAACTCACTAGTTTAACATCTTTAAGTAGGGCTGTTTTGATCCAATTATAATCAATTATCACTCACTAAGGCCCTGCTTAATAGCCTTATTTTACTGCCCATGTGAAATTGGGTATATTACATAACTGCCTTAAACCACAGTTTCTTCATCTCTACACGGTTTTTGTAAGAACAAGAGAAAAAAATGTATCTGAAATCAGAAAGCAATTAAACATTGTGCTAATTAGAAAACAGACATTGCTAGTGAGTGTTCTTAAAACCTAATAGCACAAATCATGTAATTACTAAATGTTAGAACTAAAAGAACCTTAGAGATCTTCCATTAGGTCCCAGCTCCTAATGATAGACTTAGTGAGAAAACAGAGGCCCTGGAAAGCCAGGGTCAGACAAAGTTACTAATGGCAAAGCTAGTTAGAGAATTCAGAACTTCTGACCCTCTGCTCAGGTCTCTCATTATCCTGTGCTGCCCCCTTCTAAAGGCTGGTTTAAACAAAAATCAGACATAACAATTACACCAGGTCAGTCCTCATTATGATTGATGACCACCCAACTTAAAGTAACCCCACTCACTCCCTATTATATCTCCTTGTCTTACTTTTATCATAGCACTCATTTTTCTGCTGTCTCTCTGACCCTTTGTGAGTTAAGATCTGCCAGGGTAGCAACCTCTATCAACCACATTGCTTAGAACACAATAAGTTCTTAATAAATGCTTGTTGAATTATCATTTTAAAAGTGAACTTCAATTAGATTATTCATACTCAACAGGTTTGACTACATGACAGATACCTTTTTTGACAAATTATTAAGCCACTTGTTAGGGTGACTTGTAGGCATCATAATGAGCCAAATCAGAGCATAAGAATTGCTCAGTCAACCAAATGTGACGAGCCTAAATCCCATTCCCATGCTGTAATCTCCCAGTCCTGTTCTGTCTTGCTCCTCCAAGGGACACGTTATATAAACAGCATCAAGTGTTAACTTGTTAAAACAGTTACACCCAGAAAATGTTGAGATTATTTAACAATGCAATCATATGAGGTCATATCAAGAATTCCAAGGAGAGGCAGAGTTTTCAAAGACTCCAGTTCAATGCCAGGGAGCTATTGTTTCTAAAATGATTTTTGGAAAACGAAATATTAATTCCCCAGCTAATGTATTTCATGGTAGTTCATTGTGCTTAATTCTCTTGTCTGAAATTCTTTATTTTAGATCCATTCCAAAATCATCTTATTAGTCTCACACTTTAGAAGAAATGTGTAAATCAAATGCTTCTAAATTTAATTTGATTTAAATTATATTTTAACCACTGTAACCCCTCTGTGGGGAGAGGAGAAAAAGCACACTTTTGCCAATGGTCTTTGTTCTGAACAAAGATTGGTTCTATCTGTCACCATTGGGAATGTTCAGGAATATTCTCACTGGATTGTAAGTGCCAAGAGGACAAGAACTTTATGAGTTTTTTTCATTGATCTATTGCCAGGCACATAGAAGGAATCTAACAACTATTTATTGAGTACATAAGTAAATTTGAGAAGATAAGATGTTGAAACTCTCCCAGGCCTTATTCAGAAGAGATCAGGCTGAGCTTCCAGCTAACAGTTCTACCCCACAGCAGACCCATGTGGTCTTTACATCTATAGTCTTGGGCATATTCCATAAGACTTCCACATATTTGGCTGGGTTTCTCACCTATAGCATTTTCAGAGAGGCTCACTATGTACAAACACTGAAATAACTAAGTGCCAGGAATGACTACAGAAACAAGGGCAAACCTTATAATGAATGTGGTGGAGTGATTCAGTGATGATCATCAGATTAGGATTGAGAAGAACAAAACTGTGGTCACTCTCCCACCACTTAACAAGTGTGGCAAGCTCACCAAGTCATGTCCTCACTCTAGGCCTCATTCAAAATCTGTGTGTGTGTGTATGTGTGTGTGTGCACGTGTGTGTTCTATAGATCGTGAAACTTCTCATCTGAAAATCTCCACTCTGTGGCCCAGAGTAAGCTTACATAGTGAGTGCACCCAAAGGTGAGCCATCTCCACTTTGGCCACTTCTCCAGATGCCCACAAGGAAGTGCTGAGAATACTGTTGCACCTCCTCTCTGGCCAAGGACAGAGTCACGTCATCTGCCTACTTGGGGACAGAGAAGATGACTTGCCTAATATCATTCCTGCATATCTTAAGGACAAGGCTGGGTTCTTTTGGCCTCACTGGGTAGTAATAACTTTATGCACGCAGGCTAGAAGTTGAGTGGTGGAAGATTCAAGAGAACAAGATAGATTTTCTGAAAAGTGGGTAACAAAGCATCTTTACTCCTTTTCCCATGGACATGAAAATCATCAAAAATCCTACCCCCGATGGGAGTGTTATCCGGTCTTGTAAAGCTGCCTTACTATCTAGTCCCCAAGATAGCCCCAAGTGAACCAGGCTTCCCAGTGCTCATGCCATTGAGTAATCCCCTCCTATACCAGCTCTAGGCTGGCCTTGTATAACCAATAAAACGTAGCAGATGTGACACTGTGTGACTTCTGAAGCCAGGTCATAGGAAGCTTTGCAGCTCCTAGTTTAATCTCCTGGAATGCTAGCTCTTGGAATGCACTCTCTTGGAACTCAGCCACCATGCTGTAAGAAGGCCAAGCCACATGGAATGGACATGGCTCATGGCTCCAGTTGATCACAGCCCCAGTTGAGCTCCCAACCAACCGCAAGCATCAATTGCCAGCCCTGTGAGGAAGCCATCTTCGACGCCCAGCCCAGAGGAGCCTTCAAGGACTCCAGCTCCAGCCATTATGGGACTGCAACCACAGGAAAGAACCCAAGTGAGAATTGCCTGGGTGAGCCTAGCCAATCCATCAGACGAACAGATGATAAGCTGTTTTAAGTCACAAACTTTTGGGGTGGTTTGTTATGTCACTTGTTCCATCTTATGTTTCAAAAACATGATCCCCATAACTTTAATGTTCAAGGGTTATTGCTTTGCTTTCTTCTTTGGATTTGAGATGTCATTTCCAAGCAACTCTTTCTCTCACTCAAAATGTTTCCTTTATCTGGTCTAGTTGTGCCCTACTGATCCCAAACATGAGGGAAATAAAAAAACAACTACCAACCACACACTCATATAACACACACAACACACACAAAACAATGTCTTGGATTGTGGAAAAATTTGCTATTGTCATTGTTTTTTAACTTATTTTCTTCATATTTCTTTGAGTTCCTTTTGGAGTCACTGAATTCCCTTTTTGAGTCTTTTTTCCAAGATTACAGGCTCAAGTCATGGTTTTAAAAATAGCCATAATATATTAACAACCTATTACATTCCAGTCACTATGCTAACTTCTTCAGACATATTAACTCATTAATTTTACAACAACTTTGCAATATAGGTATTTATTATCCCCATTTTACAATTGAAAGAGCCATGGCTCAGAAACATAAAGCGATTTGTCAATGCCACACAGATACTAAGCACTTTGAGACAAGATTTGAACCTAGGTCTACCTTAACCAGCATAAATGTGGCTGAGGAATATCTGAATTCATTCACATCCAGAAATCACATTGTAGTTGTTGAGTCCTTTGGCAGGAGCTATACCTGGATCAGAGAGCAAAAGGAGTTCAGCAGAACTGTGTACCTTTGAAAATCACTCTGAAGGAAGGACTTACATGTGAGTTTTGGGGATTGCAAAGTATTGACATTTTCAGACTAACTCTGTATATTGCTACAGATGTTGGTACAATTCTGTATTGTTCGGTTTGCACTGATAATAAGACAGTCTGATAAAATCTTATGCCATCCTCCCAGAACATGAATACTGGAACCACTCATTCAAGGGGATCTGGAGAGTGACAAAGGATAGAGTGAATCACAGAGACCCAAGAGCTTCAACAATCTGGAACTCAGAAGCAGCTGGAATGAACTGGAAGAGAAGAACTACATAGCAACCAGGGCATTTAGGAAATGTCCCTATGAATCAATCCATCTGCACCAGGGAAAAATGAGATACATAATGGAAAAGAATGAGTTCTTGGGGTGTGGGGATACACATGTGTGTGCACATTTGTGTGTATGTGTGTGTGTGTTTCGTGGGGTAGGGGCTGCTTCTTTTCTAGGAGTCATTTGCAAGCAACCTCTCCTCTCACTCAAAATGTGGCTCCCTTAAGCCAGTTTTCCCTGCTTTCTCTTGTAGATGAACCATCCTGGGGAAACTGAGATAGCCCCAAAGTAGATTTCATGATGGTATGCGTTCGGGTGGGGTGGGCTGCTCTGTTTTGTTCTCTGATTTATTCTTGCCTCTGCTTGCACTTGCGGTTCCTTTCTCCTACTAGGACATTGGTCATTTAAAATATATTCATAGTAAGATGACAAACAGTTCCCCTTTAGAAGTACAGATATATGGCTCTCTGAGCCTTCGTTTCCTCATCTGTGTATGTTCACACCTCCCATCATAAGCAAGCTGGCCTTTGTCAACACACACACATACCCACACAATGTTGTGCTGCCACGTGGTTCATAGGGGAGGACTTGAGGGGAAGACCAAGTTAACCTAAAGACAACCATGCTGATGAAGCCAAGTCAGGAGCGAAAGGAGATCAAAGCAGCTTGGTGGCAAAGAGCATGGGCCCTTGGATGAGATCAACTGAATGCAAATTCTACCCCTGCTACTCACAAGCTATTGGACCTCACACAAATTACTGAATTCTCCAAGACCTCGTTTCCTCACCTATAAAATGGGCATGTTAATAATACCACCCTTGAGGTTGTTGTGAACATAGAAAATGAAATCCTGCATTCAAAGAATTTAATCCAATACTTTATATCCCATAAATGCTCAGTAAACATTAGCTGTGTTATTTATTATAGAGTACACAGGATACAAAACATAAGCGCAATTATATATTAAATATTTGCAATAAGCAAGGCCCTGAGTTAAGTATTCTAAATACATTACCTCTTTTAATTTTCAGAGCAACTTTGTAAGGCAAGTTCTAGGATAACCCATTTGACAGGTGAGAAAACTGAGACCCAGAGAGGTTAAGTCATGTCTCCAAGGCCCCAAAGCTGCCAAATGTCAGAGTCCAGGCTATCTGACTCCAAGCCTTGAGGTCCCAGCCAAGTCCACAAACTTCATTTCCCAAAACCCAGAATTAGATCACTTGTTGAACATCTGTTGACACTTTCCAGGGGACTTTCAAAACCCCAATCCCTCAGAAGCCCCAAAACCTTTAATATCACCCTTTAAAACACCAGGAACATTCACAGCAAAAGACCAATAACTACACATGGGGTAGAAATTAACATATGTAGAGGACTGTTTCTTCTCCATACAAAAGCTTTTACCCATACACCACATTGGGTGTGAGAGTGAATATACTGTAAAAATGTACTTCCTGCAGCTGAAACCAGCAGGGCAAAGAAGATGCTTTCAGTAGGGTAGTGTGTACCCCTTACTGTGCTCTGAAGAAGAGGGTCAATTTCTTTGTGGGGAGTAGCAACACAAACCATCCCACCAGCAATAAAATCCACAGTTCCCTTGACAACAAAGCTAACTTTAGCCATATGGGCTCATCCTGTATTTCCCAGGACCCAGGAGTCTTTGGAAGTTTCTTGAGTGAGCTTCCACCTTAGCTTTTGCTTTCTGTCAGATAATACAGCGGTTATGTCTGAAGGTTTTCCCCCAGGATCTCCAGTTCTTTTAATGGTGGTCACATCAAGCAGTCTCCAGACATTGCAGCTGAGTGGTTGAAATGCTTACTCTGGGAGGGGTGGCCAGTCAGCTGGGGTCACAAAAACCTTGTAATTAGAATCAGTGTGACTAATTTCCAGGTAGAATGACAGGCTCTTGCAAACTGCTTTTGTAGAAATTATACTCACTGGTGTCCAAGCAGCCCTGAATCACTCTATACTCATAACAGAAACAGCTGGTGTCAGAGAACTCTACAAATATGGCAGATCATCACATGGGACTTTATCCATGGAAGTGAGCCTCCTCTTGCACTGGAAGCTGGGATGTTGATGATGTCATGGTGGCTCAACTTTCTTGGTGTCTAAGGGGAGTGTCAGAGAGCAACCCTAACATGTGTTGGGTGACTGTGGGTAAGGCTTTCCCTTTTCTGGTTCACCTTTCATATAATAACAGAGACTGAGCTAGAGGGTCTCCAAAGCCCACCAGCTGCCACTTTGTATGACATAAAGTTATCAGAACATGAATTCAATCATGAGGTAATAAGAGGTAACAATTGAACATTTAGCTGTTTCATCCAACAGCCATATGATGGTGTTATCATTAATACTCCCATATTACAGGTGCAGAAATGGAGGCCCAGAATGGTTAAGTGCCTTGCCCAAGATCATGCACAGAGTGGGGATTTTTACCAGGTAGCATAATCCCAAGGTTTATGCTCTTAACCATTCACAATATTAATGAAAACACTAAGAAACCAACAATACATACACAGGGTTCCAGATCCTACTTTTCTGGATGTCTCCATTTTTATCCATAAGCAGTGTGTGTGTCAGTTCTCAGGCATCACCTGGAGGATACATATATAACACCTACCTAAGCCCTAGCATGTCAACCCTGGACAGGTCCTGACAGATTAAAAAGGCTGAGGTTTTTAACTCATCATCCTTGGGCGTGCATTAAAGGGTCCATGAGCCCTTTGAAAGTATGTGTAAATATGGGTGTGCATACATAATTCCAAGAAGAGATTTCATAGGTTTTTTTTTGTTTTTTTTGTTTTTTGTTTTTTTAGATTTTTGAAGGGGTCTATGAACTTCTAGAGCAATCTTTTGACAGTTGGTAAAACTGAGACCTCAGGTGGGAAATGGATTTGTCCCATTATACACAAGGAGTGACAGAACTGGGTTCAGACCCCAGATCACCTGACCCCAATCCCACTGCTCTTTGACTACATTACATGGAGCTAACTCATCCCTGCAACATGCACCAAGAGTCTTCTAGGATTAAACTGCTGGGTATAATGTGCACAGCTCATAGGGTTTGGGAATGGTTTGGAAAATCATCATGCTTCACATATATCATTGACTTTAACCTTGGGCCTCTGTATCTCGTCATTTCTTTGAAGTTTGTATCATTGATAGTTATCCCTGATCTGCCACTCTGCCCATCTTCTGTGAATGAAAACTTAGCCCACAGTGTTTCATTCAGATCTGGTCTAGTGTGCCTTTACCCGGCCTCACTCCTGGCTTCCATAGATGCTTAACGTGATTAGACATTTGTCCCTCACTGTTTTAGTTGAAATAATCAATTCAAAATAAAACTGACAACAGCTAACCTACATAAAGAATGTAATCCCAGCACTTTGGGAGGCCGAGACGGGCGGATCACGAGGTCAGGAGTTTGAGACCATCCTGGCTAACACGGTGAAACCCCGCCTCTACTGAAAAATACAAAAAAGCTAGCCGGGCGAGGTGGCTGGCGCCTGTAGTCCCAGCTACTCGGGAGGCTGAGGCAGGAGAATGGTGTAAACCCGGGAGGCGGAGCTTGCAGTGAGCTGAGATCCGGCCACTGCACTCCAGCCCGGGCGACAGAGCAAGACTCCGTCTCAAAAAAAAAAAAAAAAAAAGAATGTGTTAATGGGTAAACATTCACAGGGGAATAAAATTATCCAAATGAAATTCAAATCAATCAAATATGAACCAGGAAAATTTGACTTAGTAGAAACAAAATTACAATGGAAAATTCACAGTGGCAGAAGCCAAAATTTGACCCAAGTAAATTATTGTCAATAAATTACAAGCCATCATTGTAAAATTTCAAATGCAAAAGAATTAATCTCCATAAAATGATTTTGATAAAATAAAAAAGAAGATAGAAAAAGGTAGAAATTGTTTAACTGCTCTGTATGAACATTTATCTTGGAGTAAAAATGATTGAGTAAGCATTAATCAGGAAAATACTTTCTTGAGAAAAATTCGGCTATTATTGGTGTTTTGAATGTTGTACTTATAAGCGTGAGTCAAAACACCCTCAGCAATAAATCACAGAGGTCAAAATATCTGCCAGACTAAACATAGGTTCAAAATGACAGCTCCAATAAAGGGAGGTCACAACTTCCTGTGCCTATGCTTGGTAAGTGATGGAGGCAATCATTTGCAGATGATGCTCTGACAAGGGAGGCAGACTGAGACCATCACTGTCACATGTTCACTTGAACAGCCATGTGTCTAGCCCAGATTACATTCCTCTAAGCATGCCTTAACCCCACAAGTTCAACAAAGAAATGTTCACTAACTTCTTCGCCCAAACAAGTACTCTTCTGAAACGTCTGTCAACACAATAATAGCCAACATTTATATAACATGGGCCAGGCACTTTACATGTATTTACACATTCGATCCACACAACAGTCTCGTGAGATAAGTACTATTATCATCTCCATTTTCCAGTGATGAACGTGAAGCACAAAGAGCTTAACAACTTGCCTGAGGTCACACATTTGATAAGCAGTGGAGCTGTTCAGTGGTACCACCATGCATCCCAGACAGGATGTTCAAGTGAACAAGATCTTTCTAGCTTAAGTTCCATAAAATTTATCAAAATTTCAGCTGAGGTTTTATGAAATACTTGCAATATAGATAAGGCTTGGACTGGTGCCCTGACGCTGCCACTCTCTATCCACAGGGCTTTGGGTAACAATTATCTCTTAACCTCTTTGAACTCATTTCTTCACATGTTAAGTGAATAATTATACAATGCAATTACTTCTTGCAGGCAGGAGAAATTAAGAGAAGTCAATGATATAATAAGAGTATAACCTTTAGTACAGTGTTTGAGGTATAAGTGCTCAAATCTAAGCTGTGATGGTAAGAATAATAGGTAAGTTTATCAGAGGATTCTGACCTGCCCTGGAGCCCATAGGACTTCTGAAGTCAGGGACTGTCATTATCTTGCTCACTGGATTGTGAGTTTAGCACATAAGAGGTGTTGAATATTGGTTGGTTGGTTGGTTGATTAGTTGGTTGGGTATGTGGGTGGTTGGGTGGTTAGATGCTTGCTTGCTTGCTTGCTTGGCCGGTTGGTTGGTTAATTGGCTGGTTGGATAAATGAATGGATGGATGGATGGAAGGATGGGTGGGTGGATGGGTGGGTGGATGGATGGATGGATGGATGGATGGATGGACGGACGAGTGGGTGAATAGATGAATGAACAGATGTATAACCATCTGCCTCCTCTGTCTCAAAGGAGCTAAACTGAGACTTTTCCTCCTAGTGCTTTGCACATATGCATCCAATCTCCCCAAAACAGACTGACAGATACTCAAGGGCAAGGATGAGCTTTTTATCGTGCATCCACAATACCATTAACTTATGATTTCCCCAAGGAAAGAGACTTGGGATTCTGAAACAATACTCTGGACCACTCAGGCCTCAAAATACCTTAAAGGTACTGCTTATCCCCTGGCTCTTTATTCCATAGAACATTCATCACTGAAGGTATTTCCTGTGGTATTTGGTGCAATACTGATTATATAAGCCAAGGTCCCTGCCCCCTAGATTTTCTATCTCCCTCCTCCTTAAGACAAAGGGAAACATTCAAATGTTCAAAAGAGAAATATTTATCTTGAAGATTCTAAGTTCTGAAAACGTGTAACCAGAATTACATAATTATATAAAGCACTGATTTTTCAGGTCAGACAAAACTGGTTTTGAATCTCTGCAAACGTCTGAAGTACTTTAAACCTTGATTCCGTCACCTTTGAAAAGGGGAGATAAGGTCACCTTCTTTGGGGATCATTTGGAGGATCAAATCCTATACTGTGGGTGAATTACTTAGCACAATGACCATTACAGCTTCAGTAAAAGACCATGATTATCCCTGGTCAAACTACTATCTGTCTGAAAATTAAGAAAAGACCTACCACATCTATAGCAACTTATTCTAAACAAACAAAAATGATGCTTATTATTCTCAATAAACTTTTGCTGAATATCTGCTATGCATGTAAGCCACCCTATCACCTGATTTCTCAATCGCTCATGAGCAATAAGTAGTTCTATTATAGTTTTCTCAATCACTCGTGAGCAATAAGTAGTTATATTATAGTTTTAAAACTTTCTCCCTAAAGATCAAAACCCAAGCCCAACATTTCATTCCTTTATTTTTTTATTCACCCATTCAACAAATCTTATATTGAGAGCCTGCCATGCATCAGACACTGGGCTGGGCTCTGGAAATACAGAGCCGAGTGGCCCAAATAAGATTCCTGCTTTCATGGAACTCCCAATCTAGGTGGTGCACATAGATTATTTAAAAATAAAAATAAAAACTTAGTCACATAAAGTACACTTTTAAACTATGATAAGCGCTTTGAAGGAAAAGTACAGGGACAAATGAGGACAAGCAAAAGAGAGATGCTAAAGACATGAGGAAAAAGAAAAAAGAGACAAAGTGGCCAGGCACCATGGCCCACACCTGTTACCCCAGCACTTTGGGAGGTTGAGGTGGGTGGATGATTTGAGCCCAGGAGTTTGAGACTAGCATGGGCAACATGGTGAAAACCCATCTCTATAAAAGCTACCAAAAAACAATTAGCTGGGCGTGGCTGTACATGCCTATAGTCCCAGCTACTCGGGAGGCTGAAGTGGGAGGATCACCTGAGCACCTGAGTCTAGAAGGTCGGGGCTGCAGTGAACCATGGCCACACCACTGCACTCCAGCCTGGCCAGCAGAGTGAGACCCTGCCTAAATGAGAGAGAGAGACAGAGAGAGAGAGACAGGGAGAGACAAAGACAGAGACAGAGACAGAGACAGAGAGAAACAGACAGACGGACTTTACACAACTTTGAAAGAAAGAAAACAATGCCACAGGACTTGGAAGAGGATCAGAATATCAGTTTATATAAGCTCTTAGGCCTTTAAAACAACTGGAAATGAAAATCCTCCAAGTAATCTTTCTGTTTGCTATCCTTTCCACCCACTACAGCCCCAAAGCTACATGTTCTAGAACAGACAAAAGTTTTTTGTTTTGTTTTGTTTTGTTTTATGAATAAGTAGCTTTTTGGTCACCAGGATTATCATGCAGCTGTTATTTCAGCTTAGCCCATGGCAACTCCCCTGAGGAGGAAAGCAGACATAGCCATTGTCACTGCTTGCTGTCTGGTACAATATTCAAAGAATTCAGGGGCATTCCTATGAATGTCTCTATGAAGTAGATATCAGATATATCCCCAGATGAACAAACATCAGAAGTTCTCTATGCGCACGAAAGTTCAATAACAAAAAAAAGTCACCTTCACACATATTTGGTCTGGGCAAGGAAGATCAAGTAGTTGAGAATCATACAGATCATGTTTAAATATGGTCCGCTAGATTTGAAAGGGTGAAATAAAAGACAGCAGTGAAGTATCTATTTTCAAAATCCTTTTCATAGATAATGGCAAAATGTGCGACCCTAAATAAAAATACAGTAAAATGGAAGGTTAGGGAAGTAGATAATTAAGCATTTCTGAATACTGAGTGAGTAAAAAAGTGCTACTATCAACATTTATGCATAAGAAATAAAGCAACTCTAATGAACATGGGCTCTTCCAGGCTATTTGTTTTGCAACACATATTTGGAGGAGAAGGATGTTCCTAATAGCTTTTCCCATGATGTCAAAAGTAGGCTATTCTCTCATCTCCGTGATCTTCCTTCTGCTACCACCACTGGAGCTATGGGTACCATGATGGGTGAGACCCACGAAACTCCACCTGGCTGCTTCCCTTCCTCAGATGTCCATAGTCTCCTATTATTGGCTCTGGAGTCTCTTGCAAGTTTCCCTCATTCACCTTACTCCCAACCTGGAATCTTCTTCAAAACACAACTTATAGATCTTATAATTTGTTTTGACCAATCACTACTATAGGTCAAAGCTTTCTGTTCCTCCTATTTTCCATTTGGGAAATACAGTCTCTCTTTTTTTCTAGGCTAAGTTACCTGACTGTGGTCAACAATAACATCAGTTTTTTTTTTGTTTTTTTTTTCAAGACCTCCTGGAAAGTCAGTTCTTTCCGATCCTGTTCTAAAGTAACCAATTTTGACTGCTTCAGTTACACCAGAATCACTGTGTTGATTTCAGCCCAGTATTTCAGGCTGATGAAATAAGTTTTAATCTAATGCTCCTATTCATGATCATATTAGAGATAGCATTTCTCTCAGAGATGTGTCACCTGACAGAAACACAATATAATATAATGGTTTCTTTTTCTAGCTCCAGCATCAGAGAGACATGAGTTCAAATCTCACCTCAATCACCACTAACTGTGGACTTAGACAAGCCACATCAATTCTCTAAACCTCAGTGGAGATAAAAATAATAGTAACTACACCAAAATGTTGTTTGATTACATGAGAGTCATGACAAAGGTTTCTCATAGGACTTAATGCATAACACACATTCAACCTCAACTATTATTTTTATTTTGAGATGTACACATTCTGTGGTCTCAAAAAGAAGTAAGATATCCATCAAATAATACATAGAAAAGAACGAAGGCTAGAGCCCTCTTGCACTTTTTTAGAGACCTCCCTCCAGGTCAGTACTTTTCAAACTACAGGTTAATGAATGAGAAATTCATTTGGTGAGTCATAAATTTGATAGTTTTTAACTAGAATAGAATGTTAATGAATAGAATAGAATAAAATGAATAGAACAGAAAAATGAATAGAATCGAACAGAACAGAATGTATCAGTGCATTTCTCTATATTGCTGCATATGCAAACATATGCACACGAGGATATAACATAAAATGCATTTCTTACTGTGGGCCACAACAACAACAACATAACAACCAAAAAGGATTTGAAAGCCACTACCCTCGTCTGATTCAGAACTATTAATATTAAACACATTCTTTACCAATGATATACTATTTAGGAAGACATCACTGCCCCCTACTGGAACTCTTGGATTTCTCACAGAAAAGGACAGCAATTGATTAGCCTGTCTTTTCATTATCCATGTGACCTCAACCATCCTCTCACTTACCCTGTCTGGAAGCTCACCTCAAAGAGCCTCATCCCTCAAGCTAGTGTGATGCCCTGGACAAGGAGTCAAAGGCAGCACTAGAAGTGGCAGCTGGGTTCTCACCTTTAAAATCGTTTTGAAAGCACAGCATCCTTCCCTCTCACTTGCCTCACAGAGTATCTGCTGGGAAGCCAAGCCAAGCAGCCCCATTGTGCAGTTCTGGCCATGCATGTTATTCTTAATCCTGCACCATGGCAGCTGGGGAGAATCCCCACCCCCTAAGCAGCCACTTGTCTCTGCTTCTCCGAGGAGAAACACCCCTTAGAGGAGGGTGAACGAAGTGCACATTCCCAGAGCCAGCACTTCCAGCAGCCTCCATCCTCAGGTCCCCTGAGTTCTAGAATAATCAGACAGCATTGGGAGAGTGAGGGGATACATATCAGGAAATATATGTCATCCCACTAAGAGGGAACACTGCCAAGTGAAAGGCCCAGTAGCAAAGAGCGCCCCTAACATACACACCCTCCCACTTACAGTGTGGGAGCCAGGAATAGATGTGCGCACTAATAATCTGCTCAGTTCTGCTTCATTATGACAGCTACCACCAACTGAGCATTCATACCAAGTCATCCATACATCTCATCTCAATTAAAAGTCTGAGCAGAGGAATAATTGAAGCTTAAAGAGGTAAAGCAAATTGCTCAGGTCACTCAGTGATGAAAAGGAGAAGGAGCTTCAGACCCAAGTGTCCCTGAATGTAGGATCAGGGTGCCCGGCCACACCTCTAGGTTTGGCTGCACTTCTCAGTGTCAAGGCTTACGTGCCCCCAAAGATGAATTTGCTGTAGCCATTTCCTTGTCTATGACATAAATAAGTCTGATGTAATTCCAACAGAACCGGGCTCAGGGAAGTTAGTTAATTTGCAGGCCACACAGCTAGTAAGAAACAGATTCTAACCCAAGTATGCCCAACTCCAAAACACATTCCATTGCCCCTACCTGAGCTGCCACCTGAGTGAGTGCAGAGCCCATCCCCTTGAATTTCTTCCTTCTTTGCCCCTGTCCACATCTCTCAATGGGAGCAATTAAAAGAGGAAAAGAGACCAAAACTGTCAAAGTCATGAAAAACAAGGAAAGGCAGAAACTGTCATAGACCAAAGATGCATAAGGAAATATGGCAACTAAATCCAACGTGGGATCAGAAGGAGAACATTAGTGGGGAAAACTGGTGATATCTGAATCAAGGTTAGAGTGTTTTGTTGCAATAGCCAAGTCCTAATGTGTTTTCCACCTCCACTGCTGCCCTAATCCAGTCTCATGCTGCTTCCAGAATCATCTTTCCAAAGCACAAATCTGATCATGTTTCTTTCAACTGCTTATAACCCTTCTATACATTCCCTTCAACCTCCAGGTAGAATCCAAACCCTCTTTGCTTCCCTGAATCTGCTCCAGCCTCACTGCACTCACTGCTGTTCTCAGAAAACATTACGCCCTGTCCACCCTCTAGACCTTTGCTTGACACGTGCACTGTCTGTCAATAGCAACCTGCTGGTCTGCAGTTAGAATTAAGTAGGTATCCTTTTCAGAACTCAGTTTGGATGTCACGTCCTCCAGAAAGCCCTTCCTGATGCCCGTAACCCTGTCTGGGTAAAATCCCTTCCCCTCAGTGCCCATAACATCCTGTAATTAACTCCAATCACAGTGCTTCTGATACTGAACCATATTACATAATATATCATTTGCCCCTTTCCTGTCACCCAGCTGAATCCCCACTTCCCCGCAGTGTGTGCCCAAACCTGGCATTGAATGACACTGACCCTCATCGGAATGAGCTCAGTCCTCCTCCCTGCTTACTCCATTTCTCTGAGTGCACAAGGAAAAAGTGGTTGGTGCTAGTCTCTCATCTACACTCTCTGCCACTTATTAATCTCTCTGTTTTCAAACAATGCCAGATAAGGCCTAGGCTGGGTGCTTGCAATGAGCAACACGACCTAGTTTGAAGTTAATGCATTGTTTTATTTTCATTGTATTTGCCGTTATTTACAGAATTCTGTTTATGGAAAACAATACAAGTTTTTCTTCTATATAGACTAGTCATGCTTTATAAAAATAAGTTAATATGGCCAGGCGTGGTGGCTCACACCTGTAATCTCAGCACTTTGGGAGGCCAAGGCGGGCAGATCACGAGGTCAGGAGATCGAGACCACCCTGGCTAACATGGTGAAACCCCGTCTGTACTAAAAATACAAAAAAAAATTAGCCGGGCGTGGTGGCAGGTGCCTGTAGTCCCAGCTACTCTGGAGGCTGAGGCAGGAGGATGGCATGAACCCGGGAGGCAGAGCTTGCAGTGAGCTGAGATGCGCCACTGCACTCCAGCCTGGGCAACAGAATGAGACTCTGTCTCAAAAAAAAATAATAAAATAAGTTAATATGAGTAAAAGAAGTAAATCAATTTAGAAAATGTTTTGTAAAGGCTCTTTGGTGCATATCATGATAAATGCATGCATACATACACACACGTGTACATATATACATACAACTGTGAAGGCACCCCAAAACAGCAGAAATCCTGTCATTTGTGCAACTAAGTCCTTGAATCATGAGACCCCTGCCTCAAGTACCGTTGCCTTTGCCACTAACTACCAATGTGTCTGGGAGAATGTTACCCTTCTGTTCCTCAGTTTACTCACCTGTAAAAAGAAGATAATATAATTGGGCTATAAAAATATATTATTTCATCTCTCCAATACTATTTCTCATCCTGTTCATACAGTATAAAAATAGCTCCTGCTGAAAAACCCAGAGGTGAGGTTCTTTTATCAGGGGACAAATATCTGAGATGTGCAGAGGTTAAGTGACTTGCCCAAGGTCACACTGCAATCTAATGTCAAAATCAAGACCAAAATCCAGGTTCCCTTTAGTGACAGGCTTCCTGATCCCTCATCCTAACACCCTCCATTTCTGCATATTCCCTTCCTCAAATAAACTTCTGCCAAATGAGGTGCATTGTATTTACAAAGAGGAAGAAAATGAAAACACACACATACATATATATACACATGCACAATATAAAGGCATCTTAAAATAATGGAAAAGTAAATAAGAAAAGGACAAAAGCAATATTGGATTTCAAAGTGTTAATACTGTTGGACAGGGAACTAGTACACCTGAAAGCTGAGAAAACATGTTACAGGGTTTTCCACAATGTTGCAATGCCCTCCTTGTTCTTTATTTAGATTAGATGTAAGGAGCCAGCAGCCACACAGCCCATATAAGTTTTGAGGGAACAATTAGAATAAAGAGGATAACTAGATCATCTTTGGCTATGATACACTTATTTTTTCACAATGTTTAAGTAGAGACCAGATCCAATCACCACTTTACTCTCTGCGGATCATGAAAAAAAGGTAGCATCAACATGTTTCCAAAGGGAATAGTTGGCCCACATTTTAAAAATGAAATCTTTAAACACTTTTTAAAAGAGTTTTAGCAAGTGATTTACATATAGAATGTAGTAATTGCAATGATATCACACAATGTTTTTCTTGTTTAAAAAAAAATAGTCTTACCCTTGTCTTTGGAAACATGCTAAACATTTTGATAACTGACCTGGATACAGGTAAATTCATCAGATTTACAGGTAAATCAAAGTGCACAGAATCGGGGAATTTTAGCTAAAATCTCCAGTGAAATGTAACATGAATAGATACAATGCTCTTCACATATGTGTGTATGTGTATGCATATGCAAATGCATATGTATATTTGCAGCAGTTGAGAAAGATCTGTCCAAACAGAAGTTCAAGTCAGAAGACACAGAAGTTTCAATTCATTATATAGCTCAATGGAGGCCAAGGACAGATGTGGTTGCTGGGGAGAGGAAGAATCAAATTAAGTATAGTAACATCCCTCTGTACTCTTCACCCACCAGCCAGTGTCAAAAGCCTGGTGCACGTATGGGAACTGCTCTTTCAGAGAAACAGAAACAAATCTGGCCAGAGGAGAGTGAGTGGTCACTGGGAAAAGGGCGGGGATCTGTAACCTGAGTCAGATGGGGAACGGCCAATGGCATGGTTTCCAGAGCTGTGTGAGCCTTCTTCAAATATACCATGCGTAACTGTTCTGGAATGCATGTGCCCCGACTGTCTCCCAGGAATGTTGTTGAAAGGACTATGCATGGGAGATTAGACTGGATAGCCTCAACCACAACATCCCTCCCAGCTTGGGGCTTTTACAGCTTGTGGTGGGGGCAAAACCGCATCTATTCTGCATGGTAGTGGATTAGATAATTTTACTAATTAGACAATTGGAAGCTTCTCCTTTCTGGGAATACTCTAGAGAGTAGACAGCCTTTTGACAACCAACCACATCTCTAAGAGAAAATATGTGCCAATGCGTAGACAACCTTGATGACTAGAAGACACAATCGTGGCTCAACTTACCACTCCCATCTCATCCTGCCATACAACTAACCATCTGGTCAGTCCAAGAAGCTAGAAATTAAGGGCAGATGGTCTGATAATAAAAGCTAAGCTGATGGGCATCAGACGCAGGGAATTATGGCTGGTCTCCTTGTGGTTCACACAAGGAGCAAGGGTGAACCACCTGCATCAGGCTTGCTTGAGTTGCTTGATAAAATGCATGTTCCTGGGATATATCCCAGATCTACTGAATCAGAATTATTAGAGATAGAAACCAGGAAGTTCATGTTTAACAACCTTACCAGGTAATAGGTATGCACACTATCTGAGGGTTCTTACCCTGCAGTGGTCCTTCCCATACTTCAGGGTGCATTAAAACCACAGGAAAGTTTGCACAAGTCAGGGTTCTGGGATCCAGAGATTCTGATTCAGAGACCATAGGTGGGGCTGCAGATTTTCATTTCAATCTCACAGGTGATGCTGATGCTGCTGGTTAGTGGACCATATTTTCAGTTAGCTGTCTTAGAGAATTCCTGATTTCATTATCAAAAAACTCAGATACTGTGGTAGGTCACTTCTGAAATGATCCCCAATGATTCCTCACCATTTGGTATTCAAGCTGTTGATAAACACCCCACTCTTGTGGGAGCTGGACCTAGTGACTCACTTATTATGAACTGAATAGGTAAGACTAAGGAGATGTCACTTCTGTGATTATAGGTTACGGAAAGACAGTGACTTCCTTCTCTCCTGCTCACTCTGGTCCTTGCTCCTCTTGTTTGCTCCCTCTAGTGAAGCATGGTGCCATGTTGTGACTGCCCCGCAGAGAGGCCCACGTAGCAAGTGGCTGCAGGAAGCCTCTGGCCAACAGCTAGCAAAAAAACTGACTCCTAACAACAACTGTGTGGGTGAGCTTGGAAGCCCATCCTTCTCTAGTTAAAGTTGAGATAACTGCAGCCCTGGCTGATTGTAACCTGTGAACCACCTTAAGCCAGAGGGCTCAGCTAAGTCATGCTTGGATTCCTGCCCTGCAGAAACCATGAGATTATAAGCATTTCAGGCCACTCAGTGTGCTATGCAGTGATAGGTCATTAATAGAGATGCTTTGCAAAGCAGCTACCCTGAAATCAACAAGATGCCTTGTAGTTGGGTGTGGTGGCACGTGCCTGTAGTTCCAGCTACTCAGGAGGTTGACACTGGAGGATCACTTGAGCCCCGGAGTCTGAGGTTGTAGTGAGCCCTGACTGTACCACTGAACTCCAACCTGGGCAACAGAGGAGACAATGCCTCAAAAAAAAAAAAAAAAAAATGACATGTCTTGGGATTCTCACCCATCCTTCAAGTCCTCCATCTCATCTGTCCCCATTGTGGATGAGACAAAATGTGTGTGTAAATGTAACTGGACAATATTTAATCATATATACTATTTATACGTAATTTATGCCACAATTTTCTTAACACTCAATTTCCAAGCCTTGGCTCTTAGAAAGCTTCCCTGGAGCTTGTTATGTGGGAGCACAGCCTTATGGCAGGAGGAAGATAGTGAATCCAAGTTGGGTTTCGTGCTATCCATCTGGCCATTCTGAGACTGTGTCTTTTGAGCTAAGAGCCTGGTGAATTCTCTCCTGCCCATCCCTGTGAGCATGAGGAGTGATACACACTTTGGTTCTGAAGAAAGAAATGGAAAAGACTACAGGTTCCTCTGCTGGCAAGGGGAAGGGGTCTTTCCCTGAGAAAATTGGTGAAGAGCACAAATTCCAATCGGCTTGCCTTTGCACCAGTGCAGTGACTGATTTCCTCACTGGGGGAGGAAGGAAGGTTCCTGGAGGGCAAGATTCCTCATCTTCTTCAGAATTATGTATGGAGAAAGTGCTTTTCAGAAGCTGTTTGTGTGGAAGGCAACAGTCAACTGGTAAAGACTCCAGATGCAAAGCTTGGAACCAGGAATTCTCATCGCTGCACCATCAAATCTTTCTGTGACCTGCAATGAGCCCCTCTCCTTCTAGACTTCATTCTTCTCATTGTAAAATGAGGGGGCTGGGCCAAGTAGTGACTCAGACCCTCCCAATGAGTATTTGAGAGCCTAGGGCAGTGGGGTCAGAGTCTGTCCATGCCAAATGTCCAGAGACAGGACAGCTTTTCTCAGAGGGCCAGGCCACCGCCACTCAGCCACCGTGCCCTCTCTGAGGAGCACCCAGAGGGGCTGCTGTGCCACAGGGGGCTCTGGCAGATGTTGTCCAGCCTGCTCCTAATGGTGTCCTGAAGCTCCTCGTCACCCAGCAGGACCGCTGCTGCCAGGGCCAGCAAGAAGTACTCAGTGGCATCATGGGCATCCTAACCCCATGGTGTGGGGCAAAGACAAGACAGCATTAGCAAACACTTCCAGGACAGGCTAGGAGGCTGTGCTGGCCCCTCTAGCTTTTTTTTTTTTTTTTTGCCCAATATCCCATCTCCATCTCCTGAGTCCTTAGGGGAGCTCCTCTCTCCCTCCACTGTGGTCCTTGGAGCATTGCTAATCACAGTGCCCTGCACTCCAGGCACAGAGGTGGTCCCTTACTGAGGCTCAGCCAATCATGAAATATCATTGCCCTGGGCACAGTGCTTCAGGGATGTGTACATGACCCAAACTTGGCCTATATCTGCCACTCCCTGGGACTTTCCACTGTGTCTCAATAAGGAAAAAGGTCCCTCTGAAGTGGCAGGTTCAGAGGTGGACTTAAACTTCCAGTAGCTATAAGGGGAAAAGGCCAAGGAAGGAAGCAAAGTAGAAACATACAGAGCCAAGGAATACAATGAGAGGTAGGGAAATCCCTGATGACAATTGAGAAACAGGATCCAGAGCTATCTGCCGTTACATTTGTAGCTCAGCTTTCACATTCTTCAAGCCAGTAAGTTGCCTTTTTTGCTTAAGGAAGTTTGAATTGAGTTTTTCGCTTTGCAATCTATAGAGTTCTTGGTTGACATGATCAGATCATACATTTTGTCCCTGAACCACTTCGTGGGAGCTGTGGGGCAGAGGCAAGATGGCTCTTCACCATCTTGAGGGTCCTTCACTAGCCCCTGGACCTCCCTGCTTGGTAAAGATGAGAAACAGATGCTTCTTTGGGTGAGACTCAAAAAGGCTGCCTGGTTTCCATTAACCCTCTTAAATCAATAATTAATTCAGGCCAGAAGCAAAGCCTGGCAAATAAGAAACAGACAGCAGAGCTGCCCTGAGGGTTCCCTGGCGGCCAAACACAGGACTGACTCAGAAACCACTATATTAAGAGATTAAGGGTTGGGCTTCAGGGGACAGGGACCTCTGGTAAAAGGAAGCCAAATCTAGGGACATAGTTTGAGGGTCAGGGTTGTAACGGAGACTTGCAACCAACACAACTCTAGAAGACACCAAAAAAATAAGAAGTTCTGGGATGGGCATGATGGCCTACTGCAACCGTAATCCCACCATTTTGGGAAGCTGAGGCTGGCAGATTGCTTGAGTCCAGCAGTTTGAGACCAGCTTAGGCAACATGATGAAACCCCATCTCTACAAAAAATACAAAAATTAGTCAGGTGTGGTTGTGTGCACCTGTGGTCTCAGTTTCTAAGGAGGCTGAAGTAGAAGGATTGCTTGAGTCCCAGATGCAGAAGCTGTAGTGAGCCAAGACTGAGCCATGCTACTCCAGCCTGGGCTACACAGCAAGACCCTGTCTCAAAAAAATAAAGCAAGCAAAAAAAGAAGTTCTAGATTCAGCAAGCAAGAGAAGCAGAGCTAAAGCCCTCTTAAGATCTAAGTATACTTAGTTTAAAGGCCCCATATCTCGTTATCTCAAACATGTTAATATGCACTCACATTTCTCATAAAATGTACTTTTATATTACTTTATAAGAAATGAGTTGCAGTTGACTAGTTGGTCTGTAACATTTTATGGACATGCTCTTAAGTATTCATTTTGATCTTCATTTTAGACCTTAGAGTTGTTTTGGCGTCTTGTATATTTCCATAGGCCCTTGAGAGACTTACAGGCAATGTGCCTATAGTATCTGACAGATAAAGCAGCCACAGACATGGTGGCAAGACAAGGAGAAAGAGGAACCATGGTCTATTCCTCAGCGAAGATGGGAGCACCTTTGAGGTCTTCAGCTGGGCTAACTGGAAAGAGCCTCCATGTCCCCTGTAAAGCCACTCCTCACCCTATGAAACAAGACTCCTCATCTTGGCACTCTGGTTTTCTCAGCTCCGCCCCAAAGGCTCCTCATTGTCTTTGGGTCAGGAAGGAGAATGGTTGGGTAGTGGCTCTCAAGAAATCTTGGAAGTCTGGCTCTTACCTTCAACTGGCAGAAGGTGAGTCGGCCCAGGCGATAATACACCTTGGCATAGTACAGGGCCTCCTTGGGACTCTGCAGCCAGGGTGGACAGAGGGACAGGGTCTTCAGGTAGCAGTCCTCAGCCATCTCATACATGTGCAGGGAGTAGTACACTGTAGCCAGGCGGTGAAAGGCCACCAGCTCCTGCCTCCGATCTCCTAAGAATTGGAAGACTGAGAGAGATACCCTGCAGCCAACACTTTGCATCATTTGTTCACTCATTCATTCCATAAAACTTTTTGAAGGTCTACTAGATGTCAGGGACTGTGCTGGGGCATAGCGAATAAGACAGAAGAGGTGCCTGTACTCATAAAGCTTATTGTCTCACATGACAGACATTCCTTAAATAATCCCACAAACAAATGTAACATTACACATGTCATAAATGCTACAAAAGAAAATGCAGGGCTCTATAAGAGTGACTTAGTAGAGGATGGGTGCCGGTCAAGGTTTCCTGGGGGTGATTCTCGGAAGAAAATTTTCTCCTTATTGCAGATGCTACTGTAATGCAGGATTCTGGGAAAGAATTCTTCTTAAACCCTTTTAATGGGACATGGTGACAAGTCTAGCTTGATGGAGTAGCTAAGAATTGCAATGAATAGCTGTGTATAATAAATGTCTTCCTCACACAAAAGTTTCTCTCTTCAGAGAGCTATCTTGGGTACCACCATGTAGCCGTCTCTCCTTGGCCCCGTTACCCACTGTCAGTCTCAGATAAGCTATAAACACCTGTTCACCCTTAAACCGTGCTTTAGAATGTTGGTTTCTAATGGGTCTATTACTTGTTGTTTGGTGGATTTGTTTTAATACAGAGCGACCTTTTACAGGGAACAAAGGCTTACAATCATGTCTTCGGAATATTTGCAAGGTGACTGTTGGATACCATCTAAAAACATCACTTTAAAGCTTCAAAGAGCCAAAAGCCAAAATTAAAAGAGAAAATCTTAGAGAGAGAAAATTCTCTGATATGGAAAAGTCAACCACAGGGGAAGTACATATAGAAAGGATGCATGCAGGATGTGAGGGCGATCTGGCTGCGACATCTGTCACCCCATTGATTGCCAGGGTTGATTCGGCTGATCTGGCTGGCTAGGCGGGTGTCCCCTTCCTCCCTCACCGCTCCATGTGCGTCCCTCCCGAAGCTGCGCGCTCGGTCGAAGAGGGCGACCATCCCCGCTAGAGGAGGACCGGTCTTCGGTCAAGGGTATACGAGTAGCTGCGCTCCCCTGCTAGAACCTCCAAACAAGCTCTCAAGAAAGGATGCATGCCGCCTCCCTTCAGCTCCCATCCAGTGAGAGATAAAGAGTGCTCAGAGGAGCTGCCTGGGGCCTCCAAGGCCTTTCCTGAGATTAGCACACAGTCACTCAGATGAGACTTTATGCAATAAGGAAAAAGGTAGGGAAAAGACAGAAGGAGCTCTCAAGAGTGCAATTAGACACAACAAGGTCCAGTATCATCCACATCCGATGCCCTTGAAAATGCCCAGAAGTCCCTCCTGGAATCATCACAGAATATTCCATTTACCCTTACATCTAATCAAGGCTTCTCTAATCAAACCTGCTTTTCTTCAAACACAAACATTCAAGATGAGGGGTTTTTTAATCTTTTTTATTCTGCCATTTATCTGTTCTGATGACTTTTTTTTTTTTTTTGAGACGGAGTCTTGCTCTGTCGCCCAGGCTGGAGTGCAGTGGTGCAATCTCGGCTCACTGCAAGCTCCGCCTCCCGAGTTCACACCATTCTCCTGCTTCAGCCTCCGGAGTAGCTGGGACTACAGGCACCCGCCACCATGCCCGGCTAATTGTTTGTACTTTTAGTAGAGACGGGGTTTCACCATGTTAGCCAGAATGGTCTCCATCTACTGACGTCATGATCCGCCCACCTCAGCCTCCCAAAGTGCTGAGATTACAGACGTGAGCCACCACACCCGGCCTCTGATGACTTATTGTTTACCACTAGCTTTTGACATAAACACAAGATATTCAGCTATGTTCTGAGTTAGGGTAATGGGAACCTGACCTTCATTTACATTTTGGCTTCATGGGAAAATGCACTTTTGACTAAAAATTAACTAATTTAAAATTTAGGGCACAGTCCTTTTGCAATGGGAACATAGCCTACGCAGAGAATAAAATACCATTTACTTTACACTTGGGGAACAACAGCAACTGTAATATAATAATTAGTGTGGCACAGGCAACACTTACCAAGGACTTACCACGTACCCAGCATTGTGCTGTGGCCGTTACACGGATAATCACTGGTCTTCATAACAACTACCATGAGGCGGACACTATTTTTAATCCTGATTTGGTGATGACAAGCTTGAAGCTTACAGTCAGGCAGCTTACTTAACTAAGGTCTCCCTGACAGTTGGCCCTGGGATTTGAACCCACACAGTCTGACTCCAAAGCCTGTGCTGTTATTGCTTTGCTGTCTATCCTTGACTAGTCACCTCTCCCATTCAACACACCCGACAGTGAAGACCACCAACCTGTGACTGTGCTGAGCCTGGCGGCCAGGGTGGCAAATTCCAAAGCCTTCTCAAAGCCTTCGAGGCTGATCTGCAGCTCTGTCAGCTTGTTGAAAATCCGGAGCTCAGTTCTCACCGCCTTCAACCTCCTTGCTAAAGGAACAGCTCCAGCCTAAGAACAGAGGCCCAAGGAACCTTAGTCTAGCTAGGAATCGTCAGTGCATACCATAGCTAGGAGGCTTCTCTTCTACAGGCAGGGGTTGGGGAATGACAGTGGACTAAAACAAACGGGGGTCAGCCATGTTTCCTTGTGTGCCTTTACTCAACTCTCTCCTGGTCCTTGCTCACGATGTTTTGCCCAGATCTTAAAGAAGTAGAGGGCATTAGGCCTCCTAAAATTGGGGAAACCTGGAGCAGAAAAGGGAAGTGGCTTTTCCCAAGGTCACTGGAAAGTCGTTCCCTTCTCAGCTGTGTGGTCTCAGCTGTGCATCCCTGTGGATAGCATCCACGGCGCTATCTATGAAGCACACTTGAGTACACACATAGTGTGAGAATATCTCAAAAAGTGGTCATTTCTATGTTTTTATTATGATAGAATTTTAGGCAAATCACTTCATCTTTCTGAAACTTAGTTTCCTCATCTACAAAATGCATATGAAAATAAGCCCCTCAATAGTCAGAGATGCGTTCCCTGTTCTTCCCCACCCCTAGCTCAGTGCCTGGCACAGACTGGGTGTTTGCTAACGTTTGATGACTAAATAAACAACTGAACAAATAAATAAATGAATAGCTGAATGAATAAAATTTTAGGATCAAATTAGATAATGAGAATTCCTAAACGTCAGTGATGAAAAACAATCACAATCTTTGACATATCCGCTTAATATCTGGACATTCATTTAATTTGTGTTATTCTTAACATCAACTCTTTTTCTTGCCTCATGCTTTGCAATACTATCTGTGAAATGATAGGTTTAATGAGCTCATATTATGTTTTTAATTTAAAAAAATATTTTTTTTTTTTTGAGATGGAGTTTCGCCCTTGCTGCCCAGGCTGGAGTGCAATGGTGCTATCTCGGCTCACTGCAACCTCCGCCTCCCGGGTTCAAGTGATTCTCCTGCCTCAGTCTCCCAAGTAGCTGGGATTACAGGCAGGTGCCACCATGCCCAGCTAATTTTTGTATTTTTAGTAGAGAAGGGTTTCACTATGTTGGTCAGGCTGGTCTCGAACTCCTGACCTCAGGTGATCCGCTCACCTCGGCCTCCCAAAGTACTGGGATTACAGGTGTGAGCCACTGCGCCCAGCCTAAAAAAAAATTTTAATACATGCTTATTAAAAATATGCTCAAACAAAAGCACTCATCTACATAACCCTTTAAATAATCTCCCACCACACTCCCAGTAGTAAGTGGGAAACACTGGTAAACTCGAAAGTGTGCTGCAAACTGTAAAGTACCATGCACCCAAGAGTTCGAGATGGTCTTGAACTCCTAGACTCAATTATTTTGATGTATTATCCCAGGAAGGATAACTTATCAAGCCTGAGAATGACTAAGTTTATCAGAACTTTCCCTGAGCTCCCACTAGATTGCAGAGAGGGTGAGTAGGTGGGCACTGGACAAGAAAGAGAAAAATGAAATACAAGCAAGAGAGGAGAAGTGGGACCCAGGCCAAAGTCCAGCCTGACCCTGCCCATGCCTGTGCCAGGACTTGTCTCAGCAAACTACACAGCTTGGACTTACTCTGTAGTACTCTACTGCATGATGCCTGTGGCGGGTCCCATTGAAGAACACATCACCTGCTTCTTCATAAAGTTTGAGAGCCAGCAAGGGCTCCTCTGACTTCAGGGCTGTCTGGATGGCTGCCTAGTGGGGACAGAGACAGCTGTTAAAGGCAGAGAGGAGGGCTTCCAGACCTCCACAGGACTGGCAGAGCTAAGATGCAGACCACCTAAATCAATTAATCCTCTGCTAAAGTCCCCCAAATCCTAAATTGGTCTTCACACTCATAAGGCTGGTAAGAGGACTTTAGAGATTCTCCAGTCTGGCATTTCCCCATCCTGGTATGAGAGATTGCTTTTGGTGGTGCTAGATTATTTTTAATGGCATATAGAAAAATATTTTGTTTTACTAGTTAAGTATTTATTTTAATGTGTTTTAGAAAAAAAGAAAAACTAATAGTGCATCCAACCTGCAACTTTAGATAGTATTGTGTAGAATAAGGCTAAGTGTAAAAAAAGCTACATTGATTTGATGTTGAGTCAAAGAAGAAGTAAACAATGGTATAGATGGCACATGTATATAGCAAAACCATGAATTTAATATGTAAATAACTGAAACGGAAAAATAATGATCCAGTTCAACACCTTACACTTTCCAGATGGAGATAGTGCGGCTCAGAAAGAAAACAGAACCTCGCCGGTTTCATGCCAATAGTCACTGGCAAACAAATGTTGGTGTCTTCCATCCCAATACCCTAGTCTCCAGAGCTTCTTTATCTCTAGCAAGCTATTTTGGATTACATCTACACCAAATGTGCTAAGGAAGTTGAAGAGTAAAGAATATACCGCTGCATCTGCAGCACAGTTACAGGATCTCAAATAGCTTCAGGTCCAGAATGATTCACTTCCATGGAAATGACCCTACACAACATCAGTTAGGTGGCAGCCTGGGATTGGGTGAGGCCTGGGACCCGTTCTGGCCAGTGAACATTTCATCGCTGGGGCAAGATGCTGCAGTTGCTGTGTTATTGCATGGGCAGCTACAGAGAGAGAGGGGGCCAGTGAGATGGAATCCTGGAGTCAGGACCATTAAAACAATGCACAATCGGAACAGTGCCCTCTGGGCTTCAGTCTCCCACAACATGAAAGGAAAAGACTGAATTGTCTGCTCTCCAGAAACGCTTTCAGCCCTTAAATCGCAAGGCAGATGGCATAAAGGCTGAGAGTGAAGGCTCTACGACACATTGTGTGCAGTGCTCAGCTCCACCACTTACCAGCTGTATCACCTTGTGCAAATTACTCAGCCTCTCTGAGCTTCATCTGTAAAATGGAAATTATAATGGAAACTCCTACTGCATTTATAATGAAGGTTAAACTACATCATGCAAGTGAGGTGTTTAGCAAAGTCTCCCGTACATAGGAAGCATGCAATCAGTGTTACGCAGCCATTATTAAGTCTCAGTAGAAGTGAATTTGTGCAAGTTTATGTGCTAGTATAAGGAGAAGTAAAGAGAGAAAACAAAACATGGGAAAGAAACATAAATTGGTACATTTTTGTAGACGGAATTAAACATCTTACATATCATCACAGTATTTAATGTCAATATTGTACAGATAGTAATAAAACACTAAAATATCATGTATTAAACATTTACTAAGTTCTGGGCACTTAATAAATGCTTACTATGCATTTACTACTATGCAAGTGAGATATATAAATTTTTGTTTTACTAATCCTTATGCTAAAAGACAGCGTTCAGTTCCCCCATAAAGAAACTGAATCCCAGAGATGTCATATGGCAAGCCCAAAGTCACACAGTCAGTCCATATGTAATGGCCCCGGGATTTGACTCTAGGCTTTTCTCTCTTCAAAGCCTAGGCTTTTAACCACTACACTGTACCACATCTCTGATATTAAAAGTATGCAAACCAACAAAAAAATAAGAGAATAATATTGTTAATACCCCACATACACACCAACCTTGCCTCAAACTGCAGCGAAACCCTAAAGTCAAGGTGTATGTTGAGCTTTGGAAAGACGGGTATACTTAATGGGACAAGTGGCGTTACAGGTGATATGTCAGTCTCCCCTCACATCTCCCAGGGTGCACATGTATATATGGGTCTCAGCGACTGGCCCTTTGCTACCTGTACTCAGCTTGCTGGACCACCCTGGTTTCCACCATGTGTTCAGGGAGCAGCCCAGTGCTGACCCTCTCTCCACGGGCTTAGGGTGAACATCATTCCTCTCTGGTTCCAGCTGGTCGATTTGGAGGGTACAGCTGCCTCCCCATATGACCCAAGTCAACAACTCCCAGAGAGCTCTGCAGGAGGCCTACCTGCAGGTACAGCTCCACCAGCTCGTCTTCCTGCATGAGGTAGTGGAGTCGCCCCGCCCCAAGCCAGGCCTCGGCAGCCTTGTCTCTCTCCCCCAGGTCAATGAAGATACGCAGGCTCTCCTTGATGCATGTGAGTGACCTCCTGAGAGACCTGGGGACAGACATGAACTTGTGAGGTGCTAGGGCTCAAAGGGCCCTCAGGGTCCCCTCAGCACAGAATGAAACAGAAGCTCCGAGAGGGAACAGCCATGTCCCACATCACACAGGGAGGTGGGCCTGACTGAATCCCAGCTCTACCCCAATCAGCTGTGTGACTTTGAGAACGTACAGGATCTTTCCTGCTTTGGCTTGCTTACCTGTAAAACAGGCCTATAATTGTGCCCACCTGAGCAGATTGTTGTGCGGATTAAATGAGATAAAACTAGAGTGCTTAGAACAGTGCCTATTACGTCCTTGGCAGCTGATGAATGTTTAAAGATTACTTACAATTATTATTATTACTGACGCATGATCCATCAACCCTTTGACTACTCTATAACCTTTTTTGGTGTTATGTTATTGCAATGGTTTGTCTCTGTCCCCATCCAAATCTCATCTTGAATTGTAGCTCCCATAATCCCCACGTGTTGTAGAAGGGACTCGGTGGGAGGTAATTGAATCATGGTGCCATTACCCCCATGCTGCTGTTCTCATGATAGTGAGTCTCATGAGATCTGAAGGTTGTACAAAAGGCAGTTCCCTTGCCATTTAAGATGTGCCTTTGCTCTGCCTTTGCCTTCAGTCATGATTGTGAGACCTCCCCAGCCATATGGAACTGTGAGTCCATTAAACATCCTTTCCTTTATAGATTACCCAGTCTCAGGTATGTCTTTATTACCAGTATGAGAATGACCTATTACAGTTACTAACACAAAGTAGACACCAAACGCATACCTATTGAGTGAATGCATGAATGAGTGACAACAGTGGTAACTTTAAGTCATCAAAAAGATTTTGATGTTTTGTTTGTAAAGAAAATCAAAGCAGGGTGAAAGTTTTAACAGGTTGCTGCTTAACGGGTGCCTTTTAATTATTTGGAAAATTATATTTTGTAGAAAACTCTCCCTCCACGACAATGGAGGGACCAATGAAGAAATGAGACATAGGTAATATATTTTCTCATAGACGATTCAGTATTCAAAAACAAGGAAAGAACACTGTGCATCATCCAGATAGTAGTTCTCAGTCCCAGCAACAACTAGAGTCACCTGGAAGCATTTTAAACTTGTACACTGCCACACTCTTTCCCAGTGTGTTGCAACGTCGTGATAGCATGAGCACCGGGCTCTCAGAATATGGCTCAGGCACAAGCACTGTGTCTAAGTTCTCCATGTAATTCTGTCGTGCAGTTTGGCTTGAGACTTGCCAATCTAGTCCAATATTCTTATTTTATAGAAGAAACAAGCCCAGAAATTGGAAATAACTTACATATGTTTGCACAGCACATTAGGGGAAGATCCAAGGCCAGAACTCCCTTCTGAGTAGCAGCCTAGGACTCGTCCCATATTTTTGGGAAATAACACTCATATTTCCCAAAACATGATTTGCGGCCCACCTGCATCAGCATTTCTTAGGGACCTTATTCAAAGCACAGAACCCCCACCCCAGAATTACCTCAGACTGACTGAAAAAGATTCATTACAGTTGCAATCCAGGAACCTGAATTCCTAAGACACACCCAGGTTACACTCCTGCACAGCGAAGTTTGAGAACCACTGCAGCAAACCATGCAACTCTTCCCAGAAACACTGATCATCATCAACCACGTCTGTGGACACTTAAGTAGAAAGTCCTCAACAAACATGGTTACCACTTGATCACAGACCTCTCAGCCGCCAGGCCCCTTTGTGCACCATGAGGGAAACAAGCATTGCCCTCAACTCCTAAGGCCCAGATCCTATTGGCAATGAGGCAGCTGTTGGCTTTCTGGAGAAAGTGCCAGGCATTTGGCCCTTGTAAGAAATAGAAAGAAAAAACTCAAACTTTCTCTTCTGCCCTGCTCTTAACATGAGATTTATTGACATCCCAGATGGGCCCTGGCCACCCTTTCACAGGTTTTAAAATGTGAAACTTCCTCTGAGAATGCAATGAGCTGAAAAACTCCACACCATGCTGCAGTGATCACCAACCTCCTCAGCTCAGCTACAGTAACCACAGGCATCTTTCACTATAGGAAGCCCTGCCTTTCTCTCCCCACTTTGTACCCTGCAAACTCAAGCCGGGTTCAGATTCAGCAGGCCTGGCCTCCACAGCTCTCCTCACTCTCACTGGAGCAGTTGATGAGGATAAGACCCATAAATCTCATCCTCATCCTATTTCCTGCTTTGTTTTTTGATATTACCATTTACTGTCCTGGGATGCCCTTGGGCTACTATAATTGTTTTCTCCAGACCTTCAGGGAACAAGATTTAGGTTATTACAGACAGGCCAACTGACAGAGCCAGCATTTGCTTGTTGTACTTTCTCCCTCTGAGTTCAATATGACTGAGGAAGAGAGGAGATCTCTATTTCTTTCCAAGAAACACCCCATCAGGGGAAGGCGAGACTTACTGAGACCTGGTGGCTCACACAGCACCACTGAGACTCCTTGCAAGTGGAAGATTTTCCAAAGGCACTGCCTCTCACCAAGACTTGCACATGATCTATGATCTCCAGTAAGAAACAAGTGCTTTTGTGGTCTAAAACTGGGCAGTAGTCCAGCTTCCTTGGTTCCTTCCTATCACCACTCACCCCCGTTACTTTACATCTGCCAGTGGCCAAGCAGTGTCACCAACCCGTTGAGCACCAGATGGCCCAGCATGCCAATTCCTCCAGCCACCACCCACAGACTCTAGGTTTGGTTTGGCTTCCAAAGCCAAAGAAGCAAGGAGCACTGCTGGTGGGCCAGCACTACATGTGTACTTCTGGGTCTCCTGTGCCTGTGTTCCAGCATGTTATCTCCTCTCCTTTCCAGTCTTGACTCATCTCTTTCTCTCATTTTTCCTGTCCTCAAGTTCAGTCTCTGGGCTAAGTCTTTGTTTCTTCTTCCCTGCCTGAACATCAGCCACGAGCCCATGGCCAAGTGACCCCAATATACCTGCATTTCCAGACTTCCTCTTACCACCCCCTCCTGGGGCTTCCCAGATCCCTGCCCTGCCTGGATGAGTCTGTCTGATCTCTGTCCAAAGCCCAACCTCTGCTAATTGGTCTTGTCCTGTTTTTATGATAAAGATGGCCAAAAACTGAGGGCTGACTCTGTGTGAGGCGTTGGGTATATACTTTCAGTAGGCGTTTTCTCATTTAATCCCCACAGAAACCCCAAGCCATTAGAATTCTTAGTCAATTTTGCAAATAAAGAAATCCAGTAGGATGTTGTTGTTTTGATTTGTCTTTTGAAACGTATCTAAGTTTTCCTGCACGTTTCCAAAGCCTTATTTTGAGCTCTCAGCTGCTTTGTCTTCTAATAGTAACAATGGCAGTATTATTACCGGACATCTATTGAGCACTTAGTGTGTACTAGGTACTTTACATGCAAAATCTCATGTAATCACCACAACAGCCCCAAGAGATCAGTACTATCATTACATTCATTTTACTAATAGAAAAAAAATAAGACTTGGTAAGAGTAACTATCTTGGACCAAGTAATAAACCCTGTTTAAACCAGGATCTAACTCTGAGTCTGACCCAGACCCTTACATTTACACCCTCAAGCAGGGCCTAATTTCTGGCTCAGATATCAGCACTTGGGAAGACTTTTGTTTCATTTACCACTTTAAAAATCCTGACGTTTTAAAAGACATAAGCTATTTTAAACCTTGAACAAAGTTTCCTCATGTGTGAAACTGGGGTGGTAGTGTACATTATAGCCTTGTGATCAAATGAGGACATTTCAGGAAAAGCAATTGTTTCCTTATTTACAACAAAAATGAGGAAAGAATTGCTTCTGTGTTAAGGATTAACATATTAATTATATTTTTTAAAACATAGAACTTTTTTCAGTTCCAGAAAAATAAGAAGCATAAATATAAGAATAGAAGCCAGGAGCAATGGCTGCTAGGCTACTGTTGTATTCACATGCACAGAATTAATCATTATTTTGAGAGGACCTATTATACACAAGGCATCCCTTCTTTCTAAAAATAATAATATGCACATCCTTTGTGGCACTTACCACAATTTATATGATACCTTTAGTGGCTATTTATACATTTATTCTCTGTACTATTCTGTTATTGTGAGCTCAGGAACTATTATCACCCTTGTTCAGTTTTTAGCACAGTGCCTGGGCGATAGTAAATGCTCAGTAAATATTTGTTGAATTGATTTAATAGATTTAATAGAGCCACAGAGTTCTCATGGACCCCATCTGGCTCAGTTCTATGGCCAGTCTGTGTTGTGTCACCTCAAGACAGAAGACAAGACTCCCTAAGATCCCTCCCATTGAGAGATTGCAAACCTTTATCAAACTAAATTCTGTAGTTGTCCCCTGGAAGGCAGAGAAGGCATGATCCTGCAGATATTACACAAAGGGAGAGAAAAGTGTCCCAGAGTAAAAACCTGAAGGCTGGGACAAAGTTTTCAATATCTACCTGTGCCCTCCCCACAACCACCCCCCTCCCCAATACACACACACCATAACCCACTTCTAAACCCTAGAGAAAATCTTTCAAACAAGAGAAATTAAAATCAGTAAAAAGGCAGCATGAGATCGTAAAATTGAGAAGTCAAGGATCTGAGCTAGTACCAGTGAAACCAAGTGGTGAAATTGTCTGGACCCTCTGTGGCAGGCAGGGGACAGACTGATGACAAACGAAGTCCCTCCATACAATTCTACAAGGTTGCACTCTATAGCCTTCAATACCTATTTCTTTTGTCTAAGGCAAAAATTATTGGCTGGGTGGACAGAATACATAGAGTGCTTAAGACTATGCATTTTAGACCAGGAGTTGTTAAACTATGGTCCATGAGCCAAATACAGCTTTCAATCTGCTTTTGTAAATAAAGTTTTATTGGAACACAGCCGCATTTATTCATTTATGTATTATCTATTTTCATACTACAACTGCAGAGTGGAGTACTTGTGGCAGAGATCATATGGCCCACAAGGCCTAAAACACTTACTATATGATTCTTTATTTAAAAAGCTTGCTAACCCTGCTCTAGATTCACACTGTTTGGATATCAATGCCTGCTGAGAAGCCTCGTGCAAGTTGTTTGGCTTCTGTAATTCTCAATTTCCACAATTCTGTCTACTTCACAGGGTGGTCCTGAGATTTACATATGGCTTAGCAAACAATGCATGCTCACTGAAGGCTATTATGGCCATCATTTTCACTACGGATGTTCACTGTACATTCTGGATGCCCACTGCAACCCCCCGCCCCCATGCTCACCAACCTCCATATCTCCTTCTAGGGAAGAAGTTGAGTCTTCATTGCACCTATATTAGTCCATTTTCCCACTGCTGATAAAGACATACCCAAGACTGGGTAAATGATAAAGAAAAAGAGGTTTAATGGACTCTCAGTTCCATGTGTCTGGGAAGGCCTCACAATCATGGCAGAAGGTGAAAGGCACATCTTACATGGCAGAAGGCAAGAGAGAGAATGAAAGCCAAGCAAAAGGGGTTTCCTGTTATAAAATCATCAGATCTCATGAGACTTATTCACTACCACGAGAAGAGTATGGGGGAAACCACGCCATGACTCAATTACCTCCCACCAGGTCCCTCCCACAACACATGGGAATTATGTGAGCAATAATTCAAGATAAGATTTGGGTGGGGGACACAGCCAAACCATGTCACTACCCATAGCCAACTGATCACCAAAACCTGTCTGTTAAATCTACAGAACGTCTTTTAAATGTGTCCTGACCTCTCCATGCCTACTGCTATTCCCTCCACCTAAAACCTAAGCCTTCTCCACTTTTCAAAATATTACTTATCCTTCAAGCGCCTCCTCAAATGCTACCGCCTTGATAAAGTCTTCCCTGACAGATCACCCCCATCCTTTGCTTGAAAGCATTGTCTCCTTTCCCTCCAAACCTGCCCCTACACAAGCCTGCCGCTTCTTCCAATGAACATTTCCTGCCTTTGCTTGCTGTGGCTTTGAGCTTTGTGAGAATGCAAATCCCTAGAGGGGAATTTAGTTGAAGAAATCTATCCATTACATCAAGACCCACTTAATAAATTCCTCCTAAGCAATCTGTGCCAGGAAAAAAATTGCTCCAACAGATACATGTGTTTATGTTCTTTTGTCAGACAGTGAGAACCTCATACAGCTTTCCCCTTTTTACTCAGCTACCAGGAAGCTTAGTGCTAATTTACAGTAACCACCCCCAGGTGCATAGAAACACCCGTTTATCTGCATCTGTAGTTGGTCTTTGTTCTTTTATATTTTTTTTAAGTGTTCTGTAGGAGAAGGTGATTTACACATGCTAAATAAATACAGCATTACAGCATGTTTTCTTCGTTGAACTGGCCATTCTGCAAAGGGACAGTGACCTTATGTGTACAGGGGTTTCCTCTAACACCTAAAGTATTTCCCAATCTTCCATTCAGTATCACTCATATTAGTGGTAAAGCAAAAGTGGATATTTATTTCCTCCCAATTGTACAAATAGTAATCTTGGAGTTTAAAACTATAAACTATTCAAATTAAAAATCCTAATCTAGATCAATTTACAGAACAATGGAGTAAAAATTTCCAAAAATTTACTCCTCCATAAAAGCAATGAGAACAGGCAAAAATTATCTAAATAAAATTTTTCAGAACTCTGGATATTAACCAAAGGTTTGCAAGGAGTGTTTATTCAGGAAAACGGCTGAATCTTGTTGTGAAAGTGAGCTTCATTGCTTTTCAACTTGCCTTAGAGACATCTTGCTTGTCCCTAGCTCTGTGGTACACTTAAAAACCAACAGCCTCACAATAATGGTAGCTGGAAAAACCAGCAACCTAGCAACCACTGAAGGAGACAATGAGCTTGAAATCCCCCAAAGTTCCATCCCCAGGGAACTGTTACTGTTTGATCTGTTTGGAAGTTCCCTGGAAGCCTCTGCTCACAGGGCTTGTTTTCATTTAACCTCACTCAGAGCTCACTCAGCAAAGAACAGCCCTTTCCCTGAGGCATATGTCAAAAATAATCAGCAGCAATTGTTTAATATGGTCACTGCCTTAGGTGGTGAAAACATTTGGAGCAAACAAGAAAAGGTCAGAAAAAAACAACACACACACGAGAGGAACAGTTGGGAAATGACATGTCCATAAAAAGTTTTAAAAGTTCTGACATATTCCTGGGAATCTAGAAGACCCACATGCATGTGCAGGGCTGTGGGCATGACCAGGAAATGGCTAAGATTTTTATTTTTTTTAAAAAAGCTAATTATTACCCCAGAGTAACCATTAAGAAAATAACTGAAAGAAATACAGGATAAGAAATAACAAGGAAATTAAAATAATATACAAGAAAAAATCTATTTAACATAAAAGAATGCAGTAATGGAGAAACAGAAAAACAAAAAGATATAACCTATTAATATAGAGGAAAAAATAGCAAAATTGCAGACATAAATCCTGTCTTACCTGTAATTAAATGTAAATGTATTAAGCACTCTAGTTAAAAGACAAACATTGAAGAATAGAGAGGAAAGAAAATGTTTCTACTATATGCTGCCTACAAGAGACATACTTTAGATTCAAAGACACAAATAGACTAAAAGTATAGACCATGTTAACAGTAATCAAAGAGAGCTAGTGTGGCTATGCTAATATCAGATAAAAAGATCAAAATTGTAATTAAAGACAATGAAGGGCATTTTATAATGATAATAGACTCAATCCATCAGAAAGGCATAATTATAAACATACATGCAGCACCTAATAACAATGCCCCAAAATACATGTAGAAAAAGCTGACAGAATGGAAGGGAGAAATAGACAACTCAACAATAATTAGAGATTTTAATAACACACTTTCAATAATGGATAGAAGAACTAGACATAAGAACAACAAGGAAATTAAAAAATTTAATTAGACCTAAAAGATATTTATAGACTACACCAAACAACAACAGAATATACATTCTTCTCAAGTTTACATGGAACATCCTTCAGAATAGATCATATGTTGGGCCACCAAACAAATCTCAGCAAATGTAAAAAGAATAAAATCATACAAAGTTTGTTTTACCACCACAATGAAATGAAATTAGAAATCAGTAACAGAAGGAAATTTGGAAAATTCACAAATATGTGAAAATTAAACAACATACTCCTAAATAACCAGTGAACTGAAGAAGAATCACAAAGGATATTAGAAACTACTTTCAGATGAATGACAATAAACACAGCATACTGAAATATATAAAATGGCATAGGCACAAAACTCAGAGGAACATTTATGGCTGTAAATGCTTATATTAAAAGAGAAAAAGATCTCAAATCAATAACCTAATATTCCACCGTAAGACACTACACAAAAAGAACAAAGTAAACCCAAAGCAAACAGAGGAAATGAAATAATAAAGATGAGAGCAAAAATACGTGATACAGAGAACAGAAAAAAATCAATAAAGCCAAAATTTAATTTGTTTAAAAAAAAATTTTTTTTTTTTTTTGAGGCGGAGTCTCACTCTGTCGCCCAGGCTGGAGTGCAGTGGCTGAATCTCAGCTCACTGCAAGCTCTGCCTCCTGGGTTTACGCTATTCTCATGCCTCAGCCTCCCATGTAGCTAGGACTACAGGCGCCCGCCACCTCGCCTGGGTAGCTTTTTGTATTTTTTAGTAGAGACGGGGTTTCACCGGATTAGCCAGGATGGTCTCGATCTCCTGAACTCGTGATCCACCCGTCTCGGCCTCCCAAAGTGCTGGGATTTAAAAAAATTTTTTTAATGACAGAACTTTGGGTAGTCTGATCAAGAATAAAAAGAAAGAAGAGTCTCAGGAATTAAAGTGGACAATACTACCAACTTTATAGAAATTACAAAAAGATTATAAAAGAATGCTATGAACAATTGTATACCAACAAATTAGTTAATTTAGATGAAATGGACAACTACCAAGAAAGACAAAAACTACGAAAACCGCTCCAGAAGAAATAGAAAATCTAAACAAACCTATAACAACTAACAATATTGAATTAGCAATTTTCAAAAACAAAACAAAAAAACTCCTTACAAAGGTAAGTCAAGACTTAGAAGTCTTCGTTGGTGAATTTCATCAAATGTTTAAAGGAGAATTAATACCAATCCTTCACAAACTCTTTCAAGAAATTGAAAAGGAAGGAATATTTCCCAACTCATTCTATGAGGGATCAAGAAGTGAAAAGACAACCCATGGGCTGGGAAAAAAATCTGTAAATCATATATCTGATAAGGGACTCATATCCAGAATATACAAAGAATTTTTACAACTCAAAAATCAAAAGACAAACAACCCAATTTAAAAAATGGACAAGTGAATAGACATTTCTCCAAAGATACACAAAGGGCCAGAAGCACATGAAATGATGCTCAATATCTTTAGTCATTAGGAAAATGTAAGTCAAAACCACAATGAGATACAGTTTCACTCCCGCTAGGATGACTAAAATTTAAAAAGACAGACACTAACAAGTGGTGGTGAAGATGGGAGACATTGGAACCCTTATGCATTGCTAATGGGAATGAAAAATACTGCAAGCCACTTTTAAAAACAACCTAGCAGGTCCCCAAAAGTTTAAATATAGAATTATGGTGTGACTCTGTAATTTTGCTCCTAGGTCTACCCAAGAGAAATGAAAATACTTCTTCACACAAAAATTTGTTCATGAATGTTCGCAACAGCATTATTCATAATAGCCACAAAGCAGAAACAATTCAAATGTCCATCAACTGATGAAGGAATAAACAAATGTGGCATATCAGTACAACAAAATATTATTTGGCCATAAAAAATAATGAAGTATTGATACATGTGACAACATGGATGAACCTTGAAAACACTATGCTAAGTGAAAGAAGCCAGACACAAAAGGACAAATACTATATGATTCCATTTATATCAAATGTCCAGAATAGGCAAATCCATAGAGACAGAAAGTAGATTAGTGGTTTCCAGGGTTGGAGCGAGGTTGGGTAATGAGGGGTGACTGATGGGTACAGGCTTTCTTTCAGGGGCCATGAAAATGTTCTGAAATCAGATAGTGGTGATATTCACAACTGTGTGAATATACTGAAAACTAAATCACACACTTCAAAAGGCTGAATTTTATGGTGTGTAATGAAACCTCAATAAAACTATTAGTAAGTAGTTCCAGATCCAGCTCAATTCAGGAAACTCTTTTATAAAATTTTTGAATAGTCGGTCTCCGTTTGAATACTTGTAAAGGCAACAAGCTCACTCTTACATAGGGCAGACTGTTCTGTTTGTGGGTATTTGGATTGTTTTTTCTAACCACTGAATTCCCCAGTACCTGCCACAGTGCCTGACACAATGGAAGGGCTCCCATAGTGTGATAAAATGCTGGATTGACATTTCACAGTGATATTTTTAAATGAAAAAAAAGCAAGTAAGAGAAGAGTATATTATGTAATAGAAATTTTATCTTGATTCCATTTATGTAACTAAAACGTGCATATTATATTTAATATATCTAATATTTATTTAAGACAGAAAATATGTATCATATATAATCTTTAATATGCATGAAATATTCCTTCATGGGTATTTAAAAATCTTTAAGTAGTTACTTCAGGAAAGTATCAAGGAAAGGGAAGTTGGAAGGGAACCTTTATTTTTCACCTATAACCTTCAATACTAGTGTAATCTTTTTTTTTGTTTTTTTTCTTTTGAGACACAGTCTCGCTCTGTCACCCAGGCTGGAGTGCTGTGGTGTGACCGCGGCTTGCTGCAACCTCCGCCTCCCAGGTTCAAGCAATTCTCCTGCCTCTGCCTCCCAAGTAGCTGGGATTACAGGCACCCACCACCATGCCCGGCTAACTTTTTTGTATTTTTAGTAGAGACAGGGTTTCACCATGTTGACCAGGTTGGTTTTGAACTCCTGATCTCAAGTGATCCACCTGCCTCAGCCTGGTTAAAAAGGTGTAATGCTTTTTAACCTTAAGCAACTACATAATTTTAGAAAAACTATGTTCCTCACGAAGTAGAATATCAAATCTCTGATATTCTACTTCACTATATGTAATTTGGTTCTTTATCAGAGGAGAATCCCTAAGAAAAGACACACTGTGTTCTGTGGCTAATACTGCATAGGCCAGTGTTCTCAAAGGGCTGTTGGAATGGGCAGCTGAGGTTCCACTCGTGGCACTGTGACTACTTTGCTGGTCACTAAAGACCAAAGAGCCTGCCTCCAAGCTGCAAACACCTTTCTTTCCTTACCTGAGCCCTAAGCAAAAGAACCATGGACTCCCCCACACAAAACTCCACCATTCTCCATCATAATCATCATAATCATAAACAGTAGCCATGTCAGCATATAGCTTCAGCTCAAGGGCTGTGAGCTAGTGGACTAAGTTACTCACTAATGACTTGGCTACTCCAAACACACATGCACTGTATGTCTCTTCTGTGCCAAGCTCTGTGCTAGACATAATGTCTGCCCACAAGACCTTCTGAATATACTACAAAGTCTTTCAACCCCTAAAAGCTGAGGTCTGTGATTTCAAAGCCACCCTAGAAAGCCCACAACTTTAAGAATCTGCACCAAAAATTCAATACACTTTGGAAGCAGCAGGAATTCTAGTATGAATATTCAGTGTAAGAATACCATAACTAGCTGGTCCCAGACTCAACGTCTTACAGCTGGAAGGTACCTGATTCAACTTATCTTTACAGACAGAAGGAGACCAAGAAGAAAAGTGACTTATTTAAGGACATGTTATTAGGTCATGGCAGGTTTTCTGGCCCCTAATCCAGTTTTGGTTGCTCTTCTGCCAGCTCTGTGGCTTCTGACTCCCTTCAGTAACTTCTTGGGCCATCTGTAGACCCATCTCTGACCTCCTCTCCATCACCCCCATCACATCAGGACAGTGATTCTGCGTCCTGTCTTAACTAAGGCCTCCGTGGTCCATGCTAACAGCATCCAGGGCCTTCTCTCTGGCTTCCCCCTTAATATTCCAGTGGGTTTAGGCATTTGGAGTGGGGAGCTGGTGAGTAAAGGATGGCAGTGGGGTAGGTCATGTCTGGGAATATTTAAGACTGAGTTTGCCCAGTAGCCAGAGGTGCCAATAGCCTGACACATATTTGGCACTCTTGTTCCTGTTCCTTAGAATCCAACTTTTCCGGAGCCCAGTCCTACAATACCTCACCATGAGCATATGACTATGTCATCTCAATAGTTAATTCAAGCCTCCCTTCTGGATCTTCTCCAGAAGCATTCAGACTCCTAGGGTGTCCTAGAATGAAAGCAGGGTGGAGCTGGGGCCTCCTGACTCCTCACATGCTACATGGATCCAAAGCTCCCTCCCTGGGACTGAAGACAAAGACAGCAGGAGGTTTGGAGGATACCTGATTCTTGTAAGAGAGGGAAAGAATGAAGGAGAGTGAGAGGGAGACAGACTGGAGGAGAAAGAGAAGGGGGAGTGGAATTCATTATCTGATTATTCCTTATCTGATTGTCCAGGTGCACACAGTTACCATGTTGCTTAGAAATGCAAAAAAAAAAAAAAAAATTTCATTTCATTATCTTCTCCTCAACCACCTCTCTCTCTGCTTAACAGTAGCGAATTTACAAGCTATTCTGAATGCTGTATTTTAGAAGTCATTTATAATTATGAATGCAATCCTGCAAGGCAAATCTGTTGCAAAGTGAACTTGAAGATCTTGCAAACCATGCAGGATTTAATGGAATCAATTTAAGGCTTGTTACAAAGCAGAACTTCAGTCTGCCCACTGGCAAATAAGGATGAAACAGCATTAGACCAGTGAAGAAACAATGAAGAGAAAATCAACAGAAGATGGCAAAATCTGCAAGTGACAATAATGTGAATACCAAAGGGTTAAAGGAGGCATTTGGGTTAAACTATTAAGTTTTATTTTTTTAAAAATGAGGATTTTTAAGTGCTAAAAAATCAATCACAAAACAAAGAATGCCCCATTGTGCTGTTACATAATTTTGTCAGCACAATTAAGCCAAAAAGTCAACACTCCTTTTATTCCATGTTTATTCTAAGACATAGTTGAAATTATAATCCAAATATTCTTAACTAAAAGGTGAAAACACACTTCATTTCATAATCTACAATTTCATTTTAAAGGTAAGTTCCCAATAAAATTTTTTTTTACCATGACATTTTACACCCCTGCTTTCAGTGGGGGTGTCCTTTCTTTAAAACCAATTGCCCTCGGTAATGAAGACCTCCTGAAGGTTCCTCTGTCCTTGGTATAACTACCACTTCTCTGAATTATGCACCCTCAGCCATGATCCCGTGATAGGGATAGGGTTATAGAACACACAAGTAATGGTGGCATAGTTAAGATTACTGAGACCTACCTATGTATCAGGCACAATTATGAGTGTTCTATGAGCATTAACTCATTTATTCTTCACAATAACACTGTAAGATAGATGCCATTATTACCCTCCTTTGGCTGATGAGGAAACTGAGACACGGAGAAATTAAACAGTTTACCCAAGGCCACACCACTAATAAGTGATGGATGCACTGTGGTGGCTGCAGAGCCCTTGCTCTTTTGCACAATGCCCCTCCTATACCGTGTACATTTGGACTTGGCTTCCTGTGGGAAAGAACACTGCTTCTCCCTAAGGAAGGAAAGCTACTTCGAGGACAGTTCCTGAGCCCTGACTCACCTGGCGGTGTTGAGGTTCCGATAAAGCTGCCCTAGGGACTCCAGCAGCCTCCCTTCCATCTCCCGGTCCCTGAGTTGCTGAGCCAGGGCCAGCCAGTGCTCGTGGTAGGTGATACATGCCTCGGGATTTGGGGACACAGAGCTGTAGAAATGGCAGAGGGATTTGGTGGCCTGAAGCTGACCTGAACACAAAGCAGGAACATGAATGAGATGACTTGTGATAGGAAACAGATAAAACTTGCTCCAACAGTTTTCTCTATAGCTTCCCAGCAGCATGGGACATACTTACTCTTTAGGTGTCGATGCCTTAAGCCAAACAGCAATGCCGTTTCATAACACAGAAGGCCGTGGGTCAGCTGGTGTCCAGACACCAGAACTTGGGCCAACCAGAGAAACACCTGTACTAACTCCATGTCTGTCTCCTTACTGGCCTGAAGTTCACAATAGAGTCGTACAGTCTGCAGGAGATAGTTTCTGGCTGGATGCTGAGCCCAGGACTTAAGGCTCAGGTGGCCAAGATTGGCCATAGCCACTGCCTGGTTACGCACATCTCCCACCTCCTGGGCTCTGTTCAAGGCCCGAAGATAGCTCTTGGCTGCCCTGTTCACCCGGCCTTCACCTTGGAGTGCAAGTCCCAGGAGATTATAGACGACTCCCCTTTGAGTGAGACTCTCTGTCTCCTTCAGGGAGCATAGCAGTGGCTCAAGCACATCCAAAGCCTTCTTGGCCTGGCTGGCTAAGAGATAGGCCCATGCCAGGCAGAGAGAAGACTCAAAGGATTCCTGCTCACCGAGCAGCTGCCCTAGCACCAAGGCCTGGCTCAGGTAGTGGATGGCACCGTCAGGAGACCTGTGCTGGAGGTACACTTTGGAAAGGATGAGACACAGGGCCCTCTGGGTGCTCCGGTCTGCTAGTTCCTCACAGGCAGCCAGGGCCTGTCTGAGCATTGGGCAGGCCAAGGCAGAAACTTCACCCCAGCCTGGGGAGGGAACGCCAAGGAGCTTGGTTGTGTTCTGGAGGACCAGGTGGACCTGCCAAATAGGAAGAGACATCCCTTGGGCACTTTGGATACCATGTTGCTGGACAGAGGCCACTGCAAGGTGTGGAAGATATTTCTTGTCATACAGAAAACTCAGAACACTAGCCACAGCCTCAGAGGCAGGAGGGTGTCCAGAGAGGAGCTGCAGGCGCTCGGCGAAGGGCAGGACTTCCTCGTGCCGGCCTAGGCTCAGGAGCAAGCGGATGGCCAGAAAGCAGGCCCTGGCCTCCAGCGGGCTGCTGCCCACCACAATCCCCTGGCGCAGCACATAGGCCACCACGTCAAGTTCATGCTTGGCACTAGATTCACGGTCAGGCAGGCAGGCCAGCAGGGCACCTGCCTTTTCCAACAGGGTGGAGCCTTTATGTCTCAGCCTCTGCTTCAGGTAGATGGCAGCCAAATTGATGTACAGAGCAGCCACCAAGGATAGGTCCTCAAATGCTCCATTGAGAATGTGGATGGCCTCCTCAAAGTACACCCTGGCCTGAGAGAGTTTGACCTTCCTGATGCTCAGCCGGCCCAGGAGGAAGCAGAGCCGGGCATGGGCCCAGGTCATGTGGCTCTTCTTGGCCCACTTTCTTGATGCCTCCAGGTAGGCCACAAACTCATCCTCCTCAGAGAAGCTATAAAAGGAAGAAGTGAGGAAAGAGAAGGAGAAGTCATAGAGACTCTTAAAGTGGTCGGCATAACCCTCATGATCCAGAAAAGCCAATATGGGGGTGAAGTTCTCAGCCTCCTCCTCCTGACCAGTGCTTAGGTCCATGAGCAGTTCCGGGTCATCAAGGTCATCGGGCTCCGGCAGGTGATAGCTGTCTGAGGTGGCCGAGAGGAGCTCCTCCTCCAGGCTGGAGTCCTCAGAGCTGCTGGACTGTCTGGAGCCCACAGCCTGATGCTCCTCCCAGGCTCTGCCAGGCCTGACCTCCTTGAAGCCTTCGGGCTGGGATGCTGTAAGGACAGGCAAAGTTGAGCAACCTTGGGCACCTCCTAAGGTGGCCACTCTTGGCAAGAGGACAGAAGTGCTGTCCTCAAGGATGAATGTCAGGTTCAGCATGATCGCTACTCACCACTCAGATCATTTGGAGGATTCTGGATGGATTCAAACCCACCTAAGTAGAGATGAAGAACAGATCTGGTGTTAGGTCAGGATGGGCCACCAGGCCCATGCCTCCAGGTGTACCCCAGACCAGTGGCCCCTTAGGAGACTTGGCATTTAAGACCTTCAGTCATCATTAAGGAACAGGGCAGAATTATCCTTTCACCATCATCTTAAGAGCTGCAGGGGCCTAATCATCTTGTTTAACCCATGCACTTTACAACTGGGAACCAAGGTATACATGAAACTCAGAATCCGAGAAGAAAAGCTGGAAACACAGGCTGTATGTCAAGAGGTGTGGGTACTGTAAGGGGATGGGGGTGGGGACAGTGGAGGTCATGATCGAATCTGAAGGTCAGAGAGATGCGGCTCCCAAATCTCTCAGCGAGTTCACGATGGAGCCAGGACACAACCCCCAGCACAGAGCATGTGGGAGCACACGGTGCTTCCTCCCACTTCCAAATGTATCACATTCTTGCTTCTTCCCTCCTCCATTCATTCCTCGTTCATCCACTTGTCAGACATTGGTTCCATGTATCCATTCAGCTGGACACTGTGTTTGTAAAAGTGGCAGTGGGGAGGGGCCAGGAGTGAAGGGTGAATAAAAAGGAGCAAGGATGCATCTGAGGATGAAGTAGGGGATGGGAGAATCTGGAGTGCAGTTTTAGACATTTGGGGTTTGAGGTAGCTGCAGGAGCTCTAGGCAGACAATGATGTAGGTCTGGAGCCAAGGAGAAAAACTGAGACTTTGCAAACACAGGTTTGTGACCCACAGCAGGTCACAAATTGCTGGCCAGAGTCCCAGGACTAAATGTGATCACACAGGTGAGGCATTTGGGGGAAAAGAAAAGTAGTAGGGGAGTGAGGGAGGGGGAGATTGTTACTAAGCCTGGGCAACTCACTGGCAGCCAGTGGCCAGTGAGGGAGACTGAAAAGGCACAGTCAGAGAGAAAAGGGGGTTGCAGAGGCCAAGGTGACTTAAAACATAGCCACCTAATGCCACCAAGTGCAACCGGACTAGGTAAGAACCAAGAAGACACGTTGGGTTTGGCAGTGAAGAAGTGACTGCTGTTAGCTAAAGCAACCACAGTGGAACTGTGGAGTGAAGGCTAGCTTCACACTTCACAGGATGGCAGCTGCTAGAGGGAAGATTCTACCTCTTCTTAGCAGAGAAATAACAACTGTCTGTGCCACCACCCTGAGTTCTCCAGTGAACTCTGAGGACCAGCAAGCCCCTCACCAAGTCAAACCTTTTCCTGCTGTTCTCCAGAGAGGGCTTCTCCAGAGACTGTCACTGCAGAAACTCCAGATCTGCAACCCCCAAAGAGTAGAAAGCCCCGCAGCTCAAGATGGAGAGCTGTAGAGCTTGGCTAAGGAGAGCTGTTCAAGCCCCCTGGCCTCGCTGATGTGCAGGGGCACATGACCCTCATGGGCCACCTCTTCTCTCCTGGCCAGGACACCAGGAGCATGAGTGATGCGCAAGTTACAAAGTGGTGTCCCCTCTCTAGGAGGAAGAATTACAGAGGGCCATCCTTCCCTAGGGTGTAAGCCTTGGGGAAGCTGCAATTTACCAACAAGATATTCTCCTGCTGCTTGCCTTGGTGCTGGGGCAGCCTGCACAACCCTAAGGTGCAGACTGCATGCCACAGAGCTGCATTCCTGATCTTTGAGTGAGAGGCAAGTGCTGTCTGGGGCCTCCTCTTGCATCCTCCCCACCACTAGACCAACAGCTGGCAGAAATCATGATCCAAGTCTGCCCCCCAGGCCTTCTCCCCAAGGAACACTGCCAGGACACCTCAATTTTCAGACATCAGACTCCCATCTACTAGGCAGTGCTTACAACTCTAACTTCCTGCTCAACCTCATAAGGCAGTGTGATCTGCTTGTGGCTTGTGGCAAGAAAGCTCTGCTAGGGCAGGGTGCTGATACTGAGGCAAGTGCTTTCACAAATGCTCTGTATGCACGGACAAAGCTCTCAACTCCCTGCTCTACTCCTGGGAGATGGCCCGAGGGCCTTTTCAGCAGAATCTCTGGCTGTATCCATAAAATATGGATCATCTAATCTGGCTACACAGGAGCGGACACAACGTCACCCTCGATAAAGAGATGGGAGAAACAAAAATTCTTCCTCAGGTCACCATCAATGAGAAAATGTACTCCCTGACACAGGGCAGCAGGCCTCTCTCAAAGTAAGGGAAATGCATATCATTCAATCAGTCAGTCGGTCCTTCAGACACTGCTGAAAACTAGTCAGTTTGCCAGAGGAATCTTTCACAATTGTTGAGATCTGATTCTGTGACATAGAAAACATCCAAGACTAACACATCCAACAATTCAATGTCATTTTGTGTAGGGGGAAGTGTGGTAAAGTGGATTGCTCTGACTAGCAGTGCTCATCCTAGCTCAGGCACTAATTCTTTGGGGCCTGTTTCCCGATGTGTAATGTGAGACAAGCAATCATCCCTTAAGGCCTTTTTACAGCGGTAACATTTACAGCCCCACCCGTGTCACTGGGGGCCTACTTAAGTCCTAGAAGCTATCTCAGCCAGGACTCAGGAAGTTCTCCTTTCCCAAGATTAGGAGGGAAGACCCAGTACAGCTGACCACCCATGATATAGGTGAGTTGGTTTCATCATGTCTCATAGTTCCCCTGCAACCCCAGAATTACCTGAAATCTGAAGTGAAATGCTGCTAATCAAATATGATTCAGGTCATCAACAGAATAGTGGTCATGGCCACCCAAATTCATGAATAGGATTAGAATACTTCTGGTTAGGGACACTATCTTATTCTTGAGGACCGCAGGCTTTTGAAGGTGTCTGAGGACCAACACTCACTGAGCCGGTATACAGATGTGATGTCAGTACGAGCAAGAGTGTGGAGGAAGCTGCAACACTCAGTCTGCTTATCACTTCCCAGGGCCAACAGGGAGCATCTCTCCTCATCACTGAGAAAGGCAAAGTTCCTGCTCCTGCATCAGGGCAAAAAACGTAGAGACAGATTAGTGCAAGGCTTCAGACTCCATCTTCTCTTCTCTCCACACTAGGATGTAGTGGAGGATGCAGAAAAGCCATCGACCCATCTGCCCGTAGATGAAATTGGATTCCTCATCTCACCGTTGCATACTATATTTATACCCCCAAAAAAGAAGAGCTATTGCACATCACGCTGGGAGAACTGAGGGGTATGGTTGTCCAGTAGGTCAAAGTGGGGATGAAAATACCCCTCTTCTTAAAACCCCATCTCCCAAGAAAAACAAAGCCCCTTCTCTCAACCTCTACCCATTCTTTGAGACCCCATGGTACCCATTTTTAATGGAAGAAAAAGGAACTGATTGCCCTAAATGGAAGTGTTGAAAAGGGACCATTTAAAAAGTTTATTTGTCCTTAGGTTATTTCAATAAAAAGTGAGGGACAAGTGACACAATCTAGAGGAACAATGAAGAAAATCTGACCACAGTCAGAGGAATCTTTCACCATTGTTAAGGTCTGATTCCATGGCATAGAACAACAGTCTAGTCAACATTAAGAGGATTGGAATCGCTAAGGGAAAGAAGTGGGTAAAAGGAAGATCAGGGGAGCTGAAAGAAATGATTATAAACAATAGAGATCTTGATACTCATGCTGTTGTGTAAACTAACTGTTAAGCCTAATTTGCTTACTGGAGATTTGTTACAGAATTGAGTAATTTAAAAACTAGCAGTGCCTTAGAAGCTATTGGATTGCATCTATCTGAACAATTTTTTAGGCCACTTTTAGTTCTAAAAAGAGAATGTTTTAATGTCAGAACCCATTTTTAAAACAAAATTAACTTGGAAACCCAGGAGTTGATAGTAGTTAACACTTTGGAAGGAAGTAATATGAAAAACCAGATACTGTTGTTTTATTTAATCCACACATTTGCCATGCAAGACAGGTACTACCCTTATCCTTTTTACAGGTGAATAAACTGAGGCACAGCAAAATGAAGTTAGTGGTTAGGGAGTGGTAGAGCAGGACATAAGAACTTCTCTAGTTAAAGTAGTATTCAAGGAGGGGATGGGACGGGGGTACTGTAATCAGCCATTACCATTTGTCCCCATAACTCAGGTAAATGTAGTTTGAAAGCCCGTGATGAGAAAACTAATAATAGCACCACACTTACCGGGCCCCCATCTCCCTGGGCTGGTCATTAGATTGTCCCCAATACCACGGAAGCTTCTAATCTCAAAACAGCATGTAATTGAAATCTACAACCAGATTCAATCGGGATGAGTTGATCCCGAAGTTTTACAGATCTCTTAAATTTTACAATGTATTCCTAAATTTACTATTTCATTTACTGTTGATAACAACTTTATGGTGCAGGTTTTTTAAATCCATGTTTGTAGATTAAGAAAAGGATTCAGAGTGGTTCAGTGACATGCTAAGAATTGCATGGCTAGAAAGTGGTAAAGCTGAAACTAAAACTGAGGTCTTCTACCTCTGTGTGCATTGCCTCACAGCATCTGCTAAAGTCCTGAGTTCCAGGACAACTTAGAGAATTTACAATTTAGAGAAAGGCCAAGAAGCTTAACAAATTGCATTAGAGATTTCCAAACATGAAAACTGGGTTAGAAGAACATGGCAAAGCTTTTGGCAATATGGCAAGTTGAAGGGCTCTAAAAGAGCCACTCTCCCCCATATCTACAGAAAAATCCTGCATACAATGTAACAAAGATGACTATTTTAGCATATTCTTTAAAGAAAGAAGGGAAATCACTGGAAGCCAGTAATAAAAGCAAAAACCAAACCCAGATTGGCAGGTAAGAGCAGATGGCCCAGAGCCCCTGGTGGTTTCAGCTGGGACTTTGGCCTTCAGAACTGGGGTGACCTTCTAATGCCCACCCCAAGAACAGGAGATGTTACTCAGACCTGCCTGAAAGCAGGGAGCCAAATTACACTCCCTGCAGTCTGAAATGGTTCAACTGCTATAAAGAGCAGATTGGAAAATTTCTTCCTACCTGCCGAGAACACAGTTTTCATCTATTTGAGTTCCTGGAAAACATCAAACACCTAGGCTTATGCCACACCTAGGCTTATGCCACTGGGACGTGTGGGATCTGAATTTCCACTACCTGGTGTTGCTACCACGTTCCAGGAATTAACAGTAAAAAATCAGTCCTGGATCATTACTCCCTAAGGTTCCAGGAGAAGCAAATGCAAAACCAAGGTTTTCTTCAGTCCAGGATCCATATAAAGCCCATCTTTTAAAATGTTGAAAATTAGTTCATGTAACAGAAAATATAAACCATGCAATAAAATGAACTATTCACAAAGAGAGCCAGCAGTGCACAAATAACTATATTAACACTAAAAAAAAACTAGAAATGACAATAATCTGAAGAATTTATAAGAGTGATTAAAAAGGTGAAATAATAAGAAAAAATAGAAGCTACAATGAAAAGATGGAACACTATGAGAAGAAACAGCTATATATGAAAAATAGCAAAATACAAATCCTGGAAAATGGAAAATAAAGGCACAGAAATAAAGAACTACGTGGGTGGGTTAAACAGCAAGTTTAGTCATAGCGGAGGTGAGAATTAGTGAAACTGAAGATTATGTCAAGAAAGCCAATCAGAATTTAGCCTGATGTGACAAAAAGATTAAAAAAAATAAAAAAACTGATTAAGCAAGAATGAGGATAGAATAAGTCCAACATACCTCTAATAGGAATTCCAGAAGAGAGACTAAAAGAATGAGAGAGAGGCAATATTCAAAGGAAGAAGGACTGAAAATTTTCCAGAATTGAAGAAAGACATGAATCTTCATATTGAAGAAACCCACCAAGTCCTGAGCAAAATAAATAAAAATAATATCATTTTTAAAATGATGTCCATGTCTTTATGCTTACAGGTCTTTTGAAGTTGTCTATTTCTCCTACGCCTCCTTTCTTGGTTTAATTACTATTGACAGTTCAATTTCATGGAATGAATGAATTAAATATAAAAGATAACATCATAAATTAATGAAATAAAAACAAAGAAAGTAGAAGAAAATGATCAAGGCAAATGTTGTCATTAATGAAGTATCATTATAAAAACAAAAACCAATAAAGATGGTCAACAAAAGAAAAAATGATTCTCTGAAAAGACTAATAAAATGGACAAGGCCCTGGCAACATGGATTTGCAATTTTATATTTAAAGTTACTTTTTCCTGCAAACTTTGAAGATGTTATGCTATACCTAGCTAAATTATCATTCAAGAATATATTTTAAGTATTATATATATTTAAGACATGTCAAGACTCAGGACTGAAAGTATTTATAACCCACAGATCTTCACTGAAATAGCTACTAAAATAGATACTCTATGAAGAAGAAGTGGACAACCTGCTGTCAATATGTAATAAAATATATTACACGTAGACACGTCATGCAAAGAAATGGCTATGAGACCAACGGCAGAATTATCAGTAGCAAAAATAGATGCCACAAGAAACTGAATTATAAAGACACAGGCAATATGAAGAATAAAAGAGGGGGACGTAACAAAAGAATGTTTTCTAACTGTAATACTCTCAAATACTAGCTTTTTTCCAACATTCTTTTTGGTTTTGAGTACATTAATTTATCAATCTTACTTAGTTTTTTAATTTAGGCACGTAAGTATACACACATCCTTTAGGGAGTAATATACAAGCACAAAAAGAGAACCTACACGGAGAAGATGGAGACTTCAGCAAAGGCTGAATTTCTTCTCAGAACCCTGACGCCCAACGAACATAGAGAAAGAGTGACACCCAGTGGCCAGTCGGAAGGCAGCGTGCAGAGACTTCAGCCGCTTACTTGCGTGAAGTTGGGTCATTCCTCCGAGCTCAACACCCATCTTTTGGTTGCTGTGATTCAAGGAGCTCTGATATCTGGAGAGTGCTTTTGGGGATATGCAAGGAGCCGGTTCCCCTCTTCTCCTTGTGCCACCCCCCCCTGTTTTCTGGCTCATTTTCCCCTTCTGTACCAAATGTGCAACCTCTGGTGCATTAGGTCCCACAACTGACCAGGCACAGGAGAATGTCGTAGTCCACCTCACAGAGCACGGGGGACACTGCCCTTCAGTGTGAGAGGACCCATTACAGCTAAGCCAGTGAAAATGTGATGACTGAATTAATTCAGTAGTGCTGACTTACTGTCATTTGAGATAAATTAGCGTGAGGTCCAGAAGTCCAAATATAAGTTATGAAAATGACACCTGTCCCCAATATCCTATTAAAACTGCCTCTCCAGATCACCACCCACAACAATGGTAATGACACAAACAACAATAAGAACAAGTGTCTGTGGATCATGCACACACACACACACACTGTGCCAGGCACCATTCTAAGGGATTTGTGTGTATTATTAGCTCATTTAAAGTCACAGCAATCCTGTTAGGCAAGTGCTAACATTCTACACATTTTACAGATAAGAAAACTGAGGCATGGAGAGAGAAATGTATGTGTCCAAAGACACAGAGCTGGTAAGCCAGTGGAGGCACAAGCTGTGCTCACATGGTCTTGAAAGCCTTTTGGGCAGCCTGACTCCAGAACTCTGTAAGTCATTTAGCTATTGTGCTTCCGGAAGACCTCCCAATGGCCAGTCCCAAAAGCCTGTCTTCACTTGGCCCTGCTGTGCCTCTCTGATGACAGCACAGGTGTCAGCCCCGCCTCCCCCGCAGCTTGTTTCTTCCTCTCTGTGGCTCCTCTGTCTCCTCTCTGCGTTCTCTCTTCCTCTGCTCTGTAAATGGAGGCATCCTCCAGTGTTCTTCCCCCATTCCTATTTTCCATTCTCTTTATTCTTTCTCCCTTTCACTGGGACTTCTCACCAGAATGTATTGGATTTAATGTCAGGATTTAAAATCACCAGGACATTTAACCAGAGTTCACTGGATATAATGTCAGGATTCTAAGGTTCCAGAGGGAAGGCCTTGGGTTCAGCCCATTCACCTCTGGGGTCCTCAGTTCCCCCTGTGGTAACATGAAGGGGTGGCTCAGAGCAATGTTCTCACCTTGGCTGCCCACCAGCCCCACCTGGGGAGCTTTTATCAATATCATTGCCCAGCCCCATCCAGACTAGTTACATGACAGCCTCTGGAGGAAGAACACAGGTATCCATATGCGTACAGCTCCTGGAATCTTTGACTTCCTGTCCACTGGTCCTCAGCAGTGGCCTCTCCTCTCCATTCTCACCATTTTCTAAGTGCCACCCTGGGCTTCTCGCTGGTCTCCTGCCTCCCGATTCCCCCTGATGATGCACGCCTACCCCAAAGCCAGGTTTCATTTCCTAGAGAAAAGGTCCAGTCACACAATATGTCACTCTTGCTCAGAGACATGCAGTGGCTCCCCATTCTCCACCAGGTTAAGGACAGGGCCCTGACACAGGCATTCCCAGATTTCCAGAGCATGGACCCACCTTTGCTGCCCTAGTGCCCTTCTGGTAACTTCCTCCCAACTACATGAGTCGTTCTTCAAGCATTGACTCACTTTTCTGCCTATGACCTCTTTTCCCATCAACATCTGTTGAAATATTTTACATTGTGCAAATCTTAATTCACGTCACCTTCTTCATGAAGTTCTCTTGATATCCTTTTCTTCCTTACAAGTCCCCATAGTTCTCCATCCGTCTCCAGGAGCTCAGTGAGTGGTCTTCCTTGTTTATAGTTATTTGAACTCCCACATGGAGAAAATAACCTTCTGTTTACATGGAGAAAATAACCTCCTGTCTCCTCTTTCTTCTACATGGAGAAAAGAACCCTCTGTCTCCTCTTCTCCCCATGAAGGGCAGGGCTTACAGGGAGCTTGTGCCCCTTGGTCTGCTCTCTTCATTGGCTATTTCCCACAAGAGAAAGAATTTCAGTCTCTGTTCAGATCCTTAGACATTTCTTGGACCACATTACCACATTTTCCCAGTGTGGGGAGTTATGTTGTGTCAATGTTAGGAGCCAACTCTCCCTTTCCCCATGTACTTCCTGCTCCCAGGCTTTCGACGGTTTCCTATCCCCACGTAGGCAGCCCACTCCAAAAAGATGGGGTGATACCCCATATCTCTGTCCTTCCATGACAGGGTGGGTGGAGCAGGCTGGCCACCTTCTCCTGATTGGCCAGGCAAATGTGTCTGCTCCTCAGAACCAGCCTTTCCGGGTTCAAGGCAGAAAAGAGTAAGAGAAGCACGCTGCCCTCCTAGCCAACGCTGAAGTCACACATTGGCATTCAGCTTGAAAGCTGAAGGAGTGAAGATCTGTATGAGACCTACCTTCCAGCCTTACATGGGATCAGCACACTGCCAATCTATTACTCCCCGTGTGTGCCCTTCCTCTGAAGGGGCCCTGTGGTTAGACAGGGTGGGTAGCAGGATTCAAGTACCAAAACCACACCCTCAATGCTTAACAGCATGCCCTTTGTCTTGGAGTTTTGCTTCCCTCCTTGCACAGAGGAAGTCCTCAGTGACCACCTATTAAAATAAACTGAACTGATGCATTCTCTCCTTTTTTTTTAATCAGTCTCTGTGTCAACCTTGGTGTCAGAATGTGCTTTTCTGGCTCCATGTTACTAGGGCACCCTCGAAGCTCAACTGCAAATCTGCTCAAAGAGAGGAGGGAACCCTGGGAAAGGCAGCCCAGCTCCAGGACATGCTCATTGTCAATACTCACATTGGGGAATAAGAATCAGGATCTATGTTCCTGGTGGGGACAAAGCCCACTTGTCCTGAACTCGTCGACTTTCCAATGAACCACTGAAGCCCAGGTATGACAAAGCCAATGATCTCAATGCTTTCTCCCTGGTAGAAACTCAGTTCATCCTTTTCTTCTGGCTTGTAACTCTTCATGGCCTTACAGCGTCCTCTGCCTGTGGAAAATAACACGGACCAGCTACAGAAGATGTGAACACATGAGCCTCCCATCACCTTCCAATGCAATAGAAAATGAGGGGTTCTCAGACTTTAGAATGTCAAGGACCAGTAACATTTCACTCCCCTCCCCACCCCAAAATTGGCAGGAATGACTCAGCACAATTGGCTTTTCATTTTGCCAATCTAGGACATATTTTTAAAAGAACTACAATCCACTTTCACCAAAGAAAAGATGTCTTAACAAACATAAAAAAAGATATTCTCAGATAATGGATATGCCTTAAAAACGAATAAACGTAGCTTATGGGAAACTGGAAAGTTCACTGTATTGTCCTGGTTTGTCTGATTTTGCAACTGTCATGTAAACGCTTTGTCATGGTTAGCACAAATCCACAGACCAGTGTGTGAGAACCACTCGACCAGAGAAGCTTTCCATGTCCTTCCAGCTCCTTTGGCCTCTGTGACTCTCAGTCTCCCTAACCGTAAAATGGGGATAATAAGAATGCCTGCTGCTTATAAATATTAAAAAGAATCAAAGAGATACAGTGCACAATACCTGGTACTTGGTCAACCCTCAGTGAACATTAGCCTCATTACCACTGGTGGAATAGAAAGCTGCTAATGACTTAGAAGGATCTAAAAGACTCCCTTTCTGACTATGGTAATTACTCAAACTGATAAATTGCCTAACTAGGAGCTAGCAATGACCTTTTGATAAATGTTTTTCTGTCCAGTTTACAAAGTACAATTTGCATTCACTTTCTCAGGTCTTCCCAAGAGCCTCAAAGGGCAAGGAAACGATCAGAATCCCCTTTTCCCAGATTACAGAGGGAGAGAGAGGGTACGTGATTTGTCTAAGGATTGTATGCGTGGCAAAACTGGGTCTAGAACTTAAGTCTTCCGACTGCTGGTTAGCCTGTCTATTAATCCTGCCCTGGTGGAGATAATGGCTTTTATGTGTCTTAGTTTTGATATTTGCTTTAGCTTCTCTGCTAAAGCTACTAGCCTATTTTTTCTGACATTTTTGGTCAAGTTTCTAGATTGTGTTTTCAAGATCAGAAATTCCCACTGTTCTGTGGGTTGATGGGATGTACCACATGTTAAATATCTACATTGTATAAGAAACTGTATAGAGTGATTTATGGATGTCATTTTGTTTGGTTCTCATAACAACATTGAAGTCGGTTTTATTGTATCATTTTGCTAATGAGGAAGTTGCAACATAGGGCAGGTGGATTGGCCAAGACCACCTTGGTTTTAAGTTGGGGAGCCAGAATTTGAACTCAGAACTGACTTCAAAGCCTTGCATTCTAACTACAAGTCTGAACTGCTTTAGAAAGCCAAAAATCTGGTTCATAATCAATAACTGATTAGATCTGATGTCTTGGTTCCATAATCCTTCTATTTCTTTTTTTGTGTTATTTGGGTTTAGCACTTATAAAATTGTACTTTGTGGTAGGAGTATGTGGGAGGGGGGTGAAGGGGTGTTCTATGGATGAAGATAAGCAGAAGGTAGTTCTAGATGTCTAAAAAGTATTGGACTTCATTATCCAGTAGATACATATCTACACTACTTACAGATACGTGTGTGTATACACACATACAGAGATTATTTAAATTGTGTGTGTGTGTGTGTGTATAATTCATTTATTCAACAAATTTTTACTGAGTACACTTATGTGCCAGGCATTTCTACGCTTCCTAAATTCAAAGTTAGTTTTACAAAACTCCAAGGGAAATTAGAGAATGTTTTGACCAGAGATTGAAACAGGCAGCCCACAGGCTGCATTTGGCTCATAAAACATTTAATTTGGCCCACAACAGGCTCTTTTTTCACTCATGTATCTTAAAATCCCTAATTGTTGCAGCCATTCCCTAACACCTTCCATTCAGGCCCCCAGCATCTGTGTGTCCTGCCCACACCTGCAGGCATTTGTAGCTGCCCCCTGGATTGAGACCTCTCATTTCACAGGCAGGGAAAACCATGTGCACAGACAGAAACTGGCTTCCCTAAATCCAGTTCCTAGCAGAGACAAGACAGAAATTCACATCAACTGACTCCAAACCTGCAGATAAAATTGAGAGACAGCACAACATTATCTCCCTAACAATACTGTGTTTTTGACTCAGCCATACCCATCTGATAGGAGCCTGTCCAATCCCTCTTCCTGGAAAGGCCACAGCTTCCTGGATAATTCTTTAGGAACCACCTGCCAATGAAAATATGGGGTTTGCAACTACGGATTTCAAAACATTGCAACAAGGAACAGAACAGTCCATCAGAATAACGATGATGATGAGTATTGTTTTTTCTCTTATTTAAATGATAGCAAACGTTTATTGAGAACTTACTTTTTACCAGGACATGTGAAAAGGTGAGAAGTTAGCAAACCTGGGATATTTTGTGACTCCGAAAGTAGTTTGTCAGTTAAATAACTAACAAACAATCCCTTCACACTTGAACTGTCAGATTTCTGCCAGAGCCACATACAGGTCCATGGTGTGAGGTAATGTTTACTGTCAATCTGTATATTTAAGTTTATCATATCCTCCAGCAGGAATTCTTAAACTTTAGCGTGAAAAACATCTCCTGGGAAGTTTATTTAAAATGCAGATTCCTAAACTCAACCCCAAGAGAGTCTAAGGAGGCCCAGACAAGTGGTCCCCAGTCCATACATAGAGAAACACTACATTGGCAGTCACGTGGTATATTTGCTCCTAAGTACAATGCCCATCTGAAATTTAGAGTTGTCTCCAATTTCATCAGATTGTACAAACCTTGATTGTTAAAAAAGAAAAGAAAAAGACAGAAAGATAAAGAGCCACCCAGAATCTGTACTCTCCTTCACACTGTGGATGCCCATATCTGAAAGCATGCCTACTCTGTTCTGTGCAGACCTCAGTCTGCTCTGGGACTTGCTCCCAGGAGGCAGATGGCTACTCACTGGTGGAAAGGGAGAAGCAGAGGCTCCAAGGCTGACACCAGTACCAGGCCCCGCTGACCTGTCACCAAGGACACGCCTTCCAACTCGGACCCTGCTTCTGCCATCTTCACTGAGATTAACTCATTCTTGCAAAGTGTCAAGCACTCCCCTTCCTTCTCAGCTGGTGGAGTCACAGAGCACAGGGCTCTGCAGAAGAAGTGGCCTGTGGATAATGAGAAAAGCAATGGTTTTCCAAGGAGTAGCAGGAAGTGAAAAGGGATTATCACACAAAGTAATGTTTCTATCCAGAGCTGGAGTACTTTTCTTCCTGGAAGTAAAGTAGACATTTCATGGGGGAGACAGTAAAAGAGGCCTTATGATCCCAGGAAAGCTGATACCAGGAAGAAAAAAGCCATTGAGAGGGAATTCAGTTAAAACAGACACCGACATTTCTAATAATCTATGAGAAAAAGGCTTAATTGGGACTTTATCTTGAAAAAGAGATGAAAACCTGTGAAAATATGTTTATATTTAACAGAATTTCATTTATTGTTGCAACCTCATGATTAAAATTAGAACCAAAAAGGAATTGATTAAATTAGTTTAGGTGAATATAATTACTCCAGTAAGTTTTATAATAGTATGATATTACATTTTTTCCTTCATGCAATATTTGTGTAATGCAATCATAAGAAGAATCCTTTTTGCAAAAACATCATATGCAAATCTGGCTCTTTCCATGTGTCTGTGATGTCATCAGGCTTATCCACCTCATAGTTGTTAACTGGTAGATGATAACCTTGATGGGACTCTCACCTATAAACAGATCAAGAGGTGCTCCAAGAGGTTCCTCAACATCACCTTCCTCAATCTCATAAAAAACTTCAAGTTTTGCAACATTTGCAACTTTATTTTACAATCAAATTTTATCACATGTTTGGAAAAGTGTTTCTCGATTTTGGATAGACATTAGATTTATGCGGAAAACTTTCCAAAATATACCAATGCCTGGGCCCTGACCTTTAGAGATTTAATGGGCCTAAGTGGAGCCCTGACATGGGTATCTTAGTAAAACTCTCCAAGCAGCTCTAATATCAATCAGTGAGACCAACCAGCACAGCTGTTCATGTAATGTCAGTGTTTAACTGAGAGGAATGTTCGAAGTACTATTATAACAAGTGGGTTCATTTGTGAATATTCCACGTTTCAATGATTTTTCCCTCCCTTTGTATCCTGCTTATTTCAGGGCCACTGGTAGCAAATATCTGAATAAGATCCCATCCCTACCCTTATGCTGCACTCACCTTCCTGTATCAGGAGTCCCAGGAATATTGTTTCCAGGTGTTTATCATCTACAGACACTTGGATCTCCGTATCCTCCACCAATATGCAGTTGAGCCAGTACTTGTGGTCAAAGAGGAGATGTTCCAGACACACGGATACGTAGCCTAAGAAGTCAAGCCAACAGGATTTCTGAACAAAATGATTTCTGACATAGCTGAGCACAGAAGAGAGTGAGAAAATTCCCTCCTGAGCTTGATTCCCAGACCACAAGCCCCAACCTGCCATTTAACCGGAATTAAAACAGCATAAGAGGGAAAACTAGACATTTTCTAGAATGAGTTGAGTCTTCTCAACATCTATTGGGAAATACAAGTCATTTCTAAATGTTATTTGCCATTTCGACATATTGTGGGTTTCCATAAATGCATAATGAGATGACCAAAACCAACTGCCTTTTTCTAATATATCCATGGAGGTCTCCAAGTTTACAGTGTTGACTATGGGGCTTCCTAGTGCCCCTTTAAAGTTCTCCAGACCTGAGGTTCAAACTACTGTGCCCCTGATGATGCAGTGGCTGAGGAGGTGCTACATGGTTCCCCCTCAGTGAATTTCAGGAGTCCGGATTTGCTTCCACCCACCAGCTCTGACCCTGCCCCTCCTCCAATGCCCAGAAGATCTCTCTGGTAAACACAGACTAAAAACTATGTATATTAGAAAACTCTAGTAATTATACATAGTATTTTAAACATGGCCATAAACATGACTACTCATGTTGCTTCTCTTGAGGCTTCTTCTTTTTCCTAAGATGCAAAAGCCTGTCTGTTTCCATCCTGATTGTCCATTGTGCTGATCTAGGCCTTATGTATCTTCTATAATTGCACTTTTGAACTTTAATGTGCACACAAATCACGTGGGGATCTTATTAAACTACAGATGCTTAGTGAAGGTCTGAGATAGGGTTGAGCTTCTCCTTTTTTTTTTTTTTTTTTTTAACAGATCCCATGTGCTGCCAATGCAGCCGGTCTATGGAGCACAGTTTGAATAGTGAGGATGTCTGATTGTCAGGAAAGAGTTGTGTAGTGTGGAGAGCACATCTCCAGACCATAAGAGGAGAAGTTATACCCTATGTCTTCCAGTCATGAGTTGTCTTGACCCTCCATCCCTGCACAAAATCTGTCCCTGTGTATGTCGGCATGGAGCCCAGCATTTTCTGAGAGATATAAAACATCCATCAAATTAGGCAGCCTCTTGTTTTGTTTGGCTTCTCTTTAACTTCCCCATTATAAGTTGTTCTCTCTGGAGAAGGCAGGTGAACCATTTCCCACCACAGTGGAACTGATGCTGAATCCCAATGTCCTTCCTTATCCTCTAGAAAACCCTGCAGCCTTAGGATGCTATAAGCAGATAATTTCCCTATTTCTTTCTTTAACTCTTTTCCAAATACATGCGATAACACATCTGGAAATTTGCTACTTACTATGTTGAGCAGCTACTTTGATCTTACTCAAGATTAATTCCCTATATTTTAAAACACACACACTAGCACCAGGTTCACATCTATTTCAGTACTTTGAACTTAGTAGATGACCAATAACTGTTTTCCAGTTGACTGGTTAACTAATAAAAAAGGATCTCCCTGGACACAAGAAAAGCAAACTTCTTCATATGGCATTTTAGAATAATAGTTAATATTTGCTTTAGATTTAGTTTGAGGCATTTTGTGATATTTCAAAAGTTAATCATCTTTTTTAAGTCTCTATTTCTCTTAATTACCAGAGCCACACCAATTCCTTAATGTCAAGCCCTACAAGTTGGCTAAACTGTGGGGGAGGTCATCCTCTACCTGTTGGCTTTGAATCATACCTAAATTAAGGTAGGTGGAGAACTTCCAGATTTCCTCCATGGTCTTGAAGGTGATGAGAAACTGGGACCTCTGAGACTGGATACTGACCAACCTTGCTGAGAGATCCTATGTAAAGAAAACAGTGAGTCAGCCTGGGATGACAGAAGTGTCCCATTAGCAAGCTCGTATATAGACCAAATACTCTGTATGAACTTCTTGATTATGGCATTGATTTTTACATCACCAAAAAATGGAAACAACTTAAATATTCATCAATAAGAGATTGGCTAAAATGGAGTAAAATTTATCCATAAAGTGAAATATTGTATTATGAAGCCACAGAAAAGAAGAAAGAAGCTCTTTGTGTACTGATATAGGCTCCAGATATAATACTGCTATACAGCAGCAGCAGCAAAAAGAAGCCAGGGAATAGAACTATGTGCAGAGAATGCTACTTTTTGTGTTAAAAAAAAAAAGTGTATGTAGGAGGATAAAGGACGATGATTCATAGAAGGCATCTTGAAAGCACGTTTGATTGTGAGTCTATGACTAATGATTATTTTTATTAATATAAAGCTGAAAACAGAAAAACCAAAACACACAAAAATAATCATCCCAGTCCTCACCCCTAAAGATCATCAATGTTAGCACCTTCATGTAATAACTTTGAATCTTTTTTCCCCACACAAGTTTCCATACAACTATTTCACATACATAGAATCACATTGCATAAATTATTTTGCAATCTTCTTTTGCTGCTAAGCAATATTTTGCAGAGCATCTTCCATGTCATCACATAGTTTACACCATTCTTAATGGTTACATATGCCATTGTTGCATTAAGATAATGCATTATTATCATTTCCTTATGGTTTCACGTTTGGATTGTTTCACATTCTTTAAAATCCCAAATGGTACTGTGATAAACATCTTTATAGCTAAATCTTTGTGCACATTCTTAATTGTTTTAACACAAGTAATTCTAAGAAGTGCAATTGGAAATGCAAGGATATGCACATTTTCAATCCTAAAATGCAGTCACCCAACTGTCCCCCAGGAAGGCATTCCAACTTACATGCTCATAAGGAGAGCGAGAGAACTATAAGTCTCTTGGGTTTGTTTTTGTTTGTTTGTTTGTTTCTTTGTTTGTTTGCTTGTTTGTTTCTTAGAATCTCGCTCTGTTGCCAGGCTGAAGTGAAGTGCAGTGGCGCAATCTTGGCTCACTGCAACCTCTGCCCCCCGGGTTCAAGCGATTCCCCTGCCTCAGCCTCTGGGACTACAGGCACCCGCCACCACACCCGGCTAATTTTTTGTATTTTAGTAGAGACAAGGTTTCACCATGTTGGCCAGGATGGTCTCAATCTCCTAACCTCATGAGCCACCCACCTTGTCCTCTCATAGTGTTGGGATTACAGGGTGAGCCACCGCGCTCAGCATGGGTTTTTTTTAAATACCTAAAAAAAAAAAGCAGGTCTGAATCACTGCCCAGACTTAGTTTTCCCTTCCATCTCTTGTTTGTTCAAGCCTCTGGAGTTGACTATAACAAGTAATGGTCAGAACATCCCTCCACCAGGCCAGGTGCTGTCATCAGTGCCAACTCCAGGAGCCCTATCATGAGGGAAACTTAGAGGCAGAAGAAGATAGAAGAATCCAGAAGAAAAGCCCCAGTTCAGTAAAATCAGAACTCTGGGGTTCCTTCTGCCATATCAAACTCCAGGAGGCCCCAGATCCATCATTAGGGAAGGGGTCCTAGGTAAAAATCAACTTATAGAGAATTTACTACATCCCTGGCACTTCACCTAGAGCTTTATGAGCAATATGTCATTTAACGCCCACAAAAGTCCTATGAAGAGAACGCAGTGACAGTCTTTAGTCCATTCCAAAATGTGCTTTGATCACATTTAACCACTTCTGAACTAAAAGATAAGGAAATGTGTCATCAACCATAATTAGAAGCCTTTGTTTTCTTTCTTGGAGGTACATAAAATAACAGTGCATTTTATAATCAGTGGCATCTTAGATCTAATGAAAAATGGCATTATCCCTGTTGTATATTCAAGGGGGCCAAGGCACAGAGAGGTTAAGTAAATTGTCCAAGGTCACCTTCAGGGAGCACGGTGCGGAGAGCCTTGATTAGATTTCAGATCTAGCGGACTCCAGACCTCAACTTTAGCCCACAAGTTTGTCTGACTCAAGCTTCAGCCCAGCAGACCAGCTCTCTCAATCAACCCTGCTCCTGCCATACCAAATGAGACTCAAAATAAAGGAAAATCTACAGTACCAATAGCAGCCAATGTCTCCCAGTTCCTGAAATCCAGGTATTTAAAAAAAAAAATGAAATTCAAAAAAACGTAACTACTATTTATGGAACACATATCACCAAACACAATGCCAGGCTCTCCACTGATACCATCTCATGTTTTGCCCCTCAAAAACCAAACACTATCTTTTTCTATTGCGTGACATTTAGACCACTTTTCTCTTTCAGTATTTTGTCTTCTACGACATTCCCAATGACCTGACTTTGATGTAAACTTCACGTGGGTGTTTGTTCCACTCAGTTCCTCCTAACAGATTCCTGCAGAAACTGTAAAAAGTAACTAGAACATATTAGTTTATTATGTAAAGTAATATTATCCTTTCCCTACCTCTAGTCGAAACAATTTTTTTCCATTTCTGACTTTAGTTCTCCTCCTTAGTACATCCTAAACTGTAAATAATTTGATCATACCCTTCTTTCTTGGTTTTAACAAATGAAGATATTACCTACCTACTAGGAAAGATGAGAAATTGGTTTATTTACTTTATTGTTTTTTCTCCTCTCACCCAAGTATTTATAAGGTGTTGCTTTTTAACTGGCAATCTTGGTACTTTAAAAATATATACTTAGTGGTTACCAGGAGCTGAGACATGGGGATAGTAGGAGTTATTGTTTAATAGATGTGGAGTTTCAGTTTGAGATGATGAAAAAGTTCTGGAGGTGGATAGGTTGTGAACGTACTTAGTGCCCTAGTGAATTATATACTTGAAAAATGATTAAAATGGAAAATTTTATGTTATGTATATTGTATCACAGTAAAAAAAAGAATTTGAAATTACCACATTAGAAAAAAAAAGTATGCTTAATGAGGTAGGTATTATAACAATTACCATTCTATATAGGTTAAGTAACTTGTCAAAGATCACACAACTAACAGAAGATTTGAAACCAAATTTTCTCTGACTCACCAACTCCAAGTTACCCCATTCAGAGCTCCTGCCCATTCCTCTCCACTCCCGTGCGGAGAATGTGCATGGAATCTTTCATTCATTCAGTCTACCTATTAGATGTTTTTTCCGAGGGCCTACTTTGTTCCAGATGCTGTCTTAGGTGCTGGGGATCCTGTAGCAGACTGACACAGTCAGTATTCAGCATTCACCTGTTTCCTTCATGCTCACCTTAAACAGCATGCGCACCTCCTGGTCCTCATTCTCCAGCGCCCAGAGCCGCCTCCGAGCAGCTTCCTGCAGAGGTCCATTTACACACCTCCTGGAGCGGCTCTTTACACAGAAGGAGAGTGTCAGGTCTTAAAGAGAACAGAGAGAGAAGGATCAGGCTGGAAATAGAATAAAAAGGAAGAAAGAGTTAGATAAATCCACAGTGTTTCCCCTACATGTATACCTGAACCCTCAACTGGTGTCCTCATTAGTTACAGATTAGAGTGGTCTTAACACTCCTCGGAGCACCCCTTTAAATGGTCCTCCCTAGAGGAAAAACACATACTGAACCCAGGAGGGCTCTGGAATCGCAGGAGTTGATACACTCACGTTGGTTATTTCTGCTTTGTACAGGGTTTATTCCTACACTGCCTGGCACTGATGTAATGGTGCTGACACAGGACCAGCTAGGACACACATCACTCCCTGTGAATAACTTGTGAAAGTTTAGAATCAATAGGACTTTATCCATATTTAAGGAAATGTACTTATATGTCAAATTATCTTATGTAATAGACATATACTTTGTGCATTACACATAAATACATACACATAAACATAAACACATTACACATAAACGCATTTTCTCTAACTTGTTTTTTCTGATACCGCAATTATTAATGTTTGTCAGGGTAATTAGTTAATGTATTAAAGTCTACCTTTAATTTCTCCAAAATGCAAATTCATTTAACAGATACTCATTGAGAGCTTTCTATGAGCCAGAAGCTGTTTTACGGGCTCCTCAGCAGAGAACAAAACAGGCAGTCCCTGTTCTGATGGAGCTTGTATTCTTCTTGGTAAGTGAGTAATTACGCAAGAAATTCCACAAAAACAATAGTTTCAGATGGAGAAGAGTGCTACGAAAAAAAATTAATGGGGTCAAGAGACAGAGAGATGGAGTGCTTGAAGTCCTTTGGATAGTGTTGTCGAGAAAAGCCACACTGAGAAGGTTCATCGTATAATTGCACTTTGCAATGTGTCTTCTTTAGACAGTAAGTAGCAATCCTGTTAATAATTATTCAACGCAATACACCGAGAAGGCATTGGAATAGATCATCACAGAGGTCTCACGTCCAGCCTCAACTTGCCAGGACCGTTTCAAATTCTTGAGTACATTAGAGATGACCCCTATCATGCTGGCCCGAGTCCACAAGGCAGCCGTGGACTTCTACCTTTAAAAGGCCTGTCTTTAACCTAGAAGTCGTGAAAATGCTGTGGCTGCAAATGAGCTCTTCTACGACATTCCCAATGACCTGACTTTGATGTAAACTTCACGTGGGTGTTTGTTCCACTCAGTTCCTCCTAGGCTTGTCCTCCAATCTCATGCAACCCCTTTTTCTTCAGCACCCCCCATCCATCCAGGCCTCCATCTGGTAGCCTCATGGCATGCTGAACTTTAAGAGGAGGTACAGCGCAAAGATGAAGCCCAGGGAGGGGTCACGCAGGCTCCAGCTCAAGACTTGGCTCTGCCCCTCAATAACTGTGCCACCTTGAACAATTAATTGCCTCTCTATGCATGGCTTTTCCCTTTAGCAAAATGGCTTTTATGGTACGTATCCCACAGGGGTTTTAAGATGTTTACTAGACTGGGCGCAGTGACTCATGCCTGTAGTCCCAGCAGTTTGGGAGGTCAAGAGAGGAGGAGAGCTTAAGCTCTGGAATTCAAGACCAGCCTGGGCAACATGGCAAAACCCTATCTTCTGACAAAAAAGAAAAAAAAAAATTAGCCAGACATGGTGGCCTGGGCATGGTGGTGCATGCCTGTAGCCCAGTTACTCAGATGCTGAGATAGGAGGATGGCTTGAGCACAGGAGGCTGAGGTCACAGTGAGTCAACATCACACCACTGCACTCCAGCCTGGGCAACGGAACAAGACCCTGCCTCAAGAGAAAAAAAAAATTCTTCCTAAGTAACATTGTGCATATAAATCTTTTTACTCAGTGCCTGGTACATATTAAATATTCAATAAACACATTAAGCATTAGCTGTTGCCCTCCTCACCTCCCCATCACCAGCAAGTACTTCTCATGGCTGGCTGCCCTTAGATGATCATGACTATTAACCTTGGCAATAACTGATTCTATGATTCCTTTCTACTAAACCCATCTCATCCATCCTTCCAACATCTGATCCAAAATACCCATTCAAATCTCTTAGAGTAGCCCCTGCTGACTGACAGTCAGGGCCTTTGGTGTGAATCTCCTTGCCATGCACATGAATCCATGTATATGGAACTCAAAAGACCTGGACTTAAATAAGCAGACGGCTCTTGAGATCTCAACCGTGAGAAATGATACTTAGGGCAGAGCGTCTGGGCCCACAGTGGGATCCTACAGTGCCCTCTGCATCACTAGAGCAGGGAGAAAGTCAAGCTCAATATTGTTTTCATGAAGTGGATGGTGCCACAGATTAATACTTCTCAAAGTCAGTTCTGTAATTGTGATAATATGTCTGACTGATTCTGTCTGCAACTGCACTGCATTAAGGAGAGGTTGGCAGCTACAGCCATTCTCCCCTTCTTACTCCGTGACCTTCCTGGAAACAGCTTCAGGGTGGAAAATGCTGAAAGATGAACAAGTTCAGCCCGAGGTCAGTTCAGTTTCACCTACAGATACCCTTTGTTCACTGGCCTTCATGCATTGATAAGGCAAAATGCTGACTCTACAGAGTTCGTGAAACAACAGATGGTAATTCAGGTTTTTTCGGGGGTGGTCCAAGCTGACAGACAGATAAGTAGGTTGACACAATATCAAGAAACAAAGGGCAAAGTTTTTCTCATTGTCAACCAAGAAGTTTGACAGAATTTGAAATCGGGCCTATGGCTATACCACCCTGAATACGCCCAATCTTGTCTGAATTTGGGAAAAGAAAGAACCTGGTATGACATGTATATAATATGTATTTACATGGTCTAGATCCTTTAAATATTTATAATCTTTTTCACAAGCCTATATTTTGTGTTAGAGGGGGAGCTACATTTTTGGAGGGTGAAGGAGCGTCGTGGTTTTGAACAAGGCCCTTCCTCATCATGTGTTAACTGTGCCGTGGTGAAGTTATTTCCCTCTCTGACACTCTGTTTCCCATCAGCTAAATGGAGATTTGGGCGCTTCCACCTAGCAATGGGCAAGCAAAAATGAGAAAAACATGTGAGGATCACTTGGCATGCGAATTGCCCTCTAAAATGGTCCCATCTACTGTACAATAGAAATCAAGTCTTCTACAGGTTTGTCCTCAGAGTTTCTGGTACAGAGTTCAGCTGAGACGCACCTTTCTTCCGGTGACACTTTTCTCTTTGCGGGCTTCATCAATGTCTTTTAAAGGGGATTTTGTGAGAGATGTGTATTAAGAATAAGATTTTTTTCACGTTAATTTCAAAACTTTTTCTGCTTCTGAAAGATTCATATAGATGCCCTTCTGCTCAAGCCAATCTCAATTCATATATTCATTTAGTGATTCACTTATTTAACAAATATTCACTCAGAACCTACTACATATAAAGTACTATGTTGGGTATCATACAGAATGTAAAAGTGGCCTCCACATAGTCATTCAGCCATTCATGTATTCATCTATTTATTTATTTTGAGGAAGGGTCTCACTCTGTTACCCAGGCTGAAGTACAATGGTGCAATTACAGCTTACTGCAGCCTCGACCTCCCAGGCTCAGGCAGTCCTCCCATCTCAGCCTTTCAAGTAGCTGGGACTGCAAGCATATGCCACTATGTCTGGCTAATTTTCTGATTTTTTTTTTTTTTTAGAGATGAGGACTCACTCTGTTGTCCAGGCTAGGCCCCAACTCCTGGGCTCAAGGGATCCTTCCATCTCAGCCTACCAAAGTGCTGGGATTATAGGCAAGAGCCACCGCATGCTGCCCATGTATTTATTCATCAAACATTTTCTGAGCAGCAACAATGTATGAACAACTCTTTGAGGTACCATGTTGAATATAAATATTTTTAATTATCCCTATCTCTCAACACCTTCAAATTTTAAGTTATGATATACTTTCTTTAACAAAGCAAATAAGTATGGAGCTCCTAATAAGTGCCAGATTGTGAAGAGCTTTGAGTGACAGCTTGAGAAAGTTAAAATTAATTTTGTAGGCAATGGAGTGCAACAGAAGATTTGTGAGCAAGCAAATAGCATAGTCAAAATCTTTTCATCAAGAGGGAAAGAGGGAGGGGCTCTTTAGATGGGAGAGATAAAGAGATTACTGCAATATTCAGCATGGAAGAATAGGGCTTGTCTTTGGGATTTGGATACCTGGATTCATGTTCTGCGGCAGAAAACATTTTTCCTTGTATTCAGATGAGGCTATACACTCACTCGATATAGTTGGATCCTTGGAAGGAGTTTCTTTACCTGGAGAAGATGAAATAAAAGGTCATCTTAAGAGTGTAAGGAAGTTGGAAGCAAGTTATAAGCAAGGCTGTAGTTTTTGTCAAGTGACAACTTTTTTCCAGGATTAGTGTCATAGAAGAATTCTAATTGTTATCACCATTGCCTTGTAATAATCTAAGCTATTATCAAAGAACTGTCATACATGCCATCTCAATCCGGCATCAGCCTGGGTGTGCCCATGTTATTAGAAAGCAGATCCCTATTCACATATCAAACTAAGTCTCATGGCTTAGAACACTGAAGGTGCTCAATATACATTGAGCCTACACAAGTCATCATAGATCTGACTACAGCAAGGCTTAAGGTTCAATAGGGGCAGATAATGGAAGGGCTGGAGTGGAGACAGACATTGGCATCATTAGGGAGACAATTGGGGTGTGGTTGTAACAACCCTGAAATGTATAATTGTCCCCAACTGTCCTTCTGTCTGACCATTAAATAGGGTCCTGTCAGGACTCTCTTTCTTCCCAACTCTCTGAAAAGTTACTGTCTTCACAGTGGTAGATGTGGAGTGAAAAGAAGAAAGAAGATCAAGACACAGGCTAGGGCTGGGGAGGAGGAAACTTTGATGGCAGAGAGTTGAAAAGAAAGAAGATGGTGCACCTATAAAGCATAAGGAAGCAGATGCAGATGGAAATGTCAAAAACATTGCTGTAGAACATAGGTCTCCTTTATGGCATCCCAAAATACAACAAGGAAACTCAAGTCCTTCACACGTTAATTTTAGTTGATGGATTCTGTCCTTTTTTCCATAAAACTGTTCAAGAACTGTACTATGGAGTCGGAATGTGAGAAGTATTACCTGGTCCTGAAAAGCAGAGTTAGAGAACCTTGGCTCAACCACTATTTGTGAGTCACTCGTTGAATTTGCTTGTAAAATTGTGCATCAGAGCCAAAGAGGCCTACCAAGTTTTGCATACTGGATCTGTGCTTCTAATGATACAGCTCAAGAATGCAACAGGGGTGGAGCAGTCACACTCACTTCTGGTTAATGTTGAACCTAAATTCTCATATTGCTGCTAATAGTCTGTGTCTCCATTCTGTGTCTATGGAGGGGGACTTTGACACCCAAGTTGAGGACCTTCCATTTCTTCACAGTGGGAGCAGTTAGCACGGTTTTGGGTGATGTACATGAAGAATGAAGTGGATTTCAGCTGGAATAGGCAGAAGCAGGGGCCTGTCAGCTCTTCATCCAGTAAATCTTGTTAGCTGTTCAGTGCTGAAAGCTAAGCAGCTTAGCTGGAAACCTGGCGGCAATGAGCTGTAGTCGAACAGGATCATTTTTCAGTTCTGCCCCAAGGAAGCAAAAGCAACTGCAGCAAAAAGGCACTGGCTTGGGAATAATGAGAAATGAGAATGAGCACAAATCAAATCTTCCCATACATGAGTTCAATGACCTTGGGCAAGACACTTCACCTGTCCCCTTTGTGAGTTTTCACTTTCCCCACTTACAAATGAAGAATTGATCTAAATTAGTGCTTTTGAACCCCAGCTGCCTATTTGAATCATCTAGGTTGCCTTTTAAAAATATTGCTTCATCCCAGCTAAAAAAAATTAAAACAATTGGACTCATGAAGAAAAAGAGTAGAATGATGGTTACCAGAGGCAGGGAAGGGTGTGTGTGTTGGGGGGAAAGTAGGGATGTTAGTGGGTACAAAAATGCAGTTAGATAGAATAAATAAGATCTAGTGTTTGATAACACAATAGGGTGACTATAGTTAACAATAATTTATTGTACATTTAAAAATAACTAAAAGAGTATAATTGGATTGTTTGTAACAAAAAGAAAGGATAAATGTTTGAGGCGATGTGATTTACCCTGATGTGATTATTACCCATTGTATACACCTATATCAAAATATCTCATGTATTCCATAAATATATACACCTAATATGTACCCACAAAAATTAAAAAGAATAAAAGAATCAAAATAAAAAATATTGCTTCATCCCTAGAGATTCAGATTTTTGTGGTCCATAGTACAGCCATAGATCTTTCTTTTAATAATAAGCTCTTCAAATGATTCTAATTTGAACCAGTGTTGAGAACCATATGTCTAGATTGGCGCTTCTGAAACTTTATTGTACCTATGAATCACCTATGGATATTGATAAAATGCTGATTCTGCTTCAGTATTTGAAAGCCGAGGTTCTGCATTTCTGATGTTTTCACAGGTGATGCTCCTCCTGCTGCTCCCAGGACCACACTTGGAGTGGCAGCCTGCTTTCCTGGGACAGAGTTTGACCGTAGACTACAGCAAACCCACAAACATCTTCTTTATTTTTTTCTGGCCCACACAGTGAATTTTTAATTTGAACTGCTTGACATCATTTAGAAATTGAAATGTTCCACATAACCCAGATGTTTGGGTTTGTTTTGAAACGTGGAAGATCTGTAGCCCAGGTCCGCTGGGGCTGAGTGGTTGCTGTCGTTCTACAGGACATTTGTTCTCCAGCCACCATGGTCCCCACCCTATTCCGTCACTCATTTACACCAGGCCCTGGCAAGTTTGCGAGTGTATCCCTGCTGTAGAGTTCTCCGAGAAAATACAATAGCCTGACAATGAGGGCTTGTGAGGTGAGCCCACCTTGAAGAAGGGAAGTCAAGGATGGGGACCTGGCTTGGGGAAAGGGTGCATAGCTTTTTAGGGATTTGTGAGGCTTAGAGCAGAAAATTGCAAGGTTTTGCAAAATGTGATATGTGAACTGTCTGTATCAGAATTTTTTAGATAATTGTTTTTAAGAAGATGTCTATGCAAAAAAACTTACAGAAAATATAGAAGAATATCTGCATGACTTGATGTTGCCAGTGATTTCCTAAACAGGATGGAAAGAATGCTACCCTCAAAAGGAATAAAGGATAAATAGTAATACATTAAAATTAGAAACTTCTATTAATCAAAAGATGCAATTAAGAGACTGAAAAGCAAGTGACAGAGTACAAGAAATATTGATCATACATATGTATAGTCATCAAATAATTCAAACATAGAATATATAAGGAATGCCAAAAATCTTTGAGAAATAGGTAGCCAGCCCACCAGAAAAATGGGCAAAAGGCTTGAATAAACTTTTCACCAAAGGCAATGTTCAAACAGCTAATAAATACATGAAAATTTGTTTCACCTGATCAGGGAAATGAAAAGTAAAACCACAGGGGAACACAACTACACAGACTGGCTAAAATGAAAAAGACAGATAAAGCCAAATGTTTGTGAGGATATAGAGCAACTAGAATACCTAGAATATACTGCAACTAGAATATACTGCAAGTGTGAGAATAAACAGAAGTTCTATCTTTGGAAAACTGACAGTGTCAGTTCAAGCTGAAAATATGCATGCACTAAGACCAAAGACAACCACTAAAATATTCAGAAGAGCACTATTTATAAGAACCCAAATTTGGCCACAATTCAAATGTCAATTTACACTAGAATGAACAAGTAAATGATGTATATATAATATATAATTAAACCTTAATCCAGCAAATCGGGCACGGTGGCACATGCCTACAATCTCAGCTATTTGGGAGGCTGAGGCTAGAGGATCATTTCAGCCCAGGAGTTCAAGCCCAGCCTGGACAACATAGCAAGCCCCATCCCCCAAAAATTAAATAAATAAATAAATCCAATACAACAATAAGAATGAATGAATTACAACTGTATAAAACAATATCGATGAGTATATTCACTTGTGAAAAGTTACCATGCTGTACACATGATTTCATGCACAATTCTGTATAAATGGTAAATTTTTTTTAATCCTCTTAAAGCCTTTACTGACCTCAACATTCTTTTTCTTTTTTAACTTTTATTTTAGGTTTTGGGGTACATGTGAAGGTTTGGTTCTTAGGTAAACTTATATCATGGAGGTTTGTTATACAGATTATTTCATCAATCAGGTATGAAGCTCAGTACCCAATAGTTATCTTTTCTGCTTCTCTCCCTCCTCCCAACCTCCACCTTCAAGTAGATCCCAGTGTCTGTTGTTTTCCTCTTTGTGTTTATAAATTCTTATCATTTAGCTTCCACTTATAAGAGAGAACACGTGGCATTTGGTTTTCTGTTCCTGCATTAGTTTGCTAAGAACAATGGCCTCCGATCCATCTATATCTCACAAAAGACATGCTCTCATTCTTTCTTATGGCTGCATGGTATTCTATGATATATACATGTTAATGGTACATTTTTATGAAAAGTTGAATTTTAAAATATTCCTGGAGCCCCTCTCTACCTACTCTACCTTGAAATATCTAGGAGTAGAGTCCTGAAGTGTGCGTTTTTAATTAGCACTTTGGGTATTTCTGATGTCTTCTAGAGCGTGAGAATACTCAAACCAATTCACCAGAGGCCTCGGAACCCATGAGCCAGAAGGGCACCTCTCTGAGAAACAATGAGGAAGCTGGAAAATTAGAATGCATTCTATAATAGGAAAAACAGCTAATAGTTACACATGGATTGTCTGTTTACAGAATTCTTTTACACATGGTGTTATATTTCAACATGAAGAAGTTTGAAAACTTGATCTGGGTCTTGAAAAAGAACCAGAGATGATTCAAGGCAACAAAAAACTGTCATATAGAATAAATTACCTTAGGAAAGAAAGTATGACTTTTATAACTGAAAGAAAATAAACCAGAAGGTCTATAGTAGTTATCGCTGAGTCATCTTAACAATCTTTTTCATACTTTCATCTACTTTCCAAATATTCTAATTTTTCTTTTTCATAGGCACATTAAAATATTATTTAACTGAAATATTAATTTTTTGAAAAATAAAAGTTTTGTATATTAAAGATGATAAACAACACAATCTGCTAACAATACAAGCTGCTGATTAATATTGTTTTAATATTAATACTTTAATCTACTATTTCAATTCCAGCTTTGTCAATTGACCCGGTAATGTCAGTAATATCCTTTTTATCATCTTTTCTTCTTCAGTATAGAACGCAGTCTAGGGTCAAGTATTACATTTAGTTGTCAAATGTCTTTAGCCTCCTTTCATTGGGAACATTTCCATATGATTTTTTATGACATTTTTTTCTCTAATGACATTGACATTTTTGAATGATAAAGTCCCTCCTCCTCCCTTCTTTTAGTTTTTCTTCAACTTTTATTTTAAGTTCAGGGGTACATGTGCAGGTTTGTTATATAGGTAAACATGTGCCATGGTGATTTGCTGCACAGATCATCCCATCACCTAGATATTCAGCTCAGCATCCATTCATTATCTATTCAAAAATATGGAACACTTTACAAATTTGCATGTCATCCTTGCACAGAGGCCATGCTAATCTTCTCTATATCTTTCTGATTTTAGCATACGTGCTGCCAAAGAAAGCTCTCTGTTTTTCAAATATTCTGTAATCGGCATACATTTGTTTTCTAACACTGAAGGCAGGTAGAGAAGTGGCTAAGAACAAGTGGCAATCAGACAGTCCTGGACTCAAACCCTGGCTTCTTCATTAATCATGTGACCCATGTGAACCCAGTCTATGTAGTCTGTGTGGAGCTGACTCTCTCCCTAGCTCCAAAAGTGAGCACATAATTCAGGCATAATCCAACTGGGTTATGCAGTGCCATGGCCACATGGTCAAAGTTAAGCCAGTGAGAATTAGTTCTAGGACCCTCATCAGCACACTTAGCGAAGACATTTCTTTTCACTGCACTGGAAGCTATGAATATGACAGCCTGGAGCTGTGGTGCCCACCACAAGGAGAAAGCCTGCCTGACATTGAGTCCAACCCATAAAAACAGAGCTTAGGAAAGATAGTTTTCTGATAACATCATCTGAACACCTTGATTTAACAATATCTGAAGAAAAAAAAATCTAGACTTTGAATTATTAATCAATAAATTGCTTTTGAATAAGCTAGTTTTATTTGTATTACTATTGGTCAGAAAAAGTTACTAAACCTCAGTTCAGAAAAACATTGAGATTTATTTGTAAACTGCCAAACTGGTTTCCAAAGAGGCTGTAATATTTTGTATTTCCACTAACAGTGTGTGAAAGTTCTAGTTGCTCCACAACCTCACTAACAATTGATGTTATCAGTCTTTTTAATTTGGGCCATTCTAAGTAGGTAGGCCATTTTATCTGATTGTTTCAATGTGCATTTCGCTAATGACTTATGATGTTAATCACTTTTTCACATGCTTATTAGTCATCCACATATATTTTATATTGAAGTGTCCATTCCAACATTTTGCAATTGTTATTGGGTTATTTATCTTATCACTACTGAGTTGTAAGAGCCTTTTTTTTTTTTTTAATATTCTTGTTCTGATATTACTCCCCAGTTGACAGCTTGCTTTTTATGTTCTTGGCAGATGTATATAAGTGGGAGGAAAGCAAGATAGCGTGGGAATGAGCTTTGTACACACATGGGATGGTAGAAGCCATCCGGCGCATGCTGGGGAGGTGGGTAGTTGTGGGACTAAAATGGATAAGTATGGTAGGGTCAAGATGGGGAGCACTTTAAGGCAGGCAGGGGTGTTTAGAATGGATACAGTAAGCAATGGAGAGATGTGAAATGTTCTTGAACATGGCAATGGTATAACAAAAGTGAAAATTCTACTTGGGTAACATGGGAAGGATAAGGAGAGAAAAGCACAATAGGCAGGGAGCCAGCTGAAGAGGTGCTGTGAAAATCCAGGGACGTGAGTGTGAGAATGTGGGCTGTGGCCCTGGCAATGAGAAGTGAGGGCATAGAGTGAATGAGGGTATTTAAAACAAGAAAAGAGAAGGCATCTTGGCATATTGAATATGAGGGATAAAGATGGGGAAGAGGCAAGAATTGCAGAAACTGAGTGAAGGAGAGGATTTAAAAGATCACCTAGTCCCACTCCCAGTTTTACTGTTGAGAAACAAAAGGCCCAGAGAGGAGTCGTGATTTTACTGAGATCGCACAGCAAGTTAGCAAGAGAGCCAGAGGTCATCTAAATCAATGGGTAGGGACCTTGCCGTTCTCACTACATTAACCTGACCTCAGAATTCTAAAGTCTCGGGCCTCTGATCATGGAAACATCTCACAACAACTTGCTGAAAATGAGAATTCAACTTCATTTCTCCTCTCTCAGCCTCTCTGTGCTCCTACCCACCCACCATCATGCTCAACTTTAAAAAGAAGACTAAACAGCAAACATTTCTCTGCATGTTTTTTTTCCTGTACCCACATTTTTTTTTTCTTTTTTGACTTAACAAACTTACCATCAGCAGTTTTTATGATGAAACCACTTTCTCCTTGTTGGGATGAGCAGCATGTTAGAAGTACAGCTACATCTACCCACATGAATATATCTTAGATTATAATGTTTAGCAAAAAAAAAAAAAAAAAAGTTGCATCATGATATCATTTTGTTTAACTTTTAAAGTCTATAAAACAATTCTTCGGAATGATTGTGAGCTCATGAATATGTAGTGAAAGCACATAACCATTGAATTCATGAAAGTTATTAACTATGTGGAGAGAGAAGGGGAATGAGATTGGAAAGAGATATCCAGGGGCTGCTAAGTATGTTTGTGATGTTTTATTTCTTCAAAAAGTAAGAGAAAGAAAAAGGTAAAGTTCTGAAGATAACATGACATAATGCAAAAATTTGTTACAGCTAGATGGTGGGCTAACTATTCTAATATCCTCTATTATCAATATGTTTTACATGCTTTACAAGGCTTTTAAAATTCAAAAGTGAAGCATCATTTACTATTGTCAGCATTCACCCTTGATCTCTTGTTATTATACTGATGATTCGCATCTATCAAAAAGGTTAAAAGGAAAGTTACAAGCACCAGTGATCAACAGAGGTGAATGTATCTCTTCCACATCTTCTGTTTAAGGGCATAAATCTGCCAAATTTTTTCAAACAGGCATTGAAAATAAGGGAGAAGTGCTAGAAGCTTTTCGATCAACAAACTTTGACATGGCTTTCTCTGTGATCCAAAGTGAGCAATTGTAGCTTATTAAACAATGGCAAGAAACAACTCATAGATAGGGTGGGGAAGTCAGAGATGATAGCAACGGATCAGAACCTATCCTCTCACCATGTGCAGTCCCCCAGATTAGGGGACTTCTGTGAGCAATTGAGAGCCATCCCAGGGAACAGATGCTGTAGGCAGCGTCCACATGTAAGAATGCAGGTGCCTGGAGTAGTCAGAGTCAATGTTCATTATTGCGTCACACCACGCAAACCAGTCTGGCAGCTGTCCAGTGCTCAGTGCTATCAAGAGCCTTCTCCTTTCCTGTGTCCATTAGCCCTGAGGACTCACTGTTTTGGTGTCTGCTGTTAGCTCCCACTTAAACAGACATGAGGCAGAAGCACCCCAGGAAACATGAGCACAGACTTCTCCAGGCCAGGATGGAATTAGCAGAAACTGGTGTAAGAATGGTCCATATTAGCTAACGATAAAACAGCCTATAGTTACCGAAGGGTTATCAAAAGCCAGACCCTGTACTAAGTTCATGAGAGTAATTATTCAATTTAATCCTCACAAAAGTTCCGTGGGATAAGTACCACCATTAGATACAGTTTACAGCCAGGAAAACTGAGGTTCAAAAAACATGAGGGACTTATCCAAGGTCACACAACAATTAAGTTGCTCTAGGATGGGTCTCATACTTTGTCCCTTTTCTCTAGGATAAATAGGGGAATCTGGAATGGGAATATCCAGATCAACTGGACTTGGACCTACAACACCCACATCAACCTCGCTAGGGAAAGGCCCTGACACAAACAGGGAATAATATGGGGGAATGGCATGAAAAGTCTCGAAGGAGATACATAGCAGGCTGACTCTTGGTGAAAAGGTGAATCCGAGGTACCAGTCAGTAATCAATGGCAAAAAGAAGGTGAAAGAATAAAGTAGTTGAATGATAGTGTTATTATGATTTTGACCTTTTTCAATATTGTTTTTTGTTTGTTTGTTTTGAGCTGTGTAACTGTTCTACAGGAAATCTTTGGCTGAAGGACAGATGTCAACTAGAAGCAGAGCTGCTCTAGGTAAGGATGAGGGAACATGAACAGAGCTCTCTGAGACACCTCTACACAGCAGTTTACAACCCTAAAATTGTATAGATGACCAAATGGAGGCCCAGAGAGAGAACGAGATATACTAGTCATCAAAACGCAATTAATAATGGTTAATTTTATTGTGTTCAACTAACTGTGCACCAGGCTGTTTCACCATTTCACATGTAGACTTAATCTCCACCACAGCTCTATGAAGAAGGCATTATCATGTCATAAAAGCTACAGATAAGGAAAACTGAAACACAGAGAAATTAAATAAGTTGTCAAGGCAAGTAAAAGAACCAAGATCAAATCCAGACACTTTGGCCTCAAAGACCAAGTGAGTAGCCAAGATGACACCTGCCTAACTAGAGCTAGAGGAAGTCAGATCTAGACCCCAATCTCCGACTTCCAGACCAGCGGTCCTGCATGTCTCCCTCCATGCTGTTTCTGCTCTCATGGGCCACAATGACAATAGGACTTAGTGGGAGGGACTGAAAAGTGTTTACATCTGAGAAATCTGGAGAAGCTAAATTGTGCATAGATTAAGTTGTGCCTTTTGTGCCAAGGGCATCGTTTGGGGTTTGTTTGCTTATAGTTTTAGGTCCACAGGTTGCCTTTTTCTGGGAGACACTCCCTGCTGTAGGTGCCAAGGTGCCTAGATGAAGACTTCAAGCAGAGGAAGCGGAATATGGTTGTTCTGGGTTCACTTCAATGACCTCGAGTGCCTTCTACAAGCCCAGGTCATAAGACTATAGAAGAAAGTTGTCTGTCAGAAAGTAGAAAGCCCTCAGCTAGGGGATGCTCCTTAGCTCCTTCTCTCGGGAACCATGGTGGAGCCCCAGGAAGACACACAGTTCTAACAAGGGTTAGGAACGATTCCTTGGAGCAAGGTTCCCCTATCTCCCAAGCAAGCCTCCCCCCACCAATCAACCCCCACATTTCCCCAAAGCCACCACTCATCCTGATAAACACCACACAAGAGAACACAGTGCCCTACCTTGATTCTCCTCTGAAAAAAAGAAGAAGGTTGCTTCAGGGAAACCAACCAGCCTGGTTGGCCTGGAACTGACATATCCCAGCAAATTCCTCAGTCCCAGGCAAACCATAATGGCTGGTCACCCTAAGTCACTCTCCCACGACTTGACAATTTCTTAGAGCAACAACTCTCCATTTCCTCAACTTGATGCCCACACTCACACACAAATCACACTGTAATAGGTGGAGGCAGGAAACTGCCTGTTTTTCTCCAGTAACAGCAACCCTGACAAAAATAGGCTTGAATGACTAAGGCCAAGTTTATGACCACCTATAGGCCACAGAGGAACTCACTGCCTGAACTTTCTTCCTGTCCTGGGGGATCTCGGGAAGAAAGGAAGGAAGGGCTTAGTCACACCCTGGGAGTGGCAGCCAGGAGCAGTGCTGCTCAGCTTCTGACAGAGCGAACTCAAAGCCTCTTTCTTCAGGAAAAAAATAGATGCTTCCAGGCTTTACTCCCTTTTTACAGAGCCAGCATGACAAATACCCAGGGAGGAAGGAGAGGCAGCCAGAAAGCACAACCATCTCCCCATCTTTGAGAGAAAAGTGTCCCCAACCCAGCAGGTCCCTGAGCCTCCACTGGACCATCCACTTTGGCCAAGCCACAGGCTAAGGGCCCCCTGGGAAACTCACCTGGGACCCGGGTCAGACTCCGCTCCCTGGGGATGCAGAAGCAGCCACCCATGTGTATACCATCCTACCCTGGCCGAGGCCCTTGAGAACACCGGCCAGAAGAGTGCTGCAAGGGACAGCCTCCCAGCGGTGTCCCTCCTCCCGCCTCCTCCCTGGCACACGAAGGACCGAGGCCTGCTCAATGCACAATGCAGCCTTTGATATCCCGGCTACAGCAGGAGGCCCAGGGAGGGTGGGAGGGGCAGCCTAGCCCAGCCTGCAGGCCCACAGCTCTTGCACTGTCAGGCCTGGAGAACAGGGCTCCTCCCTGCCTCTCAGCAGATCGCCTCATGCCTATCAGCCTGCAGCACATTCCTCGCATTCTAGGATTGAGATACACAGTTTGGTTCTTGTGGGGGCAGCCAGGGCGGGGGAGGAGGGCAGAGAACATCCCAGAGATCAAGACTGCTGTTGGCTTTCTCCCTCCCTGACTGACTTGGCCCACACTGACTGGCCTGCCACCCCTTTACAGTGATCTCCACCCAGTCTCTCTCTGCAAAGGCCTCCCTTGGCTCTCTGATAAAGTTGGAGCTGTGGGTGCAGCATTTCACTTCGACCTAGCAGCATCAATGAGCCAGCTCCTCACTGGTGAACACGCAAACCCCCAGCTGCTGGTGTGCAGGAAAAGAATCCAGGAGATCACCTGATGAAGCCCAGCGTTTTACAGGTGAGGGGATGGAGAACCAAATACATTAAAGGATGGGGAGAGGTTGGTCAATAGGTAAAAGGTAAGAGTTACATAGGAGGAGTAAGTTCTAGTGTTCTATTGTACAGTAGGGGGACTATAATAATGTATCATATATTTCAACATAGAAGAGAGGATTTTGAATGCTCTCACCACAAAAAAAATGATGTTTGAGATGCTGGATACGCTAATTACCTTGATTTGATCATTACACAATATATAGATACATTGAAACATCATACTCTAGCCCATAAATGTGTAGAATTATTATATGTCAATTAAAAATAAAATTAAAAAAAACACAGCAAGACTACAGGTATGCATGCAAAACTGGTCCCACCAGACTAACCTCTTTCCTGTTTCAGATAGGCAGCGGAGCAGGGGAATCCAGTTGATACTGTGGCTAAATTTCAGAAAACCTCCCATGAGATCTTGCAAAGGAGATGGAGAAAATATGGCTGAATGCCAGCAAGGCTGGACGGAAGCATGACTACTCTAACAACCAAGCTCAAAGAGCACTGCTCACCCAATGTTTCCTTCATGCCTAGAGCAAAGTGGTGAGAGGACCCTAGTGAAAGGCCCAAAGAACAGGAGGTATGAGCCAAGAGAAGGTGGAGTCCTGCCAGGCCTGTGTTGCAGGCTATTTGGAGGCTGAACTTGAGGTCAGTATCACCAACATTTTAAGGAGGGCAGCGTCCCAATCAAGTTTATATTCTGAGAGGAGCAGTTGGGTAACCAGGTGAAGAATGGCCTATGGGTCAGTCCCACCGGAGGTCAGGAGTATCCACCTCACACACCAGCCCAGCCCCAGAGGACAGGGTCTTGAGCCTGTCTCTGAAGCACCACTGTCATCTTCACGCTTACTCATCCTGAGACACAGTTTCCAAATGTTTACTGTGGGCCAGGCTCTCACTGTACGTTATTCTATTCAAATCCCGTAACAGGCCCATAATGTAGGCATCATTTCTACTTTGTAAGTGAGGAAACAGATAAAGAGGAGTGTATTACTTGTCCAACTCCCTCCCTTCTCCCACCGTTTATGAATGTCAGAGTCAAGACTGAGCCAGGTCTAGTTGATTCCACAGCCCAGAAGGATCACGTTTCTGATACATGGGATACATTGTGGGTTCTCCCATGACTGCTAGGACACACGATGAGAAAGGCCCAGGAAGGAGTGAAATCTCTGCAGCCAGCTAACCATTCACGCAAAGCCCCTGGGCTTTGATATAAACAGGCAGGCAGATATGCAGCAATTGTAACATCCAGCAGAGAGATGAGAGCTGGGGCGGGGAGTAGAGTGCAGGAGGGATGGGGTCTCTGATCACATTGCCACCGGGCAGGATGTTTTCTCTGTGCAGGTCTATTTAAAGTATCTACTTCCCATACAGTTTCTCATGTGTTTCCCTCACCGAAGCACAGTGTTTTTGAGTATGAATTAGAATGTTTTCTTGGGCCCACAATGAAAGGACAAGAGTTTCTTTAGAAAACAACCACTTAGGCTGGGCGCGGTGGCTCAAGCCTGTAATCCCAGCACTTTGGGAGGCCGAGATGGGCGGATCACGAGGTCAGGAGATCGAGACCATCCTGGCTAACACGGTGAAACCCCGTCTCTACTAAAAAATACAAAAATCGAGCCAGGCGAGGTGGCGGGCACCTGTAGTCCCAGCTACTCGGGAGGCTGAGGCAGGAGAATGGCGGGAACCCGGGAGGCAGAGCTTGCAGTGAGCTGAGATCCGGCCACTGCACTCCAGCCTGGGCGACAGAGGGAGACTCTGTCTCAAAAAAAAAAAAAAAGAAGAAGAAGAAAAGAAAAGAAAACAACCACTTAAAACTGGGATGTGCATGAAAATCAGACAGTGACAAGAAGTCCCATGTTCTAACTTACACATGCTGACAGATGTGCAGACTTATCATTGCTCCTTCACTGGTCTGCACACCACTCCTACACAGGTACAACAACAATCAGACTATAAATGATCAAAACCAACTACTGAAAGGATCCCTGGCCATCTTAGAGGTCATCTAAGGACTTCAGCTTTTACTCTGAATGAGGTAAGAGCCAATGGAGGACACTAAAAAGAAGAGTAACATGCATGACTTCTGGTTTTAAAGGCTCAGCCTGGCTTACAGGCTATAGATGGAACTCCAGATATGCAGCAATTGTAACATCCAGCAGAGAGATGATAATGGATTGAACCAAAGTGCTACTGGTAGAGGTGATGAAAAGAGTTTAGGTATTAGACATATTTTGAAATAAGCGTGTATTAGTCAAGGTACTCCAGAGAAACAGGACCAATAAAAGTTGATAAAGATAAAGAAAGAGGAAAAAAATTAACTAATTAGCTCCTGTGAGGGTTGGCAAATCTGAAATCCATAGGGCAGGCCAACAGGCTGGAGACTCAAGTAAGAGTTGCTATTGCAGTCTTTAGACCAAATTCCACAGAGCAGCAGACTAGAATAGAAGCTCACACAAGTTTTCCATGTTGCAGTCAAGAATTCTTGAGAAGAATTTCTTCTTTTTCAGGAAACTTCGGTCTTTGGTCTTAAGGCCTTCAACTGATTGGAAGGCCCCCAATCAGTTGGTGGGAAGACCCACACACATTATAGAGGGTAATCTGCTTTGTTCACTGTCTACTGATGTCAATGTTAATCACGTATTTTTAAAAAAAATACCTTCAACATCTATTTTGTTCTTTGGTCAAACAAGTGGGCACCATGACTTAGGCAAGTGAACACATGAAATTAACAATCACAGAGAGCCATGAGGATGTATGGATATATAGAATGGATGAGAGGGAAAAAATATATACTCTAGAGCTGTTCTGATTTTTTTTACCTGAACAACTGAAATAATTTAATACTTACTGAAATGTTAAATGCTAGGAGAAAAGAAGCTTTGTGAATTGAAAACAGGAGTTTGGTTTTGTATATGTGATATTTAATAGTCCTTTAGTACATCCAAGCAAATGTAGACAATGTAATCTGGAGTTCATGCAGAAGTTAAAAGCTGAAGGTAAGTATTTGGGAGTTGTCACTGTGCAGAGGGTATGTAAAGTTAGAAGACCAAATAAGATCTCTTAAGGGAGAAAGTGGAGGATAGAATACAGAGGATAAATCAAGAAACAGCCTTACAAACACGTTAATTTTTATATGAATAAGAAAGGAGTAGAAACCAGCAAAAGCGATAGAGAAAGAGTGGCCAGTGAGAGGATATGCACCAAGAGCATAAGATGGTACAGAATTTAAGTGAAGAAAGTATAGGAAGAGCACCTGCAAGAGCAGAAAGTGATTAACTATGTCAAATGCTGCTAGGAAGTGAGATGTGCACAGAGAATTTACCACTGGACATCTTGGTAGAGCAGTGGAGATAAAAGCTAGATTGGGAAAGCTTCAAGAGTATATAGTAAAAAAAAAAAAAAACAGTGGAGCTCCAACCCACCTTCAACTCACCACCATCACCATCATTGCCATCATTATGGAATACCTCTTGTTTCCTTAATATTTGCTTGGTGTTCAGGGGTTACAAGCTCATATGTCTACAAGAGCCAGGCAACTGATGGAAATGAGTGAGCTGGCCAGGAAACAAGTGGCAGCTGATCACACTGTAATTGCCTGATGGATTCTTTCTGCCTGCTGCTCAGACAAAACCAGTTCACTGAGACTGGTATTGCAGCAAAGAAAACCTTTCATTAATGTGAGGCCAGCCATGCAGAACAACCAGGGTTATCGCTCCAGTCAATCTCCCCGAAGACTCAGAGTTTAGGGTTTTTCAAGGATAGTTTGGTGGGCAGGGTGGGAAGGGGTGGGTGCTGCTGATTGTTTGTGGATGCAATCATAGGAATGTAGAAAATAGTCCTCATGCACTGAGTTTGTCTCTAGATGGAAAACACAGGACAGGTGAAGTTATGAGTCTGGGTGGTGTCAGTCAGTTGCAAGAATGTAAAAGTCTGAAAGACATCTCAAAAGACCAATTTTAGGTTCTACAATAGTGGTGTTACCTACAGAAGCAATTGGGGAAGTCACAAATCTTGTGACCTCTGACCACATGACTCCTGAGCAATAAGGAATTATAGAAACTATACCTACATTTTAGCAGAATTCACGTCCCTCCCATAATCTTAATCTTAGGGCTTTTCATTAGTCTTACAAAGGCAGTTTCAGCCCCCAAACAACGAGGGAATTCGTTTTAGGGAGGGACTGTTATCATCCTTGCTTCAAAGTTAAACTATAAACTAAATTCCTCATATGGTTAGCTTGGCCTACACTTAGGGATAAGCAAAGACAGCCAGCCTGTGAGGCTAGAAGCAAGACGAAATCAGTCACATTCAACTTCTCTCACTGTCATAATCTTCGCAAAAGCAGTTTCACTGGCGTCAAGGTTGGGGCAACAACAGGGAGAGGTGTACCTGTGGGGCATGGAGGGCACTGCTCTGTCTAAGAAGAAACCCCTGCTAGGCTTTGGGCAATGAGGAACATGGTGCAAGACAGGTCTGTGTAACCAGACATTCTCATTTGTCATGGAAACCAAAAATCCAGATTTGTAAGTGAGGCTTCCTAATATTTAAATGTTTATAAGTTATAGGAGGCTAAGGCAGGAGAATTACTTGAAACCAGGAGTCCAAGACCAGCCTGGGCAACATATAAATACTCTCTCTCTAAGAAAATGTGTAAAGTAAATAAATAAATAAATAAATGTTTATAAATTATTTCCAAATATCTTTCAAAGCACTGCATGGGCCAATACCTCAGGGCAGACAAACTTGCCTGCAGACAAAATCCAACCCAAGGGCCACCAACCAATTTGCCATTTCAGACATAAAATTGAACTGTTTCCTTAGAAAATGTGTAATCTACTTGGAGCAATCATAAGTTAGGTACTATAATTCCAGGGAAAAACTGAACATATCCCATTATCAGTTGAAACGTGTCCCCCTGAAAAAGACAGATTGAAATCCTCCCCCTCTGAATCTAACTTTATTCAGAAATAGACTTGTGGTAGATATAGTTATTTAAGACGAGGTTATACTAGAGTAGGGCGGGTCCCTAATCCAATATGATCTTATAAAAACGTACTTATGGCCGGGCACGGTGGCTCAAGCCTGTAATCCCAGCACTTTGGGAGGCCGAGACGGGCGGATCACGAGGTCAGGAGATCGAGACCATCCTGGCTAATACGCTGAAACCCTGTCTCTACTAAAAATACAAAAAAAAACTAGCCGGGCGAGGTGGCTGGCGCCTGTAGTCCCAGCTACTCGGGAGGCTGAGGCAGGAGAATGGCGTAAACCCAGGAGGCAGAGCTTGCAGTGAGCTGAGATCTGGCCACTGCACTCCAGTCCGGGCGACAGAGCGAGACTCCGTCTCAAAAAAAAAAAAAAAAAAACGTACTTATAAAAAAAAACAACCTGTGGGCCAGGCACGGTGGCTCACGCCTCTAATCCCAGCACTTTGGGAGGCCGAGGCAGGCGGATTACGAGGTCAGGGGATCAAGACCATCCTGGCTAATACGGCAAAACCCCGTCTCTACTAAAAATACAAAAAAAGTTAGCTGGGCATGGTGGCAGGGACCTGTAGTCCCAGTTGCTCAGGAGGCTGAGATAGGAGAATGGCGTGAACCTGGGAGGCGGAGCTTGCAGTGAGCTGAGATCGCACCACTGCGCTCCAGCCTGGGTAACAGAGCAAGATTCCATCTTAAGGCAGGCTTAAGGCAAATCAGCAAGTATGATGAGGCACTCCAGGGCTAGAAATAAAAAGGCCACCAATCCTTGGCCACCATAACATCCTTAGGCCTGAAAGCACAACAGGAGGGGTAGCTAGTGGAATCTAGCAAGAGCTTGCTGCAGCCAGGGCCCGAGGCCAGTGGCTGTGTCTTTGATAGAGGAACATAGCTATGGCCTAGCCAAGGTCATGAATGGAAAGGGGCCAGCAGAATAAATACTCCATTCTCTCACCTTCCATCTTCCCATGACTGAATATAACTGGAAGCCAAAGAGTAAGAGAGCTTTGGGGGCACAGCACAGGGTAGAGAAGAATACAGAGTGGGTTCCAAAGGATGACTGAAGATTGGCCAGCACAGGGAGATTTGCAGGCGATGAAGTCAGAGAGGTAACAGGGGCCTGGGTATGCAGAGCTTGCTAGATCATTTTAAGGATGGTGGCTTTCATCTGAGTGAAATGGCAACCACTGGAGAATTTTCGGTGGAAGAGTGATATGACTTATGATTTGAAAGAATCACTCCAGCTGCTGTGTTGAGAATAGACTGCGTGGAAAAGGACTAGAGTGAAGCAAGGAGACTGGCAGGAGGCTATTGCAGTAATGCAAGCAAAAGTGTGTCTGGACCAGGGAGTCAGCCTAAAGGAAAACAAAACTGAGGCAAACTTAATGTAAGTAGAGAGTTTATTTGAGCCAAGTTTGAGGACTGCAACCCAGAATTGTAGATTCAAGTTGCCCTGAATATGAGCTGGGATTAGCAACAATTACAGGTGGGGTTTTAAATGAAAAGAAGCAGCAGTTCCTAAGTTATTTACCAAAAATTTACATTAAAATAACATAAGCTATTGATTGGCTATACATTGTTATTAAATTCCAGGAAAATGAAGATTATGGGTGAGGCAGCTAGTCAGGAATAAAATGCCTTTAATAATGGACCCAGGGCGTGGGTGCAGGAGACATTACTGAAGTCCCATACTCATGTCTCTGAGCCTGATAAATTTTGCATATCTCTCACAGCTCAGATTGTTCTGAGCTATTTTTCTTTTCTTAAAAATAGTGTTAAACTAAATTTGGCCTAAGGATGCCTCCATATTTGATTTCTTATGTTCCAAATTATAACCTAATTTAGTACATAAACTAACTGAAACCAACTTGGGTGTATACTTTTCTAACAAAAAGCTGAGTCTCAGCCAATCACAGCAGCAGAGCTTCAGTCAATTAAAGGTGGCCAACTGATCAAACCATGATCAAATAAGGCAAATACTGAGCTGTAACCAATCCAGCAGCCTCTGTACCTCACTTCTGTTTTTTGTCCGTAAATGCTGCCTGCTCAAGTTGCAGCCTGGAGCTCTCTGAAACTGTTCCTGTTCTGCTGGGGGTGGGGCAAGGGTGGGGGTGCCCAATTTGTGAATCGTTCCTTGCTCAATTAAATGCTGTTAAGTTTAATTTTTCTAAAGTTTTTTTCTTTTAACAGTAGAAGCAGTGGAGGTGATGAGAAGTGGTGAGATTCTGGTTTATTTTGTAGGCTGAGGCAGAATTAACTGTTGCATGAGATGTGGAGTATGAGAGAAGGCCTGAGCACCTAGAAGGATCGGGGGTGCCACGAACTGACAGAGGTTGTGTAATAGTGTGATATAAGAAGAAATACATGGTGGGCATGGTGGCTCATGCCTGTAATCTCAGCACCTTGGCCACCAATGCAGGACCATTGCTTGAGCTCAGGAGTTCGAGACCAACCTGGTCAATATAGTGAGACCTCATCTCAAAAAAAAAAAAAGAAGAAGAAGAGGAAATACATATCTGGTCTCTGCCCCTGGTTGTTGAGACAGAGCTCCTGAAACTTTTATGATTTCCTAAGTGACAAGATCACCTGAGGCAGAGCTCCTAAATCCTTTGGAATTTCCTGGAGAACAGGAGCATCTTTTGTTCTAAAGGTCACTCTTGGTGGATTCCTTAATAGCCTCATGATGGGGGCTGGTAGCCGGGGGAATTCACCATGTGATTACATTAGAACTTTCAAGCCCCCCTGCCCTGACCTCTGGGGAAGAGAGGGGGTGCTAAAGATGAGCTCATCACCAATGGTCAATGATTTAATCAGTCATGCTACATAATGAAGTCTCTATAAAACCCCAAAAGGACAGGGTTCAGAGAGCTTCCTGGCTGGTGAATCAGTAGAGTTGCTGGGAGGGTGGCGCACCTGCAGAGGGCGTGGCACTCTATGCCCCTTCCCACACACCTTACATTATGCCTCTCTTCCATCTGGCATTCCTCCACATCCTTTGTAATGTCTTTTATAATAAATGGGTAAATGTAAGTCAGGTATTAGTCTGAGTTCGGTGGGACGCTCTAACAAATTAATCAAACACAAAGAAGGGATCATGGCAACCCTTAATTTACAGCTAACTGGTCAGAAGTACAGATCACAACCAGGGACTTGTGACTGACACCTGAAGTGGAGCGCAATTTTGTGGGACTGGGCTCCTAAACTGTGAGATCTGACACTATCTTTAGGTAGATAGCGTCATAACTGAACTGTATTATAGGACACCCAGTTGGTGTCTGCTGGAGAATTGCTTGGTATGTGAGGGAAAAAAAGATACATTTTGGTGAGAAGCAATAAAATATTCTATACGCTGTGTTGAGTGTTGTATCGTGTGTGACAGTAGGAATAACAGCTTGTTTTTCCTATTGTTACAATTGGCACTGGATCTATTTCATATGGGGGTCAGGAGGAGGCCTGCCAGGAGAGCAGGCTTGGCTGAGTGGGCAGGTGAGGCGGAACTGTTCACAAGTCTGGTGTTTAGGGGAAAGATCTCTATGGAAAATACAAACTTGGGAATCACCAGTAAATAGATATATATTTGGTATGAAAATGAAGTTAGCACTTCTCAATGGGAAAAGCAAAGTTTTCTAGAGGAGGTGGCATGTGACTGGGGACCTTGAAGGATGGGATTTTCATAGAAATAGGTGGCAAGACAATCCCAGATTAAGAAAGAGCCATTATCAATGCTAGGATTCTCATTGAGGCTAGTTTAGGGAACACTTTTTCAGTCTGAATGAGCAGAGGACAGATTTTGGAGGGAGCCAGTGGCAGAAATATGAGCAGAATATCAGCCTTGTAACTTCCTGTACACTCATGCATCTATCTATGAATTCATCAGACACCACTGGTCACCTTAAAAATTGTGTATGTTGTGGATATTAACAACAACAGTCATAAACGTGTATTGAGCCCTTATCATGTGCTCATGTGAAAATTCCTCACTTAATATTCACCCCCAACTAAAACTAAGGAAAGTAAGAGTCTGAGTGATTTGCTCCAGCTCTGTCTGCTGGCAGGATTGGAACCAAGGCAGCGTGACCCCAGGACCTTTGCCTTACCACTCAGCTCTACTTCTTCGTCAGAAACACCAAACCAGGTATCTGTGGTGGTGGAGCCCGGCAGCTGTCAGAAATATACACTACTAGGCCGGGCGCGGTGGCTCAAGCCTGTAATCCCAGCACTTTGGGAGGCCGAGACGGGCGGATCACAAGGTCAGGAGATCGAGACCATCCTGGCTAACATGGTGAAACCCCGTCTCTACTAAAAAATACAAAAAAACTAGCCGGGCGAGGTGGCAGGCGCCTGTAGTCCCAGCTACTCCGGAGGCTGAGGCATGAGAATGGCGTGAACCCAGGAGGCAGAGCTTGCAGTGAGCTGAGATCCGGCCACTGCACTCCAGCCTGGGCAACAGAGCGAGACTCTGTCTCAAAAAAAAAAAAAAAAGGAAATATAGACTACTAAGTCTTGGGCAAGGTGTTCTCCCGACTTTCTTCTGTATGAGATGTGAAGCATGCCCTCTCCAGGGGTCAGCTGAGGAGCTAGAGTGGTAGCTCCAGGAAAGAAGGTAGGGCTGCTGACCAGGGTTTAGGTTACCAAGCTGCTGACTCTGACTCACCTGGGAAAGCTGACTGGCATTTAAAGCATCCACTCCCCATTTTGTGTCTCCTACAGGCAAACCTGGGGTCAAGGACAGAAAACCAAAGCATCACCCTGGAAGGTTAACACTGAAAGTGCCCTTGAATAGTAATGTGTCTATTCCTCTACTCCTTACCTCCTTCAAACCTATTTAGGACCATAGAGGCGATGTCTCTTGTCCTACATTTTCTTGGAAGTTTTGTGACAAATCCTATACTAGAACTCAAATATGAGGACTTTCATGTTCACTGTGCTTCCACAAAAGATGCTAACATGAATTAGTTCCTGTTTTGAAAGGAATAGTATCAACAACAAAAAGGACATCCACTCAGAGGCCCCATCCAAAGGTCACCAACATCAAAGACCAAAGGTAGATAAATTCACAAAGATAGGGAGAAATCAGTGCAAAAAGGCTGAAAATTCCAAAAACCAGAACATCTCTTCTCCTCCAAAGGATCACAACTCCTCACCAGCAAGGGAACAAAACTGGATGGAGAATGAGTTTGATGAATTGACAGAAGTAGGCTTCAGAAGGTGGGTAATAACAAACTCCTCTGAGGTAAAGGAGCATGTTCTAACCCAATGCAAAGAAGCTAAGAACTTTGAAAAAAGGTTAGACAAATCGCTAACTAGAATAACCAGTTTAGAGAAGAACATAAATGACCTGATGGAGCTGAAAAACACACGAATTAGCTCCTGTTTTAAAATTAGGTTTCCTGGTGAGCAGGCTGGAATAGAATCATGTGTGTGTGTGCATGCATGTATGTGTGTGTGTGTGTGCCAAGTTCATAATACAAGCCCAGGACTGACACTCCCTACCACTCCCAGGGAAAGGAATTTCTTCTCAGCTCAGCTTGTCTTTCAGGAAAATTTAGATTTTAGGCATCTGACCCAGTAAATGGGATAGGAAGGAGAAGCCCTCACCATCCAGTGAGTCCTGCTTAGGTGTCTTTCCTGGAGAAATACACACATCTGTGTAGCAAGAGGCCTATGCAAGGAAGGCTACAGCAGCATCACAAGAAATAGTGAGGAGTGGAAGGAACTCAAATGCCCATCAATACAGGAGTGATTATCCAGCAGTTAAAATGAATGAAGTGGGTCTTCATAAAGTCAAAGAAAGATCCCTAAGATATTACGCACAAAGAAGGAGAAGAAGAAACGTTGGCAATACAATGTATACAATATGATCCCATTTGTGAAAAGGAAAAAACATCCCAACCATATGTGTGTGTCTGTGTGTGTATGTAGAAAGAAGATCCTCTTGCCTGATGATTTCAATGGGTTTAATAATTCCACAATTGTGCATTGAGTGCCCTCTTTGTGCTGGCCTTGTGCTCTATAAGGAAATCATCTAGCAGGGAGCAGGGTAGTTAACATCATTGCCCTCCAGTAGCTGGATAGGGGAGGGATAAATCATGTCTGAGCCAGCAGAGCATGCCTGACCCCCCAGAGCCTTAAGCAACCCCATACTTCACCCTTCAGAATCAGAGCATCAGCCCAGGAGAGTAGCCACAACTCCAGCATTCAAGTCTATGTATCACCAAGCCCCTTGTGGATCCGGAGACTGTTTCACCAGAGCAGCTGCACTCCTGGTGCCTGAGCAGATGTGGTGCTCTACCCCCTAGGGAAACAGTCTTGGCTGTGTTATTTCACCCTACCCTTTGGGCTGAGCAACTGCAGAGCTCCATCTTCTTGGATGTGAACCAGCCCTCTGGAGTCTGAGCTGCTGAGGTGTTGCACCTCCCCAAGGTGCTGAGCTATCATTGCACTGCACCTCACCTCCTAGAGCCCAAGCCACAACTGTGCCCCTCCATTCCTAGGAATTCTCCGCCACTGCACCTGGACTCACATACCCTAGGCCACTGTTGTGTTCCACCTCCCCCGAGTCCAGAGTCACCATGATGTGCTACTTCCTTTCCTGATGCCTGAGTTGCCACTGTACTCTGTTGGTTCTAGGCCCAAGTTTCTGGAACACTCCTTCCTCCCCAGAGCCATACCAGAGCTGTGCCCTGGCCCCCAGCATCAGAGTCACAGCTACACACCTGACCCCTGGGCCCAAGCTATTGGGAAGTGCCTCAGAGTAACAGTCCTCTGTTTAGTGGGAGAGCTTCATTCACTTGTCACAGAGAGTGAACCTGCACCCACATTACTGGTTCTACAGTAGTGCAACAAGACATTGAAGCCAGGACCCAAACTCCACAGCTACTCCAAGCAGCTGTACTCTGAAACACAGCACCACTGTGGCTGCCTGTGGCCTGTGTCAGACCCAACACCAAGAGGGATCCCCTCAGCTACTTCTTCCCACTGTGGGGAAAAAAAAAATCAAGAGGACCCCCCTAAAGACTTTTCCACTGAGAGCTCTAACAACCTACCCTGCCACCACTGCTGCTAGAAACTCCTGTAGCCTTAGCCACTGAATCAGCTGCAGCTATCAATGATGTCAATCACAACTGAAAAAACTGCATGGAGACTGCTCTACTGCACCCACCTGGAACCAGAGCCAACACACTCTGACCAACCTAGGACTCATATGCCAGTGAAAATCTTTCCCTATGAAAGCTACTCTAAAATTGGAGATGACTATTTCATCAGAGGCACAGACATCAACACAAGGACACAAGCAGCATGGAAAATAAGAAAATATGACACCACCAAAGCAATATAATTCTCCAGTAACTGACCCTAAAGAAATTAAACTTCACAAATTTCCTGAAAAATAATCAAAATAATGATCTTAGGGAAACTCAGTGAGATACAATAGAATACAGATAGAAAATTCAATGAAACCAGGAGAACAACTCATGATCTGACCGACAAATTCAACAAAAAGATAGATATCATGTAAAAAGAATCAAACAGAAATCTTGGAGGTGCAGAATTCTTCACCTCCAAGATTTGAAATTAAAAAAATACAGGTGAGGGCTTCAACAGAATAGATCAAACAGAAGAAAACATCTCTGAACTTGAAGACAAGTCTCTTGAAATAACCTAGTTAGAAGAAAAAAAGGAAAAAATTGTAAAGAGTGAAGAAAGCCTACAGGATTTATGGGACACCATTAAATGAGCAAATGCTCACATTATGAACTTCAAAGGAAGAAAAGAGAAACACATACACGGAGTTTATTTAATGAAATAACTGCTGAAAGCTTCTTAAGTCTTGGGGGAGAGATGGACATTCAGATCCATGAAGCTCAAAAGTCACCAAACAAATTTATTCCAAAGGCACATTTTTATTAAAATGTCAAAATAAAAGGCAGAATCTTAAAAGCAACAAGAGAAAAGCAGCAAGTGACATAAAGCGAATCCCCGTTGGACTATCAGTGAATATCTTAGCAGAAACTTTGAAAATCAGGAGAAAAATGGGATAATATATTCAAAGTACTGAAAGAAAAAAATGCCAGCCTGGAATACTATACCCAGAAAGTTATCCCTCAGAAATAAAAAAAGAAATACAATATTCCCCACTTCATTACTATAATGATGGTATGTAAATCTTTCAAATTGCTAGTATGAAGATTCAAAGTTAAAATGGTCAAAATAACTATAGCTACAATAAATTACAAAGGAAGATACAATATAAAAAGATGTAAACTGTGACAGCAAAATTACAAAAGTCTTGGGTATTCATATGCAACTAAAGTTAAGTTGTTATCTGTTTAACATAGTCTATCACAACTATAAGATGTTTTAGGTAAGATCCATGGTAACCACAAAACAAAAAGGCACAACAGATACACAAATGAGAAAGAGAAAGAAATCAAAACTTAACACTACAGAAAATCACCAAATCACTAAGACAGACAACAAGAAAGGAAAAAAGAAACAAAGGATCTACAAAACAACCAGAAAACAATTAACAAAATGGCAGGAGTAAGTCCTTATTTATCAATAATAACTTTGAATGTAAACAAATTAAACATTGCAATCAAAAGAGACAAGCTGGATGTGGTGGCACAAATCCCTAATTCCAACTACTCAGGAGAGTGAGGTGAGAAGATTCCTTGAGCACAGAAGCTTGAGACCAGCCTGGACAACATAGTAAGACCCCCATCTCAAGAAAAAAACAAGACATTGAGTGGCTGACATAGAGTGGGTAAAAAAAAAAGATCCAACTATATGCTGTCTGCAAGAGACCTATTTTAACTGTAGAGATATGCATAGGCTGAAAGTAAAGGAATGACAGAAGATATTCCATGGAAATAGCAACCAAAAGAGAGAGAGCTTGCTATGCTTATATCAGATAAAGTAGACTGTAAGTCAAAAACTGTTACAAAAAACCAAAGATCATTATTAAATGAGAAAGGAGTCAATTCATCAAGAAGGCATAACAATTATAAATATATATTCACCTACCATTGGTACACCTAAATATATAAAGGAAATATTAATAGACATGAAGAAAGAAATAGATAGCAATACAATAAAAGTAGGAAACTTTAATACCTCACTTTCAATAATGGATAGTCAACCAGACAGAAAATTAACCAGAAAATACTACACCTGAACTGCACATGAGACCAAAATGGACCTAATAGACATATATAAAACTTTCCATCCTAACAACAAGAGAATATACATTCTTCTCTAGTGCACATGAAACATTCTCCAGGATAGACCACATGCTAGGCCACAGAATAAGTCTTAACAAATTTAGGATGATTAAAATTATATCTAGTACTGCTTCTGATCAAAATGGTATGAAACTAGAAATCAATAACAGGAAGGGTCTTGAAAATTCACGAATATGTGAAACTAATCAACATGCTCCTGAACAACCATAGGTTCAAAGAAAAAAATCAAAAGGAAAATTCAAAAATGTCTTTAACAAATGACAATGGGAACACAACATATCAAAACTTATGGAATGCAGCAGATGAAGTTCTAAGAGGGAAGTTTAGCAATAAATGCTTGTATTAAAAAAGAAGAAAGATTTCAAATAAATAGCCTAACATTATACCTCAATTATCCAGGAAAAGAAAAACAAACTAAAATCAAAGTTAGCCGAAGGAAAATTAATAATAAAGTTCAGAATAGAAATAAGTCAAATAAAGAACAGAAAAATTATAGAAAAAAAACATAAGAGTTGGTTATTTAAAAAAAAATAGATAAAATTGATAAACCCCTAAGTAGACTAAGAAAAAAAAAAGACTTAAAAAAAAGAAAAGTAAAAACATTACAGCAAATGCCTCAGAAATTCAAAGGATCACAGAAACTATTATGAAGAGTTATATGCCAATAAATTGGTTAACTTAAAATAAATCAATAAATTCCTAGAAATAAATAAACTACCAAGATTGAATTAGGAAGAAATAGAGAGATTGAACATACTAACAACAAATAAATTAATTGAAGAAGCAATTAAAAGCCTTTCAACAAAGAAAAGCCTAGGACCAAAATTGCTTCACAGCTGAATTCTACCTAACAGTCAGATAAGAATTAATGTCGATACCTCTTAAACTCTTTCAACTAATTTTTAACAAGGGCACCAAGAGGACACGAGGAGGGAAGGATGGTCTCTTCAACAAATGGTGATGGGGAAACAAACTTTAACATGCAAAAAAAATGGAATTGGACCCTTATTTTACACCATACATAAAAATCAACTCAAAATGAATAAGAGACCAAAAAGTAAGATCTGAAACCATAAAATTTTAGAAGAGAACACAGGGAAAAAGCCCCTTGACATTGGTCTTAGCAATGAATTTTTGGATATCACACCAAAAGCTCAGGCTACAAAAGCAAAACTAAATAAATGGTAATACATCAAACTGAAAAGCTTCATTATAGTGAAGGAAACAATCAACAAAATGAAAAGGCAACCTATGGACTGGGAAAAAATATTTGCAAACTGTATGCCTGATAAGGGGTTAATATCCAAAATTTATGAAGAACTCTTATAACTAAACAGCAAAAAACAAATAACTTGATTAAAAAATAGACAAAGGGTATGAACAGACATTTCTCTAAAGAAGACATAAAAATGGCCAAAATGTATATTAAGAGGTACTCAACATCACTAACCACAAGGGAAATGCAAATTAAAACCACTATGACATACCGCCTCACACCTGTTAGAATGGCTATTACCAAAAAGATAAGAGATAATAAATGTTGGTAAGAGTGTCAAGAAAAGGTAAGCCTAGTATACTATTGTTGGGAACGTAGATTAGTAGAGCCATTATGGAACCCACTATGGAGGTTTCTAAAGAAATTAAAAATAAAATTTCCATATAACTCAGTCACCCTTCTTCTGGGTATATATGCAAAGAAAATGAAACTACCACTTCCACTGCTGAGTGTGTTAGCTCATGTCTGTAATCCTAACACTTTGGGAGGCTAAGGCAGGAGGATCACTTGAGCCCAGAAGTTCAAAACCAGCCTGGGCAACATAACAAGACCCTTTCTCTATAAAAAATAAGGTGTGGTGGTGCCTTCTTGTAGTCCCAACTATTCTGGAGGCTGAGGCAGAAGGATCAACTTGAATTCAGGAGTTTGAGTCTACAGTAAGCTATGATCACACCAGCCTAGGCAACAGAGCAAGACGTTGTCTGAAAAAACAAAAAACAAAAAAGAAGTAGCCACCTCACAAAAATATTCACACCCACATGTTCATTGCAGCCTTATTCACAGCACCTCAGATAAACAACCTAAGTGTCCATCAATGACAAATGGATACAGAAAATGTAAATATATATGTATACGAATATTATTCAGTCTGGGGAAAGAAGGGATTATTCTGCTATTTGCCACAACATAGATGGATCAGGAGGACATTTTGACAACTGAAATAAACCAGACACACAAAGAAAAAAATTGTGTGGAATTACTTATATGTGGAAACTAAAAAAAAAAAAAGGCCAACTATACAGACCTGAAGAATCAACATTGTCATTGGTCTCAGTGGTTATGATGGGGAGGGGTATGGGGAGATGTCAAAGGATACAAAGTAGCAGATGTACAGAATGAACAAGTCTAGAGAGCTCATGTACAACATGACTGTAGTAATAAAATAAAAGTAATATTGCATTTGGATTTTTTATTAAATAGATTTTAGCTGCTCTTGTCACACATACACAAAGAATAACTATATGAAATGATAGATATGTTAAGCTGCCTATAGTAACCATTTTACTATCTGTATATATCCCATAAAATCATGCTGTAAACCTCAAATATATGCAACAAAATGTATTTTTTAAAAAAATATGAAAAAAAGAGGAGATGAAGAAGGCAAAAGAAAAAGAAGAGCAGAAATTCTAATGTAAGTAGGGTGTATCGGGGTGCTCTTGGAAGAGAGGTCCAAGGTGCTTCCTAGGTTGTTATACTCTTGACCTGACTTGAGAGATGGTCCCTCATACTGAGCATCACAGCAGATACCAGATCTCAGTGCCAAACATAATCTCCATAGCAACTCGGAAGGAATAAGAAAAATCAAGAAGCATTTTCTGTAACAGGCATATTCCAGTAACTGAAGGTCTCTCAACAACCCAGTTTCTTGATGGCCTTCGTAGAGCACTGCCTGTAGCTGATTATAGCACCCTGGGGAAAGTAACTTTATACTACCAGTATCTTCTTCTGGAACAGACTGTCATGCAGGAGTTGCACCATCTGCATGAATGTGGCCATCCTCCAAGTATGACCTCTGCACTCTCCCTTGCCTGATGAAGTGCCTCCATTCACCCAGCAATCTGTTCAGGCGACCCCATTCTTGCTGGGAGCCTTGCGTAATAGCAGAGGAAGCCTCTTCTCTTCTTGAAGATGACACACTTCTTTTCATCCAGTTTAGCTGAGAGCAGACTGAAGAGTTACATGGATTACATGGAATAACATACCCTTCCCCCACAGCACTTTCCGGTCCTTGGACTTGTCTTCCCCAGGGTGGAGAAATCAGCCAGACAAGCTACTATCCAAGAGGGTAACAGAAATCTTACCAATACTTGGATGTGTTTGTACCTCTCAGTGGTCAATTTGGGCATTAGATTTGTGGTCAGAAGACTTGAATTAAATCCTGGCTCTACCGGTTTTGAGTTGTATGCTCTTTGGCATATTTCCCCCTTTGTAAATAACAATAACAATACTAATTAAAGAAAGATAGCAAAAAGGTAATACCTCACTAAATAATGGTGAGAATTTGAACAGGTTTATTTTTTACTTGTGCAAGGCTCGTGTGCACGGGCGTACACATGCAAACACTGTTCCACTTGTCTTAGGTGTGTTCTTCAAGCATCTGGAACACATAGGTCTATGGGGAGGAAGGGGATCCAGGTGATCAGAATGTGCCAAGCAGTCATGACAGAAACAAAATCTCAGTTTCAATCTGAAGGCATATCCAGAAATACCACTGAGCAAAACTGCATCCACCTGTCCTCAAAGATAATCAGAAAGATTCCTTTCAGATTCCTAACATCTGTAACTCTAAGAAAATACAATTTGTGTTGTTTTAAGCACTAAGTTTGTGGTAATTCATTACAGCAGCCATGGGAAATTAATATACCTGGGAACCAGTCAGGTGCAGATTTTGATCCTGACGGGTGGGAAGGGGCTGGAAGATCTGCATTTCTAATGGGAGCTTGCCTGTGGTACCTGTTCCGCCGGTCTGCAGACCATACTGTGAGCAGCAAGACCACAGGCAACTCCACCTGCAGCCCTTTCTTCAATGACTGGAACCTCCAGTTAGGATGGCATGGGATCATGGACCCTGCAGAGCCCATAGTTCTTTTCCTTTGACTGCCTGAGCATCTGTCCCATTGAAACTGGCATGGATCTTTTACCAGGCTTTCAATGTCACCTCGCCTAAGAGATACCCATTTTATTCCCTTTTGTTGCCCTCTGTTTATTTACTTCAAGGAGGATAATCATAAATCTGGGTTTTCGCTCATTTATTTTCCCCCTCCTCATATTTCTGCCCCCACCCACTCTGTGCAGCAAGTGCCTAGCACAGAATATGTACTTCTATGTAAATAAATAAATAAATAAATAAATAAATACGTGGATGAAAGGTTGAAGGGTTCCCTTAGGTTTTTTTCGAATACACGTGTGCCAAAATCTCTCACAACCTATATTTGGTTTTTTGTTTTGTTTTTATTTTGAGACAAGGTCTTGCTCTGTTGCCCAGGTTGGAGTACAGTGGCATGATCACAGTTCATTGCAGCCTCGGCCTCCCAGGCTCCAGTGATCCTCCTGCCTCAGTCTCCAGAGTAGCTAGAATCACAGGTGCACACCGCCACACTTTTTACATTCTTTGTAGAGATGGGGGTCTCTCAGTGTTGCCCAGTCTGGTCTCAAACTCCTGAACTCAAGTGATCCTCCTCCATCAGCCTCCCAAAGTGCTGGGATTACAGGCATGAGCCACCACACCCAGCCTACATCTTATATTCGTACAACTGGATTTTTCTTTAAGCTACATAATTCAAAAGTTTACATCAATCCAAGGAGCTTTATCTTCTCAGACTGGGCTCTGGCAGATGAAATCAATTTGAGTATTGATTCTTCCCATCCATGTTCAAGATTTCTTCCCAGATTTAAAAAGCCTGCTGTAGTAGGTTTGTTTCCTAGAAGCAGACTCTGAGAAGAAGAATGACAGGCAGGAAATTTATGGGGATGTGCTTTTGGGATCCATACCAGTGGGTAGAGCGAGAGAAACAAGATCAGACAGGAGGAGTTGCTGGGCAGCAATACAGATCCAACAGAGGTCTCAGCTGGTTCCTACAGAGTGCTCTAGAATGGGTGGGCCCTTCAGAGTTCCTGAATTGAGGTCAAGGGGTCCGACCTGTTCACACCTATAATAATCTATCATTGGAGTCAGGCTGCTTCAGAAGGGACCATGCCCAGGAGATTGTTCTCTTCAGTTCTAGGCAAGCCCTAGAGAGGAACTCAGCTAAGAGCTGTCAACCTTGAAAGCTTCCAGCAACTAGGGGATAATGGGGTCCATCCTGATGTGGTGGGAATGTAGGCAGCCTCCACAATATTCTGTATGCATGCCTGTTTTTTCAGCCATTTTGTGGCAGGAAACTACTAAATAAGTCCAGAATAGAGATGTGTGGCACACTGATATGAACAAAAGAGAAATAGACTAATGATGCAAAGGAGAAGAAAAACACTGTTATTTGTTTTTTCTGGAGGCAGGTTCTTGTACACACACTTTTAAATGACCAGATCTCATAAGAATTCACTCACTATAACGAGGAGAGCACCAAAAGAAACTAGGATGGACTTGAGGGTATATACAAATAGCCTGTCTCGGAGACAGAGTTCTTCTGAGATGGGCCACAAGGAGAATGTGATACACAAAAATGTTAAGAGCTTGAGGGAAGGAAGGGAGCATTTGGGGCAGTTCATGGGTGGAAGTCTCAGTGTTCTCAATATAAACCAGAAGAGGAAAGGTCTACATGGGAGGGCAGTGTAATAAGAAATCAACAGAAAGGAATAAGATGATTGCTTGGGGCAGTGAGGGGGCAAGCCAGGCTGGCTCTCAGGAGTTTTCAGGGGACCCAGTCATGGGAATTTATGGCTCCCCTCCAGCAGTCTTGAAACACAGCAGGGACAACAGATGGTTCTGAGGTGACCAGGGGACAATGGGGTGACAGAATCCAGGTAGCTGGTGAGAGAGTCACTGAAATAGGTGACCTTGGAGTCAGGCTGGATGGGGAGGTCAAGGTGGGTGGCAAGGGAAATGAGAGCAAGAATGGTCCATGACATAAGGTCATCAGAAGACTGTCCAGCAGATTCAGGAGTCAGTTTGTATATTCTCCCCATCCAAATCTCATATTGAAATTTAATCCCCAATGTTGAAGGTGGAGCCTAGTGGGAAGTGATTGGATCGTGGGGGCGGATTTCTCATGAATTATTTAGTGTCACTCCCTTGGTGCTGTCCTTGTTGTAGTGAGTGAATTCTCATGAGATCTGGTCATTTAAAAGTGTGTGGTGGCGAGGTCAGGAGATCGAGACCATCCTGGCTAATACCGTGAAACCCCGTCTCTACTAAAAAATACAAAAAACTAGCCGGGCGACGAGGCGGGCGCCTGTAGTCCCAGCTACTCGGGAGGCTGAGACAGGAGAATGGCGTGAACCCGGGAGGCGGAGCTTGCAGTGAGCTGAGAGCCGGCCACTGCACTCCAGCCTGGGTGGCAGAGCAAGACTCCGTCTCAAAAAAAAAAAAAAAAAAAAAAGTGTGTGGTGGGCCGGGCACAGTGGCTCACGCTTGTAATCCCAGCACTTTGGGAGGCCGAGGCAGGCAGATCACCTGAGGTCAGAAGTTCAAGACTAGCCTGGCTAACATGGAGAAACCCCGTCTCTACTAAAAATAAAAAAAAAAAATACAAAAAACAATTAGCCAGACATAGTAGTGCATGACTGTAGTCCCAGCTACTCGAGAGGTTGTGGCACAAGAATCACTTGAACCCGGGCAGCGGAGGTTGGCAGTGACCTGAGATTGCACTACTGTACTCCAGCCTGGGCAACAGAGCGAGACTCTGTCTAAAAAGAAAAAAAAACAGTGTGGCGCCTCCCCTTTCTCTCTCTTTTGCTCCTGCTTTTACCATGTGATGTGCCTGCTTGTGCTTCACCTTCTTCTAAAAGTAAAAACTTCCTGAGGCCCTCCCAGAACCTGAGCAGATGCCAGCACCATGCTTGTACAGCCTGCAGAACTGTGAGCCAATTAAACTTCTTTTCTTTATAAAGTACCCAGTCTCAGGTATTATTTTTACAGCAATTCAAGAACAGACTAACACAGAGTAGGAGAGCAGACAAAGTGGATGGTGCGGAGAGGAACGTCAGAGATCGTGTTTGTAATGCTGGAGAGTAAGAAGGGGTCCTAGTGCCTGCTGAGGGTGATGAGGGAAGTGTCATCCTGCAGAGGAGTCAGGTCCCAAAACTACCCAATGTATTCTGCTTAAAATGATGTTATTACTGTAGGTGCATGTGCATTAAAGAGTTTAAACTATATATATATACACACACACTATATATATAGTGAATATATATGTACACTATATATATATATATATATATATAGTGTATAGTGAATTAAAAAGCTAGTCCCCTTTCAAACAACTTCAGCCCTATCCCAAGCTCAGCCCCCTATCTAAAGGCAACCACTGGTATTTTGGAGTGACCTTCCAAATCTTTGGCTCTATATTCTAGACACATGCATATGTGACCCCATTTCTGGAAGAAATATTAAATATATATGTGTGTGTTATATATGTCATATATATCATATATAACATATATGATGTATATGATATATATAATGTATATAACATATATACACACACCCTTAAGATAATATTAATCACATAATAATCAAACATATCCATATATTCATACTATATATCATATTATATTACAAATATATAATTACATTATAGTATAATATATTATATTATATAATGTATATTAATTTGCACACCCTTCATGCTTGATTTCACTGTTATTGCCCCATGTTGTGAAAATGGCAACTCTGGCTTTGCCTGTTTAACTTGACTTGTCACTGGGTCTTTCAAGTGAGAAAGATGGGAGCTCTTCATGGAAAAGAGAACTTTACTGAGGGCAGCCCAGATGGCAGCCTGTGAAGGGTGAGGTCCATGGGTAAAGCTGGCCCAGAAAGATTTTCTCTTTCCTCCTGCTAGAGGCAGTAAAGTTGTGTCTCAGTGTTTTTGGCACATGGTTTTCCAACATCTAGGAGTATTTTCCTCTTTCCGGTGGGAGTTGTATCTCCTTTCCTGTAATCTAAACAAGTTCAAAACAAACTCCTGAACAAAGGGACTCTCTGCTCCATGGTTCTCAACTCCATTCCCTTGAGAGGCAGGAGCCGAGATTCTACTCTTCTGATTACTTTTCCAGGTGAGCCCCACAGACAATCCCACCCCAGGCCTTCCTCTTGCACCTTGCCAGTGGCCACCAATTGTTATGAACATCCTTATGCGTGTAGCATTTTACACCCTTTATTTATGCTCTCATAATTATGCAGGGAAAAGAAGATTGTTTTCCTGATAAAAGTTATTTGGGGACTTTCGATGACCCGAGGCTCACTGAATGGTCTTGCCTAAGACTGGAATTGATCACCATTCAGCTGGATGAGATAAAATGAATCCTAGACAAAGGACAGTGAGAGGCCCACATTTAAGTCCTGATTCTGCCCCTCTGCCTCATAACGAGGCTGAGAGGCTGAGCAGCTGATCCAAGGGTGCATTCATCAATTATGAAATTGAAACATAACCTCTGCCCTGTGTGCTTTACAGAGTGGATGTGAGAGGAAATTCAGAAGTATTTTTGGAAGCATTTTGTTAATTTTGAGATGCTGGGGACATCATCAAAATGAAAAACTTTTGTGCTTCAAAGAACACCATAAAGAAATTGAAAAGACCACCCAGGAAGACAATATTTGCAAATCTTATATCTGATACAATATAGAATATATAAATATATATAAACACACATATCTATAATATATAAAGAATTCTTACAACTTAAAAATCAAAGTAAAAATGACCAATTTAAAAATAAATAAAAGATCTGAATGAATGTTTCTCCAAAGAAGATATATAAATGGCCAATAAGCTCATGGAAAGATGATTGACATCATTAGTCCTCAGGGAAAACCACAATGAGATACCACTTTATACCCACTAAGATGGCTACAATCAAAAGGCCAGATAATAACAAGCACTGGCCAGAATGTGGAGCAATCAGAACCTTAATACAATGGTGATGGGGATGTATAATGGTGAAGCCACTTTTAAAAACCAGTCTGTTAGTTCTTCATCATTGATATGGTTTGACTCTGTGTCCCCCCCCAAATCTCATCTTGAATTGTGCTCCCATAATTCCCATGTGTTGTGGGAGGGACCCACTGGGAGATAATTTGAATCATCGTGGTGGATTCTCCCATACTGTTCTTGTGGTAGTGAATAAGTCTCATGAGATCTGACAATTTTATCAGGGGTTTCTGCTTTTGCATCTGCTTCATTTTCTCTTGCTGCCACCACATAAAAAATGCCTTTCATCTCCTGCCATAATTCTGAGGCCTCCCCAGCCATGCGGAGCTGTAAGTCCAATTAAACCTCTTTATCTTCCCAGTCTCTGGTATGTCTTTATCAGCAGCATGAAACAGAGTAATACAGTAAATTAGTAACAGTAGAGTGAGACATTGCTGAAAAAATACCTGAAAATGTGGAAGCAACTTTGGAACTGGGTAATAGGCAGAGGTTGGAACAGTTTGGAGGGCTCAGAAGAAAACAGGAAAATGTGGGACAGTTTGGAACTTCCTAGAAACTTGTTGAATGGCTTCGACAAAAATACTGATAATGATATGGACAATGAAATCCAGGCTGAGGTGGTCTCAGATGGAGATGAGGAACTTGTTAGGAACTGAAGCAAAAGTGACTCCTGTTATGTTTTAGCAAAGAGACTGGTAGCATTTTGTCCCTGCCCTAGAGATTTGTGGAACTTTGAACTTGAGAGAGATGACTTAGGGTATCTAGTGGAAGAAATTTCTAAGCAGCAAAGCATTCAAGAGGTGACTTGGGTGCTGTTAAAAGCATTTAATTTTAAAAGGGAAGCAGAGCATAAAAAGTTGGAAAATTTGCAGCTTAGCAATATGATAGAAAAGAAAATCCCATTTTCTGAGGAGAAATTCAAGCTGGCTGCAGATATTTGCATAAGTAACAGGGAGTTGAATGTTAATCCTCAAGACAATGGGGAAAATGTCTCCAGGGCATGTCAGAGACCTTTGTGACAGCCTCTCCCATCACAGATCTGCAGGTCTAGGAAGAAAAAATGGTTTTGTGGGCCAGGCCCAGGGTCCCCATGCTGTGTACAGCCTAGGGACTTTATGCTCTGTGTTCCAGCCACTGAAAGGAGCAAACATAGAGCTCAGGCCATGGATTCAGAGGGTGCAAGCTCCAAGCCTTGGCAGCTGCCACGTGGTGTTGAGGCTGCGGGGGCACGGAAGTCAAGAACTGTGGTTTGGGAACCTCTGCCTGGATTTCAGAAGATGTATGGAAAGCCTGGATGCCTAGGCAGAAGTTTGCTGCATAAATGGGGCTCTCATGAAGAACCTTTGTTAGGGCAGTGCAGAAGCGAAATGTGGGGTTGGATCCCCTACACAGAGTCCCTACTGGGGTACTGCCCAATGGAGCTGTGAGAAAAGGCTCCCCATCCTCCAGACCCTAGAATGGTAGATCAACCTACAACTTGTACCGTGTGCCTGGAAAAGCCACAGACACTCAACACCAGCCCGTGAAAGCAGCTGGGAGGGAGGCTGTACCCTGCAAAGCTACAAGGGCGGAGCTGCTCAAGACCATGGGAACCCACCTCTTATATCAGCGTGACCTGGATGTGAGACCTGAATTCAAAGGAGATCATTTTGGAGCTTTAAAATTTGACTGCCTCGCTGGATTTCAGACTTTCTTGGGCCCTGTAACTCCTTTGTTTTGTCCCATTTATCTCATTTGGAATGGCTGTATTTACCTAATACCTGTACCCACATTGTATCTAGGAAGTAACTAGCTTGGTTTTGATTTTACAGGCTCATTGGCAGAAGGGATTGCCTTGTCTCAGATGGGACTTTGAACTGTGGACGTTTGAGCTAATGCTGAAACGAGTTAAGACTTTGGGGGACAGTTGGGAAGGCATGATTAGTTTTAAAATGTGAAGACATGAGATTTGGAAGGGCCAGGGGTGGAATGATATGGTTTGGCTCTGTGTCCCCACCCAAATCTCATCTTGAGTTGTACTCCCACAATTCCCATGTGTTGTGGGAGGGACCCGGTGGGAGATAATTTGAATCAGAGTGGTGGAGTCCCCATACTGTTCTCATGGTAGTGAATCAGTCTCACAAGATCTGATGGGTTTATCAGGGGTTTCCACTTTTACATCTTCCTCATTTTCTCTTGCCACCACCATGTAAAAACCACCTTTCACTTCCCACCATGATTCTGAGCCTCCCAGCCATATTTAACTGCAAGTCCAATTAAATATCTTTTTCTTCCCTGTCTCGAGTATGCCTTTATCAGTCAGCAGCATGAAAATGGACTAATACAATCATGTTAAACATAGACTTACTGTTTGATCCAGCAACTCTACTGCCAGTTTTGTATCCCTAAGAAAAATGAAAACTTATGTTCACACAGAAACTTGCACATGAATGTTTATGGTAACATTATTCATAATAACCAAAAGGTAGAAACAACCCAAATGCCTGGTAATGGATGAACAAATACAAATGTGGTATATGCATACAATATATTATTCCCCAACAAAAATAAATCAAATACCCATACATGGTACAACATGGATAAACCTTAAAAACATTATGCTAAATGAAAGAAGTCAATTACAAAAGACCACATGGTGCATGTATGATTCTATTTCTTTGAAATGTCCAGAATAGGCAGATCTATACACACAGAAAGTAGTTGCTTGGGGCTGGGGGGTATGGGGGAATTGAAGAGTAATAGCTAAAGGGCACAGGGTTTCTTTATGACATGTCACAAATGTTCTAAAATTGATTGTGATGATGGTTGTGCAACTATGCGATTATACTAAAAATCACTGAGCTATACAATTTAAATAGGTGAATTGAGAGGCTTCAAGATGGCTGACTAAAGGCATCTGGTGCTTGCCTCCTCCACAAAGAAGAACGAAAATAGAGTAGAACACTTTGAATATATCGTCTAAGAAACAACACTGGCATTCAACTGAGAAATGACAGGAAGCACCCAAAGTAAGGAAGGAGAAGGAAGTCAGGCAATCTGCTTGGCCAGGATTGGCTGGGAGCCTGGGGAGGCTCCACAATGCAGGAAAAGGATAAGTGAGTGACTCTCAGAGGTCAACATTTCCACTACAGACTCCTGCATCCTCTGCATGGGAAAGCCCTAGACCCTTGTAGTCTTCAAGACTAATATCAAAAGCTGCCTGAAGATCACACAAAGGCATTGTTCCAGAAAGAGAGCTTATGCTGGGCCCCACACACCCCAAACCCTAAGCAGCGACAGCAAAATGCCATATTGAGAGCCCAGCTTCCAACAGACCACAGACTCCAGGGCTGAAGAGTAAGCCATTAGCAAAACCCCACTGCCCCCTACAATGAAGCCACTGCACATTTTCATGCATCGCAATGACAAACCCCCCTACCCTCAACAACTGCTTATGGCTGCCGCTGCCAGGATTCAAGCATGAGCAAAATGCATACTCCCCAGCCACCTGCATATGGCTCCTGCCACTAAAAGCAACCCTGCCACTCCCACAACCCCTGAGCAGGCCTACAGTGCAGCCACTGCAGTCCCCACCTGAACATTCTGCCTTGGCCTGGAGATTACCCCACCGCTGCCGACCACAGCCAGCATCTGCAAGCCCCACCAGCAGATCTGAAGGACAGAACTGCGTGGCTCACTCCACCACCCAAACCTCCTAGTGCCAGAGCACACAGTGCAGGGACCTGGAGACTGCCTAGTCCAGTCTGTCACCATTGGCACTTAAGCACTTCTCTCAGGGGCCTGAGGTGAGGCTCATTCGGCCTGCCACTGCCACTGCAGTTGACACTCGCCCACCCATGCTATCAGTGGGCCTAAGGCTCACCCTGCCTCTGCCTACCACAGCTAGTACCTGCAAGTACCCCTGGGAGGACTAAGGACCAGTTTGCCCAGCCTTGCTCTGCTCCCCCACCACCAGCACCAGAACATGTGGTCCAGAGACCCAGGGCCTCCCAGGCCAGTCCACCATTGTTGGCACCTGAGCACTCCTCCTGGAAGCTTGAGTTCAAGCCCACCCAACCTGCCATTACCACCACAGTGGGCACACACCTATAGGCCCAGGGACTGGCCCACCCAGCCCATTACAGCCACTGTCAACACAAGTACAGACCATGTAGGATCCAGAGATTAGTCCATCTACTACTACTACAATCACCCATGCCATGACCATTGCCCAGAGGCCTGAAAACCCACCCATTTGCCTGGCCTAACTCTGCCACTACCAGCACCTGAGAAAGCCACCTGGGGATCCAAGAATTGGACTCCCTGGAACCACTAAAATCAGTGCCAATATATCCCACCTGGAGCCCAAGGACAGGCATGCTCGGCCCACTACTGCCACCATAGAGGCCTGAAGATAGGACCACCTGGCATTGCTATATCCAATAAAACTTTGCCACAGTCTCCACTCCACTAACAACTGCACCCTAAGCCACTCAGGAAGTCACAGACACCACTGACAATGTTTACAGCTGAAGAAATCATATGGAGACCACACTACTGCATACATCCAAAATCAATGGCAAAGTGCCCGACCCAACCAACACTATAGATACATCTTCAAAAAAGTATCCTCCCCATGAAAGCAAATTCCAAAAATTGAAAGAAACAACTGTTACACCAGATGCACAGACATCAGTGTAAAAACATATGAAACATGAAAAAGCAAGAAAATATGACACCTCCAAGAGAACACAGTAATTCTCCAGCAAGAGTTCAGTCAAAAGGAAATCCATGAAATCTCACATAAAATACTCAAAATAATGATGCTAGAGTAGGAGGAAAAATGGCACCTAGGAGGCAGGACTAACTTGCAGCTCCACTTGGATGGACAGAGCAGTGTGTGGAGACTCACACCGTGAATGTTTGCTCCAAGAACCACCACAAGAACATATGAGGGAAACCAAAAGAATTCACAGACCCTTTGAAAGAAGCAGCTTGCTGCTGCAAACTATGAGTGGGGAAAATCTGCCTCCAAACACACATCCTTACTGGGGAACGTGAAAACCCAGATAATTGAAGAAGGATTTAACCTTACCTAGGGCTGAAGCAAATTTAGCAAGCCAAGTGAAATATAAAAGTAGAAGAAGCAGCAGGAAGAACCTGTAGGCATTCTAAGTCCCCAGGGAAGCCATTTCTGACTTTATCTCACAGGGGTCCTTGGGGGAAGGTAGCCAGTGGAATTAGGGAAGGGCCACAGTCTATAGGAGGCTTCCAGCTGAACTATGTAATAATTCCAACCAAGTGCGAATTTGCTTGGGCAGAATCTGTGGGCTACCAGGGTGAACGGAAAGTGTAGAGATGAGCACAGAAGTCATGGAAGGCAGGGAGGGTCAAGGCTTGAAAGCACTGCTTGCTTTCTCAGCAAGGAAGCTTGTAGCCTGAGGCAAGATCTCAACCCTGCACACTGGAGGCCTGGATATAAATTCAGCTTTATGGAGAGTACGGCAGGAGTAAGACTGGCTTTGCTGGCTGTACAGGAGCTGGGTGAGACCTGTCACTGCCAGCTTTCCCCCACTTTCTTGGCCAACTGTATAAAGCAACAGAGGCAGCCATAATCCTCCTTAGAACATAACTCTGTTGGCCTGAAAACCACACTCCCATCCCCCTCAGTGGCCATGGCAAGCCCTGCCCAAAGACAGTCTCAGCTCAGACACACCTAACCCTGCCCCAACCTTATGGTCCTTCTCTACCCACCCTGGTAGTCAAAGACAAAAGACATAAGGTCATGGGAGCTCTATGGCCCTAACCATCACCAGAGAAACCCAATACTTATCCAAGTGACCTTAGGACAAGTTTGTATCCTCCTTCTACTAGCACAGCTGGTGCTCTGTTGAAAGTGCCACCTCCTGACTGGAAGCCAATCAACTCAAACCATTAAAGCAACCCATAACGGAACAACCCTACTCCAAGGAAGGAGAAGACAACAGCCAATTCCACCACCTAAAACATCCTGGCTAACCAGAGGTCCTGAGTCTGTCCATATTACAACTTTACTGCTAGCATAACCAGCATCCAAAAAAACCGGTGCACTAAACAAAAGTACAACCAAGGACTCTCACAGAATCCACTTCACTCCCCTACTACCACCACCAGAGCAGGTGCTGGTCTCCATGACTGGGAGACCTGGACTAGACCCAGAAAAGCAATAGTAGTCACTGCAGTCCAGCTCTCAGGAAGCCCCATCCCTAAGGGAAGTGGGAGAGCACCAAATCAAGGCATCACCCCCTGGGACAAAAGAATCTGAACAGTAGACCTTGAGCCCCAGATCTTTCCTCTGACACAGTCCACCCAAATAAAAAGGAACCAGAAAAACAATTCTGTTAACATGACAAAACCAGTTTCTTTAACACCCCCCAAAAGATCACACTAGCTCACCAGCAATGGATCCAAACAAAGAAGAAATCTTTGAATTGCTAGAAAAAGAATTCAGAAGGTTGATTATTAAGTTACTCAAGTAGGCACCAGAGAAAAAGTGAAAACCAACTTAAGCAAATTTTTAAAATAATACAGGATATGAACCACGATGTCTTCAGAGAAATAGACATCATAAACAAAAAGCAATCACAACTTCTGGAAATGAAAGACACACTTAGAGAAATACAAAATACATTGGAAAGTTTCAACAATAGACTAGAAAAAGTAGAAGAAAAAATTTCACAGCTCAAAGACAAGGCTTTCAAATTAACCCAATCCAACAAAGACGAAGAAAAAAAGAATAAGTAAAAACGAACAAAGCCTCCAAGAAGTTGGGGATTATGTGAAATGACCAAACTTAAGAATAACTAGTTTCCCTGAGGAAGAAGAGAAATCTAAAAGTTTGGAAAACTTATTTTAGAGAATAATTGAAGAAAACTTCCCTGGCCTTGTTGGATACCTAAACATTTAAATAAAAGAAGCTCAAAGAACAGTCAAAAAATTCATCACAAAAGGATTATCACCTAGGCCAGGGGCAGTGGCTCACACCTGTAATCCCAGCACTTTGGGAGACCCAGGCGGGTGGATCACCTGAGCTGAGGAGTTCAAGACTAGGATGGCTAATATGGTGAAAACTCATCCCTGTTAAAAATACAAAAATCAGCCAGGCATGGTGGTGCACATCTGTAATCCTAGCTACTAGGGAGACTGAGGCATGAGAATCACTTGAACCTGGGAGGCAGAAGTTGCAGTGAGCCAAGATGATGCCACTGCACTCCAGCCTGGGTGGCAAAGTAAGATTCTGTCTTCAAAAATAATAATAATAATAATAAAGGTTATCACCTAAACACATAGTCATCAGGTTATCTAAAGTCAAGAAAAAAAAAAACAAATCTTAAGAACTATGAGGCAAAAGTATTAGGTAACCTATTAAGGAAAATCTATCAGATAACCAACAGATTTATCAGCAAAAACCCTACAAGCTAGAAGGGATTGGGGTCCTATCTTTAGCCTCTTTAAACAAAATAATTATCAACCAAGAATTTTGTATCCAGTGAAACTCAGCTTTATAAACGAAGGAAAGATAAAGTCTTTTTCAGACAAACAAATCTTGAGATAATTCACCACTACCAAGCCAGCACTACAAGAACTGCTAAACAGAGTCCTAAATTGTGAAACAAAACTTCAAAACACACCAAAATAGAACCTTCTTAAAGCATAAACATTGCAGGGCCTATAAAACAATAACACAATGGGGAAAAAATGTATTCAGGCAATAGTTAGCACTATGAATAGTATAGTACCTCACATCTCAATACTAACGCTAAATATAAATGGCCTAAATGCTCCACTTAAAAGATACAAAATGGTGGAATGGATAAGAATTCACCAACCACGTATCTGCTGTCTTCAAGAGACTCACCTAACACTAAGGACTCACATAAACTTAAGGTAAAGGGGTAGAAAAAGATACTCCATGCAAATGGATCCAAAAGCTAGCAGGAGTCACTATTTTTATATCAGACAAAAGAGACTTTAAAGCAACAACAGTTAAAAAAAAAAAAAGAAAGAAAACTAAAGAGAAACATTATGTAATGATAAAAGGACTAGTTCAACAGGAAACTATCACAATCCTAAATATATATGCACCTAACACTGGAACTCCCAAATTTATAAAAAATTACTACTAGACCTAAGAAATGAGATAGATGACAATAAAATAATAATGGAGGACTTCAATACTCCACTGACAGCACTAGACAGGTCATCAAGACAGACAGCCAACAAAGAAACAATGGACTTAAACTGTACCCTAGAACAAATGGACATAGCAGATATTTACAGAGCATTCTATCCAACTACTGCAGAATATACATTTTATTCATCAGTGCATGGAACATTCTCCAATATAGACCACATAATAGGCCACAAAACAAGTCTCAATAAATTTTTAAAAATTGGAATTATATCAAATACTCTCTCAGACCACAGTGAAATAAAACTGGAAATCAACTCCAGAATAAACTCTCAAAACCATACAAATACATAGAAATGTAATAACCTGCTCTTGCATGATTGTTGGGTCAGCAATGAAATCAAGATAGAAATTTAAAAATTATTTGAACTGAATGATAACAGTGACACAACATATCAAAACCTCTGGGATACAGGAAAAGTGGTGCTAAGAGGAAAGCTCATAGCATTAAATGCCTACATTGAAAAGTCTGAAAGAGCACAAGTAGACAATCTCAGAGTACACCTCAAGGAACTAAAGAAACAAGAACAAACCAAACCCAAACTGAGCAGAGAAAAAGAAATAAAGATCAGAGCAGACTAAACAAAATTGAAACAAAAAATACAAAAGATAAATGAAATAAAAAGCCAGTTCTTTGAAAAGATAAACAAAATTGATAGACCATTAGCAAGATTAACCAAAAAAAGAACAGAAAAGATTCAAATAAGCTCAATTACAAATGAAATGTGAGATATTACAACCGATACAACAGAAATACAAAGATCACTCAAGGCTGCTATGAACACCTTTATGCAAAAACTAGAAAATCTAGAGGAGATGGATAAATTCCTGGAAATATAGAACCCTCCTAGATTAAACCAGGAAAAAATAGAAATTCTGAACAGACAAATAACAAACAGTGAGATTGAAATGGCAAATTTTTAAATGGACAACAACAAAAAAGTCCAGTCCCAGATAATTCATAGCTGAATTCTAAAAGACATTCAAAGAAAAATTACTATCAATCCTACTGAAACTATTCCAAAAGATAGAGAAAGACAGACTCCTCCCTAAAGTATTCTATGAAGCCAGTGTCACCTTAATTCCCAAAACAGGAAAGGACATAACAAAAAAAAGAAAACTATAGACCATATGCCTGATAAATATAGATGCAAAAATTCTCTACAAAATACTAGCTAACTGAATCCAACAGTGTATCAAAAAGATAATCCACCATCATTAAGTGGGTTTCGTACCAGGGATGCAGGGATGATTTAGCATACACAAGTCAACAAATGCAATATGTCACATAAAAAGAATCAAAAACAAAATCATATGATCATATCAATAGATGCAGAAAAAGCATTTGACAAAATCCCGCATTCCTTTATGATTAAAACCCTCAGCAAAATTGGCATGGAAGGGCCATACCTTAAGGTAACAAAATCCATCTATGACAAATCCACAGCCAACATTATACTCACTGGGGAAAAGTTAAAAGCCTTCCAAGAACAGGAACAAGTCAAGGATGCCCACTCTCACCACTTCTATTCAACATAGTACTGGAAGTCCTAGCCAAAGCAATCAGACAAGAGAAAGAAATAAAGAGCATACAAATTGGTAAAGAGGAAGTCAAACTGTCGCTGTTCACCAATTATATGATTGTATACCTAGAAAACCCTAAGTACTCATCCAAAAAGCTTCTAGATCTGATAAATGAATTCAGTAAAGTATCGGGATATAAAATCAATGTACACAAATCAGTAGCACTGCTATACACCAACAGCAACCAAGCTGAGAATCAAATAAATAACTCAATCCCTTATACAAGAGCTGCAAAAAATAAATGAAATACTTCGGAATATGCCTAACCAAGGAGGTGAAAGACCTCTACAAGGAAAACTACAAAACACTACTGAAAGAAATCACGGATGACACACACAAATGGAAACACATCCATGCTCATGAATGGGTATAATCAGTATAATATAATCAATATTGTGAAAACAAACATAGTGCCAAAAGCAACTGACAAATTCAATGCAATTGTCATCAAAATACTATCATCATTCTTCAAAAAACTAGAAAAACAATCCTAAAAGTGGGATCCAGCAATCCCACTACTGGGTATCTACCCAGAGGGAAAGAAGTCATTATACGAAAATGATACTTGTACATGCATGTTTATAGCAGCACAATTTGCAATCAGAAAACATGGAATCAGCCCAAATGCCCCTCAATCAATGAATGGATAAAGAAAATGTGATAGATAGATAGATAGATAGATAGACTGTGAAATACTACTCAGTCATAAAAAGGAATAAAATAATGGCATCTGTCACAACCTGGATGGAATTAGAGACCATTATTCTAAGTGAAGTAACTCATGAATGGAAAACCAAACATTGTATGTTCTCACTTACAAGTGGGAGCTAAGCTATAAGGATGCAAAGGCGTAACAATGATACAATGGACTCTGGGGACACGGGGAAGAGCGGGGGTGGTTGAAGGATAAAAGACTGCATATCAGGTACGGTGTACACTGCTTGGGTGATGGGTGCACCAAAATCACAGAAATCACCACTAACGAGCTTATCCGTGTAACCAAAACAAAAATCACCTATTCCCAAAAAAACTATTGAAATAATAAAAAATTATTTTTTAATTTAAAAAACAAAATAATGATGTTTAAAAAGCTCATTGAGATACAAGAAAATACAGAACAATAATACAAAAAATCAAAATAAATTCAGGATATGAATGAGAAATTTTCCAAATAGATAGCATAAAAAAGAGTCAAATGTAAATTCTGGAACTGAAGAATTCATTAAATGCAATATGAAACACATTTGAAAGCTTCAACATTAGATGTAACCAGGCAGAAGAAAAAATTTCAGAACTTGAAGATAAGTCATTTTAAATAAACCAGGCAGAAAAAAATACAGAAAAAAAAGAATTTAAAATAATGAACAAAGCTTATGTGACATATAGAACACTGTCACATGACTAAATACTCAAATTTTCAGTATCCTGGAGGAAAGAGAAAGTGAAAGGTTAGAAAACCTATTTAACAAACCAGTAGCTGAAAACAGTCCAAGTCTAGCAAGAGATTAGACATCCAGATTAAACTTTCCACTTAAAATAGATAGCCTGGCTGAATGGATTTTAACAAACATGACCCAACTACTGGCTCCTACAACAAAATCATCTCACCTATAAAGACATATAGACTGAAAGTGAAGGGACAGAAAATGATATTCCATGCAAATGGAAACCAAAAATGAGCAGGAATAGCTATACTTAGATAAAAGAGAGTTTAAATCAAAAACAGTAGAAAGAGACAAAGAAGGTCATTATGTAATGATAAAGGAATCGATCCAGCAAGAGGATATGACAGTTCTAAACATATATTCACCCAACACCAGAGCACCAGCATATATAAGGTAAATACTATTAGACCTAAAGGGAGAGATAAGCTCCAATACAACAACAGTTGAGGACTTCAACACCCCACTGTCATCATCTAGATGAGAGATCATAAGACAGATCATCTAGATAGAAAATTAACAAAAAAAAATCGGATTTACACTGCACATTAGACCAAATTTTCCTCACAGATATTTACAGAATATTTCACCCACAGCTACAAAACACATTCTTCTCATTAGCACACAGAACATCCTCTAGGAGAGACCATATATTAGGACACAAAACAAGTCCCCCAAAATTTTTTAAATTAAAATTATATCAACCAGCTGCTAAGACCACAGTGGAATAAAACTAGAAATCAATAATAAAATGAACTTGGGAAACTATTAATACGTAAAAATTAAAAACATGCTCCTGAATGACCACTGGGTCAAGGATGAAGTTAACGAGGAAGTAAGAAAATTCCTTGAAACAAATGAAAAGCAAAAATCAACATACCAAAACCTATGAAACACAGCAAAAGTAGTGCTAAGAGGGAAGTTTCTAGCAATAAATGCCTACATCAAAAAGTAGAAAGATTCCAAACAAGCAATCTAACGGATGCACCTCAAAGAATTAGAAAAGCAAGAATAAACCAACCAAAAATTAGTAGAAGTAAAAAAATAAAAATAAAAATCAGAACAGAACTAAATGAAATAGAGGTGAAAAAGCTACAGTTAATGATATCAAAAGTTATTTTTTGGAAGGATAAACAAACTCAATAAACCACTAGCTAGACTAACCAAGAAAAAAAAAGCAGAAGTCCCAAATAAACAAAATCAGAATGGAAAGGAAACACTACAACTGATACCAAAGAGATACAAAAGATCATCAGAGACTGTTAGGAACAACTATATGCTGACAAACTGGAAAACCTACAAGAAATGGATGAATTCTGGACACATACAATCTACCAATATTAAATTAGAAAGAAATTAAAAACTTGAACAGACCAATAACAAGTAATGAGATTGAATTGGTAATATAAATCTTCCAACAAAGAAAAGTTCAGGAATGATGGCTTCACTGCTGAATACTACCAAACTTTCAAAGGAGAACTCACACCAATTCTCCTCAAACTATTCCAAAAACTTGAAGAGGAGGAGACTCCTTCTAACTCATTCTACGAGAGATATCAAAAACAGATAAGGATGCAACAACAACAACAAAAACTACAGGCCAATACCCTTGATGATCATAGATGCAAAATCCTCAGCAAAATACTAGCAAATTGAATCCAACAACACATCAAAAAGATAAACACCACAATCAAGTGGGATTTGTCCCAGGGATACAAGGATGGTTCAATATATATAAATCAAAAAACGTGATACATCACATTAACAGAATGAAGAACAAAACTCATACGATCGTCTTAATAGATGCAGAAAAAGCATTTGACAAAATTCAACATAACTTTCTTATAAAAACTCTCAGTAAACCAGGCATTAAAGGAACATTCCTCAACATAATAAAGGCCACATATAACAAACACACAGCTAACATTATACTAAGAGCGAAAAAGCTGAAAGCCTTTCTTCTAAGAACTGGAACAAAACAAGAATGCCCACTTTTACCACTCCTATTCAACATAGTACTACAAGTCCTGCTCAGAACGATCAGACAAGGGAAAGAAAAAGCATCCAAATTGCAAAAGAGGAAATCAAATTGTTCCTCTTTGCAGATAATACAATCTTATGTCTAGAAAAATCCTAAAGACTCCACCAAAAAACTCTTAGATACAAATAAATTTTGTGAAGTTACAGAATACAAAATTAGCATACAAAAATCAGTAGCATTTTCTACACACCAATAATGAAATACTTGAGAATAAAATCAAGAAGGCAATTCCACTTACAATGGCTACACAAAAAGTAAAATAAAACCAAGGCATGGTGGTTCACACTTGTAATTCCAGCACTTTGGGAAGCCAAAAAGGATTGCTTGTGGGCAGAAGTTCAAGAACAACCTGGCCAACATAGAGAGGTGCCATCTCTACAAAAAACAAAAAAATTTAATTTAGCCAGGCATGCTGGTGTCATGAACTTGCAGTTCTAGCTACTCAAAAGGCTAAGGTAGGAGTATCGCTTGAGCCTAGGAGATCAAGGCTGCAGTGAGCTATGATAGCACCATGGAACTCCAGCCTGGGTGACAGAGCAGGACATTTGAGTCACTTTCTCAAAATGTATCAAATGGGACTATATTAAACTAAAAAGTTTCTGCACAGCAAAGAAAACAATCAACAGAGTGAAGAGACAACCTGTTAATGGGAGAAAATATTTGCAAACTATTCATCTAACTAGGGACTACTATCCAGTATATACAAAGAATTCAAACAACTCAATAGTTAAAAATCATAATAATAATCCCATTAGAAAGTGAGTAAAAGGCATGAATAGACATTTCACAAAAGAAGACATACAAAGGGCCAACAGGTATATGCGTGGGGATTTCTTCCCACCAGCAACCAGTCAATTTTCCAGCAGATTATTCAGCTAGGTGTCCTCTTATTCAATCCAATTCTGACACTATCTACTCATAGATTGTATCAGATCCCATAAGGTAAAGGCTCAGTTTCACAAGACTGTGTCCACTTCAGACACAAGTCACATTTCCTAGGACCTCCTGCTTGGGTTTCATTAATTTTCTAGAGTGGCTCAGAGCACTCAGGGAAACCCTTTGCTTATGTCTACTAGTTTATTAATAAAGCATATAATAAATGATACAGATAAATGGACAGATGAAAGACAGGGCAAGGCACGTGGGAAGGGGCATGGAGCCTTCATGTCCTCTCCAGGCATACCACCCTCTAGAAACCTCCACATGCTCAGCTATCCAGAAGCTCCTGAGCCTAGTCCTTTTAGGTTTTTATGAAAGCTTCATTACATAAGCATAATTGATTAAATCACCATTGGTGATCAACTCAACTCTCAGTCCTTTGCCCCTCACTTCTCCCTAAAAGTGGGGAGCTGGAGCTGAAAGTCCCAACCCTCTAGTCATGCCTTCATGTCCTTTTGCCAACCAGCCCCCACCTGAAAATATCTAGGGACTTAAGACACTTTTATCACTCTGGAGATCCCAACGGGTTTAGGAATAGTATGTCTGGACTTGGGGACCAATACAAAATATGTATTTCATAATGCGACAGCCTCATGCAGCCAAAGAACTTTGAAAAGAGCAAAATTCTTTAGACCGTATCATGCTGTGTTGACGCAAAGCAGCAAACATAAGAGGTAATATTTGCTCATTTTTGCTTAAACCCCTATCTGTGATGAAATGCAGTTCTCCGGAAGATGCTTTGAAGACAAAACAGGATAGAACACACGCTGCCTCCACATCTCTTGCCTGAGTCACTATATTTCTTAAAAAAGAAATGACTCTGGCCCTTGTCTTTACTTACACATAAGATAACATCTGCCAAGGTTAGGGATTAGGCCCCTGCAAACTATAATCAGATGTGCTCTTGTACTCATTTGATGTGATTTTGCATGTGCCAAATCCCCAACACCTGTATAAGCAATGGACTAAACATTGCTTTAGAGGTGTCTGACAGAACCTCTCTGAAAGCCTCCTCCCAGCATATGTGCCTCAGTTTATAGACCTCGGTAAGATTTCTAAATAAAACAAATTTTAATTCTTTAAAAGCTTGCTTGTGGTTTTCTTTAGTCAATGATCACGTCACATGTTTTTATCTGCATGCATTCAGACACATGTAGGCTGTACTTTGCCTGTTGCTTCTCGATTTTGCCAGAAAAACACTACCTTGGGAGCCCCCGTCTCTCTCAAAGAGAACAGAAATGAGCAGTGGTCAACTATTTTCCCAAATAGTAAGAAATAAGAGGACAAGTGACCAGCTCTGGGCTTCATCTCTCTGGAATCCTGAGGAACTCGAGGCTTGTTAATACCATAAACACTGAGTATTCCTGAAACAAGGAAAAATACTTTCAAATTTTTTAAGGTAAATATGGCCTATAACGTTGAAGACTAAAAACATGAATAGTAAGCCATTCTAGGCTCACATCTTTTTTTCAAATAAGCAGAGGGTGTGAGTACACTTGTACCTCAGTATCTGTAGGGAGTTGGTTCCAGGACCCCTACAGATACCAAAATCCACAGATGCTCAAGTCCCTGATAGAAAATGGTGTAGTGTTTACATAAAACCTATGCACATCTTTCTGTATGCTTTAAATCATCTCTAGGTTACTTATAATACCTAATAAGTGTAAATGCCATGTAAATAGTTGTTACACTGTATTGTTTAGGGAATAATGACAAGAAGAAAGTCTGTATTCATATTCAGCATAGACTTGACCACCCTTTTTTTCCTGAATATTCTCAATCTGCTGTTGGTTGAATCCGTGGATGTGGAACTCCCAGATATGGAGGGCCAACTATTTTGTGTCCTAGAGGCAATGGATTATGCGTTGACCTCATTTTAAGGGTTAAGCAAAGAGAGCAGGATGAATGGCTTTGGGAGACCCTAACACCTCCATCAAGGGAAGTGTTTCCATTCATGAATACTAGGTGGGATACTGCAGGAGGGTTAATCACAAGGCTCGGTGGTTGGATCATCGAGATACCTTCCAGAACTGTTAAGAGTAGAAATCAAATATTTGTGATATCACATGTCATGTAGCCTATGGATAAAAAGAAATCAATTACTAATACAACCAACAACATGGATACATCTCAAAAACATTATGCAAAGGGGAAGTAGCCAGTCACAAAAGAATACATACTATGTGAGTCCATTTGTATGAAGTCCAACAGACTGAACTAATATTTGGTTGCCTCTGGAGTGGGGATGCACACAAGAGATGATATTCATTGGGAAAGGGCATAAGGGGACTCTCCAGTGATAAAAGCTGTCCTCTATCTTGATTGCGTTGTTGAAATATGGAGATATACATTTGAGATCTGTGTACTCTATGTATTAGAACACTTTCTGCTGTTCAATGGCTCCATCCAATCTATTTATGTCAACAGATTGGTATCAAATAAAACAGCACCTGTTATTTTATTATTAAACGCTTTACAGTTCAAAAGTCTCCTCTCCAACTTATTTTGTGCAAGCCTTTCTTTGGCCCTGATGTTCCAGCTGCACTGGCCTCCCTGAACTCACCATGTGCTTTCCAGCCTCAGGACCCTTGAATGTGCTATTTCTACATCTGGATTGGTTCTTACTTCTGGTTTTCCATAGCTGGGTCTCACTCATCCTTCCAGTCTTATAACTGAAATATTTTATCTTCAGATTACTTGTCCCCACCTCTTGTACATTTCCTTCATTCCACTGTCTTACTTTGCAATTATCTATTTATTCATTTACTTAATGAATGGTAAGCTGGTCTCTTTTTAACAGTGAATCTTTAGTGCTTAACCATACCACATATCTCATTATTTACTGAAAAAAGAAATATGTTAGTCAACATGTGCGTCAGGGCATAAATTTTGTAACCTAGTTTTAGTGACTAAATTGCATAATTCATCCCTGAGTCAGGCATCAGCAGCCTTGTTTTTCTCCCCCGGGCCAATGAAGATACACAGGCTTTCCACGATGCAGGTGAGGGAGGACGTGGACTTGAGAATTGTGAGGCTTGAGGAAGCCTCAGAGATCACCTACCATAACAGGAAACCAAGGATTTGGAGGGAACAATCTTGTCGCAGAGCACACAGAAAGATCAGGGCCTGGTTTGAATCTTATCTCTGCCCCAACCACTTGTGTGACTTTGAGAAAGTGAAGATCTTTTTTGTGCATTGGTTTCCTCATCTGTAAAATAGGGATATAATTTTACCTGCCTCAGAAGATTGTAGTGAGGATTAAATGAGGTGGTAAAACTACAATGTTTAGGACAGTAAATTGTATGTAATATAATATTAATAAATATTAGCCATTATTAATATTATTTTGCCCTGAACTCTAGTCCAGCAATCTTTCTACTTCTCTATGTCACTTCTATAGTAGACACGTAGCATACAATAGATGCCAAATAAATATTTGTTACATAAATGAACAATGCTCATCCATAATGGTGACTCTAAAACATAAAAAACAAAATTTTCCTCTGATTCTTTTGCTCAAGAAAAAATAAATAAAGAGAGCAAATGCTTTAAAAGAACGGCATTTAGGTTGGGCGTGGTAGCTCATACCTGTAATCCCAGCACTTTGGGAGGCCGAGGCAGGTGGATCACCTGAGGTCAGGAATTCAAGCCCAGCCTGGCCGACAGGTGAAACCCTGTCTCTAAATGCAAATCAAAACTACAATGAGATACTGTCTCACACCAGTTAGAATGGCAATCATTAAAAAGTCAGGAAACAACAGTGCTGGAGAGGATGTGGAGAAATAGGAATACTTTTATACTGTTGGTGGGACTGTAAACTAGTTCAACAATTGTGAAAGACAGTGTGGCAATTCCTCAAGGTTCTAGAACTAGAAATACCATTTGACCCAGTGATCCCACTACTAGGTATACACCCAAAGGATTATAAATCATGCTGCTATAAAGACACATGTACACTTAAGTTTATTGTGGCGCTATTCACAATAGCAAAGACTTGGAACCAACCCAAATGTCCATCAATGATAGACTGGATTAAGAAAATGTGGCACATATACACCATGGAATACTATGCAGCCATAAAAAAGGATGAGTTCATGTCCTTTGTAGAGACATGGATGAAGCTGGAAACCATCATTCTGAGCAAACTATCTCAAGGACAGAAAACCAGACACCACACATTCTCACTCATAGGTGGGAATTGAACAATGAGAACACTTGGACACAGATCCGGGAACACCACACACCGGGGCCTGTCATGGGGTTAGGGGGAGGGGGGAGGGATAGCATTAGGAGATAAACCTAATGTAAATGATGAGTTAATGGGTGCGGCACACCAACATGGCACATGTATACATATGTAACAAACCTGCACTTTGTGCACATGTACCTAGAACTTAAAGTATAATAATAATAAAAAAAAGAACCCATCTCTACTAAAAATACAAAAAATTAGCCGGGCGTGGTGGTGGATACCTGTAATCTCAGCTACTCGGGAGGCTGAGGCAGGAGAACTGCTTGAACCCAGGAGGCGGAGGTTACTGTGAGTTGAGATCATGCTACTACACTCCAGGCTGGGCAATAAGAGTAAAACTCCATCTCAAAAAAAAAAAGACTGATATTTATTAGTGTATTCTTTACTTGTCTGTAAAATGCTCTTATGCAGAAGAACTCTTCTTTCATGACAGGGATTAATGCAAAAGTGAAATATAAGGCAACACAGTATTGCACAGGCTGAGAATCTAGAATTTCAAGGAACAGTGGACATCATCTAGATTAATAGTTCTCAACTGTGGTGCCAGGTATACTCTCCCAAAGCTATGTTATACATACATGTGCAGTCGGCTGAAATCCCTTGCTAGTCTGAGGCTCCAGACTCTCTGGGAGCGAGGCCCAGATTTCAGTCTTGGTCAGAGAGCTCCAAATGACTATTGCGCAACCAGGTTTGAAAACTGATCTAGTCTAATGCTCTTATTTTATAAAGGAAACCTTGGGCCCAGAGATGAAAATGGACTTGCATAAGATGGCGAAGGACATTAGAAGACTTTCCAAAGTAAACATTTTCTTCTCCAAAGTCACGGTCCAGATCTGTTCTCACAACCCTAAAATAGTTGTCATGATTAATGGTGTGCTGGTAAACCAGCAATCCAGAAAAAAAAAAGACTCTGATTTGTACTATTTGCCAATTTCCATGGTATAAATACTACCACTATGGTTAATTTCATGCTACTAATGTTTAAATAAGCAGCTCACAAAATTCATGTGTGTTTACTAATCAGATCTCAAGGGCGGGTACATGCTGGCTCCAGAACACTGCTGTGACCATCGCCCATCTGCATCAGTATTACATCAGAAACCCTAGTCCTGTCTGAGACTGACTGAATCCAAATTATTACAATTGCAACCCAGAATTCTGACTTTCTAAGAAGCAACCTTAATAAAACTCATACAAGCCAAAGTTTGAGCACCATGCTGCATGGAATAATGCAGCAGTCTAATGGGTACCCTGGATAGTCATGAGTTGATCCTATGAACCAACAGGAGGACCTTATCTAATGTGGTTACCATCTCATCATGGACAACCCAGCGCCCATGCCACCTTGTGCACAGTGATGGAAGCATAGCATTGTGTTTGACTAATGAGGCCCCGATTTATTTTGACAGGAAGACAGATGTCAGCTTTCCGAAGAAAGTGTCAAGCATTTGTCCCTTACAAGGACTGGGAAAAAAGAGCACACATTTTCCCTGTTGCCCTGCCCTTGACATATTTATAACATCCCAGGACTGGCCCTGACCATCCTCTCCCAAGTAACGGAATGTCAAGATGACTGCAGGGATTATGCTGTGAGTGGAAAAACATTATAGTAAGCCGAGGTGATCATCAGTCTCCCTGAGCTAAAATAATCACAGGCTTCTTTTTATTAGTGACACCTGTCCTACTCTCAGGCACCTTACATCCTCAAATCCTGAATAGAGTTAAGAGATTGGGCAGGCCTGGCCTATTACTCTCCTTACTTCCACCGGACATAAGACATGCTTTACATAATCCTGGATTTTTTATACCAATCAAATACTATGAACGTCATCAAGCTGAATAGTGACCATAACCCCAAATTCATGGATGCCCTGAACTCTAATCCAGACTGAACCACCCTATTCCCAGTTAGAAAACTTGATTAATCTTGATGAGCTTGGTTGGATCTCCAGAAGATATTAGGAATATAGAGTCAGCTGGTAGGCAGATGTTGTATCAGTCCATGAGCATCATGCCAGGTAGGTGGCACACTCTGACTTCTTGTCACTTCTACGATCCAAAGAGAGCATCTCACTTTGTCACTGAAAATGTAGAGTTTCTGCACCTGAATTAAGGCCAAGGGGAAAAAATAAAGGTACAAGCCCTGAGATCTTCCATCATCTGCACATCACACTGTGATGTGGTGAAAATCCTGGGGAGATCCTCAACGTTCACTGCTCACCGCCAAACCCCGACTCATGCTCTCACTAGCTCATACTGCAGTCACACTTCCAAATAAGAAGAGCTACCACCAGCTCATCAATGGAAAATTGTGCTGAATTATTGCTGCGTGGGAATAAAAATACCTCTCCCAATAGCATCTTCTCTCATGAAACAAAGCAAAGCCCTTCCCTCAACTATTATCCTTTCAGTGAGACAACATAGACCCCACTTGCATGGGAAATGTGGAAGAGGTTGCCATAAATGTAAAAGTTAGAGAGGGACCATTAAATAAGATTCCTTTATGGTTAAGTGATTTCAGCATAACATGTAAACACAGGTGACACAAAGTTGAAGAACAAAGAAGCAAGGCTAGCTTCGGTCAGATAGAAGCTTGCATAACCATTAAGACTTGATTCCATGACTTAGGACAAATTCACTGTGAATCATTAAGAAAATGTATAATTGCTAAAGGATGGAAAGTGGGGTCAAAAGAATGTCAGGGGGCTGGAAAAAAATAATTATAAACAATAGAGATATGTATACCCACTCTGGTAGGCTTCAAACTTGGCTAAAACTAACTTTCCTACTATACAGTTGACATAGAAATGAAGAATTTTCAAACCAGAATGTCCTTTAAAAGTACAATAGCCAGTGTAGAAAGTGTAGTGCTTTTAAAGCCATTTCTAGATCTAAAAACACATTGTTTTTTCATTCAGAATAATTATTTAAAAATAATACAACTTGGAGCTCAATAACACAAGGATCACCTACTGAGTGATTACTTTGAACCAGACACTAATCTGAGTGCTTTCTATGTATTATCTCATTTAATCCTCATAACATTCCTGTGAGGCAGTCACTACCATCGTCCCCTTTTTACAGATGGAGAAACAGGCATAAAGAGATGAAGTGTTTTCTAGGATCACACAGCTGGTCTGTCATAGAGCAGGACACAGGAAGAACTGCCCTGTTTAAAGCAGAGGAGAGGGCAGGGGTCTGCAGTCCTGCCACTGATCCTTCCCACGGTACAGATGACCCTGTTTGAAAACCACTAATAAGAAAAACAGAAAAGAAATAGAATTACTTAAGGTCACGCCAGGATAAAGTGTGACAAACATGAATATTTTCATGTGTATTTAGCTTTAAGAAAAAAAAAGGTTGGCTGGGCACAGTGGCTCATGCCTGTAATCCCAGCACTTTGGGAGGCTGAGGCAGGGAGGATTGCTTGACCCCAAGAGTCTGAGACCAGCCTAGGCAACATAGGGAGACCCCATCTCTACAAAAAATCAAAAACTTAGCTGGGCATGATAATGTGCACCTGTAGTCCCAGGTGCTTGGGAAGCTGAGGTGGGAGAATCACTTGAGCCCAGGAAGTGAAGGCTGCAGTGAGCCGTGACCATGCCACTGCAAGATTCTGAGGGGAAAAAAAAAGAGAAAAAGGAGAGAGAGAGAAGAGAAAGAGAGAGAGAGAGATGAAAGAAAGAAAGAAAGAAAGAAAGAAAGAGAAAGAAAGAGAGGAAGAAAGAGAAAAAGGAGGGAGGGAGGGAGGGAAGGAAGGAAGGAAGGAAGGAAGGAGGAAGGAAGGAAGGAAGGAAGGAAGGAGAGAGAGGAAAGAAAGAAAGAAAGAAAGAAAGAAAGAAAGAAAGAAAGAAAGAAAGAAAGAAAGAAGGAAAGAGAGAAAGAGAAAGAAAGAAAGAGATAGAAAGAAAGAAAGAGAGAGAGAGAAAGAAAGAAGGAAGGAAGGAAGGAGGGAAGGAAGGAAGGAAAGAGAGAGAGAGAGAGAGAGAGAGAAGAAAGAAAGAAAGAAAGAAAGAAAGAAAGAAAGAAAGAAAGAGGACCTGGGAGCCAGAAACAGAAGCAGAAATCAGTGATCAAAGCCCAGTCGAAAGGTGAAAATAGATGCCATGGAGATTCTGGAGTTTGTCAGCCTACACTGCTCCACAGAGCTAGGGGCTGGCCTTCTGTTGCCCCCACCTGTTAACAATGACCTTGAGCCTGTGTGAAGCCAGAGAGTGGGAAATTTGCTCCCTGCAGAAAGCCTGCAGGCTGGAAGGGTTGATGTTCTGTCAAAAAAGAATTGGAAAACTTCCTTTGATAGTCTGAGAAGACCCTGAAGAAGCTTTGCCTCTATTAGAGGACTTTTAAGGAAAAATTGAACACCCAGGCCTGCACCTTGAGAAAGTACTGTGCATTGTCCAGGAACCCCATTCAGAGAAGTTAGTGACAAAAACTGGTTTCTGGATGTTGATTCTCTAAGAATACAACAGAAACAATGGCAAAAACAACTCTTTAAGGATATTTTCACAGTGTAGGGTTCACAAGAAGCCCATTTTCTTAAAACATTGAAAAGTAGTCATATACTGCATAATGACATTTTGGTCAATGACAAGCCATATATATGACAGTGATCCCATAAGATTATAATGGAGCTGAAAAATCCCTATCACCTAGTGACATCTTGATGATCCTGACCCTGTGTAGGCCTAGGCTAATGTGTGTGTTTGTATCTTTGTTTTTTAACAAAAAAGTTTCAAAAATTAAAAAAAGTAAATAATTTTAAAAATAGAAAAAAGTCTTATAGAATAAGTGTATTAGTCCATTTCCACATTACTATAAAGAACTACCGAGACTGGATAATTTACGAAGAAAAGAGTTTTAATTGACCCACAGTTCCACAGGCTTAACAGGAAGCATGACTGGGAGTCCTCAAGAAATTTACAATCATGGCAGAAGGCAAAGGGTAAGAAAGCACCTTCTTCACTAGGTGGCAGGAGAGAGAATGAGCAACAGGGAGAAGTGCCACACACTTTAAAACCATCAGATCTTGTGAGAATTCACTCACTATCATGAGAACAGTAAGTGGAAATCTACCCATATGATCTAATCCCTTCCCAGCAGGTGCCTCCCCCAACACTGGGGATTACAATTGAACTGAGATTTGGGTGGGGACATGGAGCCAAACCATATTGATAAGGATATAAATAAAGAAAATATTTTTGTACAGCTTACAATGTGCTTGTGCATTCAGCTAGGTGTTATTACAAAAGAATCAAGAAGTTTTAAAAAATTAAAGATTATAAAGTTAAGAAGTTATAATAAACTAGTTATTATTGAAGAAAGAATTTTTTAATAAATTTAGTGTAGCCTAACTATACAGTGTTGATCTCAGCTCACTGTAACCTCCGACTTCTGGATTCAAGCAATTCTCCTGCCTCAGCCTCCCAATTAGCTGAGATTACAGGCATCCACCACCACGCCCAGCTAATTTTTTCTACAGCAGTATACAGTAATGTTCTGGGCCTTCACATTCACTGACGCAACCCGAGCAACTTCCATTCCTGCAATATCTATTCATTGTAAATGCCCTATACAAATGTACCATTTTTTATCTTTTATACTGTATTTTTGCTGTACCTTTTCTATGTTTAGATAGATAAATACTTACCATTATGTTACAATTGCCTATTCAGGACAGTAACATCCTGTATAGGATTGTAGCTTAGTAGCATTAGGTTATATTATATAATCTAGGTACGCAGTAGGCTATACCACCTAGGTTTGTGAAAGTACACTCTATGATGTTCACACAACAAGAAAATCATCTAATGACTCGTTTCTCAAGAATGTACTCCAGAGTTAAGCAACGCATGACTATAGTTCAAAGTAGTTCACAGTTAAAACAGACACAAATCAAATAAAGAAATTAAACACCAAGAGAAAAAGAAACAGCAGATGCAACTAACCAGTGAATTAGCACTGCAAGAATGAGAAATTAAAAAACTACAAATGAAAGAGATAGAATAAGCATGTTAAAAGGTAAACTTCATAGTAAGTGTTCTTATCACAACTGTTTTTAAAAAAGGAGAAAAAACACAGACTAAACTGCAAAGAAATGACTATTAAGCTGACAGTAAAATTCTAATAAACAAAATTAGAAACAAAAAGAGAATGGAATTATACAGGCACCACAAGTAAATGGTATTGGGCAACAATTTGTATACACTTTTAAATGTACAAAGCCATACTGTTAAATATTTATGAACATGCACAGATTTAATAAGATCATCAGAATATGGACAGGACAGAGATCACTTACATCAGAAGAGAAAATGCCTCTAGGGTGGAAGGAAGGGGAGTGTGATCAAGAAGGGTTGTAAAGGAGACCTCAACTGTATCTGAAACCTATTTCCTTTAAATAAGTACACACGGCCGGGCGCGGTGGCTCAAGCCTGTAATCCCAGCACTTTGGGAGGCCGAGACGGGCGAATCACGAGGTCAGGAGATCGAAACCATCCTGGCTAACACGGTGAAACCCCGTCTCTACTAAAAATACAAAAAAATTAGCTGGGCGAGGTGGCGGGCGCCTGTAGTCCCAGCTACTTGGGAGGCTGAGGCAGGAGAATGGCGGGAACCCGGGAGGCGGAGCTTGCAGTGAGCTGAGATCCGGCCACTGCACTCCAGCCTGGGGGCAGAGCGAGACTCTCTCAAAAAAAATAAATAAATAAATAAATAAGTACACACACTCACATGCACACACACAGAGACACACAAACACATCTGTATACAAAATATTCTTAAATGTCAACACGAAAAAGCAAGTCCTGTCACCTTCAAAGATGTAAGATCCCCATAGCCACCTTGGCCAAGCTCCATAACATATCTACTTCATTAGAATGTCTGCTCAATGCTTTCAATACTTGTTTTCAACTGCTATTGCTGTAGAATTACTTGCTGAAGCTGGAAACTCCTTGCTTTCATGACAAGCAAGTTGGTTTCCCATGTGTGGATCAGAAGTCAGCTTCATGACGCGATTTCACTCTCAATATACTGCCTGTGTGGCCAGTAGAAGATTTTAGGGGTAATATACCAGCACAGGGAGAGAACCTATGTGGAAGAGGATGGAGATTTCAGCAAAGGCTGAATTTCTTCTCAGAACCCTGACACCAAAGGAACACAGACGAAGAGTGACACCCAGTGGCCAGGCAGAAGGCAGAGTGCAGAGACTTCAGCTCCCTGGCTGCTTGCTTCTGTGGAGTTGGGTCATTCCTCTAAGCTCAAAATCCATCTTTCGGTTGTGATTCAAGGAGCTCTGATATCTGGAGAGTGCTTTTGGGGATATGCAAGGAGCCGGTTCCCCTCTTCTCCTTGTGCCACCCCACCCTGTTTTCTGGCTCATTTTCCCCTTCTGTACCAAATGTGCAATCTCTGTTGCGTTGCGTCCAACAAGTGGCCAGGCACAGGAGAATGTTGTAGTCCACCTCACACAGCACGGGGGACACTGCTCTTCAGTGTGAGAGGACCCATTACAGCTAAGCCAGTGAAAATGTGATGACTGAATTAATTCAGTAGTGCTGACTTACTGTCATTTGAGGTAAATTAGCGTGAGGTGCAGAAGTCCAAATATAAGTTATGAAAATGACACCTGTCCCCAATATCCTATTAAAACTGCCTCTCCAGATCACCACCCACAATGGCAATGACAAAAACAACCATAATAAGAGCTAGTGCCTGTGGATCATACACACACACACACACACACACACACACACACACACACACTGTGCCAGGCACCATTCTAAGGGCTTTGTATGTATTATTAACTCATTTAAACTCATGGCAAGTGCTAACATTCTACACATTTTACAAATGAGAAAACTGAGGCATGGAGAGTTAAATGTATGTGTCTAAAGACACAGAGTTGGTAAGCCAGTGGAGGCACAGGCTGCACTCACATGGTCACGAGTGTCTTTTGGGCAGCCGGACTCTGGAACTCTGTAAGCCATTTAGCTACTGTGCTTGTGGATGACCTCCCAGTGGCCGGCCCTGAAGGCCTTTCCTCAGTTGGCTCTGCTGTGCCTCTCTGAGGACAGCACCAGTGTCAGCCCCCACCTCTCCCATGGCTCGCGTCTTCCTCGCTGTGGCTCTTTTGTCTCCTCTCTGTGTTCTCTCTTCCTCCACTCTGTAAACGGAGACTTCCTCCATGTTTCTTCCCACTTCCTGTGTTCCATTATCTTTGTTCTCTCTCCCTTTCACTGGAACCTCTCACCAGAACTCATTGGATTTAATGTCAGGATTTAAAATCACCAGGGCATTTAACCAAAGCTCACTGGGTTTTTGATGTCAGGATTCTGAGGTTCCAGAGGGAAGTTCTTGGGTTCAGCCCCTTCACCCCTGGGGTCCTCACGTCCCCCTGCGGTAACATGATTGGGTGGTTCAGAGCAATGTTCTCACCTTGGCTGCCCACCAGCCCCACCTCAGGAGCTTTTATCGTTATTGCTGTCCTGGCCTCACAGACCGTTTAGATGACAGCCTCTGATTGTAGAATTTCTATTTCTTCCTTTAATTTTCTCAATTGCTTCTTTGTATATTTTGAGAGCTTGTTTAGAGGTCCTATCAGCACAGCTACTGGTATACCCTTGACCCAAGACTGGTCCTCCTCTATCAGGGATGGTCATCCTCTTCTACCAAGCACACAGCTCCAGGAGGGATGCACGTCAAGTGGTGAGGGAGGAAGGGGACTCATGCCTAGCCAGCCAGCTCAGCTGAATCAACCCTGGTGATCAATGGGGTGATAGATGTCATAGCCAGATTGCCCTCACATCCTCTTTTTATATTTTGAACATCTATTATTCGGCACATGCCTTCATGATTATATGTCTTCTGGGGTATTAATATAGCCACTTTAACCTTCTTGTGCTCTACAGTTTTATATCTTTTTCAATCTATTTGCTTTTAACCTATCTTTATGCTTAAATTATAACTTCTGAATAGCATATAATTGAATCTTACTCTTTAAAAATAAATTCTGATAGACTGTCTATTTTGATTAGAGAGCTGTTTCACACTCTTCTGACCTCCATGATTTCTGATGAGAAGTCAGAGATCTTTGCAATTGATATTCTGTTTTATGTAATGCGTCTTTTTCTCTGGCTCTTTCAATATCTTCTCTTTACCTTTAGTTTTCAACAATCGACTATGATGTGGCTAGGTGTACTCTTCTTCTGATTTATCCTAAGCTAGAGTTTACTGAGATTCTTAAGAATTTGTACCTTTCAAAAGAGTATCTACCAGGCACGGTGGCTCATGCCTGTAATCCCAGCATTTTGAGAGACCGAGGCGGGTGGATCACCTGAGGTCAGGAGTTCGAGGCTAGCCTGGCCAATGTGGTGAAACCCCGTCTCCACTAAAAATACAAAAATTAGCTGGGTGTAGAGGCAGGCGCCTGTAATCCCAGCTACTCAGGAGGCTGAGGCGAGAGAATCACTCGAACCCAAGAGTCGGAGGTTACAGTGAACCGAGATCATGCTATTGCATTCCAGCCTGGGCAACAAGAGTGAAACTCCATAAAAAAAAATAAAATCTACTCAATTCTATCTCTCCTCTCATCTTGGGGTTCCAATTACACAATGTTAGATCTTTCATTCTCTATTCATTGTTTAAAAATTTGTGTTTTCCTCTTCAGATTGTATAATTTCTATTGATCCATCATCAAGTTCACTGAATCTTTCTTCTATTATTTCTATTCAGCTCATAAATGACGTGGTGAATTTTGATTTTAGAGATTGTATTTTGCATTTGAAAGTCTCCACTTGGGTTATGTTTGTAGTTTTTTGGTTTATGTTTATCTACCATTATTTTGAATACATTTTATTTGTTGAAAGTATATTTTTCTTCGCTTCAACCAAAATAATTACAATAGCTGTTTTTCAAATTCCTATCTGTTAGTTGTGGCTTATGGACCATATCAGGATTGGTCTTAGTTGATTTCCTCTTCTCTTAAGATTTTCCTGATCTTCATATGTCAAATAGTTTTAGATTGTTTTCTGGATATTCTGGATATTATGTTGTAAAGACTGATGATTCTGTTATATTCCTCTGAAAAGTTGTTTGTGTTTTCTTTTGCTAGGATATTACAGTTTGTTTAGACTCAAACTGTAAGCTCTGCCTCATGAGTGTTAATTCAAATTTAAGTTCAGGGTTTTTCCCCATGGGTAAGGCACTAGGAGTATCCCTCCATATGAATTTGGGGGAGAGGGGTCAACCAGAGACAGAAAGAGTTTATACACAGAATTTGGAGCTGTCCTTCTCTGGTTCTCTCCTTCCTATAGTTTACTCCTCACTTTCTAGTAACTGATTGCTCCAGACTCTGTCCTCTGATATTTTAGGTCACAATCACTGTAGCTGTTCTGTCAGAATTTTAGTCACCCTATGTGAGGCAATGAGTTTGATAGCCTGCTGTCCATCAAAATTCTCCCAAAAATGAAACACACTTCTCACTTGCCCTTCTCTCAAGTTTCAACTCCTCTCTGCAATCTGTCTGCTTTTGGTATTGCTCTACTGCCTACAGATCATTGTTTTGTTTTAGTTCGGTTTTTGTTTAACCAACATGAACTTACTTGGGCATTACCAAAATCAGAAATCCTCACCTTATCACCTCTTGAGATTTTTATTTTTTCTTCCTAAAATGAAGGATTGCTCTAAAAGAGCAATGCTCAACCCTGGCTTTATAGTTCAATGACCTAGTACCTTTTAGGAACGCTGCCTATTCCCCATCCCTAAAATTCTGATTTAAGTTTCCAGAATGGGGTTTGGGCAGGTGTTTGTTTTTTGTTGTTTTGTTTTGTTCTGTTTTGTTTTTCTAATGATTCTAATATGCAATCCAAGTTCATACCCACTCTTGAAGTTAGACACTTTTTAAACTTTATTGGGCACACAAATCACCTGAAGATCTTGTTACACACTGATTCTGACTCATAGTCCTGAGGGAGGCCTGAAGCTGTCCATTTCTAACTAGGTCCCAGGCAATAATAATGTCACTTGCCTGAGGACACGTTCTGAGTGGTAAGATGCTACTGAACTCTGATATCCTAGAACAATGGTTGAAAATAGGTAAACAGTAAACCATATCTTTCCAAAACCATAACTTTTTCCCATACAGTGATTTCCTGAATATCTGTAGCCCTGAACCTTCATTCCCATGTAGCAAAAACAAATAACACCAAGTGTTGGCTACACTTCACACAGGATGAGTACTCTCTATGTTTCCAAGTTCCCACCCTGTTTATAGTACTTATTTGCATACGTCCCCTGCAGGCTTTGAGTTTAGGATTCTACCATAGGATGCCGTGAGCAGAGAAGGTAAACATCATGAGAGAACATATACTACAAGGTTGTTCTGAGAATCAAGTGAGATATTATAGGTAAAGCAGCACTGTTTGCAACCCATATGAAATGTTGAATAAATGTTAGTTATTTGTAGTCAACATCTATTGGATTTTTTCCCTTTTCAGTATTCCTTTTCTTATAAAAATAATACCCCAGTTTCCTTGTAGAAGCCAATCCTTAACCCTTCTCGGTATATGTGGTTCATGTGGGGCTAACACCATCTCTAGCTCCAAAAGTAGTTATTAACCTAGGTGTGTATATAATCCTAGGTATGCGTATCCAAGAGAAATAAAAGTATTCTGTCCACATAAAAACCTGTACATAAATGTTCATAGCAGCATTATTCATAATGGCCCCAAACTGATAAGACCTAAATGTTCATCAACCAACAAATGGATAAACAAAATGTGATACAGCATAGGAATGGAATATTATTCACCAATAAAAAGAAATAAAGTACTGATACATGCTGCAATATGGATGAATCTGGAAAACATTATGCAAAATAAGAGAAGACAGACACAAATAACACATACTGTGTAATTCCACTTATATGAAACCTCCAACACAGTCAAATTCATAGAGACAGAAAGTAGATTAGTGTTGCCTAGGGCTGGAGAGGATGGGGGTTTTGGAAAATGACAGCTAATAGGTGAAAAATTTCCTTCTACAGTAATGAAAATATTCTAAAATTAATTGTGGTGATGGATGCCCAACTCTGTGAATATACTAAAATTCATTTAATTATATACTTTAAAAGGGTGAATTGTATGGTATAATAATTATAATGCAATAAAGCTACTTTTACAAATTGTCTTCCTAAGGCCAAAAAAAGTGGGTTTAAAACAGACTTAGCAGTAAAATGTATTATAACAATAACACAAAAGACAGGAGAGACAAAATGGAAATACTCTTATAAGGTGCCTGTACTATATGTTAAGGTAGCCTCTAATAAGTTAGATTAAGTTAGATGTTAAATTTTACGGCAATCACTGAAAATACCATAAACCAAAAAGTACATCTAAAATTAAATGCAATCATTAAAAAAAAAATGCTCAAAGCAAAAGAAGACAGGAAAACAGCGGAAAAAACAAAGAGCAAATAGAACAAAGAAATAATGACAAGATGGTAGATTAAACCCAACCAAAAGATAAATTACATTAAATAAAAATGTCCTGCATAATCCTTAGCAAATTAACACAGGAACAGAGAACCAAATATCACACATTCTCTCTTGTAAGTGGGAGCTAACTGATGAGAACACAGGGACACATAGAGGGGAACAACACACACTGTGTCATATCGGGGGGTAGAAGGTGGGAGGAGGGAGAGGATCAGGAAAAATAACTAATGAATACTAGGCTTAATACCTGGGTGATGAAATAATCTGAACAACAAACTCCCATGACATATGTTTTCCTATGTAACAAACCTGCATTTGTACCATGAACTTAAAATAAAAGCTTAAATTAATAAATATGGCCTAAACTCTCCATTTAAAATTCAGGGATTTCCAGATTGAATAAGAAAATTCAAATACATAGATATAAAGATAAATATAACTAGGTTAAAATTAAAAGAATGAAATAAGGAATGCCATTCAAATGCCAATAAAAGGAAAGCTGGTATGACTATATTACTAACCGTTAAAGTAAACTTCAGGGGGATTGGGGCGGGGTCTTATTTTCTTTTTTGTTTTGTTTTGTTCAAGATAGATGACTAGAGATCTTAGACACCAGTTTTCTGCAGAAAGAAGAACCAAAATTACAGGTGAATAATCATAACTTGAATGAAGTATCAAGTGGAAAGCGCTGGAGCCTAGCGGAGAACTCATGGGAAGAAGTTAGGGCACAGAAAAAGAAGAAAGCAAGAGGCTGGCAGAGATCAGCTAGGAACCCCAAGGGATTTGATATTAAATACAAAAAGGATAAGTGGAAGGTTCTGGCTCCCCTTATCCCTGCAGGAGACCTCTGGTATCTGAACTGTTGGAGAGCTCTTCCGCCCTCATGAACCCAAATACTGGTGTGGGCAGGGATTTGGGGACTTCTTAAGGACATCACACTAGACTACTAGCTCACCCTGAGTTGCCTGCCCTTCCCTTGAACCTGAGCAGCAATAGCAGGTGCCACACTTGGGGTACACCCATTGGACAACTGTATCCTTCCAAAGGAACATCAGCCACTGTGTTTCCACATCACTGGAGCCCCTGCAGACATTCCTTGGCACCTACTTGGATTGTGGCAGCCACACAGGGCTGTGTGGGCCAGGAGAGCTTCAGGGTCCCAGTGGTCTAGCCCTTGAGAAATGCTGCTCCTAAGAGAAGGGAGCGCAGCACACCGAGGGGGAAACCCTGGGGATCAGGAGACCAGAGCATGCACTTTCCTGTGCCCAAGAGCTCCCATGGGATGAGAGTAACTGCATTACCTCCAACGGAGAGGCAGGCACTGGGCTCACTAGAGATATCAGATACTAGTTCTCCACAGAAATAAATTCTGCAAGGGAGGAGTATGGTTCTGTTCCAGCAGCCAGGTGGTTGCAGTCCTCTGGCATGGATGTGAAGAGGAGGACTTCTCCTACCCCTAACTCCCACTGCTGTGGGAACAGCCATGGCTGCTCTCTTGGGAAATTGGTGCAGATGTGTGGAGAATGACCATTCTAGGGTTATAGAGGTGGCTGCACCCCCACTGGTGGTGTACAAACCAGGCCTAGGCTTGCACAAAAGATGGGGCCCCTACTTCTTTCTACATGAAGTGGCAGCATTCCTGCAGCAGACAGCAAGAGAGCCACAAAGCTGCATGTTTGAGGCTGAGGGAGGATGCTCCACACGGAAGACATCTGAGGTGAGCCATGGGACAAATGTCTTCATGGTGCTTGACTACATTGTAGCCTGGAGATAGACAGCAGTGTCTGTCTGATCTGAGTGTCCTAAGTGCCAGAAGGGAGCATGACAGGGAGGCAGGAGCTGCGGCAGCCACCTACCTCACTATGGAGACCTTGGTGTATTTCATTGGGAGCTCCCCTTGCCACCTCTGTCAGCACTGATTCTTGTGCCTGCCATTGGAGTATCTGAGAGCAGGACTGGAAGTTCAGCTTTGCCCAGCTCTGTCCCCCTATTAGGGCTAAGCAGGAAGCTAAGGCCACCATGCATTCCACAGATCAGCCCATCATCTGAGGTAACAGAGAAAGCTTCTCCTGGTAAAGAAAGGTGACACGTATACCATACTCTGCTGCTGCAGCCAGCTCTTACCCATAAGAGTCATCTACTGACCTACAGGTTGAAATACACAATGCAATTTTTTTAAAAAAATTGCTAACAGAAGTGCATGGTGCCAAAGAATGAGATAAGCTGTCTGAGACCTTCACTATCCCAGCCACGCAGGAGATGGCAAGCCTTCTCACACACTCAGTACATCACTGCTACAACCAGCATTTGAGAAAGCCACCATACAAATACTATCTAAAACCAAGGAGCTGATACAGAGGCTTTGACACTGAAAGTATCCAGAACCAAAGCCAAATGATCATACACAACACATATTATAGTCACATCCTCAAGAGGAAAACAATCCCCTCTAAACAAAAGTAAGTTCAAAAATAAGAAGAAATAGTTTACCCAGATGAGAAGGAACCAGAGAAACAATTCTGGACATATGAAATTGTACAGTGCTACAATACCCCCAAAGGGTCACACTAACCATCAGACAATGGATTCTAATGACAAAAAAAAATCTCTGAAATACCAGATAAGGAATTCAAAAATATTGATTTTAAAGCAGCTCAGTGAGAGCCAAGAAAAAGCTGAAAACCAACACAAAGAAATCAGAAAGCAATACAGGATATGAAGGAAAATTTTACTAAAGAGATAGATTAAAAAAAAAAAAAAAACAGGGGTCCGTTCCAAGATGGCCAAATAGGAACAGCTCCAATCTGCAGATTCCAGCATGATCGATGCAGAAGATGTGTAATTTCTACATGTTCAACTGAGGTACATTGTTCATCTCACTGGGACTGGTTGGACAGTGGGTGCAGCCCAGGGAGGGTGAGCTGAAGCAGGGCAGGGCTTCACCTCACCCAGGAAGTGCAAGGGGTCAGGGGATTTCCCTTTCCTAGCCAAGGGAAGACATGACAGACTGTACCTGGAAAAACAGGACATTCTTGCCTAAATACTGTCCTTTTCCAATGGTCATAGCAAATGGCACACCAGGAAATTATATCCTGCACCTGGCTCAGTGGGTCCCATGCCCACAGAGCCTTGCTCACTGCTAGCCCAGCAGTCTGACATTGACCTGCAAGGCAGCAGCTTGGCAGGGGCAAGCTTCAGTAGCTGATTGATCGAGTAGAAGAAACGGTATCAGTGATTGAAGATCAAATGAATGAAATAAAGCAAGAACAGAAGTTTACAGAAAAAAAGACTAAAAAGAAACAAAACCTCCAAAAAACATGGGACTATGTGAAAAGACCAAATCTACGTTTGATTGGTGTACCTGAAAGTGATGGGGAGATTGGAACCAAGTTGGAAAACACTCTTCAGGATATTATCCAGAGGAACATCCACAACCTGGCAAGACAGGCCAACATTCCAATTCAGGAAATACAGAGAACACCACAAAGATACTCCTCAAGATGAATAAGGCCAAGACATATAATTGTCAGATTTACCAAGGTTGAAATGAAGGAAAAAATGTTAAGGGCAGGCAGAGAGAAAGGTTGGGTTATCCACAAAGGGAATCTCATTAGACTAACAGCGAATCTCTCAGCAGAAACTCTACAAGCCAGAAAAGAGTGGGGGCCAATAGTCAACATTCTTAAAGAAAAGAATTTTCAACTCAGAATTTCATATTTAGCCAAACTAAGCTGCATTAGTGAAGGAAAAATAAAATCCTTTACAGACAAGCAAATGCTGAGAGATTTTGTCACCACCAGGCCTGCTTTACAAGAACTCCTGAAGGAAGCACTAAACATAGAAAGGAACAATCAGTACCAGCCACTGCAAAAGCATGCCAAATTGTAAAGACCATCGATGTTAGGAAGAAATTGCATCAACCAATGGGCAAAATACCCAGCTAACATCATAATGTCAGAATCAAATTCACACATAACAATATTAATCTTAAATGTAAATGGGCTAAATGCCCCAATTAAAAGACACGGACTAGCAAATTGGATAAAGAGTCAAGACCCATCAGTGTGCTGTATTCAGGAGACCCATCTCATGTGCAGAGACACACATAGGCTCAAAATAAAGGGATGGAGGAAGATCTACCAAGCAAATGGAAAGCAAAAAAAGGCAGGAGTTGCAATTCTAGTCTCTGATAAAACACACTTTAAACCAACAAAGATCAAAAGAGACAAAGAAGGCCATTACATAATGGTAAAGGGATCAATTCAACAAGAAGAGCTAACTATTTTTGCAGTTATTACAAAAAGAATTGAGTTATTGATTTGAGTCTCAGCTTGGTTGCTGTTGGTGTATAGCAGTGCCACGGATTTGTGCACATTGATTTTGTATCCTGATGCTTTACTGGATTAATTTATTAGATCCAGGAGCTTTTTGGATGAGTCTTTAGGTTTTTCTAGGTATATAATGATATTAACAGTGAACTATGACAATTTGACCTCCTCCTTACTGATCTGAATGCCCTTTGTTTCTTTCTCTTGTCTGATTGCTCTGGCTAGGACTTCCAGAACTATGCTGAATAGAAGTGAAAGTAGCCATCCTTGTCTTGTTCCAGTTCTCAGCAGGAATGCTTTCAACTTTTCCCCATTCAGTATAATGTTGGCTGTGGGTAATAAAAGATGGCTTTTATCCCCTTAAGGTATGTCCCTTCTATGCCAATTTTGCTGAGGGTTTTAATCATAAAGGATGTTGAATTTTGTCAAATGCTTTTTCTGTGTCTATTGAGATGAGCATGTGATTTTTGCTTTTGATTCTGTTGATGTGGTGTATCACATTTATTGACTTGTGTATGTTAAACCATCCCTGCATCCCTGGTATGAAACCCACTTGATCATGGTGGATTATCTTTGATATAATGTTGGATTCTATTAGCTAGTATTTTGTTGAGAAAAAAAAAAAAGTAGCATTTCTCAACATCAATAACAATCTAGCTGAGAACCAAATTAAGAACTCAATCCTGTTTACAATAGCTACAAAACATAATAAAAGACCTAGGAATATATTTAACCAAAGAGGTGAAAGAGCTCTAAAAGGAAAGCTATAAAACACTGATGAAAGAAATTGAAAAGTATACCATTCTCATGGAACTTCCTGGGCTCAAGCAGTCCTCTCACCTCAGCCCTCCAAACAGGTGGGACTACAGGTTCACATCACCACACACTAATTTTTGTTTGTTTGTTTTTTATAGAGATGGGGTCTCACTATGTCACCCAGAATGGTCTTGAACTCCTGGACTCAAGCAATCCTACTGCCTTGGCCCCCCAGAGGGCTGGGATGACAGGCATGAGCCACCACACCTGGCAAGAATGGCAGTTATTAAAAAATCAAAGAAAAACAGATGCTGACAAGCATGCTGAGAAAAGGGAATGTTTATACATTGTTGGCGGGAATGTAAATTATTAGGTTGATGCAAAAGTAATTGCGGTTTTGGCAAAAACCACAATTACTTTTGCATCAACCTAATAGTACAACCTCTAAGGAAAACAGTGGGTAGATTTCTTAAAGAACTAAAAATAGAACTATCCTTCAATTCAGCAATCCTGCTACTGGATATCTACCCAGAGGAAATCATTATATCAAAAAGATACCTATACTTGTATGTTTATCACAGCACTATTTACAATAGCAAATACATAGAACCAACCAAGTGTCCATCAATGGATGATTGGACAAAGAAAATGTGACATATAAATTCCATGAAATACTACTCAGTCACAAACTAGGAATAAAATCATGTCTTTTGCAGCAACATAGAAGGAACTGGAAGCCATTATCTTAAGTGAAGTAATACAGAAACAAAGTCAAATACCGCATGTTCTCACCTATTAGTGGGAGCTAAACAATGTGTCCTCGTAGACATGAAGAGTAGAATAATAGACATTGGAGACTCAGAAAGGTGGGAAGGGGTGAGGGATGAGAAATTACCTATTGGGTACAATGTACACTACTCAGGTGATGGTTACACTAGAAGCCCAGACTTCACCACTATCACCACTTCAGAATAGATCCATGTAACAAAACTACTTGTACCCCATAAATCTATAAAAATAAATAAACTTTAGAACAAGGGATATGATGATGGATAAATAGGGACATAATCTAACAATAAAGGAGTTAATTCATTTAAAAGACATACAAATCTTAAAGGTATATGCATCAAAAAAATGAAACAATAAATGAAAAATAAATGAAACAATAAGTAATAGAACTGAAGTAATAGAACTGAAACAAAAAAGAAAAATCTACTATTTAAGTTGGATATTTCAACACTTCTCTCTCAGTCGTCAGCAGAACATACGGAGAAAAAAAAAACAGTAAAAATTTGGAAGACAATTTAGTCAATTTGACCTAATTGATATTTACATAATACTTCACCAAAATACAGCAGAATAGACATGCTTTTCAAGTGCATATGGAACATTCATCAAGACAGAACATATTCTGCGACAAAAAACAAATGCCAAGAAAGTTAAAAGGACTGAAACCATACAAATATGTTCTCTGATCACAAAGGAACTAAATTAGAAATTTAATTTAATAAAAGAGATATATCTGGAAAATCACCAAATATGTGCAAATTAAATATAACACTCTTAAATAACTCGGGGAACAAGGGAGAAATCCCAAGGGAAATTAGAAAATAGTTCAAATGCAAAGAAATCAAAACCTAACATCGAAATTTGAGGGATGCAATAAATGTGGTAAAGGAACTATTTAGCAATAAATGCTTTCATTAGAAAAGAGGAAAGTCTCAAATCAATGATTTAAGCAGAGCAAATTAAACCCAAAGTAAGGAGAAGAAAGAAAAAATAATAAAGATAAGAGTAGAAACAAATAGAAACTGAAAAAAAAAAATAATAGAGAACATCAATGAAACCAAAGAGCTGTTTCTTTGGTCAAGTAAAACTCATCTGGACTCAGAATAGACTCTGCTCCCCAGGATGCAGAAACCACCTATATTAGCATCCTCCTTTCAGGGCTAGAAAGCAAGGAACATAGGCCAGCATAGTGCTGGGTGGAGGCACCTTTCTAACAGTGTCCCTCCTCCAGGACCCGAGGCCCACTCAGTGCACAATGCAGCCTTTGATATCCTGGCTACAGCAGGAGGCTCAGGGAGAGTAGTAGGGAAAAAGGAGCCTGCAGGCCCATAGCTTTTGCACTGTCAGGCCTGAGGAACAGGGCTCCTTCCTCCCTCTCAGCAGATTGCTTCATGCATATGAGGCTGCAGCACATTCTTCACATTCTAGGATTGAGATACACAGTTTCGTTCTTGTCGAGGCAGCCAAGACAGGGAAGGAGGGGCAGAGAACATCCCAGAGATCAAGACTGCCGTTATTGCTCCCTCCCTGACTGACTTGGCCCTCACCGACTTGCCTGCCACCCCTTGGAAAGTGATCTCTCTCTGCAAACACCTCCCTTGGCTCTCTGATAAAGCTGGAGCTGTGGGTGCAGCATCTCACCTCACCCCAGCAGCATCAGTAAGCCAGCTCCTCACTGGTGAACAAGCAAAATCCCACCACTGCTGGGAAGGAATCCAGGAAATCACCTGATGTAGCCCAGCATTTTAAAGGTGAGGGGACAGAGGACCAAAAACATTAAGGTTACAAGTATCTACAAAATCTAGTCACACAAAACTAACCTCATTTGCTTTTTGGATAGGCAGCAGAGCAGGGAAATGCAGCTAACATAATGAGTTGAACCTTAGAAAAGCCTCCCATGAGATCTTGCAAATGAGATGGAAACAGCTATGGACTGCATGCATATAAAGTAAGACAGATTGATGACTGATTCAAAGATCACTAATAAATTACTTAATGCTTCCTTGGATGCTATTTTTTGAGCAAGTTCTTAGTTTCAGGTCTCATTCCATTACAAGCCAAAACACCATAAAATCTGGATGAAGGCACAAATTCACTCTTTTAAATGATATTGAATGAGTGTCTACTCTGTACTGGGAACTAATGACTGGAATGTAGACACAGCGTCTGCCCTCACAAAATCTACAATTCATTGGAGATTAGAGGTTAATCAAATGGTCACACAAATGACTGTGTCATTCAGGTTCTGACAGAGAGAACGGTAGTGTTATTAGATGTTATAAAATGGGAGTTTCACCTAGGTGCAGAAACTTCCTATGGAAGTGACTCTCGAGCTAATATCCAGAAGATAAGTAAGGAATCACATAGACAAAGGTGAGAGGGGAATTAATTTCAGAGAGAAGGACCAGGATGTTCCGCTCTGTGCCAGGAGAGAATATGGCTAACATGAGGGAATGAAAGGCCAATGAGCACAGGGTGTAGGATTCTCATCTGCCAGAATGTGAGCTCCATGAGGGCAGATCATTTTTATTGTTCTGCTCATGGCTGTATCCACCCTGCCTAGAACTGTGCCTGGCAAATAGTAAGTGCTCATAAATATTGAATGGATGAATGAGTGACAAATATATGAAGCTATTAGAGTACACAGAGTATATGACCAATTGAAGTTTTGTAGGGTTTTAGGCAATGGGATGTTGTGAACAGATTTCCCTGTTTTATAGGGATTACAGTAGCAAAGAGACATGAGGGAGAAGGAATCTATAAAAGTGTATGAGACCAGCTAAGAAGAGAATCCCGCTTCCAGACGAAGGTAGCTCAAACTAAGCTGTGGTACTGTCAATAGAGCAAGGTGAGGAGTGTTGAGAGATGTTTAGGGGACTCGTGGACACAAGCTGATCAAAGTTATTGGTGAAGGGGGAGAGAGGGTACATAGGAAAACAGAACCAGAATTTGCCATTATCTCAAAAACTTGAAGGAGATGTCACAGTAAAATTAAGAAAAATAAAATATGTTAATATCTTAACTAACAATACACTCAAAATGCACTGGCACAAGTACAGGTGAGGAAAATGGCTCAAAACAACACATATAAGAAACACTTCAGGGTTTGAGCACCCTCAAGCTCCAAGCCTGAATTATTTGTAAATGATGCTACTAAACATTAATGCAATTTAGGCTGTATGAGGAGACTCACTGTGTTGAGAAAATAAGATGACAAATCTTGCTGCACAGGTACTTTGGGCTGGCTGATGGGACCATGCATTCAGCAGCAGGTGCCAGATATTGAAACAAACATTTACCAACTGGAACTCACTGAGAAAAGGGCAATTAATAGCACAGTAAAGGAAGTCAGTACATCAAGGAATACCTATGTTTGCAGAGAACGTAGTAAACATGAGAACAGTCTCAGAGGAAGCAGTCATATTTAAATGCTTAAAGACTCTCAAGAAAGTGTGGGATTGTACTTCTGTGGTCACTGAGAACCTAAGCCTCCAGGGTGGGCATTGCAGGAGCAAAGATTGCCACTTAGTGACAGAAAGAGTTTTCTAAATCAAATCTGTCCCCAAATGGAAGCCTTCAAAAAGCCTGGAGGCTCCCTTGGAGGAGAGTAAACGGGAAGGCCAAGAGAAGGCAGAGTCAGGTCATGACTGGCTTGTGTTTCCAGCTGTTTGGAGATTGAACTTAATATTCTAGACTACATGGGAGCCAGTGGAGCATTTTAAGAAGAGCATCAGCCTGAGTGTGTTTAAATTCTGGGAGGAAAAATCTCTGGGCTGTTCTGAGGAAAGAACTCCAGTGTTGAGGATAGCATGGAGGCTGTCCTCACCTGGAGCACTCAGGATTGTCCATAGCACACACCAGTTCACACCCAGGAACTCTGAGGTTGCAATGAATCTATAGATCAATTTGGAAGAATTGACATCTTGACAATATTGAGTTTTCCAACTCATAAACATGCTATGTCTCTCCCTTTCATGAGGTCTAGCTCTATTTGTCTCATCAATGTTGTGTGTCTCATCAGCATATGAACTGTGCATATATTTTATTAGACTTACCTCTAATATTTCATGTTTTTGATGCTGTTTTAAATGGTATTGTTTGTAGGTTCTTAGGATTTCCCAAACAGATAATCATGTCATCTGCAAATAAAGATAATTTTTATTTCTTTCTTTCCAATCTATATGCCATTTATTTCTTGTTCTTTTCTTCAGCACAATTTTTATTTTTTTGTATATGAATGTTCATAACAGGTTTGCTCATGATAGTCAGAAACTGCCAACAACCCAGATGTCCTTCAACAAATGAATGATTAAACAAACTGAGGCACATTTATACCTTGGAATACTACTCAGCAATAAAAAGGAATGAACTATTGGTATTTGAAACAATTTTGATGAATATTCAGGGAATTATGTTGAGTGAAAAATACCAGTATCCAAAGGTCATATGTCACATTATGTATGATTCCATTTATGTAACATGCTTAAGATGATAGTTATAGAAATGAAGAACAAAATAATGGCTGCCAGGGGCCAGAGACTAGGGTGTGTAGAGAGCAAGATGGTATGACTATAAAAGGGCAACACCAGAAAGCCTTTGATGACGGAACTGTACCATTCTTAATCTCAGTTTGAGGAAGCACCATTCTTCTAAACATCAAATCAAGGAGCCAAGAAGCCATACCCTCAATTTCTCTCTCCACTCTCTCATCCCTTCCCCTTCACAACATATCTTAAATCTACAAGTCCTTTTTCAGTCTCTGAAGCACAATTTTGAATAGAAACAGTGAGAGTGGATATCCTTGTCTCGTTCCTGATCTTCAGAATAAAGCTTTCAGGTTTTCAACATTCAGTACGATGTTAGCTACCCATTTTCATAGCTGACCTTTATTAGGCTGAGGAAACTGCCTACTACTCCTAGTTTCTTGAGAGATCCTATTATGAATGGATGTTGACTTTTGCTAAAATGCTTTTTTTTCATTTAATAAGATAATCATGAGGTTTTTTTCTCTTCTTATCTGTTGATAGGGTGAATTACAATGTTTAATTTTAAAATGTTGAACCAACTTTGTTTTCCTAAGATAACCCCACTTAATTATCTTTATCGTATATTGCTGGATTTAATTTGTTAACATTTTGCCAAAGACATTTGCATCTATGTTCATGAGGGACATTTGGGCTGCAGATTTCTTTTTTTTTTTCCTTTTGTTTTTTCAAGGGACTGGGGGGACAGAGTCTCACTCTGTTGCAAAGGCTGGAGTGCAGTGGCGCAATCTCAGCTCACTGCAACCTCTGCCTCTTGGGTTCAAGCGATTCTCCTGCCTCAGCCTCCTGAGTAGCTGGGACTACAGCTACTGGTGAGCCACCACACCTGGCTAATTTTTGTATTTTCAGTAGAGACAAGGTTTCGCCATGTTGGCCAGGCTGGTCTTGAACTCCTGACCTCAGGTGATCCACCCACCTCGGCCTCCCAAAGTGTGATTACAGGCATGAGCCACTGTGCCCAGCCTGGGCTGCAGATTTCTTTTCATGTAATGTCTTTGTCTAGTTTTGGTATCAGGTTAATATCGGCCTCATAAAATGAGTTGGGATTTTTTTTCACTCTCTTCTGTGTTTTAGACAAATTTCTGTAGAATTGTTATTATTTCTTCCTTAAGAGTTTGGTAAAATTCACCACCAAGCTTATATAGGTCAGTAGTTTTCTTTGTCGGAAAGTTTTTAACTACAAATTGATTTTTTTTCAAAAGATATAGCATTGTTCAAGCTATCTATTTCTTTTTTAGTGAGTTTCAGAAGTTTGGGTCTTTCAAACAATTTGTTTATTTCATATAAGTTCTCAAATGTACTGGCATAAAGTTGTTTATAATATCCCCTCATTATTCTTTCACTTTCTGTAGAATTTGTAGTGAACTCTTTCCCTTCATTTCTGATACTGGTAACTGGTATCTTCTCTCTTTTTTTTCTTGATCAGACTAGCTAGGAATGTGTACAGTTTCGTTGATTTTTCTTATTATTTTTCTGTTTTCTATTTCACTGATTTTCACTCCTATCTTTATTTCTTTCTGTCTTCTTCCTTTGTGTTTAATTTGCTTTTATTGTAATTTCATAAGGTAGAATCTAAGATCATAGTTTTGAGATTATTATTTTTTAATAAGTAATTAATGCTAGTTACACATTTTTCTCTAACCACTTTATTAGTTATGGCACACTCTTTTTTGTATGTATGAGACAGGGCTGTGCTCTGTCACTGAGGCTGGAGTGCAGTGGCATGATCTTGGCTCACTGCAGCCTCAACCTCCCAGGCTCAAGTGATCCTCCTGCCTCAGCCCCCCAGTAGCTGGGACTACAGGCGTGCGCCACCACACCTGGTTAATTTTTGTATTTTTTGTAGAGACAGGGTTTCACCATGTTGCCCAAGATGGTCTCAAATTCCTAGACTCAAGCTACCTGCACACCTTGGCCTCCCAAAGTGCTGGGATTACAGGTGTGAGCCACCATGCCCAGCCTAGCACACTTATTTTTATGTGTTGTGTTTTTATTGATTTAACTTCAATATGGTTTTGAATTTCCTTTATGATTCCTTCTTTGACCCAGGGGTTATTTGGAAGTGTGTGTTTAAAAATATTTGTAATTATTTAGAGTTTTTTCCTATATGTTTCATTCACTTCAAGTTTAATTCTGTCATGGTCAGAGAACTTCCTTTGTATTAATTCAGTCTTTTTACACTTGTGTAGATTAGTTTTACGGCCCAGAACGTGACTTAACTTTGTGAGTGTTCTATGCATACTTGAAGAGAATTGTTATTCTGCTATTGTTAAGTAGAGTGTTCTATTCATGTTAATTAAGTTCAATTGATTCACAGAATCCTTCAGGTCTTCAGCCAGAAGTTAAATGAGTGTTCTCAATATCCTTCAGGCCCTTTAGGGTCCTTAAGGTCTTCTTCTGGATCATGCAATCTTAAACATGTATGCACTTAATAATAGAGTTTCAGAATACATAAAACAAAACCGATGTAACTAAAAAAAGAAATAGACAAATCCATTATATTTGGTGACATCAATACTAATTGAGAGAAAAAGCAGTTAAAGAAGAGATGTTACAAGAGAAGAGAGTAAAAGAAGTTCAGTCTATATGTCTCCCTTGTCAGTATAACATCATCATCCTTATCATCATCACCATCATCATTATCAAACATTTATTGCTCCCTGGTATATGCTTAACCATCAGGGGTTGCAAACTCCTAGGTCTACAAGGGCCAAGCAGGTGGGTAAATAAGAGGAGTTGGCTGGATGATACCCAGCTTTAGTGGAGGCAGAGAAACAACATGAACAGGCACAGCCCTGATGCTCAGGATGGGACATGCCCAGTCTAAGATGAAAGGCCCTGCTCTGCTTTTAGAGAATGAGAAAAATAACATAAAATATGACCATACCTTCTGATTTGGCACGGAAAGCAGAAATCCACATCTTTAAGTGAAATATCTCCATTTGTTAGTGTTGGAAAGGTGACTTAAAATAATATTTGGAACACTGTGTGGGCCAATGCTTTAGGACAAACAAACTTGCCTTCAGGCTAAGTAAGTTCAGTCTGAGTACTTTCACTTTGCAACCTCAGGTATAAACACTGGTTCTTCCCCCTTGGAGATCTCACAATCTAGTTGGGGTAACGAAACATACACTTGGGTTCAACATTTCAAGGGAAAATGTGGTGGGATCCACTTAGAGATAAGAATAAAGTCTGATATATTCAAACTTATTTATCAAACATGCATTTATCACCTCTCACATGCCAAGCATTATTCTAGGTAATAATGATTCATCAATGCACCAACAAAACAAACTCCCAGCCTTCAGGGATCTTATAATTTAGTGAGAGAATAAAGACAGTAAAAATCACAAATAAATAATGTAGTGAGTTATAAGGTGATAAGCAATATTTAAAATATTGAAACTGCCAAAGTAGAAGGGCTACATTTAAAAACAATTTTTTTATTTCCACAGGTTTTGGGGGGACAGGTGATATTTGGTTGCATGAATAAGTTATTTAGTGGTAATTTGTGAGATTTGGAGCGCCCATCACCTGAGCAGTATACACTGAACCCAATTTGTAGTCTTTTATCCTTCACCACCCTCCCACCCTTTTCCCGGAGCCCCCAAAGTCCATTGCCTCATTCTTATGCCTCTGCATCCTCATAGCTTAGCTCCCATTTATAAGTGAGAACATACGATATTTGGTTTTCCATTCCTGAGTTACTTCACTTAGAATAATATCCTCCAGTTTCATCCAGGTTGCTGCAAATGCCATTAATTCATTCCTTTTTATGGACGAGTAGTATTCCATGATGTGTGTGTGTGTCTGTGTTTGTGTGTGTGTGTGGTGATATAGATATATATCACATATATACATATATATCACAATTTCTTTATCCACTCATTGATTAATGGGCATTTGGTTTGGTTCCATATTTTTGCAATTGCCAATTGTGCCACTATAAACATGTGTGTACAAGTATCTTTTTTGTATAATTACTTTTTTTCCTCTGGGTAGATACCCAGTAGTGGGATTGCTGGATCAAATGGTAGCTCTTCTTTTAGTCCTTACAGTCTATATATCCGACAAAGGACTAATATCTAGAATCTACAAAGAACTCAAACAAATTAGCAAGAAAAAAAACCAAACAATCCCAAAAAAAAGTGGGTTAAGGACACGAATAGACAATTCTCAAAAGAAGATATAAAAATGGCCAGCAAACATATGAAAAAATGCTCAACATCACAAATGATCAGGAAAATGCAAATCAAAACCATAATGTGATACCACCTTACTCCTGCAAGAATGACCATAATCAAAAAATCAAAAAATAATACATGTTGGCGTGGATGCAATGAAAAGTCTACACTGCTGGTGGGAATGTAAGCTAGTAAAACCACTATGGAAAAACAGAGTGGAGATTCCTTAAAGAGCTACAATTTTTATTAGTTCACAGAGATATGTGATCACTGAGTAGGTGACAACTAGGCAAAGGCTTAAGAACATGAGAGAAAAAATGCTCCACAGACATCAGGAGAAGAGCATGCTAGGGAAATAGCAGAGCAGTGCAAAGACACTGAGGCGGGAGTGTGCCCAGCATGTTGAAGGAAGGCCAGGGTAGAGTGAGCTGGGGTGAGTGGATTGATGCGAGTTATACAGGAAACAGAGGGTACCTTTTAAAAAAGGGTAATCATCACGCCTGTAATCCCAGCACTTTGGAAGGCCGAGGCAGGCAGATCACTGAAGGTCAGGAGTTCGAGACCAGCCTGGCCAACATGGCGAAACCCCGTCTCTACTACAAATACAAAACTTAGCCAGGCATGGTGGTGCACACCTGTAATACCAGCTACTTGGGAGGCTGAGGCAGGAGAATCACTTGAACCTAGGGGGCGGAGGTTGCAGCGACCCTAGATTGTGCCACTGCACTCGTACCTGGGTGAGAGAGTGAGACTCCATCTCAAAAAAAAAGGAGTAATCAAAGAGTGTGAGAGAGAGAGAGAGAGAGAGAGAGAGAGAGAGAGAGAGAGAGAGAGAGAGAGAGAGAGAATGACTATTTGCAAAGCTGTGGGCAAAGTTAAGGTAAATCAGCAAGGTCAGGCACCTGCAAGTTGGCAATAGCTAAATGCCTTTAGCACGAGTAGGCCAGAAGGGGTCAGCAGAGAGCAAGATTACTGGAACCTGGAGAGAGCTGGCTGACAGAGAGGGCTGCGGACAGGGATGCATCTCTCCCAGTAAAGGAACACAGCCAAGGCTTGGCAGGGAAGGGACCAGAGAAGCAAATATCCCGACCTTTCTCAGCAACCATCTCCCCATCCCATACCAGTGCCTGTCATCAGGTGATCTAACTGCAAGCAAAAGGGCAGCAGGGAATGTTTGAAGATTTCTGTGGCCAGTCTCCTAGGAATGTGAGCACTGTGAGGAAAGCTGGAACATGGATCTGGAGGAACAAATGGAGAATGTCAGGAAGAGTAGTGAGAAATGAGTCAGAGAGAGAGGTATGTGGTTTGTAAAACCTGTTTGGCTACGTTCAGAGCCCAGCTTTTACTCTAAGAGAAATGTGCTCCACTGCAGGATCTTGAGCAGAGGATTGACATGACTCGACTTATATTTTACAAAGAACACTCTGGCCACTCCAGGGAAAGTGACTGTGGGTGAGGGAAGAGCAGGAGTGGAGTCTATTGGCCCTGACTTGGCCCACAATGGTAGCAGTGGAGGTCGTGAGAAGTGTTCTGATTCTGGCTATATCCAGGTGGATCAGCAGGATTTCTGGATGGATTAGATAGAAGATTGTGAGAGATACAGAAACAGCAAGGAAAATTCTAAATGTTTTGGCCTCAATACCTGGAAAGACGGAGTTGTCTTTAACTGAGATAGGAAAGCCTGCAGATGGAGATGACTTAGTGGAGTGGGTTGGTGGGGTGTGGACATATTACGTTTGGGTCTATTCAGTACTTCATACTGAAGATACCAAATAAACAGTTAGATACGCTAACTTGGAATTCATAAGAATGATAGGGACTTAAAATACAAAGGTGGGTATCATTAACAGAGAAATACATTGGAAATATGAGAAGGAATATGTCACTTCCAAATGAGAAAAACAAAGAAGCTTCATGGAGAGGAGGTGACATGTAATTTGCATCTTAAAGGGTGGAATTTTTGACAGCAGAAACAACTGATGAGATTATTCCAAATGGAAGAGAAACCACTAGTAAAAGTGCTAGAAAAGGAAATTGGAGAAATGTTTCAGGGAGATCAATAGAGTTGGGAGGAGCTGTAAGCTTGGTGTTGGAAGTCAGAGACAGAGACAGAACTGGAACATGGTCCTGTCTTCCAGTTCATGCATGCATTTGTCACTGTCATTTACTCCGCATGCATTTATTGACGACCCACTTGGTCTAGGGGCTATGCTTCTTTCTGAACATTAATAATAAAAGCATTTATTGGACACAAATTATGCACTCCATGAATAAAAACGTATTTAATCCTTACAATGCCCTATAAGAGCTATACTAACATGATCCCCAGTTTAAAGATAAGGAAACTACGACTCTGGCTCTGTCAGTGGCAGGACTGGAACCCAGGCAGTGTGATCCCAGGACCTTTGTCCTTACCACTCTGCTCTGCTGCTTTGTCAGAAACACCAAACCAAGCATCTGTGGGAGAGTAGCCTGGCAGCCGTCAGAAATGCAGATTAGTAAACCATGGGGGAGATGTTCTCCAGACTTTCTTCTGTGTGGGATGTGAAACATGCCCTCTCCAAGAGTCAGCCGAGGAACCGGCAGCAGCAGCTCTAGAAAAGGAGGTGGGGCTGCTGACCAGGGCAGAGGTCACCAAGCTGCCGGGTCTGACTCACCCGGAAAAGCCGACTGCTCTTTCCAAAGCACCAGCTCCCCTTTTCTTGGCTTCCACAGCAAACCTGAGGTCAAGGGCAGGCAGCCGAAGCCTCACCCTGGAAGGGTAGCTTGAAAGTATCCTTGAACAGTAATGTGTCTGCTCCTTCACTCCTCATCTCCTCCAAACCCATTTTAGAGATGAGGAAACTAAAGACCATGGAGGCCTTGTTACTTGTTCTACATTGTCTTGGAAAGTCTGTGACAGATCCTACAATAGAACTCCCCAAATCTCAGGACCTTCATGATCAGTGTGCTTCCACAAAACATGCTAATGTTTGAAAACTAGGTTTCCTAGCAAACAGGCTGGGATAAGATCGCATGTGCTTGTGTGTCTGTGTGTCTGTGTGTGTGTGTGTTGGTGTGTCTGTGTGTGTGTGTCTGTGTGTGTGTGTGTCGGTGTGTCTGTGTGTGTGTGTGTCTGTGTGTGTGCCAAGTTCATGATCCAAGCTCAGAACTGACACTCCCTACCACTCCCAGGGAAAGGAATTTCTCCTCAGTTCAGCTGGTCTTTCAGGAAAATTTAGATTTTAGGCATCTGGCCCGGTAAATGAGATAGGAAGGAGGAACCCTCACCATCCAGTGAGTCCTGCTCAGGTGTCTTTCCTGGAGAAACATTCACACCTGTGCAGCAAGAAGCCTGTGCAAGGAAGCCTACAGCAGCATCACAAGAAATAGTGAGGAGTGGAAGGAACTCAAATGCCCATCAACACAGGAGTGATTACCCAGCAGTTAAAAAGACCTGCCTCTGTGAAGTAGGTATTCAGAGTCAAGGAAACAGCCTTAAGACGTATTACACAAACAAGAAGGGGAAGGAGAAGACAGAGAAGCAAAAGAAACTGGCAACACAATGCATACATTATGACCCTTTTTATGGAAATAAACATTCCCAGTTACGTGTGTGTGTCTGTGTGTATCGAGAAAGAATCACCTCAGCCTGGCGATTTCAACGCATTTATTCTCCCAACAAATGTGCACTGAGGGCCTCTCCATGGAAGCCTGAGGGGAGCCCAGCAGGGCGCAGAGCAAGCAACATCCCTGCCCTCTACTGGCTGGATAAGGGAAGACAGTGAGATGCGGTAAGGGGAAAACAGACATTCTTTTTTTTAAAGTACCCTGTGGGCCGGGCGCGGTGGCTCAAGCCTGTAATCCCAGCACTTTGGGAGGCCGAGACGGGCGGATCATGAGGTCAGGAGATCGAGGCCATCCTTGGCTAACACGGTGAAACCCAGTCTCTACTAAAAATACAAAAACTAGCCGGGCGAGGTGGCGGCGCCTGTAGTCCCCTGTAGTCCCAGCTACTCGGGAGCCTGAGCCAGGAGAATGGCGTAAACCCGGGAGGCGGGGCTTGCAGTGAGCTGAGATCCGGCCACTGCACTACAGTCCGGGCGACAGAGCAAGACTCCGCCTCAAAAAAAAAAATTAAATTAAATTTTAAAAAAAAGTACTCTGTGTTATCCAAAGTTTTCACAACATTAATTTATTCCTGAATGTGTCATTACAAACGTGTAAATATGTGAATAAACAAAAGAATAAGGTGGAAGGAGAGAAGGGGAAGGAGAAATGCATGGCTAAGTGCAAAGTATCGGAGGTACTCATGGAAGGGAGGCTGGGGCTTCTCCTTCTAAGCTGTTGTATCACCAGTTCCCCACGCCAAGTACGATGTCCACAGTGTCTTGGAAAGAAGAGGAAGGAAGTCAAGCAATATTATATTTTCTGCAACAAGCATATTCCAATAACTAAACTTTCTCCTTCTAGGCTGTTGTATCACCAGTTCCCCACGCCAAGTACGATGTCCACAGTGTCTTGGAAAGAAGAGGAAGGAAGTCAAGTAATATTATATTTTCTGCAACAAGCATATTCCAATAACTAAACATTCCACATCTCTCATTGCCTCCTAGTGACCTCCATAGAGCACTGCTGGCAGTTTACAGCCCCTGCAGGGTGCCCTCTGCATCATCCTCCATGAATGTCATTACCTGCAGACATGGTCTCTGCACTGTCTTCTCCCTGATCACACGTCTCTTCCTAGCCCGTGTTCTCTGTAGAGAGCTAGCCGTTTAAAGCCACCCCCCATTCCCCAGCGATTCTTACTTCTTGAAGCTGTATTCTGCTGCCCACAGACTATCCAAGAGCAGATCACAGACAGAGGCACATACCTTCCAACCTGACCCCCACCCTGCCCTTGGACTTGTCTTCTGGTTTGCACAGGAAAATTGACAAAATAAACTATTGGCCGATAGGATATCAAAAATATTGTCCCTAATTCAGTGTGCTCTTTCATCTTAATAATAAACTAGATTATTAGATTTGGAGTCAGAGCTCTCCGTTCAAGTTCTGGTTCTGTAAGTGTCAAGATATATTACCTTAGGCATAGTTACTCCTATGTAGAAAAACATTACTATTAAATGTAGAATTAAAAGGCCTACCTCACAGAATAGCTGTGGAGGATTCAAAGAGGCATTTACAAGTGTTTGGGTTTTGTTATTAATATTGGTGTGTGAGGATGACTGCATCCCATTCTGCTGGTTTCAGGTGCCATCCGTGCATCGGGACATTGCGAGGTGAGGAGGAGAAAGAGGTGCCCAGGAGAGCAGAATGTGCCTAGCACCCACGACAGAGATAAAATCTCCGTTCTAGCCAGGAAGTGTACACAGAAATACCTCCAAGTAAAACCAGATCTGCCTGTCCTCAGAGATAATCAGAAGGATTCCTTTCAGTTGCCTCAGACCAAGAGCAACCTGGCTGCATTTTTTTGCCTCTTGCTCCTCAACTGGCTGGCATTTTCATCAACTTACATTTTAAAAGCTATTTACTTAGGAACAAAAAATGAAGTTACATACTCAATTAATTTTAACTTTATGATATTTGACTTCATTGTCTAATAATCTATTTTATTTTTTTATTATTTTTATTTATTTATTTATTTATTTTTTGAGATGGAGTCTCTCTCTGTCACCCAGGCTGGAGCACAGTGACGTGATCTCGGCTCACTCCAACCTCTGCCTACCAGGTTCCAAGAAGCAATTCTCCTGTCTCAGCCTCCCGAGTAGCTGGGTCTACAGGTGCATGCTGGCTAATTTTTGTATTTTTAGTAGAGAGGGAGTTTCACCTTATTGTTCAGGCTGGTCTAGAAATCTCAACCTCAGGTGCATCAGCCTCAACCTCCCAAAGTGCTGGGATTATAGGCATGAGCCATCAGGCCCAGCCTAATAATCTATTTTAATAATTAAAAAAGAGGTGTCTCTCTCGTTCTTTTTCCTGTGTGTTTTTATTGACAAATTTCAATGCCTTGAACAAATAAAACATTTCCCCTTTTGATCGCTTCCTGATTTCTTACATGATGTAGCTTTGAGTCCCTGTACTATTTTGGTCTTGCTCCTCTGAAGACCTTGGCTAAGTCCCACTTAGCCAAGTGGTATCCCCAGATCTGCATCCAGGAGTCCAGGTATGTGGCGTTTAATATACAAGTGGAAGGTACTGGTCCTTACTTATTTCACTACCTCTCCTATTTTTGGCCACATCCACATCCGCCAGCAAGTCAGGAAATGATCATAGGACCACACTTTGAAAACACACATGGGCCAGTGAAATCAACTGCGTTTGCAAATCACTTGGACACATTAACACAACACAGATCCTCAGACCTTGCTCAACCAGTGAATCAGAATCCCTGAAGGTAGGATCACTGGAAATTTTATTCATACTTCCTAGGTTATTCTGATCAGCCGAAATATTGGCAACCACTACCTCAAAGGTTCCTTTCACAAGGATGAGGGATAAGGCATAGAATTTAGGGGTCCTCAATGCCAGAGTTTCCTTTCTTAATCCTCTGAACTTTCTTTAAACTTTCACTGCCAAGCCAGCAGGGGGTAGCATCTGCAGGGCATTTGGACTACAGAAAACAATCTGTGGTAACCTTTTGGTTCCTCACATCTATGGTGATGACAAATAACATGTAACTGTACAGAAAGTCCCTGTCCGAAGTCATGGATTCATCGCATCCTTGCACCATGTCTGCAAAGTAGTTGTTGGTCCACCTTTGTGTATGAGAGGAATGTGTTGTCTTAGAGAAGTCAAGGGACATCTCTAAAGCCTTATTTATAATAATTGGCTGTGATAGGGTTTCTCACACATTCCAGGAGGGGAATGGACAGAGAAAGAATTACACATAGTAGCTTCATATTTTAAAACTTACGAGAGAACACACGCACACACACACACCACAGCACAACCTTTACTCCCATACCTCACTTCCACCTTCAGCAACCCTGCCTAATAATAAAGTCCAGGATGGTTCCAACCTACACAGAACCACATTCTTATAGAGGTTATGCAAACAAGTGAAGCAAACTTGTCATCCACACACTTACATGCACAGTCAGCAAAAGTGAGAGAACCGTTTAAATACCACAGGCTAGTTCTCAATTCTTAAAGTGCATGTTAATACCGTAGGCTACTACACTTCAAACCTCAAAGTACAAACAAGCTGCCTGAGAATCTCGTTAAAATGCAGATTCTGATTCTGCAGGACTGGGGTAGGGCCTGAGTTTCTGCATTTTTTAGCAAGCTTCTATGTGACATAATGGCAGCTGGTCCATGGACCATACTTAGAGTTCTAAGTCCAGAGCCTGTCACCATCTAGTCTCTGCTATTTCTCTCCCTGGATGCAGGCATGAGATGAGAACAGTGAAGTGCTGACCCTTCCATTTCTTGCCTTTTATTAAGTGAGAATCTCTCCTCATGGAGGGTAATTCTAGAGTTTAAAGACACATAGTGTTCATCCATGGCCCCTAAACCATACCTGTTGTTTAATCTCATACATAAAGAAAGAGTGATCACTCCATAACTCCAGATTTCTAAGTCATTCCAAGAACTGTCTTAACTAAATGAGATTTTGAGCTCCCATGCGTCATATATCACATCACATAAGATGTGTGTCTCACGTATGCAACACTATCATTGCCTTAGAGCATGAGGAGGGATTTTCGTGTTTTGTTTTGTTTTAATTTTCTTCACTGTCTTCCAGCAGTTTTCAACCAGGGAAGATTTTTGCCTGCCTGGAGACATTGGGCAATATCTGGAGACAATTCTGGTTGTCACAACTGACTACTAGCTTCTAGTGGGTAGAGGCCAGAGATGCTGCTAAATATCCCACAGTGCACAGGACAAAACCCACAACAATGATGCATCCTGCCCAAAAGATCAATGATGCCATTGCTGAGCAATCCTACTGTCTTCTAGTCAACTCATAATCATCAATATCTTTGGCAACTTACTGAATGCTTTTTAAAGATACTGCCACAAATCTGGGTAAGAAAAATATTATAGACAGCCATTCAAAACAGAAGCCACTGAGGCCTTGCTTTCCATTGGGCAGGAAAATTTAGTGGTCGAGGGGCCCGAAGACTGGGTTTGAATGCCAGTTCTCCCACTGACAAGCTGGAAGGAATTGGACATGTTTCTCTAGGTCTCTCAGATTTGATTTCCTCAAGCATCAAATGACTACAAGCCCAACAAGAGCAGGGACCATCTCTGGGGCAGCAAAGTGTATACATTCTCCTGGCACCTAATAAGCACTTGTGTATATATCAATGAAACAAATAGTGCTTGATTTACAACATAAGTTTTTCAATCTGATGGTGAATACTACTTTTTAAATTTTGATTAAAGACTTGAATTTTAGGGATTACTGTTACTAGCTGTGCCTTATCCTGGCAGAGCAGGACTTGGGCTCCAGGATATGTATAGGATCCTGTACTGTACACAAAGCAGTATATAGTGGTGGGAAAGACTCCAGGCTCTAGTATAACCTGGCTTAAAATCTTAGCCCCACTACTACATGAGCTGAGACATTTGACTTACCCTCTCTACACCTCAGTTTCTTCTTTTGAAAAATGGGTGTTACAACAATTCTTATCTCACAGGGCTCTTGGAAGAATTAAAATTAAATAAGATAATGTACGCAAAGCCCTTTGCACTGTGCCTAATACACAGCACACACTCAGTAAAAGAAGTCTTTATTACGCTTTTGGCCTCTAGCCCCCAAATCAAGGGCACCTGATTAGCTACCTCTCAAAAGAGAGGCAGTAACACAAGGCTGAAACCAGAACCTGGCCCCAGAGACCAAGCTGACCCAGCTCCTTTCTGCTGGATGGAAAGTCAGGAGCTCACCCTCCTCACAAGGGGTTTGGGAATAAATATTCCATGCTCTTCTGCATGCCTGTTTTGTCACATTCGGAATACAGTCCCAGTGATGAGATGCCTAGCATGTTCATTCTGCTACAAGGCCAAAGGACACTAATAAAGGTGTCAAAGCTGAAAACTGTTTGGAAAGCAAACAAAGAAATGAGGAAAGGAAACAGCATCCTTTGATTCAATAATGAATTTTGCATAAAGGGCTCCACATTACAGTGCACCAGAGACCATACGGCCACACACTTCATGTTCCATTTTTTATGAACAAGAGGAAAATGGGGGGAAATTTTCAAACAGATATTAGGAGAGTATTCAAGAAAGTAAGTTCACACATGTATCTTGATTTAAGCAGGTGGACCCAAGCCATTTATATTTTATAGCATAATAAAAGCTTAGAGTGGAAAAGAAGCATCTAGTCCAATCCCTTCATCTTCCAGATGAGCAAATCGAAGCACCAGGGGATTAGGTAACAAGTTGCGCAGCGTCAGCCTTGTCGTGGCTGACTTAGGAAGAAGGGCCATGGGGCTTGTCTTTTTGTCTAATCCCTCCTGACTCTTGGACTGCAGGGCTAGAAGGAAACTTGGAGTTGTTCTTCTCCGGGGACACACTTCTCTCTGGGCTTGTGAAGTTCATTCATTTACTCAAGTAATAGTTACTGCGCACTTATTATGTGCCAGATGCCATTCTTGGTACTTGAGCACACAGCAAGCTCTGGACAGAGAACAGAACAGGTACCCGCTCCTTTTTCACTTTCATTCCAGTAGGTGATGTCAATTAACAAGTGCACAAATAAATTGTACAGCACAACTTCAGATAGCAGCAAACTTCAGATAGAGTTCTGTGCTCTGAGGGAAATAAAATAGAGCATTGTGACAGAGAGGTACTGAGGGAGAAAGTACAACTGGGAAAGCCTCTCCAGGAGGCAACATTCACTATAGCTGAGACCTGAACGATGAGAAGGAGCCGGTCACATGGAATTCAGAAGGAAGGAGGCTCAGGTCAGAAGGAACAGCACCCGTGAACACCCTAGGCAAGTGTGGGATGTGGTGTGCACAGAAAAGAAGGCTGTGTCTACAACAGAGTGGGCAAGAGGGTGCTGCTAGGAGGGGAGGTCAGATCGGTGGGCAAAGGCAGGATGCTGAGGTTGCAGGGACTTGCTCTGGAACCCCTGGAAGGTAGAAACAGGATGGGATCAGAACTGGAGTCTCCAGGCTCATAAGTTTTATGGTTCTGTGCCAGCCATGGTGTGCAGGCTCTTCCGTCCTGGAGACCTTATGCTGAGTCACCAGGTCAGTGATGGGAGGTGCCACACCAGCCCCTGGACACGTTGTCCTCACACTCAAAACCTGGCAAGGGACAAGCTCTCAAAGGCCAAAGGAGCCCCCAGGAGCAGAGTGACCGGACGGTATTGAGATGGAGAGTGGCCCCCTCCCTTCCCTTTAGCCACCATGACTCATACAAGCTTAGTAAGTCATGAATCAGTCCTACAAGCCCAGAAGAAGGGTTCAGTAGGGTCTAAGGCTAATTTTAAAATCATTATTATTAATTTTTAATTATACAAGAACTTATGAATACATTTTCCTGGTTAAAAAATAAATACATAAAATAAAACATGGTCCCTACAGCTAATGTCCCCGTAGACTCCTTTCCAATCCTGTTGTCTTGTCATCACCCCCCAACTTCTGTCCCATTATTAGTAGTAGTTTGGTGAATAGCCTTCCAGACCATTTCTTATTCCATAAAAGGCATCCCTCACCAGACAATAAGTCTGGAATAGTCCAGGTTACTACATAAATATGCACCCCATTTTGCAAATTGCTGTGTAATATTCCTCAGTATGATATGCCACAGCTTATCTCCCTGTGAATTGTAGTTTAGACTGCTCCCAATCTTTTTGTATTACAACAAAAAAGTTGAAATAAAATTTCCTTTTGGTACATTTTTGTGAGTGTGTCTCTGCAGTAGATGGAAGCCTTTCCTCTTAGATGTAATTCACAAGTGGAAACTAAATCGATCATGGGAATTTCTAAACGCTGAGTGGTTGTCTAGAGCCAGGAGACTTGTCTTTATTCTTACTGCCATTGTGGACTCACTGCATGGTTTTGCCCAGTTCCCAACTTCTTTGGGACTCTGTACAAGGAGAAACTTAGTTTTTGATGAACTCTAAGAACTCTTACAGTTCTTGCCTCCTACAACTTTATGATTTGGGGTACTAAACCTGTGGGGTTCCCTCCCAAGTCGAGGTTTGATTCCCATTCCAAGGTTATAGGGCATTTGCAGGAGGGCATTGCTGTGGGTTGCAACACATCAAGATCACAGTGTTCCACTCCAGGCAGTAGAATGTACTGTACAGGTGTCAATGGGGAAATGGCTAGCACATAGCCACTGACTTCTGCCTTCCCTTTTCCACGCCCTTCCTGGATATGATGTCACCTTGTATAAATTCTATATAAATGCCTGAATCTGAACCCATAATTTATAAGGAGATGTAACTACAACCTACTCTGCACAGACTTTAGTTTACAAAGCACACAGTTTCTCATGACGTTCCTTGAACAATCCGGAGATACATTCCATGAAGGGATAATTTATATAACAATATGCAGTGAATATTATTATTCATTACAGCTTAGTAGATTGAAACAAAAGAACGAATTGATTGCCCAAGGTCACCTAGCTAGGAAGTGAGGGCAAACCTGGAGCCCAGATATTCTGATTCCCAGTTCTTTTCTCTTGCACAGGGCAACAATGGACTTCACTGTTGTGTGGTTGTGAACCCATTTGTAATTATTAATAACTAGAAGAGACATGCATCCTCAGCAGATTTTAAAGGATTTACTGGAAGACCATATTCACAGACAGAATTTACGTCTTCAAGAGCCAAGGAAATAAAGAGGGAAGAGGATCAAACATTGGGGAAGAGGGCATGGGAGTTAATTAACTGAACTCCAAGCTGAAATAAATAAGTCCAGTTGTCTGAAAGGCTTTTAGTCCACGGGTTAATGAAAGATGCTGTTAGGGATTATTTAGCTAGACTGGTCATGGAAGGGAAGGTTCTTCTAGAGCAGAGGCAACTAAGGTAATATCTAGAGGATAACAACGTTCCACCTGTGTAAAGAATCAGAAGAGAAAACCAGGTATAGGAAGCAGTGAGTACAAGGTTCCCAAGATGAACAAACTCACGGGAAGTTCAGCAAATTTCCTCTGCTCAGGAAGCCAAAGGGGCATAGGTTGGGGGCATGGGATAGAGTGAGCCTTCTCAATGCTTGACCAGGGTAGCCAGTGCTAGAGGAGCTCTGAGGACAGAGTCAAGAAGATGGAACTTAAAGGAATCTTGAGGAAATAACCAGCTTTACTCAAGGGAAACACAGGAGATGGGTACTACAAGCAGGAGAACTGAAGGCTGGAAAGAAAATCTGGGTCAATAATGAGTAACCCACAAAACCTGGCGACGGATAAGGTTTCAATGGTCAAGGGAGCTCCCAGGAGCAGAGTGAACCCCCTCAATGCTTAATCTGTAAAATGAAACAGTAGGATAGAGTGTTCCCTGACATCTTTTTTAGATAGTTCTACCAATAAAATAAAAAACAGCCCAGAGAAGGTCAGTCAAGGGAATGGCAGCGCTGAGTCCAGTTTTCAGATCTCCCAAATTCCTATCCAGAGCTGACTCCACCCCAGCTCCTTCCTTCTGCTGGAAGAGTGACCATCAGGAAGGAGGTTTGGGCTGTGGCCACATGTGCATGTGAGGCCTCATCAGAATCCTATGGTGGGGCCATCTGCCTGGAGCCCCCCTGGAGCCCATGCTGCAGCCCCTGGCACTCTGATCTCAAAGCCAGTTTCTTTGTTCCCCCCAGAAACTTCCCAAAGATGTTGGGAGCCACTTTGATTTTGGTTTTTTGTTTTTCTTAACATTTCCCCACAAAACAATGTGAGGAACAAGAGGAAAAGCATGGCCCAGTCACAAAGCTATTTCAACCAGAAAAACAGGTCTGAGTCCTATCAATTCCACCTAGATTTCAGAGATCCCCAAGAGAGGAAAGGGGGACAGAAGCTCAGAGAGCTTCATACAAAGCACCACTCCCTGTGGGAATTCTGTTCTGTGTTCAGGGCCTGGGGCTTAGCACAAATCAGTGGTGTCCCTTGGGGAACAAAGGTCCCCACACCAACTGAGAATATGGTCAGATCTGCCAAACTTCAAACTTGGTTCAACCACTCTATGCTTAGAACCAAGAACACTAGAGCGAAAGGAACTGCAGGAATCATCCAGTCTAATCCTTCAACAGCATTTACCATCATATATACAATACCCTAAAGAACATACTGTATATATTTTCTGTAATTTTCTTTTTATTTAATCACATACTATGAAAACCCTCCCCCACAATTATACATAGATCTTTCTCATGTTGTTACCCATAACATATTATTTTTCAAAACTAAGAAAAGAAGTAGTCACCTTTGGTGAGATATTCAGATAGTCTAGGGATGACAAGTAGAAACTATGGGACTACAAGCAACATCCCCACCATTCCCACACCTTATAGACTGAAAGGACTTTGTATTCAAGATGAGGGTGAGTGAGCATATATTTGTAAATGAACAGGAGCAGGATGAGGAGGAGGCAGAGATGCAGCTGGACAGGAATGAGGGAAAGGCAACCAGAGAGAAAAGGCAGGGGCCAAGAGTTGCCTTAGTCAATAACAGCAATGGGAGGCAGGGAGCAGAAAAGTGAGGAGGAGAGCTTGAGATGACCCAAGTTAGGGACAGGGAGTCAGGAAAGATGGGAGCTGTTGGTGGTGAAGAAGAGCCCAGTAACGGCAGCCCAGCAACAGCCCCTGAGGTGCCAGGCCATGGTCATGGGTGAAGCTGGCCCCAAAACCTTTCCTTTTTCCACTCAGAGAAGTTGAAAGGTTTGTCTCCCAATGATTTTGCCACATGGTTTTTCAACACCCGGAGCCTTTGCCAGTTTCCCGGTGAGACTTGTTTATCTCCATTCTGGAGTCTTAATGTTCAAAACAAACTTTCAGACAAAAGGATCCTCTGCTCTGTGGTTCTCAGCTCCATTCTCCTGCAAGGACAGAGTCAACAACCCTGATCCCCTGATGACTTTCACAGCCACGTCCACAGAGAATCCCACCCCCAGCTTCCTCCTGCGTCTTTCCCGCTGCCTCTGATTGTTGTGGACATCCTCAAGGGCAGAGCTTGTATAGCTTATTTTAGCCCCTTTTTTCCTATCCTCATAAACCATGCAGAGAAAATAAGATTGTTCCCCCAGCAGATGTTATTTGAGCCTTATAAAGTGGCCCAAGACCCAGTGATCTCTTCTAAGAGGTGAAATCATCGGCATCTAGCTGGATATATTATCAAAAAGAACCCCAGACAAGAAGAATTCAATTAATCTCATTAACTGATGAATAATGAATTCATTAATTCATCAATTAATTTATCAATTACTTAATCATCTGAAATTTTTCAGACATATTTTCGTGGCCACCACTCTGTAGAAAAGTCCAACAGATTTTCATAAGTAGAAAATGACAGCATTGTCACTGAGGGCAGGTATAAGTGAGGGGTGACACTACTAATTAGCATGCATCCAGCCTTCATTTGTCATGCATTACACTAAGGCCTTTAATACATACGATAATCCAAAAGGTAGGCACTATGGTTGTACCCTTGTACAGATGAAAACTTTGAGGCGTATAGAGGCTAAGTGTCTTCCCCAAAGTGAGACAGCTAGAAAGTGATAAAGCTGAGATTAAAAGTCAGGAAGGCTGGAAACAGCACCTGGGCTCTTCCCCAGGCCACCATCGAGTTTAGCTAATTTATGTTTTGCTTAGTTAATTGGCTCCCCGCTGTCCCAGAATTGGATTTATGCTTATGAGGTTGGAGTTCTTTATATTTCTTTATTTTTTATTTTTTCTGCAATCATCCATTACTGGGTAGAGCTCTTGTCTGTCCTGTTCTCCACGGTATCCCCAGAAGCCAGCACTGGGCCTACCACAAAGTAGACCCTTGATAAATAATTGCTGAGTGAATGAACTAATGAATGAATATCATGCTTTTATTTGACTATTTCCTATAATTTGAAATTTTCTGAACATTGAGGCTTTGGGTGATAACTAAATATGTTCATGGAACAGAACAGTTAATTTTACATGTCTAATTTATCTGAACTTTCTCCCAGAAAAATGTTTTTCCAAGCGTTAGAACCTAGCAAGTTACCTGCAACTTGGAAATTGAATAAGGAATCCCATCTGAAAATGTAGAGGACACATAAAGTGGAATAATTTAAATATTTACTAATCACTTATGTTTTCAAAGCTATTTTAGGCCTGTGCCTTTTTCAATAGCAAAGAGCTGTCTATGAATTACCTGGCGTGCTTGTTTCAAATGCTGAGCAAGGGAGTCCAGGGCCTGGGAATCTGCATTTTGGAGGTATCTCAGGCGTTTGTTATCCATACAAAATTTTGAGAATGACCGTGAGGACATTAGGGCTATTTTTATCTCCACCCCATCAGACAAGATTCATTTTTAAACAATTGTTATTATACTTTAAGTTCTAGGGTACATGTGCACAACGTGCAGGTTTGTTACGTAGGTATACACGTGCCATGTTGGTTTGCTGCACCTGTCAACTCGTCATTTACATTAGGTATTTCTCCTAACGCTATCCCTCCCCTAGCCTCCCCATCTCCCAGCAGGCCCCAGTGTGTGATGTTCCCCTCCCTGTGTTCATGTGTTCTCGTTGTTCAACTCCCACTTATGAGTGACAACATGTGGACAAAATTCTTAACGAGCTATCAAATGTGTTTCAAATCCATTGATCCTTAGGTTTATCTAAAGATTCTTTAATCCTGATCACCTCTCGAGGTCATGAGCCATATCCATTTTTTGCTCCCTGTGTGAGGTAGAAACATTGTATTTATCTAAAAGCATTGTATAAAAACATTGTATTTACCTTTCCCCAATTTTAATAGAGCAGCTATCTAATCTTACACTGACATCCCAGACTCTAGTGCACTGAGCCACTCTCACATAGGATAAAGCTAGAAGTTAGAAGATCTGGTCCGGTTCTGCCACAAGATGCTGTGTGTCCTAGGCCACATTGCCCAGCCTCTCTGACCCCCGTTTCCTGGTCTAAGCTGGGGCTGTGACTATTCACAGCCTTTTGAGTCTGCACATGCTCTAATTGGAGTCATGCTATAGACGAGGATCATGTACCCTCTCAGTCTTGTTTTTCAGTGCTCTAAAGTCACACTTCTATGATCATGAATTAGGTTCAGAAAGTGACAGAGTAAGTAATCACAGGAGTGTCAAGAGCCCTACCCCACTGAATCAATTGTGACCAAAAAACTTTGGAATATAAACTTCTACAATACACACCTATAAGATATAATTACAAAAAAAAAAAAAACTTGGGGGAAGAGTTAGTTAACCATACAAAAATTAGGGTAGACCTGTGAGGCCACATACCTGCCGTTCTCCTCAGATGGGAAAGTGTTTCAGGGTGGGGCGCCTAGGCAATCTACTCTTAGGACTGTGTAATATTAAACCCAGAAAATATCTGGGTTGATCTGTCAACAAATATTCATTGGTAGCTACTATATGGCAGGCCCTGTTCTAGGTATTGGGGGCCTGTAGGTGAACCCTACGGACAGACCCATTCTTTCATGGAGCTAACATTCTCGTGGGGAAGAGAGGTAATAAATAATTCTAATGATGAATCAGTGATGGGGATAAAGGGAATCAGTGAGGGAAGAGGGGATATAAACGCTGGGAGGCTGAAGGAGCCCCTTACGTATCATCCACGTGTGCAGACGCCATATTCACAGTTGAGAAAGATGAGGCAGCGACGGTAATGACCGACTTGAGCCTAGACTGCACCAAACTTACCAGCAGCAGGGCCGGATGGAAACTGTCTTCCTGCAAAGCCAGGCTTTCCTTCACAGCCCCTTCTAATGATGTTTCTTTTCCTATCATTGTCGAGCCCTTCCCAGGATCGAGGGAGGGAAAACAAGCGCTCAAGCACCCCCTCGTTGGTCCCAGGACACAGGGTCTCGTCCATCCGCCATCACACCCCAGGGCCCAGGCAGAAGCCCGGCGGGGCGGGGCCTCGGACACGCGCCGGTGCGTCCAGCAGGTGGCAGCAGCGAGTGGCCGCGCCCCCCGCGCTGCCAACCCGCGAGCCCGCATCATGGATGTCGAGCTCTCCTATTTCGCATTGCTAGCCCTGGAATTCGAGACCCCAGACGAGGACCAGGATTCATGAATCAGTCGCAGGGGCCGGGGCAGGGGCCTCTGGCTCCAGACACTGGCCGAGAGGTGGGTTCCGGGGCGGGTCGCTGCTCCTTGAGGCCGGGCGGGGACGCGCTGCCCCCGCCCTGCCTCCCTGTGGTCCACACCCCCTTTGGGCTCCGGAGCCGCTGAGCAGGAATATAGTCCGGGGTGCGCGCGAGCAGGCGCTGCCAACCCCACTTCTGCCCGGGATTCCGATCTGAGGAGCAGGAGGACCGGGGCGCCGGTGTCCTGCCGCCTCTTGCTCCTTGCTCTCACCTGCGCCTATTAGTCCACGCGCCTTCAAGGCCAGGGGCTACAGCCCAGACAGAGAAGGGACAGCAGAGGAGAGAGAGTACCTGAGGATACAGAGCTGGCACTGGACTGCCTTTTCACCCCCCAGGTGATGAGTGAGGTTCGAAGAACGGAAGATTTAAAAAGCAGCCGGGGCCTCGGTATTGAATGAAAGACCCAGTGCAAAGACATCACCATGAACACGAGCAGTAAGTGGATCCTCCTCTCCTTTGCCATGGGAACAGGGGTGGGGGCGGGAGGTGAGGGAGCCTGCGCTCGGGCTGCCTGGAAAGAGGAAGGAAGCCTGGCATCTCTGGACACATGACCCCCAGGCTCCTTTTTGGTGCTTTCCGTCCTCCTTGGCAGAGGCATAGCTTCATGACTCTGGTTTTTCGTGATAATTTTGCCAATATTTTATCAGCGGCGCCGGTCGCCTCTGCTGGGAAGGCTGCTTGTCTCCTTCTAGCACTGCCTGGGAAGGCCTAGGAAGCAGTGTGTGGCCATTGTCTGACTATGGGGGCTCTGAGGAGACCTCCCTGCACACATCTGGAAGGCACTGCCTGTCCCAGAGGTGGGAAGAGCAGGGAAACTGGCCTGTGGGCAGGCCGGAGGGTAGGTGGGTGTGAGCAGGCAGTGGGCTGGGAAACCGCAGTTTGATAAACAAATCATCACCAGGCCACCTTTGGGTCTGGAGATTGTGAAAGATCCAGCTCCGGAGTGCCTGCAGCCCGGTAGGTCCAGGCACTGGTTTCTCTATGTACCTGCAGGCTGGTTAGTTATCCTTCAGAACAAGAGGACAGGAACAGCCTTTTGGCCAAGGGCTCTAACATGCCAAAGGCAACAACTGCTTGCAGAGCCAGGACCAGATATTTTGCTGCCAGGTAGGGCCTCAGCTACTGAGAATGCAGTCCGAAATTCAAGAAGGCATAGTCTATTTCTCTTCAATGTAGCGCTGTGACCTGGGAGGGCATGTCTTGGTTCCAGACTCACTCTCCCGCCCTCTTGTCAGCTTGGCCTGTCTAGGTTATTCCAGCATCACAGGGGCTGTTGAACCAGAGAACCCCTACAGTCACTTTCCTGGGTCTATGACTTTGTTATCAATCCCCTCTCTGCATCTCAGACTGCTCGTCTGTATGATGAGAAGGGTTGAATTAGAAAGCCTTCTAATCGGCTAGGCACCGTGGCAGATGCCTGTAATCCCAGCAGTTTGGGAGGCAGAGGCAGGTGGATCACGAGGTCAGGAGTTCAAGACCAGCCTGACCAACATGGTGAAACCCTGTCTCTACTAAAAATACAAAAATTAGCCAGGCGTGGTGGCATGGACCTGTAATCCCAACTACTCAAGAGGCTGAGGCAGGAGAATTGCTTGAACCTGGGAGGCGGAGGTTGCAGTGAGCCGAGATCGTGCCACTGCACTCCAGCCTGGGAAATAGAGTGAGACTCTGTCTCAAAAAATAATAATAATAATAATAATAATAAAAGAAAGGCTTCTAATCTAAGAATCTACAAGTTTTTTTCTTAGAAAGCTAGAGCTGAGCAACAAGGCCAGAACTATCAAGATCTTATTGAAGCTGTATCCAGCCAAAACCTATTTCTTCACACACTCCACCCCACCCCCACCTCCATTTCAAGACTGTTGGCATAGAAGAGAAAAAACAACAACAACAAAGCAAAAGCTACTGAGATAAAAATTAAATATATTTATTTACTACATATTTGTATGATTCATCTCTCTGCTGTCTTCCTTTGTGTATTGCATGTCTATGCTTAGCTAGCAAGTGTGGCTGGACTCTCTCTGCCTCTTACAGCCAAAGAATTTTGCCTTTTGATTTTGACAGGCTGGAATGGTGTTTTGGCTTCATACCAGGCTCAGGAAAAGAGGAAAATCCTGAAGCCCCTATCAGCTAGTGGGTCACATGTTTGCATTTGCATGTTTTCAGGCAAATAAAGATGTGAGTTGCCTGTCACTTCTCACTATCTCTAGGGGAAAAAAAAAATGTATTTATGAGAGTCCTTTCCCACTAAGTGGCAGAAGAGAAAGATGGCTCATCTATTTTTCAAGGAACTATGAAAAGAAACCGGCAAGTGACTCTGCCCTTTTCTCTCTCTGGAATGCTAAGGAACTCTTGTCCTGTTAGTAACACTGAGTATTCCTGAAAGAAGAAAACAGAGACTGTCCTTCTGAAAGCAAGAAAGCAAGAAAGAGAGAGAGAGAGAGAGAGAGAGAAAGAGAGAGAGAGAGAGAGAGAGAGAGAGAGAGGGAGGGAGGGAGGGAGGGAGGGAGGGAGGGAGGAAGGAAGGAAGGAAGGAAGGAAGGAAGGAAGGAAGGAAGGAAGGAAAGGAGGGAGGGAGGGAAGGAAGAAAAAAGCACCAATAGAGTTGAATACTGACTGGCAAAAATGCCACTACTTTTTATAAGCAGGGAGAGTGTGTGTATTTTGCAGTAGTGGAAAATGAACAGAGGAAAGTAGTGGAAAATGAACAGAGGAGAATGACTCAGCAGCCCTGGAAGCCCCCAGGGTTCCCCCTAAGAGGAAATGCTTCTCTAAACAGACACCTGGGGGACACAGCAAGTGCAGAACTTTGGGGGCTTAACTCCATCATCATGGAGGTACCTCCCAAACCCAAGAGGCTGCAAATGCAGAGAGTAGACATCAGACCTCACAAGAAAAGGAGTAACAGAGTCATAGGGTGGTATGGATAGGGCATTGGCAGGGGGTCCTTGGGTGACCTGACCAAGCAAAAATCTCCCCTTTGAGATGTGAAATTCTTAACTTGATCCTCATGCCTGATACTATCCCTAATAGAAACTCTTGCTTAGTTTTTCTTTCACTTCTATTTATTTACTCCTCATTCTCTACCAGCCACCATGCCAAGCACTCCCCTGACTGAGTTCACCAGACTGTCCCACCTAACGTGTGACATGGGTGTTTTTCCTCATTTTATGGGTGAAAATTTGAAGCTGTGTTCAGAAATGTTGTTGTTAATGCTCAGTGGCTTCTTCAAGTCATGCAGTTAATTGTTGGGTTATGAAAGATACTTGGATGTGTAACACGTTTGACACTGAGTACAGCTCCTAATCAATGGTTCAAATGTCAACACTGAAATGGAGGCAAAATGTGAGATTCCAGTCATCCCTTTGTACACATGGGGATTGGTAAAATTGTGTATACTAAGTCCTGCAGTCAGCCTTGTGGAACCTGCTTATAAAAAGAGTCAGCCCTCTGTGTAGGCGGGTTTCAAATTCTGCAACTACTAGTTTTTTTTTCATTTCAACTTTTATTTTAGATTCAGAAGGTACATGTGCAGACTTCGTTACATGGGTATATTGCATGATGCTCAGCTTTGAGACACACCTGATTCCATGACCCAGGTACTGAGCATAGTACCCAATAGTTAGTTTTTCAGCTCTTGCTCTCCTCCCTCCCTTCCCCCTCTAGCAGTCCCCATTGTCTATTTTTACCATCTTTATGTCTGTGAGTACTTAATGTTTAGCTCCCACTTATAAGTGAGAATATGAAGTGTTTGGTTTTATGTTCCTGAAATAATTTGCTTAGGATAACGCCCTACAGTTGCATCTATGTTGCTGCAAAGGACATGATTTTGTTCTTTTTTATGGATGCATAGTATTCCATGGTATATATGTACTACATTTTCTTTACCCAGTCCACTGTCGATAGACACCTAGGTTGATTCCATATCTTTATTATTCTGAATAGTGCTGCAATGAACATATCAGTGTGTGTGTCTTTTTGGCAGGACGACTAATTTTCTTTTGGATATATATCCAGTAATGGGATTGCTAGGTCAAATGGTATTTCTGTTTTAAGTTCTTTGAGAATTCTCCAAATTGCTTTCCATAGTGGCTGAACTAATTTACATTCCCATCAACAATGTATAAGCATTCCCTTTTATTTGCAGCCTTGCCAGCATCTGTTGTTTTTTGACTTTTTAATAATTGCCATTCTGACTGGTGTAGATGGTATCTCACTGTGGTTTGGATTTGCATTTCTCTGATTATTAGTGATGAGTGATGTTGAGCATTTTTATTTTTTCATGTCTGTTGGTCACTTGTATGTCTTTTTTTTTTTTTTTTTTTTTTTTTGAGATAAAGTCTGGTTCTGTTGCCCAGGCTGATGTTCAGTGGCACAATCATGGCACACTGTAGGCTCAGCCTTCCGAGCTCAAGCGATCCTCCCACCTCAGCCTTCTGAGGAGCTAGGACGATAAGTGAGTGCCACCATGCCCGGTTAAGTTTTGTATATTTATTTTGGTGGAGATGGGTTTTGCCATGTTGCCCAGGCTGATCTCAAACTCCTGGTCTCAAATACTTCAGCCTCTCAAAGTTCTGGGATTACAGGCATGAGCCACTGTACCCAGCCCACTTCTATGGCTTCTTTTGAAAAGTGTCTGTTCGTGTCTTTTGCCCACTTTTTAATGGTTTTGGGGGTTTTTTGTTTTTGTTTTGCTTGTTGAATTGTTTAAGTTCCTTATAGATTCTGGATATTGGTCCTTTGTCAGATGCATAGTTTGCAAATATTTTCTCTAATTCTGTAAGCCGTCTGTTTACTCTGTTGATAGTATCTTTTGCTGTGCAGAAGCTCTTTAGTTTAATTAGGTCCCAGTTGTCAATTTTTGTTTTTGTTGCAATAGCTTTCAAGGACTTAGTCATAAGTTCTTCCCCAAGGCCAATGTCCAGAATGGTGTTTCCTAGGTTTTCTTCTAGAATTATTATAGTTTGAGGTCTTACAGTTAAATCTTTAATCCATCTTGAGTTAATTTTTGTATATGGTAAAACGTAGGGGTCCAGTTTCATTTTTCTGCATGTGGTTAGCCAGCTGTCCCAGCACCATTTATAAAATAGGGAGTCTTTTCTCCATTACTTAATTTTGTCAGTTTTGTCAAATATCAGATGGCTGTAGGTATGTGGCTTTATTTCTGTGTTCTCTATTCTGTTCCATTGGTCTATATGTCTGTTTTTGTACCAGTACCATGCTGTTTTGGTTACTGTAGCCTTATAGTATAGTTTGAAGTCAGGTGATGTGATGCTTGCAGCTTTGTTCTTTTTGCTTAGGATTACTTTGATAATTTGGGCCCTTTTATGAGTCCACATGAATTTTAGAATTTAGAGTCCACATTTTTAATTCTGTAAAAAATGATGTTTCTAGTTTGATAGGAATAGCATTGAATCTATAAATTGCTTTGGGCAGTATGGCCATTTTAATGATATTGATTCTTCCAATCCATGAGCGTGGAATGTTTTTTTCATTTGTTTGTGTCATCTATGATTTATTTCAGTGGTGTTTTGTAGTTCTCCTTGTAGAGATCTTTCACCTCCTTGGTTACATATATTCCTAGGGTTTCTATCTCTCTTTCTCTCTCTCTCTTTCTCTCTCTCTCTCTCTCTCTCTGTGTGTGTGTGTGTGTGTGTGCATGTCTCTTGTAAATGGGATTATGTTCTTGATTTGGCTCTCAACTTCAGTGTTATAGGTGTATGGAAATGCTACTAATTTTTGTACATTAATTTGTATCCTGAGACTTCACAGAAGTCAGAGTTTTTGTCATGAATGGGTGTTGGATTTTATCAAAAGCTTTTTCCATATGTTTTGAGATAATCATTTTTTTTGTTTTTCATTCTGTTTGTGTGGTGAATCACATTTATTGATTTGCATATATTGAACCAACCTTGCATCCTGAGAATAAACCCTACTTCATCATGGTGAATTAACTTCTTGATGTTCTGCTGGATTTGATTTGGTAGTGTTCTCTTGAGGATTTTTGCATCTATGTTCATCAGGGATATTGGCCTGTCATTTTCTTTTTTCATTTTGTCTAAATACTGTATTTTCAATCTGCCTTTAGTTGAAAAAGATCTGTGTAAGTGGACCTACACTATTCAAACCTATGTTGTTCAAGCGTCATCCATATAAGAAATTCCTAATCACTTTATCTGGAGAAGAGGAGCATGGGGCTGTGGTCTTTGAGCAGTGATAAGAGTTGATAGAGTGCAGGCCCTGGAATCAGACTGTTCCAGGTTCCAGTTCTCATTTTTTATGTGTTAGATGTGTGGTCTTCAGTATGGTTGTCTCATCGGCAAAAAATGGAAATGACGAGGCATACCTCAGCTGGGAATGGAAACCAAATGTTAATGTTTTGCATAGTACCTTGACTGTGGGCACAACTGGCATCATGTCAGTGATAGGTGGTCACACTGTCATTATCACTGTGGGCATCATTGTGGCTGTCATTGTGGATTTTATGACATTAGCAAGCAGGTCACACAATCTCTCAGACTTCAGTCACATCCTTCTCATGAATTGAGAAGCATACCTGAAGTGTGATTTTTTTAAGGATTAAATGGGATTATGAGATGTTTTATAAACATTTGTAAATTGTTTTTACTAATAAAAAAATTATTAGATTACAAAAACAAGAGCATGCTTAGTCAGTTACTCTTCAGTGTGAATTTTAGTTTCATTAGAATCCTTTCTTCTGAAATCTAGCTGAACATTAAGAAAGGGATAATCTGGAGATGCTGGAGTGAGGTGGTGGGCAGACCTAGGTAGAGCAAAGCAGGTGGGGTCCGGTCCTCATTCGGGAGAAAATAGACACCAAACATGTGAGTAGGACACCCAAGGCTCAGGAAGGCCTGGGCTCATACTGAGTCAGTACACTCGCTTCGGTGAAGGACTGCAGAGGAAAGGAGGGAAACTGGCCAATCATTGCCACTTTGGCTTCTGTAGGGTGGATCCAACATTCAGCCTTTCTTTCCCTCATGAACTCTTAACCTATTCCAAGGATCTCTCATTTGTCTCCTGACCTACTGAGGCAGCCTCTAACTGGCCTTTCATCTGCGCCAGTCCCCTTCAGCCACCTACCGCATCCCCACTCTGTATCGTATTCTGCTTAAAGCGAGGCTCCCATGCTCCTAGGGTGAGAAAGGAAACTCCTCAACAAGCCTGTAGGGCCCTGTGTGGCCTGCTCCTGGCCTTGCTGACCAGCCCCATCTTGTCTACAGTGCACAGTTCTCAGTGTTCTTGTCACATGTGCCTTCTCCCATTCCCTCTAAGGGTTTGCTCCTGCTGACTTTACATGCATGGTTCCTTCTGCCTAGAAAGCCCTTTCCCAACTAACACCAGCCCCTCTGCCCAGCCCCACACTTCGCACTTCACCAAGGCTTTGCCTCCTAACTCCCCAGAGCATCAAGTGCACCAAGATCAATGGTACCATGTACCGCTCCTACTCATTTTATAGGCTTCCTCCTGCCTCTAGCCCCTTTGTTGGTCTTTACCATGGATTGGTGTGCTAACAAATTACTTTTTTGAAGTAGACTTTATTCTGTTGAAGAGAGTATTGAAGGGTCATATAACTCCCACAAAGATGTCATGGGATAAGTAGATACCATGCTGGGACGGCAAGAACCTGAGCTTTGGCGTATGGATTCTCGAGTTCAAACTCAAGATCTATCATGTACTGTTTCTGTGGTCTTGGACAGAATAGATCATGCCTCTGAGCTGAATTTTACCATGTATAAAATGTGAGCAATAAATACCAATGTGCAGGGTTCTTGTAAGGATTAAGTAAAATAACATTAGAAACTCACTGGCATTGGGCCTCAGTGAATGGAGTTGAGTCTGAAGTTGAGTTGGCTGTTGGGTAAAGCAAAGTTCTGGAAAGATGGTGTCATTAAAACCAAATCCTTGGATTAAAAATTAGTCTGTTCTTCTGGTATTACAGTAGGTGCTGGATTTTCTACATAGGAAAGTCATAGCTCCCAGGAAGGCTACAGGAAGCTTATTAACCTGGCATTGTATATGGCATGGGTTGAAAAAGGGAAGACAAGAAGTTAGGATTCCAATTGTCCTGGTTCAGAAAACATCTGAGGGCCAAAATGTGGATGGTTATAAAACTAGAAATAAGAGGAAACATCCTTTAGAAAATAAAGACTGCATGGCCTAGCCACTGATTGTTTTATAGGGCAAAGAGGAAAAGGAGGATTCTATTAGGTAGGGTCTTGGCAGAGAACAGATTGGCAGTTTGAGAGGAGTTAAATGGAAGAACTCTTCACAAGTGTATAAGAAGGACATTAAGAAACAAACAAGGAGAAGCAAGCATGACCCAGTACTAGGAGCCTAGTAACTGTGGCACATGACCCACTGCTACCACAACTGCCCCCAGCTGGACCCAGAGACCCAGCTGGCTATGGGGTGAAGGCTGCCTGACAGGAACTGTGGCTGTGGCCCCAGGAAGGCAGCGAGCCCAGTTCCAAGGAAAGAACCAGGAGGATAAATATCCTGATCCTCCTCTTCTCTCTCCCTCAGATCTCCTATGGGTACTCCCCATTGGTCAAGTCCAGTCAGAAGCCAGAGGGCAAGGAAGGCATTTGATAGGTCCATAATGGTCAGCAGCTTCCCACGGCAGAGTCCAGAGCAGGGAAGCAGGCAGAACAGATCTGGAGAGATAAGGGAGTTCAGAATAGAAGACACCCAGCACACGGGGCATGATGACCTTCCTCTGCTAATGCCGTTGCCCAGATCAAGAAATCTAAGGATCCCTGAAGAACAGGATCCGTTACACACAAGAACACAGTAGGATGCCCTCTCCAGAAATTCTACATCTGCAAAACAGATACAGTAGAAGTGATTATTTACTCTGCAAGGATAGAGATGGTTTTAAAACAGTGCTTCCCAAATGAATGAAGCAGTTGTTGATAGATGATTACTTCAGGTTAAGGAGGGGTTAGAGGAATAATGTAAGGAACAATTTTAAAATCATCCAAAATGACTATAACACATCTCAGAAAAATCACAATGTGATTTCAAGAGCACTTAGATTGCGTAAAGGAAGTGATATCAATTCTGAACTCCGGCTTTCCTATCTGGCAAAAGCTTTTTCTTGCTGAGATAGCATCTGCTGTGGTGAATGGTCAACAACTGGCTGTTACCCAACTTTAGGCAGAAGCCATTGTAAAAGTACAGAAAACAACCAGAAGTGTCCGAACACCTTCGACTTTCTGGGTATTTTGCCAGATAAATTCTTCCTTTGCAGTTCTTAAGGGCACAGACTGAAGCTAGGTTGCTGGGCTCAAATTCTAGCCCTGCTTGTACTTTCTGTGTATCCTTAGACAAGTCACTTACCTTCTCTGTGCCTCACTTCCTCATCTGTAATGATAATTACAAGGAAGCTAATAATAGTGCCTCTCTCATAGAGGAGTTATAAAGATACATAAGTTAGTTGTGAATTCCTTAGAACAGTGCATGACACATAACAAAGGTTTCTGAAATAAATAGTATGTATTAGTTTGCTAGGGCTACTGCACCAAAATGCTACAAACCAGGTGGCTTAAACAGCAGAAATTGTTTTATAGCTCTGGTGGCTAAAAGTCCAAAATGAAGGTATTAGCAGGGTTCCTTCTGAAAGCTGCGAGACAAATATCTACTCGAGGCCTCTCTCCTTGGCTTGGAAATGGCTGCCTTCTGCCTAGGTCTTTTTATATCACCTTTATCCATGTGTAGCTCTGTGTCCAGATGCCCCCTTCCACAAGGACACCAGTCACATTGGATTAGGACCCATCTAATGATTTCATTTTAACTTGATTACCTCTGGAAAGACTCTATTGCCAAACACAGTCACATTCTGAGGTACTGAGGGTTAGGGCCTCAATTATGAGTTTGTGGGGACACAATTCAATCCATAATAGAGTGTTTGTTAAGGAAATGACTCCTCAAGGAGGTTTTCTTGTGGTCTGGTTTCCCCTGAATGTCCGTCACTGTCCATGCTAGCATGGGATGCTGACAGTTGGTTACTAAATGCAAGAGTCACTAAGTTTATCTATCTAGTCTTGATGTTTAAACCCTCATTTTGCTATCCTTGACCCGTGGACATGGACCCTCTCCTCCTAAGAACCTGAAGGGAAGTGCTCACATGTAGGAGGTCCCCATATGGGAAGACCCCAGTAATTTAGGGTGTCCACAGCCAGTCTGCTTGCCCCATACTTTCCACCCCATCTGGTCGTTTCTCACAACTGTGGTGTTTCAATAGTGTAAGGGAATTTAGTCATGACATTTGTTTCCAATCTTCCTAGTTCCTGGGCCTGTCCAACACAGGCAATAAGAATTGGATTGTCCATTTGTTGATTCATCAGGTGTTTACTGGACACCAGCTCTGCACTAAGCATAATGCTGGAGATACAACAGTAAATAGAACAAATGTGGCCTTTAACATCATGGGTCACACAGCTGGGCAAAATGGGCCTCCTGGTGGCCAATGTAAAGGGACACGTCTTATTTGCCCTATGACCAGGTTTTTAGTGAATTTGGATTATTTGCCAACAATGGGAAATTGGGAAATCAGAATTGGGATTTCTAGCTCTCTTCAAAACAAAACAAAATCGGAAGATTTTGCAGCCCCGACCTAATTTTTCTTCCTAACAGCAATCAATAAGATTGCCTGCTTTGGTTGGGGTATATACTTAGTCTCTGGCTTGCCACAATTTTCACTTCCTATTAAATTACACGGTGACAGTTTAATATTTTTATGTCACCTTGCCACTGTAGTCCAGTAGATGATCCATAAAACATCAAATATGTAGAAGTGATTCTTCACACAGAGATGTGGAAGCTGCAGCACATCTGTTAATGATTATGGGAGAAAATTCTGTCTGAAGTTAGCAATTGATTAACATTGCCATGCTATTAAAGTCCTCATGAAGTGAGCAAAACCCTGCCTCATGTCGTTATTCCCCCAACGAACCCATTCCCAGAAGGGTGATGTCATATCCTGTTGGATACAGTTAGGCAAATAACAGGGCAAACAATGTCCTGCCCCGACCTCCTGGAGGTCAGTTTTGTTTTCAGAGAACCTAATAAAAGATAGTAGGACACAGAACAAAGGAGGGCAATTCTGGATAATTCTGATCCCAGATCTGGGCACCTTTTCTAGCCCAAAAGAGGGCGTCCGAGGAGGCTGGACTGTTCCAGAGAATGTTCTGACATACAGGACATGCCTGGTCCAGTTGAGAACATCTAGTCAACAGCATGAGCTCTATATGGGTTAGATGAGTTTGATTAGCCACCCAGCTGAGGGGTGAGTGCTGAAAGTCCACAACAATGATTCTGTGTGGCTACTCACAACCATTCCTCTGTCATTACAGGGTCCTCCTGCTTGAGAAAGTAGATCATGCCAACATAATTTCTTCTGTTTAGGGCAGATTCTTCCTCATTCCTCCAGAAGAAATCAAGGTAGCAAATAATTCACAGAAAGCAAAGCACAGTGTCTGGCACATAGTAGGTACTCAAGAGATAACTGATGAATTAATGCATTCATGAAAAGCACACTCTCTCTACTAAACCCTAAGATAAAGATAGATAAAGATCTCTTTCCTAAGCTCTAGGGTCATCTTTCTGATCATCTGCTAAGATGGCTACTGGAATATTCCCAAGGCACTTCAAATTCAACCTGAAATTTAATAAACTTACTCTCCTAAGAAAACAAAAACAAACAGCCTACCTTAGCTCTTCCAGTCCCAGTTGATGTATAGAACCTCTATCTAGCCAGTCATAAGTCAGTGATTAGAAAGCAGTCTTCTGGGACACTTCCCTTTCCTCCATTCTCTTGTGTTCCATCTGTTGCCACATCTGGTCATTTCTACCTCCCAGACATGACTTGAACTCTTCCCCTCCTCAATGGCCATCACTCCCTAATGTCTCCTACACCAGGCATGGCAGCCATTGGAGGAAGAGGTTAGGGGAGCAGGAGTTGGTCTCAAGTACAGGAAGAGGCAACTGAGCAGTGTGGCCTACTGGAAAAATGTGATTTCAGGCCATATGGACAGGAGGTGAGAGTCTCACTCTGCAGACCCTGATCAGGCTCTGTTTGAAACATTATGTTCTGGGAGGACAGTGGTCAGCCAGTGCATTCCCAGGAAAGAGTGACTGGAACAGTGGAAGGACTTGAAACATGCTGGGGAGAGGATGTTTGAAGGAACAGGAGGAAGACACCAGGCAGCTCCATATGTTAGTTTTGTGTCTGCCTGAGAGTACGGATGGTCCCTCAGCGACTTCAGATTAGGTTTTATCTGGCTCCCTAAACATCTCTTAGGCCTTTTTTCTAAGGGTGTCACCAGCCAGACATGGGGTACATACAGGCTCCACATGCTGCCCTGCTGTTCCCAGGGACTGTGGTGGCTGCTTGTGTGCCTGTGTCACAACCCCACCTTCTCTCGCAGCAGAATGCTACTCTCTACTGCCTCTATCATTTCCAAAGCTTCTTCCTCGCATCTGCTTAATTTTGTGCAAAGCACAGGTCTTTCTCCACGGGCTGTTATCTCTTGCCCTCACCAGGCCAGCAGGGCCAATGAAGCAACTGCTTTGCAAGAGTCTAATGACACAGTTGATCTATTTTAAGCACCTGAAGCACACTCTATCAAGTGCCAATCTTCCCGCTGCAAGTCATGCTCAGCTTGCAGGAGCAGGGGCAGCCCGAGGTCTATTCCTGTGTTTTGAGATATGGGGAAATAGCCCAGGGATCCCAGCCCTGCCCGTCTGGTGATCGTCTAAAGCAACCATAAAATTAGATATTTTCACAGTCAGCCTGAGTTGTTCTTGAAGGAGAATTGCCTGTGATGTTAGAATTATATGGTGCAGGAACCTCAGGTGACTATAAATCCCTCTTTCAACTGGCAGAGACAGACCCTGGGCCTATTACATGCAGGGAGAAGGAACCTGAGAGGCAGCATTTCAGGAACTGAAGCCCAGTCCCCATCAGAAATTCCTTAGACTCAGACTAATGTTTTCTCCTCCTCCTCCTGATCAAGAGACTCTTTTCCAACTGCAGCCTGAGTGCAAATGTTTTACATCTATTATTTTATTTAATCCTTACCACAATCTTACATGGGCCTTCCTTGAATTCTGTGTCTAAGGAATATCCCCCATGTTATATTTGCTCTCACTATTCTTCACAGAGCTTACCACAGTCAGTGATTATTTTGTTCATTAGCTCATTTTCTTTGTTTCTGTCTCTCATCCCCCTTTGACTGTAAGCCACACGACGGTTGTGTGACAAACCCTGTCTGTTTTTTTCACTGCTGAGTCCTGCACACTCAACATGGTGTTTGATGCAGAGTGATGACCACTTATAAAAGCATTTATTGGACACATGAATGAGCCCACTTATGCTTCACAAAAGTCCTATAAAGAGGACACTGACATTATTCTCATTTTAAAACGAAGGAAATTGAGGCCCAGAGAAGGGATAGTTGGCTCCAAATCTCAAAGTTAAGAAAAGTGATGGAGCCTTGAGTGAATACATGGATGGATTCGTTTAATGAGGAATACTTCAATATCCTCATTTTACATAAAAGGAAAATGAGGTTCAAAGGTAAATTGCCTGGATAAAGTCAAATGAGATAGGAAGCAGACGAGCAGATGTTTAAACTGTTTTGGTCTGACCCTGAGGCCTCCTTTCCCTCCTCCCTGCTCCTCCTTTTTACCGTCTTTCTGTATTTTTACTGTGATGGAGATCGCCAGGGGAAACATGGATTGGGATGGCTGGTCTTCCCGTTGGATGTCTCAGCACTATTCACTCATTCACTCAGGCAGTGAAACAAATCTTCACGCTGTGAGACAGTGACATTCCACATTCCAGGCACCATGGAATCAGTGATGCTCAGGACAGAGAACTGGACCTCAGACTGCTTCCGTCCAGCATCTTGGAGGGGCAGACACAAGCATGCATGACTGTGATGTGGGAGAAACCATGGTGGTGCTGAGAGGGAAGGGAAAAGTGCAGAGAAAGACAGGCCAGATTCCTCTGGAAGGCCTGGGAATGCTTGTTGGAGAAGGTTCCATTCCACCTGGTCCTTGAGACAGGGAACAGACTTATGTTGTGTAGAGTTGAAGGAAAAGAAAGAGCAGTCTAGATGGGCTTACTCAGTTCCTGTGCAGGCATTCCACACACCCTAATGCACAATTCCTGAGTCCTGGGCCTTTGTCTGGGAACTGGGATGGAGACCGAAATAAAAAGACAGAAAGCCCTCATCGGGAGCTGTTAGGAAGTCCAGTCTGTGTATGCTAGAGAATGTGAGTATGTGGACAGTGAGAAAAGGCTGGGAGTTGGTGAGGATCAGATCTTTGAGAGTGTCAGATGCCATGCTGAATAGTATTTGTTGCAGTCTGTAGCCAATGAGGAGTCAGGAGAGGTTTGGAGCCCAGTAGTGACCTGCCCAGAGCTGTGCATTATTTAGGAAGATCTCCCCAGCAGCACATACCTGATGCATCAGAGGGCCTGGCGGCAGTGAGAAGCAGACCTAGTGCAGCAGTGCAGTTGTGAGTGGATGAGAGGGAGAGTGGAGAGTGTGGGGATGCAGGGAGAATGAGCTCCCAATGGTCCTGAAGCCCTGCTGTGCATTTCTGCACCTATGCCCATGGGTGGACTTGCTGTATATTCCGATTTCTGGGACTGTGAAAACTGGTACTTTGAAAACTGAGTTACTGACCATACTGAGAAGCCTAGATCATATATATGATAAGAAGTTGAGCTATAGAATCAGACTGCCTGGGTCCAAGTTCCAGCTTGACCCTTATTAGCTGTGCCACCTTCAGAGAGTTGCTTTATACCAGACCCCCAAACTTCAGGTTCCTCTTAAGATGCGGATGATAGATGAACTTTAAGTAAGAGAATATATGTGAGATGCTTAGCACAGTACCTGGCACATAGAAAATACTCAATAATGATTAATAGTGATAAGTAATGAAACACATTTGAATGTACTATATTGGGGAAACCCCTTTTAAAGATACAAAATAACCAACACATGGTATTGTTATGATATAGTCACCACTCGGTCATTCCACTAGGAAAGAAGAAGAGTGGTATATATATTGGTAACACAGGACTTTTTAAGCTAATATTTAAGGAGCATTTTATTACATGTAAGACCCTATTCAGACATTTTCCATGTGTTACCTCTTTTGGTTCTTGGCATGAGTGAGGTGTGAAATGAATGTTGGAGAGGGCAATTCTGGTTAAGCAGGGAATATGTCACATTAGTCCAGGGACTGGTAAATCTTTCCTGTAAGGGGATTTGCAAGCTACACAGTCTCTGTGGCATGAAACCTGCCATAGACAATGTGTAAAGAAATGGGTAGGGCTGTGTACCAATCAAAATTTATTTACAAGAATAAAGGTGGAGGGTGATTTGGCCCATGAGCCAGTTTGCTGACGCCTATACTGGATGACCTCAAAGGTCTTTTGCAACTTTGAGATTCTAGTCCAAATGATGACAAAGAAATGTCCAATCCTTCTAATTTAGTCTATCTTTGTAATCACAAGGGGTGTTACTTCAAATAAGATAGAGAAGGTCATTAGCAATAGACACAGAGAGGATCAAAAAGCTTTCCATTCTTTGTGTTGCCTTCGTAGTCAGCACACCTCATAACTTACACTCTGGTATTATATGAGTCTTCTCAAGTGGCCATTAAATGCCAAGCTGCACAGACTGCCCTGGGATCTGCAGAGTAAACAGTTCTTCAGAGGCAGAGAATGATACTCAGACCAGAGACTTTCCCATTTGGGAAGGAGCATACAGGACAATGTTCCATGGCAACACTTCGGTATCCAGAGCAAATCCTCCCTCTTTGCTCCCCATTCACATTTCCTACTCACAACCCACATGCCTTGTGGCCTAATATGATAGCCAGGGTGTCTGCTCAGCATGTTTTATCCTTCCTCCTTCTGATTCTTTATGAGAATTTCTCCCCATCTCCTTGTCATGCTAATGGACTGTCACCATGGTGTTCTGTCCCCCATGCCCCACCCCTGAGAATGACATATGACTTGTGCTAGCCAATCAGAGTTTCCCATCCACCTTGGCCACAAGGATTTGCTCATCAGTGGAACTTAAACCCAAGATAGGCCAATCAGAGTATTCCTTGGAATTGGATAGGGAGATATTCAGAAGAAGAAGTATTTATTCCATTGAGGTTGCTGAGCTAAGGAGAAAAGAGTGTGGGAATACCAGTGGCCATGATTGTCGAACATGAAGAAGCCATCTGCAAAATAAAGTCTTAGCTCTGATGATATAGGAGAGCCTCTAATCCAGCCATACCCGAAGCCAGAGCCACCTCAGACCCCAGACTTCCTAGTTGTAAGAACCAACAAATTCTCATTTTGCTTAAACTAGTTTCCACTGGGTTTCTGTAAAGTACAACTGAAAGGGTACCAACAAAGGCACTTTTTAAAAACTATTATTTCCAATTGGCAGTTGCACTTACAATGACCCCTATTTATCAACAGCCCAGCCATCTTTAGGCTTAAATATTCTGCCACCCTGCTACCTCTCATTCACTCCTGAAGTGATTTTATTCCCTCCTCTGAAGTCCTTGGCCCTTAGTTTAAAACATTCTTATAATTACAGGTCATTTGCTGTGAGTCAACATAATTTATTCATGTGCAATTTCTTAGTGCCTTATTTTAGATTATAAACTCTTTGAGGATAGAAATCATGTGTCTGTGGGGTATAATGTATTTGCTCCCCAACTGCAAGCCAAAGATCACTGTGGAGCCATGGAATTATTGCTGGAGCTTACAAATCCATGTGTGCTCCTAATTCAGATGCATAATGCCTGTCAAATGCATGTGTGTAAAAAAAGTCAACATGGCAGAAAGCTAACATGTAAGTATTACTTAAATGTAATACTAAAATACAGAGGCTAGCAAATATTTTTTATGTTAAAAAGGAATCCTCAAATGATCTAAATGTGGTTGCATGGATGTATATATATGTAAAACACTTTGAGCTGTATATTTGTTTAAGATTTATATACTTGACTCTATGCAAGTTATGCCACAATAAAAAGTAAAAAATAAAATAAAAATAAAGAGTCCTTATACTTGACAAGTCTAGCCAACCGTCACTAGCACTGTTACAAGATAGATACCAATACACAAAAATTAATCCAGGATAGATCACAGACCTCAATAAACCAAAAGCTAAAATTATACAGCTTCTAAAAGAATATGTAGGAGAATATCTTACAACCTCAAGGGAGGCAATGACTTCCCAGAACACTAAAATCGGTAAAAAGGGGGAAGAATTCTAACAGACACATCACATGTACAAATAGTTAATAAGCTCATAAAAAGGAGCTTAACATCATTCGTCATGTTAAATGCAAATTAAAACCACCTTTTTACAGCCTCCCAAATGGCTAAAATTCTGGTGAGAATGTAAAATGACACAACAACTTTGGAAAGCTGATAGTTTTATAAAAATTCAACATATACCTACCTATGATCCAACAATGCCTCTCCTAGATATTTCCCTGTGAGTGATAGAAACGTATATCTGCAAAAAGATTTATGCAAGAATGTTCCTGGCAGCTTAATTCATGATAACCCAAAGCTGGAAACAACCCAAATGTTTATATATAGACAAATGGATAAACAATCTGTGGTTATATTTACACAATGGTATACTATTCTGCAATAAAAAGGAACAAACTATTGACACATGCCAAAACATGAAGGAATCTCAAAAACATGCTGAGTAAAAGAAACCACACATAAATGAGGGCATACTGTATGATTCCATTTATATGGAATTCAAGAAGGCAAAACTAATCTATGTAGACAGAAATTATAACAGAGTTTGCCTTTGATTGGAGGAGGGGTGACTGATTGCAAAAGATTGCAGCAAATTATCTAGAGTGATAGAAATGTACCTTATCTTGATTAAACTGTTGTGGGCTATACACTTGTCAAAATTCATTGTATTTAAAATCTATATGTTTCATTAATTGCAAATCATGCCCAATTTCAACATATATGTGTGTATCCCCTTAAACACAGTATGTGTGTATATACATATTCCCTTAAATGGAGTCCTAGGCTTGGATACAGAAGAACTAACTTCAGATCTCAGCTCTCCTGCTAACTCTGTGACCTCTGAGGCCAGTATCCTTATAGGTTCTATGGCTCCATCCTATCAGTCTTGTTTACCTCAAAGAGCTGTTTCAACTATAGTAACACCTGTAAAAAATTTTGGTAAACCTTTAAGTATTGTACAGTTCAAGAACCTCTTCTCCAACTTATTTTGTGCAAGCATCTCCCTGGCCCTGATGTTCCAGCTGCACTGGCCTCCCTAAACTCACCATGTGCTTTCCAGCCTCTGGACCCTTCCTTGCACATGCTGTTCCTCCACCTCATTTGTACTTATCCCTGGTTTTCCACAGACAGCCCCTCCCATCCTTGTAGTCTCAGCTGAAATATTTTACCTTCAGATTACCTGTCCCTACCCCTTATTTATATCCTTCATTCTATTTGTCACACTTTGTAAATATCTGTTTGTTCACTTGTCACAGATCTTTCCCACAGAATTATTAACTCCCAAAGCATAGCAAACATGACGGTTTTATTCACTAGAGTATTCCCAGTTCTTAGCACATAGAAATTACCCAGTAAGGCCGGGAACAGTGGCTCACACTTTTGGGAGGTCAACATGGGTGGATCGCTTGAGGTCAGGAGTTCGAGACCAGCCTGGCCAACATGGTAAAACCCCGTCTCTACTAAAAAAAAAAAAAATACAAAAATTAGCCGGGCATGTTGGTGCACACCTGTAATCATAGCTACTCGAGAGGCTGGCACAGGAGAATCACTTGAACCAGGGAGGTGGAGGTTGCAGTGAGCCAAGATTGTGCCTCTGCACTCTACTCTGGGTGACAGAGCGAGACTCCGTCTCAAAAAAAAAAAAAGAAAAGAAAGAAAGAAAAAGAAATTACTCAGTAAATATTGATGAATAAATAATTGTGCCAACAAACATGAACTTTGGTGTATAAACTTTGTAACCTGCTTGTGCTGACTCAGGACTTTCTGCTCGCAGCCAGGTCTTCCCTAGGGCATGGTGGGTGCCAAAAAATGACCCCAGGTTAAAGCTGGTGTCACTGTAGTGTGCTCACTCAGGAAAAGCTTTTTGTGTCAAGGGACTCAGGGAAGGCTTAGGACATCCTGTGCTTTGGAAGACAGAGACACTTTCTAGTTATGGCTATACTTGATGGCTCCTCTGTTGGGCTGTAAACCGGGGATTCTGTATGCACCTCCAGGCTGGGAAGATTCTGAAGCACACACAGGCTAACTGTAACATGGGAGAATTGTCCTCCATCTTCAGGGCCCTCCTTATCCCAAGCCCAGCAGTGGGCCCGAGAGCAAGCAATGAATGCCTATGTTCATATCATCTTACTCAGCTCTTTTCCCATCTCTCAGCCAGCCAGGGGTCTTCTTAGCCCTAATCGCCTCCCTCTCTCTCTTCCCAATAATCAGACCACCTTCTTTGTTGGGTTTTCTGGATGTGGATGTGGCTGCCCTCAGCAGGGTCGTTTCTGTCCTTTGAGTCAGCCCCAGGTCCAGAGCCTGTCCTCTAGCCCAGGGTACCTGGGCATCACCCACAGCTCATCTGCCCGCAGGAGCTCTCTGAAACCTTCTGTTTACAGTGGAAACTGTTTGCTGACCTGGATTATTTTGGGTCTGTGACATCAGTGCTATGGGAAATGCTCCTTAGCCAGTAGCAAAGTCCACTTGAGGGTACACACTTAGAGAATGCTCTGGGAAAGACTTAGGGGCTCGGAGCCAGGTGAGAGCCCACCCCTCCCCCCATCTACTTCCCCCATGGCCAAAATCCTGCCTTCCCTCTGCCTGGCTGTCTCTCTTGAAATCTGTATTCTTTTCAGCAGATAATGTCAATAAGCCCTTTATGTGAGCAGGATTTGGAGCTTCTCTGTTTCTCATCTGAAAATCTGCCCTGTGCCAGTGAGTTTGGGCCTCTGGCCCGCACGTTAATTATTGTACCAGGATTCCGGGAGTCGACTGGGGACAGAGTGCCTCTTTGGTTAGAAGAGGGGTATTCTGGCAGTATTTCTTTTTTGAGGCATTAATCTAGCGTAGAGAGGCTGAGCAAGTGAAAATCCTTGTGTATTCCTTTGATATTTTTTCCTTTCCTGTTTGAATGCCACACTTAGCTGGGGTTTGGGAATCAAACATTAATGAATCTCTTGGGGTTTCTTGAATTTACATTGTAATAGTCATTTTTTCTGCCATTAGTACCAAGGAAAAAAGCCAATATTTTAGGACACAGAATGGTAGAAAGGGGTCTACTTTGTGTGTGTGTGTGTGTGTGTGTGTGTATGTGTGGAGTGTGTGTGTGTTTGTGTGGTGTGTGTGTGTATGTGTGGCATGTGTGTATGTGTGGTGTGTGTGTATGTGTGGCGTGTGTGTTTGGTGTGTGTGTGTGTGGTGTATGTGCGTGTGTGGTGTGTGTGTGGTGGGTATGTGTGGTGTGTGTGTTTGGTGTGTGTGTGGTGTGTGTGTGTGGTGTGTGGGTATGTGTGGTGTGTGTGGTGTGTGGGTATGTGTGGTGTGTGTGTGTGGTGTGTGTATGTGTGGAGTGTGTGTGTGTGGTGTGTGTGTGTATGTGTGGTGTGTGTGGGTATGTGTGGTGTGTGTGTGGTGTGTGTGTGTGGTGTGTGTGTGTATGTGTGGTGTGTGTGTGGTGTGTGTGTGTATGTGTGGTGTGTGTGTATGTGTGGTGTGTGTGTGTGTGTGTGTGTGTGTATGTGTGGTGTGTGTGTGGTGTGTGTATGTGTGGTGTGTGTGTATGTGTGGTGTGTGTGTGTGGTGTGTGTGTGTATGTGTGGTGTGTGTGTGGTGTGTGTGTGTATGTGTGGTGTGTGTGTATGTGTGGTGTGTGTGTGTGTGTGGATGTGTGGAGTGTGTGTGCGTGGTGTGTGTATGTGTAGTGTGTGGGGGTATGTGTGGTGTGTGTGGCTATGTGTGGTGTGTGTGTGTTGTGCTTGTGTATGTGTGATGTGTGTGTGTGTATGTGTGTTGTGTGTGGATATGTGTGGTGTGTGGGTATGTGTGGTGTGTGTTGTGTGTGTGTGTTGTGTGTGTGTATGTGTGGTGTGTGTGTGGTGTGTGTGTGTATGTGTGGTGTGTGTGTATGTGTGGTGTGTGTGTGGTGTGTGTGTGTATGTGTGGTGTGTGTGTATGTGTGGTGTGTGTGTATGTGTGGTGTGTGGATCTGTGTGGTGTGGGTATGTGTGGTGTGTGTTGTGTGTGTGTGTTGTGTGTGTGTATGTGTGGTGTGTGTGTATGTGTAGTATGTGTGTGGGTATGTGTGGTGTGTGTGGCTATGTGTGGTGTGTGTGTGTTGTGTGTGTGTATGTGTGGGGGGTGTGTGTGTGTGTGCCTAAAGAGAAGGGAAAGCTTACTGAACTAGGAGTCAGAAGGTCTGTGTTGAAGTTTGGGCACATTCCCCAATTCCCCAAGCCTCTGTTTGCTCATCTATGAAATAGACAGAGTGGTCCTTGCCTCACCTGATTCGTGGTTGGTGAAGATCAAATGAGGCAATGAATGAGAAAGTCTTTGTGTTAGCCTCTGTTTTGCTAGTTATTAAACAGATGCCTTCCTCCCTTGCCTGTTCTTTGAGAATAAAGCCAGAAAAGATTTGAATTGCTTTTTTATTACTTTCGGTTGCTGGCTGTGTTTCTTTCAATCATTAAAATTTAATACAACTCAACACAGAAATTGAGCACAAGGCAAACACAGCTTTATTTGGGTTATATGTAAATGGGGCAAGGTAAAAAGACTCAGTTCATTGTGGGTCTAGTGTCCTCATATACAATTGTCTTAATTGCAAAATGTTTCATCCCACGGTTAGACCATGCATGCCTTCATGTGTTTCAGTATCTCATTCCAAAAGCATAGTCTCTACAACTAAATGATGATCAAAAGAGACACAGAATAGTGACCATAGGATAGAGGCTTCGCTTTTTCTCTTTGTGTCTGGAAGGGTGTGAGCAATCCAGACCAGAAAGAAAGAAACCTTTCATCATGCCCATCAGAGCAGGTGACTCATTTTGGCCGACAGGCCCACAACTTCACCTTTCAGTTCCTTTTACAACTCCCAGAGGAATGGTGCTGTCACCAGGATTCATCAGTGTCTAGACTGGGAAGAACATCCTGCGTGCCCCTCCATAGGCCTCATTTTTTACCAGTCCCCTCGCTCGATGCTCTTGACACTTTTCAGCTGCTGCTTAGACAGTTTCTCCCGATGGCTAACCTGACCAGGGCAGTGGGGCATGAGCAGACAGGATTTCTCCCTGCTGAAAGCCACCTGCTTCAAAATGTGTTTTCTAGGACACGTAACCCAGCTGAACAGGAAGCTTCTCTGGCGTGTCTGTTTTGGAGTGGGAATCTCCTAGTGTGGAGAGGGAGCAGGATGCATTGGAAAAGAAAGGAGGCCAGTGAGGCTGCTTTCTCCTGCCAGAGGGGCGCAGAGTCTGAGACAGGCTGGGCAGGCCAACAGGGACCAGATCACACAGGGCCTTGTGGACCATGGCAAAGAGTCTGGCTTTATCCCAAGAGTGGAGTGAAGTCACTGAATGGTTTTAAGTTGCCACTGGAGGTGGTGGGAGTCTGGGTTAAGCATCATCAGATTGCATTTTGAATGTATCCCCCTGGCTACTGTGTGTAGAATGAGTGAGGAAAGGAGATCACTCCTTAGAACCTATTGGGATCCTCCAACCAGCAGATGATAGGGCTGGGACTTGGGTAGATAGGGCAGGGCACCTTCTACTCCAGGGCCATTGCATGGTCCTGATTCCCTGACAGCTTTTATATCCTTTATGCTATTTAAAATAATTATTTACAGTGTTAGTTAGCTAGAGCTGCCGTAACAAAATGCCACACACAGGGTGGCTTAAACAATAGGAATTTATTTTCTCACAGTTCTGGGGTCTAGAAGTCCAAGATCACGGTGTGGGAAAGGTTGGTTTCTAAGGCCTCTCTCCTTGGCTCGTAGGTGGGCGTCTTTCCCCTGTGAGTTCCCGTGGCTGTCCCTCTGTGCATGCCTGTGTCCCATCCCCTCTTATAAGGACACCAGTCATATTGGGTTAGAGCCTACCCTAATGACCTCAGTTTAACTTAATTTTCTCTTTAAAAACCCTGTTGCCAAATACAATCATATTCTGAGCTGCTGAGGGTAAGGACTCCATCACGTGAATTTGGGGGGTGAGAGAGAGAGGGGCAAGAGGACACAATTCAGCCATCACAGAGTCCCTCCTGACATTTTCTCTTCCCCAATGTCAAGTCTGTGCTTATCCGCCACTGTCTGAGGTGTCTCTGCTTCCTTTGTTGCTGCTTTTAGGGAAGATGGTCTTTCCCCAGGTGAGCCCTTCTTGTTTGGTCACACAACAAGTCAACATTTTGTATTTCCAACATACTTTTTTAATGAATTTCCTATAAAGGGGATTTAGATAGTCTTCAGTATTTCTATTACTTTTTATTGCCCACCCCCCCAATGCACGGTAATGCACCTTATATGTGGTGAAAGTTGCATAACCATTTGACGGATTTCATTTGGGTTTTGTTCTTCCACCAGAACGGTGAGCTTGACTGTGTTGTAATTTCCATTATGGCATGGTTTAGCCACAGACATTTCCTGTGCTGGTTGTTTCGTGGGAACAAGTCTGTTGCATTTGCCTTCCTTGTGGGCTCAAGAAATACCTGTTGTAGGAAATAGCTGTCACATTTATGCTGACCAAAAACTTAACTCCTCAGCTCACCCCATAGGTATGTCCAAATGTTTGCTGAGTGCCCACAAGAATACTCCAGGGTACACAGAACTGAGTAGCATCCCTCCTCAAGTAATTTGCAGTCTGATAGAGAAATATAACAAATGAAAAGGTAGGTATCTTATAGGTGAACTATGCTGCAGGTCAGTGGTTCTCAAAATGTGGTCTCCAGACCCACAGGATGAACATCATGTGGGAACTTGTTGGAAATGCACAGTTTCAGTCCTTACCCTGGACCCCCTGAGTCAAAAACCCTGGGTCATGTGTCATAACAAGACATCCAAGGATTCTGATGCATTTGAGAACGCATCAAGATTGAGAATGCATCCTTTTGAGAACCACTGCTTAGCCATAAGAAGCACATGACATGAGATTTTTAAAGAAAGCTCATACTTGGAGAGGGAGGAGGGGAGAAGCAGGAAATATTTCTAGAAGTGTGTTGCATATGAGATAGTCCTTGAGGAGTGGGTAGGATTTTTATATTTATATGTAGATGATCATATTTACTGTAATTGCCATCTGTATGTTTATGTATTTCTTTTACAAAAGTAATTAACAGCCTGGACTCTAACTTGAAAGATCTGCTAGCTGTCCCTTTCTTGCATTTTAACTGGCTCACTGTGAATCGAGGCTTCCATCAACATATGCTCAGTTGTAGAACTGGTAATTATGGTTGGAGGCTTTTTGTTGGAGGACACATTTCATTCCAAACATAGTTTCGGAACATAGCTTGATTTGAGGGTAGAGATTCTACCTCTATATACTTAAGACAAAATCAATTCAAAGCATCCTTGAATCTCACAGTGGGAAGAGGCCTTCAAGGTCATCTAGTCTAATAACTCCAGCAAATAACCTCTGAGCAGGCTTTGTAAAATAGGTGGCATCAGTTCTTCTCTAGCCCATTGAATGATTCTGTAGCAAGAGTGGATAAACTATGGCTCAAGGGTCAATTCTGACACACTACCTGTCTTTGTATATAAATTTTTATTGGAACACATTTTTGGAATACATTTATGCATTGAATTGAATACATTTATGTATACATTTTATTAGAATACAGATTTTTATTGGAATACATTTATGTATTGTTTTTGGTTGTTCTTGCACTATAATAGTGCAAACCTTTAATCTCCTCTTTAAGACTTTGTATTAGTAAGAACTCTTAGAGTGCGGGTAACCAAAACCCGATTCCAACTAGTTCAAGTGAAACAGGAATCTACTGGCTCCTAAGCCTTTGAAGTTAAAAGAAGGTCTCCCTGAAATAGCTGTTCACTTGATATCACACATGTGGTTCCAAATGGATTGTCTTCTGTATATATGCTGCCCTAGTCGTGCCTACTGCACCTCCTGGAAAGACCTTTCTCCCTGCTCACTCATTCTGATTAATTATCCTCCCTTCACTACTCATATTTATTTTGTTCCATTCCATCCACTCCTCTGAGTGCAGATCTTTATTCTGCTGTGGCGGTATCGGCAGCTGTCCTGTGAACACTAGGCTTAGAGTCACAAGTCCCGGGTGCTAGTCCTGACTATGCTGTTGAATAACAAAAATATGAGATATGATGTTAAGATACTTTGAAAATCAAAAAACCTTCAAAGGGTTGCTTTTATTTGCTTAGAATCTAAGCATTTTTAAGCTGACAATGACACCAAAGTTTATTTTATCCTCATGGCCTGGGTGAGAAAATGATCCATAAATGTGTTTTAGTTGTCTCACATAGTATTCTTTTCATTTATTTTTTAAATATTTGAGCCAAGATATAAAAACTGGGAGTTTTACTTTAAATCCATATTTCTGGATTCACTGAGCCCATGTCCCCACCTGGCAGGAATCAGTTGGAACTGAGTAGGGGCTGTGCCTGTTTAGCCACAATCTCCCACTCTCTTTGTGTTATCCCAACTGATGTCACTCACTTGCATGACCTACCCTTGAGCACTGAGTCAGTGCTCCCTGACTAAATACAGTTATGCATCTGATTCTCAAAGGTCTGATTCCCATCTGTCTTGGCATAGTGATCATGCAGCCTCTGCCAGCTTCCCACATGCAGGAAGCTCACTACCTAGAGAAGCAGTTATTTGCAGCTCTGGCTGTTGAGAAATTTTCCCCTGTATGTTCCATCCTCTTCAGCCTTCCAAAATGGGTAAGTGACTTGCCCCAAGTCTCCCAGTATGTTAGAGAATTAGAAGTCTCAGTATGGCTCACCAAGCTAGTGGTCTTTTTACCCCACCTGATGGAAGTATGTTCTTTCCCACCTTTCTTCCTCACTCACTGACCCCCAGACTAATTTAGAGACAAGGAGTACATGTAAAAAGTCATTTGACATCAGGTTTAGTTTTTACTGAACTCTTTGCCTTTGCAAACATTCTAAAGAACAAAAGTTTGCAAACTTTCTCTGTAAAGGACCACATGGTGAATATCTTAGACTTTGCAGTCATGTGGTCTCTGTTGCAACTATTCAACTCCACTATTGTAGCCTGAAAGCAATCATAGATAATATGTAAATGAGTAAGCAATACTGTGTTCTAATAAAACTTTATTTCCAAAGACAGTTAGTGGGACAGAATTGTCCCTGAGCCATAGTTTGCTTATTCTTGCTGTGGAGCCATTCAGTGGGCCAGCAGAAGAGGTGTTTGTCTATGTGGGGTGTCCTGATGCCTCCCATCTTTCAAGAGCCAGCTGAGATGGAGCATTTCTAATCAACTTGCTCTGATTCCTCTTCAAGATGTGATGTCTATAGCATCAGAATTTCTGGAGTACAACAGCTTTTGAAGATGTTCCAGGAATCCCTGAAAGTCCCTGAGACCCCTCAAGGAGTCCACAAGATAATACTATTTGCGTAATAATTCTAAGAAGTTATTTGCCTTTTTCATTCTCATTGTTTTACTACAGTGGAGTTTTTTAGAGGTGATGTGTGATGAGGCCATCACCCTGATGGCTATTGGAATCTGTGCTTGTGTATTTTTGTTTTTAAAAAATATCTGCCGGGCGCGGTGGCTCAAGCCTGTAATCCCAGCACTTTGGGAGGCCGAGACGGGCGGATCACGGGCGGATCACGAGGTTGGGATATCGAGACCATCCTGGCTAACACGGTGAAACCCCGTCTCTACTAAAAACTACAAAAAACTAGCCGGGCTAGGTGGTGGCGCCTGTAGTCCCAGCTACCTGGGAGGCTGAGGCAGGAGAATGGAGTGAACCCAGGAGGTGGAGCTTGCAGTGAGCTGAGATCTGGCCACAGCACTCCAGCCTGGGTGACAGAGTGAGACTCCGTCTCAAAAAAACAAAATAAAAATAAAAAAATAAAAAATATCTGATATGAGTTCTAATATGATAAATATTTATAGATGTAACCCATCTAAACAAAAGCTCTTTAGAGTTTGCAATAAAAATTAAGAGTATAGAGGAGTGCTGACGCCAAAAAATTTCAGAACTGCTAACATTGCAGTATCCTGACTATGCTTTTCTTAAACTACAAGACACTTCTCATCTTGTAGTAGAGATTTTTCAGATGGTCCCAACAAGGATGTCGTTTTCTTATAGACAAGAGCTATACTAATCATTGTGTTTTTTAATTGCACATGAATTGTACAAAGTAAATTATTTTTTAAATGTTTCTTGTAAACCACAGTGTGCTAGGTATTATGCTCAGAATTAGGACTAGAGAGATAAGCTCAAGAGATACCGTCCCTGCCCTCATCAAGCTTAGAGCCCAATGGAGGAAATAGACATTAAGCAAATAATCACAACTGATATAAAAACAAATCCTTGATGGCAGTGCAATCAAGAGAGAATACCCAGGACTCTGGGAACCAACGAAAGTAGGGTTTATACTCCTGAGGGAAGTCAGTGAGATCTGTGGGATGGAGGGGATCCATGGAAAGTAGGATTTCTCAACTTAGCACTATGAATTTTAGACTAGATAATTCTGCATTAAGGGGAGGAGAAAGAACTGTCTTGTGCATTGTAGAATGTTTAGCAGCGTCCCTGGTCTCTACCCACTAGATGCCTATAGCACACACACATATACACACACACCATTTGTGATAACCAAATGCAGACATTGTCAAATGACTGCTGAGAGAGAGGTAGGGGTCAGAGAATTGTCCCCAGTCAAGAACTGGTGAACTTGAGAAGAGGTGCGGTAGAAGGCTGCTGTGGTAGCCCAGGTGAAAGATGCCTGTTGCTGGGCTATGGCTGGAAGAGATGAAGAGATGAAGAGAGTAGGCTGAGCTCAAGTGCTCTGTAAGGGATTGGTCTATATGACTTGATAATGGGTAGGCCAGGAAGGGGAATATGAGGAGCCAAGGATGAATTTCAGTTTATCATATTGAAGGACTGACTTTGGTTTGCACAAGTGACACCATCACATCCTGGCTCTGAAATCTGAAGGGACAGAGCTCGGAAGACATGACGGAGCGAGGAAAAACACCTTTGCCCATCTGCCCAGCTCTCTGCCAGCATAGCCACTTGTGTTGTTCATGTCTGCCTGATGGGAGATGGCTTTAATAACAGACCTAAAACAGCTCTTCCTAAAAGGAACAACAACTTTAGAAAAGAAAAACCATCTGCCAGGGCTGAGTGCATTAAGTGTGTGTTTAATCTAGCTGTATTGGGACATTTTTTCAATGCCAGTTGACTTTTTTAAACATTTGTGAAAGTTGGCAAACACATCAGAGAAAATATACTTTGTAATACTCGAAGGATATTGGCACATTATATGGTAACAGCACTTTTGATACACATTAGTATCAGATATCAAGATTTCTATTCTCTCAGTGCTGAAGACTGTGTGAAGATCTTCTTTCTAGTCTCTAGCCCAAGATTTATTGACCTTTAGTGAGGAAAAGAATCTCCAGAGGAGCTTGTTTAAAATGTAAAACCCAATTCAGTAAGTCGGGGATGGGACCCAGGAATCTGTATTTTAACAATCCCGGTCCCCACCCTGGTGATTCTGAAGCAGGTGATCAGCTGACCACTTTGAGAAACACTCATACAGTCAAACCACCTTGAAGGAATCTGTTCCAGTTCCTTCCCACCACTGACTTTGCTGTCGGACCCCCCCCCCAACCACTGACTTTGCTATAGGACCCCGAATCTTACCCTAACTCTGCTTGGCTAATTTGTTCATATCCGGAGCTGCTCCAGAAAGCTCTCCTAACTGCGTAGATGCTAGAATGTCTGCAGTGACAAGTAACAGCCCCCGGCTAAAACTGGCTTGAACAATCTAAACACGTTTATTTGACATAACAGGAACCCCAGAGAGGGCCAGTTCCAAGGTAGGCTAATTCAGAGACTCGGCAACACCATCAAGACCCAGATTCCTTCCATCTTAAGGGGCTCTCCCGTCAGAATCCATCATGGATTCCAGGGCTGCAGTTCCAGCGTCACATGTGCATAACAACCTCCATCCAAGAAAACTTTCCCAGGACCCTCTCCCACTCCAGGGGACCTCCCTGGTATCTCATTAGCCGGGAGTATTTCACATGTCTTTGCCTAAATTAAATCATTGGCAAAGGAACGAGATTACTAGGATCAGTTTTCACCAAACAAGATTCCCTCCCCAAGTCAGGAAAGGTCACAACCTTTCTCAAAAGACGTGGCTGCTCAGGGGAGATTAAACAAAAATTGGTTCCTCCAGGAAAGAGATTCTATTCACAGAAGAAGGAGTGGCTGCTGGGAAGCAAGTATGTCTGCCACAATACTCCTCTTCCTCTCCCACCATTCCCCCACTGGAGTGTGAGTTACATGAGGGCAGACGCCATGCTCACCTGGTCCATCATTCAATCTCCAGCAATCTCCACGCTATGGCTCATGTTAGATACAGAAGGTATATCGGCATGAAGTGGCCCTGAAATGTTTGTTTAATTTAAATTAATGGAAGATTGTGATTTTGATGGAGTATTGTGAGTAATTAGGACATAAATTAGTTCATTCCAAGTGAAAAAACCCTAACTCAAATTAGCTCCTATCTTTTTTAAACATTTATATTAAGTTGAAGGATACTTGTGCAGGTTTGTTATATAAGTAAACTTGTGTCATGGGGGTTTGTCGTACAGATTATTTCCTCAACCGAGTATTAAGCCTACTACCTGCTAGTTATTTTTCCTGATCCCTCCTCCCACCCTCCAGTGTACTATGTTGGTTTGTATATTGGGAAGCACAGTGGCTTCAGATCCAGGAAAATCCACAGACTTAAATGATGCATTCAGGGTTCTGTTCTCTCTCTCTCTCTTTCAATCTCTCTCTCCCTGTCTCTCTCCATCTCTAACAGGTTCTCTCAACATGTAGAGCAAGATGGCAAAGGAGCCCCAGACTACCTCCTGGTTGGCTTAGCAACCAGGAGGCTTTTCTAAGAGCTCTTGCAGAAAAGCCTCAGAGAGAATTAGGTCATATGCCTGCCAATCATATGGAAAGGGGATTGGGCTGTTCTAATTGGCCTAACCACTACTCGCCCACCTCATGCTGGGACAGGCCCCACCCAAACCCCATGGAGTGGTTTCCCTACAGGAAAGAGGTTCTACTGCCAGATGAAGCAGAGAGCAGATGCTGAGCAGGCAAAACAACAGATGTCCACTACATTTGTGGGTGAAAAACGCTGTTTGCAGGGCGTTATACATGGGCCAAACCATAATTGAGAACTCTTTGCTGATACTCACAGAGATTAAATAGTTCTCCCAGACGACACAAATTCAGTTTGAAACTTTGAATGATGCTTTGTTTCCTAAAGATAAAATGGGATGTTTGTCCATTGATTTGGGGGGAGATCTTTAAATTCTCTTATCTCAAAGGATGTCTCAAAATATTCCTTATCTTTCCTCCTACTGTTTTTGGTCTTTTTCTTCTCTATTTTTCTTGGTTACTTATTATGTCTTGACTTCTTAGTCCCATGTATCATGTACCAACAACCTAATAAAAAAAATTAAAATGCCATCTCTCCATGGTAGTTTTCCTAATTTTTCTTTCTCTTTTCTCCCCTTCCTAATCAGGAATAATTCATAAAAATCATCTCACTTCACGTATTGTCCTCTCTGATTCTTTTACCAAGTTCTACCTTAGATTGTAGCTACTTGTGAATATAATTTAGTTATTTAGTCAGTCATTTCTTTGAAATACATAAATCAAGTGCCTACCAGTACTGGGCTTAGCATTAGAGATGCAATAAAAAGCAATCTCCCCTACCCTAGCCTGGAACTTCCTTTAGGATAGAAAGTGTTTTTACTTTATCTTTACATCTCCACATGGTTTAGTCTCTTTTTATTAGTAGTATTACTATCATTATCATTATTATTATAGCAAGCTTTTGCTTAGCACTTACCATATGCCAGAAAATGTGATAAGTGCTTTATGTATATTGCATCTTATTCTTTCAAAAATCTTGAAAGGAAGGTAAAATACGACTATCCCCATTTTACAGATGGAGAAGCTAAAGCTCAGTGACACAAAGCGCCTTGCCCACACTTACACACACTGAGAGGTCTGTGAGAGGCAGAGCCTGAATTCGAACCCAGATCTGACAGGTTCCGTACCCTATTCGCTCTCCAGCTGACATAAGCTTTCCCATAAATGCCCAGTAGAACATGGAGATTGGCTTCTGCTTTCTGTGAAGATTAAGGTTAGGATCTGACAGCTTGTGTATGGAATGCAGGATGTGGACTTTGGGTTGAGAGTCCTGTAGTGAGGATAAATCTGCAAAGCCCACATCTCGTCCTGACTGCTTTTGTGACCACTGACAGACATCCCTGAGGCTTCATCAGTTTGGCCCCAGTCTATGCCTTCCCAATCTCAAATATATCTCCTTTAAGGGCCTTGTGCCTCAGTTTCTTCATTAGCAAACAGTGAAGTTTGGCATAGACCAGATGTCCAATAGAACACTCCATAGAAAGGAAAACACTATTTCTTCATTGTCCACTAGAGTAGCCACTAGCCACATGTGGCTATTGAGTACTTGAAATTGGCTAGTTGGACTGGGGGACTGAATTTTTAAGTTCAACTAATTGTAATTTAAGTAATCACAAATGACTAATGGCTACCATTTTGGACAGCACAAAGTTAGAAGAATTTGTATCATTCTTTGACTTGTGATCTTTTACATACCCTAGAGAAGGATGTTTTAAATTATGTGGTGCAACCCATTGCCAGATCCTGAAATCGATGTATGGGGGTGCAAATAACATTTTTTAATGAAATAGCATAAAATAATTAAATAGAATGGAATAAAAACTAAAATAAAATATCTGTACACATCATGTGCACTACAAAATTTTGATTGTACTAAGTTTTGACTATGAAAGTTTTGTTTCACATATTTGTGTACTGAGTCATTATGCAAAATTAATTTCCTCCAGTGGGTCATGGTCAAAAAACGTTTGAAAACCACCGCCTGCCCCTAAGTAATGTCACCGAGACCTTGAGAGTGTCATGCTTCTGTGGTGTGTCCCCATCCACCCAGGGGCTCTGAAAGACCTCATTTCAGAATATTCTGTTCTTCCAGATCCTACAGGCATGTGGTGAGCATGTGACTTCCCTCAGATGGTGATTAAAAGTGACTTTGTGGTCATCTATCTGTCTGGATGGAGAGACCCAAATTGGAGGCCCACAAGCAGGATTTAGCCCCCACAGATAGGCCTCCTTGGAACCTTGACATATTTGTGCATGGCCATAATCCCCTGAGGTCCAGTAATTTTTTCCCCTTTAGGTGGCCCAGACTCTCCAGATAGGTCCCTTTAGGTCGATTTTTCCATTTCCATGACCTGCCTGGCCTCTAAAAACATGTCATGTTGTGACCTGTGTTTAATATGCTTAGAAAATTATAACTGAAAGGAAACAGAGATAACAGAATGCAACTCTTGTACTTTGTAAATGGGAAAACAAGAGCCTGGAGATGGGGAGTGTCCTCCCTGAGGCCTCACAGAAACTGAATGACAGACAAGGAACTGGTTCTCTCTCCCAAGGAAGAACCAGATGTTAGCAAGAGTTGCAGTATGACAGAGGAGAAAGAAGAAAGAAAGTCAGAAAGGGAAAGAGGGGAGGAGAGTGAATGAACAGGGAGAGAGAGGAGCAAGAGGAAAGGACGGAATTGGAGTGGTGCTCAGGCTGTCCTCACAGCCCTGGGGAATGGGGCCCTGGCTAGCGGTTCAGATTTCTGAGGGAAGGGTCCTGTCACATGGTGTGATCACTTCCCATAAGCTTCTAGTGAGCGGATGACTGCGGAGGCCATCAGTGGGTAGTCCTGTAGGACTTTGAGCAATGGGAGGAGCACTTTGGACACAAAAAGGGGCCTCCACTAGACCTCTGCCCCATAAGAATGGAGGATGCTTGCAACGGCTTCAGGAATTTCCTGACTCGCATTGTCTAGCCCTCACTTTGGCCTGCCCTCAGCCAAGCGTCCCTGATCTGAAACTGAAATTTCCCCAATGTTTCCTGCTTGTCCTGGTGTGGCCAGCATCGTAGAGACCCTGAGCCACAGGACTGCATCTGTCAGGATGGGAAAGTGGATGAGATGGGGCAGAAGGGGCCCTGGAAGCTGCCCTGGGGTGGGATGAGGTCACAAGGGGTGGCACTTCAGGCCCTACCCTACTTCAGTCACTGCAGCTCTGCATTCATCTGCCTGGCTTCCAGGTGGGGCTCATAGCTCCAAGGCCTTAAAGTGCCTGGCAGTACAGGAGAGAAGCTGGCCAGGGGTAAGGTAAAAACAAGAGGTAGGAACCATGGTGATCTGCAAGGATGTAAAAACAAACACTGGGCCATCCAAATAAAGTCCTTCTGGGAGCCACATCCAACACAGACAACTGCTGGTCTAGGGAATTTCCCTGAACGATGACCAGGGTGTCACAGGTTTGCATTCCATGCATGGTTTGCAACAGAAGCAGTATAACCTAGAGGCCATTTCATCATTTCATTTCAAGAAAGGCTTCATAGCTTTAAAAAAAAAAAAAATTCAGAAATGTCTAGACTAGGTATTTTCTCTATTCCCTCCACTCTGATACTTCCCTGCCACGTCGAGGAAAGCCGGGTTCACAGTTAAGATTCCTTGGATTTCCCCGCAATACATCAGTGCACGGTGACATGCCAGCATTTCAGGAAGCAAGTGTTGTGTACGTATTAAAACCTCTGACTCAAAGGCCAGGAGACTGAGTCACTCATAGCACAAAGACAATTGCTGGCTGCCTGAAGTTCCTCTATTTCCAACATAGTTTCCAGGGCCCCAGATGAAACCCAAATAGTATTTTTCAGATAAGCTGGAGAGATGCTGGAAAGAGCACCACAGGCCTCCAGTGCAAGGCAACCCCCTTCTCCCTGCTGGGGTCGAGGCAGTCCCTCTTCTCTCCTTCGGGATACACTGGGCAGAAGGAGGATCTGACGGAACACCCACTAGAGGGAAAGGAGATGAGAAGAAATTGAGCCCCTTCTAGAGCTGCTGATGCCTGTCTGAACCCTCACTCTAAACTTACATGTGGTGTAACTTCACATATCCTCTCTGTGCTTCACACTCTCATACACAAAATGGGGATCATACATATTTATCTCATGAAGTTGTGAGCATTCAATGAGGGGATGCTTGGGAAGCACATAGCACAATGCCTGGCACATAGTGATTGCTCCATTAATGTTCATTTTAGCTATTTTTACCGGCTCCTTTGTGTTCCTGACTGGGGGCTTTGTAAAGATCACAAAGAACTGACTCAGCAGTGACAAGAGAGTGTGTGGTGATTGGCAGAAGCCCACTCCAAAGTGGAAAAAATGCCCAGACTGGTAGCCACCCTAGGGGTATTTCCCCCTTCTCTATCAAATCTTCTTTATTCCTCAGCTACTTTTTATACCACTGTGTATATCATGCTCTTAAAACCCATGACCAAGTGTAGCCGGATGGTATTTTTGAAATATTAACTAGGATTTCCTATACCCACCACTCTTGTGCCTTTCTCTCTATTCAGTGAGCAAGGCCTTGGGCTGGGATGGGCAGCAGAAAACAGGGACAGAAGGGGTGGCTTCCTAGCTTTTGAATTTTAAAAGCCTGTCCCTTTAGAAGAACAGAAGGATTTATGACAAAGCTAAACATTCTAGAGAAAGCATAAGTTAGGGAGGGCAGAAAGGGCTCCTTTACACCCAGCTAATAAGAATGGTTCCCCGGCCCAGGGGTAGGGAGGAGAATCTTGGGGAAAGAAATGAGAACACAGATCTACTTGACTACTTTGAAAGGGGCCCTGTGCTGAGCCCACAGACACAGGCACAGTCAACAGCAGAAGAGGAAAGAGGAGAGGAGGGAGGGGCAGCAACCCGGCAGCTGAAACTTCATTTTCACTTATCTTGAAATAGGAACCGGTGGAAATACAAGAAATAAAGAACTCTCTGATGTTATGGGCTGCCATGTAGCCCGCCTTGCTTGTGAAGCTCACTGCAGTGAAGGCCCCCTTTGGGTCTATCTAACCCAAACCCTTTCTGCTGGAGCTGTCGTGTGGCAGCTGGCTGTCAGACAAGAGCAGTCTGGCTGGCCAAGAGCATGCCGTTCTGACACATGTCCCGACAACACGTTTCTGAAGAAGGCGGCGCGAGCCGTGTTGCCAGCAACACGCCATGACCATGGAGCATGCTGATGAGCCTGGCAGAGGGAAGCTGCGGAGGAGTTTCTGTTGCAGCAAAGGTTTTACAACATCCTCCTGGGAAGACAGGCTGTGTTACTGACCCGCTGACATGGGAAACTGCAGCCAGGCCGGGGCCATCTGTGAAAGGACCCAGGGGTTCCCAGAGGACTCGTACTTCCGCCCTGCTGCAGCTGCCAACACCTGCAGCGCCTGCATCTCTCTGGGACCCAGCACACACACCTGTCAGGCTTTACCTGCCCATGCCAGGAATGCTGCTCAAAGCTGACATCCCTGGCCCTGGAGCGGCAATCACTTCTTCTTCATCACCTGCCAGGGATGCTGAATTGCTCTTCCTATTTCCTGGCCTGTACTCTAATTACCTCCAATCATTATTTTTACATCTTCTTAAACTATTTTTTAAAACAACTGGGTAATCGATGACTACTATTAGGGAAAAGTTAGATACCCCTTTACCCCCGCTTCCCACTTCCTCCCCAGAGGTAGCCATTCCATGGCACTGTTGCATTGCAGGCAGTTGAGCTTAGTGGTAAGAGCCTGGGTTTGAAAGTCAGACTGAGTTCAGATTCTGCCTCTGCCATTTACTAACTGTGTGACCTTGGACAAAGGGCCTCAGGTCTCTGAGTTTCATTCTCTTGTAAAATGAGGATAATAGTCTCGCCTCTTGAGTTATGAGGGCTCAATGAGATAACATATATAAGTGGCTGAGGACACTGCCTGACATAGAGGACCCACCCTCTAAATATTATCTATTATCTTTCAAGACCTTTCCTTATGCATTAACTGCTCCTATTACTTCGTGCATGGCTTCACTTCCAAACCCTCTCCTATGTTATGCTTCTGCATCTTGGAACATGCACCCCCAGCCCACTAACTCTAACCCTAAACATCAGCATGACCTCCACACTTAGGATAATTTAGCCTCTTGTGAACTCTCCCCACCTCACCCTCTCCACCCTCTCTCATTTTGTGGTCCAAGAACAGATACCTCCATGAACTGAGGCTAGCATCAGTTGCTGTGTGAGTTTTTCTTGTCCTCTTCTGTCTTGTCCTCTGGGTCTCAGCTTTCTCATCTGTTAAGTGAAACCCCTGGACCAGTCCAGCCATCCTTTTCTTTATTCTGCAAGTATGAATGAAACAATGACACGATGTGATGAGCACTCACTTTGTGCCTGGCACTGACGTGTAATGGTGAACGGGAAAGATATGGTCCCTGCCCTCACGGAGCTCACAATCTCATGTATACGAATAGCCTCCCAGGCCCTTTCTGCTCTAAAGCCTACTCCCAGGTATTCATACAATGAATGCAGATTAATGCCACAATGAGGTGATACCTGCATGGCCCGTGGGGTTACCAGAAGCAGTTCTTGTAATCTCCCTATCAGAGTTTTCAGAAAACAAATCACTCACTTATTCTAAGTAAGCACACACAACAAACACACTGATGCCTCCCCTGGAAACAGCAGATGTGCCCAAAATACAACACCCTAGGATAACATAGATCATAACCCCTCTTCCTCGCACAGGGAAACACCCAGTTCACACATTTCTCTGCAGAATATATCAAAAGCATGCCAGCCACCTGTCTCTGCAGCCACACAAACCCATAAGCAAAGAGACCTCCAGAGACAGCGGGAGAAAGAAGAGGTTGCTTATAGTGGTGAATGGTCTGCAGCCAAGGGGTTTTTTTCTTGGCAGTCAGCAAAAAGGAAAAACCAGCAAACCTTTGCTGGACTTGTCAGAAAATGAATCTGAGAAATATTTGAGCAAAGCTCCGTGGGTAGCTGATAGGGGTGATTTAGAAAGAATCCCTGCACTGGGTTGGGGATAAGGAGACATAGATTCAGAGATCCTTTAATATTAATTATTGCTTATTGAGGCCAAGCAATGCACTAAGCACTTTTATGTAATTTAAGTAATTTAATACTCACAAATTACTTCAGTTATTCTTACTCTAAAGATAAGGAAACTGAAGTGGGGTTTATGTAAATTGCTCAAGATCACACAATCAGCAAGTGGCAGGGCTGGAATCCAAGCCCAGTGACTCCAGCATCCATTCCTTACCCGCTGTGTCGTGTGCTTCTCGCCCCTTTCAGTGTAAGGATCCCATGACTCTGTGGCCTCACTGTAGGAAACAGGATCGGCGCCTGGGCCCTGGCTCAACTCTGAAATCAAACCGGAGGCCCCTGCTGTGAAGTACCAGATCCTCTCATATACAGGCCCCACCTTTATGGTTCAGGCAGCTGCTTTCTACCTGCGAAATGCCTGGACCCACACTTAGGTCTTCTTTGGTATTTAGCGGATGCCTGTGAACACTCTGAGTTTTGGGCTCTAATTGAGAAGCCAAGGTGTGAAAGCGGCTGCACCCTGCATGCCTATGTGTGGCATCCCCTGGGCCCTGGGCTACTGTATGCTCATTGCTGAACCAGTGGATTCTCTGCTTGATGTTTCACCTTTCAATCAGAAGTTCCACTGTTTATATTACACTTCCAGCCAATTATTCACAGTTGTTACGCTGTCTCCAAGTCAGTTTTGTCACTCTTTTAATTATACACCAGCATAGCATAGGTGCTCCTACCTTTTAAAGACTACTTTAAAGACACTCTATTAAAATGTGGGAACATTTTTATCTACAAGGTCAAGCTACTCTCAGGAGAGGAAAAAACTGTGCAGGCAGCACATCAGTGAAAGAACGTAACTTAGGTCACATTGCTTATAGGAGAGGAATCGTGTCGTTAGCTGTTTTTAAAAGACACTCATAAATCTGATAACTTAAAGCAAAGTCTCGTTTAAAAGTGAGAGCAGTTACTGGAGAGGAGAGAGTGTGGAGGGAGAGAAAGAATCACAGAAGAGGACACACAAGGCAGAATCATGTAATTGGAGGGACCCGTATGGATCATTTTGTTCAACCTCTTCTATAGAGGGAATTGGGGTCAAAGAAGTTAGATGATATGCCCAAAATTAGAACAGTAGGTAACAGCAGAGAGGGAGTTAGAACCCAGGTTACCCCAGCCACACAGAGACAACAACAGATGAGAGAGGGAGGAAAAGTCAGGTGGAGAAACTGTATGCTGAATTTGTTTACTGTTATGTTCAACTCCCATGCTCCTTTCATTTACCTGGAGGTCGGTCACACTTCCCCTTCCTATATGTTGTTTTGCTCCAACAACTTGAAATTATCTCTAAAATTTGGGAAGAGTTTTACTTACAAATTTAGTTGTGGAATTAAGATGTACATTTTCATAGAACTCTAAAGATTTGGTATGCATATAAAAGAGGGCTTAATGTTTCAGATCCCTAATTTTTAATCTCAGAGGCATTGATAAGTTGTTTTTTGTTTTTTGTTTTGTCTTAAAAAATTATACCGACAGCCATTGGCAACTGATTTACTTGCTTTTATTCTTGGAAAGATTAGGATTGTTCAGTCTTTCAGTGCCTGAAAGTCTGTGGTTTCTTTAAAAATTAGCATTTACTTCACTGCTCATGATCTTTTGTTTCCAGATCAAATTCAGGATGGGTGATTGTGTAATTGGTTCCAATTGCAAATTGTTTAAGTACAACTTTAGAACTCTTTAGGGATAAAAATGAATCATTTTAGTGTGAGGTGATATTCCTAAATTAATTTGTACATGTTATTTTTATATTTCCAGGATTCAACCAAGTTTCATTTCTTTTCCCTCTGCCTGGTGTTTTGTGGTTTTTGTTGTCTTTTTTTGTCGTTGTTGTTTTTAACTATTAGGCTGCACTGTCATTATGGTAGCCACTAATCACTTGTGACTATTTAAACGTAGATTTATTTTAATTAAAATATTTAATTTAAAATTAAGTTCCTCAGTCACACTAGTTACATTTCAAGTGCCCAGTGGTCACCTGTGACTATTATGTTAGACAACTTAGATCTCTGGAACATGTCTATCATCTCAGAATGTTCTAGACACTAAGGGCTAGTAACTGGGAATGTCTGTCTTGGGCACCCTTTATTGGCCAGTAATGTAAAAAGGAGCCAGAGGTTCTCTGCATGCATTTCAGAAATTGATCACATAATCCATAAGGTCTAAACATGGCAGCTTCATGGATTGTCTCACAAATGAGCAGAGCTAATGTCCTTTGAGGCTTGTGACTAGTCTCAAATGTTGTTCTCAAGGGTAGACAGTTTCTAACATAAAAGGTAGTTCAAATATTCATGTGTAAGCAAATTTGGAATTCAAAAGGCATTCACGCATAAGAAAAATGTTATAAATCATGTGACTGAAACTTTGCATTTTCTGAAATAAAAATTAGTGGAAATGATAACCGGCAGAAAATCAACAATTTTTAATGTTTCAGGGCAGTTATAGATTGGTAGGAAGAAGTATACACACACCCCCAATACACACGTACACACACACAGAGAACAATGTTAGATTAAGTTTCTGATTTAATTAGCCAAGAATATAAAATCTTACTGGAAATGAGTTGGCTTACAGGGCAGGAGCAGGCATGTGGCATATCCCATCCTAGCTTCCCTTGACACCCAGAGTTCCTACTTCCAGTCTGCATGAGAAAAGGTCTTGCCACACCTGTGAGCTCAAATCTTGTTACAACACTGTTCTTTTATAATCACAGCTTACATCAGCAATCTGGAAGAACTCACACCAACAATGTATGAATTTTTGCTTATGGGACTATTTACAAACATCAGACATTTCTAGAGCTCTGGCCACATGCAGCATCAGCAAAGCAGCATCCTTCTCTTGAGGGGATGCAGCAGGGTTAGGGCTGGGGTCCCATCACTACTTCAGCCCCAGAAAATTGTATTTTCCCAATCCATTCCCCTCACTCTGATTTTACGCTTTTTTATCCGGGTGGTTCAAAGACTGAGTTCTGATGGAAGACCATGCTTACAAATCCACTTTCCCAGAAAATCAAATCCAATTAGAAAAAATCAAATTGATCTTAGAAGTTGACTCTTGAACAATAAGACAGGTTGAATTAGAGGAGGTAGATGAAAGTTTGTGCAGTGATCCTGGAGGGACTGTTGGAGACTTCTAAGAGCTCTCAGCATTAATGGTGATGATTGTACTATTCGTTCTTATTTTATTTTCAGACTCACAGCTTTGTTTCCCTTGGCAATGGTAGATCACCACACTGCTCATATAAACAGAATCTATATTTTTCTCACAAATTCAGGGCAGAAGAGAGAGTGAAATATTTTCCAAGGAACATTGAGTGAGAATCAGAAAAATAAAAGAAAATAAGATTAAAGAGAATGTTTATGAACATTCTAGGGGGTGGGGAAGGATTGCTTAGAGCTGTAGGGGGGATGTGATGGCCGTGATACCAGTGAACGTTTGTGGAGCACTTAATGCAGTTTTTGAAATATTTTGCATGTATTGACCTATTTAATGAGTTAATTAATGATTTAGTTAACTAGCTGATTCGTTTGATTTTTGTCTTAAATTTAAGACAGAGAAAAATAGATGAATAACGTGCATAAACTCCATGAAAGAAAGATTGTGAGAAGTATATTATTCTTCCACCCCAGTTAGCAAAGTTGTCAGAAGCCACCGTTTCAGTGCTAAGCAACCAGCTCTTTGCCCTATAGCATGCTTGTGATTCAGGATACCTGTAAATGGGAGATGATCAGAAGTCCTGATTTCCTGTTCCTCTTTAAAAGGAGGAGGGCAGATGAGATCAGTTTTGGAGATCATAGACCTCTTTGAGAATATGAACAGAGCTACAAGATAATGTACATAACACTAAATTTAATTAAAGAGAAGTGTCAGACCGAGGTTATGCTGCAGTCTCAGAGGCAATGACAACAGAGATTTCTTCTTGCTCATGATAGAGGTTTATGATAGCTTAGTTTGGAGTTCTGTTCCATGACTCCTCAATCTGGATCCAAGCTGATACATCCTGCACACCATCTGGGGTAACATTCATTGCTGGGTTAGGGAAAAGGCAATATAGCAGATCACATACTGGCTCCTAAGGCTTCCAATTGGAAGGGACATGCACAATTTCAGTTCACATTTCACTGCCAAGCAAGTCACCATGTGCAATCCTCCATGCACCTAGAAGAAAAGCTTCAAATTTCCAGTGAACAGGCATAACTACCACACAGGGTCAAGAATCCCCAAAGTGGGTGAGCTCTAAATTCCTTTGTAGTTCAAGGTTGCTGTGAGTCCAGATTGATTTTTGATATACTTATTCAGAGTTTATCCAGGAAGTCTACATACATAAATGATAGGTACCAATTCCCTCTCAATCAGGTGGTTATCTTTATTACCAGGACAAGAGTGAGCCTTCTCCTAATAAGGTATGAGCAGAAGTTTTTGGACTATTCCTTCAACTTTGAGTGAGAATTGAAGAAATAAGTAATTCTCTCCCCAGTGCCACAGGGGTTTTCTATAAGAGAGAAGAGTAGGTTTCTCAGTGGCAAAGTTACCTCAACAGCTTATGCATAATGAGATCAAACCAGACAGTTACCAACATTCCTTCCAATCGTGAGATTTTGTGCTCTAGGCAGGTGCCTAATGAAATATCAGATGACTAGATTTTAGAATGGCCAAGCCAAGTGTATCTCGGAAAAGGATATCTAGAAAAGTAGCCATGAAATGGTCTTAGCATTCTCGCTTTGGCAGCACATATACTAAAATTGGAGATGGTCTTAGCAAGAGAATAATAGACCCAATAAGCTAGTAGAACTCTTAAGCATCATCAAATGCTGGCCACTCAACTGCAGCTCCCAGTGACTTCAACCCTTTCATAATCTCCACCAGTATTTTTTTCTTAATTATATACATGTAACATTTTCCCAGTCTTATGGAAAGTGCTGTTCAAAGGCAGCTTTGAGATGAGTTCCCTTTTTAGCCTCCCTCCAGCCAGAGTGCCTCCCGTTCCCTTCATGCCTTCCTTGTAAAAGTCTGTGCTACCTTTGACCACCCTCATTTGATAGACATGAAAATTTAGGCCCAGAGAGGGGCTGTAACTTGCTTAACTCAAAAGCCATTTGGAGGCAGGGTCAGTCACCCACTTCTTTGAAACTTCTGAGTCAATTGCAAGTCCCAAATTCCCTTGGACAAGTTTGGGGCCTAATTTTAATTTAAAGCTTACTCAAAAGATGGTATTTCTGATAATTTACCTTGAAATACTCTATGTCCTCTTATTTGTCTTCATTCAGGGATTTGGCTTGTGTTCTTGCAAGGAAAGGCTATGCTCGCTCAAAAGTCCTTGCTTGCTTAAGGAGGTCTATGGACATGTCTCATACCACTCAGTGCTACCTTAGCTTGGCAGTCATCCTGATGATGAATTGAAGATACTTTGCACATCATTTCTTCCCCTTCAGCTTTTTCTTCCAGCTACAGTTATGATAATGGCTTGCAGCAGACTTTGCAAAGAATCAGGGCCTCTGGATAGTGATCTCTTTGTTTCTCTTACAGTTCCTTATCAGCAGAATCCTTATAATCCACGGGGCAGCTCCAATGTCATCCAGTGCTACCGCTGTGGAGACACCTGCAAAGGGGAAGTGGTCCGCGTGCACAACAACCACTTCCACATCAGATGCTTCACCTGTCAAGGTAGGAGGCTCAGCTCCCCCACCCTCTTCTTAGATTCCTGACCATTCTTGCACCACCAGGTCATGTCTCAGGGGCAGGAAGGACAAACATAGGCAGCTGGAACATCTACAAAGACCTAAAGAGACTTTCCCTGAGCCTCTTCTTATGAGATTCTCCCTTAGAATGAGGGCAGTGTGTTGGTACGTAAGGGAGACAAGGATCCTGGTAACTTTGGAGGGGCAGGTGTTGACCCGGAAGGAAAAAAACTATCCTGCAAACTTAACTTACTCATCGGAAAAGACTCCTGGTTTGTGCCTATAAATCAATGTGAGAGCAAATGAAAGTGCAAACTATCTTGGATAAAATTCAAGATGCTTTTTTTTTTTTTTGAGCTGAGTACCTATTCTATGACAGTGTGGCAATCTTCAAAGGTTACGTTTAACAAGGGAGAAGAGACATCTTGACCTTGGTAAGGTTTGTAATTTGGGAGCACATAGCTGTTAGGTCACCTTTCATTGTTACAGCGTATACGAGGCTAATTTATATAATCCTAGACTCAACCGAGCTAAGAGTTCCTAAAGAAGACAGATAATTAGCAGCAGGAAAAGGGACTCAGCTGAAAGAGCACAGAGAGCCTTCTGGCCTGGAGGCAACATGCCCTTCCACAATGTCCGTACAAACATCTCTCCAGCCTCCGCATCTTGACCTCTTCGTTCAGGCTTCCCTGCTCCACAGAGCGACCATTCTAATGTTGGATTGCCCTGTGGGTTTAGAAAATGTTTGACCCAAAATGTGTAACTTTATTGTTGATCTTAGATTTGTCCTCATAAAGTCTGAAGAATACTTTGTATTTGCTTTTCCCTTTGACTGCTCTTCAGATACTCGTATCCAGGTCTTCCCCATGTCAAACTATGTCACAGGTCCTTAAATTGGGTCTCATCTTAAATGATTCCAACAGTGTCATCGTCCTGGAGTCTTCCTCTTTGATCCATTCTAGTGTGTCACTGTCGTTCTTAAAGTATGATACTCAGAACAGATCACAGTTTTCGAGGTCTGGCAAATACAAAGGACTACATTTCCGTTGATGTAACTGATATTGAACTGACTTCCTGAGGAGCCACTTCACACCACCAGCTTATATTTAATTTAATGTCAGTTGAAACCCCTGGTTCTTTTTATATCAGTAACTGCCTCAGTCTCATGCACCTGAGAGTGACTTCCCCTGCCATTGTGAAAATCCTGAACTGCTTTCTTCATGATCTAACTAGACTCTGCACTGAGCAAACAAATTACATATTCATATTTCCTGATTTGTTTATAGAGGCATATACGGGATACATTTTAACTGGTGTGATTTCAATTTTATATTGAGTATTGGCAAACCCCTTTAGTATAAGTTGAATTGCAAGAATATCTTGGTGAGTAATTATTTTTACACCCTCTGAAATTGAGGTAGGACAAAGGGTAAAGACAAGGAAATTGTTCCGAAGTGGTTAAGGTTATAGTTATGTGATTATATTCTTAAGAGAATTTATCAGTTACCTTTTACTTAAGCAAAAACTTAATAGCTTAAACCAATCATTTATTTAGCTCATGATTCTCTGGGTTGGCTGGGCAGCGTTTCCCAGTTTCTAGCTCTGCTTATCTGTAGTGGCCTCATCATGATGATATGCAGTCAGCGGGTGGGTCTGCTGGCAGTGGTTGGCAAGCTGCTAACCCGGGTGTCTCCACATAGCTTCTCATCCTCCAGTTGGCTGGCTTCGGCTTGTTCATATGGTAGTCTCAGAGCTCCAAGTACAAAGAGAGAACAAGCTTTAATAGGTAAGACCTTTTCAAACCTCAGCTTAATGTCCTGCTGTTGGCCAAAACAAGCCAAATGGCCAACCCAGATTCAAGGTCACGGAGAAATAAACTTTGCCTTTTGTAGGGGAATCTGCAGCATCAGGTTTCAAGGGTGTTAATGCACAAAGGGATAATTTGACCATTTTCACATTTACCACACAGAGTTTGTGGAATCTCTTTCAATGTAGATTTTAAGGGGGAAAAAATAGACCAACATTTTTCTGAATATTTTCAATGTCCATTTGCTTAAAGGTAAAACAAATGAGAGGATTTTTATTTCCAACAGTAATCAACATGACAATTAAGTACCCTATTAGATAGTTTTCTCATCTAAAGAATCTAAAATTTTTATGAATTTCTTTTACAACTCTTTTAACATGCACTGCTGTGCTGACATGAAAGGAAGGAATCTACAAAGGTTAAAAATGGAAACAGAAACCCTGCTGTGACTCCCAATGCCTTATTTCATCCTGATAGTTTATCTTAAACCTTGGAGACCTTGAGCTTTTACCCTGTTGTCTAAATGGATCATGGAGAACAGGAGGCAAAGCTTAGCATCTACTCAAAGTGGGAATCCAATAGGAGACCTATGTATACAGCTGTTTCCCCCTGAAAAAAATGTTCTCGGTGTATGAAGGATAAGAAATAAACTGGCTCTGGAGAGGGAGAGAGCAAGGAAACTTGCCTGTTCCAACTTTGGCACTGGGTAGAGGGGAATAAAACAGTGGCTCACTCCTGTAATCCCAGCACTTTGGGAGGCCAAGGCAGGAGGGTCATGAGGTCAGGAGTTTAAGACCAGTCTGGCCAACATGGTGAAACCCCATCTCTACTAAGAATACAAAAATGTGCTCTGTGTGGTGGCAGACACCTGTAGTCCCAGCTACTCGGGAGACTGAGACAGGAGAATCGCTTGAACCCAGGAGGTGGAGGTTGCAGTGAGTCAAGATCGCGCCACTGCACTCCAGCCTGATGACAGAGTGAGACTCCGTCTAAAAAAAAAAAAAAATTATGAAAAATTGTTTATGAAAGTATCTGTCCATAATCCACCCTTTATTCATGTACATTTATAATAAAAATTTATAACAATATATAAAATATACAATAGAGTCAAGCAAAAAATCTAAGTTACAGCAGTCTCCCGCTTGGCAAATGGCAAAAGCAAATGATACTCCTCTTTGGAGGAACTCAACTTTATTCCAGGCCTCAAAGACTTTCCACACATAGCGTTATTATGAAAATGAGTAACTCACAGTCAGTCAAAAACATACGAATTATAATGGAGTGAGAGCCAGCAGAAACAATGGCGAACAGAATCAGAACCTCAATGTCTTTGTATATTGAAATTTTCTGTCATTACATAATAATTATATTGATACATTTAAACAAGCTAGAAAATATGAGCAAAAAACCCAACAGTACATTATAAGAAATAGTACAGAAGATTTGAAAAGGAAACAAATAAAACTTCTAAAAACAGAAATATATAATCTTTGAAATTAAAAATTCAATGTATAAATTAAATAGCAGATTAGATGTTGCTGAAGAAAGAAATAATAAATCAGAAGATTTCATCCAAAAAATGTTATACAGATAATAGATCAAAAATATGAGAAGGTGGTAAAAAAAAAAAAAAGAAGCTAATATATGGAGAATATAGTGAGAGGTCCTGACATGTATTTCTAATCAGAGTTCTGGGGATACATAATAGAGAACATGAGTGGGAGAACAATATTTGAAGAGACAACAGCTATGAATTTTCTAGAGCTGTTGAAAGACACATATCCTTGAATCCAGAAAACCTAATAAATTCCTGAAGGAAAATTTAAAAGAAATCCACCTACGCATACCAGAGTAAAACCTCAGATCATCAAAGAGCCAATCTTAAAAGTAGCCAGAGAGAAAAGACAAATCATCTGCATATAAATGGTAAATGGACCGACAGCTGACTTTTCAATAGCAGCAAGGAAACTAGAAAACAGCAGAAGAGTATCTTTAATGTACTAAAAGAAATAACTATCAAGGAAAGATTATGTATTCAGCAAAACTATCTAGAACAAAGACAAACCTACAACTAAGATTATACTTAATGGTGAAAGACTGAATGTTTCTGTTAGATATGAGTTCTAAATTTCTTTTCAAAGAGTTAATACGTCAGTATGTTCAATTCTTTGCCTTCTAGTTTTAAACTTAACTTCCTTGTAAAGCAACCTTTTTCAATTACCTACTCCACCCTGACTCATTCTGATTACCTACTCCACCCCAACTCATTCAGATTACCTACTCCACCCTGACTCATTCCGATCACCTGCGCCACCCTAACTCATTCTGATCACATGCTCCACTCTAGCTCATTCAGATTACCTGCTACCTGCTCTGCCGTGACTCCCGCCAATGCACTCACACCGTCATTCTCTTTAAATTAGCCAATCAGAATTAGTTTAGCCTGTGCGGTCTAACCCTAGCCAATAGGGGAACCACAAAGCAGCAGGGGCCACATGCCTCAGGGATAAGAACCCCTTCCCCTCCCTTGTCCAAGTGCACCCTCACCTTTGCTCCATCTATAAGGGTGCACCCTGCTACAGAAGTAACTTGCCTTGCTGAGAATTAAAAAGAAAATTTTATATTCTAGTGCTATTCCTTTTGCAGCACGGAAACTTATATATAACATTTCCCTGTAAGATCAAAAACAAGACAAGGATGTCTGCTCTCGCCAATTCTATTTGACATTGCATTTCAGGTTAGTGCTAGGTTAATTAAGGAAGAAAATGAAATAAAAGGCATCCAGATTAAAAAGGAAGAGGTACAACTATCTCTATTTGCACATGACATGATCTTGTACAGCAAATCCCAAGGAATACTAAAAATTTATTAGAACTAATAAGTTTATTAAGATTTCAAGATATAAGATCAAATACCAAAATCAATTCTATTTCTATACAGTAGCAATAAAAAATCTGAAAATAAAATTGAGAAAACAGTTCCACTGGCAATAGCATCAAAGAAATACATAGGAATGAATTTAACAAAAGAAGTTCAAAATGTGTACTCTGAAAACTACAAAATGTTAAAGAAGGCCTAAATAAATGGAAAGGTGCCCCTTGTTCATAAATCAAAAGACTTATTATTAAGATGGAAGCACTGGCTTGCAGATGGCTGCCGTCTTGCTGCATCTTCGCAGAGAGAAAGGGAGAGGGAGAGCCAGCGAACTCTCTAGTGTCTCCTGCTATAAGAGCACTAATCTCATCATGAGGGCCCCACCCTTATGATCTCATCTATACCTAATTATCTCACAAAGGCCCATCTCCAAATACTATGATGTTGGAGGTCAGGACTTCGATATATGAATTGGGGGTGGGGACACAATTCAGTCTATAGAAAATGCAATCCCTCTCAAAATCTCAGCTGGCTTCTTTGCCGAAATTGATGGTCTGATCCTAAAATTCATATGGAATTTCAAGGGATGGACATAGAATAGCCAAGCAATCTTTAAAAAGAACGAAGTTGGAGAACTCACACTTCCCACTTTTAAATTTGCTACAAGGCTATAATAAACAAGATAGGGTGGTACTAGCACAAGGATAGGCATAGAAATGAATACTATCCAAAATATAAACATGAACTCTTATATTTATGGTTGGTTAATTTTCAACAAGGCTGTTGAGATAATTCAAGAGGGAAAGAATGGTCCTTTCAACAAAAGGTGTTTGGAAAAGTGAATATTCATATGCAAAAAATGAAGTCAAACTCTTTCTTTACACATACATAAAAATTAACTAAAAATTTATCAAAGACCTAAATTTAGAAGGTAAAATTGAGAAACTCTTAGGAAAAAATATAAAAGTAAATCATTGTGATCTTGAGTTGTGCAAAACCTTCTTACATATGACACCAAAAGCTCAAGCAACAAAGGAAAAGTATATTCATTAGATATTATCAAAATTTAAAACTTTTGCGCTTCAATATACACTATCAAGAATGTGAAAAGACAACCCACAGAATAGGAGAAAATATTTGCAAATTATAAATCTGATAAAATATTTGTGTCTTGGCTATATAAAGAATTCTTACAATTGCATAATAAAAAGACAAATAACCTAATTTCAAAATGGGCAAAGGATATGAATAGACATTTATCCAGAGAAGTTATACAAATGTCCAATAAGCACATAAAAAAATGCTCAACATCATTAGCCATCAAAGAAATGCAAATCAAACCACAATGAGATGCCGCTTCACATCTACTAGAATGGCTATAATCAAAAAGATAGATAACTAGTGTTGATGAGGATGTGCAGACATTAGAACTCTCATACATTGCTGGTAGGAAGGAATGTAAAATGGTGCAGCTACTTGGGAGAATAGTCTGGCAGTTCCTCGAAAGATGAAATGTAGAGTTACCATATGACCCAGCAATTCCAAATTCCACTCCTCAGTATATACTCGAGAAATAAAAACATATGTTCACACAGAAATATATACATGAATGTTCATAGCAGCATTATTCATAATAGCCAAAAGGTAGAAAAACTCAAATCTTCATCAATCAATGAATGGATAAATAAAATGTGATCTATCCCCACAGAGGGATACTATTTAGCAATAAAAAGGAATGAAATACTAATTAATGCTCCAATGGGAATAGACCTTGAAAACATGTGAAAGAAAACAGTCACAAAAGGCTACATATTGTAGGATTTCATATGCATGAAATGCTCAAAACAGGCAAATTATATAAAGACAGAAAGCAGATTCATGGTTATCTAGGGTTGGGGGTAGTTGGAGGAAGATAAGGAGTGATTTCTAATGGGTTTGTGGCTTGTTTTGAAGGTGATGAAAATGTTCTGGAATTAGATAGTGGTAATGATTGTACAACCTTGTGAATATGCTAAGAAATGGTTGAATTGTACATTTTAAATTGTTGAATTATATGACTTGTGAATTGTATCTCATTAAAACTGTTAAAATGGACTGGGTGCGGTGGCACACACCTGTAATCCCAGCATTCTGGGAGGCTGAGGCAGGCGGATCACCTGAGCCCAGGAGTTTGAGAGCAGCCTGAGCAACATAGCAAAACCTCTATCTACAAAAAATACAAAAATTAGCTGGGCGTGGTGGCACATGCCTGTAGTCCCAGCTACTCAGGAGGCTGAGGTGAGAGGATCATTTGAGCCCAGGAGGCGGAGGTTGCAGTGAACTGTGATCACGCCATTGCACTCCAGGCTGGTCGACAGAGCAAGTCCCTGTCTCAAAACAAAACAAAAACTGTTAAAATAAAAGACCCAAAGCAAAGTAAAAACATGTTTAGATTTTTAAAAACTGAATTTACCAACAACAAACTCTCATTAAATGAAATTTAAAAATATGTTCTGTAAGCAGAAGAAACATGATCCCCAGATGGCAGAACTGAGATGAAAGATGGCATGGTTCGCAAAATCTTAAAGAAAATCAGAAAACACTTGAAACTGAAAGATAACAATAATACTATGTATCAAAAACTAGCATTATAAAATGTAGTTTAAAGTGGTACTCAGAGGAAAATGTGTAGCCTTAAATTATCACAATAGAAAAGAATTAAGTTTGAAAATTAATGAACCAAGTGTTCAACTCAAAAAGTTTGAAGAGTAGAACGAATCCAAGTAAAATAGAAGGAAGGAAATAATATAATAGACATTAATCAAAGAAAAAACACACAATGGACAGGATTAACAAAACAAAAGTTGATTCTTTAAAAATACAAGTAAAACAGACAAAATTCTGGGAAAATTATTCAAGTAGTGGGAGAAAATATACAAATGAACAATCTTAAGAATTAAAATAGTCGGCCGGGCACGGTGGCTCAAGCCTGTAATCCCAGCACTTTGGGAGGCTGAGGCGGGCGGATCACAAGGTCAGGAGATCGAGACCATCCTGGCTAACATGGTGAAACCCCATCTCTACTAAAAAATACAAAAAACTAGCCGGGCAAGGTGGCGGGCGCCTGTAGTCCCAGCTACTCGGGAGGCTGAGGCAGGAGAATGGCGTGAACCCGGGAGGCGGAGCTTGCAGTGAGCTGAGATCCGGCCACTGCACTCCAGCCCAGGCCACAGAGTGAGACTCCGTCTCAAAAAAAAAAAAAAAAAAAAGAATTAAAATAGTCACATCACTGTAGTTGCTATTAAAATTAAAGACATAATAAGAAATATGATAAACAATTTAGAGTAATAAATTTTAAAACTTAGATAACAAAATTTGTCAATTCTTGAGTGCCAATGAAAACCTACTCAAGAAGAAATTTTGAAACCTGAGTAGTCCTATAATCATCCAAGATATTGAATTGGTGAATTTGTAGTTAAGACTCTTCTACCACCAAAGAAACAAAAATCAGCATTAGAATCAAGTTCTACAAAACATTCAAAAACAAATCATCTATGTCTTATAGAAAGTCTTTCAGAGAAGAGAAAAAGGGTATACTTCCCAACTCATTTGAACCAGCACAATACCAAACAAGGAAAGATAATCATATGTCCATATCATTCATGAACATAGATTTAAAAATCTTAGACAAAATATTAGCAAACCAAGTTTAGGAAAGTGTGAAAAATAAAGCATAACTGACCAAGTTGAGTCTATTCTAGAAATTTGAAATTGGCTTAATATTAGAAAACTGGCTAATATATTTTGCTATAAAGATAGGAAAGGATAAAAATATTTGATTATTTTAATAGAGAAGGTGCTAGATAAAATCTAACACACTCACTTATATCTAGGTGGGTTTTTTTGTTTTGTTTTTTTTTTGTTTTGTTTTTTTTTTTTTGAGACAGAGTCTTGCTCTGTCGCCCAGGCTGGAGTGCAGTGGCGCGATCTCCTCTCACTGCAAGCTCCGCCTCCCAGGTTCATGCCATTCTCCTACCTCAGCCTCCCGTATACCTAGTAATTTTTAAAACTAGGAGGAATTGAAAAAAGCTGTCATAACTGATAGATTATGTATACAAAATATATAAAGGAAACATTTAATGGTAAAATGCTGAAGGCATTCTCCTTAAGATCAGCAACAAGATAGAGGTGCTTACTGTCATGACTTCTGTTCAACATTTGGCCTGGAGGATCCTAGACAATTCAGCAAGATATAGAAATAAAAGTTATATGCTTTGAAAAGGAAAAAAAAAACTGTAATTATTTTTAGATTATATAATTGGCTGCAGAGAAAACCCAAAATAATCTACAATTTAGTAAAATCAATAAGAAAATTAGTTTATAATAAGGAGAAAGGAAAAGAACCCATTGGTCACTTTTAGATAATGCTGGTGGAATAATTATTTTGAAACAAATAATATGGGCAAAGAATCAAAACTTTAACCTATTGTGCAAACTGTACAGTACTTAACTGTAAGCAAGGGTTGATGAAAGTTTCTATTTACAGAAACACTCCACCTATGGGCGCCTGTAGTCCCAGCTACTCGGGAGGCTGAGGCAGGAGAATGGCGTGAACCCGGGAGGCGGAGCTTGTAGTGAGCCGAGATTGCGCCACTGCACTCCAGCCTGGGCGACAGAGCGAGACTCCGTCTCACAAAAAAAAAGAAAAGAAAAGAAAAAGAAACACTCCACCTAATAAATGAAGAATTAAATCATTAGAATATTTTAATTTTGCAAAGTTATAATGAAATAATGTATCTAGCAATGATCATCAGTAGCCATTTCTACTCACCAACACCACCACCCCAAATCATAGATGTGCAGAACATCAATGTAGTGTTATTCCTAAAAAGAAAAAAATAATCAGACCTGAATTTCAAGTTTCTGGATATAACCACCATTTATAGAAAATGTAAAAGAGAGGGGAACAAGTTAACCAACAACATGGGGGTACAATCAGCGAGATCCTAACTGCAGAAACGACTCAGTGTCTTTAATAAATACATTGCAAGGAGAAAATAAGAAGGAAACATAACTAGCAATTAATGGACTTAAGAGGTACATCAAACAAATGCAATGTGTGAACCTTGATAGATTTTTATTCAGACAACTAATCACTAAAACAAAAAAAGAAAAGAAAACAAGAACGGGATAATTGGAAAAACTTGAACGCACTGACTTGATAATGCCTTAATAGACATTATTTTCAATGCTTTTACATTATTGTGGTTGGCTTTTTTAAAGAGTCCTAATATTTTAGAGATACATTCTGAAATAATAATACTAAAAAGAAAGTCAATAAGAGTTTATTAAGGTTACTAAATACAGAATAAATATAGAAAAAAATATTGCATTTGTATTCACCATTAACAATCAAGACACCATTTACCTGGACAAGAAAAAAAGTTTAATTTAGAAATAAATTTTATAAAGTTGTATAAGATGAAAATTATAAAATTGTTAAATTTATAGAATATCATAAGAAAGACATTAAAGACCTAAATAATTTTTTAATATGCTAAGTTCTCTGATAGAAAGATAGAAATATCAAAAAGATGACAGTTCTACTCTGGTTGAACTATATATTCAAAACAATTCTAATACATTCCATAAGGCTTTCCATAGAAATTAAGAAATCGGTCAAAATTCTATTCTTGACAAAGGCCAGGCATAATCAAAGCATTCCTAAAGAACAACAAAGCAAGAGGGCCTGTCCTACCAGACATCATCGTTTGTTATTAAAACCTATTAAGACCGTGTGATCTTGGATTAAGGAGAGATCAATAGACCAATGGAACTGAATATAGAACCAAACACAAACTTCCATATATATGGAAACTTGCTTTTTGCAGATCAGTGGGGAAAGATTCGACTGCTTAATAAATGATACTGAGGTGATTAATTATCCATGCGGGAGAAAATCAGATCCCTACTGTGTATCATTCCCTAAAGTCAATTCCAGGTAGATTAACAGTTTTACTATGAAAAGCAGCTCAATAAAATTTTTAGAAGACAATATAGGAGATATCTTTTAGGATTTCAGGGTAGAGAATAATTTCTGAAACATGACACAGAAAGGGCAATCCGTAAAGGAAAAGATTCACAAATTCAGCAACATAAAAGCTGAGAACTTTGGTTCATCCAAAAACAAGAAAAGGGGAGCACAAAGCAAGCCCCAAATTGCAGAAGATATTTGTAATAAAACACTGAAAAAGGATTGATTTCCAAAATATATTAAGAATTTCTACAAGTCTAAAATTTAAAAAATGAGCAAAAAACATTAGCAGGTATTTTAACACTTGAAAAAATTCTCAATTTCATTAATCGTTAGGCAAATGAAATTTGAAATCACAAAATTATAAATGGTATCATTTCACATCCACTATGTTGACCAAATATGTCAGATATTACTAAGTACTGTTGATGATATATATCAGTGGGAACTGCTGGTGGGAAGGTAAATAGGAAAAGCTCTTTGGAAAACAGTGAGACATCACCCCACAAAAAACTGCAAGTAGCTCAAATGCCCTTCAGCAGTGGAGTAGACCAACTGTGATGTATTCATGCAATGGAATACAGCACAGCAGTGAAAATGAGTGAACAGCAGTTACATGCATTAATGTGGATGAATCTCAATACACAATACTGAGGGAATGAAGCAGGTATGGGACAATTGCAGTATGACTCCATCAACAGAAAGCTCAAAAACAGGTCAGACTAAACAAAATATCGTTGATGGATACATCACAGGTGTAAAACTATAAAGTAAAGCAAGGGAATGGTAAACACATAATTAGGGACAGTAAGGGACAGAGGTGCTCTTACGGAGAGGAGAGGCTTCTAAGGAATTGGCGGTGTTCTGTTTCATAAACTCAGTAGTGGGTACATGGGAGTTATTTTACTATTCTTTAAGCCATACATATATTTTTTATACATTTTCTCTATGCATAGTATATTTCACAATGAAATGTTCTAAATTATGAATTAGATCACCCTCAGGGACTCTTCTAACTCTTGGATTTTGAAATTCCATAAAATCCAGTCTCATTCGAAAAGTTGAAAATCACTAAAATTGTATCACAGAGTCTTGGACTTTCTGATCTAGCTGGGTCCTCAGTTAACCACCCAGCCCCTTCATCTTACAAATGAGCTCCAGAGAGCTGGGGTAACTTTTTCAAAATCTCCCAGCACTTGAGTGCTAGAACAGGACCATGGACAAAGGTCCAGTAACCTACAAAACAGCACATTGTTCACTGACACATTATGGGGCTGTGTGCACGCCCTCCTTCTGGGCCTTATATTTACATTGAGCATTTATACTGGATTTGCTCAAAGCAGTTTTAACGTTCAATATTCCATTCCATTGTTAATCCATATGGACTGCTTTTTTTAATTGGTGGACTTCATTTTTTTGATTCACAGAATAACGACTGCCCCAGGTATATTCTTGCCACATCAGTTCCATACTGCAAACCCTCTCCATGGCTTTCCTGTTATTTGAATGTCTGGCTCCACTCAGCCTCAGATCCATCTGTCATGCTGGTCCAGCTTGCCTTCCATCCCTGTGCTCCCCGCTGTATTTCCAGGAACCCCTGAGAGACTTATCAACCTTTACATCCTTTCTACCAAAAACTTCCTCCTTCAGTTCCTTGGGAGAAATGGAGGACTGATTGTTCCAAGTTTTCCTATGGTCGCCTGGATTTCTCCACTGGGAGAGGTGGCTCTGGGAGTGGAGTTGGCAAGGGAGACAAAGGAGAGAAAAAAAGGGAAAAAACAGGAGCTGTTTCCAGTGAGGTTGTAGGCCATGACCTAATTGATTCCACAGCCATGAAGTCAATTGCTCCACCACCTGCACAGCCCAGAACAGCCTGTGCTCTGGCTTTGCCTGCTCATGAGACCAGACATTGTTTGATATGATGAATTTTCATAATGCCTGTTGGAAGATGAATCTTTCCCAGATTTCTGCCACCACCATCGTCTCCACCATACTCCTGCCTCTTCATAGGGGTGGGGTCAGTGGTCACAAGCAATGCTCTACACTGAGTTTAAAATGTTTAGGTGTAGAGTAAACCCTAAAGGAAGCTTTTCTTCTCATAGACTTACAGCATGGCAGTTCTACTTAGTGATGAGACCAGAGGTTGGGTGGTCTGACTCTTAGACCGTTGTGTCTCCCACTGTCCTGAGCTGTTCCCCCCAGGCAGTGACTTCTGAAGCTGGCTCCTCCTCACTCAGCCTCACCCCTTAAGCCTCCAGTCCCCAAAGGTGAACAAACGCTTATGAAATATTCCTGGCATTCACCTGGCACTCTCTCTTATTTTTAACCTGGCTGCTTTTGTGAAACAACTTTCTCTGTTAAAGGTGAGGTAGTATTTGCTGGGGTGTTTTCACTCAGTTCCAGGCTGACTCTTCAGACTTACAGGCTCGGTAACTATCTTATTGATTTTCCCATCATTGATCACCCTTGAGAAAGCTGACTTGTACTAACCAAGTCCTCAGGAAACTGATGTAGAAAGCCAGAATACCTGTTCATCAATGTAGACAAGAGGTGTGACCTTGAGTTGGACTGTTTCATGGTGGCCTGGCCAGCACCTGGCCTCTCAGAGGCAATCTAGGTGGAAAGTCAGTCCATCAGACGGCAGCCTCAGAACCAGGGGAGCTGGTGACAAGATTTAAATGGGCCCCCCAGTTGCCTTCTACTGGTTGCTAAGCAGCCCCCTTCCTGGCTGGCACATCCTTGCTTTAGCTGATCGGTACATTCAGTGGGTTACTACAGTTCTGGTGGCCCTGCGAGCCATTTATTCCCTTGGAAGAAATTTTGCATCTTTCTGCTCTGCCCATCATGTGTTCATGTCACAACTTAACTCCTTACAGGAATATCTCATATTTCTAAGTCGGGGTGGATCTCACATAATTCAATTGTTCAAACACCGAAAAATCTACTTGTTTTTCTATTTTGTCCTACATTTATTTCTCCCTATTATCCAAAAGAATATTCCAAGAGACTTTATGAAACGCCTTGTAAAATCCTGTTGCATCTCTGTTCAAAAGCCATCAATGCACTTGCTCATTTTTGCAGCTGAGTGATGGAGAATTATTACAGTCTTCTCCCATTTTTATATATGTTTGAGATATTTTTCTAAATTTTTCTAAACTAGGGAAAAAAACATCCATGGCTCCTCAGTATCCTACAAAACCTAATCTTCTTAAACTGGATCCAGGCCTTCCTCCAACTGGTCTGAACAATCGTTTCCTGCATTACTTCTCACCACTTCCTACAAACACCACCCCTACGTCTAGCTTTCACACAAATCAAATATCACTTGCACCTTCCTGCCTCTGTGCTTTGGCTCATTCTGTTCCTTTAGTGTTCAACTGAGATGCTACCTCCTCTGAAAAGCCTCCCATGATCCCTTGCAACTGACAAGGCTTCCTTCTTCTACCTCATTCACAGTCCTTACTGCTTGCTCTGGCTCCGTGGCCCGTCACCGGCGATATGGGACATTTTTTTCTATATGATCTTCTCTCTGCAGCATTTTTAGCTCTTTGAAATTCAGAGATTGTGTTTTATTATTCCTGCCTGGGAATAGACGCCCCTCACTCCTTATGGCTATGGTGAGCACAGATTCTAGACTTCAAATCATCCCTCCCATTGCAATCCAAAGGTATCTCCAGGTTGGGATTTGGAGCATATGGTCCCCACACTGCTCTTCACCTGGCACAGAATCATGCACATAGGAAGTACCCAGGAAATGTTTAACTGAATGATTCTTTTATTACATTCATATTTCCACCAGCTGTGCAGCCTTGCGTGAGCCACATGGCATTAAACTTTTCATTTGTGTATTGGGTGGAATGCTTCTCAGTGCTTCTTAGTGTGCATCAGAGTCAACCTAGTGGGGTCGGGGAGTGCTGTTCAAATGCAGATACCCAGGCCTCAGTCCCAGGAAGTCTGATTCTGGCCCAGGCATCTGGATTGTAAGAAGCTCTCGGGGTGATACTGATGCTAGTGGCCTACTGTCCATTCTTTAAGGAATACTGACCCCAAAGGCCTGTAAAGTCTGACATGCTACCATTCTGTGGCCACTCATGACACAGTCAGACACCAGCCTTTCCCCCGATGAGGACCTTCTGCTTGCAGACCCTCCCTACACTCAAACTGCCGTTATTTTCCTCCTTGTTTCCCCAAGTATGTGGCTGTGGCCTGGCCCAGTCAGGCTTCTTCTTCAAGAACCAGGAGTACATTTGCACACAGGACTACCAGCAACTCTATGGCACCCGCTGTGACAGCTGCCGGGACTTTATCACAGGCGAAGTCATCTCGGCCCTGGGCCGCACCTACCACCCCAAGTGCTTCGTGTGCAGCTTGTGCAGGTGAGCGGGTGACCAGCAGGGACTGGGACCCTCTGCATAAGCCCCCGGGGCAGGGGAATACCTGGCTTTTTCCAGGAAATTCTGGGGTGTACAAGCTTTATGCTGGGCATTTAGATTTCTGGAACCTCAAGTGTGGAGGGATCTGATGGGCCAGTGGTTTTCAAACACTGTTACATCTGAATCTTTCTTATAAAATACAATCTGAGCTAAAACACTGGTTTGTCCTGTGATAGGCAGAGTGAGGATCTGTACCTCCAAACTCAGCCTCCCAATTCCTCTCAAAAGGCCCCCACAGAAACCACTGAGTCTCTCAGAACTCAGTTTGGAAACTGTGGATCAGGCCCAGCCTCCCACACCCTCATCCACAGGTGGGACAGGGATGTCTGTTTATAGCCTTCCTCCATCATCCTGGCACCACTTCATGCTGTTGGAGTGACCCTGGCAAGTGACCCCCACCTCTGTAAGCCTCAGTTTCTCCACCAGTAAAATGGAGGTCAAAGCCAATCCAACCTCACTGAGTTTTCTTGAAGATTAATGAGATAATGATGCAAAGACATTAGCTCAGTGACCAGTATGTGAGAGTGTCTGTTTTTATTATTCCTTTCATTATCATGATGATAGTCATCTACCTGCTCTCGGGACATCTCTTGGGATGCAGAGCTCATCACTGCCTCCTGCTTCACCCTCTGCATCTCCATCACTTGTTAATTCAGCAAGTGTACATTAAGACTCCACTGAATGCCAAGCAACACATTAAGGAGATGAAAAAATGAAGAAAGCTCAGCCCTGCCCACAAATACATTAAATGTTAATGGATAGCTCTGATTACCTTATAAGTAAAGCATGATTAAAGTATATATGTATTTTTTTAATTGGGAAAGGCATGTATAGATTAATTATTCTCCCCACAAAATAACCACCAGTCACTTACCAGTTAGAAAAACTAGAGTTTCTGATTGAGACTAATGACACAGTGTGTAAAAAAACGTAATCCTCTCATGGAATTCATTCATCTACCCAGCTCTTAAAACCTGAGCCCTGAGCCCTGGAATCCCAGACCCATCAGAGGTTAGCACAGAGGGTTCCTATGGTACAATATGAGGTTTCTGTCAAACCCCAGAGAGATGAGGTGACTCCCCAAGATCATGTGATGTCTTTCTACCACAAGGTAGTGGCTGAGCCACGATAAGAACACAGCTCCCCCGACTCTTGACCCAGTGCTCCCTCCCTTGTGCCACAGTGCTGATACAAGGGCAAGAGAGCCCCTGGAGCCAATGTTAGGTGCTGTGCTCAGAGTCCTCATAACAGGCACCCCACTGCATGGGCGAGAGCAGCTCAACAGTGGGCGTGGTGGTGCCGGGGATTCTGTACACGGTTCATAATTTAGTTAGGGAGGCAGAGCCTGTACCAATTTGAGACTCCTCAGCCATGGAAACTGAAAAAATCCAGAGGAGGAGAGGAAGAGATTATTTACAGACTTACAAACTTCCTATTGGAAAGGGGGATTTTGAAAAATGCCTGAGTAGTAAAAGGAAGAAATTTTGGTAAGTTTGGGAGTTGAATGAATCCTTGACATATGGGAATAGATCAAATTGGGATGGAAAAGATCCTTCCAGGAGAGAGAACAAGTATATGAGGAGTTAGTAACCTCTGCTTCTTACAACCCAGACATGTAAGCTCAGATAAGCATCATGATCTGCCCAAAATACACAAACACCCCAACTGGGCTCCAGTTCTTGCCACCAGGCCCCTAACTGAACAGTTTAGTTGGCCTGTCACTGTGAACAGCATTTGAATTTGCATGGTGCTCTAGAAGTCTAGCTGTATGTGTTACCAAAGTGCTTTGAGCACATGTGTGGTCAGCTACAGAATCCCTCAGAAGAGGGTGTGTTGAATTTCTCCCTCATTCCACTTGCAGGAAGCCTTTCCCCATTGGAGACAAGGTGACCTTCAGCGGTAAAGAATGTGTGTGCCAAACGTGCTCCCAGTCCATGGCCAGCAGTAAGCCCATCAAGATTCGTGGACCAAGCCGTGAGTCCTCCCCATGGGTATCTCCCTGTCCATGGGTGTGATCTCCCTGGGCTCCCCTTTCCCAGCACTGCCAACTGCTCCCACAGGCCTGGAGGGAAGTAGGAGAGGCTCGCAACCTGGAGGCCTGCCTCCTGCATCATGACCCTGTTGGTATGTGGCCCAGACTCACAAGTTTCACAAGCACAGTACAGGGAAGAGGGGCTGCCTGGCCATAAACAGTGGTAGCCAGTGCCACATATTTGCCACATGGTATGTCTCCTCTGGGACAAGCTGAGTTCCTGATCTTATGTCCCACGGATACCTCAATAGGGCTGATCAAATGTTTTTTCACCAGTGGCTCTGAATTTTTACTGACTCCACTAATAAGAATTGGCAGACATGGCTTACAGAAGAGGTAGTATGGGGTGCCCTGGGAGCAAACCACAAGAGCCATGTTAGTGCCTTTTAGAGGGTCCCATAGACCACTGCATCAGCTTCACTGTGGGACTTGTAAAAATGCAAATGTCTGGGCTCACTCTGCACCTCTAGGGATGGAACCTAGGAACCAACATTCCTAGTAAGCTTCCTGGGTGATTCATTTGCTATTCCTGAGATTCAGAACCACCATCTAGGGATAAAGGAAGCATCTGTCATGCCATGATGAATGTTATGTTTTATCATCAACCACAGATTTGGAGGGAAACTGAGGACCAGGAGCGTGCCTCAGAATGGTCATTCAAATTTGTGGGATGTCCATTCCACTCAAGTGCACCTAGTGATAAGATGACTAAATCGTTGTTCCCAGATGCCCTTGGCAGACTGCTGCTGCACGTGCCCACACACACATAGACCTGGCCCCCTGGGTCTTGGTAAGCCACACTAGGCTCCAGTGTTCTTTCATGTTATATGACACTCTCACTGGCCTCGACAAGAGAATCAATGAAAACCCATTAGCCTCCTGTGCTGCATCACTGTGCGGGTGCGGGGTGCTGTTGGCCATGGTACCAGCAGAGTCAGCATGCTGGGCTGCATCCAGCCAGAGAGAGTGAGCAGAGATCACCCGGAGTCAGCAGGGCTTAGCTCCCAGGGGCTTCCCTGGAGTCCGTCCAGCTGTGGTGAGCTGAGGAGAAAGACAGTGAGAAGGCTCCCTTCCTTGCCTGCTCTTCCTTTCAGCCAAATCGGATCTGTTCCTGGAAGGTGCACAGCCCTTCCTTTGGCGTCCTTGATGATGCTCAAGAATAGATCGCTGCTCCAACCAGGTTTCCATGTCAAGGTGGCTGAGTGCATACAGTGTTATCCTTCACAGCTCCTTGAAAGCATCATCCAGAGTGACAGAAAAACAAGGAGGCTGGGATGTGGGACCATGACCCTGTGGCCAGTGCTGAGGACCCCAGAGACTGATGGGGCCATGTGTGAGGCAGGAGAGGGAGAAAAGAGCCTGAGTTGGGAGGCTGCCAAACTTCTGCATGCTGCAAAGCAGTCACGAAGCCTCCCTGAGACTCAGTTTACCCAGTTATGAAAGAGGGATAGAATTTCCTATCTTCCTCACAGGAGTGTTGGGGAAAGCAAATGTATTAGTTCAGGGATCAAACTAGGATGCATTGCAGTGTATAAAATGCTCTATAAATACAGAGTGAGGGATGATATTGGCATGGAGTTTAGTATAGAAAGCACACCAGGCCGGGCGCGGTGGCTCAAGCCTGTAATCCCAGCACTTTGGGAGGCCGAGACGGGCGGATCACGAGGTCAGGAGATCGAGACCATCCTGGCTAATACGGTGAAACCCCGTCTCTACTAAAAATACAAAACTAGCCGGGCGAGGTGGTGGGCGCCTGTAGTCCCAGCTGCTTGGGAGGCTGAGGCAGGAGAATGGCGAAACCCAGGAGGCGGAGCTTGCAGTGAGCTGAGATCTGGCCACTGTACTCCAGTCCGGGCGACAGAGCGAGACTCCGCCTCAAAAAAAAAAAAAAAAAAAAAGAAAGCACACCAAAAGAGATTACAATAAGACTCCTGGGTCGGTTGTTACTTCCCCTAGTTGAGTTGTGTGTTACTGTATGCATTTGTGCTGCACCTATCACCTACTGTGTTAGGTGGGATATTTCTCCAGCTGAATGTGGGAGTCTCACATGTGAGTGTGTTTTCAAAGAAAGGCTCCCAAATGTGTCTACCATAATTTGGATGTTTAGGAGGTGGAAGAAGGTGAGGAAAAAGTGAGTCAAGAGGAGAAAATGAGCACCTGGGCAGTTTCCAGTGGGGGCATACTTAGTATTATAGCTTATCTTGTTACTCACAAAGTAAAGACATCAATCCGTGATATGTTTTACAGAGGTATTTACTCCAAAGGTGGTCACTATTCATGCTGCAAATGCAAAGTAGCTCCTGACTAGATGGGGTGCTGGAAGGTCTTCTGAGCTCCCATGGGATACAGGAAACCAAAGCCAGGTTTAAGAGATTGCTAAGAAAAAGAACATATCATGGAAAAGGAAAAGAAGAACAAAATAATTGGGTTTTTTTTAAGCTACAAGTGTGACGTTTCATCTCTGGAGAGTAAATAAAGATAATTTGGAAAATTAGAAGCAGTGTCTACTCCAAAGAGACCAAGAAAAATACTCAGGCACTATCAAGAGAAAATAATTCTGTAACACAGGAAGAAGAAATGTTTCCTCACCGACCTCACTGAGAAGAATCAGCAACAGTAGCAGCAGAAACCCCACCACCACCACCTCCACCATCACCATCACCACCACCACAATAACCATCATCATTGCAAACACTGATTGACTGCTACTATTTCCAGGCACTGCACAGACCTCAGTGAGAAGAATCAGCAGCAGTCTCAGCAGCAGCACCACCACCGCCATCATCATCATATCACCACCATCACCATCATCACTAACATCACTACCATTGCCATCACACCACCACCATAACCATCATCATCACTAACATCACCACCATCACTACCATTTCCATCACCATCACACCACTACCCTCACCATCATCATCACTAACACCACCACCATTATCATTATCATCACTACTACCATCATCACCACAATCATCACCACCACTATCTTCATCATCACTACCATCATCATGAACAATACCATCAATACCACCACCATCATCACCACCAACACCACTGTCACCAACAACGCGATCACTACCATCATCCCCACCACCACCACCACCTCCATCATTACTACCGCAATAACCACCATCATTGCTAACACTGATTAACTGTTACTGTTGCCAAATACTGCAAAAACCTCATTGAGAACAATCAGATGCAGTAGCAGCAGTACCACCACCACCACCATCATCACCATCACCTTCTCCACCATCACCACCATCATCATGACCAACACCATTGACACCACCACCACGATCACCACCAACACCGTGTCTCCACCAACACGATCACTACCATCATCACTACCATCACCACCCTCATCACCATTATGACCAACACCACCATCACCATCAATGCCATTGTCACCACCAACACAATCACCACCACCATCACCAACACTAGCATAATCACCACTATTACCACTATCGCCAGCACCAGCAGCATCAACACCATCACCACCAATATTATTACCACCATCACCACTGTCATCATCACCACCAACACTGTCAGCACCAACAATACCACCACCATCACCATCACTAACATAGGTGCTGTTGTCAAGCACCTCACTAAGTGTTTTTTACAGAAGATTTCATTTAATCATTACAACAACCCTATGAGGGAGATAAGAGTAATTATTTTATAGATGAGAAAACTGAGACTCGGTGAGCATAAATGACTTGCCCAAAGTCATCCAGATAACGAATAATGGAACTAGAATGTGAGACCAGCCAGTCTGGCCTTAGATCCTATTCCCTTAACACCCTGTACCAGAGACATGACTTGCAACTTGGGAAGTGTCTAGTCTTCCTGGATTAGTTGCCTAAAACAAGGTACGGAGCTTGCTATGACTCACAAAACCCACTCATATTTGCTGATTTAAATAGAATGAATGACACAGTCTAAAAAAGATAAAAATGACTGTCTAGTGTCTTTAGGAGGCCTCAGTTTATAACTGAGGGATCTGTGAGGGACAGGTGGTAGCATCATACATTCTGCCAGCTGAAGACTGTAATTTTGGAATTGAGAGGAACATATGGAGGAGTGGACAGCTGGCTCTGCAGACACCAACTTGGAACAGGGTGTGGTTTTCCTGATTCTATTTATTACACCAGACCCACGGGCTCCCTGGTGGCATGCCTGAGGCTCCACCGGTGGTCAAGAGTAAAAGGAGGAAGAAGAGGGAGAAAAGGTCCTAATAAAAAGGAAGCTGATATAATGGGGGAGCAGCAGTATAACATAAAAAGAAAAGCCACATGGAGAAGACATCCCAGAATTCTCACAGAGAATCAGCAGGCTTCCCTACAAAAGAACTATCACTCCTGGCTTCAGAACAGAGATTGGGTAATGCACAGAATGTGGGTTAAAAACAGGAGGATGTGAAATAATAATGACAACAACCACTTATTGGATACATATGGGCCAAGCATTGTGCTAAGGCCTAATGGGCCTGATTTTAATTAACCTTCACACCAGTGTTTTAAGGAAGATATTCAGATGAGCAAGTCTGGGCTTAGAGACCATACATCTCATAAGGGAAGGAGCTGGGATTCTCTCCTAGGCCAACTTCCCACCACTCACTCCAACTCTCAGCCCAGCCTCTAACCACTGTGCTGTACTATCTCCTACAGCTTAACTCAAGGGGCTAAATTCATCTCAGATGTACCACTGAAAGTTGAAGAGATAGGATTCATTTTCATTACTAGAATGTAGCCATGAAAGGATCCAGCTATGCAGTAAGTTTTTTTTTGAAGAAATGGAGAATTGTGTTCTTTGCCAATAACATGTCTGTCTCCTTGGAATCCACAAGTGAATTTGATCAGTGGATGACCTTGTCAAGCAAGAAAAAGTGTAAGGAATAAAGAAGAGAGAAACTATAGTTGTCTTTAATTCTTTGAAAGAACTGTCATATGGGAAAAGAGGTAGATTATTCTTGATGCATAAGAATGGGAGCAGTCACAGGAATCAAGTCTCGGCTCCATATAAAGAAGACAGTCATGACAATCATACCTGTCCAAGGGCAGAGTGGACTTCCTCACCACCCCTTCCTCAGGAGGGGTTTAACTGCCCACTACTGGAGGTGATTAAGCAGAGGAGCGGTGCCCACTTGTCAAGAATGCTGTAGGTTACTGCATTGGGTGGGATGTTTGACCAAATACTCTATGAGCTCCAAACCCCTGTGGAATTTTGAGGCCCTGTTGGGGAGGCCCACAGAGATACAAGTTCAGTATTAGTGGCCTAGAAAGCTTGACCAGGTGTCTACAGTCCTTGGGTTCCTCTATACTGAGCATGGACAAGTCATTTCAGATCCCTGTCTATCTATAAAAGAGAAGGGGGTACCTGACCTCTCTAAGCTATTGCATTCTGGAGTCTAATTATTGGGCAGGGGGTGCAAGTAGACTTATAGACTTACCCCAGGAGAACAGAAAGGAAGAGAGATAAATCCCAAAACTCTTTCTTCTCCCAACCTCCATCTGAAGGCCCGGGGCTTGAAGCGTTTTGCAAGTAGAGACCTTTCTGCCCCCAACTTGTACTAAGGGATGTTAGAAAGGCAGGCAACAGCCAAGAGGCGGAGTACTGTGGGAACTGACTCATACAAACACTTCCTCAGGGCCCCAGACCCTCCACACAGCCAGCTGGACCCACCACCCTTCCTAGATTTGCAGACACATCATCTTTTCTTCTAGGACAGTCTCCCAGCTGGATGTGGGGGCTGTCCAGCCAGCATCCCCTAACTTTACATGCAGTTTCTGCTCTCCTCACTACTCCCAAGAGTGCATTTGTCTTATGGAGCCAACAGAGAAGTTTTTCCTCTGGTCAACTTTTCCCCATGACCCTTTCCTCCTCCAAAGTGGGTCATCCGGTTGGCTAGGCCTGAATTCCCAGCAGTTGCCAAGTGCCTTGGATGTTGGCTCCATTTCCGGACCCTCTCCAGACATTCATTGAGCAACAAGTTGATGCTAGGCTTGGCCCACATTCTGTTGGCCCCAACTCACATTCCAGGGTGACCATGACAGGGAGTGAGAGCACCTTTCTGGTTTGGGACAGTCTTATCAGACCCTATAATCCTTGCCACCTGGGAAGGCACATGTTTAATGTGTGAAGCACAATGGGGAAGGGGTGGGCGTGGAAATTCTGTTTGTTGCCTGGATACCATCAGGCCCATTCATTCATACACATTCAGTAAATATGCTTTGAGTTCCTGTTATGGGCTGAGCACTGTGCTAGGCAAAGGAATAGATTTAACCACAAAATATAAACACAGCCCTTGCCATTGAGTATATAGCCTAAGAGTTTGAAAAAATGTATACTTAGCCCAACCCCAGGAGCAGTGCTTCTTAAACTTTACTCTGCACGGAGGTCTTGTTAAAATTCAAGAGGTCTGGGTGGGGCCTGCAATGCTGCACACTGTCAGCTTCCAGGTGATGCTGACACTGCAGATGGCAAGGTCATGGACAGCAGCGGAGCTTAGTTAGCAATTTGAGGAGGGCTGGAAGCAGCGCAGGGTCCACTTTCAGTGAACAATGTGGTCTTGATGACAAGCAGGGAGGTCTTTCTTTCTCCCCTACACCAAGACCCGTTGTCAAGGGGCCAGGGCTCCAGTGGCCTTTCCTCTCCCTTGGGAGAGCCTCTGGGCAGCTGCCAGTGTCAGGGTGGGAGCAACTATGGGAACACTGGTGTTCAGGGAGGGGTTTCCTCAACGTGAGCCTGAGATAGCAGGGGTCAAACGGCCCAGGGTGCTTTGCTCAGCAGTGTCCTCTTGTCTCTGCAGACTGTGCCGGGTGCAAGGAGGAGATCAAGCACGGCCAGTCACTCCTGGCTCTGGACAAGCAGTGGCACGTCAGCTGCTTCAAGTGCCAGACCTGCAGCGTCATCCTCACCGGGGAGTACATCAGCAAGTGGGTCCCCCTGCTCCCGCCCCAGCTGCCTGGGCATCTGCATTCTGTGGGGCCTGCCCCATCGGGCCCATGCCCACTTCCAGCATCATCTCCCTTCCTTTCCATCTGCTGCTGCACTCTGGCCAAATGGCATCTTTCCCAGTAGCCTCTTTCCCCTGTTGGACCCTCCCAAGGGGGTTCCCTCTGCCCGAGACACCCTCCCTGTTCCTCACACACCTGCCGGCCCTTCTCTCCCTTCTGGTCTTGGTCCCCATGCCTTCTCTGGCCGTCTCTCATTTACTGCCCCATTTTAGGCCCTCAGAGTACCTTGTTTGTTTCCTTCACACAGGCTGCCACCATTGATAATTACATATTTATCCCTGGTAACTTTGTAATAATGCTAGTAATACTACCTACCATTTATTGTGCTTTAATTATGGAGAAGGAACTCACCACTTTGTATCACTTTAAATCCTCATAACTGCCCCTTTGACGAATTTATCCCCCCTGAATACTTAGACTTGAGAGAGTAAATAACTTGCTCCAATAATAGTGTTTAATCTCTGTCCCCACCAGGACGGGAGCTTTGTTTTAATCACTGCTATATCCCCTGCCCTGAGAGCCACGCCTGACCCACAGTCAGTAATATAGTTGCTGAATGAATTTAATGGAAACGAGAGGAGGTGATGGGTGCACAGGTATCCAGAGAGGCCAACCTCCAGTGACCCACACACTGTGGTATTAGACAAGCGTCCCCTTGTTGCTAGGCCCCAGGGACCACATTTATATACTCAAGTACCTAAAAGCAATCATCAGCACAGACCCTTTGTCACAGCTTTGATACCACATGACCCCAGATGCTTCTAGATGCCACTCTCTGGCCTGATGCCAGGCAGTGGCAAGCACACAGAACTGCAATGCACATGCTTCTCCTGTCAAGACGCTGTATTCTAATATGGGAAACATATGCTGCATTCATGAAGAATTATGACACCAGAGAATGTGTGATCAGGAGCCCAGACAAGCTTTATTCTTTAAGACCTTTTTGATCCTAAGCGACAGAAAACTCAACTCCAACTCAATTAAAAGCAAAAATAGGAGTTTATTAACTCACAGAAATGGGAAGGCCAGAGGCACACTGGCTTCAGGCATGGAGGAATCCAGGGGCTTAAGGATGTCATTAGTACTTCAGAAGTCTCTGTCTTTCTCTGTCTATCTTTTTGTCTCTCTTTCTCTCTCTCTCTCTCTTTCTCTTTCTCTCTCTCTCTCTGTCCCTGTCTTTCTCTGCTGTCTTCATGGTGGATTAGTTCTCAGCCTGGCCCTCCCCAAGTGCTAGCAAAGAAGATTGCCAACACTCCAGGCTTTCATACCAAGCCTAGCAGAGGAAGCGGCCTCCTTCCCAGGAACTCCAACAGACGTCCCAGGGCTACCTCTGATTTGGCTACTGTTAGGTCACATACCCATTCCTGACCAATCAGTGACCCAGAGGATCTGAACCCTAGAGCCAGAGAGCAGCCCCTGGTGACCCACAGGGACCTCAACTGGGAAGGGGTGGCTTCCAGAGGGAAATCCAGGTGAGGTACTATTACCAGCAGAAGGGGAAATGGATGCTGGCCAAACAACACCTGCCTGTGTCCAAGATAACAAGTAAAGGGCTGTGAATATTCAGAGAAAAAAGAGATGACTACTAACTAGCATGAAGTAGAATCTTGAATCTCTGAGAGCTCCATGGAAGGTGGGGGTAAGACTCAAAAATGCAAAGAAGGAGAGTTTCTAGGCAGCATGGCCAGCCTGGGCAAGGCCACGGTGGCAGGTGAGTGTTGGACATCTCCATCCTGTATAGGAGCTCAAATATGTGCCCAGGTGAAGCCGGATCCTGGGCTGCATAGGTGAGCTGAGGTCACATCACCAAGAGCTCTCAATGCCATGCTAGCAGGAGTTTGGCATTCCCCTCTATGCCTGCCGAGCAAGGAGTGCCTTTAGTACGTTGCTGGCCAGGAGTGCTTGAGTCTGGAATCCTAAATCAGAATTCTCTAGGGACTTAAGGGATTGTTCAGAGCTCCTCTCAAGGAGGCCCAGCCCAGATTGCCTACCACACCTGGTATCTCTCCAGCCTAGCTCTGGGCCCCTTACCTGGCTGCTGGCAGAGTAGCAGGGGCTCAGAGGCACTGGCTCAGGCATCAGATGCCGAGGGTAGAAGCCCAGCCTGTGTGACCTTGGCAAGGGACTCCACTGCTCAGAGTCTCAGTTTCCTCATTTATAAAAATGGAGAGAAGATAATCTACCCAAAGGGTTGTGTAAGGGCTCAGAGATCTGTGCTTAGCACCCAATAAGTGCCCAGTAAATACTCATTTTACCATCCTCTTTTAGAATTGTGTATTGCTAATTCCCCAAGGCCTCACCAACAATGGATCCAAAAGAGATTGTGTTGGCATTTATACTCAAATCTTGTTGGCTCATCACATCCACCTTCTAACAAATGACTTTTTCTCCCTGCAGAGCTATCCTCCTGCACCCACAGAGTGAGAACCTGATTGAGCAAGGAAGGAGTTGAAAGGGTTGGGGGAGGTTTGTCTCAAGGGCTCACAAACAAGTCCTTGCCTTGTGGGCACAGTCACATCTCCAGACCTTGGTCAGATAGGAGTCCTCACTGCTGCTTCTGTCAGGGTGGACCCCCAGCAACCTCAACAGGGCAACAGCTTCGAGATGGAAAAGTGATGTGCCTCTCCTTTAGGTCTCTCAGTGTCTGAGCCAAGTTCTCTTACACCCAAAAGTGAAAGCAATGTTTCTCTCTCCTCAGAGTTCAGACTTGGTCATTAGAGCGAGGCAGGGCCCAGAAGCTAAGCTAAGCTCTCCGATGCCCCCAATTATCTCTACATCAGTCCTAGAGAATTGAGAACCAAATGTCCTCCTCAAAGACCCCCTCTCAGCAATCATGGCGACTTCCAGCTGCCATTTGCTGAGTACTCAATATGGCTAGGCACTGTCCTGAGCCCTAGGGTACACCAGACCCATCTCCTTTAATCCTCATGACAACCTGGGTGAGAAACCAGACCACCTGGGTTTGAATCCCAGCTCTAGGTCATCCTGGGTGGCCTGGGACAAGTTACTAAAGTGCTCTATGCTTGGGTTTTCTCACCTACACAATGGGGATACTAATAATTCTGACTCAAAGGGTTGTCATCAAACACCATCAAAGAGCCCGACACACACCAGCAAGAAATGTTAGTGACTGTTAGTCATAGGGAGTAGTATAAGAATAAAAGATAACAATCTTATCACTGTCCGCCAAGTGATAAGCATTGGGTAAAAATGGAGCACACGGGAGGTGGTCCCAGGAGGCTTCCTGTCGTACACTGATCTGGGAGCATAGTCTGATGATTCTTTCATACAGATGAAATTGTTTATTAAAGGAGGAGCATCGAACTTTGGCTCAGTCACCACAGGCTGCAGGTCCTGAATCTAACTGCCATGCGCACCCTCACTGATCCTCTCTAGCTTCCTCATCCTGTGTGAACTTCTTCTTGCAGGGATGGTGTTCCATACTGTGAGTCTGACTACCACGCCCAGTTTGGCATTAAATGTGAGACTTGTGACCGATACATCAGTGGCAGAGTCTTGGAGGTGAGTGGGTATAAGTAACGGTGAAGATGTGGCAGGGTGACCTGTGCCTCCAAAAAGTCATCACAGAAGGAGAAAGTCACCCCACACCTTTTTTTCTATAGCGTTTGCCTCCTCCACCTTTGCTTGCTACCTGACCTTCAGCAGATAACCTTGCTGAGATCTCTGGGAAACCCCAAAATGAGAAGGTGGACAAAATTCTTCCTGGTTCAAAAAATAGTGTGCTGGGAAAATTAGTTGTATCTTTGATTCGGACCCAGACAGATTTCTAGAGAGTGACATTAGGATTTTCCTCCCAGCCCTGCCGGAGGATGGAAGTCTTTTTTATGTTTTTTTTTTTTTTTTTTTTTTTGAGTATTTGGTAATGTGCTGATTTAAGAGTCAGCTTGTCTAGCAGCTTGCTCCCTAAGCCCTTCTTTGGCGGGTCCATTACCATGGCAACGCCTCTCCCCAGCCTTCGATGTATGACTCCTTCTGCAGTGACAGACAATCTGCAACACCCGTGCTGAGGCCCTGCTGAGCCCCTGTGCACTGGTCTTTCTGGCCTTTCTTCCTATACCCTGTGGGTCTAGAAGCTATCTTCCTATACTTTGGAACCACCCACCTTGATGAATTAGAAACAGGGAAGAGCTCAGTGGAAAGGAAAAATAATAGCCTAACAGGAATATTTGAGCTCTAATATTGATTCTACTGGTAACTCCTGCTTGGATTTTGAGTAAGTACCTTTGCACTTCTAGGCCTCAGTTTTTCCATCTAACAATAGCTAGAGGATCAGATTGGATCAGGTATTGTAAGTAGAATCATTCATTCTGCCAAATCTGGCCAGGTGGTTGTGGTTACCATGAGTGCTTTGTTGAGAACAATTCTGCTGCCACATGTGGACTCAGCAGGAGGGGATGTAGCAACCAGGAAGGAACTCCCTGAGGGCATGCATTGAAGCAGAGCCCTGAGGATGAAAGAGCCATCCCTGAAGGGGCCTGAGGTGGGAAGAGATAGAGGAAGAATGAGCTTGACCCATTCAAAAACAGAGAACCCACACAGAATTGTGGCTGCAGGATTTTTCTCAACACAGCACTCATGGTAACCACAACCAAGGGTCCAGATTTGGCTAAATTAATGATTCTGCTCACAATAGCTGACCCAGTCTGCCAGTGTGGCTGAATTCTACAAATTGAGGGTAGCGGAGGATGAAATATAGGAGTATACCATATATGGCATACCATGTAGGACTTTGTAGACCATGTTTAGATGTTTGGGTTTTATACTGCGTGCAATGGAAAGCCATTGGAGAGTTTTAAACCAAGGACTAACATGATAAGATCATGTTTTTAAAAAGATTTCTCTGGTTATTATGTGGAGAACTGATGGAGAGAGTCAGAGACAATGAGATATAAACAAATGAACAGTGCTGGGAAACATTTAAGCATCTCCAGAGAGCCATAAGGAGTGCGATGCAGAGGACAAGGCATGAGTCCAGGAAGGGTTGTTGGGGGTGGGTTTCTGAGGGCCTGAGATACCAGGGTGGAGTTTACATGTGACTCACTGGGCAAGGGAGCATTGTGGAGAGACTGGGCAGGAACGTCCTGGTTAGAACTGGGCTTCCGGGAGGATGACGTGATAATGTACACAGGCTACATTTGAAGGAAGGAAGCTGGAAGGGACGAGTGAGGAGGCCCCTGCATGACCCAGGCAGGAAGGACTCAAGAGGTACAGTAGCAATGAAGAGGGAAGCCACCCTTGTGCCCAGCCCTATGGAAGTAGAATTCCAGTCACTCTGCAACTGAGGGCCAGCTTGCAGACATGAGGATTGAAGAAGAAGCAGCTAAAAGTTGCACCAAAGAATTACCTATTTTTGAGGGATAGGAAGCCTGGTGTCATTGGCAGAACTGGGGACGACAGGGGAAAAAGCTGATCTGGCAGAAACATGGCAAGTACCATTTAGGATGAGTTGTGATTGAAGTCGCAGGAGTATTTCCAGAAGGCAGTCAGAAATACGGATCAGAGCCTGGGAGCGGTGGCTCACACCTGTAATCCCGGCACTTTGGGATACCAAGATAGGATAATCACTTGAGTCCAGGAGTTCAAGACCAACCTAGGTAACATAGTGAGACTTCATCTCTGCAAAAAACAAACAAAATTAGCCAGGCGTGGTGGTGCACACTTGTAGTCCTAGCCATTCCGGAGGATCCCTTGAGCCTGAGAGGTGGAGCAACGTGAGTTGAGATTGCACCACTACACTCCAGCCTGGACAACAGAGCAAGATCCTGTCGGAGGCAAGAAAAATGAGAAAAGAAAAGAAATATGTATCAGAGCTCAGGAACAAAGCTCAGCCTGGAGGAGCCAATCTTATAAACACGAGGCTTTGAATAATAGCACCACTCAGGGTTTCCAAGACAGAGGAAAGAGAGCAAGGAAGGATGCTGACACCAACCTTGGTGAGCAGCTGCTTACAGTGAAAGCTACTCAGAAAGAGACTGAGGAGGTAGCAGAGGAAGATATAGGAGGAGAATCAGGGATTCAGTGAAAGGACAGAGCTTCAGAAAACATGGCGAGGTCAGAGTGTTGGTCAAACTGTAGAGCAGTGAAGGACTGCACAGGCTGCAGAAAAGCTGTTGGATGTGGGAAAGGTCGCCTTCAGAAGAGTCGTTTGTTGGCTTTGCAGAACGGTGGGGAAGAGGCATCCAGAGTGTAGTAGGTTGAAGGGTCAATGGAGTGGGAAATATCACAAAAGGAAACTTTTCTTTCCAGAAAGAAAGAACTTAGATTACAGATGGGGCCGCAGATGGGAATTTGTTCAGCATTTCCAAGCTGCTTTGAAATCCTGTTGGTGGCAGCTGCCGTTTCCCCGAGAGTTACCGTTGTTTAGCATTGTGGTAGACTGTTCCTCCCAGGCAGCTCTTGTGACTGAGTTTCCATTGATTCCATTTCTACAAGGCTCCATTAGCATCTTGGATTTATTGATTTTTTTTTTCTTAGAGCTGGAAGAGACTTTTAGCAATCAACTACTTCAACCTCTTCATTTTACAGATGAGAAAAGTGAGACCAAGACATGCAGTGTTTTTCCAAGGTCACAAGCAGCACTTCTGGTAGAGACAGAGCTAAAATCTAGGACTCCAGGCTGCTATATCCACACTGATACCCACAGCTCTCAGCCACTCGTGGGCCTTCGAGTTAGCATGATGTCAGGAAATAGACATGGCTGCAGTAAAACAGACTTGAATTCAGATTTTACCACTTCTAGCCCCGAAGCCTTAAGCAAGATATGTCCTCTTGGTCTGTATCTATCAATAGACAATACTACTGTCATTTAATTCCTAATGAACATGCTAGTCAAGACTTTTGGGGCTGCAACAGAAAGGAAGTTTCTCCACTTCCATAACAAAAAGCCCAGGAGCTGGATCCAGTGCTTAAGGAAAATCATTTAGAATCCCCAGCCATCTTGGCTTACTTTCTTCCAGGTTGAGTTTATTCTCAGGAGGTTCTTCTTGGTGATGGGAAAGTTGGACACCAGTTGCCCCAGGCTTAGATTCTATCAGCCGGCATCCCCAATGGAAAAAAGAGCTTCTCTTTTCTAATAGCTCAGCAAGCATTCTGGAACTAACTCTCAGTGGACAATCTCAGGCCCATCCTTGGACCGCTAACTGTGCCCACAAAGTTGGAATATGCTCATTGGTGGGATCAGCACTACTTAACCCTCTGGACTGATATGGAGGAGAGGTAGCCCCACCAAAGAAAGGCTTGGGACTATTTCTGGAAGAAGAAGGAAAGAATGATGGCCATGCAGGAACAACAGTGGCCCAAGGCAGAACCCAGCACATCGTCAGGCACACTGCAGGCATTCAATTAAATTGTTTCTCCTTCTCTTCTCATCCTGTCCCTTCCCATTTCCTCCCTGGGCCACCCCATGGTCCCTTCCTCAGTGACAGAGGTCAATGACTGTCATTGTCACTCTTCCATCCTTGTCTGTTTCCTCACCAAAAATGACCACAACCTGTTACTTGTTGCTACATTTTTGAACCTGGTTTGCCATTTTCAGTCCTCTCAAATAGGGCTCTGTTTTGAGGTACCAATTTTTTGCCATTTTTCTTTACTGTTTTCCTGATTACAGTTCACTAATAGACAAAATGGTTCATCTCAGCTAGCTGACTTGGCTTTTGCTTACTCTGGGTGCTGGCTGCCCTAACCTCCCTTTGCTCAAACTGTTTTCAACACCATCCAAGACTGGGAGTGCTGAAATGGGCATGAAGCCTCTTTCAGCTGGGGCGAGGTAGTGGGGCATGACATTTAGGAAAATGCTAGGCTTCAGTTTTGCCAAGGCGCTGTTGCCACACTGGAAAACAGGTCTATAATCAAAATGATAAAGAGACACAGAGTAGGAAGAGGCTGCTAATTAAACCGATTATCCTTGTCATGGTACAAGGGAATCAGTCCCACACATTCCAGCTTGGGAAAATAGCAGGCTCCTTCCAAAGTTTGAACATATTTGCTTTGATGATGACAAGGACACTGTCTCATTGGTACGAGGCCATATAAACAAACGGGGGGAAAGAAGGAATATTGGAGATTTTTTTCTTTTTGTAAAAATCTGCCTTTCCCACATTCTTGCTAAGTTTTTAGAATAGAGAGAATATCTCCAGAATAGGCAAGCCCGTCTCAGCAATCTTCCACTGCCCCCACATTTAAAAAAACAAAAACAAAACAAAAAAAACACCTGACTTTGGAAATAGGTCTTCTTATTATGCAATTATAATTTTTGAATTGGAAGGAACCCATTAGCATCACATCAAGTGACGGCTTGGACAGGGACCTTTAAGAACCCCTAACATCCATCAGTTTCCCCTGGGCATTACCCTCCCGCAAAGAAAACCCTGCCCTGATGTTGCAAAATATTTCTTCAAACAAGGCCCACCTGCCAGCCCAATTGCTACACCAAGCTCCTGCATATACAAATGCTGGAGCCGCCACTCAGGGTCCCTTTTACAAGCCCTCTTGGCTGGGATTTTGGTGTCAGAATTGTGACTCCAGAAGCGAGTGCTGAGCTGGTGACTGGCTCACACAGATCTGGACCCAACATGCTGCTGGCTTGCGGTGAACCCTTGAGGCACACCCTTCTCAGGGGCTGTTTCTTCCCCTCATGGAAGTCTTTGCAGCTGCAAATTATTTTCATTTTTAATTTAAATAGTGATGGGGAAGGAAAGTGAAAATAGGGAAAGGCACTCACCAAAGCCACACTGGGGTGAGCTGGGGTAGGGCTGGACACACCCAGGTGCAAGACTCACAGGACTGGTCTGGGGATCTGGGGTTCTACAATGGGTCGTAAATCACCCACTGAGCTCTAAAAATCTGTCTTTTGTGTGCCAGTCTCACAATTTTTGCCATGCCTGTGAGCCTCATGTGCTCATTCTTCCATAATACTTTAAGTTGTCTTGAAGTTGGCCCCCTTCTATGTAAGAAAACTTATATACGACATAACAGGAAAGCCAGTATCACTTGCCATATTGCATGTAACCTGAAAATAGAGTTCTAGCTAGATTCTACTGCACAAGGAGGTTCCAAGCCTCACACCTGTTCTCATTCTTTAAAAGGCAGATTCGTAAGTTTTGGATAGATGTTAAAGACACATGAGCACCGAACTGGTACTTCCTCCTTGACAAAATCAGAAGAATGTATAGAGGACTGAAAGGATCTTTTTTTTTTTTTTCCATTGGTCCAATGTTATTAAATCCCAAGTTCATGTACCACTTAAAATCATTTCATGTAACATTGGTGGTAAGGGCCCCTCACTTGGGGAAATGCTGGAATGTCCTCAAAGCAAGCCTGTTTCCTCCTCTGGAAATGAGGAGGTTGGACCAGTGGCCTCTGAAGGGTCCTTCCCAGTGTCAGAATAGAAGAGCAGGTATTCAGGGAAGTCCCCTGAACTGCCATCAGGGACCCATGGAGTGAATCAGGAAGCTTCCTGGCTGGGCTTTTAGATGGTTGTGGACTCCCTTGGGTAGCTCCAACCGACTTTAGGGCCATGAAGATGCGAAGTACACTAATGTACCCAGGGAAGATTGAAACCCAATTTGCCCCACTAGACAGCAGCCCTGGCTCTCACCTCCTGCTTCATCTCTTCATTTCCATAGGCAGGAGGGAAGCACTACCACCCAACCTGTGCCAGGTGTGTACGCTGCCACCAGATGTTCACCGAAGGAGAGGAGATGTACCTCACAGGTAAGCAAATCTGACCCTCTGTAAGGCCTTCCGATCTGCTCATGACTGGAAAGGAGATGCAGTCTCCTTCAGGTTCAGTGTTATCTTGGCTTTTGGCTTGTCCTCAGAATTGCAATTAATTGGCCCCTCTCTGGGTGGATCGGGAAGGTTGCCGGTGTAGCTAATATGAAGTGACATGTAATCTGCCTTCCGTCTCTGTGCACCTCCACCCGCTGCCCAGCTGGCCTGCTTTCCTGGCAGTGCTCTGAGCAGACTCTCCTGGCTCTGCCTGCGGGTGGAAAGCTGAGCTGCACAGGGCCAAGGGGTCAGAGAACCTCAGAGGGATGCCTGGGTTGCAAAGTGTCTATAGCATCACAGCCTCTACTCCACCTCCTTCTCCCCACATCTCACAGCATCATGCCAGGCTGCTGCTCGGGGCTTCCCAGGGACTCTTAGAATGCACAGAGGAATGAGGAGTGTCAGTCGTCCCCACAAAGCTAACCAGAGCTGCTTTCCTTCTGCTGCTTCCCAGCCCTCTTACCCCAGGATTCTTACAACAGTCTCCTAATTAGTCTCCAGATTCTGCTCAGTCCTCTACCCTCCACCCAGGCCACCATCCCAGGGCATCACGTGCTCTTGGCACTGCTCTGCTCTTTGGAGCCCCTCCCTGTCTGCCTATTTAGCTACAAACACTTCAGCCTAGCATTTAAAATCTTGCGGAGGTCCCAGGCTTCCTTTGTAGCCTTGAACATACCTGACACCTGAGTTGCCAAAACCGACTTTTGATCATTTATTCATCCACTCAACGACTGTTCCTTGAGCCCTGCCATGTGCAGGCTCTGTGCCAGCATCCATGGTGAGGCTCACCCAGCCCTACAGACCCCTGAAGGAGATGGGCATTAATCCATAATCACACAAATAAACGTCAGCCATGATAAGTGTTATGAAGGAGAGAAGTGTGGGGCTTCAAGAGCACCTAACGGGGTAGGAGGAGTATCCAGGAGGGCTCCCTGAAGAAGGGCCAGGAGCTGAGATCCAGACCATGAGCGGGTGTTAACTGGTGTTGTAGTTCATCTGGGCTGTTATAACCTGAGCAGACTGAGATACAGACAGGGCAGCTTATAAGCAGAAATCTGTTTCTCACAGTTCTGGAAGCTGGGAAGTCCATGACCAAGGGTCCAATAGATGTGGTGTCTGATGTGGGCCCACTTTCTCAGAGATGGCACCTTCTCTCTGTGTCCGCACATGATGGAAGGGGCTAGGCAGCCCTCTGGGGCCTCTTTTATAAGGGCACTGATCCCATGACCTAATCACCTCCCGAAAAACCCCACCTCCTAAGACTATCACCTTGGGGGTTAGAATTTTGGCATATGGATGTGGGGGACACACAAACATCCAGACTGTAGCACTGAACAAAACGCAGAATAGGATGCACCAAACTGAGAGGACAGAGCTTGCAAGACTCTGAGGTGGGTGAAGAAATGGTGAGTGCATGAGAGCGAGCAGAGCCTGTGTGGCCAGGGTGCGGATGGAGGTGAGATGCAGCTGGGAGGCGAGCAGGGTGGATGAACTGGGCCTTGTGGCAAGACTTTGTTTGCCCTTGAAATGAACTCGTGGCCCTTTATCTTGTCTTCCTGTGCCCTTCTTTGGAAATCCTATCATTTGAGACCCAGTTCAGTCACTACATGCTTCATAGACACCCAAGATTCCCCCAACCCCGCCCACAATTTAACACAGTCCCCTCTCCCCACATCCCCACAGCCCTCTGTCTGCCCCTGGTCCCCTCCAGCTTGTATGAGAGTTGTTGGCCTCCTCCCTAAGGTCCTGTGCTCCTGGCACTGGTCCCCCAACCCTGACACTGGCCCATGCGTACTCCCTCCACAGGTGAATGTCGTTGGTGGAGTGGCTGTGATTGGATAGCCGTCTTGAGAAGGAATTAGGGCCCTTCCTCCAAGTAGATCTAAGGCCAGGGCAGCAGTTACAGGGAGTGTGTCAGTATCAGCTTGTCCTAACCACAATGGCCACAGCCGTGAGTTCCCTCAAGATGCAATGAGTCCCCCTGTGCCTACAGCCGATTTCCTCGGCCTCAGCACTGGTGACACTGTGGGCTGTCCTGTGCATTGTAGGGTATTTGGTGGCATCCTTGGTCCCTACCCACTAGATGCCAACCACGTGCTTCTTCCCACTGACAATCAAAAATGTGTCAGATATTGCCACATATCCCCAGGGGGTCAAAATCATCCTCAATGGAGAACCACTTTCCTAGAGCTACCCAACAGAAACTTGTGCCATCTGCTAAGAATCCTGGAACAGGAATTCCTGTGTTAGGTTAAACAAAGTGACCATTTCTAAGATGCTGTCTACTTACTTATATGAACTGATGCTGGAGGAGTAAGGATCCCAGAGTCACTCTAAACTGTAAAGTGCCAACCCTCATTGCAGAGATGGGGAAAATAGACCCAGAGAAAGGAAGAGACTTGTGTGAGAATGGGAGCATGTAGGGGCAGAGCAGGGCCTGGCCTTTCAGTTCCCTCCAGGGCTCTTTCCATTTTACCCCTGGGACCCAGGCCCTGCCTGATACTCAGGTCCCTGCCCCTTACTGTGCACACCAATCCTTCGTTGCCTGGGTTCTTGAGTGATTCCTACTGCAGGACCCAGTGTTACGAGGCTCAGCAACCTGCACCATACCTTCATCCTGACTGCCATGGGAACCTGGAGTTTGCACTTGGCTTGAAAATTTGTTGCACAACATTCCTCTCCTCCTTCCCTGGTGAACACACCTCCTAGTATTGAAACTGCCCTCCCATTCTCATCCCTACCTGGATATCACTAGAGTAAACCACATCTTTGCCTCCCTGCCTGAATTCCTAATGTTAGTCTTTCCGTGTTTGGTGATTTGACCCATAGTTCCTCAGCAGGGATCTTGGCTCCACTGATTACTAAGTTTTTGACCTTGGGCAAGTCTCTTAACTCTCTGAACCTTGGCTGCCTAATGTGTAAAATAGACCGAGAACAGTTGCTATGAGATATAGGTGTAGTAATTTCCTGACACATGGGAAGCTCCCAGTTCATTCATTTAGCAACTAACTATTGAGCGTCTACTGCATCCCTGCTGCTGTTCTCACAACTGAAGGTGTGGCAGTGAGCAAATCAGTCAAAGGCCCTGCCCTCATGGAGCTCACAGCCTCACAGGTTAGTGCCTTCACTCTTCCAGCTTCCCACAGATGCTGAAAGGGTTAAGCAAGGAAGTAAAGTGCACAGCTTTAAGATCCTGAGAGAGAATGCACCATTAAACCTATAGCGGAAATGCCTCCAAGGGTGGGAGATATTCTTAGTAATGAAGACAGGCCTGTCACCCTCTCATTAATTATCCCCATCCCTCTCCTCCTGGCTCCTGGGAGAGTGGGAGTAATTGCAGGGCCTTCAAGGACTTGCCTCAAAGAATGCTAAGTGATCCTGGAATGAGGGGGACCAGGCCAAGCAGTGCTAGAGTCAAGCTCACTTGGGCTGTGGGTGTCTTGTGGGGGTCCTGCTACTGCTGAGATCTGGGCCTTGGACACCCTCACCAAGTGGGGACACCAGGATTCAATATGATATGCCCCAGAAGTGGCAAGAAAACCCTGCTCCTGGGTAGCTCAGGAGTGTAAAGAAATGGCTGAGAGCCAGGACTCCTGGGTTCAAGCGTCAGCAATTCCACTAATAGGCTATGGCCTTGAGAAGTGATGTCCTTCTCTGGGTCTCTTCCTTCACCTGTAAAATGAGGATAGCATCACTGTCTTTCACTGATCCACTCAAACTGGGGACCACGCTATGTGCCAGGCTCTCTGCTACATGTCGGGCATTCAGAGATGAGTGAGGCAAGCATGCTGGCTGCCCTGGTGGAGTTCACTCTCCAGAAAGAGAAACCAACAGTGCCAAATAGAAGTGTAAACATTCAATGACAAGATGTGACAAGTGCTGCACAGAGAAAGTTTGGAACAATGGGCATGTGTTATAAAGCCCCTGCTCTAGTCTGGGAAGCCAGGGAAGGTGCCCCTAAAAAGGGATATTTCAAGCCAAGACCTTGAAAATGAGTAGAAGGTGGGAGGCCGAAAAGGGCAGGAAGATTGAGGAGGCAGCGAGAACAGCGAGTGCAAAGGCCCTCCCTGGGTGGGCGGAAGCAGTACAAGGTAGAGAACCTGAGGCAGGCCCACTTACCTGGCACCATATGCCGCAAGACCCTCATGAACATTAGGGGCAAGAGTGAATGTGAAGGCACTGGGGACTCCATAGAGCAACTTATATAAGAGAGGAAGAGTGTTGGGATGCCTGCAAAGCTTACAAACCCAGCCTTGTCAGTTCTGGAGCTGGACACAGCATGGTACTGGCAAATGGTCCTTGGGAGATTCTTTGGGTGAGTTTGTTTGTGTTTTAATTGCTATGTGATGGCTTTCTGATGAGCTCTAATTGGGAGAAGTCTGACATCTGTCTGGAGGAGAACTTCTGGGGCCCCAGGAGACAAGAGCAAGTTTTATTTGTTTTAAGTTCTGTTGTGTATTCAGTCTTTTAACTGTGTTTGTAAAGATGCCAAATGTCTAATCTGTTTGTTATCCAAACCCTTCATTTGGGCTTCATCAGGAAATTAGGTCACTCATTTTGTGCAGCAAAATAATGGCCAAAATGCTGCAGGTTCAGGGCAAAACTTACACTGAAATCCCAGAGGTTGCAGTTACTGGATCAGTGAGAGTTTTTTAAAATCCCACATGTGGTTCACGAGACAAATTTTGCTCTTGTTCTAAATGTGCCTGTACCCAGGAAAAGGGAGAAAATAGACTCTTCTCCCCTTCTGTCTACACCAAATACCCCCCTGTTCTAAGACCTGAGACAATAACCCTGGAATTACGCAAGTTCAGCTGCACATTTTTAAACAATTCTCTGTTATCATTTGTGTATTTAACTAAAACCCACAAGGCAGGAAATCATTTATAAAATACTGGACAAACCCTGCTCTGCTAAAGGAAAGTATTATAACAAATTGTAGGTCTCACCAATAATAATGATACTATTAATAATAAAAATATTAATAATAATAAAATACCATCATTTTATTATTGTTAATAATATAATTATTATTTGTTGGTATTTGTTGAGCATTTACTATGTGCCAAGTACTGTACTAAGAGTTTCAAACACAGTATCCCATTTTATCCTCACAACAACCCTATCAGCTAAAAACTATTAATGTCCTCATTTTAGAGGATGAGATTGAAAGTTTAAAGAGCATACGCCACTTGGCCAAGGTGGACCTGTCTTGCTAGCGTTCTTGGAGGCAATTTTCTTATATCTATTACCAGAATTCTTAAACTGGTTCATGGTCAGCCTTTTGAATTCTATGAATCCTCTGAAATTGCTTGGAGGCAATTTTCTTATATCTATCACCAGAATTCTTAAACTGGTTCATGGTCAGCCTTTTGAACTCTATAAGTCTTCTGAAATTGCTTACTAAATTTTGCATGCTAGGTGTGTTTCTCTAGGGAGAGAGTCCATAGCTTTCATCAGATTTTCAGAGGTGTCCATGGACCAAAATAAAGTGAAGCGCCTTGGTTCTGTGTTAACACAAATCCAAAACAGAATCTCGAAGGCTTGTTTTGATAATTACAACAAACCCTTCTCTTGTGTAACTGAATCTATTTCAGATTACTTTTTTTTATTATTATTATTTTTAGCTCAGAGGATATAAGGTCCTGGTTTCAGGAGCTGTGTATTTCTGGCACGGCTGGGATGTAACTCTTGAAAAGGTGCACTAAGCTAAGAGATGTTCAAGTGAGGGCCTCCCGTTGTGATGGGTTGTGGAACGCCAGCCCTCAGTTATCATCTACGCATTTCATGAAACCACCCTCTAAAAGGCACTATTGTAGTAGTGGTTGCTATAATTTCGTAGTTTAGCATTATTACTTTACATTGGATTTCTCTACTGACAGCTTAGGTTGTAGGAGTTACGCTTAAAAACTTTAAATCTTATGTTTCTCCAATCCTGCTACCTAATTTTAGATTCTTCAGACATATTCTGTTACTATACTAAATTGATACTTCCTAAAGTCTGACTCTACTAAGCATATCTCATTTTAAATAGAGTATATTTTAATTTTTGATGAGCTGCCTTTTTTTCTAGATTTTAAGGGTTACCAAGCATCTTGAATCATATAGAAAGTATTACAGTGTAGTAGCTAAAGGTTTGTATTTCTAAAGTTTGTTTCCAGCTTCTCCTCTCTCAGGTCACCACAAACTCATGCCGATGTGGCCATTTTCTCGCCTATCACATGTCACATCGACTTCAGCAGTCAATTTGTCCATGTTGGTCAGAATTAGGTCCAGAGTAGCAATTTCCCGACTTACTTCCTCTATTTTCTGAGAAACAAAATTGCCTGCTGGGCAAGTCAAGAACTTGTCAGATATTCAGCTTTTAGCTCGATGAGACGTTTTATTAGTCTAGACTTTTCAGGTGACAGAAACCTAACTCAAGCTATGTTAGGCAAAAGAAGATTGATCGGCTCACAGAACTGAGAAGCATCTAGGAGCAGCACAGCTGGGTGGAGGGGCCCAAGAGCACCATCAGGTTGTTCTTCTCCCTGTTTCTTTTTATGTTTGGTCTCATGCTCTCCTGCCCAGACTGGCTGCCTCCATGCAGCGGGCCAGAGGGCCTGGCCAGCCACCATCGGCACAGAGAGGCAGCATGTCCCGATAGGCTCAGCAGAGAAATTTCAGAGAGTCTGAGGACCTGTTGCCAACACCCAGGCCAGGGTAGGGAGACAGAGATGGACAAGCAGGTTAGAATCCAAGCTCCTTAACCCCCAACTTCCCATCTGTAAAGAGGGATGAGGCTAGGCTCCATCTCACAAGGCTGCTGTGAAGATTAAATGAACTAATGAATGCATGGTAAAGACTCAGCCCAGGGCCTAGCACTGCTGGTTCTGCCAGTCTGAGCTCCTGATAAACCAGCCAGTTATATAGAAATGGCCATTCCCATGATGCAATGCACTAGTAAGTGCTTGCTGTTGTCAATATTATCATCATATTTAAGAATATTTAGCATAAGGTGCAGCATATGTACTCAATAAATGGCAGTTATTATTTTTCATATTTAAGCACTATTGTTGTAAAGTGTGTGACACAAGGCCTGGCATCGACACTCCATAAATATTAGTTATAATAGTAATAATAGGAATAATAAGAATACTTAGGGCCTGGCACATACTAAGCACTCAATATACTTTAATTACTGACCCAACTGTTATTATCAGCACCTATGATTTCTTGTGAATTACAAGGCACCTCAGAATTGCCATTCTCCTCATCCTGCCCGATATTCTCTGTGGTAACTAAGCACTTTTCTCCCTGCAGCCTCTTTATTAAGCTTCAGGCCCACTTCATCATGTCAGCTCCAGGCAAGCTGGTCTTTCCCACTTCTCCTGAGGTGCCCTTGTCCCTGGGCACAAGCCCAACCTCCCAGGAGGGTGTGCTGGCAACCAAGCCAGGCTTCTGTTCAGTGACTCCACCTGCATGGCCAGCCTGCCATGTGTTGCAGCCCCCTCGCTCACCCAGGCCCCAGCTTCCTGCTCCCCTCAAGTCTCCCTTTTACTGCTCTCCCCTTCCCCAAACTAGATCCTGGCACACAGATTATTTTTGTAGGTAGAAGAAAGGAGACAATAATAACAACAATAACCAACACTTATATAGTCCTTGACATAGGCAGACACTGTTCTAAGTGCTGTGCATGGATTAACTCATTAATCCTCAAACCAAACCTATGAGGCAGATACTGTTGTCATCCCTGTTTTATAAATAGGGAAACCAAGGCACAGAGAGGCAACTGACTTGCTCTAGACGATGCAGCTAGTAAGTGATGTAGCCAGGATTGGAACCCCTTAAGAAGATTACATCAAATTATGCATAGAGTGCCTGATACCAGTAAAGATTTACTAACGCCCAAGATTATAATGATCACATTGTTGTTATTACAGGGCAGATTCAACAGCATTGTTCACTCCTCTCTCCTGCCAAGTTTGGCACTTTCAGTAACAAAGGAGCAACAGAGTGCCTTGGTCTGCAGAAGCAGTTCACCTGCTGGGAGGAGAGGAGTGGGAAATTTTTTATGTTAATGTAAAATTCTCATAACATAAAATTAACCATTCTAAAGTGTACAACTCCGTAGCTTTTAGTGCATTCACAATGTTGTACAACCACCACCTCTATCTAGTTCCAAATCATTTTCATCACTTCAAAAGGAAGCCTCATACATGTCATTAAGAAGTCACTTCCCGTTCCCCTCTCCCCCAACCCCTGGCAATCACCAATCTGTTTTCTGTCTCTATGGATTTATCAATTTTGTATGGCTCATACAGATGGAACCATACAATATATGTTCTTTTGTGACTGGCTTCTTGCCCTGAGAATAATGCTTTCTAGGTTCATCTGTATCGTAGCATGTATCAGTAGGTCATTCCTTTTACGGCTGAACAATATTCCATTTTTGGATCTACTGCATTTGTTTATGTGGATGAAGGTGCTTTTCAATTTTTTATTTCCATAGGTAATCGGGGAATAGGTGGTGTTTGGAAGCTCTTTAGTGATGTTTTGTGAGATTTTAGTGCACCCATCACCTAAGCAGGACACAATGCACCCAGTTTGTAGTCTTTTATCCCTCACCTCTTTCCCAACCTTACCCCTGAGTCCCCAAAGTCCATTGTGTCATTCTTACGCCTTTGCATCCTCATAGGTTAGCTCTCACTTGTGAATGAGAACATACAATATTTGGTTTTCCATTCCTGAGTTACTTCACTTAGAATAATGGCCTCCAATTTCATCCAGGTTGCTGTGAATGCCATTATTTTGTTCCTTTTATGGCTGAGTAGTATTCTATCATATGTATATATATGATATATATATATCACAGTTTCTTTATCTACTCATTGACTGATGGGCATTTGGGTTGGTTATGTGCATGGAGATTTTAAAGGAGCAATTCCAAGGTTCCTCCCAGTCTATTGCCACAAAGATAGTGCTGCTGTCATAAAGGCAGAGGTCTGAGAAACCTCATCCTGCTATGGTGAAAAAAAATCCAGAGGCCGGGCATGGTGGCTCACACCTGTAATCCCAGCACTTTGGGAGGCTGAGGGGGCCAGATCATGAGGTCAGGATATCGAGACCATCCTGCCTGACATGGTGAAACCCCATCTCTACTAAAAATACAAAAAATTAGCCGGGTGTAGTGGCACGCATCTGTAGTCCCAGCTACTCAGGAGGCTGAGGCAGGAGAATCACTTGAACCTGGGAGGCGGAGGTTGCAGTGAGCTGAGATCGCACCACTGTACTCCAGCCTGGGCGACAGAGCAAGACTCCATCTCAAAAAAAAAAAAAAAATCCAGAGAGGAAACCTGCTGTAAGAGAATACCCTAGCTAGGGTCAAGGCCAAAAACTCAAATGCCCACATCAAGGAGTGGGAAGGGCTGGGAGTCAGAAAGTAGGGAGGGTCACTGGTGACCTGCAGTATCTAAAAACCTTCAGACTCAGAACTGTTTAAAATCATAGTGCTCACTAAACAGAACCTCCCAATGGAGGTTCTTTCAATCACTGTGCTTGCAAGTTCTAGAATGCCAACATTCTAGAAGACTATGATACCAGCTCCAGCTTTGGCATTAAAAAACAAAAAGCATTGGCTGGGCATGGTGGCTCATGCCTATAATCCCAGCACTTTGGGAGGCTGTGGCAGGCAGATCACCTGAGGTCTGGAGTTCGAGACCAGCCTGGCCAACATGCAGAAACCCTGTCTCTACTAAAAATGCAAAATTAGCCAGGTGTGGTAGTGCATGCCTGTAATCCCAGCTACTCGGGAGGCTGAGGCAAGAGAATTGCTTGAACCCAGGAGGCGGAGGTTGTGGTGAGCCAAGATCGCGCCATTGTACTCCAGCCTGGGCAACAAGAGTGAAACTCCATCTCAAAGAAAAAAAAAAAAAAAAAAAAAAAAGCCTTGGCAAATCTAACATCAGGATACAACAGAGAGGTGGGTGGCTTCCCCAACATTAAATCAGCCCCAAATGTTACAGGTGTGATGTGTGCTATAACCAGTCAAAGAGATAAGACTGACTGCTGACTCTGCTAAGGATTAAAAATGGCCTTAATACCTGGCTGACAGATAGTTTTGGAGATTCACATCTCTGTCTCTGAGTCAGCTGATACAGAAATAGCTAATCCTTCACTTCCATAACTTCATAGTAGGTTTTAACTGCAGAGCCTGGAATTGTGGGTGACAATCTCAGAGGACAAGAGAATGTGACTCATGGAACCAGGAGTTGAATAAGCAGAAAATGTACTCTTACAAAAAGCTAGAGCTCTGTCTTGTAAAATTGGTTTCTTTATCACATAACATTCCAAGAAAATAAATTTGAGTGTTTTCTGGTATTTAGCCCTGTGGTTCTCAAATTATGAGTCATAAAATCACCTGGGGAGCTTGTTAAATCACAGATTCCCAGGTCCCACCTCCAGGAAGTTGGTGTCAGTGGCTTCGGCAGGGGGGGCTCAGGAATCTGAATTTTACCAGGCTACAAGACAAGTGGTCCACAGGTCACAGTTTGACATGCCCCAATATAGTGAATATGCTTGCAGACTCAGTCTGGAGCTGTAGCTGTCTAATCAGAGTCTAGATTGTACTACTTGTCCAAATCTCTGAGCCCACCTTAGAGAAACCAACTGCCTAAGATAGAATGCCATATTTCTTTTATTTATTCACTCAATGAGTATTTATTGAGAATCTGCAGTCCCTGCAGATATATCTGTAGGTAAGATAGACATGAATCCGTCTTCTCATAGAATTTACATTCTTATTGGGATAAATGGATAGGGGCAAATAATTATCTTGTCTGTACAGTAAAACCTGTTAAGATGGAAACAGAATCTCTAAGTCTCCTTCCTAATATCCCTGCTGAGCATTTATATACCCAATGTGTACTTAAACACTTTTAGGGACAAGGGCTCACTGTCAGTTGAATAAGGCCATTCAGTTCTTAGGTGTTAAATGTTTCTTCCCTGAACCCCCTGCCCTTAGTCCTAGTTCTACTTTATAAGACTTGCAAAACAAATTAATGCCTCTTCCTACAGAGAGTCATTAAAAATTTCAAAACTAGTTTTCACCATTCTGTTAAGTCTGTTCTTCAGGGTAAAGACCCAGCCTTAGAACTGCATTTGAGTCCCCTTCCTAGGATGGCCACCATTCTCCCATGGGTGCATTTTATCTAGTATCTTTTTGGGAAAAAAAATACAAAGGTGGGGTCCAATGAGTCATTCACATGCATTTCTTTATTAAACACACATGGGCCAGGCACTGTTTTCGGCTCTGGGGATAAAGTCCATGGAAGAGAAAAACCATCTTCTTCACCATTACGTTGTCCTTCTGTTAATGCCACATTGTTGAGCTATTGGCCAAGGGAATAAGCTCAGAAGAGAAGACCGTAATTTCACAGGGATCTTCATGAACAAATCATCTTTTCTTGCATTCTTTATCTAAGTTTATTGCTAGCTACCAACTAACTTTTTTTAGCCTCTTTTATTTACAGATATACCACCAACTCCCAAATTCTGATGTTTTTCATTTCTATTTTTTTCTTGTTTGATCCTCCTCTCCTTGTTTCTTATGTAAATATGCTTTCCGGTATGCAGAGTACTAAAGCTAATGACCATTTTTGGCTCAGTTTTATTTCAGAGTAATATGCCAATGTCATGGGGTTAGAAAGCAAAAGACACCTTCTAGTCTGACCCCATCACTTGACACATTATTTCCCCGCATGAGGACTTCTGCCCTCTTTATCCTTCCTGTGCCTCTTTAACTTAAGTTCATGACCTCCTCAGACCTCTGCGTCCATCTCATTCATTTCCTGCAGTGACCTGTAACATGTGTTTCCTGCCATAGCCACAGTCATAAACAATTCCTGATAGATTCAGAAGCAACTCAAAGAGGAACCGGAAATGCTCTCTCTAATAACTCCCTAAAGTAAGAATCCCAGCACACAGCTTGGTAGTGGACACACCCTGTGATTGCTGGATCAAGCCACAGACTCAGAGTCCCTCTACTGGGCTCTGAGAACCACTGCATTTTACTTTAGAAAGAATTAAACTCAGTTGAATAATTAGGAACATCCAAGAATGTCGGCAGACAAAAATCAAAGATTCCTGTTCCGCAAAAGACAAAACTGCCCATAAAATTAGAATCTTGGAGATGAAAATAATCTTCAAGGCCATCCAAATCCCACCTTATTGTTCTTCAGATGAGGAAACTGGGACCCAGAGAAAGGATGTGTTAGGGGCTGAGCAGAGACAAAAAACACAGGCCTCCTCACTTCAGGCCTCTCTTCTCTTTTTCACTCCGAATTATTGACCTTTCACCACCATCTCATCCCTCAGCTAGTATTCCAGTCCTGGGGGTTCCAGGCAACAAAGCATAATATAAAGTATATCCTAGAAACAAAGTCAGACAAACAAATGCCATCTGGGTGCTCAGGAATCCAGCCATTGCTGGCTCCTTTCCTTTTAGGGCTGGTTATAAGGGGGATGGCTCCAGAGGGATAATATGTTCCTATTTTTCCTTCTAATCCAAGACACCTGTCCCTTCTCTGGGGAATATGTCATATTTGGGGCTGCTTTTCAACATGTGGGCAGCCACCTGTTGTTCATGCCTTTCCAAATTGGCCTTTCGGGTTTGGGGCTGGCCAACTGGACCCCCACCCACAGTGAAATATGGGCGTTAGCAGTGTACTAAATTTGAAGAGTCTGGACTCTCTGAGGAATTAGCAGGTTAAGGCAATACTCTCAAGCGGAATATACACCATGAAACCTCCTCCCCCTTAAATGTGATAGCTCTGGCAGACCGTCATAAGTCTTTAAGAGAAAAGAAAGCTGGAGTTCACCATGCTCTGTCACTCTTTTTTATCCACACTGTCATTTATTCATTCAAGAAATATTTATTGACCACCTGCTATGCGTCACTCACTGCCAATCATATACTCATCTCTTCACCCCACAAACATGTACGGGTCTCTTCTAAGAGCAAAGTCCCGTGCTGGGGACTGTGGGAGATGTAGCAATGAATAAAGCTCAGTTCCTGCCCAGAAGAAGCTCTTGATTTAGTGAGGAATGAAAAATCCACAAGCTACTGTGCCGTAAGGCTGTATGTGTGGAAAGAGAGACAAAGAACTATGGATCACAGAGGAGAGAGAAGTCACTCCCAACTGGCAGGTAAGAAAGTTTGCAAGGGGATGTCATGTGAGCCCCAGACCTTGAGGAATGGGTAGGATTTGGACACACAGAAAAAGGATGTGAGTTGTCGCATAAGTCTGAGAGGTGCCAGGAGGAAACTGGGAAAGCCAAGGAGGCCCTTCTGGCAGACGTGTAAGGGACATATGCTGACCATGGAGTAAATCAAGGTGGGGCATGGGGAGAGTGCTGGAGGGTTTGAAAGGTCTGACTCTTCGTTACTTTCCTGACCCCTTAGGTTCCGAGGTTTGGCACCCCATCTGCAAACAGGCAGCCCGGGCAGAGAAGAAGTTAAAGGTAAGCAAGCTAGTAGATCCCAGACCAGCACTCCTACTTTGCTACTTTCTGCCACAGGTTAAGGGAGCCGTGATTTGGGACAGGGTCAGCATTCCATAGTGTGCACACTCCCACATGTGTGCCTATGTCCTTGGATTTTCCTAACAGCAACACCTGCCCCATGGGGTTTTTGAAGGGGTTAAGACATCAGATATGAAAGCACTCTTAAAACTGTGAAGTACTGTATTTCTGTGAGTTTTGTGTTTCTGGGGCGAGGCTGTAACTCTACCATTGCTCGCCAAGATGGCAGCCTCGCTGAGACCATGGTTTTTCCCAGCCTAAGGTCACTCATTAATAATAATAGTTAATAATGTCACAGTAATTGACAGTTTACAAAGTATCTTCACAGCCATGGTCTGATTTTACTCCTTTAACCCTGTGAGGCAGATGGGCAAGAAATTTTATCTTTGCCTTGCCTGTGAGAAAACCAGGTCTAAAGAGGTGATGATTTGCCTGTGGTAGCAAAGCCAGGCAGAAGCACAGCCGACATCCCCAGGTATGCACTGGGCCAGCTGAGGTCCTGCGTCCCTCTGAATTACTGTGCTCTGACAAATGTCAGGAAGCCTTGTGAATCTGGGTTCCTGACACTGCAGAGAGGGGTTGAGTCTTCCAGGCTGCGGGAGGGATCCATTTTCTAGGTCTTTGATGATGTGAAGGAGACACCTGGGGTGTGTGTTGGGGGATAGGCAATGGGGCCTTTACATCCTGGCCCCCAGATATCAAGTTGACCCCTTGGGACTCTATTGTGTTACCCACTAGAGTCTCTCCAACTAGAAAAGCAAGTGCACAATTTCTGACCAGCTAAACATGTCTTCCTTGCTATCTCATCCACTTAATGAAAGTTTTCTGAAAGAGCCAGTCTATTGATGCTTAATTATTTTTTAAGCCCTGAATTTCTTTCCCTGTTTCTTCCAAGACCCTCTTCCATTTAAGGTGTAAGACCTACTTGTCCCTTTCTTCATTTTCCTCCTCTTTGGTGGCATTTCCCAAACTCCAGTCATCCTCTACAACCCCGATGCCTGTTGCCATATCTGGGCACCACCTGTTTCATTATATACTTAATATTTTTCTCTAAATCAAGTCACTACTTTTTATTAACTTAACTTATTTTAAAATAAAACTTTATATTGCCATGTGGAAACCAGTTATACTTGCTATAAATAGAAGGTAATCATAAAATAAATTCAATGATAATGAAATAATTCTTAAGAATAAATCTTTAAAATTCTAGCTAGACAATGTTGCCTGCACTCTCTTTGTTTAAAAAGGGAAATTGGGTTGGGTGTGGTGGCTCACGTCTGTAATCCCCACTTTGGGAGGCCAAGGCAGACAAATCACTTGAGGTCAGCAGTTCGAGACCAGCCTGGCCAACATGGTGAAACCCCAATTCTACTAAAAATACAAAAATTAGCTGGGTGTGGTGGCCCATGCAGCTACTCAGGAGGCTGAAGCAGGTGAATCACTTGAAACCGAGAGGCAAAGGTTACAGTGAGCCAAAATTGTGCCACTGCACTCCAGCCTGGGTGACAGAGCAGGACTCTGTCTCAAAAATAAAATAGGAAATTGGCAATTGTTGAGAGAGTTGTTGAAATGTATTAGCACCAAACTGAGACTGCCTCCTTGATCTAATCAAGGGGATTGAACTGTTGGATTTTACTCTCAAACTCTATGATTCAGTATTATCAAGTGTTCCACCTTCATCTTCCCAGAACCACCGCTAGTTCACAGTCCACTGTTTAGGAAACTTTATAGCCCCACATAGAATGCTTTATATTGTAGGATGAGAAAACTGGGAGAGAATCAAATGGTCCTGAAGCTCAGCCTCTATATTTTACAGATCAAGAATCCAAGATGCCTAAGACCACATACTTCACCCATGGGTCTTTGATTCCTAATCCCTTTACATCATGCAGGCACCCTCTTATGCATTAGGACTGACATCATGCTGCTCTGCTAAGGAAGCTATTAATCCATCATGGCCATTTTTCAGAGACAGTTTTTTTTTTCCAAGTTTATCGCTTAAGTTGATGTCAATTTGCAATCAATACACTGTAAAGAATCAGCATATTGTGCAATGACATGAAGTTTAACCCACTTTTACATTTTAAATAAACAAATTCCCAAGGAATGAATACTAACCAATTTTATTTTTTTTTAAAGTAAATACATTATTGACTGGGATAACTCAAAATGAAAAGTTTTATGAGTAATTTCCTATTTAGACTGCTAGCTGCAAATACATAGAAAATAAATCCATATTCTGTCCCCAACAGCCTGAAGTCCTTGCATTTTAGGTCTCATTCACACTCAGACCTTGACTTAAAAGGCAAAGAATAAGAAGGAAGTACAGAAGTAGCCAGAAAGTACTTTAATGGTATTGCTAATGTTGCATTCTTAACCCTCTTTCTCACCCTCCCCACCAAGCTCGGGTTGCAGCTTTTCACCTCTTCTGCTTCATCTCTTTCACAGCATAGACGGACATCTGAAACCTCCATCTCACCCCCTGGATCCAGCATTGGGTCACCCAACCGAGTCATCTGCGTATGTATCACTTTTCTTCCACCAAAGGGCCTTGCTTATTCCTGACCTGGTGTCTAAAGAGTCACTAAGGATGAGGGAGCTCTCAGGTTTTCATCCAACTGATATTTGATGCATGCTCTTCACATGCTAGGCTCTGTACCAGGTCTTGAAGATTCAGTGGGGTACAGGGAGGACATAGATCCTGCCCTCATGAAGCACACAGTCTAGTAAACCCAGAGTTTCAGGAATAATGCAGAGTTCCATGGAGCACGAGAAAGAAAGTACAATGACAACAAGAGCCCTTGCTGAGTTCTAAAACCAATGCAAGGCACCTCCTTTCGCACTACTTAACTGAGACAAGCAAGAAAAAACTGAGGATCAAAGTGGTATTCTGAATGGGTATTAGGTGGAGTATTGATGTGGAGATAGTCGTGGGTGATAAAGAGGCAGAAAGGAGAAGGAAGCCACATACACATGTGGAAACATGGCTGTAAAGAATTTGCAAACATGAAGAAGAGCTTTCTAATCACGCGGGAAGTCTAGGGATGGAGCAGACCCACCTCCATGTGTCTGACCTCCCATCTCCACAGGCATTCAAACACAGAGCTTTCTAATCACGCGGGAAGTCTAGGGATGGAGCAGACCCACCTCCATGTGTCTGACCTCCCGTCTCCACAGGCATTCAAACACAGAGCTTTCTAATCACGCGGGAAGTCTAGGGATGGAGCAGACCCACCTCCATGTGTCTGACCTCCCATCTCCACAGGCATTCAAACACAGAGCTTTCTAATCACGCGGGAAGTCTAGGGATGGAGCAGACCCACCTCCATGTGTCTGACCTCCCGTCTCCACAGGCATTCAAACACAGAGCTTTCTAATCACGCGGGAAGTCTAGGGATGGAGCAGACCCACCTCCATGTGTCTGACCTCCCGTCTCCACAGGCATTCAAACACAGAGAGACTCATCATTTGCCAGAGACAGAAGTTGAGTTCAATGACCTCAGAGGCCCCTTGTGTATGTCATTCATTCATTCAACAAACATGTGCCAAGCATTTACTCTGCTAAGCGCAGTGCTCTGCTCTGGGGAAATGGTGATGAACTACACAGACTTGATGCCTGTCCTCATGACATTGAACACATAGTGCCATGAATCATCAATTGCAGTTATAAATTCCAGGAAGGAAAAGCACAGGGTCCTCTGATGATGCTACAGATAAACAGAGGGACCTGACAATCTAGGACTAGTTGGAAGAAGGCATCCCAAGGAAGAAACATTAAACTCAAAGCAGAGGGATAAACAGAAATAAGCTAAAGGAGGTGGGAAACGCAGAGCCAGGGAGAACTGAAACGAGCAGAAAACCTCAATCTGATTGACTCTGGACTGTTCCAGCCTTCCACAAGCCAAAGGAGCCAAGAAGACCAGAAATGTGGGGAAAATGATCTGTAACAAGAAACCTACTCCTCACAAGAAGCTCTAAATACAGTCACCAAACCAGCCAGCCCTGGCCCTGTCCACTACTGCTAGATCATTACTTCAAATCCACGTCCAGTCTCCTCTTTGATCCTTGGATAATGCCCATTGACGGGACTATGGGCACCTTTCCTTTCTTCTCTGGTCAAATGAAGAAAACTGCTTAAGAGTTATCACTAACTGCAAATTTCAGTATGGGTCAATACTACCATGTGGCTGTCAAAAAAAGACAAGCTGCTTTATCACAGGCTATACTCATTGAAGATTCCTGTCTAAAGCAAGAAAGGTGATAGTCTCCCTGGCACTGTGAATGGGGCCAGACCACAGCAGGATTAATGGGCTTAGTTTCCAGGCACGCATGTTGAGAGTGTTATTGACAAATGTGAGTATGTTTCCAGAAGAGAGTTACTAGAACAGGAGCACTCAGGAAGCTGCTGCACTGTAATACCGTTCATCATGAGCTGGTCTCCTGGTGCTACTCAGGAGCCTCATAAACCTTTGTGAAATAAGTTAAGCCCTGATGATGTTCACCTTGGAGTCCTGGAGAAAGTTTCTCAAAATTGCCCCTGTGATAAGCAACTCCATTACAGAATGGAATTTATGATGGCAGCTAAGAACACCTGTGCTTGTGCCTTCCAACTAGGGGCTTACACATTGAGATCAGTTGTCCCTCACATCCTAGCAGAGGCATGTGTCTCCCCTTCCAGCCTCTCCTCCTCTCACCGTTTATGGTACCTCGTGCTCAGCTGCTCTGGGGAATGACTGAACATGTCATAGAAGCCATGTTTTCAGTCAGCCCATCCCAAGCATGGCTTCCAAATTTGGAAAAAAATTCATCCATCTGCTTTGGATAGATGCAATAACAAGCATAAAGATGGATTTTAATTTAGTTTTCATAGACATTTGAGATTTGATATTCAAATAGAATTATCAGTGAACCTGAAATGAGCAGGTTCTTTCAAACTTTCAAACTTTACTCCATCTCCACTGACTTCTAGAATCATCTTCAGGTGGTTTGGCTTTGACCCACGTGTTCTCTTCCTTCCTTCCTTCCTTTCTGGCTAGTTATGTTAGGATGCCTCTGATCAATTGGTGTGTCTCCAGACCTGAGGCTCATTTATAGCCCTGTAAACAAAGTGGCTATAGGAAGAAATATAAATTTAGTATTTTTGAGGTTTGGGGTAAAGTGCCAGGATGAATAGTTACAGGTTGAGATGAGTTTGGAAGATGCCAAGAGCTCTCAAGGTCAAGATCTAACATCCAGGACAAAAGCAGCAATTACTTCAGCAAGTGTACTCTCATCTAATAAAGGCTTTCTTTATCCACACACCCCCAGAACTGGTGCAGATGTGGGTGTCTGTACCAGGCAGACTCTGGCAGAACTCAGGTGGCCTACCTCAAAGAGTTCAACTGAGGAGGGTTTCATGACGGAGGTGTGGGCAGGGTTAAGTGGACTCACAGGAGATAGTGAGGTATCCAGGTACTACAGCAACATGATGTTGTTACCACACTGGAGCTAAAGAGATGTGGGAAGGGAACAGCATTACCAAAGCTGGCAAGAGCTGGGGAAGTCCAGCCTTCAGAGAGAGTCAGGCCCAGCCCATGGCCAGCCAGGAAGGTTGCCAGGGGAATAAGTGTACTAGCCTCTCTCTCCATTCACCCTCTAATCTCTGCTGTTGCATCCCATTGGCTAAACCCAACTGAAAGCCAGAGAACAAAAGAGCCTGTGATACAGCCTAGGCAGTGTTCAGAGCATAGATCCAGGCAAGGAAGAGTGGACAGTGGGTCTAGGGGCAACAGAGAATAAGCAGCATAAGAATAAGCAACAGTGCCCTAATAGCAGTGCTGATGTGGCAGGGACAGAATAGTGGAAGGGCTTTGGTAAGTTTTCAAAATAGCACAGCTTATAAGTATTTACAAATGCTGCTCCCTGTAAAGTAGTCTTGGCCCTGAGACTGTACCTTGCTCCTATGGCATTGGGAGAACATTATCAGATTAATACAGTCTCTGGATTCTCTATCTAACAGCCTCTGTCGTAATTTGCAGCACCTCAGGACCTTGAAAGATAGATCCTGGTTGATCATAGCAAACACCAGGTCACAGAGGGAACAGCTGGAGGGCATGGCCGTGGAAAAGACGTGGCTTCAGGAGCCATGAGATACGGGCTGTCACGTGCAAGGGGGAGCTTTCTTTCAATCCGTGCAGCTCTAGAGGGCTGAACTCTGCCAAAGTCAAGCAGAAGGTAGAGGCTCATTTCAGTTCAATGGAAGGAGCAGCTTTCTGAGTGCAGCCTTCTGACAGTGTAAGACAATGAACTCCCCATCCCAAGAAGACAGGGGAGGCTGCTGAAGAGGGCAGGTTCTCCATGTTGAAATTTGGGCTCTTGCAACTTATTAGCTATATAGCCTTGGACAAGTTAATTCATTTTTCTGTGCCTCTGGTTCCTTAGTCAAAATGAGGATAATGTTAGTGCCTACTACTAGAGTTGTGAATTGTATGGGTGAACTGAGTTAATCTACATAAGGGACTTGGTACAGAGCCTGGCTTATAATAAGTACTCACCAAATGTTAGCTAGTGTTTTACTATCATGATTATTTTTGTCTTTACCGTCTTCATCTTCTTCTTCAAGAATGCTGTGAATTGGGTTGTCCTCGCTCTGTGGGATTGGAAGGCAGTCAGCACCCAGGCTGTGTAGTTCAAGCTGAATTCAAACCCATTAGCTTAGTGGTGCAAATTGTATAACCTTGTGAGCCTCAATTTCCTCAGCTGGAAAATAGAAATGATATTGACATTTACTTCACAGAGGCATTACAACATCTAGAGGAGATAATTCTTGTAAAGCACAGGGCCTTACAAGCAATATGTGCTCAATAAATGTTAGCCCTGTTGGAATGGATGGCCTCTAAGACTGCTCTTAGTCTAACATTCTACTATTCTTCAATTTGATCCTAATCTTCTGTTTTTAGTGGAAACTGGAGAAGTTCGTTCCTTCTGTATCTTGTTTTTGTTTCCTCTCTCCATTCCCTTTTCCCTCTTATCTTTCTCTTCCTTTCCTGTCCATTTCCCTCTTCCCTAGGCTAAAGTGGATAATGAGATCCTTAATTACAAAGACCTGGCGGCTCTCCCCAAGGTTAAGTCTATCTACGAGGTACAACGCCCTGACCTCATTTCCTATGAGCCTCATTCCAGATACACGTCCGACGAGATGCTGGAGAGATGTGGCTATGGAGAGGTATCGCGTCTTGCCCTTCTCTCTGGGGCTATTGTAGGAAAGGAGGTTCTGCCGGGGTCCCCAGCCCTCTCCATCACAGACAGTTTGGCCTCCACAATGCTGGACCCAGACTCTTCTACCCTGGGATTTATGGCCAACATTTTTTAAATGAAGAGATTTCATTTGGCTTTCTGGCTTTTCTTGAAAATATCAGAGCTGACAACATTAAACCTACATTTCCACCACCTGGAGATGGGTAGCAGCACCCCCTATAGACAGGACATGAGCTTTCCATTCTCCCCAGTCCTCCCACTCTCTGTTAATCCCAGCATTAAAGCTGAGAGCCTGTGACCACTTATTACTCAAGCTGTTGTATTTCTTATACTGTAGGAATTTTTCAGGTACTCAGCCCAAGGCGCTCATCTCCTGCCAGGCTCAATGGCCATTTAGGTTTATAATCCTTGATTAGACATGTTCTCTGGTTTTCGCACCAGGCCTTTAGCCCGAGTGTCTCTTCAAAGGAAGAGACACTTTTATAAAAGTAACAGATGGCTTTTGAAATATTAAATGGTTGCTAAACAAAAGAAAGTGTTCTCTGGAGATGGCAGCGCGGTAGGGGGCAGAATTACCCTGGAGGTCCTGGCAGTCTATATCCTAAAAGATTTCTAACCTTATCCCAGACCCCTTGAGTTAATTTGGGGCAGCAGAAGCCTGTCCTGATGGGCAGGGACCCAGGTTCTTGTCCCATCTCCAGCATAATTAGCCTTGTGACCTCAGACAAGTCCCCCTTCTCTCTAAGGAATTTGGGTTCCATTTGGTTGAAGAGTCCAATGCTGAGATTCTCTGGTTTCTGGCCCCTGAAATGGACCAGGAGAGAAAGATCAAGTGTTTAGTAGAAGCTGCTTGTCCTTCAGTTAGAGATGACAAACCAGGGTCCATAGGTTGCAGTCAGCCCTCAGCTTTGTTTTGTTTCTCTCATAAAGTGTCTTTTGAAAATGCAAACTGGTTGTCAACATGTAAACGCTGGGAGATTTCACATAAGAATCTGCATTTCTGACTCTCTTGGAAAATTAAGATGCTGTGTAAATGCTAGGCAGGCATTCCAGCTGCTGGAGCTGAGGAACCACTGCCCTCTTCAGTCAAGACATCCCATCTCCAGCGGCTGCACCAGCCACCAGCTCAACTCCCTTGTTGGTGGCAGCAGCCTGGCCCCTGCTTAGCCATATATTTGGGTGCCCTGCCCTGGGCATTGTCTTCATGAACCGCAGAGGGGTCATGAACCAGTAGAGAGACAGGGAAGGGTGGTGACAATAGCTCTGAGCATGCGGTACAGAAGCCTGGGTCCAAGTCAAGTCCCTGCCACTTCTGCCCTGAGTGGCCCTGAGCCTTCGCATTCTCTCTCTGGGATTTGGTTTTTCCCTTCCTAAAAGGCGGGCATAATCTCAAGGTGTCCTGCCTCCTATCAGTAGTCTGACCCTCTGGAATTCCCAGCGAGGCTGTTATCTAGAAAGGGGTACTGAGGGACTGCTGCAGGCCCTCTCTGCCGACCCGTCTAACCATGCTCTGTTCTTCCTCTTGTCCTCCTGTCATTCCTTCTGCTCGTTCCACAACTGCCTTCAAACTCTTCACTTCTAAGTCGCTGGGAACATTATCTCCCTACTCCCAGGTAATTCAGCTGGTAGAGAATGAAGATGATATATAATTGTGCCCCTTTATGCGGACTTCACCCATCCCCAGCCCCCCGAAGGTGTCTAAGCCCTTGCCCAAGGTGCTCCCTGCAAGCAGGGAAGCTCTGGAGAGAGTCAGGTGCATGTCCTGGAGGAAGTGGCAGTGGCGTACAGGATGGAAATCTGCCCTTCTTGCCCAGAGATGGCCTCCCTCAGGCTTCTGGGATCCCTGGTCAGTATTCCAGGGACTGACCCCATGGATTCCATTCAAGGGCCTGTAAGTATTGGGGGAAAGCCCTGGAAATTCTTTGCCACCTTCCTCGGGCTGTGTGTGTAACTTGGCGGCGGGGGGGAGGGTCTCTGTATTCACGCCTCAACCCCTGGAATCCTAGATTCCATGTCATGCCCACCTGCCTGCTAGACCCTTGGGCCACAGGCCCACTTAACGGCCAGCCATGCTCACAGCCCCATTTCCTCCCCCAGGACATCTACGAGAACCTGGACCTCCGGCAGAGACGGGCCTCCAGCCCGGGGTACATAGACTCCCCCACCTACAGCCGGCAGGGCATGTCCCCCACCTTCTCCCGCTCACCTCACCACTACTACCGCTCTGGTAAGGAAGGGGGAGGTCCTGAAGGGAGAGGAAGAGCCAGGGAAACAATGTAGTGACTTGGAGTCCCTGCTGCAGAGGGCACAAGCCTCCCCCACAATCTCCATCACAGTGTGGCCCTCTGGAGGCCTATGGCCACCCAGGTGATCAGCTGGGCCTCTCTGAGTCCCTGAGATAGCAGGGGGATGGAGGAGTGTGTGGCACTGAGAAGCAACAGGAAGGTGGGTGGTGAGCTTCCAGGAGAGGGGGCTGGCAGTTGACCCTGTAGCCCTGACTGGAAGAAGACTCCACCATCCTCATGGCCTGCCCCATCCAGAGGGCAGAACCAAGAGACCAGAAATATGACTATGAACTGGCCTTCACCCGAGGGCCACCCCAGCCAGTCCAGTCAGGCCATCCACAGTCACCGTGAGGTTGGGGGTGAAGCTGGCACTTGGATGGAGGAAAGGAGCAATTAAGGGAGCATCCAAAAGCGGGAGGTTCGGGGATGGTTGGGGAGATAAGAGGGACAAACTAAGATGCCTTCCTGGAGCTCAGTAGAGTTCGTCTTTACACCTCACAAAATCTGACTTTGGGATCAAGTCAGGAAGCAAGGTCAAGCTTGTTTCTGCCACTGTGGTGCATGAGAGCACATGCTGCTTCCGCCCTGGAGCCTGAGCACGCTGGGACGCCCCAGCCCATCCCCCATCTCTGCTGTCATCACCTCACCGCTTCCTTAACTGCCACCGCATTAATGCCTGTTTTCTCTGTGCCTCTGTTTTCTCTGGGGACCACTGCCTGCGTGCTCCAGGGCCCGAGAGTGGCCGGAGCTCTCCATACCATAGCCAGTTAGATGTGAGGTCCTCCACTTCAACCTCTTACCAGGCTCCCAAGCACTTTCACATCCCAGGTAGGCACTGCCAGCCCGGAATTCCTGGGATGGATGCATGCTCCGTGGGGTCACAGGTGCCTGAGTCTCCCCCTCAATGCCACACAGGCACCGAGAAGCTGGTTCCTGAGGGAGCCCCCTAACCAAGCACCTGCACCAACCCTGTCCTCCAACCCCAACACACCCACTGGCTTCAGATTATCCACTTGACAAAACCAACCTCCATTAGGATGTCAAAGAAGCAGTCCAGGGAAGAAAAGAGGCAGGGAGCTCGAGTGACATACCACGAATGCCTGAGGGCTGTGAGGGCCGCAGCAGGAGCACACAGTGGTGAAGGCCACATGCTTTGGCTTCAAAGCTCTTGGGATGGAATCTGATGCAGCTGCTTATAAGCTCATGACTGTGGGCCAGTTACTTGGCTTCCCAAGCCCCTGTTATTCCTTCCGTACAGCCAAGCACTGTTCTGGGCCCAGAGGTCACAACTGTGCTCCACCCAGCACAGATCCTGCCTTCATGGTATTTGGTATTTTATGTACTAATGTAGGAAGAGAGATAAAAAATGAGTAAACAAATATATAGAGGATAATTTCAGGTAGCGATAGGTGCCATAAACATAAATAAAACAGGCGATCCTGAGATATGATGGGGCTGAGAGAGGCCAGGCTAGATGGGGCAGTCAGGAAGAGCTTCTTGGAGGAGGTCATATTAAAGCTGAAAGATGAGAAGGGGCCCGGCCTGGTGGCTCACGCCTGTAATCCCAGCACTTTGGGAGGCCTAGGCATGTGGGTCATGAGGTCAGGAGTTCGAGACCAACCTGTCCAACATGGTGAAACGCCATCTCTACTAAAAATACAAAAATTACCTGGGCGTGGTGGCACGTACCTGTAATCCCAGCTACTCAGGAGGCTGAAGCAGGAAAATTGCTTGACCCTGGGAGGCGGAGGTTGCAGTGAGCCAAGATCGTGGCACTGCACTCCAGCCTGGGTGATAGAGCGAGACTCTGTCTCAAAAAAAAAAAAAAAAAAAAACCGATGAGGAACCAGCCTGTGAAGAAGCCCAGGAAAGACATCCCAGGCAGAGGGAACAGCACTATCATGTCATGTGACCGCAGGTCGTGATAGGAATTGAGAGGAAGACAGGGGCTAGATGACTGAGTGGGTGTGGTTTGGACAAGGTCTCCCTCTGAGTCACAGCAGAGCCAGGCCTGGACCTCAGTCTCCTGACACCAAGCTCAGTTTGTCACTCCCCACTCACATTCCCCTCAAGAGTTCATGCTGCTGTTTCATCTACACCTTCCTCGGCTGCCCTAGAGGGGTCCCATCCTGTCTGTCTTCAAGGGAGGGGGAGGGAGGTAAGCTGAAATTCAGCTGCAACATCCTGGGGATTTTCACATGGAATGAGGTGTGGCCACTAGTGGAGACAGTGGACACCTTCTTGCATGGGGCTCTGCTGAGCACACATACCCCTGTGTCTGCATGCTCACCCTTCAAGCCCCGGGTCCCTTCCTCAGCACCACTTGGATCCATCCATTCCTCTTCCCGCACCTTACTTGGAACCTGTTGGGATGAGGTTGGAAGTTCAACTTTGGAAGAGGAAGTCACCAGGGGAAAAAGATGGTGGCCCCTTGGAAAAAGTTGTTGCCCCTTCTGAGATCAACTGACCAAGTACTGTCTCCTTTTCTCCTGTCTCTCTCTCTCTCCCCTCCCCACTGTCCCTTCCTGGTCTGTCTGGCAGCTGGAGACAGTAACATCTACCGGAAACCCCCGATCTACAAACGGCATGGTATGGTCAGAGGCAGATAGGACTTGGCCACACAAGGAGAAGGGGGAGGTTAACCATCTATGCAGATGGCCCTGCACAGGCCACCAGGAGCCACAAAACACAAGGCTGCATCTTGGTCCTTCTTGTTGACTGCCCCATCACCCAGGGTGACATTAGGGAGGAGTTTGGTGTCATTTCAAAAGAACAAAGTCCTCATGTCCCCTGAGTTCTTTCCCACCACCTTTGCAATCTCCCCCTTACCTGCTGTCTGGCATCCTAAGTTCCATAATTGGTAAAACCTTTGTAAAATGCACATACCCCTGGGAGAGACACACTCCAAGGCATTAATACTCAAAGTGTTCATTAGAATAACATGGGATGCATACAGATTCCTGGGCCCCACCCCAGGCTTACTGAATTCGAATTTCGTATTTGTCACAGTTTCTCCAAGTGATTCTGATGCTCAGCCCAGCTTGGGAACGCCTGCTCTAAGTTGTTCTCAGTCACAGTCTCCTGAGAGTGGATGGAGACTTGCAGAGGAGATGTAGATGCGTAAGAAGCAGAGGGTCACTTCCTTCTTTCATTCATTCTTTGATTTAGTGTTTCTTAAAGAATGATCTATGGACCATCTGCACCTGACAGACACTTAAAAGGCAGATTGCCTGGCCCCTTCCTTGCCCCAGACTCCCTTAATTATAAATATTAAGAGTGTGAACTAAGAATCTGCACTATAACTGGCTTTGTCCATGATTCCTACCTGCACTTAGTATGAAAACCACCAAGTCATTAATCACTGACACCACCTGTTCATTTTTGCAAAAAGTACTTACTAAGCCTCGATTGAACGAGCACATCCCTTCCATTGAAGCTGCAGAGGAGCAGCTGCACCCTATGCACCCACACTTGCTTAAGGGTCTAGCTGGATAACAAAGCGAGGCCCAGAATCGGTGGAGCTTGGAGATGAATGAAGCAGTCCTGCACCAGGTTCTGAACTAATTAGCTGGTGGAGTGGACAGTACAAGTTTAAATAGTGGCTCTGGGTGCCTAACATTCTACAGTTTAGACAGACATCCTTGGTTCCAGAGGGGGCTAAGCAGGGCGTCCGAGGTGAGTCTGTGAGCATGTGCATCTGTACCAGCCTGTGAAGGACATGCCATGTCCCCTGAGTACCCACAGAAAGAAACCAACCTGGCAAAGGTGGTTTGGCTTTTTGCCTAGAACAGGCCCCCAGGTCGCAAGCTTCTCAGGACTTCGTGGGATTTTCCAGGTGGGCTTTGAGGGGTGGCACTAAAGCAGACTCAAGAGGAGTCTGGGGTGGAGGTGGGCTGCTTGGAAAAGAGGGCAGAGGAAAAAGCTAAATGCAATCAGCCAGGAGTGGCTGCCCAGGACCCAAGTCAAAGAGAGAATCTGAAAGCTTTGGAAGCGAATGTGGTTGTGGCAGCTGCATAACCTGGGGCTAGCTGAAGCTGATCCACCACCCTCTGCCACTCTGGCTCCACAGAGCACAGAGCTTGTCCCTAAAGCTTCCTGTAGTTGACCATGAGAAATGGTCATGCAGCCACACACACTTCCCCAGCCCCCTCTCTGCCCTACCAGCCTGTCACCCACGTTTGGGCCACTAGAAGTCTCTGCTCTCTAAGTAGTTGTGACTGCAGTGGGTCTTTTTGGTCACCCCTGTCCTGGGCTTACTTCAGGTGGAAGCTTGAAGCTGGATGGCACCTGAGCCAGCAGACCAATTCTGACACTTACAGATGAGGAAACCAAGGCAGAGATGGTAGGGCCTGCCCAGTGTTACAGCTGAGTAAAGTGGCAGAGCTGGGACCAGAATCCAGCTTTGCTGACTCCCTGTCTAGCACTCCTTCCTTCAGGCCATGTAGTCCCTGAGCAGAATAGGCCATCTCAGGTTGTGAGGAATGATGGAGTTGGAATTTATAACAAGGCAGGCTTCTAAAGGGCTAGGAAGGTAAGGGCTGGGGCTCACCTGGCACCTGTCGAGTCTTATTTGAGGAGCCATACCCTTAGAGTTCATTCTGGAACAGACCTGGAAATCCATGGAATGTTTTGGAAAGAGCCCTGGGCTGGGGTCTGGTCCAGTTCTGGTGCTCACATGCTGTGTGGTCTTAAGTAAGCCCCTTCCCCTCTCTGGTGCTTCGATTACTAAATCCAAAATGAGGGTTTGGCCCCAGTGCTTTTCCAGCTCCGATGCTCCATGGCCCAGTCCTAACAGAGAGCCCTGACCTTGAAGTGGCCTCACTCCCCTGGGCTGGAGCCTGGTAGAGATAGGAAAAGGGTACACAGTCCCAGCCCGGTCACTCTGCCTTCCTGAAGTACTTTCCTTGGGTCCTTTGCAGGTGATTTGTCTACAGCAACCAAGAGCAAAACAAGTGAAGACATCAGCCAGACCTCCAAGTACAGTCCCGCCTACTCACCAGACCCCTACTACGCTTCGGAGTCTGAGTACTGGACCTACCACGGGTCCCCCAAAGGTAGCACTCCCATAGGAGCCTAGGGCCAGGGCCCTATCACTTGTGCCAAGGACACAGGTGTTCAGAACAGTTGCTGACTCCTTTATACAATCATTCTGAATAAGAGTGCTTAGAGAGTTTATAACTGAGGGTGTTTATTCATTCAACAAATATATACTAAACACTGGTCATGGACCCTAGCAATACACTGGGGAGCAAAACAGACCAGGTCCCTGCCCTTGTGGAGAAGACATAGGCCCCAGCCATGAGAGGAAGGTGATGCACAGAAGGTAGGAGAGCTGATGGCAGGAGCCTGCTGTCCAGCCTGAAGATGACAAAAGCTTCTTGGATGCAGTCACTCAGCTGCCATCAGGAGGGTGGCAAGGATGTAACACAGCAGAGAGTATAGAAATACCTCTGCAAATACCCAAGATGTGAGGAAGGATTCCATTGAAGGAAAGAAAAGGCTGTCCACTTAACCTTGAACTCACAGAGGAAGAGAAGCAGTAGAGATGAGGGAGGAGTTCCCCCGGGGTTTTGAGGGTTGAGGTAAACATTTTGATTGTTATCCTAAACAGTGAGTGGCATGATCACATTGAAAGTAGTGGCACGATCACATTTGTGCTTTTGAGAGACCACTTTGGCTGTAGGGTAAAAAATGGTTTGGAGGATGGAGAAAGAGAGGATGTGGGAAGGTGGAAGGCTTCTGGTAAGGGGGTCTCAGTGGTCTTCAGATACCACCTCACCCAATCATACAATCCAAGCTGTTCCTCTCAAGTATGGGGGGCAAATTTTCATCAAGATCCACTCTGATTCAATGTCTTTACTAATTGAATGTGCATTCTGAGCAAAGCTTCATGGAAACTCAGAGATAACTCTTTGGGGCTGGGCATCGTGGCTCGCACCCATAATCCCAGCACTTTGGGAGGTCAAGGTGGGAAGATCGCTTGAGCCCAGGAAATTGAGACCAGCCTGGACAACATGGCACTTCATCGCTACAAAAAAATTTTAAAAAATTATCTGGGCGTGATGGTGTATACCTGTGGTCCCAGCTACATGGGAGGCTGAGGCAGGAGGATTCCTTGAGCCCAGGGGCTTGAGGCTACAAAGAGCCATGATCACACCACTGCATCCTAGCCTGGGTGACAGAGTGAGCCCCTGTCTCAAAAATTTAAAAATTTAATAAAAGGATGACTCTTTTGCTACTCTCATAGAAGTCTTCATCTAGAAAAGAAGGTAAGATACAAATACAACTATAACCAAGTGTGCAGTGATCCATCCCTACGGAAGATGAGTGTTCAGAGACCACAAAGGCAGCAGAGACCTCTTTCAGCTGATGTGAGGCTTAGCTTAAACGAGACTGTTTCCATTGAAAAATAAGATTAAAAAGAAAGAAAAGTGGCTTTTCTTTAAAAAAAAAAAAAATGCCTTAAGCCAGGCTGAGTGGGGTACACATGCTGATCTTAGCTGTCTTTTGACAGTGCCCCGAGCCAGAAGGTTCTCATCTGGAGGAGAGGAGGATGATTTTGACCGCAGCATGCACAAGGTGAGCAGGCCACACCACTGAGTAAGATGCTTAGAGCATATATCACTGAGGATCTTTTCATTTGGGTATATTGCTAAGGATCTTTTCATTTGCAAGTGACAAAAAACAAATTCAAGCCCACTTAGAAAAAAGAAAAGCATAGCTTTGCGTAACTGAAAAATCAAATGATAGCCTTAGCTTAAGGTATGACTAGATCCAACTGCTCAAAAAAATGCCATAGAAAATTTGTCTTTTCACTTGTGGGGTTTGCCTCTGGATTGGCTTCATAGTCAGGCAAGCTATTTTCACATAATGGTAAGCAGGTGCTTGCAACCCTTGTTCATTGCTGGTGAAACCCTTGTTCCAGCCACTGTGGAAAACAATTTGGTGGTTCCTCAAAAATTAAATGTAAAATTACCATATGATCCAGCAATTCCACTCCTAGATATATACCCAGAAGAATTAAAAACAGGACTTAAACAAATACATATATACTCATATTCGTGGCAGCACTATTCACAACAGCTAATATATGGAAATAATCCAAATGTCCATCAGCTCATGAATAGACGAAATATGGTATGTCCATACAGTGGAATATTATTCAGCCATGAAAAGAAATGAAGTAGTGATACATGTCACAATACAGATGAACCTTGAAAACATGCTTAATAAAAGCAGCCAGACACAAGATCACATGTTGTGTGATTCCTTTTCCATGAAATATGCAGACTAGGCAAATCCATAGAGACAGAACATAGATTGGTGGTTCCCAGGCCCCTGGGGGAGAGGGGAATGGGGAGTGAGTGCTTCATGGGTATGGGATCTCCTTTGGGGGAAATAATGGTATTTGGAAACGAGATAGAGGTGGTAGTTGCACAACATTGTGAAAGCACTAAATGCCACTGAATCATTCCCTTTAAAATGGTTAATTAGAAGTTATGTAATTTTCACCTCAGTTAAAAAGAAAAAGGTGGCTATCTGCCCATTGTTGAATCAATCACTGTGCCAGGACAATGGGATCCTGTCACTGGCCAGGCTTGCTTTTTTGTGCCTACCACCAGACCCCCACCCAGACCACAGGACAACTTGTGGAAGACAAGATGAGGTTGCAACAGGAAATATGGGTGCCACAATGTGGGAGGGATGCTGGGAAGGCAAACGTGAGAGCAGGCTGCTATAGAGAATGCGATCCTCAGCCTTGTCCAAGCCCGTTGGATCTCAGTGTCCTTTGTTTTCCTTCTAACTTCATCTTGCTCTTCCCCCACCCTCAGCTCCAAAGTGGAATTGGCCGGCTGATTCTGAAGGAAGAGATGAAGGCCCGGTCGAGCTCCTATGCAGACCCCTGGACCCCTCCCCGGAGCTCCACCAGCAGCCGGGAGGCCCTGCACACAGCTGGCTATGAGATGTCCCTCAATGGCTGTAAGTACTGCTCTGGAAGCCCAACAGGGTGGGGACACCTTCCTCCGTGACTAGCTGGCAGTGTCAGCTGTTCTCTCTGAGTCAGGCTCCCTTGAGGCACAGCCCATGCATCCTCTTTCTTCCTCACAGCAGCCCTGTGGTGGGTGGGGTGCCCTTATCACCCTACATATACAGATGGGGAGTAAAGGCACAGAAGCCTTTGGTGACTTGCCCAAGATCACTCAATTTATCAGTAATGGAGCTTACTTAATCAGCTTCCTTGCCTGTTTTTATAAATTAGGTTCTATTGGAATGTAGCCAGCCCAGTCTCAATCCCCTGGGCTTACAAAAAAATCAGAAGAGGCTGGCCACAAAGGTTAGCCCCAAACCCTGTAATGCCCCCTCTGGGAGCTTCATCGAGGTCTAGAATACAGATTTGGAAAGGGGCTGAATGGGGCACCATATAAGAGCGTGCTCTGCCTGGAGCAGTCACTCCCATTGCTTTGGGGCATCTGAAGCTCTGACTTCCAGTCAGATTCAGTGTAAAGAAAAATGTCTTATAATCATCAGAATGGCTCAAAGATGCAAGAGATGGCCTCCTGAGGTAATGAGTGTACCATGACTTGAAGTTATATAAGCAGGGGCTTTATTCAAACACTTCTTGAAAATCTCATTGCAAGCACCTCCCTATTCCTGGACACACACACACACACACACTCACTCTCTCTCTGTCTGCCTCCTCCTTTTCTTACTCCTGTGAGATGCAGTCCTGCCAGGAAATCTCATCTCAGATCAATACTTTATGGATAACAAAATGCATCATTTGTTATACTTCTTGTGCCAGGCATTTGTAGGTATGTTACACTCCTGTAGAGCTGCAATGTAGAGGGATTATTTTCACCCACTTTATAGATGAGAGAACTCAGGTTAAGCCACTTGCTCCAAGTGAGAAAGCCAGTAAGTGACTGAACCAGGATCAGACCCAAGTTGGAGTGGCCCAAAGGCCACAAGCTCTTCCCTCTTCCCCATACTACACCTTGACTCTCAGTGAGATTGAAGATGTTGATGTTGGTGGCAATAATGACAAAATCAGTTTTATGGAGTGTTATAGATGCGTCAGGCACTATGCTAAGTATCTTACTGTATTGTGTCACATATTCTTCACAGTGATCCTACAAAGGAGACTATCACTCCCCATTTTGCAGATGAGAAAACCGAAGCGTGATTAATTAGATTGTCTGAAGTTAGATATCTACTAATGGCAGAGCCAGGATGAACTGCTGAGCCTGTTTTCCTGCCTGACCACTGAGGGCCACTGTGTTCAACCCCTGGCTCTGGAGTCTGTGCAGTGCACCAGTGCTGTTTGCAGTTCAACCCTGTTCAACCACATCTGCGCAACAAATATCACAGAGCACCTGCCCTGTGCTAGGTGCCAGGCTAGGAGCTGGACAGGGGAGGGAGATGGGGTGCAAGTGCAACAATTAAAAACTGACCAGTGGGGAAGGAGGGGCTGAAAGAGGCCCCTTTTCCCAGCCAGCCAGGGAGACCGGGTATGGAAGCCACATCTCTTTGTCCCCGTGAATTGTCTCCACCATGTTTGTCTGTCCTCATGAGCAATGACCTTCAGCTTTTCTCTCCTGCAGCCCCTCGGTCTCACTACCTGGCTGACAGTGGTAAGTTCTGCCTGCCCTACCTTCAGCCCATCATGTCCCATGAGGGACAGAGCTGTGTCAGCTGCAGTTCTCCATAGCTCTAATGACCATACAGTGTGGATGTCCCAGCACACTCCTGACCTCAAATAGTCTACCCCATTGTATTTTTCAGATTGTGGGTCTGCATTTGGGGTTCTGGAACTAGGATTGCCATCCCCAAATGATGGTCCCAGAGAGAAAAAAGTGCACATACCTCTTCTACCACCTGGGAGCCTTCCTACCTGGGTTCTGAGCTTGACTTCAATTCCAGGGCCTTTGTCCAGAGCCAGCCTGTGGCTAGGACACAGGGGTCTATCACAGGAAGATAGAGATATGCAGATCAAGGACAGAAGAGTGTATGAGTGGGTACCTTGGGCAGGTACCTAGAATTCTGCTAGAGTGAAATGCCCCCAGAGACAGTCAAGTTGCAAATCTGGAGAGCATCAGGAAGAGTTGGTGGCCTCTGGCCTCCACCCCTTCCTGCTAGGTTGGGAGCAATACTGGGCGTTGGTGGCCAGATGACCTCGGGGAGAGGGACTCATGGCTTGAGACTCCTGGTAATTGCTCTAGATCCTTCTTTTCAGATCCTCTCATCTCCAAATCTGCCTCCCTGCCTGCCTACCGAAGAAATGGGCTGCACAGGGTAAGAAGCTGTGCTGGGAGATGCGGGGGTGATGCTGTCCCCAAAATGCTATTAGATCCAATATTAGCTTGTTGTAAGGTGAAATCTGGGCAAAGGTCCTGGGGCTAGTGGTGGGTTAACTGAAATAACCGTATGGCAATGACTTGCTCCCCTCTCTGGCGACCCCTTCATGAAAAGGGGCCCCCATCGGAGGGGCTTAGGAACAACTAGTATTTATTGGGCAATAACTCTGTGCCGGGGACTCAGCTAAACACTTTGCAAGCACTAATTTGTTTTGTCCTTCACAACCCAAGGAGGTGGTTACTATCATTTACCCTACTTTGTGTATGCAGAAAGGCACAGAGAGGTGAAGTGACTTGCCCACACTCTTCAACAAGAAGTGGTAGAGCCAGGATTCAAGCCCAGGCCAGCTGATCCCACAGCCCACCCCCAACTGCTGTGCTCCACTGGTCTCTAACATGGCCTGTATATTCTGAGCTCCCTGAGCGTGCTGCTATGGAAAAAGAAAAATGATGAGCAGGATAAGGATTGAGAGTTCATGGAAGGAGTGACTTGCAACTTCCAACCAGGTTGTCAGGGCAAATCTCCTAGAAAAAGGGGTATTTGAGCAATGAAAGAGAGCATGAAGTGAAATTCACCAAATAAATGGATATACATTGAGTACCCAGCATGTGCCAGGACAAAGCACAGGGATGGAGCAGCGAGTTAACTTTCCCTAACTTGAGACAGAGGCTGCTGAGAAGGCCCTATGTCCCACAAGCACTGGTTCATTTTCTGGAGGTGGGTGAGTGCTTCAGGGAGGCAGAAGTGAGCTTATCTCAGGCCAGCCCTGGTTCTGTCTCTTCTGCAGACGCCCAGCGCAGACCTCTTCCACTACGACAGCATGAATGCAGTCAACTGGGGCATGCGAGGTGAGTGCAGGCTTGCAGGGGGTCTGCAGGGAGAGGGCCTCCGGATGTACCACTCAAAACTGCTGCTTGACCCTCGGCAAATGATGGCTACAGATTCTGTCCCCACGCTGGGCTGTGTCCAACCCTGAGTTCTTACTCTCTTTCACTTCCCACCCTCTCCCTTTACCCCTGCTCTTCCCTCATCCTCTCAAGTCCTGGCCTTGGGTGATCTCCAGGCCACCTGTTCCATCTGGGTTCCCAGAACCATCACAGAGTGCTGCTCTCCTCTCCCTGGACGGTGGAGCAAGGGTTGCCTGCCAGCCCCAGTGGAGGAAGCACTCAGAGCCAAATGCACACTGTTCCCCATAAGAATTCCATGAGCTTTCTGCTCTCTGCCAGTGACGCTTTCACACCAACCTTGACCAGCTCCTAAGGACAAACTCAGGCAGCAGGGGCCCACATTAGAATCTCAAAGGATTCCCCACAGAAGACAGAGGATCTTGTCCACGTGTTTCAGATCTCAGATTCTTCTAATTTCTATTCTAAATATCTCTAAGGCCATTTTTTCCTTAGAACTATCTCAAGATCAGCCCAACCCCTACCTTCAGCCTTCCACTGTGCTCATACCACTCTTGATTGTCCTTCAGGGTGAATTCAGCAAGGACAAGGTCTCTGGTGGTCAAGAGAAAGAGACAATAGAGGCCAGACCCCCTAAGAGAGTAAGATAGAGGCCCGTGTAGTGATGCAAAGTGAAGACTGATGGGCTCCATTCTGTGTGTGTGTCTCCTTTTCTCTCTGCAGAGTACAAGGTAAAGGATGTGCATAGACCCTGGGGGTCTCCAGGATTCTTGGAGCTGCTACACTGGGGATCACCAGGAGGATGACAGCACTGTCTATGTAGGGAAAGGAACAGAGATAAATAACCCCAGGGGTCCTTTCAAGACCAACATTTCCTGTCCCTCCTTGGCCCACTTTTCCTGAATCCTGCCCTAGGTCTCTTGCCTACTGAAATCAGATACACTCCCTGGGCTTTAGAGACACTCTGGTGACTTGCCAGTCGCCAAATATTAGACACTTACATTTGGTAGGTCATGTGCCCATATTATACCATGGGCACATGGCAAATACCTCCAAGCTTATTCCTAGCAGTATTAGGAGACTCTCTGGGGCCTTGCCTTTTGAGAGGAGGTATTTTAAGGCTGCTGGGAAACCATAAGAAGGGCAGATCCAGCCCTTCCTCCAGACTTAATTTCTGGCCCTTTCTGGATAGAACAGAGAGCCCAGACACAAAATATACCTGAAAGGAACAAGCCTACCACCCTCACCCAAGCTGGAGACCACCCCCCTTTCTCCTTAGATCTACCCTTATGAACTGCTGCTGGTGACTACAAGAGGAAGAAACCGTCTGCCCAAGGATGTAGACAGGACCCGTTTAGAGGTAAGTCTAAAAAACTGAGCAGGAGCTCTTGGGTTCAAAGAAATTTTAGAAGTTGCTTGGTCTAATCCAGCTCAAGAGGGCTAGGTGGAAGAGTGGCTTTAAGATCACACAGCTTTTTGAAAAAGCAGGGACTTGAACCAATTTCCTCAGCCCAAAACTTCCCCAAGCTGTTCCCCAAAACTGCCCCATGCTGTTCCCCCAAAACTGCCCCATACTGTTCTTTGCTGCCTCCTCTTCAATTCAGTTGGTGTCTGTGGTGCACAGAGACAGTAAATCCTCCACTAGGGCCGATGCTTCTGCAGAACTGTAGAAGAGCTAGATTTGCTTCCTGCCCCCAAGGGGCCCGCAGTCATAGGATTGTGCATAAAACTTGTGCTTGTGATGGGGGACAGAGGGAGGCAGCACTATGTAGAAGGAAAAAAAGGCATAAGTAAGTCTTGAGTCAAACTCCTTAGGTTCAAACTCTGATTCTGCCATCACTAGGCGGGCAGCTTTAACCAAGCGACAACTTCGCTGCAACTTGGTTTTCTCCTCTGTAAAGTGAGAGTGATTGGTGTGCTTCCCTCACGCTGCCAAGAGAAGTGAGTGAGCCAATACCCATAAAGCCTTTAGCATAGACTCTGGCAACATACTGAGTATGAAGTGCCCAATGAACATTAGATTACTGTTGTCCAGGGAAGACCACTAAGGCCTGAGGCAGTCAACACAGGTTTGCAGAAAAAGGAAGGATGTAAATGAACTAGGAAGACAAGTAGAGTTTGGGATCGATGGAGGTGGAGAGGAGAACAGCATAAATAAAAGTGCAGAGGTGGGCCTGAACATGGTGCCGGACATTTGAGCAGTCCAGACCGCCCGGTGTGGAGTTCCAGTTCCTGAGCTCTTCTGGTGCTGGAGCACACTCTGCCCCTTGCAGCCTGTTGCCACTCCCTGCCTCTCTCTCTCCCTAGAATGCCTGTTATTAGTCTGTTTTCATGCGGCTAATAAAGACATACCCGAGACTGGGTAATTCATAAAGGAAAAAAAAGGTTTAATGGTCTCACAGTTCCACATGGCTGGGGAGTCCTCACAATCATAGTGGAAGGCAAAGGAGGAGTAAAGTCATGTCTTACATGGCAGCAGGCAAGAGAGCTTGTGCAGGGGAACTCCCCATTATAAAATCATCAGATCTCATGAGACTTATTCACTACCAGGAGAACAGTATATGGAAAACTGCCCCCAAGATTCAGTTATCTCCACCTGGCCCCATCCTTGACATGTGGGGATTATTACAATTCAAGGTGAGATTTGGGTGGGGACACAGCCAAGCCATATTAATGCCCTTCCCATCTCACCAGCCTCCTTGCTCCTCAGGGCCCCGCACTAGTAATCCCTGTGCCCCAAAGCTTCCTCCAACCCTCCTACAGGAGGGGTCACTCCCCTTGTCCTTTGACCTCCTCCAGCCTTCTATCCAAATTGCATCAAGCACCTCTCACTCTCCTGTGTATCAGATCATGGATGTGTCCATTTCCTCTGCCTGGCCCTGAATTTCTTAGGGACAAACATTGTCTGTCCTTTACCACAGGGCCTGGGCTGGGAGAGGTGTTAGAAAATGTTTACGGAATTGAGTGTAGGCTTCTGAAACAGGAGGTTCAGCACTCCTCGGGAAGAGCATACAAGCCACCCTTGACTTGCTGGCATGGAGTTGGCCCAGGGTGGAGGGTTGAGGCAGGAGAGGAATGTACGTTAGCCAGGAAGCTCTGCGAGTTCTTCCAGCTCTAGCATGCTGGGTTGCTAGAAGTGGGTGATTCTCCTCACATTTTAACAAGGGCCTCCTCCTTTCACTGTCTCCAAATGAGAGTGTCCACCAGTGCTGAAAGGGACAGCTCCCAGGGCAGCTCAGTGAAGGCAGTTTTTAGGGATGGAAACATTCTTCAGGACATCAGAATCACCCAGAGAGCTTTTTAAGAATACCATACAGGGGCCCCACGGTAGACCGATTCAATCACAATTTGGGGAAGGAACTCAGGCCTCAGAACTATTTAAAAGCACCCAAGGATGTCTAAAGCGTAGCCTGAGCTGAGGCCCATGGGCTAAAGACACTGCCCCAGCCTCCTGCACTAATTCCAGGAGGGGACTGAAGAAGGAAGACTGTGACCCTGTCCTCAAGGAGCTCAGAGAATAGATATTCAGTCATCCAACAAATATTTACTGAATCATCCTCACCTTACAGAGGAGAAAATAAAGATTCAGCAAAGCTGTCATTTGGCCAAAGCTGATCACCTAGTGATGACAGAATCCAAGTTTGAACTGAGGGAGCTTAACTTGAGCCTTGTGCTGCCTCCCCTTCTTCCACCATCAGAAGCACTAGTTTTATGTACAGTCCTGAGACTGGGGGCCCCCTGAGGGCAGGGAGCAAACCTAGCTCTCCTCCTATGTCCACAGAAGCATCCAGGTACTGTTCAAGATGCTTGCAATATATCAATGAACAAAGCAGAGACCCCTGCCCTCTTGGAACTTACATTCTTGTGTGAGGAGACACAAGATGTGTCTCCTTTATTTGTGTCAATATTGTCGACACAAAGAAAAAATAAATGACACCGTGTGTTAGACGGTAATGAGTGCTAAGGAAAAAAAGTTAAAAGAGAGAAGGGGATTAGGAGAGGGAGAGGCAAGTTGCAGTTTTAAATAGCATCATCAGAGTTGGTCTCATTGGATGCATGACATGTAAGCAAAGGTTCGAAGTAGTTGAGGGAGTTGGGCATGCTTTTATAAGAAGGAAGAACTTTCTGGGCAGAGAGAACAGCCAGTGTTGAGATCTTGATGCAGGAGTGAGCTTGTTGTGTTTGAACATAGCAGAAGGTGAGTATGTCTAGGGTCACGTGAGCACAACAGAGATGAAGAGGAGAAGATGAAATCCAAGGAAACTGGGAGCAGATTACACGATGTAACAGGTGCATGAAAGATCACCATATAGTGAAAGTGACCAGATTGAGTGCTTTCTGTGTGCCCTTGAGTGCTGATAAAATGACCTGTATCTGCTCATTCACCCTCATGGTATATATGATGCAGACACTAGGAAGCTCCCATTTTCCACAAAAGGAAATTGAAGTTCAGGAGGGGTTAAGTAACTTGTCCATAGTCACATGGCCATATCTCCCCGGTTCTAAGAGCTGCTCTCTTAACCTTCCTGCTTTAACACCTTTCTATGGCAAATGTCAGATGGACAGTGGTGGCATTAGGGGCCTTGAGAACTGGAGGGAGAAAGGAGGCCCCAGCTGGCCCTTAGAGGAGAGAAGCCCTGGTCTCCTTCCAATGTGTCCTACTTGTGAGCACGTTACTTGAGGGTGACTTTTGAACACGTTACTTGAGGGTGACTCTACCATTCCTTTATATCAAGTCTCATAACAAAGATTTTTGAACATGGTGGAGAAACTCAACTAGAGAACCAATACCAACCACCATCCTCCAACAACAACAAATGATTCTAAAGTACAGTTTCCCTCAGTCTTTACCATGGAAGTAGCAGAGAGGGGGACTCTCCTATCCAGGGTGTCTTTCATCACTTACTTGAGTAGCACAAACATGGACAAGTCAATAGTACAAAGAAAGAGGCAGGGTCTTAGGGATCTAACAAGCAAATATAACGTGTGGGCACTGCCTGGGTCCTAATTCAGACAAACCAACTGTAAAAAGACATTTTCAAGACAGGAACTTTGTAATGGGCAGGTATCAGGGAATTCTGAGGAATTCTCGTTAAATTTTCTTGGGTTTACTCATGGCATTGTGTAACCACAATGTGAGAAAATGTCCAGTGTGTTTTGAGATACATTCTCAAGTGCATAGGAATGAACTGACACAAAGTCTAGGCTTTGCTTTAAAATATTTCAGCAAATAAAATAGATAAATGAAGCAAATGTGGAAAACCTCACAATTACTGGATCTGGATAGTGGACATGGGCTTTGTCCTGTTTTCTCTCTTTTGTGTAGTTTTGATATTTTTCATAATAGAAAGACTTACTTATGAATTTTTTAATGGGGCTGACCAAGAGGGGCATTGGGAATGTAATGCATTTTGCCTGGACTTTGGTCCCAGCTCTACTACTTAAAAAATTATTGACCAAAAATTGTCAATATTACCTTTGCTTGAAATTCTGAAGGTATGGTGAAAATGTTAGTTCACATGGCCATGCGCCGTGGCTCACACCTATAATCCCAGCACTTTGAGAGGCTGAGGAGGGCAGATTGAGCTCAGGAGTTCAAGATCAGCCTAGGCAATATGGTGAAACCCCACTTCTACTAAAATACCAAAAAATTAGTCCAGCGTGGTGGCGCACACCTGTAGTCCCAGCTACTTGGGAGGCTGAGGCAGAAGAATCACTTGAACCAGGGAGCTGGAGGTTGCAGTGAGCTGATATCATGCCACTGCACTCCAGCCTGGGCAACAAAGCGAAACTCTGTCTCAAAAAAAAAAAAAAAATAGTTCACAGTGACAACAAGCCAAAGAACTGACAAATTACTGTGTGGTCACATAGATAATTTTCATTGAATCTCCTTCATTACCCAATTAGCTCAGGTAATTGCTACCAACAAGCCAGCTTAAGTGAACCCATTAAGTTTCCAGCAGTATATATGCCATATATTTCTCTTTTTAAACTTAATTTTAAATTCCATTTTGAAAAATTTTAGCTCTCCAGGAAAGTTTCAAGAATAGTAAAATGAACATCCATCTACCATTCACTAAATACACCAATTGTTAACATTTTACATTTTAAGTGCTGTATGTTTCTAACTCTAAAAGCTTTTAACAATGTATCACACTTTTAAAGCTGCTTAGAAGGGAGGAAGGGAAGGAGGCCAGAAAGAGGGGAAAATCTACTATAGAATGCAGACAAGGGTTTGATTATAAAGCATATTTGTTTTCATATCAGAAAAAGATAAAAGGACACTTTGGTGCATCAAAAATTATGAGCAGTAATGTTTTTCATTGACCGGCCTGATGAACAGCCTTCCAAATCATTTGTTAAAACATCAGTAAGAGGAAATATCCCCTAAAATCTTGGACATGGCTCCTTTTTCTCTCAAAGGGGAGTGGGATAGCGTGAATCCACACACACTTCTGGATGCAAATACATGGAGCAGGCATGCAGAAAGGGAAGGAGTCAACAGGGGACTCCAAGGGGTGTGTAGTGGAAGCGGAAGCCCCACTTGAGTCATAGGCACAGAAGGCCTCTTCAGCCAAATCAGCTCCAGAGTCCTCCCTGGGGAAGCGTTCATTCCGTATTCACTCATTCAACAAATATTCATCACACACGTCCCAGGCTCAGGCACCATGCAAGGCACAGGGTGCCCGGAGGGAACACACAGCACCCACTGCTGCCTCCACCTGCCCCCACATCTTGCATCCTCATGCTGCTCTCTTTCTCTGTCCCCCCAACCCCACCTGCCCTGCCTCCTTCAGCGCCACCTGTCCCAGGAAGAGTTCTACCAAGTCTTTGGCATGACCATCTCTGAGTTTGACCGGCTGGCCCTCTGGAAGAGGAATGAACTGAAGAAGCAAGCCCGGCTGTTCTAGGCAGAGGCTCTATAAATATATATGCATTTATATAAAGATATATGTAAAATCTCTCTACTGAAGCTCGGTATAATCCTGTCTTGTGTAATGGGACACACTGCCTGCCATGAGACTTGCTTTTCTGTACTGTCAGGCAAGCCCACGTCATCGAGATATTTTTATGCTCCTTACTTTCTCTTTTCTAAGTGCTGTGGGATCTGGGAAGGGATTTGAGGGGACTCTGTCCTTTTATTGGGGATCCTTTTTATACTGAAACATCTGTCCTAACTTGAGTGCCCCAAGGTCCAACTCTCTTTCCTAAAGAAGGTGCCTGAAAAAGTCTCTCTTCTCTCTGCTTCGTGGCCCCTTTCTTAAATTTCTAGGGCTGATGCTGACCATGTGGTTTCCACACCTTATTGGCCCCAGAGGGGCCCTCCCATGGGAAGATCTGCAGCAATCTCCCCAAATCAATGAGCGCCTTTGAGCGCCCACGAAGAACTTTCTCAACACCCCCAATTAGGAGCTCCGTGCTCTCTGGGGGCAATGCAGTTAAAAGTGTGAATCTCAAATATAGTTATTACACCAGTCAACAGAAGTGGACAGGGCCTAGGCCTCTCCTCAGCTCCCTAACCCTCCTCCTTCTGCCCTGGATTGTAAACTCTCCCTTGTCCGAATCTAGGATTCATGGTAGGAAAAGGAAAAGGCCCTTCCCTTCCCTCCACCACTTCCAACTGGCCCCTTTGCCTGACCTGGACTTGGAGAACCAGAGGAAAGGAGAGGGAGCGGAAGTGGGAGATACAGCAGGGCACCTGTTAGAATCAGAGCTGCAGGTTTTCTTAGGACCCTCCTCTCTCCCTCACTGCTCCCAGCACCTCCTGACCCTTCCCCCTTTCAAGGAGAGGCTCATGACTGCAGCTTGTATTCTTTAGCCTTATTACAATCTATGTGCCTGACAACTCAACACACCGCAGGGCTAATGTTCCCACCAGAGCTCCAACTGAACAACCAGACAGACAACTCTCACCGCCCTCCAGAGAGAAAATAGGCCATGTCCCAAAGAAAGGTTCTTGGTCTATGCCTCTGGTCTGTGGGCTGGCAGGGCAACCATAACATACCCCCACCAGTCCTCGGCTCCTGCTGCAAAGTTGGCCATGTTTCACAGGGAAACTTTTGGAAGAGTGGCTGCTTATGAGGTTCCAAAATGAAGTGTTGGCCAACATCGCTCATGGCCATCCCGGATTTCCCCGGTGGCTTCCTTTCCTGCCTGCTCGCCTCCCTGAACAGGGGAGAAAACATAACCTCTCTTCTCCTCTCCAAACCTTTCACCTTGAGTGGGCAATGTTTGGTGGGGGCTGTTCCTTCTTGGAGATGCCTTGAGTCAGACCATTTTGAGATCATGGAGGAAGGATGAAGAAGTGAAAATGACAATAATGACTCTCAAGAGACTGGTGATGTGACATGGCAAATGTAGAACTGACTTAAATTGAACAAACCCTCACTGAGCACCTCTGATGTTGAGCACCTGCTGAATACTGAGCACTGAATGGGGGAGGGGGAGGGGAGCACAGGGGTGAATCAACCTGGGACTTGGTCTCAGGGACATGCCTACCAATAGTGGGTATCGTAAGGCATGTACCCAGATATAATGGATGTAAGGCAGAAAGTGATCAGAGAAGGAATGAGAAAGTGTGTGTGATGTTAATGAAAAGTCATATGCAGTTAGAGCAGACCAAGGAAAGCTTTCTGAAAGAGAGTGCATCTGAGGAAAATTCAGGAAGGATCTTTGTAGATCAGGAGGAGATTCTAAGTTGAAGGGGTGATAGGGTGAGGAGCCACAGGGAAGTCTGCTGTGTTCTCATGTAGGATGTCAGCCCTCCGTGCAACTTCTCTTTTTGGCCAATGTCTTTTCACTTTCCTGACCCTTTAGAATCGTCCCCAGCCAGAAGCAATCATGGAAGCTGCCTCATTGTCACTGGTTAAGAACTTGGCGAGATTGAAGGGCTTTTGTTATTGTTGTTGGATATTTTTGTTTCCCATAAAAGCACATCATTTCAACCCTAAACCTGCGTCCTTCTGTTGTTTCTTGTGTGGGAGTGGAAATGACTGACATGGGAAGAGGCTGACCCCTGCACATTTTTCAAAATAAAAGCACCAAAACAGCGGCCACGCCTTTGACCTCAGTTTCTCCTTCTGTAAAATGAGAAAGTTTGGTAAAAGTAAACATCACTCAGATTGTTTTCTGTAGAATGCAGGATACCTCAAGATGGTAGAGGATGTTCCAACAACAAAGAAGTTCTGTGATCAAAAATAATAATAATAATAATAGTGCCTTATTACTAACCACCAGCAATGTTCCAAGTTCTATGCGAGCACTTCACACCCATCATCTCATTTAAGCTTCTGAAACAACCCAAGAAGTAGCTATTATTAATATCTCCATCTCCTAAGTGAGTAAATAGCTTTGAAGAGAACCACAATTACCTCTGGTAGAGCCAGGAATGAATTCCAGCCTGTCTGACTCAGAGAGACCGGCTTACCACTCTTATTAGGCAAGATCCTTCCAGCTGCAGGTAGGAGAGCACCTTATTACAAGTGGCTTCAACGGTGAGAACATGTTGTCTTGCACAACCAGAAATCCAAGGTGCAGAGTTAGTACATTCAGCAGCTCAGGGATGGAGTCCAGAGCCCAGGTTGTTTGCATCTCTGTGCCCCACCATCCTCAGCATATTGGCTCTTGCCCTCAGCCACATGTCCTCTATGTTTATAAGAGGCTTCTGTGGCTCCAGGCATCATGTCCTCACACAATCACATCAAAAAACAAGAAAGTCTATTGCATGTCTATTGTAGTCGGAAAAACTTCTCCGAAGTCCTCAGTAGACTTCGGCTCGGATCCCACTGGCCAGAACTAGGGATATGTCCATGCCCCTGCTGCAATAAAGGCTGGGAAACTGGGCATTTGGCATTTTCAGCCTCAACAGGGGGAACCAGGCTCTCTACCAACAAAGAAGAAGAGAGGAGGGCAGAAAAGGAATGGCCTCTGGTTCAGGAAATCACAGCACCTCTGCCACAACCACTGTGCCATGAAAGAGCACATCACATCCCTTCTCTTGTAGACTCACAATGCACATTGCCAAAAGTCCTGAGAAGTCCCACCATAGTACCCTTGTTTAATCCAATATTTTATAAACGAATTTAACATAACCTCTGTTTAAGACATGCTAGGCTTACTGTTTTTTGTTGTTGTTGTTGTTTTTGAGATGGAGTCTCGCTCTGTCGCCCAGGCTAGAGTGCAGCGGCGTGATCTCGGCTCACAGCAAGTTCCGCCTCCCAGGTTCACACCATTCTCCTGCCTCAGCCTCCCCAGTAGCTGGGACTACAGGCACCTGCCACCATGCCCGGCTAATTTTTTGTATTTTTTTTTTTTTTTAGTAGAGACGGGGTTTCACTGTGTTAGCCAGGATGGTCTCGATCTCCTGACCTCATGATCCACCCACCTTGGCCTCCCAAAGTGCTGGGATTACAGGCGTGAGCCACCGTGCCTGGCCAGCTTACTGTATTTTATCTGTTCAAAGATGCACACTTTTTTCCCATTTCAACATCTCTAAAGATGAGATGTGGCTTAGAATTAAAAGTAGCTCCTTTTCTGAGCTCTCATTCTACTATTCTTCAATAAGAACCAATGCTGACTTTCAGCCCCAACACGGCCCCTCCAGACAGGTGGCTCAAATGTGCAAAAAGATACTCAAGAATGCATCTTTGCTCCCCGCCTACACATGCACCCAACAAATATTCATGAGCGAGCATCTCCTGCCAGGCAGGAGTACTGAGGATACAACAGTGTGGAAGTCAGGAACGGGCTTTCCTCATGGACTCTGGTCTAGAGGAGAAACAAATCATAAATGTGCAACAGAAAAAGAGCTGACACATGAAGATAACTGCTACAGAGACAACAAATAGGTATCATGAGAAAGGAACTCACTTCGTATGCTAATCAAAGGATGAAAACCAAGTACCTGGGGAAAAGTGGGATTGGTAGCATTCTTGGCATACAGATAGTGGATGCAAAGGCCCTGGTGTGAGCAAGAGCTTGGCTTATTGGAGGAACAAAAAGAACCAATGAGGATGGAGTAGAGTGAATGCAGGGGAGAGTGAGATTAGAAGTGGTGAGAGGGCAGGCAGGGGCCAGCCATGCACAGGGTCTAAAAGGACACCTCTCAACCATCCAGGCTTTGTAGAGGGTGCTTTGTCGACATGTTGGGTGTAGGAAGAATTGTTCCAAGCCTTGCCACTCAAAGTGTTGTTTCTAACCGGGAACATTGGCATCACCCAGGAACTTCTGTGAGATGCAGAACCTCAGGCCCCACCCCAACCTGCCCAATCAGCATCTGTATTTTCATAAGATCCCCAGGTGATTCACACACATGGTGAAGTGTAAGAAGCGTTGCTCTCACCCATCTTCCTTTCATGAACAGACATAACATTTTAAGTCAGACTGTCTGAAATTCTAGAAGGGGGCCTTTCCCCACACATACAACCCCTTTGGACACTGGAGATCAACCTTACATCAATAAAGCAGAACATGACTTTAGAGGCCACAGAAACCACAGAAGGTTAGAGCTTAAAGCTAATAATACAATAGTTGCAATTCACAGCCATGATACAGGCTGACTGAGTGAGCAGATCAGAACCAGAAGCCAGCTCTCCTATGCCTGCATCCCCTCATCCTCACTGGGCACCCAGTTCATAGACATGGGCGCCAGCTGTGGAAGGTGTCAGCAGCTGCAGCTGGCCACAGAGCCAAACGTGGACTAGAAGGCTGTTATTCAGCACTGTTAGCAAAATTCAAGGTGGCAAAAGCACTACTAAAATTAACAGCAACTAACTTTCACAGAATTATGCCAGTTCCATGTGGAATTAAGTTTTAAACATATTATTCCACATCGGACTTTGAGTTGCTAAAAATCTTGACTGCACAGTGATAAACACCTACCTACATACTCAGCTATGGGCAGCGCCAAGTCACTCAGAAGCCCTGCTGCAAGACTCCAAATGAATAGAGTCCAGGGGCTGTGCAGATGAGGGTCAGCCTCTCCCCACCACTCACAAGCCTTTCACCTCTGTACTTGGCCTGGTCCAATATGATTGGCCCAGAGACACAGACGAGAGAAACCAAAGGCCAGAAGTCACCATCTATGGTCAGCCTCTGGGAAAATTAGAGCTAAATGTGCAGATAAATGAGACTTAAAATTGGCATGACATCTATGTCCATAGCCAGAAGAATTTTCATCCCAGTTCTTCCCAGATTTCAGTCATTCAAGCATCACCTTCACGATTTCATCAAATTATTTATTTTCTTAATACTATTTACTTGATATTTTTCTTTCAGTTGACATGTATCTGATGTTTCTATTTTAATGCCAGTGAAAAGTACGGGTTTGTAGGACTGTTTATATGGGTTTTTTTGCTTGTTTGGTTGGTTTAGCTTGTTTTGTTTTGTTTAGTTTTGTTTTTTTAAGAGACAGGGTCCTGCTGTGTTGCCCCGACTGGAGTCCAATGGTGTGATCATAGTTCACTGTAACCTCAAACTCCTAGACTCAGGCGATTTTCCTGCCTTAGCCTCCCGAGTAGATGGGACCACAGGCACACACCACCATGTTCAGCAAATTTTTATTTTTAATTTTTTGGTAGAGATGGCGGGGGTGGGGGGTCTCACTACGTTGCCCAAACTGGTCTCGAACTCCTGGCCTCAAATGATCCTCCCACCTCATCCTCCCAAAGTGCTGGGACTACTGGCATAAGCCACTGCAACCGTCCTAGTTATATGTTTAATACAAATTCACAAATTCACAGAAATTCATAACTTTCCAAATATGTTGGTCTGTGTAACATCTAAACACATCTCACATTTTCACCAACGATCTGAATTCCACACTTTGGGAAACACTATTCTACCTGATGGAAAACGGAAGAGAGAAGGTGATTTGTATTCCCTCAATACCCTCATGATAGCTGGTCTTTGGGGAGCCCAAGAGAAACAATCTGAAAACGCTGCAGAGAGAGAAGAAAACCCAAAATTCTTTGACAACAAACAGGGCTTGCTGAACCACAGCTCGCCTGACAGCCGAGACTCTCATATACCAGTGGTATCCTGCTGGAGCATCATATAGACAGGGCGTCCCTGGACCTCGCTAAGCTTTTCAGTGGATACAGCCTCTGATTTTCCCCGATGCTGAGGGTTGTAAAGCCTTTGCCTCCGCGTGTGCTGCCATGAATTCCAGCAGGGACAGTACAGCATCATGGGTAAGGGCACCTGGTTAGACGCATCCTCTCTCAGGGCAGTCTCAGCCTTGCCATTTGCTAGTTGAACTGTGTGCTCACCCTCCCATTTCATATTTTGATTCCGTAACCCCCAGTACCTCTGAATGTGACTCTACTTAGACATAGGACTTTTAAAGAGGTGATTAAGTTAAGATGACGCTGTTAGGGTAGGGCCTGATCCAATCTGACTGGTGTCTTCATAAGAAGATTTGGACACGTGGTGACAGCCAGGGAGCCCATGCAGGGAGGGACGGCCACGTGAAGACACAGCAAAGGGGCAGCCATCCACAAGTCATGGAGATAGGCCTCAGAGGAAACCAGATCTGCTGGCAGAAATTCTGTTGTGGCAGCCCTAGCAAATGAATATAATGAGATGTGCAAAATAGAAATCGCGGCATTTAGTTGATAGAGTGGTGTGCTGCAGGTGCGCGCCTGGCTGCAGGGGAGGCTTGCATTTCACTGCTCAGCACCTCCCTTGGGCTTAGATCCTGTGGTTTACCTAGAGTATGAGTGCCCCCTCTGGGCCACTTCTGGAACTGCAGGGAGAGAGGCTCCCTTTCTCACCTAGAATCTCCAGGTGTAAGGAATTCAGGCCTGCAGCTGTGTGGCCTTCTCTGCCACAGATTGGGACAGACCATCTGAACATGAACAGTAAAGAGAGGAGGGCAGAGCCAGGAGATGGAGAGAAAAGAGCAACTGCACGGTTTGCTTTGCTTCCTGGATCCACGCTTGCCTTCAAACCAGTTTCGCCCCTTCAACTACCCAGCTACCCTTTGAGCTTTTTCGTTAAAGCTGGTTGGAGTTGTGATTCTATCACTTGCCACCAAAGAAGTCGTGACAGATACACTGGCTGCCAGAGTGAATGAATATTGGCAGTAGAATCCGAATGTGTTCCCTTGCTGTCTGTGGGAGGGACAGTGACCACAATGTAAACAGTGCAGGCATGTGCTCCGATCAGAGGGCGCAGTGCGACATGAATCACTAGGGAACATGTAGGAAGGGTAAAATCTTGCCTCAGTCTGTCACTGAAAAGTGCTTGTAGGGCCCAGACCTAGAGCCTTCTGGTTTTCCAAAACCTTCTTGTGGATACGGAGTTCCTTGTCATACAAAAGAAGCATGACTGCCTCCCTAAAGCACAGGGTCTTGCCCACCTGGATCAGGACAAATCGTCCATCTGGCCCTAGCAATCTGTCCGTCTAACAAAATAATGGGACTATGTAACGTTTTTAAATGTGCATACAAAACACCACTCCTTAGCAGACTCTGTGGGTAGCAGCATTTGGAGGCCTGGTAGTCCTCCCATCCAGGAATATTGGGAGCTCCTGCAGGGAAGGAGGAACCTGGCAGAAACAGTTGCGTTTCCAGGGGTTGGATTTATATAAAACTCCCTGCAGGGGGCAGCCTGGGTATGTGGCCACGGTTTCAGCATCCCTTAATATTTTTCCATAAACATCTGACAAGTTCTTCAGAGGAAACCCACACTGATTACATAATAACCAACACTTCTGATGATGGCTCAGACACTGTGCTAAGTACCTTACAGATCTCATTTAATCCCCTGGGTACTACTTTCATCCTCATTTTACAGATGATGAAATTGGGCTCTTGATAAATACCTCATCCAGTGTTTCACAGCTGTGTGTGGCAGAGCCTGCACTTGATCTCAGAGATGGCTTACCCAAAGCCCGTGCACTTCGCTGTATCATACAAAATCTCCTCCCTGAATAGAGTGCCAGCTGGCATTTGAAGAAAACGTACCATGTGCTAGCATGGCACCAACCACTCCACACTCTACCTACACAGTTACAATGAAGCATCACAACTGCTGTTTGGGGAAGATGTTTGTAGCCCCAATTTTTAGATGAGGAATCTGAAGTTCAGAGAGGGTGAAGATCGTGCCTTGGCTGTGCAGGGGCGGGACTGGGTAACACTCAGATCCACCTTGTCCTGAAGTCATGCTCTTCACCATTGCGTCCCACACACTGAACAGAGTGGCTCAGGTGACCTCATATCAGGGCATCACTGCTCCAGGTAAGATTTCTTCCCTTCTTTCAGCCTCAGTTTCCCCAACTGACAAATGAAGGGACCAGACAGGCTAATGTCTCAGGCTTTTGGGGGGCTCTAAAGCTTTTCTAGCTCCAGGTTATAAAATCCACTTTGGACCTTTGCAACCTGGCACTAGCCTGCAGCCACAGATGAAGCTAGGGGCGTGCAGCCCAGATCTTGAGAAGAGAGTTAGTCCACGCTGCAGTGTTAGGAGCTGCACACCCTCCTCAGGCCTCAGCGTGGAGGCCTCCACGGCTGGACAGACCCTCCAGATGTCTTCATGGGTCCATAATTTCCCTCAAGTTTGGCTGGGCGCAGTGGCTCAAGCCTGTAATCCCAGCACTTTGGGAGGCCGAGACGGGTGGATCACGAGGTCAGGAGATCGAGACCATCCTGGTCTACACGGTGAAACCCCGTCTCTACTAAAAAATACAAAAAACTAGCCGGGCGAGATGGCGGGCACCTGTAGTCCCAGCTACTTGGGAGGCTGAGGCAGGAGAATGGCGTAAACCCGGGAGGCGGAGCTTGCAGTGAGCCGAGATCGCGCCACTGCACTCCAGCCTGGGCGACAGAGCGAGACTCCGTCTCAAAAAAAAAAAAAAAATTTCCCTCAAGTTTCCACATTGGGGGAGGGGAGCTATAGACCAGATTAAGTCCACAGGGGTGTTTTAGTTGGCTTTTGCAATGTTTTAAAACAATTGGAATTCATTACCAACACTTTTAAATCAAAAGAGATTTCTCACTAAAATCTAGATTTCTGGGTTCTGCCGAAAAAGCTGAAGATTGGCCACTCCAGTTCCGAGCTGACTGGTGACTGGCCCCTCAGACAGAGCAAGAGGGCTCTGCTTTGCTGTGGCCCCTCCACTTCCATGGCCTGCTTCCTGCACACCCTTCCTTGTCCAGCCCTGTAGGTACTTCAGGGCACAAGCCTCGCTTAAGAAGCCTAAGATCTTGCTTAAGGAGAAGAATCCAAAGGGAGGGAGTAAGCCTCATGCAGCATTTCGGCCTAAAAACAAAAGCTCCTTTTCCTTCGTACACAACCACTGGGCTTGGCTTTAGCAACTGTGGAAGCTGAGCCCTGTTGCCTCCATGCAGGTAGGAGCCCCATGCCCTGGAGCAGAAACCCGAAGGTGCATGGGAAGAAGAAGTTTTCATCCATCCATGAAACTCTTTCTCTTTCTCCCAGAAACAGCCACTGAGATCTCTATCTGCTATCCGGGGCCCAGGGTGGACCAGCAGACGTGTGTCATTTCCCTGAATAGGGGCTATAATGGCAACATTGTGCTAAGTGGAACAAGAGACGTTTTCATCGCAGCCAGCATCAGGCAGATACCCGATCAGAGGGCTCTGGGGATCACCCCACACACAAAGGAGCATGGGAGAGGGGTCCTGAGCCAAGGAGAAGCCGCACATCCACAGCGGCACACAGGGGCTGGGCAGCACAGCGGCATGTCTCCAGAATGCCTGGTCACAAGTTCATTTCCTGCTGCAAATAAATAAGCAAATACGACAATCCCAGAAGACAAATGGGACTGCCAGGACACATGCATTAATAGAAGCCAATACTGGCAGGCCTCACACACCCTTGAGTATGTTTTCACTGACTCATAATAACAAATATTTATTACCATTTACTAGACGTTGGGCGCTGTGCTAGGTTCTAAGGATCTAGCAATGAGTAAGACCCAGCGCCCACTCTCAAAGCATTTGCAGTCTGGCGGGGGACAGGGAAGCGTAGGGAAAGAAGCACATAAGAAATTATATACTATTGACCCAATGGAAGAAGTGAGATTCACACAGCAATGAAGTTGACTCAGGAACCCAGATCTGAGCACCCATCTGTTGTTTTTCTTACTCTTCCTGAAGTCTCCTGAGATCACTGCAGGCTCAGTGAAGAAGGCACCCCAAACACCATAATAAGAAATCTGGGCCGGGCGCGGTGGCTCAAGCTGGTAATCCCAGCACTTTGGGAGGCTGAGACGGGCGGATCATGAGGTCAGGAGATCGAGACCATCCTGGCCAACATGGTGAAACCCCGTCTCTACTAAAAAAATACAAAAAACTAGCCGGGCGTGGTGGCAGGCGCCTGTAGTCCCAGCTACTAGGGAGCCTGAGGCAGGAGAATGGCATAAACCCGGGAGGCGGAGCTTGCAATGAGCTGAGATCCGGCCACTGCACTCCAGCCTGGGCGACAGAGCAAGACTCCGTCTCAAAAAAAAAAAAAAATCTGGACTCTCCACTGAGGGCCAAGGGGAGCCATCACCTATTTTTAAGGGGGAAGTTGCATGGTCTGATTGGGATCATGGAATGGTCACTCTGTTGGCCATGGTGGTAGCAGTCCCTAGAGGTAAGGTGACAGGTTAGGAGGCTAGAGTATGTTTCTCTCCCTGAAACAAATAGTCCTGAGCCTCCAAATTTTTCTTTCCCAGGGTTTCCCAGTTCCAACTGATAAGCTAAGAATGAGACTAGGGAGTATCATTTGTTTTCACAAGACCGGGAGCAGGAGGGAGTTGAAAGCTTTCTTCCTGGTATTGTTCACTAGGGCCAAATTTGATATCTTCTTACAGAGTTGGAGCTCCCCATATAGAATTCTTTAGACAAGAACCAGGCAAACCTGGAAAACTTGGAAGTGAGCAAAGTAGGTAGTGAAAGGGAAGATATGAGCCAGATTCTAAAAATCCTTGCCAGAGAGTTGCACTCAAAATGAAATGGAAAGGAGAAGGGAAAAGCAGGTACCAACAACCTCCATTCTCATCCTTGCCCTGATGCTTGCCCCCCAATAACCCACGATCCAGCCAATCTGAACTGCTTCACAGACATGTCCTGCTACCTTGGAGCTCAATGTCTTTGCTCGCACTGCTCTTTGCCCATAACATTATCTCCTCATTACACATTCTCAGTTGCCCCCCTTTCAAATGTCTGTCATCCATTACAGCCTCTATGATTAGTAAAAAAGTCTTGCTTTGTCTGATGGACTCCAAGACCACTTTATTTCTCCTCTGGTACTTTTCATACAGTAATTTTTGTTATATTATTTTATACATATCTATCTCCTCTACTAGATTGTATATTCCCTAAGAGCGGGAATCATTCCTACTTAGCATTTCTTCTCTCAATAGAAACTTGCACAGAGTGCAATCGATATTGCCTAAGTGAATTTATGGACAGTGTGGATTGTTAGTTTTTATAAGGAATAAAGAACTCACTAAAGGAAACTTACAGAAAAAAAAAAATAGTTATTCCTTGTCCAAACCCACAAATAACTTTCTCATCCATCTCAGTTACTCTGACAGCAACCAAGCTGTAGACAACTTAGTCAACATTGCCATCTAGTGGATATTATGGGTAATTATTTAAACCAGAACCCCTATACCTTCCCAGAAACATTGTTTTTGTTGATTCTCAGAACTGTGCACAGACTGTGTTCTCCCATTTCTATATCCTTCCCAGACCACAGCTCAGTTAATTCCACTCCATAAATTATTCCATGGACACTTATACATTTTCCTTAGCCTTTTTTACTTTTTTGTTCCAATTCTCTGAATATACCTCCAAAGTCCTTGAAAGTTTCTGAAAGTTCTCTAAAAGTCTCTACAGGGTGGGCGTGGTGACTCATGCCTATAATCCTAGCACTTTAGGAAGCCCAGGCGGGAGGAGTGCTTGATCTCAGAAGTTCGAGACCAGCTTGGGCAACATTGTGAAACCTCATCTCTATCTTAAATATTTTTATAAACATTATAAAAATAAAAATCTCTATAAAAGCCTCCATCTGTTTTTGCAATAGTAACATTTCATACTGTTTCTCTAAATTATTTCAAATGAAATTTTATGTTTTTAGAAGAATTAGTGAGCTAGCCTGAGAACTTAAATACAATTTATGGCCTTGTTTCCAAGTGTTTCAGAGTTCAAACAATAAACTTTTAAAACTTAATCCACTGGTAAATTGTTGGTTGGCTGCTTTAGAATTTAAACTGACCTTTTCAAATTGGAAAAGGGGACAGCAACAAAGAGGAACTCAGAATATAATAATGGCTCATATTTGATAGCTGTTTGTGGTTTGTAAAGTGGGTTTGTATCATTTCATTTGCCCTACCAACAGTCCTGTGAGGACTTACAGTATGAGGCTTCCCATAGCACAGATGAGCAAGAAAACCTCACTGATGAAAAGTTATTATACAATGTAGTATTTAGATTGGTGCAAAAGTAATAGCGTTTTTTGCCATTACTTTCAATGGCAAAAACCACTATTACTTTTGCATCAAACTAACAGAACGAGAGCCATGCACAAGTTTTCATACATTGTTCACGACATCATGTTTGGTCTGAGTGCTCGTACATATACACACTAAATAAATTATTGATGCAATATTTGAAAACAATGTTGATTTTAATTTGCCCATAAAAGCAATAGAGAAAATATTCCCGGCCAGGCGCGGTGGCTCGTGCCTGTAAACTCAGCACTTTGGGAGGCCGAGGCAGGTAGATCACCTGAGGTCAGAAGTTCGAAACCAGCCTGGCCAACAAGGTGAAACCCCGTCTCTACTAAAAATACAAAAATTTGCAGGGCATGGTGGTGGGCGCCTGTAATCCCAGCTTCTCAGGAGGCTGAGGCAGGAGAATTGCTTGAACCTGGGAGGTGGAGGTTGCAGTGAGCCGATATCGCGCCACTGCACTCCAGCCTCGGCAACAAAGCAAGACTTTTCAAGAAAAACAAAAGAAGCGGTGGCTCAAGCCTGTAATCCCAGCACTTTGGGAGGCCGAGACGGGCGGATCACGAGGTCAGGAGATCGAGACCATCCTGGCTAACACGGTGAAACCCCGTCTCTACTAAAAATACAAAAAAAAAAAAAAATAGCCGGGCGAGGTGGCGGGCGCCTGTAGTCCCAGCTACTCCGGAGGCTGAGACAGGAGAATGGCGTGAACCCGGGAGGCGGAGCTTGCAGTGAGCTGAGATCCGGCCACTGCACTCCAGCCTGGGTGGCAGAGCAAGACTCCGTCTCAAAAAAACAAAAAAAAAAAAAAAACAAAAGAAGAAGAAAAGAAAAGAAAGAAAATATTCCCAGTCCAGGAAAATATAGGCTGGTCTTTCCCAGGCCTTTTCTTGACTCCATACCTTTGTGGTGGGTGTTCCCCGTTCCAGAATGTTCTAAGTAGGGAACGGTGGCCAGCTCAAAGCTGAAAACCATGGCCTGGCCAATGGTGGGAGGAGCGGTGTCTAAGATAACAATTGGTCCTGGACTTTATGAAGGGTCTTAAAGTCAGACATTTGATATTGTCTATAAATGAATGAGACCTATTTTCACAAGATATACTAATAAGGTGAAGAAGTTGACATTCTTCATACAGCTTTAAACTTAGATCCCATTACTGTTCCACACTGGTCATAGCAATATTTTCTACAATCTTGCGAAAAGTACACTTACATTGCACTGTATTTTGTATGCTAAAAGTATTCATTTCCACATTTTTATCACTGTTTTGCATGTTTTCACGTGTTATTCATTTTTCTATTCTTTTTCTGAATTCTCCCAGATCCTCGTATGTTTTCACGTTTTAGTACACAAGGAACCTCAAAAGTTGAAAGTGTCCCAAGCCCTTGCTCACCTTTCAGCAAGCCTCTCTTTCTCCCTTTCCTAGACGCTTTTCTTTCTGAAGATCTGTGTTACTATTTAACTCCTCTTTCTCAACACCACTGACATTGCACCCGCATCGCCGCGGGCCCACTGTCTGGCTTAGAAGGTGCTCCAGAAAGACCCGCGGCGAATGGAGAAGACAAGCCCAAAGCCTGGAAATGGGTGGCGGCTGCAGGGAAGGGGGTTTTGATTCCATAGGATAAAAAAGGACTCCAACGGTCACCGCATTCAGGAATGGAACGGGCTGAGGGGAGTGGTGGTAAGACCCCATCGCTAGCGGAGTGCAAGCAAAGCCGCACATAGCCTGGGTTCGGGCTGGGGCGAGCCGCGCGGGCGCGGGAACGAACGCGTGCGGACTGGGAAGCAGGTCCTCCAAGCCCAAGCGGGAGCGCCGCGGAGGGCGAGCTGGCGGCAGGGCGCGGCGCGGGCGTGTGCGGCACCACGGGACAGCGGCCGGCGGCCCAGGGGGCGAGGCGTGCTTGGGTCTATTCCGGGAGCGGCGCTGAGGGGCGGGCGCGGGCGGGGCGGGGGCGGCCGGCGAGCATCCTGTCTGGGGGAGGGGACCGCGGAGAGCGCTGGCCGCTGGGCGGGCCTGAGAGCTCAGCGCGCCCGCCGCCACCGACCGCGCCGGAGCCCCCGCGCCCTGCGGCCCGCTCCCCGGGGACCAGGCCGGCGCCATGGACCGAGGCCGGGGTAAGAGGGGCCGCGACGCCCGCACTTGTTGCTGCGCCGGGCGAGAAAGGGAGACCGGGCGATCTGAAGCCGGAGAGGAGGAGGGAGAGAGGCGGGCGGTGGGGCGGGGGCTGAGGAACGCTCGGAGGGAACTGGGAGACGCGGCGCTGGTGCACAGGTGCCTCCTGCTGCCGGGACAACCCGGTGCGTGTCAATGCCTGTGTCCTGGTGTCAATGCCTGTGTCCTGGGGCCAACTCGCCTCTCGCTTGTGAAATCAGTTTTCATAGGCTAAGGATTTGTAACTTCATAAAAGATCCCCCTCTAGATTCCGGAGGACAGCGAGCTCCTCCGACCCCATTCCACTCTAAAGGGGAAAACAAGGTTTCCAAGTTCAACTCCCGAAACACCCGCCGTGGGCAGTCCCTGGGGAGAAGCCACAGGGGACCTAAGTTTGCAGCTGCCTAGGGCATTGGGAGAAGGAGGAGCGCCGGGAGCAGGCGCGCCTGTGCATGTGTGCGCGAGGGAGGGAGGAGGCGGGGGTGGTTCTATCCCGGACCAGCTGTGCCCTCCGCCCAGGCCCTCCTCTCTGGACCAGCGACAAAGTTGGACTAGATGGTCTCCACCTTGCTGACTGTTTTCCAGTGTATCTGGTAGACGTTTCACAGAAATGGAGGGGACTTACTGGAATTGAGATTGACGTGAGCCAAGAGGGTAGCATTGGTAGGGGGCTAGCGCACATCTTTTTCTTTTTGTTTTGTGTTGTTTGAGACTGAGTTTCGCTCTTGTTGCCCAGGCTGGAGTGAAGTGGCGCGATCTCGGCTTACTGCAACCTCCGCCTCCCGGGTTCGAGCAATTCTCCTACCTCAGCCTCCCGAGTAGCTGGGATTACAGGCATGCGCCACCACACCCTGCCAATTTTTGTATTTTTAGTAGAGACCGGGTTTCACCATGTTGGCCAGGCTGGTCTCGAACTCCTGACCTCAGGTGATCCGCCGGCCTCGGCCTCTCAGAGTGCAGGGATTACGGGCGTGAGCCACCGCGGCCGGCAGCGCACATTTTAAGTAAAGTCTAGACATGGCCTTTGGCAATGGCCAAATTGGCATGTGTGTGTCTGTAAAGAAGTGGCCTGCGGACATGTGAACAGTGTCAAAGACTGGGAATCAGAACCCCAGGGTTTCAGTCTGCACCTCTGGAATCCAAAGAGATCACAGGTATGAAGGCACTAGATAAACTAGTGAGTGCTGTGCCAACAGGCGAAGCGTTGTTGTTATTATTAATAATGGAAAATTCCTTCCCCTCCCCACGATAATCCCACACCTCTCCCCCATCTGCCTGTTTGCTGTGCTGAGCCCCCCAAGGGAGAAAGAAAAGGAAAGAACAGGGGCATGGGAGCAATTAGGAGGCACTGGGGCAGGGATGAGCCGGGAGCAGGTGTGGGGTAACCTTCCTTACTGTTACACGGAAAGTCAGGCTTGGCGAGCTCAGAGGGCCAGAGGGGACTCCTGGCTTCCAGTTCAACTTCACCTGCCCCTCCCCAACACAAAATACTGCATTAACCTTCTCCTTCAGGGACTGGGAAGGGCAAGCAGGAAAGAGAGGGGGCTTCTGTATTTGGTCCTTTAGCAACTGAGGCCTAGATTTGTAAAGCAGTTCTCACCTGTTAACTGATTTCTAGGCAAGTGTGCAGAGTGTACATCAGGGAGGAAAAACAGAGAGAAGAGGCACCTCTCACACCCCTCAGTCCTGCCGTTCCCACCTCCCACATCATAGGTCTAAAGCAAATACCACCATCCCTCCTCCCCTTCACACTCCTACCCGCCCCCCACCTCCCCCACCTCTCCACCACTCCCCTCCCCACCAGTTTTTAAATACCACCCTGTCTGATCTCCAGTACAAAAATCCATACCTAGGCCTACCCAGGCTTGTGGAAAGTGCACTGTGTCATCCTAAGACAGTGACAATAGTTCACTTCACTTTAAATGCTTGGTAACCAACACCTCCATGTCAGAAGGCTGCCTCCAGAGCAGTCTTCCTAGGAAGTCAGACTTCCCGGGAATCCCTTGGTGCTGAGAGCCTAGGAGGGCTCTGACCGGCTCTCTTCCTGCAGGCTTTTCTAACCTACTATCTTCCTTCACACCTCTTGTCACAACTTTATGACGTAGTTATCATCGTAGTTAGTGTCGGCCTCCCTACGCGGAAGTAAGCTCCAGGAAGGCAAGGAGTGGATCTATTATGATCAATCTGCTGACACCGCACACTGAGGAGCTCCAGCAGTTGTTTAATTAGTAAACTACAACACACTTTATAGTGCACCTCAAACTGATTACTTGTACAGCAATACTTAGTAGTATTCTCTTTTTAAAAATCAACATTGCTGTACAAGTATACTCAGATCAGTTCTTGGTGACCTACAAAGGCCATCTCAAGTAAAGTGGTCTTGTGGCTGGGCACACGAGATCAGTTTAACTGACTGGATCCTCAGTTCTCTACTCTGATAAATAATTGCAAACACAACTGTGTTATGAATCAGAATGCAAAATCTGCATGCATTTTTAAGATAAAACGTGAGACTTCAACAAGTATTCCAGGCTGGGCGCGGTGGCTCACGCCTGTAATCCCAACACTTTGGGAGGCCAAGGTGGGCGGATCACTTGAGGTCAGAAGTTCGAAACCAGCCTGCCCAACATGGTGAAACCCAACATCTACTAAAAATACAAAAATTAGCCGGGCGTGGTGGCGGGCGCCTGTAATCCCAGCTACTCGGTAGGCTGAGACAGGAGAATCGCTTGAACCTGGGAGGTGGAGGTTGCAGTGAGCCGAGATCGAGCCATTGCACTCCAGCCTGGGCGAGAGAGAGAGATTCCGTCTCAACAACAAAAAAAAAAGTATTCTAGGAGACCTTTCTTGTACTCTGTTCCCAGGTAGGTGTGCACTCTCTTCTGTCATCAGGGAAGGCTTAAGAAGCACAGGTCTCATTTCAGCCTCCTGCCTACCATGTGTCATGCCTAGCTGACTGGGACTGTCATGCCCAGCTGACTGGGGAGGAAACCACGCATCAGTATTCACGATAATAACTGAAATCATCAAACTCTTGACATGTGCCAGGCACTGTCCTCAGCTTCTTATGTGGCTCCTCTCAGAACAACCCATAGGATGGGGCCTATGAGCTGGGACTATCATGAATCATACCTCAGAGGAAAGCAGGCTCAACTGGGGTATTAGCCAGCGAGAGCCGCAATAACAGAATACACAGACTGGGTGGCTGCAACAACAGAAATTAATTTTCTCACAGTTCTGGATGGTGGAAATCTAAGATCAAGGTGCAGTCAGGGTTAGTGTCAGGTGGGACCTCTCTTCTTGGCTTGTAGGGACACTTTTTGCCTTGTCCTTTCATGGCTTCTTCTCTGTGCATCCAGAGAAAGATCTCTCGTGTCTCTTCTTATTATAAGGACACCAGTCCTATTGGATTAGAGCTCCACCCTTACAACCTCGTTCAACCTTAATTACCTCCATAAAGACCCTGTCTCCAAATACAGTCACACTTGGGGTTAGGGCTTCAACATATGCGTTTGGGAGGGACACAATTCAGTCCATAACAATAAGCTTAGGTCACTGACATTAATTTGCTCAATCATTCATTCCTCGTGTGAGACACAGAGCTGGGGTTCAAACCCAGCTGTCTCCATATCAAAGTCCTGATCTTAAGCTTGCTGCTGACTGCCTCTTTGGTGGCAGGTGACCTGCCCAAGCCTTAGAGCAGAACCTAGATGCCAAATCTTCCTGCTTCAGGCCCCAGATATCTCCATGGCACTTAAGCTGCACTATTCAGATATTTCATAGCAATTGCTGCTAATATACTGGGCATAAAAAGCTCAGCATCAAAGTCAAGTGACTTGAGAATGGAAACAAACTTGGAAGGTAGAATTTCTCTTCTAACAGGATATGTGTCTTCCCATGGGGGGAGAAAAGGATTCATATAACACAGTAACAGATATAGAAACCACTTAGATAATAATGGCAATCCTTCCAGAGGGTTTCCTGATTCACAAATACTATATGAAGAGAATCAACCATCAGGCAAAGCCAATGTCTATGGACACCACCTTCTACAGGACAAGTTAATTAACTCTCTGTCCCTATCATCTCCCACATCATACATGTAAAGCAAATAGTGCCACCTGCAGATGAGGATAAATTATGGATACCAATAACACCTATTTCTTGGATTTGTTAGATTTGTTATAAATAACCTACAAATAATACCTTTCATAGGGGATCTACTCAATAAATCCTGGCTATTGTAATAATTACAATTTTTTTTTACCACACTCATCATTAATAAGACTGCTTTATAGAACTTCACTTTCTTCTTCCATAAGCTACTGCAACTCTCTTGTTGCTTTTTGAGTCCCTGCTCTGTTTTAAGTACTGAGTTAGACAGTGTTGTGTACAACTCAAAGACAGGGAACAGGTTATAATCTTGTTTGTATCACAGTGATCCCTTATGGTACTTGTCTCTTGGAAATCCACTTATGACCTTCAATAACTGGACCACTGTCCAAACGACATTTCTGAGAGACTGAAATGTTCATTTTCTGTTATATATTCTCTGTATTCAAGCCTACTGACTGTGGCTATGTCATCACAGTTTCGCTTTTGCGAACTTTTCATTCTTCTTGAACCATCATCTCTTTAAGGCTATGGTCTGAATTTTTTCTGATTTTTAAAAATTTGCCTTCTTAATGTCCAGCATTATGTCTGATCTCCCAGGTTCATGTGGAGTGATTGATTTCCCCCAAGGTTCCTTTCCTTTCCCCTTCACAACTGGTTCTTTTTCAACTACTACAGTTCAACTACTCCTTCCTTTCCTGGGCAGACTTCTCAAATAAATGGTCAGCAACTCCTCCTGCACACTCCTTTCACCTCCTGCAGCCTCGTTTCCAATCACACCCTCCACTGAGAGCCCTCTCTGAAGGATCACAAATGGCTTCCACTTCCATTGGACCAAGACAGGAGTTGCTTTTGCTGCATTCTGTGTTCTTGGGGAGATCATGTTGTTTACTGGGCAACTCAATAAACGATCTGATGTTCTTCTTTTCATGGAATGACATTTTCATTGCTCAACAGGTGATCTAAGAATCCATTCTGTCTGTGTCTTGCCTCCATTGAACCAGCTTTTGAGATCTGAATTAGGAAGGCCATGTCTTCCCTACAGTGACCAAGCAGCCTGTAGCTAATCCGTATGATGAGCTCCCCCTGCAGTGACTCAAGACCCAACTTCTGTCCCCAAGGCTGTGAATTTCCATGCAGACATACCTCTTCCCTGACATCCAAGTTCATTTCCTACTCCTTCTATGGTAATGGTCTTTTGAAAGGAACCCTTATCCATATTTGAATCATCTTTTTGATCCAAACGTATTTCATGAGGTCATCTTTGTCAGTGTTGGGACTCAGTGGAACTAAGTGGTTCAGAGAATGGACAAACTTGGGTTTGAGTTTTAACTGCAACTTTTTGTATGACCTTGGGCAAGTCACTTTCTCTGACCCTTCAGTGTCTTCATTTGGAATGTCATGGGAAAAGTAATACATGTAGTCTAGCACTCAGAATTTAACCACACTCTGCAATGGGTGTAAGTAGTCATACGGGGCCATATGACTTAACTCTGTTCCCTGTGGAGGCTTCTCGTGGTCACTGGGCACTGCTTCCATTTCTTTGTCTCCTGCAGAAGCTGTTTGGCTTCTCCACTTTTGTCAAAGTTTTGCCAGCCTCTCCCTCAAATATCAGTTTCAAACTCCCATTTTCACATGAGTGAGCATCCTGCCAAGTAAGTTCCTCCCTCCCACCCTCTGCCAAGAACATATCGTTACTCCATTCTCATCTTTGGTCCAGAAAAACAATCCTGGTTTTAGATACCATCACCTTCTCATACCCTTCTTAATCTTCAAGAAAACCTCAGAACCAAACAAAAAAGTGAACCCATCTGTGTGCAACACCCCCCACCAAACCCCAGCATTTTCCTCCTTCCTTTCCTGGCCAAACTTCTCAAACAAATGGTCAGCAACTTCTCCCGCACACTCCTTTCACCTCCTGCAGCCTCATTTCCAATCACACACTCCACTGAGAGCCCTCTCTGAAGTATCACAAATGGCTTCCACTTCCATTGGACCAAAGTCTAGCCTTGCACCTCCATGGAATCCCATCTCCTGGCCTCTAGCTCTGTTGAGCCTCTCCTCCTTTCTGATGTATTCTCCCAATTTGCAGATGGGAAAATCACGGATTTGGGAATAAGTCTAGGTTAAATGACCACTGCCTCATCCCTCCAGGAAGCCTTTTCTGCCTTCTCCCTGCCCCATCCCACTGTTATAGGTGCTGATAGCCTCTGGGTCTCTCCCACCCTAAGACAAGTTACCCAACCAAGTTGTTTCCTCAGTCTGTAAAGCGAGAAGAATGAAACCCATAGTTGGGAGACTGAAATGCAGTCATATTTGCCCAGCTCCCAGTGCCTGGCCCATAGTAGGTGCTCATTAATTGTTATTTCCCATCTTCTCCCACTTGCTCTATCTTCCCTGTTGCTCTCTTATCTTCTTGCTCTATCTTCTTTAATGGCTCTTGCCCCTCTCTCCCCTGATCTCCTGACCACCTCAGCCCTCTCGCTATACTCACTCCTGTGAAGAACCAAACCCTTTTATGTGAGTAACTCTCAGATGTCCATCACCAGCCACAATTTGGCCTCCAGTCCCTCATGAACTGCTGCCTATAGTATATTTCCAATCCAAGGTCAACTCCGCCTTTGGGTGACCCAGTTTTGAATTCATCTTATTCACCACCAAATCAGATGACCCTTCCTGTTTCTCTTTTTATGCTAACAACTCAACCACATAAGAAGTTATTGAAGGAAATGGGGAGGTTTGTGAACAAGACTAAAGTTGAAGGGGGGACATGAATCAGTTCTTAAATTCATTGTCCTGTAGAAGAGGTAATAGAAAGTTTCTCCAGAAGGAGATTAAACAGAGGCCAGTTTGAACTCAATCTAAAAGAAGCATACGAATGAAAAGAACTGTTTAATGGTAGAATACAAGTTGCCTAGGGACATAATGAGTCAAAGTTTGAGTGGCCACTGATCAGGGAAGCCACAGAATGGCTTAATATGTAGCTTAAGGACTACTCTCACGTAAAATTCAAGAAGCTTTCACAGTTTGACCCTTTTGTGCACTGCAGAGAATAGGACTTCTAGAAGTGTATATTTCAACCTAAAGCATTCTTTTTTTATTTAAATGTACAGTATATTATAGCTTTTTTTTTTTTTTTTTGAGACAGAGTCTTGCTCAGTCGCCCAGTCTGGAGTGCAGTGGCGCGATCTTGGCTCACTGCAAGCTCCGCCTCCCGGGTTCCCACCATTCTCCTGCCTCAGCCTCCCAAGTAGCTGGGACTACAGACGCCCGCCGCCACGCCCGGCTAATTTTTTGCATTTTTAGTAGAGATGGGGTTTCACCGTGTTAGCCAGGATGGTCTCGATCTCCTGACCTCATAATCCACCCGCCTCGGCCTCCCAAAGTGCTGGGATTACAGGCGTGAGCCACCGTGCCCGGCCTATTATAGCTTTTAATAGGACTTATGAATTATCTATGCTTAAGGATGGAATTTGGGGAGACTGCCTGATGCAATTAAGGACAGTTATTTACAGCTATTGGTCTGATCATGCCTAAACCCTTCAGTGGTTTCTCACTATTTGTAAAACATCAGCTACTGTCCTTGTGGTGCCTCAGGCCTGCCCTGTCTGCTCTCCGCCCACTTTGCCAGCTCGCTTTGGTCCCCCCCTACCTCTTGCCCTGGGCTCTCCTCACACTGGCCCTACTCCTTGCAGCTTTGAATATTTTATGCCTTCACCTGGTTCACCCTTGCTCTTCCTTAGCTCACTGCTCAAATATGACTTCCTCAGGGCAATGTTTCCTAATCTCCCAAGGTACATACCTGTTTTAGATGTTCAGAGCACCCTGCACTTCTCATGAATTGACATTTTCACAATCACAGTTCACTGTGGGCTTGAATTAGCTGTTCATATGAGCTCTGTTGGGGCAGGGCTCTTCTCTCCTTGCTCTCTGCCCTTTCCCCAGGACCTAGTGTATTGCTTGATGCATAGTAGGTGCTCAGTAAATGTCTGTTGAGATGATGAATAAGTGAAAGTGAGAGTACAAAATTCACGGAGTAGAAATTGGATATGGCCACTTTCAACTCCAGGATTCTCCACGTCAGTGATTCTCACTTTAGGGACAGAAATGTAGACTTCATCATTATCCATCATTTCCTTTGCCTTCGTCCTTTATACAATCAAATCCCAAATCCTGTTGACTATTATTGGGAAATATATCTTGGATGGCTTCTGTATCCTGTTGCCTCGGATAGGAGCTTCCTGTTTCTGCTCTTGCCTTCTCCGGCCTGCCTTAAGGACCACTCCCTATTTATCTAAAGCAGTGGTTCTCAAAACCAGCTGGGCTGAGAATCACCCCCATGGAGCCTACTGAAAATACACCCACAAAGATTTGATCAGTGGGTCAGAGGTTTAGGAATCTGCTTTTTTTTTTTCTTTTTTTGCAAATCCCCCAGGTGATTCTGATGTTCACACAAGGGTGATAATTACTGTTTTCATGCACTGCTTTTATCTTGACCCTTGACCTTGCTCAAACACCTGCTTCTAGTTCTGTCTTTCACACTTTTCAAATGAATGGGACCCTAGGGTCTGGGTCTGTTACCCAAAGCAACCTCTGAAAGCATGAAATGTCTCATTTTATCTTTAAAAAGCCATGCAAATTTTTTATTAGCATCCATAATATATCTGACCCCTTCTGTCACCCTCTCAAAATATCTTTTTACAAAATGGACCTTCAGAGATGCATTGTGTTTATCTTGGCTTCTCCTTCCCCTCCCCTCTCCTGCCCTCCACCATGGACTCCCAGGTGATATGAACTCCAGCCTCCAATAAATATCCCAGCACAGAGTGCCAGAATGGAAATGGTTCTGGACGTGGAAGCAGAACACCCACATCCAAGCCCTGGCTCAGCCGCTCACTTCCATGTTATAAGAAAATACATTTTTATAAAGTTTTTAACTTTTAGAAGCACTTTGACATTCAACAGTTATCTTCATTTCAGCTTAGCTTCAGGGACATTGCACATCATACACAGAGTGCTTTGTGCAGAGGCTGGGCAACCCCTGCCCATGTGATCATACACGCTGTCACTTAGCAGCTGTTCACAGTGTGGTGGGGGGCGGGGTTGCTATGGGCAAGAAGGAACCTGTGTAATGGGGGACTCATCAGACAGAGAGTTGACCCACTAAAGTCCATTTTTCTGGAAACCCTTCCAGTCCTGAGTTTCTCTTCTGTGGCATCTCTTGACCCTGGTGATGGCCCTGTGAAGTAGACAGCAGAGACATTCTCCCCATTGGACAGATGCAATAACTAAGGTTCAAACAGATGACTCTGCTCTTCCCCCTTCCTGAAAGATGCAGCTTAGTGTCATCTTCCTGCCACATCCATCTCTAGATCTCCCCTGACTTTGGGTTACCACCACCCACCTCAGACTGGGCTTTTAGAAGTTTTCACCACACTTGTTGAAATATCTGTTTTATGTGTGTATGAGTTCTGAGGACTAGGACTATCTTCTGTGTCATATTCCCAGTGTCTAACACACAGCAAATGCTTAATAGTTACAGTCAAGTGTATTTATTGCTGAAAGTCCACCATGACTCAATAGATACTGTCATATTCCCATTTTATACATGAAGAAACCAAGGCTTTGAATGGTCTATTTATTTATGCAACCCAACTCACCTCCATACGTGGGTTCTTTACCATTGCTCTCCATTGCTTCTCCATGAATGTTGGAGGGTTATACCCAGGTTCGCTATACGAGGGACTTGCTAGGTAAGATGGGCTAACTAGGTAAAGATTTCTAAGTGGGGACAAGGAGGGTGCCAAGAAGACGAGGAGGAAAAGGGGGTCTGAGTAATTCTAGGGAACATCCTCTATCGATGAAGGGGTATAGCCAGGCAGCCTGCATGAGGTTTTATTTCTTACCCTTCACATTCTTCCCACTGTGGCCCTTGGAGTTCTAGTATTCAGCATTCATGAAGCTCTCATTCTCCTGGAATTAACAAAGAGGCTGACCCAGGAGGGCCTAGCCGGGGTCTATCCTCCATCTAAATTCCATTTGGGGAATCCCAGCCTTGCCCCAAGTAGGGAGTGGAGGTGCAGAGCTGGTCTGGCGTGATTCTCCTCCCTGGCACAGCTGTCAGGCTGTGGCGGAGGCAGAATGTGGCACCACATTGCAGTCATACCAGTTCTAGGGAATTGACCGACAGCACTCCTCACAGGAGGCAAACTTGGGGGCTTTTTATAGCCTTCTAAGAACCTAGAGGAAAACTGATCTCCTGAGAGAGAGAAATGGAACACGTGCCTTTTCCAGGCACCATTCCCTCAACTATGTAGTCACCAGATGCCTGCAGTTCAACTTAGGGCAAGAGTCACAGCTAAGTGAGTAGCATAGTGTGGTGGAAGCAATTCGCTGCTGGGAGGTAAGGATCCTAACCCAGTTCCTTTAATTCCCCCTTGGGCTTCAGTTCCTTCACCATTAAGGTTGAAGCATTATAGTGCAGGGACCAGCAGACCTCATCCCAAGGGCAAAATCTGGCCTGCCACCTGTCTTTGTAAAGAACATTTTCTTGGAACACAGCCACACCAGTTCATTATATATTGTCTATGGCTACTTTCTCACTATAAGGACAGAGCTAGGTAGTTGAAACAGAGGCCAAAAAAGCCTAAAATATGTAGTATCTTGTCCCTTACAGAAAAAGTTGGCCGACACCTGGATTAGGCTGTAGAGAGATTGGGAGTGTCTCCCTAGAGCATTGTGGTGAGAAGGATTCTGAGGGTGTGTCCAAACCAAGGAATGAAGCACTGTCCTTAAACCATACGAGAGTGTGTATTCAAGAGTAGTGTTGGGAGGACCCCAGAATGCCATTTACCAGTGTTTTTCAAGCTACTTTTGGCCTCAGAAACCTTTTGCAAACAAAATCTGAAGCAACAGAGCTGCTATGGGTGAAGTGGGAATGAGAAGACTGAGCACAGCCCATTCCATCCCTCTTACTCCCAGGGCAGTACCTAAGGAAGCTATGCAGATCCCATAGGCTTCAGCAGAAGAGCATTAGGAAACCACTTATCTAATCCTATCTCATTCATTCTCCAACTGGGGAAACAGATACAAGGAGTAGTGGCTTGCCTACAGTCACCTGACGGGTTCCCATTTGGCTTTCCACATGTCACTAATGTGGTTACCAGGTATCAGCAGAACACAGACATATTTCTGCTGGGAAGAAAGCCTGTCCATTGGCTTTGCAGGGCCTCAGGGCTGCCATGGGTGCACGGTGACCAGGGAGTGCCCTTGCTGACCTGGAGCCCACCTGGTTCAGGGGTGGGACTTGGCCGGGACACATTGTTGATATCTACCCACGTTTCACCGTGGCCTAGTCAAAGTTTTAGAGAATTTTTTTTTTCTGACAGCACCAAAGCCAAAAGAAGAAAATAAAAATTAAATTAAACCATATATATTTTTATTTCATTGATACAAAGATATATTTTTTTTAAACTCAGAATATACCTTACAATTGACTTCTTCATGTATTTGTTTTGTTCCCTTTTTTTTCAAAAAGCTGTTGTTCAATATGAAAATATCTTCAAATCAGTGGTATCTTAGAATGGAGAAATTATGATAATTTATACTAAGACTTTCTTTTGAAGAGGGAACCAGATTTATTCATTTGTAGAATAAATATTTACTCTTCCTGCCCATTCTTGTTGGAGGGTTTGCTGAAAGCAGATCCTGCTGATGCAAAACCAAGGGGGATTTTTTTTAGCTCCACTTGGCCCAAAAAGAAAACTGATCTCCTGGAAGTGTGCCAGGAAGCCAGAGAGCCTGATGGCTTTTCGTCACTTCCAGCCAGCAACCAGGTGCAGCTCTCAGAGGTTCCAGAGAGGAAGCCCAGGTTTCTCTCCCAGTGTGGCAGAGAAAGTGAAACTTGGTCACCGATGCCTGGAACATGAGGTCATATCTAGTCAGTGTCCATCAGAGAGAATATATAAAGGACCAGAAGTTTCAAGGGACACTTCCTAGCCAGGAGTACTGCAGAGATGGCATTCCAGGTGGAGAAAATCATAGAAACAAGAGCCCAGAAGCGTACTCAGAAAGCAAAGCGGGGCAGCCTGCCAAGAGCCCAGAAGAGCAGGTGGAGGTGAAAAGGGGCCTCCATGTCCTTCCAAAGAGTAGGGCTGTATTCTCCCAGTCGCTAACTGGGTGTGTCCCTGTCCTTAGAGGTTGTGTGACTTGCAATCTGTAACTAATAATAGAGACAGGAGAGTACGAGAACTGAGGTCTCTGGCCATGGTATCAAGTTGCCTAGGGTTTGAATCCTGGCTCTACTCCTTTCGTTTAACCCCCTGAGTTTGTCTCTTCAACTAAAAATGGAGATAGCAGTCTCCTATCTACAATGAGGGATCATTGGATTCATATAGTAAAAGCACTCAGCACATAAGAAGCAGTCAACTTTTTGAAAAAAGAAAGCAAATGCCTAAAACTCAGGTTTAGAAATGACTGCCTTTCTTAATAAATTAGAAAGTTATCCAAGTTATCTGACACTTTCACTCTCGCTCCTTGCCTGCCCATCCTGCAAAGGGATGGTGTTACAGAGACATTGGGGATAAGCCACAGGGAGTGCATGGAGCACATGAGGATCTTTCATCATCTGTGTCACAAAGGAAAACTGGTGTCCTGGGCCCTGGGGAGCAGTGGATGAGTTATGAGCAGGAAGAGATTATGATGTGTTGCAATTTGGGGAAATTATTAAAGCCAGCAGTGAGCTCACATTAGAATGGAAAGGGAGAGATTGGAAAGAGGTGGCCAGTTAGGAGATACAGCAGATATCTCAAGTGAGCAGCAGACTATAAGACCAACTCACCTTGATGTTTAAAAGCAGAAATACATAAAACTTTAAACTCTTCCACTTTGAGTTAGGTTAATTATACATGATTGTTAGTTTAATGCAGAAGCAGAGAGATATTTGGGGCATTTCAAAACTCAAAACATCCATTTCCATGACTTTTGATCAATGTTTTCTTGGATCCTCAACCCCAATGATGGAGGCAGGAATCACCCCAGGGTCTCCTAGAGCCTATTCAGGGGTGGATGCCTGTGGGGAAGGTTCATGGGGGGCTGGCCCAGAACCAAATCCAGGTTTAACACTGAATAGTTTCTGCAGGTGAGAGGGAAGCAAAGGAGGGAAGACTTCCTACCTGGGCAGACAGTCAGAGTGGCCATCTGAGCTCAACTTTCAGCCTCCCACCTAGAATATCTAGTCTAGGCCCTGGTCTGGTTGATTTCCTTTCATCACTGACAACCGCAGCAACATTAGTAATCATAATGAACCCTTACAAGCATGATTCATATGTACCTGGCTTGATGCATACAGTCTTCATACATTGTCTCCCTTTCTTCTTGCCACAACCCTTTGAGGTAAGCACTCTTATTATCCCTGTCTTACATTGAGAAAACAGGCTTGGTGAAATGATGAAACCTGCCTGGGTGAGGGAAGCCAAATCCCAGGTTTGATGTTGGGCACGTCTCACCTGGGTTCACAATGCCACAGCTACCCACTGTACTGATTCCTTCCCTAGCCTTCCTGATGGGGGACTATCCCAGCTGGGCTCTATCCCTCTTGAAAGGGATACCTATCTGCCTCTCTTAGTTCAGATTGCTGGAAAGTTATTCTATATAGTAAACCTAATATTGTGGTCTTGGAACTGTCACTCCTGGTCCATTTCTGCTCCCCCAAAGCCCCAGTTCCCCAGGGAGCACATCTGCTCCACCCCTTCTCTTCTCCCACTCCCCAAGAGCCCTTCTGTTCTTGGAGACATCTGTCAAAGGCAGAATTCATGAGGCCTCCCTAGTCTGTGGTCCTTCCTGTGAATTCCAGGTTGTCGCTTAGCCCCTCCTTAGTGCACCTGCTCTGTACCCATTACTATGCTGAACACTGGGCAGATACGAAGTCAGGCATCATCTCAGTCCTCACAGTTTAGTGGAGAAGGACATCAAACAAGTCATCTACTCTGGCGCATACAACAGGGGAACCTCCCCTGTCCAGGAAGGCTGGATCAGCCTCCTGGAGGAAGTGGCTTCTAAACCAGGAGGTAGCAGTTGGAGAACAGGTTATGCAGAGGAAATACCACAAACAAACCGCACCAGGGTAGGGTCTCAGATATTGAAAATAGGTCAGAAATAGTAAAAAATAATTTTTAAACTCTATTGAATAGAACAGAGCCAACCACATACTCCTATTAGTGTAGCCTGTGGCATCTGTTGATGATTTTCTGATTTCTTGATCACACTGAGGTTTCTGCAAGCCAATTGTCCACCTAATCCTTTGCCTTTCTGACTGAGGTGCTATTCAGTCTCTTCTGAATTCCAGATGAGTTATGTTGTTTGATTGGAAGTGGGAGGTAAGAGGATGGCACATTTATATTAATCACAATTTACCAATTTACAAAACTTCAGTATACAGGGTGCTCCTGCTTCTCCCCAGCATCACCAGCCTTGAGTCTCACAAAAGGTCTGTAGAGGTAGGCAAGGCAGTTATGATCACCCCACTTTGATGTTGAGGAAATTGAGGCTCAGAGACACACAGCGACTTGCCCAAGGTCACACAACCAGTAAGTGTGGAGCTGGGGCTTGAGCCCTGAGATGCTGGCTCCAGTGCCTGTGTTTTCTCCAGAGCACCAAAACACAGTGTCCTGTGGGATGTGGAAAGTTTCCAACCCTGGCTCCTGTGGCCTCTGGCAAGTTTAACCTTGCTAGGCCTCAGTTTCCTGTCAGTAAAACTGGGATGAGAGTTCCCACCATATAGGGTTGTTGCAAAGAGCAAATGAGGTAACAGGCACTGAGTGTTAGGCACAGAGAATATTCCCACAATGGCATGTAATAGTCAAAATGAATGAACACGATAACAAGCAGCAATATGGATAAATCTTAGCAGCATAATAGTAAAGAAAAAAGTCACAAAAGGTTACCTATAGCACTATATTCTTTTTTTTTTTTTTTTTTTTTGTATTTTTAGTAGAGATGGGGTTTCACCGTGTTAGCCAGGATGGTCTCGATCTCCTGACCTCGTGGTCCGCCCATCTCGGCCTCCCAAAGTGCTGGGATTACAGGCTTGAGCCACCGCGCCCGGCCTAGCACTATATTCTTTTAATAAATTTTTAAACTAAAAATTTAAAATAATATTTTCAGGAGTACATCTGGTTGTACTAAAACTATATACAGGGGAAAGCAAGGACATGGTGAATGCAGCATTCAGGATGATAGATTGGGCAGGGGAGGCAGGAGGGCGGGATCATAAAGTTAGGTGTAAGATATTGTCAAGATCCTAGCTTTTGCTTTGAATGGTAGGTTCGTGTGTGCTTACTCCATTATCAAAAATAACTACATAAATAAATAACTAAAAATGTGGCATGCATGGGCCAATAATGAGAATATCTTATGAAGCAAGGATTCGGATTAATTTTTGTCCACCTGAGGTTTTATTTTTATTTTTTAAATTAATTAATTTATTTATTTGAGATGGAATCTCACTCTGTCGCCCAGGCTGGAGTGCAGGGGTGCAATCTTGGCTCACTGCAGCCTCTGCCTTCTGGGTTCAAGCAACTCTCTGCCTCCGCCTCCCAAGTAGCTGGAACTACAGGCATGTGGGGTTGTTTGTTTGTTTGTTTGGTATTTTTAGTACATGTTAGCTAGGCTGGTCTCAATCGCCTGACCTCAAGTGATCCGCCAACCTCAGCCTCCCAAAGTGCTGGGATTACAGGTGTGAGCCACCTCACCTGGCCATGAGGTTGTATTTTTAAAAGAAGTAAAAGTGCAAGGCACAGTACCCATCATATAGGAAGTGTTCAATACATGTTGGCTGTTATTATTATATAGGTTTATTATTATTGATTACATAACCCACATACCCCTAGTCAGAGGCTTTTCTGTCAGCCCAGAGAGATTGGTGAGATGGGTCCCCAAACTCAGACGTCTCAAAAGCAGAAATCCCCAGTCCCACTAGGCCTCAGGCCAGATATCCGATCTGGTGAATGAACAGCAATTGGGGAATGGTCAGAGGAGCTTACTACTGGCTCCAGCAAGGTCTGTAGGTAGGAGACGCCTATGAGAGGAAGGCCAGAAGGTACGCTAGTGCTGCGATTGAAAGCTTAGGCTCTGGAGTGAGATCTAGGTTTGAATCTTGGCCTGCCAGCTGCGTGCCTTTAGACAAATGACTGTGCCTCACTGAGCCTCCCTTGGCTCATGTGTAAACAGGCAAAAACAGAACCTACCTCACAGGGTAATTATGAGGAGTGAGGTAATCCATGCAAAATGCTTAGCACAACATCTGGAACATCACTTTAGCGCTTGAAAATACTACCTACTTTTACCATCAGGCATCCCAGATTACTCCCTGGGACTACGCTGCTTCCCCACGCCATTGGTGGAGGAGACGGTGCAGGACGCTGGATGCGGAAACAGCTGCCATCTTGTGTGAGGAGTGCGCGTGTGTGTCACAGTTTTCCACTTCCTCCTGGACCCATTTCCTTTGTGAGCTCAACAGGGAGGAATCCGCAGACAAAGGAACAATTCTGGGAGAGCCCAGTCCCACAGCCAAAAGCTGTTTCCTCAGAAGCGGGTGGCCTTCCCCCACTCCCTCCTGTGTGGTCTGGAAGTGGCTTGGGGAGAAGAAGCTATGGCTCCCGTGGAGGCCCAGAGCTGAGCTGAGAAACAGAGTGCCCCAAGTGACGGCCCTCCTGGTGGAGGACGGGAACCTGGGCAGAGCTGATGGGAGGAAGGCCACTGAGGATGCGGGGCTTCCCTGAGCCTGTCATCCTAGCCTGACTCCTGGGAAGAGTGGCTCCCAGAAACTCCCCATGACCACCCTGTCTTCCTGAAATAACTGTGCATCGAAGAATGGTGCTCTACCATCTCTAACAATAATCCCTACGATTTATCAGCCTTTTCCCAGTCATTCCTCATTTCCCCCTCACACAAACCTGTGCATGGGCTTTCTAAGCCCCTTCTTACAGACAAGGAAAATGATTCTCAGGGGGTTAAATAACTCACCCGAAATTACATACTGGCAAATGGGAGGAGTTAGAGCCCAAACTGAGTCCTCCAAGTCCCAAATTCTTCCCACTGTTTTTTGCCTTCTCTCTTCTTCATGAATGTTTCTGTGTTTCTATCCTGTGGCGTCAAATTTGTACTATTCTCTTCAGCATAAGAGGATATTCAGTTTCCTGCAATCGCTGTAATTAACACACACAAAAGTCTTCCAAGGTGACCTCACTACCCCTGCCCTCCCTCACACAGGGGCTATATTTAACTCTTGGAAAGCACTAAGACTGAGGCATTGGCTTTGCAGCTGGGTTTTTTTTTTTTTTCTGTCCCTTTGTCATTCTTTTCCAGCCTGCATGTACAGTGGGCTTCCCTATCCAAGCTGGGACAACAGGAAGTGTTTGTCTTAGTGATAAACAATGAGAGTCCAACCAACGCCATCTCCTTCTACATTCTGCCCACTGTTTGGCCTTCACTTGGACTCAGAGAAGTGCTTGTAAATTCAGAGGAAGGAAGGGAGATGTCCTGATGGCCCCAGCTGGGTAGATTTGCAACAACTTGGAAGAGTCTGTGGGCAGGGGAAGGACAGATTTCTCAACCCAGGAAGTGAAGGGCAGTTCTGCCAGCCTCACCTGAGGAGCTGGTGACCTCTCTGCAGAGTAAACCCAGATCTGGACACAGACAGAAGAAGCATCCTGAAGGAAAACTGGGGGAGGCATAACAACTAGATCCTCCAGTATTCTTGATCTAGCATCCTCAGTTTCCACATGTGTAAATGGGGCTAATCCACCTTATTGTAAGACTTAATTTATGGGCCAGGCACAGTGGCTCATGCCTGTAATCCCAGCACTTCGGGAGGCCAAGGCAGGCAGATCACGAGGTCAGGAGATTGAGACGATCCTGGCTAACATGATGAAACCCTGTCTCTACTAAAAATACAAAAACTTATCCAGGCGTGGTGGCACGCACCTGTAGTCCCAGCTACTTGGGAAGCTGAGGCAGGAGAATTGCTTGAACCCAGGAAGCGGAGGTTGCAGTGAGCCGAGATCAGGCCACTACACTCCAGCCTGGGCAACAGAGCCTCCGTCTCAAAAAAAATAAATAAATAAACTTAATATATGTAAATAATACATGTAAATCACTTAAAGCAGAATATGTCTTATAGTAGTAATGGAAGAGTAATGCAGATAGCTAACATTTACTGAGAGCTTACTATGTGCCAGACTCTGTTCCAGGCACATCACATGTGTCGGGGCCTGTTCCCACTGGTGAGGTAGATATGCTCACGTTACTGACGGTGTACATGAGGCACAGGTCGTTAACGTGAGTGCCCCAGAGGTACACAGTTTGGAAATTGGGGAACAGGAATTAAACTCAGGTGGTTTAGGTTGCTCAATGTCTGTTATCATTATTTCTCAATATATATGTTAGAATTAAAATCCACCAACTACAAAATGTGCATCACTAAATAAATTGGCAACTGTATTCATGTGAGGGATACAAGTTCAACAAAATAGAGCATTTGGGAGCCTAGCCAAGTGAAAAATTGGGCTTCTACTTCCTTTTAAGTACTGGGGGTACTTTTTGTTGCTTGATTTTTTTTTTTTCCAAACATCTCTTTACCATACTGAGCCACTATAAGGCCAGACATGGTTTTAAAATCACACTAACTAGCTGTTAGACTTTATCAACTCTTAAAAGAAAATAAAGTTTGCTCCAAGAATTTATTGTTCCATATATACTTAAACATTTGCCCTGTGTTTGGTGCTAGCCAAAGCTGGCAATCTTCCTGTACTCAAGGAGCTCAGGCTTAAGTTGGGGAAAGTGACCATCATCAAAAAAATACGTAAGTAAATATAAAATCTTACCATGTGAAGTGCCACAGGGAGAGATACTTGATGCTACCATGGCATAAAACGGGAGGAGTAGGTGCAATGAAGAGGACAAGGAAGGTATACCTGAGGAAGTCAGGATTGAGTGGAGAGCTAAAGAGGATGTTACTGGCTGACAGGGGAAGGGAGTTCTGATAGGCAAAAAGAATAGCTCATCAAAATCCCTGAGTCAAGAGGCTGAGGAACAGAGTGTGAGGACAGCCTGGAAGGAGGTGTCCCTAGAAAAGCCTGCAGGGGCCATGCCCTGTGCCTCACGCCTGTAACCCCAACACTTTGGGAAGCTGAGGCGGGCAGATCACAAGGTCAAGAGATCGAGACCATCCTGGCCAACATGGTGAAACCCCATCTCTACTAAAAATACAAAAATTAGTTGGGCATGGTGGCCCACACCTGTAGTCCCAGCTACTCAGGAGGCTGAGGCAGGAGAATCACTTGAACCCGGGAGGCGGAGATTGCAGTGAGCCGAGATCGCGCCACTACACTCCAGCCTGCTGACAGAGCAAGACTCCATCTCAAAAAAAAAAAAAAGAAAGAAAGAAAAGAAAAGCCTGCAGGATTTGAAAGTCACAGGAAAGGCTGCTCTTCCTTTCCTTCGCCCTACCCAAGCACTGAGCTCACATCTGATCAGCACACTGCTTTTCTTTCCAGGGTGACTTGCCTCCCCACTGGTACAGTGGGTCATACCCCACTAATATGCTGGTTTGTTAAAACACAGTATGCAGAAAGTTCTCTCTAAAATAATGATCAGAAATGTTCAAAGTAATGCACTGGTTCTTGCTCCAGAACAGGAGCCTTTATGAGATGGAAATTGGGTCATTTTCCTTTACATAAGAAAGGAAATTTGAGCAAATCAAAAGAAAAATTGTAGGCCCTTCATAAAACCACAGTCTCACAGTGGTCTTTTTCCATTTTTAAATGGTGCTAGTTGCATTTACTCTGACTTTGAAAACAAAGAAGGATAAGTTATCTTCGTGATCTCTGTAAAGAGGCTGGTCAAATAGTGAGGTGGGGAAAAAAGAAGTTGTATATTTTCCTACTGCTTTGCATTTAATGAATTTGTAATTTGCAAGCTGTTTCCAAGCATTTTTGTACATTCCAGAGTCTGAAAGGTACACAGGAATGAGATCACGAGTCCAAGTGCCAGCACTGGGCCCAGTTTGATAGGAGCCAATGCAGGGTGTATTATTCTTGTGGCTTGCTGAAATTTAATTACTTGTCTTTTGTTATGAACTCATTATCTTTGCAATCTCTAAATAAATCTGACCTTCTGTGCGCTAGTGTCCTTACTGGCTGCGATAAATACCTCTTGCTTAAAGGTTTCACTCAGGCTGCATCAGGGATGTGAACCAGGTAGCAAGTGGTAGTACTTTTTATTGGTAGCTTAATTTCTGCTATCTAACATCTTATTTTGATTTCAGTCATGTGAGGAGAAGATAGAAAAATAATCTTACTCTTAGTTGGGTACTCACCAGGAACAATAAGCACTTAGCAGTCTAATCTTAGATATATTTTAAATAGGTTTCTAAATTTATTTGAAAAACTTTTTTGCAATCCACAGAATAATTACCCCTCATCTTGGGTTTCTGAGCCTCTCTGTCTCACTTAAAAGATTGAAAACCTATAAACAATGATTAGTCCATTTCTTCCTGTTGTATCTTTTTCTCATCATTGGAATTCACTGTACCTCCCTAAGACTCAACGAAACCAAGCAAGATAGATGGAATTTATTCGTGGTTCTAAATAAACTGGAGATATAAAGACAGTTCTGTTATGATGCCCAAGTCTGCCAAGAGCAAAGACACGAGAGGGGGACAGCTTGGGAACTGGGAATGAAATTTTTCCTGACTGGGGACAGCAGGGACCCAGGATTCCTGGGTTGTGTTATTACCCTCTGTCTAGAAGATATTGTCCCCTCATCTTGCATGGAGGGGGTCCTTAGAATGTGAGCACCCAGAGGGAAAGGACTCCACCAGCTCCTTTTGCCACAGCCTTCCCAAGCTCAGTGTCAGGGCCAGAACCATGAATAGTTCACAGGATGAGGCTTTCAGAGTCCCACCACGCCCTCTTGTCGCCATACCTTCCTCCTTTGTGCCTACCACTGCACCTGAAACTCCACAGGATTGTTACAGATGAATGAAGACAGCAGACATCGAGTGCCTAAGCACCAGACACATCAGTTCATTTCATCTTCACCATGACCTTGGAAAGCAGCTACTGTGATCACCCCCACTGTTCGCAGGTGAAGAATCAGAAGCTTAGGAAAGTTTAGAAATTTCCCCCGGAGGCCCACAGCTAGAAAATGACAGAGCTGGGAGGGGAGCCCAAATTGTCCAAGCCTGTGCTTTTAGCCACTCTTCCGTGACTTATCTTAAGCATCAAGCTTTGTGTTAGTATTGTGTGAACTTAACACAAAATGCTTTTTCCTGCAACTGGTTGTGTGACCATAACTAAGTTAAATAACCTCTTGGACACTCACTTGCTACATGTGTAATATAAAAGGATTAGACTAGGCCATCAAAATATTGGATTCATTGAGTAAATGTTCACTGGGCATCTACTGTGTGCTGATTGAGACACAGACCCTGTCCTCGTGGAGCTTGTTACAACTATAGAAAATCTATTCCTAATGCTGTCTGATCAATACTTTGGAGTCTGCATAGTTCTGGAGAGTATTAGAAAATAACAACAATGACAAAACAATATGCAGTATGGCTAGCATTTAGTGAATGTTTATTCAAAGCATGGTGCCATGCAAAGTGCTTCACAAGCATTACTCACCTAGTTTTCCAACCCTATGTGGTTGGGATCCTATTATTCTCATTTTGCCTATGACAAAACCAGGGCTCAACATTTCTAATGTGCCCATCAATGCACAGCTCAGAAGTGGCAGTGCAAGAATCCCAGTATACATGGGTCCAACCCCAAAGCCCTAGCCACTGCACTATTCTAAGCAAGACTCCATAATCCAGCTATTTATAATCTTCAGAGGCTCCTGTTCCCACCTTGACTCTCAGTTATTTCAGAAGAGGATAACTAATGATAATTTTTTAAGGAATAGGAGAGGTTTTCCCACATTCCTTATGTTCATAGATGTCCTCTGTAGCATATTTGTTCTGGTGGAGTATTTTGCAGAGGTTGAACCTTGGACTGCCCACATCAGAATCACTTGGAGTACTTGTGAAAATTCAAGTTCCTGGATCCAGGGACAGACCTACCAAATTAGACTTTCTGGATGGGAGGTCTGGGAATGAGCATTTTCAACAATCCTGCTGCAGGAGTCTTTTCTTACTAAAAATTGAGGTTACTGTCCCGGTGGTATATATGAGCCCTAGCAGAATCACTTGTCATATGCCTTATACCCATGTGACCTCTCCGATTTAAATTCTCTGATGTTTTAAATATCTGTGGTTTGAATTCTCTAGCATTATAGATGGAGCTGTCATCAAACCTCTGTATTCACTGTGATTGGAAGCTAGCTTCTTGCGGTGAGCTCTGTATTGTTCTGGAAGAGCCCAGCACTGGCTGAAAAGTTTCTTACATCCATGATGTATATCAGGTTTTCTCTGGGATGAGATCCCTGCTGTTTTTTTTCTTTTCTTTTTTTTTTTTTTTTGAGACAGAGTCTCGCTCTGTCGCCCAGGCTGGAGTGCAGTGGCCGGATCTCAGCTCACTGCAAGCTCCACCTCCCGGGTTCCCGCTATTCTCCTGCCTCAGCCTCCCGAGTAGCTGGGACTACAGGCGCCCGTCACCACGCCCGGCTAGTTTTTTGTATTTTTTTTTAGTAGAGACGGGGTTTCACCGTGTTAGCCAGGATGGTCTCGAACTCCTGACCTCGTGATCCGCCCGTCTCGGCCTCCCAAAGTGCTGGGATTACAGGCTTGAGCCACCGCGCTCAGCTGAGATCCCTGCTGTTAATTCAGGTATTTGCTTTCAGTGGTGTATTATTTTTTTTTTTCTATGAGATCGTCACAGTTAAAGCTCTGAAGTTCAAACAGGCCCAGTGGGGAGAGGGCCTTCACGCGGGAATTTCAGCCTCCCGGTGAGGGTTTCCACCCACAGGTGAAGGTATCCCCAGATCAGGAGCCCCGTGAAGTCATGGCCCAGAGCCCTCCATTGGAGGGCTGTGAGAGGAAGCCCAGTATTCACATCTGCCTACCTCCCCCCAGCCCCAGCCTGGCCTCCTGGCCTCTGCTGCACTGAGCTGGGCTGAAGTCTTCTGATGGAGCGTTCAGGTGTGGGGCCAGACAGGCCAGGGTTCAAGGCCTGGCTTTACTGCTTGCTGGCTGAGTAACTTCACTTCTCTGAGCCTCCATTTCCTCCTTTGTAGGGCATTGAAAGATTAAATGAGATAATGTGCATTAACTGTCCAGCACAGGGTAACTGCTCAGCTCCAGGGAAAGACTCTTGCAGGTTCAGTGCAAGTTGTGCTTTGCCGCATGGTTCCCCTCCCTCTGCCTCTGCTGCCTGCCAGATCCGTTCAGGTCACAGAAACCCCGCCAGGACTGGCAGCCCCTCATTCTCCATCTGCTTCTCTCAGATGCACTCAGTTCCTTTCTTCTCCTTTGGTCTGTTTGAACTTTGGTGATCAAATCTCAGTTAAAGGAAGAGCACTTAGATGTCAAGGTCCCATGTTAAGAATCCCATCAAAGACCAGGAAGTAAACAAAAAAGGTATTACAAAGCTTGGGTGCTAAAGCTCGGGTTTTTAAATGCAGAGCACTCATGCAGAACCTAACTGTTCTTACTTTAGAAATGACTGTAACAAACCTTAAATTAGAAGCGGTAGAGCATTTAGAAGCCAGAAAGCTGCCACACATAGGCATTTACTGATAGCAACAAGAAATTGTTGGAACCTCACAGCAAAAAGAAAGACAAAAGGAAAGAAAGAAACAAAAGAAGGGAGAGAGGGGAAAATAAAAGGAAAAAAGAGAGAGGGGGAGAGTGGAGAGAAAGAGAGAGGAAAGGAGACAAGGGGGGAAGGAGGGAGGGAGGGAGGAACAGATTTAAAAATCCTAAAACGTTTAGCAATCATTAGTCATTCACTGGGGGGCAGCAGTTTTTAAAGTGTAGCTAGGGATGAGGGGGTTGCCTGGGGGCAGTCCCCAAGATGTTTTCAGGGGGTTTGTAAGGTCCAAACAAATTCTATATAGTACTAAGACATTATATACCTTTTCACTCCCATTCTCTACAAGCTTACAGTGGAGCTTTTCAGGCACAACCTGTGATGAAGGGGTAACTTTGAAAGCTAGTGGGATAAGTATCTCTGTGTTCTTGTGTTTTAAAGATTTTTCGGTTTTAATGTTAATACAATAAATATTGATAGATACAACCCACATAAAATAAAAGCAATTTGCGGTCCTCAACAATTTTTTTAAGACAGGGTTTTGCTCTGTTACCTAGGCTGGAGTCCAGTGGCACAGTCACAACTCACTGCAACCTCCACCTCCCAGGATAAAGCAATCCTCCCACCCCAGCCTCCTGAGTAGCTGGGACTACAGACACGCACCACCACTGCCAGCTAATTTTTTGTATACTTTTGTAGATGGGATTTCACCTTGTTGCCCAGTCTAGTCTCAAATTCCTGAGCTCAAGTGATTCGCCCACCTCGTCCTCCCAAAATGCTGAGATTATAGGTGTGAGCCCACATGCCTGGCCCAATAATTTTTAAAAGTGTAAAAGGACCCCGATACCAAAAAGTTTCAGAATGACTGGTATAGGGATAAACAGCCCAGTGCACCCCTGAGCCATAACATCCTGTGGGAGAGCAGAGAAGAATCATGTACTTTTGAATGTGAGTCATGGCTGCAGGCCACAGGAGGGCTCCCAGGCCACCTGCGGCTGCCTTCTTGCATCTTCCATGGCCTCCCTTGTGAGTAATTTCCTAAGAGAAAATTCGCATGTGTGCATGTTTGAGAGCGAGAGAGAATGCGCATTGGGACAATTGGAACAATCTCTTATTCATTTTTTCTAAGCCCCGCCCAGGAGCCAGGCTGACACATAATTAGTACTCAGTAAATGTTTTGGAATTGAGTTAATCAACATTTAGTGTATTAGTCTGTTCTCACGCTGCTAATAAAGACATACCCGAGACTGGGCAATTTATAAAGGAAAGAGGCTTAATTGATTGACTCGCAATTCATCATGGCTGGGGAGGCCTCAGAAAACTTACAATCATGGCAGAAGGGGAAGCAAACACATCCTTCTTCACATGGTGGCAACAAGGAGAGGTGCCAAGAAAAAAGGGGGAAAGCCCCATATAAAACCATCAGGTCTCATGAGAACTCACTCACTGTCACAAGAACAGCAGCACAGGGGTAACCCCCCGCCCCTCCCGCCATGATTCAATTAACTCCCACTGGGTCCCTCCCATGATACTTGGGGATTCTGGGAGCTGCAATTCAAGGTGAGATTTGGGTGGGGACACAGCCAAGCCGTATCAGTGTGTCTGTTGAGGGTGCCAGAGAGGTTTGTTATTCCATTTGAAAAGATTTATTTGAAAACAGCTAAAATTTGGCTAAAATGATTTTAAATGATTACCTGCTTTAAAGAGGGAAACATGTCCATCCAGAACCCATGTTTATGTGATATGGTGGGGGCTCAGGCCCTGGAGGCAGCAGGATCTTCAGGCACCTTTCACCCCCCAGAACTGTGCCACTCTGATCCCTAGGGAATCACACAGACTTGAAATCAGTCTGGCTCTACCTCTCAAGCTGTGCCACCATCCCATAGCTGCCACAGCCTTAGTATCATCTTCGGAAAAATTAGGCATCCCAATAGGACTGCCACAGATGTGCCCTGGGGATTGGATGGAAACACGCACAGAAAACCCCTCCCTCAGTGCCAAGCAGCTGAGAATGCACATGAGATAGGAGCTGTCCATATCAGCCTTCAGCTCATTGTCAACGAGTTTGGGGTGATGACGGATTTTGTCACAGACTGCAGCATCATGTTTTCCTAACAAAAGTCACTATCTATACATAAGATTTATATTTAAAAGAAGGTCCTAGTGTGGTCATCTGTTCATTCCTCTCTTGTCAGACACATGAAGAGCACTCACACTGAGCAGGCCCCAGACCAGATGATAAGGAAGCAGAGATTCACAGTCCAGTCCACACCTGCTAGAGCCTCACAGCCTGCTGAGGGAGGCAGGTGCTCAGGGATCAGCACAGATCAGTGTAGTAAATTCTTCAGTGACAGCAAGAATAGCTGACTTGTGGTGAGCATTCACTCTGTGCTGGACAAGGCCCTTTGCATGCCTGATGTCATTAATTCTCACAGCCACCCTATGAGGCAGGTTCTGTTATTATCCCCTCTTTAAAGGAGGAAACTGAGTCACCCACAGGTTAAGTATTTTGCTAATGAATGATAGAGCTTGAATTTGAACCCAGGCGATCTGGCTCCAGGGCCTGTTCTCTTCTGCGTGATGCTGTATCTCCTCCTACACCTCCAGGCCCTGCAGCTCCGGGTCATTGTCTCCTGTTTCCTCAGGAGGGCCCAGGGTGGGGAACAGCACATGGAGTTAGGAGTCATGGCTGGAGCTGAAGTCCTGGCTTTTCTTCCTGCCTCTGTGCAACTTCAAGCAAGTTATTTATCTTCTCTGAGCCTTAGTGTCTTCATCTAAAAGGCAGGGGTGATCATGGGACCTACCTCAAAACTTGTTCGTAGGAGCAAAGAAAATACTGTGAGTCAATATATCTCTGTGGTTAAAAGAAGAGAATGAAGAAAGCAGCTTCACTCTAGGCTCTGCCAGCTGTGTGATCCTGGAGAAGATATTTAACCTCCTGGAGCTTTAGTTTCATCCTCCATATAATGGAGAGAATAAAATGCTTGATGTAAGATTTAAATGAGACAATAAAATGTAAAAGGGCTGAACACAACTGATAATGATTGTTCAGCACAGATTAGCTTCTATTATCACGCTTTTGTGCTTAGTGGGTTGCAAAGCAGGACAATACTACTGTGATGAAGCTGGTCTTTGGCTCTAAGGCAAACCAAGTCCCAAGTTACCTTTTGGGGCAGGGAGACATCAGTGACATCATGGTCTTGGCACACTGAAGTCCTTAAAGGACTCTGTGCTCTAGGATCTTGCAACTCATATGGTCCAGGACCACCAGCATCAGCTGCAGCTGGGTGCGGATCAGAAATACAGAATCTCGGATCCCACCCCACACCTCCTGAATCAGAATTTGCATTTTGACAAGATCCCCAGGTAATTCTTACACACACTCAAGTTTGAGAAGCATTGGTGTCACGTGGAAAGAAAGAATGGCACTGATAACATGGAGTGAGAAGAGTTAATGTTTAGTTTGGCTGTGGCCAAGGCACCGGAAACAGAAGGTTCCAGAGATTGAAGCACATGAACTGATGGGACAGGAAGGCTCTCTTTCCTGCCTCTGTCCTGGATGGCCAGGGGCTCCCGCCTGAGACCTGGGCTGAGCTTCAAGCTGCAGTGAGAAAGGACCCTGGTCAAGCAAAGCAGAGGGCAATCTGGGGCAGAGGGAGGCCTGAGAGCCCTTGCTCGGGGTTGCCCGAGCTCAGGGTTGCCAGGTGAGCCCAGGAAGGTCCAGTCCTTGGGCGAAGGCCATCTGAGGTAGAGTGGGGAGACCCGGAGAAACACCACAGGACTAACTGAGCAGGACCCTCCCGCAGGAGCTGGGTGGCAGGGCTGGGACAGCTGAGAGCCCCTGGGTCTGCTAGCACACCCGGACCTGCCCTCTGACCCCTGCCACCCAACTGTGCTGTGACTGTGCAGCTGTGACTGTGCCTGTCCGCCTTCCTCCGCAGTGCTGGAGCAGCTGCTCCCAGAGCTGACCGGGTTGCTCAGCCTTCTGGACCACGAGTACCTCAGCGATACCACCCTGGAGAAGAAGATGGCCGTGGCCTCCATCCTGCAGAGCCTGCAGCCCCTTCCAGGTCAGCCGCCGGCAGCCTGCCTGGAGGAGCTCCACTTATGTAGGACAACAAAACCTCCCTTCACCTGACTCAAGAACATGCAGGAACCCTCTGCCCCACCCCCATCCCCAGGGGCTGTCACAGGAGGAAGGCTAAGCCCTGGACACAGCATCCAATGCATTCCATACAAGCTCTTGCCCAATGTCCTTGTCCACTGGGGCCCCACCTCCCCACCGACAGCCCTGGCTGTGCTCTTTGTACTCCTTCACCCCACCCTCCACACACACACATAACACTTACACACAGAACACACACACACCCACATACCCCCCACACTGACCTACAACACACACACCCAGCCCCTCACACAACTCAACATGCTCCCATGCCCCCCACACACCCACCACACCTGACACATGACACGCACACACCCTAGCATATGCCTGACAACCCCAGTAATCTGTTTCCATACTGGGCTTCTGGGCATCCTTTTCCCCGGAGAAAGAGATCCTCAATAACAGTGTACAAACTAAAACAAAGTTCGAAAACCAGTGAAATAATTTAGGACGTGAATGCGCTTTGCAAAGTGAGCACTGTGTCCCATGTGGGCTAGAAGTATGAGTGGGGCAGGGGAGACCTGGTCCCTCCTCCTTCACAGCTGGCGTGTCCCTCTTCTTCCTCACAGCAAAGGAGGTCTCCTACCTGTATGTGAACACAGCAGACCTCCATTCGGGGCCCAGCTTCGTGGAGTCCCTCTTTGAAGAATTTGGTAAGTGACCCCCTCCCAGCCTCAGCTACGGAGCCATCCCTTTCTCCCTGTGTGTGCAGAAGGGTCCCCTGACTGGACTGGGCCTGGCTCTAACGTCGCATCATTAAGTCGCTTTGGGCAAGTCCTTGGCCCCTCTGGGCTCTGCCAGCTCTGAAAGTCTAATCAACGTCTGCCTAGGAATAGGAATTGAGCTCAGAGATTCGAGGAATGGTAAAGATGACCACGCAGTCCAAAGAAGGCGTGGCACATTAGGGTGTTTCCTTGCTGGCCGTGCCCAGGTGATTGCCACTTGAGACACTGGGCTGAGCGGTGCAGTGGCTCAGGAGAAATGAGAGCTTGCGTGGCTGCCATGGGCATGGGAGCAGCTGAGCCGGGTGCATGCAGAGTACCTGCCGACCTAGCCCTATCCTGAGGGAAGACAGCCCAGTTCAACACAGAAAGAAAGCTACAGGTCTCGGTGAGAGAGTTTTGGGGACTCATAGACTTAGGGAGCACACTGTGCCTTTATAACATAATGCTCAAAGATTTCCAAAGTACCAAAACAAGTATGATTTTATTTGATCCTCTCTACAATCCTGGAAAATAGACAAGGCAGGCATCATTGCCGCCAGCTTACAGATGAGTTTCAGAGTCATAAGTCATTTGCTTAGGGTTACTAATGGAGGGGTGGTGGAGCCTGACCTCACACTCAGGCCTCCTGACCCCAAATCCAGCCCTCTTCCCCAGGGCTGTGCTGCTCATCCTTGGCTTTCTTTGCCCCATGGTCTGTCCCTCTGTAGACTGTGACCTGAGTGACCTTCGGGACATGCCAGAGGATGATGGGGAGCCCAGCAAAGGAGCCAGCCCTGAGCCAGCCAAGAGCCCATGCCTGAGAAACGTGAGTCATGGCCTGGGTTCCCACACCTCAGGGCCTCTGTCCCTCTGGAGGAGGCAGGGGAAGCTCTCCCATTCACTCTAGGTGCTCTCCTGGCGGTTCTGGACCCTGTTGTCTCTCGGGTTGTGGGTGAGGGCACAGGCAGCACCGTATGAACATTTCAGTGGCCCGTGATGTGCTCGCTCTGTGTTTTTTTCCTTATTTAATTTTATTTTTATTTTTTATTTTGCCACCTTCCTGACTGGGAAGTCACTGTGTTTGTGCTGAGCAGGGAGAATGTGGTGAACTCATCTGTGCCTTCAGACCTGAAGGACGTCACCACCCCAACTTCTGATTGTGTAACATAAGCCGGGCTGTGGGAAAAGCTCCGGACCAGGAGTTGGGTGACCTCTGCCTGCCCCCATGGCTCTGCTGTGTAGCCTTGGGCGAGTTGCTTCTCTTCTCTGAGCTTGAGTTTGTCACCTACAGAATGAAAGACTGGACCAGATGTAGGATGCCCAACCTTGGGGCCATAGAATTAGAGCAAAGGGCTCATAATCACAACAAGCTTTATCTGTCAACTGCATAATTCATTGTCGTCATCACTAGCAACGGTACCAGTCACTAACAACTTACTATGTCCTTTACATGCTGACAGCAACTGAATGAGGCTGGCACAATTGTTATGCCCATTTTACAGATGAGGAAACTGAGGCTCAGAGAGAATGAGTGATATGACCCATGTCCCACAACTCACACGTGGCAAAACGTAGCTGTAAAGCCATGGTTCCCCTGGCCCAGTGGCTCAGCACTCAGCTGCAGGTGGTCCTGCCTCACTAAAGAACAGGCCTCACGCTTCCTTGTCCTACTGCACCTCGTGTGTGTGTAGACATGGTTACAAAGTAGTGCAGAACTCACAGTAGCTTCTGGTAATTCTGCATGTGCTCAGTAAAAAGTATGACTACTGCTGTTTGGCAGTCCACAAAACTTGCAGACATTCCAGGGGAACCCTGATGATTAAAAAAATTGGGGTAAGAAGCACTTGGATAAATATGCCCGCAAGTTTTGCCAGCTCTGTGGCTCTATTAAAAGGTATGGCTTCACATCCACACTGCCTCCTGCCTTCCACAAGCTCCTGCCTCCCTCTCCCTCAGTCTCCCTCTCCCCACTCTACTCCACTCCCCTAGCCCTCTTTTTTGTCTCCTTGCAGGCAACCAACCTGCCTCCACCACTCCCCAACAAACCTCCCCCTGAGGACTACTATGAAGAGGCCCTTCCTCTGGGACCCGGCAAGTCACCTGAGTACATCAGCTCCCACAGTAAGTTCTGGTCCCCTTGGTGGGCCTGGGGACTTCCCCTCCCTGAGAAGCCAAATCTCAGCTCCTCTGTGTCCTGCGGGAGCTGGAAGTGCAAGCCTGTCACCCTCCCAACCATGTCACCATTGACTGAGGAGCAGCTGCCCTGGGCACCTGGCCTCTTTGGTGACAGCCTGGGTGGACCAGTGTGTGTGGCCCCAGGGGCTAGGGACTTAGGTTCTAGTCCCAGATCTGTGTGGCCTTGGAAAATCCCCTTGCCCTCTGGATCTCTGTTCTTCCACCCTTAAAACAAGAAAGAGGAACCAGACACACCGTGTCGGTGTGCTGGGAGGCAGCTACACAGATGACCACCACTATACTGCTCCCCCTACTAAAACTGCTAACCCAAGTGCTCCTCTCGAGCGGGTGGTGAAATGGTTTCAGTAGACTCACATCCTACAGGTGGGTTAGGTTATCGAGTCAATGCATAAAATAAAAAGCACACGGTCCAAACCAGAGGTTGTCAGAGTAGACACCTCTGACACCTTGTCACCTACAGAATGAAAGACTGGACCAGATGTAGGATGCCCAACCTTGGGGCCATAGAATTAGAGCAAAGGGCTCATAATCACAACAAGCTTTATCTGTCAACTGCATAATTCATTGTCATCATCACTAGCAACGGTACCAGTCACTAACAACTTACTATGTCCTTTACATGCTGACAGCAACTGAATGAGGCTGGCACAATTGTTACGCTCATTTTACAGATGAGGAAACTGTAGGGTACCCAGGGGTTCATAAGATGATGTAGGCAGAAATATCAGAAGCTTTATTTCTATTTAGTTCAAAACATCTTTTAACAAATTCCATGTGAATGTTTTGTAGTATTTATAATCTGATAATAGCATATTTGTAAAAAAAAGTTTATATATACACATATAACATACAAACAAAAATACACATAAATATATGTATATATTTTTACTAGTAGGTGGGTGCAGTAAAATAACTTAGTGGGCACTGGTACAGCTTACCACTGAAAATCTCTTAAATGGGCCATAAAGGAGAGTCTTTGGTCTTTTCGTCGGTTTCCTCCAGCATTGCAACACATGGACGTTCTTTTGAGTGAAGATCAGATGAAGTCACTTGTTTGGGTAAAAGGACTTAATGTTACATGTAAGAAACTATATCCTAATGTTTGGATCGCTCAGCATGAGTAGTTGAATTTGTATAAGATACTGTTTGTGTGATGCTACTGTGTCATTGAGCAGCACAGCGGAATGTTCTCCAACCACCAAAAAATCATCAGATTTCTAAAATGAATTCTGGTCGGCACAGACAGATCGGTTTTATTATGTCATTGAAAACAGCAAACACAAAATACTGCGTACAATTCCATTTGTTTTTTTAAATAGGGTGTACACACACACACACGTATACATACATGCATGCATCCGTTTTAACAATTTTTCAAGGATATGCAAGGAACTATTAATAGGATTTTCCTGCGGGAAATTAATAGAAATATGGGTGAAGGGAACATATTTTTTCATTCATACTCTTTTGTATTACCGTTTGTGCTTGTTATCATGGTTGAATTTTTTTATTGTGGTAAAATACACATAAGATTAACCATCTCCACCATTTCAAACTGTCCAACAAGTGACATTTAGTACATTCAGTACATTCACAGTGTTCGCAGCCATAACTACTATCTAGTCCCCAAACATTGTCATCACCACAGAAGGAAGTCCATGCCACTAAGCAGCCACTCCCCATTCCCCACCCCAGCCCCTGCTAACCGCCAATTCACTTTCTGTCCATATGGATTTGCCTATTCTGGACATTTCACATAAATGGAATCATATAATCTGTGGCCTTTTGTGTCTGGCTTCTTTCACTTAGCGTGTTTTCTAGGTTCGTCCATGTTGTAGCATGCCTCAGAACTTCTTTCCTTTCTATGGCCGAACACTATCCCACCATAGGGATAGCCCACATTGTGCTTATTCATTCCTCAGCTGATGGATCTTGGGCCAGTTGCTCCTTTTGGCTATGGTGCTTGGACCAGGTAATCCACAGCCCTCTTCAGCCTTGATAGTCTCAGGTTCTGTCTTATCGCAGACAGCTGTTGGGATGTAAAACAGCCAACTTTATTTTATACATTCAAGGGCAGGGAACAAAGTGCTGCTGGGCCTTCAATCCCAGGTCAAGCCTAATGGCTAGATGGGGCTCCTTCACCTCCCCAGGGAGCTCACTTCCCTCTCAGACAGGGCAGAGAAGACACCTCCCAGAAGCCGCTGGAATCCTGGGGTAGAAGGAAAGAGAGGACTTCAGGAAGGGCTGGGAACCTTGTCCAGGGAAAGCACGCCAAGCCCATCAGGGAGTATCCTTCCTCTCGCACACAGCGTCCAGCCCTGCCAGGTGCCTGATTACTGTGCCCCCATGCCCCCTCACCCTTCCCCACTTCACACCTCTGGCACTGGTGAACACCCCTGTTCACCTCCCAGGAGATGTCCAGCGTCTGAGGCCTCAGAGTGCCTGCTGGAAAGGCGGGCTCCGAGCCTCACTTGGGAGATAGAACTGGGTGTCCCTATCACCGGTGCTGCTGTCTTCAGGAAATAGATGCACAGGAGGGGCTAGGAGCCCAGAGCAGCATTCTGAAGAGCAGTGTGCTGTGAGACTGAGTTGGACTGGGTGAAGGAAGGCTTCCTGGAGGGGGGATGTGCACCATCCCCTGAGCCAGCACCCCCAGTTCTGATCCAGGTTCTGTCACCAGCAAACTGTGTGTGGCTTGTTTCCTTGTCTGTAAAATGGGGCTGATCTCTAACTCCCTGCTTTGTGGGAATCAAAGGAGACAATCACAGTAATAACAGCTGGCACTCGTTTAGCATATTGTGTGTGCCAGGCACTGTCCTAAGAATTCACATGCATTGTATCACTAAGCCAAGGTGGGAATTGTTCATGTCACTTTCCAGATCAAGAATCTGAAATGCAGAGACTTTTCTTTTCGAGATCACTCAGTAAATGATAGAGGTAAGACTTGAACTCAACTCTGATTGATCCCAAAGCACATGCTCTTAACCATCTGAACTCAAAGTATGTTTCAGGGACTGCCTGTATCAAAATAACATTTTTTAAAAATTATTGAATAAATTTTTCCCAACTCATTGGAGTCCAATATATTTTCTATTTTTATGGATGTTTAGAATTTTCATATTAAATAGTCATTTTTTAATGCAGATTCCTCAGCCCAGCCCACTCCAATGAACCAAAATCTCTGGAGATACAGCCCAGGGGTCTGCATTTTCAAACAACTCCCAGATGATTCTGATACAGAATACAGTTTGAGACATCGCACTAACACCAGCACTGCACTGTAGTACCTCCCAGCTCCAAATGGGAAGGTGTTGTGAAAATCTGCATAGGCAGTTGTAGTCACTATTATGCGCAATATTATTATCTCCTCTAGTTCAATTCTTCCTTTGCAGTCCCAGAGGTTTAGAAGGAAGTGAGAGGAAGGGCTGAGGTGGAAGAAGATGAGAAGGCAGAGCAGGGAGGGAGGTCTCAGCCCAGGCAGCTGGTACATTGCTCCCTGCAGTACAAAAATCAGAGCTGTGACCAACACACCACACACACACACACACACACACACACACACCATGCACACATGCAATACTCTGGCGTCATTGAGGAGGAGCTGACCACTCCCTGCCTAAGGAAGTCAGAGGAAAGCTCTTTGATCTGGGTCCTGATGGATGAGAAGTCCTCTGGCAGAAGAGAGAGAGCACAGGGAACAGCACGAGTACGGGCCGGGAGATATGACAGCCCAGCAGGGCAGTTTCTGGTGACAGGAGCAGAGGGACTGTGGGGAGCTAGAACAGATGAGATGCAGAGAGGAGGCCCCACACCCTGGCCCAGAGCTGCTCAGAGTGCCTGCTGTCTCTTCCCTGAGGAGGAGTAGGGGTGTCAGGGTCTCCCCGAGTCCTGGCCCCTGGAGTCTGCCTGCATTTCTCCAAAGTGCAGCTCTTTCTGACAACCCACAGATGGCTGCAGCCCCTCGCACTCAATTGTGGATGGCTACTATGAGGACGCAGACAGCAGCTACCCTGCAACCAGAGTGAACGGCGAGCTTAAGAGCTCCTGTAAGTACCAGGTGGGCGTCCAGATGCTGGGCAGGGCTTCTGCCCTTGCCCTGGCTGTTAGCATGCGTGTGCCCACCAGCCCCTCACCCAGACCATGGTCACCAGAGAGGCCCCAAAGCCCTTGTTTTGGGTGACCCCAGCACTCAGTGGAAGGACCGCTGGAATGAGTCAGGAGGCCTGGATCGAACCCTTTCCCTGACTTTTGATAACTGATCTTAGGTGAGTAATTTCTTTTCGCTGAGCCTCAAGTTTCCTTATCTATAAAATGGAGATTTGCTGGGTTATCGTGAAAATAATGAAAGACAACAGATGTCAAGATGAAGGGGTAATGACAATAGCATAATTTATTGAGCATTTATTGGGTGCCAAACACTTGGCTAAACACTGTCCATTCATTGGTCTTCAAATAGCCGGCTGAAGTGGGTATCTCGTTTATTATGATCATTTTACTGATGAGGACCCTGAAGCTCTGAGAAGGGAAGTAACCAAGATCGCAAAGCACGGGATAAATCAGTACAACAAAATGCAAAAGTAGGGGCCAGCCAGGCATGGCTCACACCTGTAATCCCAGCACTTTGGGAGGCCAAGGCAGGTGGATCACCTGAGGTCAGGAGTTGGAGACCAGCCTGGCCAACATGGTGAAACCCCATGTCTACTAAAAATACAGAAGTTATCCGGGTGTGGTGGTGGATGCCTGTAATCCCAGCTACCTGGGAGGCTGAGATAGGAGAATCACTTGAACTCGGGAGGCGGAGGTTGCAGTAAGGCAGAGGTTGTCATAAGCTGAGATCACACCACTGCAGTCCAGCCTGGGTGACACAGCGAGACTCCATCTCAAAAAAGAAAAAAAGTAGAGGCCTTAGTCATTACCAGTGTCATGCCTTATGCCCATGCCTTCCTAGCCTCAGGCCCCAGTGCAAGGATGGCTGCAGAGGGGTGAGAAGGTGCTTCCCCAGAATGGCACAGTGACAGATCCTTTCCCATGACGCCTGCAGATAATGACTCTGACGCAATGAGCAGCTCCTATGAGTCCTACGATGAGGAGGAGGAGGAAGGGAAGAGCCCGCAGCCCCGACACCAGTGGCCCTCAGAGGAGGCCTCCATGCACCTGGTGAGGGAATGCAGGATATGTGCCTTCCTGCTGCGGAAAAAGCGTTTCGGGCAGTGGGCCAAGCAGCTGACGGTCATCAGGGAGGACCAGCTCCTGGTGAGTGGTCTAGCAGCAACCGTGTGCCTTGGCCTCACATGGACTTGCATGTGGGTGTGTCTCTACATACATGTGGATATGTCTGCCTTGGGCATACCCGAAATGACTTGGTGCAGAGAAGCTCAAAGCCCCCATGCTCCCAAGATCACGACTTTCCCCACTGGAGCAGAATTTAAACACACACACACACACACACACACACACACACATATATACACACACTCTCTGTCTCTGTCTCTCTCTCTCTCTCAAATTTAAAGACCTGGGCTAGGCACGGTCGCTCACACCTGTAATCCCAGCACTTTTGGAGGCCAAGGCAGGTGGATCACTTGAGGTCAGGAGTTCGAGACCAGCCTGGTCAACATGGTGAAACCCCATCTCTACTAAAAATACAAAAAAAATTAGCCAGGTGTGGTAGTGTGTGCCTGTAGTCCCGGCTACTTGGGAGGCTGAGTCAGGAGAATCACTTGAAACCAGAAGGCTGAGGCTGCAGTGAGCCGAGATCGTACCACTACACTCCAACTTGGGCAACGGTGTGAAACTCCATCTCAAAAACCAAAAAAAAAGACTTGATATAGGCTTTACCATGTTTTTGTTTTGTCAAAAAAGAATTATCACTCTTAAATTTTTGTTGTTTTTCATTATGCAAGTAAATGTGCTTATTTATAAACTAGAGAAAAACAGATGAAAAGTGATTTAAAAAAAACCATTGACCAAACATCAATAATTTCACTGACCAAGAGATAACCACTATTAAGCTCTAGTGTACACATTTGCACCCTCATTTCCATACATCTGTCTTTTATAAAACGAATCCCCTACGAAACTCAATTGTTCTATTACTTGCTTTTTTTAAGAAGGGTTTTTTTAATACTTGCCATCTCTCAGCCTATCATTTCATAAAAGAAAGAGCACCTTTAACTACAAAGTAAGAGGATAAACATAATTTCAGAAAAAGAATAGCTTCTCTCCCCAGAAATCTGTTGACAAGCCTTGCCCAACACGAATGCGTCTGAAACATGACCTTTTCTCACTCCAGAGCGGCACTAGTCCAAGGGACATGACAAACCTCTTTCCAGTCGTACCCCTTCTATGTTTTTCTCCACACATTGCAGTAGCTAGGACCTCAAGCACAATGCAAACAGAAGTGGGAGAGCAGGCGTCCTTGTCTCAGTCTAGAGCTCCAAAGGGAAGTCACTGTTAAGGCTGGGTATGGTGACTCATGCCTGTAATCCCAGCACTTTGGGAGGCTGAGGCAGGAGGATCACTTGAAGCTAGGAGTTCAAAACCAGCATGGGCAACAAAGCAAGGCTCCATCACTACAAAAAAAACAAAATGTTTTTTATTTAGCCAGGCATAGTGGTATGCACCTGTAGTCCCAGCTGCTCAGGAGTCTGAGGCAGGAAGATTGCTCGAGCCCAGGAGTTTGAAGCTGCAGTGAGCTATGATCACAGCACTGCACTCCAGCGAGGGTGATAAAGCAAGACCCAGTCTCTAAAAATAATAATAATAATAATTTACCATTCAGGATGACATTTGCTGTGGTTTGTTTGTAGATGAAAATGTTCCTTATGATTACATTCAGGAGATCCCTCTATTCTTAGTTCACTTAAATGGATGCTGAATTTTATCAAATACTTTTTCTAGCTCTATTCAGATATGTGATTTTTGGCCTTTTTTTCTGTTCATATGGTTAATGATACAGTTGGTCTTTGAATGTTAAACTGCTCTTGCATTCCTAGAATAAACCCCACTTGGTCTTGATGCAGTTGCTTTTTACATACATCTGGAATCTATTTGCTAGCATTTTGTTCAGGGCTTTTGTGATTGTGTTATGAGAGAAATTAGCGTATAATTTTCTCTTTTTGTAATGTCATTGTCAGGTTCTGGTATGAAAGTAATGCTGGACTCATAAAAAAAGATGGGGAAGTGAGAGTCATTGTTCATAAACTATTGACTTCCCAAGGCCAACCCTCCATCTCTGCTAGAATTCTGTCTCCCAAATTCCTGCCAGGTAGATTTTTAACTGGCTTCCTCCTGAGCCAGCCCATTTCTTCTCTAGTTCTTTAGGATAACCTGGTCTTCCTAGGATTACGCTACAGTCTGCCTCTTCCCGAATAGGTAGTTGTGACTGAAAATTGCCCAAAGATGCCTCCTCCCAGGCTTCTTTTCCAGGGTGAACGGCCTGGACCCTTCAGCTATCCTCGCACAGTGCCCATGGCTGGGGTGGGGGGAGGCCTCTAAAGGGAGGTCAGGCCTCCCCCGAGCCTTTGTGTGAGGATGTCTCTCTCCTCTACCCTCTACTTCAGAAGATCCTGATGCCTTTCTCTCCCTGTCCAGTGTTATAAAAGCTCCAAGGACCGGCAGCCACATCTGAGGTTGGCACTGGATACCTGCAGCGTCATCTACGTGCCCAAGGACAGCCGGCACAAGAGGCATGAGCTGCGTTTCACCCAGGGGGCTACCGAGGTCTTGGTGCTGTCATTGCAGAGCCGAGAGCAGGCCGAGGAGTGGCTGAAGGTGCGTGGCCTGCACCTGACCTTCCCACCCTTTCTGTCTTCCCCAAGCCAGCCCTCAGTAGAGCTGGCTCCTGTCCCTGGAAGAGCCTCTTGCTCAGTGCCTGAGCCCAAGTGCCCTGTGTGTGGCTAGGGTTTATGTATGGAAATGGGCCTCATATATATCCAAGAGGCCGACTTCATGCTGGAGACCTATGTTCCTTCTAGTTATTTGAATTCCCTTTCCAAATCCTTACTGTGGGCTTGTTCAGGCTGCACTTGTATACCTCCTGGAACTGGAAGCTTAGTATCTACAAAGGAAGCTGATTTCATCATTAGACTAGTGAATTCTTAAAACTACAACAACAATAAAGGAAAAATCCTTCCTTGCCTTGAAACGTACATCCTTGTAATGACCACCCATGGGCCAGCTTTTGCCTCTGCAGCTACACGGAACAATGAGAGTTACCAAAAAATGAGCACTTACTTTGTGCCATGCATTGTGCCAAGAGCTTTACATACATGACCTCATTTCTGCTTGAAAATGGGACAAAATATTATTGTTCCCTTTTCACAGATGAGGAAACTAAGATGCAGCTTTGAGAACTTATGTGACTTGCCAAAGGTCACACAACCAAAGTGATTGGAGCCAGAATTTGAAGCTAAGAAGTAAGTCTCCTCCAAAGGCCATAGGCAGGATGACATAGTGATGACATGGGAGAGGGGACTTTTTGGCACCCACACTTGAGTCAAGCCCCAGGCCTAAGGGGCACTCACTGGTTGTGTGACCTTCTGCAAATGACTTTGCCCCTCTGTGCCTGTTTTTTTCATCTGTGAAATGGTCCTTGGAAGGATTCTGGAGAGCACTCGGCACAGTGCCTGCCAGGCAGTGAGTGTGTGGCAACTGTCAGTAATGACTGCCGCGATGCCCCACCCCCCATTCCTTTACAGCAGACCCCCATCCCTGCACCGCCTCTACTTCACTCTGACACCGTCCCTTCCTCCTCTGATCTTCCTGCTGGAACAATGAAACCAAACACCTCCCTCCCTACCCAGCCCCTTCCTTCCTGTGATAACCAGCCCCCCGATGGAACATTTGGTGTTTCTCATTACCCCTTTGTCTCAGGAGGGAAGGAAGGGGAGAACCTGCCTGCTGGGGAAGCCTGTACCCCTCCATGGACTGGTTGGGTCAGCAGACGGAGCCCTAGACTGGAGTTAAAAGAGACCTGCCTTGACATTGATCCTGGGCAGCAGTTAGCCCAGAGGTTAACAGTGAGCAGCTGAACTGCCTGCATTTAGTTTCTGGCTCTGCTGCACCTAACAGGTGGCTTCCCCTCGGCAAGGCTCGTCATCTTAAGCTGTAACTCAGGGCTCACAAGGCTGCTGAGGGATAAAATGGGATAATCCACAGAAAGCCACCAGATAGGTGAGCAACAAATGGTGGCTGTGATTATTTCCTGATCTCATGCTTATTGCTGTGTGGCCTTGGCAAGTGAGTGGATGCCTTTAGGAGATAGAGGTGATAGATAACTCCAGCTGCCCTACAGGTTGCTGTAAAGGTGCGCATGGTCACAGAAGCAGGCCCCTCACGCTTGTGAGGCTTTATGGTTCCCATCACTCTTCACATCTGTGGTCCCACTGTCCTCAGGCAACCCAAGGAGGAAAGCAGAGGACTAGGATCATTCCCGTGTTGCAGATGTGGACACTGAGTCCCAGAGCAGAGAAGTGACTCTTCCAAGACCACACAACTAGTTAGCCATAAGCCTCTTGGTCCCCATCCTTGTATCTTTTCAACCCAGGGGACAGATATGGGAGAAAGCCTTTACAAACCCCAGTGTGCCCCACGCATGTGCAGGCGGCTGTGTCAGCCCATCTCTTCCCCACAGTGGCCCTGACCCTCTGTTCTACAGCATTCACCACACAGACCCCATTCTTCCTTTGCATCGACAGCTTCCCTGCCCACCCGTTCACAGCTGTGTGTCCTCTTCACAGGTCATCCGAGAAGTGAGCAAGCCAGTTGGGGGAGCCGAGGCAGTGGAGGTGCCCAGATCCCCAGTCCTCCTGTGCAAGTTGGACCCGGACAAGGTATATCTGTCTCCACTAGGTCTTCCCCGGGCCAGGCAGTGGCCACTCAACACAGGCTCAACCCCAGGGGAACTCACTGGCTGGGGGGAAAGCCAGGCAACTGCCAAATTGTAGGTGCCCAGCACAGAGCTGGCACAACAGTAGGTGCTTAATAAATGTCTCCTGAATTCATGAATGCATGAACAAACCAGTGCCTGTGCCCAAAGTGCGATACAAACCAGAGGAGGGAGCGACGCACCTGCCAGGACGGGAGGAGGTCACGTGGCAATCGTGCCATGAAAAAAAAGTTGAAATTTGTCAATTAGAAAAGGAGGGTGTATAATCCCAGCACTTTGGGAGGCCAAGGCGGGCGCATCACTTGAGCCCAGGAGTTCAAGACCAGCCTGGACAACATAGTGACCTCATCTCTAAAACACAAAAATTACAAAACTATTATCCAGGTGTGGTGGCACATACCTGTAGTCCCCACTACTCAGGAGGCTAAGGTAGGAGAATTGCTTGAGCCTGGCAGGGGGAGGCTGCAGTGAGCCATGATTGCACCACTGCACTCCAGCCTGGGCAACAGAGTGAGACCCTGTCTCAGAAAAAAAGAAAGAAAAAAGAGAGAAAGAAGAAAGAGAAGGAGTGTGCCTGTCTGGAACATGAGAGAAGCAGGCATTAGCCAGTTGGTCAGGCTGTTGGCAAATATGTCCCAGTACCTCCACATTGCCAGGTATTGTGGGTAACAAAGGGCCTTGGACCCACGTCCTCCCCTTAAGGACATTACAGTCAAGGGGAAGGGTTAAGACCCACAGACACAGGCCTTGCATGATGTAACCAAGGCTTGTATTTATAGACTGTGACTGCATGCCCTGCAGTGTACTAAACGCTTTACGTGTATTAACTGAGGTGATTTTCATAAGAACTCTTTGGGTAGGTACATTTTCAGAGGAGAAAGCTGAGACAGATTTGCCCAAGGTCACATGGTAAATAAGAATCATAGCCAGGATTGGAACCCAGACGGTCTAGTTGTTGATGACCATGTTGCCCCTCCTCTCAAGGCCAGGATCCTGGGCACCTGCTTGACAGGTACTCGGTGAGTACCCGGGGCACCCCAGGAACTGTGCTAGCCATTGAAATGCAGTCCAAACACAAACAGGTGCAAGCCCTGCCCTCACAGCACTTCCAGCCCAGTAGGAAGTAGACGTGAATCAAATAGTTACACGGACTTATAAATACCAAGCTGTGTAAATGCTAGGAGGGAAAAGTACCAGGTACCCTGGGGCCCTGCCTCTGCCTCAGCGCCCCAAGAAGGCTTCTCTGAGGAAGTGATATTTCAAATGAAGATGAAAAATTAACAGGGAAGAGGAGGGAAAAGGCACTCTAAGCAGAGGGAAAAGGCGCAGGAGCAGGAAGAAGCATGGAACTGAAAACGGCCAGTATGGCTAAGCTCAGACAGAAAGGAGAGCCCACAGCCTATTAGAGTATCGCAGAAAGCTAGTGAGTGGAACAGGGGCCCGCACTGGCTGGAAGGATGAGAAGGGTGAGGGAAGATGGGCACCTATGTTGAGCCTTAAGGCATAGGCAAGATTTCACTGAGGCAAAGGTGGGCCAAGGGGAGGGAACAGAAGCAAAGGTATGGGATCAGGCAGAGTCACCAGGAGTGGAAGATGTGCCCAGGTGGATGCAAGAGGAGAAGCTCAACCCTATCCTCACTTAGCCTTTGCCATGCGTGAGGCCGGAGGGAAAGCAGCGTTGACGGTGTCAGTGTGTGAGTGTGTGTATGCACACACTTGCCAGCGCATGCTGTGGTGCAGTTTGAAGGATGTGTAGCGAGGAAGAAGAGGCAAGCTGGTAGAGTTGAGATTTCCTGTGGCTGAGCGTCCACAGGGAGGGTAACTAGAATGTTGGGGGTGGTATTTTGGGTGGAGAGTGAGGGTGAGGACGTGATATTGGTGGGTCTCTTCTCCACAGAATCATGTGATTGCAGTGTCACCATTGAGTTCATTCCAAAGTGCTCACGGTACCTCTTTGTATTTGCTCTATCTTGATGAAAAATTTACCATCTGTGCACCATTGCAGAACACATGGAGCCATAGTTTCTGTTTCACCATTTGAAGAGGTGATTCTTTATACTTGACAGTCCTGTCCCCTTTCTGACAGCTGTCATGTTTCCAGCCCTTTGGAAATTGAGAGGTGCCCATGATCGCCTGTCCTCTCCGTCCCCCATTGTTTATGGTGAAGCATCCCTGAGCCTGGTTTGAGAGGATCTTGGCAGGAAAGGCTTTGGGGCCTCAGAGCTCTGTAATTCCACCTTCTTAAGTGGGTGGATGTCATTTAATCCTGGCCCAAGTGTGGCTGGCACAGTTTAGCTTCTTGAAGAAAGATGGCAGCACACCACACAGGTGTTAGAAATGATACAGTCCGTGGGCCTTCACTCGGGCTGGCTCCCTCACAGCAGCCCTCTGAAGTGGGTGGAATTCAAGTGAGAAGACCCAGCCTTGGGGAGACAGAAGCACTTTCCCACATTCCCATAGCTAATAAGTGATAAGAGAGTCATCATTACTTCCACTCTACATCCCATGGTACCTAGTAGACACTTAATGGACCTTGTATGAATGAACCGATGAATGGTCTAGAGTTGGTGTCATGAGTAAAACTAATTTGGGCCGGCAATGAAATTGTTGACATGTTGTGTGTGCGTGTGTGGGTGTGTGTCCCCTTCCCATCCTCTCCTCCGAGTTAGGATCATAATGGACTCCTGCTGGTCACCAGGTCCCACCATGACTGTTTTGAAAATGTCTGCCAGCTCATCTCTTTTTCTCCATCCTCACTCATCTTGGTTCATGCTCTTATTGAGTCTCATCATGACCAGGATGACACTCTCTTAAGTGGCTCTTTTGCTTCCAGTCTTGTCCCCTCTTTTCTATCCCCACAATGCCACTGGAAGTAACTTCCTAAACCAATTTGGATTACATTAGTGTTCCACTTAAATACTTTCCCAGCTTCCTGTCACCTGCCAAATACAGTCCAAATTCCTAAGACATTCATTCCAAAGTGTTATAATTAATTGCCTCCCTCCCCAAGTGGACTGTGAATTGCCCAAAGACATAACCATATCTAAGTCATGGTTGTCTTTCCAATACCTGGTATGGTATCAGGCACAGGATAATTGCTGACAAACATTTGTTAACTAATTATCATGTGCTGGGGGAGTTGGAGGGAGATCGAACCAATAAAGGGAAATTCGGGTACCTCTGAATGTGCCCTCTGATGGGAGACTGTCTGTGTCCCTCCTCAGAGGCTGTCTCAAGAGAAGCAGACCTCAGATTCTGACAGCATTGGCATGGGCGACAACTGTTCTACCCTTGGCCGCCGGGAGACCTGTGATCACGGTAGGAGCCTCTGGGGGCTCAGGCTGGGGAATGCTGGAACTGGGCAGGGCCTTGCCCATGGGCACACAGCGGCAGAGCAGGTTCTGATCATTCTGGAGACCCAGGTAAGGTGACCTGGCCTGCCATCCCTGGAGCTGCAGGCCCATCCTGTGTGCAGGCTGAAAAGGCCACAGGGAAGACTAAGGATGGGTGAGACTCAGGGCTCCCTCCACTCCCCTGACCCATTTCCCCAACAGGCAAAGGGAAGAAGAGCAGCCTGGCAGAACTGAAGGGCTCAATGAGCAGGGCTGCGGGCCGCAAGATCACCCGTATCATCAGCTTTTCCAAGAAGAAGCCACTGGCCGATGACCTGCAGACGTCCTCCACCGAGGAGGAGGTTCCCTGCTGTGGTGGGTCCAGGGCACTGGGATGAAGGGTGTTCAGGTCCTGTGGGCGCGGGCTTCTGGGACTGAGGCCAGGAGACCTCATGCCTCATCCACCTTACCCCCAGGGCAGGGGAGGGAACCTCAGCCTACTGGGAGGCTAAGCCCCACTCCATTTACACTCTAGGCTTTCCCATCACTTCCCTTTCCAGAGGCCCTGACACTCAACGAAAGGAAAAGCCAGCTGACCACTGTATTTCCATGCCCCCTGTGACCTTAGTCCAAATCACTGCCCATCTCTGGGCCCCAGTTTCTCAGTTTCCTCCATGATAACAAGACAGGGGTATCTCATTGCCCAGCATAGAGCGTGCCAGGTGTGTAAGTAACAACCCACATTATAGGGAAATTATTGGAGAAACATATTTAGGTACTTTTTATTATAAATGCATTCAATGTGAATTAAAAGTGATTTGAAGGGGAAAACATTATTTTGCTCATGTAAATGTAGTGTTCCATGTACCGGAATCCAATTTTTAAAAATCATATATTTTGGATATGCAGTAATATTCTAACCCTGAAAAAAATATTATAAAAGTACATGGCAAGAACAGGCGCAGTGGCTCAACTCTGTAATCCCGGCACTTTGGGAGGCCAAGGAGGAAGGATCGCTTGAACCCTGGAGTTTGAATCCAGCCTGGGTAACATGGTGAAACCCTGTCTATACCAAAAATACAAACATTAGCCAAGCATGGTGGTGTATGCCTGTAATCCCAGCTACTTGGGAGGCTGAGGTGGGAGGATCACTTGAGCCCGGGAGGTCAAGGCTGCAGTGAGCCGTGATAGAGACACCGTACTCCAGCTTGGGTGACAGAGGGAGATCCAGTCTTAAAAAATAAATACATAAATAAATACATGGTTACAAAGAAATATTTTGTAATCAGTGAATCAGAGTGCATTATGGTAAAAATAAACAAATTTAAATCTAAAACATTAAGAGGGAATTATAAACCTGTGGGTCATAGCTACATAGCAGCTGTGCCTTGGTCAATTTTAGGATTATGTAGGTGAGACATTTTTGTTCCCACACGCTGCCACTGGGTGTCAGCATCATCCATTATTTTCCATCTTTCAGTAACAGTTTTGATTTGGGGAGAAAAGGCAAAAGAGTTGTGTTTTTTATACATCATACGCAGTAGTTCCTGCCCTTTTCATCAAGCTTGGTGTGGCCCAAAGGCTGTGCAGAGATGTACGAATGCCATTTTCAGTCCTTGTTTCACAGGTAAGAAATAAACTCAGAGAAAAGCATGCCCAAGGTCACCCTGAGGTCACAGGGGAGAGAAAGCTAACCAGGACCCTGAGGTCTCTTTCCAGCAGACGCAAGGAGCGGCCTTGCGTCCCCATGCTGTCCCGGGGCAGGCTGTGGGAACCTCACACCACTGTCTCCTCCAGGCTACCTGAACGTGCTGGTGAACCAGGGCTGGAAGGAACGCTGGTGCCGCCTGAAGTGCAACACTCTGTATTTCCACAAGGACCACACGGACCTGCGAACCCACGTAAACGCCATCGTCCTGCAAGGCTGTGAGGTGGCCCCGGGCTTTGGGCCCCGACACCCATTTGCCTTCAGGATCCTGCGCAACCGGCAGGAGGTAGCCATCCTGGAGGTGAGAGGAGAGGGTGGGATGCGGGTGGTGCTTGGTCTGGGGACTCTGGCCTGAGTGTTGTGTTTTTGTTTGGGGGAGCCCTTGCTGCCGACACCATGGGGACTGAAGGGGCAGGAAAACAAGCCCCGCTCCTGTCAGGTGACCCAAGTAGGATTATAAGACAACATACAGGACACCCACTTAATTTGAATTTCAGGTAAGCCACGAACATTACCCAAAACGTTTTCATAAAAATATAGGTATGTCCCACGCAAGATTGGAGCTCTATCGATACTAAAATATTACTGTTCATCTGACATTCAAATTAAACAAAACATTCTGTATTTTTATTCACTAAATCTGGCAGCACCAGAACCAACGTTTGTTTTTTCTCCCTTACCTTAAAATCCCAAGCCTGAAAGGCATCTAGTCTAGTCTAGCCCATTCAGATTCTGGAATCCCCTCCAAGACCTTTCACCAGTACCCTCCTCTGTGGAGGAGAAGGTCCACTGCCCCTCCCATTGAGCAATTCAAATTTTAGAAAGATTTTCCCCATACTGAGTTGAAATCTTTGAGCTCCAGGAAGGCAATAACTAGGCCTATTCTGCATACTTTTGTTTTTCCAGAACTCACCAGGATGTCCCGCACTAGAATACTATGGGCTCTAGAAATATTTGTTGAACAAATGAGTGAATGAAGTATGATTTCATTTCACCGATTCACTGTCCTTCTTACTCACAGGCAGCAGCCTCCTCTCTGAGGTCACGCAGAATACGTGGACTCTCTCTTCCACATGGCAACCCTTTGGCAATTTAGAATTTAAAATGTTAACACTCGAGGAAAACAGAAAACTAATTTCTCCGATTACAGATAGGAAACTGAGGCCAAGGTAGCCATGTGCTTTATCCAGGAGTCCACCAGTGGTCTCTTGGTCTTGTCCTAGAACCTGACCTCTTGGTCTTGTTTTCTGCCCAAGACCCACTGCCTCGCTCAGTTCTTAAATTTCAAAAAATATCTTCTCTATAACTCACTTTTATTTTTGGTAGTTTGAGATAGGTCCCTTATTTCTCTTATACATGAGCAAAAAAATATGCTTTATTTATTCAAGTTTAGTATTTGTGTGCTAATTTAATTTTATAAGATGCTCTTCAAATGAGAATTAACATAAGTCCATGTTTAGTTGACTGGCAACTTCTTGGAGATTTTCCTATACACAATATTGTAATTATTTGGCAATTATAACACAATAAAAAATTTTGATTGAGTTATATGAGAAATGACCTCTTCTAATAAAAAATAAATATTTTTTAAAAATTCAGAGAACACCAAAATGTTGGTTTTATATCCTAATGGTTTGAGGAAGGCTCTGAGAATGGAAAGTGAGGGTGGGGAGGCCTCTGTCTTAGAGAGGTCATCAGGGAGGGCCTCTCTGAGGAGGTGACATTTGAATGGAAACCTGAACAGATGGAAGAAGGGAGCCTCTTGGATTTCTGGATGTGTGCTGTAATCTTATTCCTCTTTGACCCCTGAGTATCGGGTACATAGTCAGTACTTACAGATATTTCTGGGTTTGGCTGAAGTCAACAGGTCTCCAGAAGCTCTGACAGTAGGAAAATGAACTCTACCTTTGCCTCATGTCCTTCAGGCAAGCTGTTCAGAGGACATGGGTCGCTGGCTCGGGCTGCTGCTGGTGGAAATGGGCTCCAAAGTCACTCCAGAGGCACTGCACTATGACTACGTGGATGTGGAGACCTTAACTAGCATCGTCAGTGCTGGGCGCAACTCCTTCCTGTAAGTGTCAGCTGCACCGGCCACACCTGCCCAGGACCTTTCCTGTCTCCATCCCTCTCAGAGGCTGAGTACAGCCCTGGGCACTGAGGGGGAAGGGAGGAGCTAAGGAAAGCTCTGCTTCCTTGGGAAGTTGGAATGGGTGTCTTCCTCTTACAGCAAAGAGTGGGGAGCTGGCTGAAGGAGGTAGCCCAGGGTCAGAGGCAAGCTGTGGATGGAAGGAGCAAAAGTAGAGAAGCCTTGGAGTAGTGGCCTGGGTTCTGCCCTCATGCCTTGGGACTTTAAGCTTTCACACATTTGAGCATGGACACATGGCTAGTATATGGCATTCGGGTACTAGAAGAGCCAGGTTCGAGTCCCAGCTCGGTCACCACCAGCAGTGGAAGCTTGCACTGGTTGCTTGCCATCTCAGATCTCTGTTTTCTGACTCATAGAATGGTGGTGATGAATTACCTGCCTTGCAGGTTGTTATGAGAATCACATTGGTCCTGTCTGTGACACCCTAACACAGCCCATGACACAATGCTTCCTGCCATCTTGCTTTACTAATCTTCTGACCTGCCTTAAGAGTTTCTGCCAGAAAAAATGAGAGTGGTGGACAGGAAAACACTATAAGTTGCAAAGCATCATTGTCATTGTCATTGTCATCATACCTTTTATTTTCTAGATATGCAAGATCCTGCCAGAATCAGTGGCCTGAGCCCCGAGTCTATGATGATGTTCCTTATGAAAAGATGCAGGTACAGTCCCTTGGGGCTGCCCAGGAACATGGCAAAGGCCACTTATTAGCTCTCCCTCTTTCTGCTCCCTTTACCTTCTGCCTCAGAGAGATCATTTTCATTTAAGCAGCAGTAGCTAGAAGGGGAGCCCCTTCTTATCATAGAGCATGGCTCAGGATGAGGAATCCCTGGCACAGGAGGCTGGGTGGTGCAGTGGAAAGAGACCCAGGTTGGGAGGAAGAAAGGGCTCTGTAGACTGCCAAGCACTACCAAAAGGTGAGGCATCGTCTCCAGTTTGAGCAAGATGCTGGGACCCTCCTCCTGTTTACCGCTCTGTGAACTTATCCTCCTGATTCTGTGGTGTCTGGGGCGGGTGCTGACTCTGGGGCCAACCTGCAAGCCTTCACCTAGTGACTTCGTGATCTGGGAGCTTCAGCTCCCAGGCCAGTCTCCATGTTTTGCTTGCTAAGCCAGGGAGATACCAACTTACTAATTTACAGTGAGGCCTGAGTAGCCATCACATGACCTGGAATGCTCCTGGCAGCATGCCCTGTGCTGTCTCCTCCCTCAGAAAGCGAGAGGAGAGCCACATTCCAACCAGACGCTGGTGGGTGGGTCAGGCCTCACCATTAGCAGGAGAGAGAGGCAATTAAGCTGTGTCTACAGATGTATCTGCAGACAGGACCTCTGCCTTGGACGGTGCTGGATGACACACTGAGTTTTCACCTCTAGGACTCCCTTTTCTGGAAATTTCTCCAGTCATCCTTCTGTTCATATGATCTTTCTTCAGACTCAGATAAACCTGTGGATGCAGCTTGAGGTTTTTCTCAGTTGCAGAGTTTAGTGGCCAGATAGCTTAGCACTTAAGGATGTGAAGTTTGAGTCAGACTCAGGGCTGTTGGTCTTCGCTTCCTGACTCCGAAAGGATATGATAAAACCTACCTTCTTGGATGGCTGCAAGGATTAAATAATACTTTATGTAAGAAAGTTTAGGCAAGGTCTGGGTGCCATGGCTCATGCCTATAATCCTGGTACTTTGGGAGGCTGAGGTGGGTGAATCACTTGAGGCCAGGAGCTCGAGTCCAGCCTGACCAACATGGCAAAACCTCATCTCTACTTAAAAACTATAAAAATTAGCCAGACATAGTGGCACATGCCTGTAGTCCCAGCTACTTGGGACGCTGAGGCAGGAGGATCGTTTGAACCCAGGAGGTGGAGGTTGCAGTGAGCCAAGATCATGCCACTGAACTCCAGCCTGGGCAACAGAGCGAGACTCTGTCTCAAAAAAACAAAAAACAAAAAAAAAACAAAAACAAATCTTTAGGCTGGGCACAGTGGTGGCTCATACCTGTAATCCTAGCACTTAGGGAAGCTGAGGTGGTGGATCACTTAAGCCCAGGAGTTTGAGACTAGCCTGGCCAACATGGCAAAACCCTGTCTCTACAAAAATTAGCCGGGCATGGTGGTGCGCACCTGTTGTCCCAGCTACTCCGGAGGCTCAGGTGGGAGGATCGCTTGAGTCCAAGAGGTTGAGGCTGCAGTGAGCCATGATCACACCACTGCACTCAAAAGAAGAAATTAGCACAGTGCCTAGACATTGGAAGTTCTTATACAGAGGAGTAAATAGTACTGTTGTTGACAACATCATTATTATATTACATTATTATCATATTTAACTCATGTTTTCCTAAGCTTTCACTGGATTTTTAGTATTCTTAATATTCTTCATGCACAAATGTATAGTTAATCTATTAAGTTATGTAACTTCTATCACTGGCTCATCTCATCCAGGACTTTTCTTCTTGAGGGAAGACTCTTTTCTTTTTGAGGCAATTCAGAAAATCAGGATACTTCCAAATGTTCTAAAGACAAAAATATCTATGATAAATCAAATATAGCCACCCACAGTCTTTTGAGATTTTCTAATTTTCGTCTCAGCAGGTACTACAGTTTAGGGTTGCCTTCTGCTGCCCCCAGCAGAAAAGTATGAGGTTCAAATGATACACTGCTAGCAAAAGTGCTTTATGATTTTTGAGTGCTATGCAAGTGTAAAAATGTAAGACCAAAATCTTAGAGCAAGAAGACCCCATACTGAGCAGAGACCGTAGTACAGCCTGCATTGATGAGTCTGCACCTGCCTGAACTTGACTGTCTTCCTCCATCTCCCACCAGGACGAGGAGCCCGAGCGCCCCACAGGGGCCCAGGTGAAGCGTCACGCCTCCTCCTGCAGTGAGAAGTCCCATCGCGTGGACCCGCAGGTCAAAGTCAAACGCCATGCCTCCAGTGAGTTGTGTGTGGGCCTCCCCTGCTGACTAGGGAGGAAGGGAAGGAAGCAGTCTATAGGAAGGATCTCAAAATCAGTTCCTCTGGTGGGTAAATAAATGCGCAAAGTGAGATGCAAGAAAATACTGTACCCTAAGAAAAATCACAGAGCAAGCACAATGAAAAAGGGCAGCTAGCATGAGGCCTCAGAGGAAAAATGACAGGGAGTTGGGGGGTAGGGAGGTACTATAGGAAACTGATACCCAGTTTCCTCAGGTCCCAAATATAGGGGAGGCTGCTGCTCAGCTCCAGCAGACGATCCCCATGAAGCAGTACTAGGCCCCTAACACCAGATTTGCCAATTACTTAAAAGAGACAGAAATCTAGACTTTAGGTGAAATCTACTTATTTTTTAATATCAGCAACTATTTTTTTTTTTAATTTAGCACTGAATGAGGCCAAATAGAGAGAGAGAGAGAGAGAGAGAGACTGTTGACAAGCTGTATCTGTTTCAGAGGCTAACAATTTGTGATTTCTGATCTGGGGTAGTAAGTGGAGAACTGAACCCATCCGAATACCTTGGAGCCAGCTGCCATGAAAGCCACAGCTCACCTTGGTGTCCCGCCCTAGCTCTGCCTAGCACCCCACAGGAGCTCAGTGAATTGCCTGATTGCCACACTGCACAGTAATGACCAAGTATGCCAGGCAACTCTGTTGTAAATTCTGTTTTACTTCCAACAGTAATCTGTGCTCCTGTGTGATTTATCTTTATGAAGAAGCCAGCTTCCTGTGGGACAGCATGTTCCAAAAGTTTTTTCTTTGTTCCTTTACATTTATTCCCCCTGCATCTCAACAGAGTCAAGTTCTGTTCTATGCTTTTTGTAAACTTACTTTTATATTTTAATATCTATTTTTAAAAATACTTTTCTATATTATGGCTCCATTTCATTTGTATAGATCATCCCTTCCGAGGGTCAGGAAATCTGTATTCCATTCCTCATTCCTCCCTTGACTACTGAATTACTGTGTACCTCTGGGAAAAGTCCTTTCCCCTCTCTGGGCCTGAGTTTCCTCTCTGAACAATCAGAAGGGTGTTGTGTAACTTTGCACTCTACTCTCGGAGATACTGGAAATGCAGGGCCTTGTGAAATGCCCATTTTAAAATGGAAATCTAAACTGAAAAAAAGCATGTGAGATTAAAGAAATCACTGAATGTTAATGACAACAACAAAAAACTAACAAGCACACACAAAAAAGTAGACCCTTTCTTCAGATCAAATCTTATATGAAAGCCAAGATTATAAAAGAAAATAAAAGTGGAACTACTCTGGTTGAGGCCCACTTGGCCTCCACTTTTCCTGTTAGCCATCACCGTGGGGTCATAAGTTTCCTTGAAGGGCAGTGGGAAACCACGGTGGAAGACTGCTAATGAATTCCAACAAGGTTGTTTTTTAGATGAAGAAACTGAAGAAAATAAAAGAGAAGATATATTCATCCATTTCTCCTGCTATAACAAAATCCCATAAGCTAGGTAACTTATAAATAACAGAAATTTATTTCTCATTGTTCTGGAGGCTGGGAAGTCTGAGATCAAGGTGGCAGCCGATTTGGTGTCTGGTGAGGGCCTGTTTCCTGGTGATGACCATCTTTTTGCTCCCTGGGGTCTCTTTCCCAAGGGCACTAATCACACCCATGAGGGCTCCACCCTGGTGACCTAATCACCTACCAAAGGCCCCACCTCCAAGTGCCATCACATAGGGGATTAGGTTTCAACCTGTGAATTTTGGGGTATGTAAACATCTAGTCTATAGCCAAAGGATTTTGCCCACGATCATGTATTAATTGCCTGTTGCTACATAAGAAATTACCCAAAATTTAGCTCCTCTAAACAATAAGCAGGAACATGTGTTATGTCACATGGTTTCTGTGGATCAGGAATCCTAAATGGCTTGGATAGGTAGTTCTGGCTTGGGGTCTCTCATGAGATCTCAAGATGTTGGCCGGTCATCCGAAGTCATCCAAAGTCTTGACAGGCTGAAGGATCCACTTCTAAGATGGCTCACTGCATACCTGGCAAGTTTGTGCTGGTTTTGGAAGGAGGCCTCAGTTCTTCGCCATGGGGATCTCTTCATAGAGTTGCTTGTCCTTGTGATGTGACAGCTGGCTTCCCCCAGAGCAAGCGACCCAAGAAGGAACAGCAAGGCTGATACTGCAAGGTCTTTTATGACCTATGGTTAGAAGTTATACTCTGTCATTCTGCAATATCCTAATGGTTACACAGGTCAGCACTGTTTAGTGTGGGAGGGGACTATAAAAGGGCATGAATATTAGGAGGCAAGAATCATGGAGGCCAAGTAGATTGCTAAGAAAAATGGTGGTGTGAGAAGCTGCATGGACCCACTCCCTAGCAAAACAGCTGCAGCTGGTTAAACTTATTAAAACAATTATTTAAAGTCTGGAAATTTTCCTCAGGGCAAATGAAGAAACATTTATTCTAGAAAATTTGCTAAATCTTAGTAAGAACAGTGAGAGTCTGTGGCATTTGAGCCACAACCTACCCCTTTATTCCCCAACTCAGTTTCAAAGAATCTTCACTCCAGGCACATCTGGACAAGAAAACAGGGCTCCTTCTTTCCCCAGCTGCTAGTCAAGGGCTACAGTGTCTCCCCGGGAAGGGCAGGCTGCCAGTATTTTTTGTCATACCCAGCTCCATGCTGCAGAGGCTAAATTCCAGGTGATTATAGCCAAGAGGTAGGAAGCGCCCTTCCTCTACCCAGATGATAGAGCAAAGGCTTTGCCCCAGGTAGGGTAAGCCAAGAATACTGGGGCCCTGATTGCCCTCATCCTAGCTTACTTGTAGGGCAGAGGTTCCATGCTGGGAGAGGCAAGCAGAGTGGACCAGAGGTTACTGCCCCCACCCAGCACCCTGCTCATAACAGGAATGTCACTCCAAGAGAAACAGGCTCTTAATTTGTTTTGTGCTGCTATAACAGAATACCAGAGACTGGGTAATTTATAATGAACAGAAATTATTAGCTCCTAGTCTAGAGGCTGGAAAAATCCAAGATCAAGCTGTTGACCTCTAGCAAGGGCCTTCTTGCTGCATCATCACATAGAAGAAAATGGAAGGGCAAAGAGGCAAAAGGGGGTTGAATTTGCCCTCTTTTAACGGCATTAATCCCACCCATGAAGGCAAAGCCCTCATGGCCTAAATCACCTCTCAAAGTCCCATCTTTTCATACTGTTACAATTGCAATTAAATTTCAACATGAGTTTTGGAGGGGATGAACATTCAAACCACAGCACAGGTCATTGTTCCCACCCCTGGATCCAGAGCAGTGACTCAGAGATTTTGCCCAGCGGGGAAAGGCAGGCCATAAGAACAGAGAACTCCAAAGCTCTTCCTCAAAAGAACTGACTTTAGTTGGAACAGAGTGTGGGAAAGTGTAAACCAAAGGATGCTCTCAAAAACAATGGAGATTTGGTGGTTATGAGAACAATAAACTAAACCACAGGCTAGTTTATCAGAGAGAACCACAGAAAGAGACAGCTAAAAATGCCCACAGCTGGGTGTGATGGCTCACCCCTGTCATCCCAACACTTTGGGAGGCTGAGGCAGGTGGAACACTTGAGGAGTTCAAGACCAGCGTAGCCAACATGGCAAAACCCTGTCTCTACTAAAAATACAAAAATTAGCCAGTCATGGTGGTGGGCACCTGTAATCCCAGCTACTCGGGAGGCTGAGGCACAAGAATCGCTTGAACCCAAGAGGCAGAGGTTGCAGTGAGCCATGATCCTGCCACTGCGCTCCAGCCTGGGTGACAGAGTGAGACCCTGTCGCAAAAAAAAAAAAAAAAAAAAAATTAAAAAGAAATTTTTTTAAATAAAAAGAGCCCTCCTAGGGTTAGAATAAATCTCAAAGATGAGCCTCCAAAACTATCCTATAAAGGGGCTGAATTTAATTGGATCAGACTGTGGAGTAATTTATGCATTGTCAAAATCAATAGAGCAAACACCTGACAATTAGTAGGGCCTAACAGCTGGGTGTAATAGCAACAGAGGCAGACTGCTTAACAGGAGATTAGGGAAAGAGTCAGAAATCCCTGCTAATACGCTGTCACGCCAGAGTGACTGTACACATGCCGAGGGTATGGCCTCTGAGGAGCAACATCAGTGGCTTCATACTTCAAGAGGAAGTAGACTACACTAAAATAGTTCAGACAAGTCACTAAACAAATAAGAAAATAACAACCCAACAACCCAGTTGGGGGGATGCATATCAAAAGATACTACAATATATTCTCTAAAATGACCAGTTTTCAACAAAAAATTATGAGACACACGAAGAAGCAGGAAAATGTGACCCATACAGAAGGAAAAAAATCAAGCCACAGAAACTGCCTGAGAGAGGGCCCAAATGTAGAATTTAACAAAGATTTCAAAGCAGCCATTATAAATATATTTAAAGAACTTAAGGAAACCATGCTTAAAGAAATAAAGGAACGGAAGATGACAGTGTATTAGCAGATAGTCTATACTATGGATAGCCTATATTATTGGTAGCCTCTATCAATATATTATTGATAATAGCTCATTCCTCCTGCTATAACAAAATTCCATAAGCTGGGTAACTTATAAACAACAGAAATGTATTTCTCATTGTTCTGGAGAAATTGGTTTCATACTGCAGGAGGAAATAGACTATGCTGAGTACTATACTACACTATACTGAACACTACAGTATAGGTACATGGAACTACACTACAGTTATATGGAATATAGCTATATGCTATACTATATTATACTGTAGTATATAGTACAGTCATATGGAATATATTATTGATAATATATTGATAGAGGCCTCCAATAGAAAGACAGAAATTATAAAAAGAAGAATCAAATAAAAATCATGAGACTGAAAAGTACAATAACTGAAATGAAAAACTCACTCAATGGGCACAACAGTAAATTTGACCTGGTAGAAGAATCAGTGAACTTGATGATAGAAAAATAGAGATTATGCAAACCAAAGAGCAGAGAGAAAAAAAGAATGAAGAAAAATGACAGAGCCTCAGAGCATTGTGGAACACCATTAAGTGTACAAACGTGTGTACAGGGAGTACTACAAGGAGAAGAGACAGATGAGTATTAAAAATACTCAAATAATGGCTGAAACTTGCCAAATTTATTGAAAAACATTAATCTATACATCCACGAAGCTCAGTGAAATCCAAGTAAGATAAAGGCAAGGAGATCTACAAAAGACACATCATGGTACAAATGCTTATACCAAAGACAAGGAAAAAATCTTGAAGGCAGAAGAGAAAATCAAGCCATCATGTATAAGAGAACCCCAGTAACATTAACAGCTGACTTCTCATCAGTAACAAAGCCAGAAGGCCCTCCATGCTGTATTTATGATCAGGCTTGAACTGCAGGGTAGTTGTGTCAGGAACTGATTTTTGCATGGGTCACTGGGTGACCACTGCAATCCCTGCAGCAGCTGGCTAGACAAGACCCCCAATTATCCATAAACTGCAGGAATTATTCTGCACTGACTTATATAAAGCAGCGTGCAGGTCTGCATAGCGCACCAAAAAAAAAAAAAAAACAAGTAAAACTTTCCCCAAGAGGTTGAACTATGGCCTTGAAACAGCTAGAACAATATTGCACAGCATGGACCCTGGAGTCAGAAAGACATGGAGACATGGGTTTAACCTTGGCTCTGCCACCCTTAGCAGTGGGACTTAACCGCTGTGTAGCTCAGTTTCCTCAACAATAGAAGAAAACTAATTATAGTATAAGTTTTGTGGGCTGGGCGCAGTGGCTCACTCCTATAATCCCAGCACTTTGGGAGGCTGAGGCAGGCTGATCACTTGAGGTCAGGAGTTCAAGAACAGCCTGACCAACATGGCAAAACCCCATCTCTACTAAAAATACAAAAATTAGCCAGGCATGGTGGCGTGCACCTGTAGTCCCAGCTACTCTATTTGGGAGGTTGAGGCAGGAGAATCACTTGAACCCCAGAGGTGGAGGTTGCAGTGAGCCGAGATCACGCCACTGCACTCCAGCCTGGGTGACAGAGCGAGACTGTGTCTCAAAAAAATAAATTAAAAAAATAACTTACATGATGGGTAAGTGGGAATGCAAGTAAATGGCTCAGCATATAGTGCCTAGTGTATAGTAAATAATACATTTTTGCCATAATTATTTGTTTTTATTGTCCATCATAGTGTTGAACCTATAGTAGACCACCAGGTCCCTCCCTCCCCCAAACCCTTCCCCAGTAACAAAATGGATAACTGACTGTAGCTCAAAGTCTAGAATCTCTGGAGATCTGAGTTATTTGGAACGGTCTCCTTGTCTTATAGATACCTGAAAACTGACTATAAAATCTGCTCTTTTAAAACCAAAGTATGTGCTACATCACAAATTTGTTTTTTAATAATACTATCATTATTACCTAATACTATCATTATTACCTAACCCTTACTATTTGCGTACTATGCTAAATGCTTTTCATTAATCATCTCATTCAACCCTTACCACAACTCTAGGAGGTAAACTGTATCCATATCCTTGTTTACAAATAAGGATCAAGGGGGAAAAGGCACAGTAAAACACTACCAGTCTCTTTTGCCTAATGTCACACAACCAGGAAGGTCAAAAATGCCCAAATCTCAGGCTGTCTGTTCCAAGGCCTTGCTCCTAGTCCCTGTGCCCTATGGCCTCCCTTTTGCTTCTTCATTCCTTAGAGGATTCACACTAAATATATCTAAGGGACTTAGTCTAAATATTTCCATTTTATAGATGGAGAAGTTGGGGCTGAGAGAGAAGCTGACAGCACCCAAGTACCTTTGCCAGAGGTCAGAACTGAGGGCCTTTCCCTTCCCCACATCTCTACAGGTGCCAATCAATACAAGTATGGCAAGAACCGAGCCGAGGAGGATGCCCGGAGGTACTTGGTAGAAAAAGAGAAGCTGGAGAAAGAGAAAGAGACGATTCGGACAGAGCTGACAACACTGAGACAGGAGAAGAGGGAACTGAAGGAAGCCATTCGGAGCAGCCCAGGTACCTGTGTGATTGTGGTCCTGAGCACTTATGGGTGGCCAGCTCATCCTTAGGCACAGTAAAGGGAGGTCTCTTGCACAAGTCACCTCGTTTCCTACCCAAGAGCAGTGGGCTTCTCCTCCCCTTCGCCTTCCCCTCTTCCTCTTCTCCTCTTCATCATTATCATCATCATTCTTCCCAATTAAAGAAAGTGCCATCAATTTAATAACTTGTTTTGGAGGGATGAAAAAGCATCACAATAATGTATACACTTAAAGTAGTAAGAAGCAATCTGATTTTAGAAATGTGAAGCATAGAAGTGTGCCTTAGAATCAAAGAAGTAAGAGACGTCATTTTGAACCCCACTTGTATTCATTCACAGATACATGTGAGACATTGGTCCTAGTGCAGGGAATAATGGACATGACACCTTCCCAGGATCCTCTTCTGAAACCAGGGACCTCAGCAGGCCCTGCCTGCTCTGGGCTTCTCCACACCCTATTTTCTACTGTGTTTCCTTTGCACTCTAACTGCAGTTCAACACACTTTAAGCCTAAGGTTTCTCCACGTGCCAGAGGGAGCAGAAGTCCTGTTGCTATAGATCATGTCCACAAACATGTAGCCCTATGAGAATCTGGTGGACCTATAGACCCTTTTCTAAGAAGAAACACCACAGTTCACAATGCTGCAAAAAAAAAGTTCAGGAGCTCATGTGGCTGCCTGTGGAGCCTATCCATAGATTGCCTGAGACTCCATAAACCTCAGATTAAGAACTTCTGGTTTAAAGGAAAAGACTTGTTCTGTGTGGCCAAGAACGAGAATCAACAGGAGGAAGGCACAGGAAGGCAGTTTGGTTTCCATATAAAGAATTTTCTGAGTCAGAACCAGGATTTGGAGCAAGTTGACTATCCTTGTCCTGCTCAATTTTTTCCGCTATGGCACTGTCACTTGGTAACATATTAGATTGTTTATTATATTTATTATTTATTGTTTGCCACAGACACACAAATATAAGCACCATAAGGGCAAGGATCTTTGCCTGCTTTGTTCACTGATATATCTAGGGCTGAGGACAATGCCTGATACATGGTAAGCATGCATTAAATACATGGTGAATGATGAATATAAAGAATTCAACATTACTGGAAAATCCTCCAGCACAGCCTCCCTCAGAGCAAAGAATGGAACTGATTTTTAAACCTGGTAAGACCCAACACAGTACTTGGAATGAGAAAGGTACTAATAAAGGTTTGTTAGATTAAATTGAAAAAGTGAGCTGGGTGCCATGGTTCACGCCTGTAATCCTAGCACTTTGGGAGACTGAGGCAGGAGGACCATTTGAGTGCAGGAGTTCGACACCAGCCTAAGCAACATAATGAGACCTCATCTCTATTTTTCTTAAAGAAAGAAAATTTTTAAAATTTATTTAAGAAATTTTAAAAATAAAAATAAATTGGGGCCAGGTGCGGTGGCTCATGCCTGTAATCCCAGCACTTTGGGAGGCTGAGGCAGGTGGATCACGAGGTCAGGAGATCGAGACCATTCTGGCTAACACGGTGAAACCCCGTCTCTACTAAAAATACAAAAAATTAGCCGGGTGCGGTGGCAGATGCCTGTAGTCCCAGCTACTCGGGAGGCTGAGGCAGGAGAACGGTGTGAACCCAGGAGGTGGAGCTTGCAGTGAGCTGAGATCAGCCACTACACTCCAGCCTGGGTGACAGAGTGAGACTCTGTCTCAAGGAAAAAAAAAAAAATTTGAATAAGCAGCAAAATCCTACTGAAAACTCTGGTGTCTGTAAAGCCCTGCTATGACAGTTGTTTACAAGTAACAGAAACCAAAGCTAAACTGGCAGAGAAATGAAAAGAAGATGTAATTGGAAAATTGAGTGATCTGGTGTAGTGGGGTCCAGGGACTTAAATGGTGTCACCAGGAAGCTTATTTCTCATACTCATGCTTCTACCCTTCTCTCCTTTGGTTTCATTCTCCCCTTGTGATGCCACAATGGCTGCACAGTGCCAGCCCTCACCCAGCCCTCCCAGCCAACCTAAGCAAAGAGAGCTTCTCCTCCCAGCAACCACCACAAAACCCCCTGGATTCACTCTGATTGGTCCCACTTTCATCCTTAATCCAATCACTGTCACCAGAAGATGAGTTGTGATTATGGGGCAGACCTAAGTTATGTGCCAAACCCTTGAACTAGAAGCAGAGTCAGCCCCACTCAAACTAGAGAGAATGGGGGTAGGGGAGCAGGTGCAGTGGCTCATGCCTGTAATCCCAGCAATTTGGGAGGCCAAGGCTGGTGGATTTCTTGAGGTCAGCAATTTGAGACTAGCCTGGCCAATATGGCAAAACCCCATCTCTACTAAAAATACAAAAACTAGCTGGGCGTGCTGGTGTGTGCCTGTAGTCCCAACTACTCGGGAGGCTGAGGCAGGAGGATCGCTTGACCCCAAGAGGCAGAGGTTGCAGTGAGCCGAGATCACCCACCGCACTCCAGCCTGGGCGACAGAGTGAGACTCCATCTCAAAAAAAAAAAAAAGAAAGAAAAAGAAAAAGAGAGAAGAGAGACAGAATGAGAGGGGGAAGGTAGTTTCCCAATGAAAACTCAAGAGTGCTATTTCCAGGAGATGGTGAAATGGGTACCAGACATATAAAGACCATAATGAGACCTCATCTCATTATGAAGCTGGAACCCCAGTATGGAACTGGAACCCCAAGCCCAGAGTCCATCTCTTAACCAAGACTGGGGACTGGAAAGGACCACCAGGAGGGGCAAAGGCATGAGGCCCTACCAGATTCCCCGACACTTCAGGTCAGGTTCAGCTGTTTCTTATCAATGTATCTTGATTCAGGAGCAAAATTAAAGGCTCTGGAAGAAGCCGTGGCCACCCTGGAAGCTCAGTGTCGGGCAAAGGAGGAGCGCCGGATTGACCTGGAACTGAAGCTGGTGGCTGTGAAGGAGCGCTTGCAGCAGTCCCTGGCAGGAGGGCCGGCCCTGGGGCTCTCCATAAGCAACAAGCCCAAGAGTGGGGTGAGTCCAGGGCCTTCCATGCCAGGGGCAGCTACTCCTGTATCCCTCCACACACTGCAGATCTCTCCTTCATGATCACTCTTTGGAGGTAGGGGTTATGCCCATTTGCAGACAAGAAAACTGAAGTCCAAAGAGGTGAAGGGCATGCCATGGATGGCACAGCTAGGAAGAGGACTCTTGGAGCAATTTATCTTGATTTTCTGGCCTGTTCTTGTCTCCACAGCAGCATCACCATTTGACTTTTTACCCTAAAGGTTATCTTAGAAATGGCCTTGGGGTTATTGATGATAAATAGTAGCTACCATATGTTGAATAACAAGCATGTGTGATCCATTACTACAGGCATCTTAACCTGTATTATCTTACACAATCTTCATGGCAGTCCTATGAGGTAGTTTAGGGGTTGACAGACAAGAAAACTAAGGTTCAGAGATGTCGAATGACTTGCTCAAGGTCACTCAGTGAAGTGGGAGACAGGATTCCAAACCCAGGAAGTCTTAACTCCAGAACCCTGCTCCAGAGCCCTCCAGTGCAACATGGCGAAACCCTGTCTCTACAAAAAATTACAACGGTCTCACATGCCCTCTTCTGGGATCTCCAGGGTACCAGGCCCTGTCTTCAGTGCTCTGTATCCATTATCTCTAATGCTTCCAGTAACTCTGCGAGGAAGATTCACCCACCTCCAATGGGGCTCTCTCAGAGAGGACTTCCCTGACCTCATCTACACTGGGGTTTCTCAACCTCAGCACTACTGACATTTTGGCCCAGTAACTCCTTCTTATAAGGGACTATTCTGTGCATCAGCAGGATGTTAGGGATGTTAAGGTCCTACCTAAGGATATCAAGTAGAATGTTAAGCAGCATCTCTACCTTCTACTCACTGGTTGCCAGTAACACCCCCCGACCAGTGACAACCAAAATATCTCCAGAAATTGTCAGATGTTCCCTGGGAGAGCAAAACCGACCCTAGTTGGTCTAAATTACCAACAGCTCCCTCTATTATTCTTCCTCATAGCACTTAACCACAATTTGTGTGTATGTGTGTGTATATATATATTTATGTCCTTGCTTGTCCAATGTCTGTCTTCTCCACTAGATTCTATTTTTGTTAAGAATTGGACTACATCCATTTATCATTAAATTCCTGACCCTTTACAGAAAAATAGTGGGAGTGCAAGAAATATCTGTCAAATGAATAAATGTTTTGCCTGCTTTCGGGTGAGGAAATTGAGACTTAAAGAGACGAAATAACTTGTCTGATAAGTATGACTTATCGGGAGGCAATGTGTCATTATTATTGTTGTCCCAGGTCACATTTCCTGGTCACACCACACCTGATTGAGCCAGTGCTGTGTCTTACACCCCTACACTTTCTTTCCATGGGGTGTTTCCAACCTCATTATATAGATGAAAAACATGTCAGCCAAGGACAAAACTTCCCAGAGTCACAGAGGGCTGGTGGAGGAGCTAGCATTGGTTCATTCATCCCAGCTGCTTCCTCCCACCAGCATGACCTGATATTCCCATTCCAGAGCACTTTTCCCTCAGTTTTGGATCCTTCTGACATTCTTTGGAGATAAAGAGAAGCTTTCTCTAAATTCCTTGCAGGTTTAGCTGTTACAATGTCACCTTTAAGGAACTACATCTAGTAAGGTATTATACTAAGCAATTATCTGGAAAATGTAAGGGGTAAAGGTAATTTCAAAAATGAGAAGGAATACAGGAGAGAGGTTAAAAGTCAAACTGTGGGGCCAGGCAAGGTAACTCATGCCTATAATCCCAGCACTTTGGGAGGCTGAGATGGGCGGATCACTTGAGGCCAGGAGTTTGAAACCATCCTGGCCAACATGGTGAAACCCCATCTCTACTAAAAATACAAAAATTAACTGGGCATGGTGGCACATGCCTGTCCCAGCTACTCAGGAGGCTGAGGTAAGAGAATCACTTGAACCTGGGAGGTGGACCTCCAGCCTTGGAAAGAGAGCAAGACTCTGTCTCACAAAAAAAAAAAAAAAAAGGAAGGAAGGGAGGGAGGGAGGGAGAGAGGAAAAATAAAGAGAGAAAGAGAGAGAGAGAAGGAAGGAAGGGAGGGAGGGAGGGAGGGAGGGAGAGAGAGAAGGAGAAAGAAAGAGAGAGAGAGAGGGAGAGAGAGGGAGGGAGGGAGGGAGGGAAAGAAAGAAAGAGCGGGCTATGGGATTGGAATCCTGGTTCTCCCACTCACCAGCCATATGACCTTGCACAGCAATTTGACCTTCCCCATTTCCTCACCTATAAAATGGAATGACTAATAATAGTACCTACTTCATAGGCTTGTTGAGAAGCTAAAGGAGCTAATTCACACAATGCTTTGTAGTGAGGTTCAGTAATTTTAGTTGTCATTATCGTTATCTGAAGGTCCTCAAGTATCTTCTCCTGTCACCTTGTTCAGTGCCTTTTTTTTTTTTTTTTTTGAGACGGATTCTCGCTGTGTCACCCAGGCTGGAGTACAGTGGCGCAATCTTGGCTCACTGCAAGCTCCACCTCCCGGGTTCACGCCATTCTCCTGCCTCAGCCTCCCATGTAGCTGGGACTACAGGCGCCCACCACCACGCCCCGCTAATTTTTTGTATTTTTAGTAGAGACTGGGTTTCATTGTGTTAGCCAGGATGGTCTCGATCTCCTGACCTCGTGATCCGCCTGTCTTGGCCTCCCAAAGTGCTGGGATTACAGGCGTGAGCCACCGCGCCTGGCCAGTGCCTTTTATTTTAAAGTTCCCATGCTGCTGGGCACAGTAGCTTACACCTGTAATGCCAGGACTTTGGGAGGCCAAGGTGGGTGAACTGCTTGAGCCCAGGAGTTTGAGACCAGCCCGGGCAATTTGGCGAAATCCCATCTCTACTGAAAATACAAACATTAGCCAGGCCTGGTGGTGCACACCTGTAATCCCAGCTACTTGGGAGGCTGAGGTATGAGAATCGCTTGAACCCCGGAGGCAGAGGTTGCAGTGAGCCAAGCTCGCACCACTGTGCTCCAGCCTGGGTGACAAAGAGAGACTCTGTCTCAAAAATAAAAATAATAAAGTGTCCTCATGCTTTTGAGGTCAGGCTGGGTGTTGGTAGCCATCACCAGATCTCACCTATGTAATTATTTATTGCCATCAACAGGAAACTGCAAATAAACCCCAGAACAGCGTTCCAGAGCAATCTCTCCCTGTCAACTGTGTTTCTGAGCTGAGGAAGAGGAGCCCATCCATCGTAGCCTCCAACCAAGGAAGGGTGCTACAGAAAGCCAAGGTAGAGCCATAGTTCAGCTTATCAAATCACAGACCTGGTAACCCCCTTTTTATGGAAGTTCACCCAAAACCAAAAAATCAACTAGTGAGAAAGGTAGAGAACTGCCAATGCATTTATGCAATGAAACTCATGAACCTTCCTCAGAAGCAGTAATCCTCAGATATTATTCAGAACTTATTCACTCTTTGTTAACACATATTTCTAACAAGCTTAATCATCTGGTTTCTGAGCCTACAATGTGTTTTGAGACAGGAGAGGTCCCATTTCATTGATGAGGTAACTGAAAATCAAGGACTATGGGACTTGCCCAGGGCTATGCAAGATATCACTGCAAAAGCAAGTAAGCAAACCCACGTCTTCCAATTCTAAGTCCATGGCTCCCTCCAGGATGCTGGTCCACAGTCCCTTCTGTGTGACTCTTGGGGGTCAGCTATGTTTCAGAACTTTTTGGATTTTATAAAGGTCATATGGTACCTACACTAATATATGATGAAAACCCCAATAAGTCCTCAGGTGGTACCATGTAAGCAAACATGTTAATAATTCTACAGCAAGACACAGGAATATTTATAGTACATGGAGTGAATAAAGATTATAAACAGCCTCATATCAGGTCAGGTCAAGTTTTGCCACCAAATGAGTCTATACCAAAACAGTGGAGAAATATTTCGGTTTCACAGCTTTCTGGATTTCTAGATGACACTAAGTGAGACCCTGTCTCAAAAACACAAAAGCACAGCTGTACGTCCCTCAGGTTGGAATTGGTTTTCAGAGCCTGAGAGGGAAGAGTCTTTATTCTTTCCTACAGTTAGTCATTAAACAAATATTTGTTGAAGACCTACCATATGTGAGTCTTGTTATAATTTCTGGTTATATAACAGGGAACCCAAAAAAGTCCCTGGTCTCATAGAGTTGGGAAGACAAGACTTTAAATACCACACATAAATAATGTGATGCCAGAGAAGATGAACCTCCCAAAGGAGCTTAAGCACAGTGACAGCAAAGACCCTTTCAGGAAAGTGACACAAAAGCAGAGACCTGAATGGAGTGTGAGGGAGAGACCCATGCAGGGGGCTGAGGGAAGGACGATCCAGGCAGAGAGAAGAACCAAGTGTCAAGTTCCTGAAGTGGGAAAAAGCTTGGAATGTTTGAGGAACATCAAGAAGATCCAGGTGGTTCCAGTGAAGGGAACAAAGGGTGAGCTTTAGGAGATGAGATCAGAGAAGTAACCAGTGAGGGGCCAGATCATCTAGACCAGCAGTCAGTAAACATTTTCTGTAAAGGGCCAGAGAGTAAATAGTTTAGGCTTTCTGAACCATATGATCTGTTCCACAACCTCTCAGCTCTGCCATTGTCACATGAAAATAGCCATGGACAATATGTAAATGATGATGAAAACGGCTGTGTCCCAGTAAAACTTTTTTTTTTTAATTTTTTTTTTTGAGATGGAGTCTCACTCTGTCGCCCAGGCTGGAGTGCAGTGGCACGATCTCAGCTCACTGCAACCTCCGCCTCCTGGGTTCAAGCAATTCTCCTGCCTCAGCCTCCTGTGTAGCTGGGATTACAGGTGCACACCACCATGCTCGGATAATTTTTTTGTATTTTTAGTAGAGACGGGGTTTCACCATGTTGGTCAGGTTGGTCTTGAACTCCTGACCTTGTGATCTGCCCACCTCAGCCTCCCAAAGTGCTGGGATTACAGGCATGAGCCACTGCGCCTAGCCCAATAAAACTTATTTACAGGCGCTGAAATTTGAATTTCATATCATTTTCATGTGTCATGAGATAGTCGTCTTCTTTTGATTTTTTTTTTCAAACATTTAGAAATAAGAAAATCATTCTTAGCTGATGCATTATATGAGAATGGGCAATAGGCCAGACTTGGCCCACAGACTATCATTTACCAGCCTTTTATCTAAAGCCTTTCAGGCCACTGAGGAACCATGGATCTTGTTGTAACATAATGGATCTTGCTGTGACATGATGGAAGGTTTTGAGCAAAGAGTTTTGAATATAAATTGCATTTTTTAAAGACCATTCAGACAACTATGTTGAAAATGGATGAAGGGACAAGAGAGACCAGCATGGAGAAGTGACTTACTCAGGGCCACAGAAAGAGAGAGGGGGGCTAGAACCCAATGCAACCTGGCCAGTGGAGATCATCTAACTAGGTGCCATGAAATGTTTTTATCCATGTCACACTAGACCATTCAACAAATTGATTTGTCTTGTCTTTCTGTACTTCAGGAATGGGAAATGAAGAAGACCTAGAAAGAGAACGAGGATTTCATTCCAAAGGAAATATCAGCTTGTCCACCTGAGGAAGAAATGCTTTTTTTCACAAGGAGACACCAAGAGAAGACTAGGAAGTAGCCCTCATTCTCCAGGACACCCTAAAGACCAGCCTTTATTGTCTGCATGATTTTAGGGGATATGGGGAGGGAAGAAGTAGAAGGGAAGAGGGAAATGGAGAGCATCCTTATGACTTTACAAAGGGTGGAAATGAGGATGGAGGGATACAGAAGTCTGCACAGCTGTAAAGGTTTTATAGATGTCTTTGCCTTCCCTTCTGAAGAAGAAATGAAAGCACATGTGAATAACCCCTTCCATCCCATTCACAGCATCGCACTCCCAGTCCTTAAGGCAAAGGGAGGCAGTGCTGAAGCATTGGTGGTGCAGTGTAAAGAGACAAGACCTGATCATCTGATCACACTTGTTCCAACTTGATTCATATTGGGCAGTACTGACAACCACTGGGCAAGGCAAACAGGCTGAACAATCAATAACGTTATCCCTGCCTGCATACATGTGAACAAAAGCTGTAGAGGACATGCAAATTCTACAGTCATTCCTCATTTGCTTTAGACAGAGTGCAGCTACTGGAATCTTCCAGATTTGAGTGTTTTAAAATCAGAGCTCTGAATACACAAAAGGAAAGAGAAATGGAGCAGCTGACATATTTTAAGCTCACAGTGATACTCAGTGACAGGAGCACAGAGCTCTAATGTCCACAGGATGTTGTAGGGTAGGGTCTTTCAGTAAATCAAGTCCCTTACCTATGTTCTATGACACTGAGGTTCTTGGAGCTATGGGTTAGAAATCCAGGAGGCAATATGTCGTTATTCTAATGAAGTCCTCATCTTGCACTCAGAGGCCCACTAGTCTGCCCTTCTATATATTAAGTAAAACCAAGAGAAAATAAGAGGATGATGGCTTCTTTCTCTCACCTCGGTGCTAAACCTTTTACACACACTTGATACTTTCATAGAGGGACCAAGGACCTCAAGTCCTGGGCAGTCTCCTTACTGTGCTACTCGCTACTTTCTCAACACTGTAGGTACTTTATGGGTCTGTATTTAACACATTTCCTTCCAATAAAGATAAAACCACTTAACTCTTAAGAGCCAGTGCTTAGCTCAAGAGGAAAGAAGGAAAATCCCAGACTATAACCATGGCCACTTTGCTATAGGGTTTACATATTTTAACCCACCTAAGGTTTTACAGACTTTAGCCTCACTCAAATTTTATCACCCTCTGAGGTAGCTGGAGACCACAGCAGGAAAAATAACCTGACCAGTGATCACCCACTGATTAGTGGCACAGCATAGGACTTAGAGGTTATAAGCCCAGATCCAGATAGGGCTAGGTTTGAGCCCTGCCTCTGATGACCGGCTGGGTGACCTTGGGAAACTCACTTGACCACTGTGATTCTTGTTTTCCTTATCTGTGAAATGGGGCTAACAATTGTTACTTTTCTCCCAAGATTGTTGGGAAGATTTAATAAGATAATACATAGTAGGCATCTTGCATAATGTCTGAGAAATAGGAAATGCTCAGTCAATAGTGGCTTTCACTAGCCAGGCATGGTGGTACTCGCCTATAGTCCCAGCTACTCAAGAGGCTGAGGCAGGAGGACCACTTGAGCCCAGGAGTTTGAGACTAGTGCACTATGATCATGCCTGTGAATCACCACTGCACTCCAGCCTAAGCAAATAGCAAGACCCCATCTATATAAAAAAAAAAATCATAAAAAAGTGGCTCATTATTAGCTATATAGGAAATGTCTGACTCACAAGCCTGTGTTCTTTCCACTGAGGAAGAAACTACTTTTACATGGTAATTACAGCCACCAAAAGCTAAAAGGTAACCAATACATAACTGAGAGTTTCCATCCAAATTCCACCTGTGTTTTCACAGCTCAAGGGGCTCACATACTCTAGATTTTCAGTGTTCTTTTTTAAAAATGTGGATCCTGGAATGTCACCTAACTCTCCAACTATGTATTCAGTGTCTGTCATACTCTTTCTTATGCAGTTATTTTGGGGTTGTCTTTTCTCACCAACAGATCTTGAACTCTGAGAGGAGTGGCTAGGGGTGATTAATAATTAACATTTATCAAGCACTCACCATGTGTCAGGCACTGTGTCAGTCATGGCCAGCTTCACAGGCATGCAACCTGTGCAGTCACACAGGGCCCCATGCTCAGAAGGGCCCTGTTCTTGGTTTAATGCTCTACTGTTGCCTTCTTCATAATATTTGAACAAGGGGTTCTGCTTTTCCTTTTGCCTTCTAAATTAGGTAGCCAGTCCTAGTGCTAACTAACCACTTTTCCAGGTACCATCCCTTTAGTTTTCACTAAAACCCTGAGATAAGGTGTATTATCCTAGTTTTCACAGTTCAGGAAATGGAAGCTTAGAGAGGTCAAGTAACTTTCCCAAGCTCACATAGTTCTTATGCTGGCTCCACCAGCGTGTAAATATAAGAAGTCTGACCCTAGAGCCTTATTCTTAATTTTAAAGTTTTATGTCATCCATACATCTCCCTCCCCTTGTACTGCAACATTCAGAAGCACACTAGCACTTAATAAACAGATGAGTGAATGCATGGATGCAAGCAGCAACCTGATGAATGTTAGACAGCTAGGAGAAATGTAAGCAAAATGGCTAAGGCACAGATGCCACTTGTTCTTGGTTATTAAAATGCCTTGTTTAGGCCAGGTATGGTGGCTTACACCTGCAATCCCAGCACTTTGGGAGGCCGAAGCAGGTAGATCACTTGAGGTCGGGAGTTCAAGCCCAGCCTGGCCAACATGGCAAAACCCCATCTCTACCAAAAATACAAAAATTAGCTGGGCACGGTGGCACGTGCCTGTAGTCCCAGCTACTCAGGAGGCTGAGGGAGGAGAATCACTTGAACCTGGAAGGCAGAGGTTGCAGAGAGCTGACATCACACCACTGCACTCCAGCTTGGGTGATAGCAAGACTCCATCTTAAAAAAAAAAAAAAAAAAAAAGCCTTATTTGGTTGTGTTTTTTCAAAGTGTGAGCCACAGGTCTAAAGTAGACTTGACGCTCCATCCTTCCCAACACTGCCAAGTGTTCAGTCTGTCAGAATTCTACTGTCACTGTTTCCTTATTGGGGCATCTTGCACAGGTTTACCAACCTTTCTGAGCCTCAATTTTCTCACATGTAAAAGAGAATCATAATACCTTCCTAAACCATGTCACCCTTTTCATAAGGCCAAAAAGAAAATTTAAGTTACTGGTCATGACACATTTGAGTTGGGCCTCAGATTAGATAAAAAGATGAAAATACTCCAGCTCTGTCCTCATGCAACTCACAGACAAGCAGGAAAGAAAATTTGACCCAAATAACTATAGTATAAATAACCCATGTTATGACAAGATTCAGAGTGCTCAAAGAACACTTCCCATTCTCTTAAAAAAATTATTTTAGGGGCTCTCCAGTAACTAAGCTGGCAACTCCAAGTGCCCTGGACTCCAATCACCAATCCATCCTCGCAGTCTGTCAGCTTTCCATCCTAAATCTCTAAAGTTCATCTATATCTTCCTATCTTCACTGACACTATCCAACTTAAGTCATTCAGCAAATATTTATTGAGTACCTACTATACTAAATGTCAGAAATCAGTGGTGAACAAGCCAGACACCTCATGAAGCTCATATTCTAGTTGGAGGAACAAACTTTAATAAGAAAGCAAAAGAAATAAAATACTAAGACACAAAAAGGGTGCTGGACACAGTTACTTTAGAGTGGTTAGGAGCGTCTGTTCTCCCAGGACAGAACATAGCCCCGTCTTGTCTGGGCTACTGCAACATATTGCCTTCCATACCTCTTTTCTTACACCTTGCAATCTGCTCCACACAGCAAAGTGACTCTTTAAATATGTAAAGCCTTTGTCACATGTTCCCTGTCAATGTAAAATAATTTAAAAGGTCAGAATCTAGTTTAAAGAGAGTTTATTCAAGCACAAAGGTTGAGGATGGCCTGCCTGGGAAGTACAGAATATAAGAATGTGTCTGTCTGATAAAGGATGGAAGTCAGTGTTCCAAAGTGTAGAAGTTTGTGTTCAGTGAGGTTTAACAGAATTTCAACATCTTTCTATGCAAGGCTTAATGCACAGTTACAACGATCTGAGTAGTTAAGGTGGTCTTTTTCCTTCCAGAAAGGTATATTTAACATCACACCCTGCAGATGTAACTGTCATGGGGTCAGTTCAATTCAGGGCACCATCTGGTCTGAGTTAGGTACAGGACAATAAAGGAAGCCATCTATTAGAAACATCAGTGATTGAGAGGGGAGAAATCTGGTTTCTGCTCTGCTACATGGACTCAGACCACAGCCACATTTCTCTCAAAGCTTAAAGTATTTGGGAGGTTCCAACAGCTTTTACATTTTATTTATTTTCATATTCCATTGCAATCAGAATCAGACTAAATTGCATTCAGCAAAAATAATTTTTGAAGCCAGGGGCGGTGGCTCATGCCTGTCATCCCAGCACTTTGGAAGGCTGAGGAAGGCGGATCACCTGAGGACATGAGTTCAAGCCCAGCCTGTCCAACATGGTGAAACCTCGTCTCTACTAAAAATACAAAAATTAGCCACGCATGGTGGTGGGCGCCTGTAATCCCAGCTACATAGGAGGCTGAGGCAGGAGAATTCCTTGAACCTGGGAGGCGGAAGTTGCAGCGAGCCGAGATTGTGCCACTGCACTCCAGCCTGGGTGATAAGAGACTCCATCTCAAAAAAAAATAATTTTGAACACCTAATTAGGGCACTGCTCAATGGGAATAAATAGACAATATCTCTGCCTTAAAAGAGCTTATATTTTAATGAGAGGAAATGAGAAAATACACACTATTTAAAAAACAAGTCGATAAGAAGGGCATTCGAGAAAAAAGCTGGGAGGAGTGATAGGCAATGGTTCAGGCTGCAATGTTTTAAACCGTTCACGTGATCTAGCCCTACCTAACAACTAGTCCTGTTGCCCTCCCGCCTCTGTATATTTCAGTCCCTTGCATGCAATACTCTTCTCTCTTTATTGGGCTTCTGCAGATGTTTCCCTCTGCCTGAATCCTTTCTTCAGCTCAGCTCAAATACCCGCTTCCTCTGGGAAAACTTCCCACACGGCCAGATTTCTATTCCAGGCTTCCGCAACACCTGCCCCTCACCTTTAAACACCGCTCATATTCTGACTTTACATCCCGCTTGTATCTGTTTATCGCTCATAACATCAAGTAAGCTCCATGCGGACACAGCTATGATCTGCTTTGTTTGCCGCCGACCCTGCGCCCAGCACGGAGCCTCTGCAGTTACCACTAGGACCCGGCCTACTCGCGAAACACACTGAGAGCCGGAAGTGTTGCGATAGCTCCGAACGACCGGATGGGGAACTGCGCGGGCCACAGGGCAAACGGAAGTATAGCGTTCCTGTCCGGAAGCCCTGAGAGGGAAACGCCCGCAAAGGCTGGTTTTTAAGCGGGAGCATCTCTTCACTCGCAGCAAGTGCGCGTGCGCTGCCTCCCTCAGCCAAAGTCGGGAACATGGCCGTGAGGTCGCTGTGGGCGGGCCGGCTGCGGGTGCAGCGCCTACTGGCCTCGACTGCCGCGTGGGAGAGCAAGTAAGCATTGCAGGCGGGGGGTCGGTAGCGTGAGGACTCTGCGGGGCTAGCGAGCCAGCCCGGGTGATTGTGGGCTGGAGAGCGAGAGTTACCTGAACGTAGTCGAGGGGACCAAGCCTCTCGGCCTCTACGACCATGCACTCACGGCCCCATTTTACAGACCGGGAAACTGAGGCCCCCAGCCGCACCTCTTTCTTAGGCCGAGGAAGGTGGGGAGATCCGAGGTCATGTATGGCCTGGAAGGTGAGAAGTCTCTTAAGCCCCCAAGGGAGGGCTGTACCTCTCTCCCGGCCTCTTCTCCCAGCCTGTAGTACCAGTGAGTAGATTTGGGTTCTCTCCCCTCACTCCGCGTGACCTTAGGCCAGTCCTTTCTCCGTTATCCGGGCACCGTTGTACCTGTCAGTAAAAGGAGGCCGCTGAACTTGGTTTCTCCAAACGGCCATTGCATCAGCCTTCGGGAGACAAGTTCCATTTGCTGCCTTTATTCATCGGCAGCTTTTATTGGTCGCTTACGAGGCCGACTGCAGATTTATGGGTGGTTCTTTGTATTATTCCCTGTTTAGTAATAGAGGAGACTGAGGTTTAGAAAAGTTGAATAACTTTTCCAAACTTAAATATTTGGGAAGTGGTGAAACCCGGGCTGGAAACCAGGGCGTTAGAATCGGCGCTCTTATTTAATGAGCGATGTTAATTAATTTTCTCAGAGACTATTGCCTCTACACCGTTTCTTCCTGGGAAAGAGAATAAAAATGGTTGAGTACGAGGTAGGGTTGGACCTCTGAATAGTAAAGTAAGCTACGGGAGAATCTGGTAAATGTGCTTAACTATATATGTCACCGTTTTTATCTTAACACACCTGACCCAACATCCTACCCTAGCACCTAAGTAAGAGGTTGCATTCAGGGTTTCGGGACTTGGTTTTGTTTACCGTTCTCAAGTCTTTTTGGCAGCTTGTTGGTGATGTAAGGAAATGACCAGAAGAAAAATGGTTCCTTCTGATAAGCTGTCTCCCTACTCCAATTCTGAAGCAGCAGGAACTGAGATTGGCCACAACTCCCCACCCCTATTTCTTGGTCTAAGCTTTGGCCATTTTCCCTTTGAACTGGCCCTGAGAATATTTTGACCTGCTTGTTCAAGTGGATAAATGTGGTTTTTTAGGGAGAAGGAGGTGTTTCCCCGTGTGCAATTATCCCCAGATCTATAGTGACCATATTTTCTGACCCCAGAACGTGGAACTGTCTGTAAAATCACACACCAGATTATAATAATTGAATTTAAGATCAGCTTGGAAAGTCAGGAAGATACAAGTCCTCTTGCCTACACCTTTAAATTTGCTCTACCCAGGATGCTCTTCCCTTTTTTAAAGCTGACTCTTTTACCCTCTTTAAGCCTTTGCTCAGCCATCTCCTCAAGGACCACTCTATAATATATGCCAGTCCATATAAATTGTTTTAAAGAACTCTTGTACTCACAGATTGATTTTCAGGATAATTTTACTTAAAGTCAAATTACGAAGATCCAGGAGGTGCAATGGAAACTTCCTTGAACTGGCAGTCAGGACTTCCACAGTCCAAGATTTGCTGTAAACTAGCCTCTAGTCTGAATCTCTTCCTGTGTAAACTGAACTAAATGTCAAAACAGTTTAGTTGTACAAAATTCTAGATTACATAACTAGTTGAATGCAAAGATCTATTTTCACCTGTGTCTATAGTTCACTGGCAGTAACATAGTATTGTAAGTATTTCATTGACTTGATCTTATATATAGGTGGGAATTCCTTTCTCAGCACAGGTTCTCCTAAAAGCCTTACAGCTTGTGGTGAGGAAGGCTTAGAATTCTAAGCCTAACTCCAGTTTGATAAGGTCCCTTTACTGGACTAAATTTCCCCCATCTGTAAGATGGAAGGTTGAACCAGAACTATATGACTTGTTGAATGCCCACTTCTGATAATGTTCCTCTGGTTCTGGTTATTAGCATTTGGTTTCCTTATGCTGACTTTTGTATACCCAGTTCTGGCTATTTCTGCTGCCTGGTGCTTAGTGTCCTAACCCAGCAGAATACCAGCTATGTGATCTTGAGTAGGCCATTATGCCGTAAGCCTCTCAGCATCAGTTTTCTCATCTGTAAAATAGGGATAATGATAGGACTTATCCACATATTGTTGTGAGAGGAAAAGATGACTCAAGTAAAACAGTGTCTGGTACATGGTAAGGACTTCGTAAGTGTTCATTTGTTACTATAACTGAAAACACTTTCTCCAGAGATTCAATCTGGGAAGATCTCTGGTCTCTAAACTTGGTTGTAATTTTGGCTTATGATGGCATTTCTTCATTATGCACCACCTCCTTCCTGTTACAGGGGATGGTCACTTCCATTCAGCACTGCCACCCAAAGAACTGCTGGTGAGGACTGCCGTTCTGAGGACCCTCCTGATGAGCTTGGGCCCTCTCTTGCTGAACGAGCCTTAAGGGTAAAAGCTATTAAACTGGAGAAAGAAGTACAGGATTTAACAGTGAGTTGATTTTATATTTGTTCTTCATATTGTCTCTCTAATTTAAATGTCCACATAAAGTTTTTCATGTCAGTTTTTAAAATGAAGTTTTCCCTAATTGGCTCTTTATCTGCTACCCCTCATCCCTCCTCCACTCCTTGCTAGGTATACTGGGCAGAAAAAAACTGTAGTAGTTCAAAAACACCACTGGCTAAAAGATAGTCATCTCTTTTCAGCTTCCTGTTATGTCACAGCACTTAGATATCTGATGTTTTGGCAGATTAAAGGAGGTGTACAGTGCCTGGAATATAGTAGACAATAAGTATATGTTGAATGAGTGAGGTCACTGACCATTGTTCTTTGCTGATGAGACCACGTCTGGCATACTGGACCCAGTCCTGGGTTGATAGACACACTTAGAGGGAGATAGATAAACCAGAGGAATTCCAAAGCAAAACCACCTAGATAGAATGGTAAGGAGGCTGGAAAGCATACCTTATGACAGCAGTTAAAAGAACCAAGAATTGCATTAAGAATGAGAGAGAAAACGACTAAAGAGGGTGGAAGTAACTGCCTCCAAATAGATGACATACTTTTTTTTTTTTTTAATGAGACGTAGTTTCACTCTTCTTGCCCAGGCTGGAGTACAATGGCGCAATCTTGGCTCACTGCAGCCTCCGCCTCCCAGGTTCAAATGCTGCTTCTGCCTCAGCCTCCCAAATATCCGGAATTACAGGCGCCTGCCATCATACCAGGCTAATTTTTGTATTTTTAGTAGAGACAGGGTTTCACCATGTTGGCCAGGCTGGTCTCAAACTCTTGACCTCAGGTGATTCGCCCACCTCGGCCTCCCAAAGTGCTGGGATTACAGGCATGAGCCACCATGCCCTGCCTAGATGACATACTTTGAAAACTTATTATCAGTTATCCTTAAGTTCAAGTCAATGAAAGGAAGTTGGAGGTTGGTAGTGTTGGCTGAATGTGAAAAAGACAGCTTTTTCTCAAGATAATGAACTTAAAACCATTAGGAGTTTGAACTACCAGGCTAAAGGACTACCTAGCAGTGCTGCTAACGAGTGGATTTCTGCTTTGACTGGGGATTTGGAGTAGCTGATCTAAAATTTCTATAACTCCTAGTTTGTTTTATAAAAGCCTATCAGAAGGGTGAAATTTGTAAAGTAAGCAAAAACATTCTCTTCCACCAATAAGCATTTGTTTTCTCATCCTTTTGATTTTGCTTTTGATGTTCAGTTGAGATACCAGAGAGCTGTAGCTGATTGTGAAAACATAAGGAGGCGAACCCAGAGATGTGTGGAAGACGCCAAGATATTTGGTGAGAGATTTATTTACAATAAAAATGTCTTTGGCTGTGTACAGTGGCTTATGCCTGTAATCCCAGCACTTTGAGAGTCTGAGGCTGTTAGATCACATGAGATCAGGATTCGAGACCAGTGCAGCCAACATGACAACACCTTGTCTCTACTGAAAATATAAACATTAGCTGGGCATGGTGGTGGTCGCCTGTAATCCCAGCTACTCTGGAGGCTGAGGCATGAGAATCCCTTGAACCCAGGAGGCAGAGGTTGCAGTAAGCCAGGATCATGCCCCTACGCTCCAGCCTGGTCAACAGAGTGAGACTCAGTCTCAAAAAAAAAAAAAAGTCCTTGATTTCAAGGTAGCTACCTGTTTTGCCACAGAACCTTAAGCCTGTCCCTGGATTAAAGTCAGATTAACAAAGTCCTTGCCTCTCACCAGCCCCCACTGGAGCTTTGGTATTGTGTCATAGACCTCTCTAATGATGACATTTCTTGTCCTCATTTCCATAAGAAAAATCAAGTTTAGAATTGAGAGGAATGGGATTTCTCAACAACTGAATTTACTTTTGTCTTATAACAGTTCATATGACTCTTTTTAAAAATCAGACAAGTTTTGTGGTCCATCTCCAGCAACTTCGTAGCCAACTTACCTCATCTATGGCTATGTCTTAACTTTCGCATTCCTATTTAGCCAGTCCTCAAGAATAAACCATTCATGACAACCCTTAGCATAGTGTTGACTTTCTTTTTTTATTGTTATTGCCCTTCTCATGAAATATTAATGTCTTGTTCCTGTTGAGAATGTATGCCTTAGCACAACTGGGACAGGCAGGAATTTTCAAAATGTACGTAATACAAGCAAATAGCAACAAAATTTCATGATACATAAATATATATATATTATATATATTCATGATACATAAATATATATATTATATATTCATGATACATAATATATATATTATATATATTCATGATACATAATATATATATTATATATATTCATGATACATAAATATATATATTATATATATTCATGATACATAAATATATATTATATATATTCATGATACATAAATATATATTATATATATCATGATACATAATATATATATATTATATATATTCATGATACATAAATATATATATATTATATATATTCATGATACATAAATATAAAAGTAGTTGTTTTTAAAGGACAGGCTTAAGCCTGTTGTATATAGTCTTACCTAGTTCTTGGGTTCTGTCTTTTTCATTTCCTAGTCAGGTTCCTAGTCATATATGCCTTCTGAGAGAGACACTGACTTGTCAGTTGGGTTGGGGTGGTAATGAGTGATGATCTCTGAGTCCTGTGTGGCAGCCTTTCCACTTGCTGGACTACTCGGCATACTAGTCATCTGTTTAGGCCTTACCCAAACTCTATGCCCAAGGGCAGAGTGATTTCCTCACAAACAATAAAAATATCTGGCTTCTCTGCAGGAATCCAGAGTTTCTGCAAGGACTTGGTGGAGGTAGCTGACATTTTGGAGAAGACTACAGAGTGCATTTCTGAAGAATCAGAGCCTGAGAACCAAAAGCTCACGCTGGAGAAGGTCTTCCGAGGGCTGTTGCTTTTAGAAGCAAAGCTGAAAAGTGTGTTTGCCAAGCATGGCCTGGAGAAGCTGACACCCATTGGTGACAAATATGACCCCCATGAGCATGAACTCATCTGTCATGTGCCAGCTGGTGTTGGGGTGCAGCCTGGCACCGTGGCATTAGTAAGACAAGATGGCTACAAACTTCATGGCCGCACCATTAGGCTTGCCCGAGTGGAAGTGGCAGTGGAGTCTCAGAGAAGACTGTGAAGAGGCCATCAGGAACTGGATGTTCTCCCAGAGCGCAGTCACCTATGTTTCTTTTATTTATTAAACTAGGTTTGTATTGTACATGAGGTACTTCATGTGATCTATTTTGGATTTAGTCATATTGGCTTTATTTCTAAGATATTCTATTGATTTAATGTGACCTGTTTGGTCTCATCAGAAGTCTTACCATTGGGCATTTGAACAGTGTGACAAGTGTTCCGATGGCCTTTATCAAAACATGTTTAGGAAAATTGGTACTGTGATAAATTTGAATCCAAAATCCTTTTAACTAGGTGTTTTCAACTACGTGTTTCTTCCTAGCGGTCCCTATAATAGGAATTGTATAGTATTGTGTATTTTGTGGAAAAAGGAGATGGTGGGGATTGGTTCAACATTTGGGTACGTAGAAGATAAAACTTCATGGTTGTATAAATTTAGATCATTTGGATTGATTTTTATACACATAGATTTTCAGGACTTTTGTTTTGTTTTTTCCTTTTAGCCATCTTTTGTTCTTGTAATCCCAGCTAGATAGGCTTTATGCTCACATCATTGTCCCATACCCCACCCTTTTCTCATCCCCATTTGCAGGGGCTAAAGGTCTAGGTGAGACTTGGAAGGCAAGGAACATTGAAATTTGAGATACCCAGGACCCTTTCAAGCAAGAATGGCCAAAAAGCCTTGTGCTCTCTTTGCTCTGGGTTATCTTCAAATTATTTTCAGCCTCTCTGTCATATAATCATTTCAGGCAAATTGAGGCAGCACTAACAGCTAATGACCCAGATGGCTCTATTTGGGTAATTTACCTACAACTTAACTCCACCAGCCCTTATTCCTCTTCCCCTTTGTCAGTTTTGCCTTATAATCCTTTACTGAATGATGGGAGGTGGTGATCAGTACAAAAGTGTTAGGTTCCCATGATTTCTCATTTCATTTATTAATAGTTATGCTGATTTTTTTTTTTTTTAAGTTTCCTCTGGCTCTGTTTATGTTATTTTTTGTGATAAGAACACTTAACGTAAGTATTCTTCTCTCCTCTTAGCAATTTTTTTTTTTCCTGTGTTGCCCAGGCTGACCTCCAACTCCTGGGCCCAAGCAGTGCTGCCTCAGCCTGCCAAGTAGCTAGGACTACAGGCATTCACCACTGCGCCCACAAAGTTTTTTTTTTTTTTTTTTAAAGTTCGTACTCACAAATCACTACCTCCGTTATACTGACAAGCTTTATTTCCTATTCTTTGTATCTGTTAAGTCACATTTGTGTAAACATTGAGCTCACCTTTTATATATTAACCTCCTAGAATTAATGAGCCTATGTGGTTTTTTTTCAGTCTTATAGCTGGTGTTCTGTAAAAGAGTTGTCCAATAAATGACTTAATGAATGATACATCAGTCAGATTTTAGGAAGGCAGTCAATTATGGATATTTTAATATTGGAAGAAGCCTTAATGATCAAATCTCACTCTTTCTGCTTCTGAAGTATGAAAATCTAGTCATTTTAGGACTGGACACAAGGAAAATAATCTCTGTTGACTAAATTGCAGTAAGAATATGAATAAAGAACAACTAGATATTAATGTCAATTATTTAAGATTAATGGGCATGCAATTAAGTCTCCAGCAGACAATCAGATGTTGTTGGATGTCTAGATTATATAGGTTTAGATTGAAGTTATTACTCATAAAATAAATCCATTTTCCGCTGGAACTCTATAGCATTCATTGGAGTGGTGAAAAGTTATCCTCTTATACATTATAGATAATTCTAAGATAGCACACAAATGTATCAGTAAAGCCATCTCCTTGTGGGCCCTGCCATCTTCATCAGATTTAGACCATTAAAAAACAAATATGCACTTTTAAAATGCAATCAAAAGACTGGTGGATAAGCTTTTAAAACCAGAACATCTTGTGGCATTCCGCTAAGTGTATATTGTAAATTTAATGAACAATCAAGGTTCACAATAGGAAGTTGTCTTTTTTACCTTCCTTTCTATGAGATTGACACATGGTGACAATACGAAAATGAGCTGATTGTAATTACTCTGTGTTTTTTATTGCTAGCTATCATTACCATTAACATTAATTACAATTAACAACCATTTTAGGTATGGAATGTTATGATTACCTAAAGAGATGTCTGTACCTAACGAGCTCAAGTGATCCTCCCACCTCAGCCTACCAGGTAGCCAGGACTACAGGCAAGTGCACCACCACGCCTGGCTAGTTTTGTTTTTTTTTTTTTTTGGTTTTTTGTTTGTTTTTTACAGGTGGGATCTCACGATATTGCCCAGGCTAGAAGAATTTTCTAATACTCTAATACCTCCCATTTTGGCAAGTAAATTGAGAATAATTTTAGGTTCTTTTATTATTCAGTAGTTTTGCAGACTTAAAAGTATAAATTTAGAATTAGAAGATGAAGCTATAATAGTAAGAATCTCAAGTTGAAGGGCTTTGGGGAGCCTAAGCAGCATATTAGAGCATAGGCTTGAACTTAAATCCCAGCTCAGTCACCTGCGTGACTTTAGGCACCAGTCATTTCACCCTTCTGAGCCTGTTTCTTTATTTGCAAAATGATTATAATAATTCTTTCACAGCGTTGTGAAGATTAAGTGAAATGTGTTAAATGCCTACTACAGTAGGCTCTCAGATATTTATTTTTATTTTTTTATTATGTACATTGTTTTTCCTGCCTTTTTATGGCTGTCTAAACTTTAGGGAAAAGGGAAGACTGGTTAATGATGAGTAGAAAAAACTTGTAAGCTAATCATTCACTGACTTATTTTCCTTCCATTTTCTGGTTTTTTAAAAATTAGCCACAGCACAAGAAACCCACATTTTTAGATGGAAAGAGCAAGAAAATTGTGTCAGTGCTTTTAGTTATTTTCATCTTAATGGTATAGTGAAAAGACATTGGCTTGCAGATGATGCTAAGGAAGCTTTGGCTCACTCTCACTTGAAGAGGGGATCTTGATGTTTTAGTACTTGTACTGTACAAATGTTTTACTGACTTTTCTTACTGCTATAAAGGAATCAGGCAGTTGGGTATTGATACATTATTTGGTGCTCTCATTCATGGCAAAGGATTTGATAAATAATTTCTTAAAACACTAAAGCAAAATCAAATGAGCAAAACTAAGGATAAAATGTAATATTCATCAGAACAAGGATCACTGAGAAAAAATATTCAGAAACAACTTTAATAAAACCTGAATTGAAATAACTGCAGTTCAGGTGTTTAGAGTCTTTGTCTGCCTATTGATGCTGTATACGGAACGTTATGGTCACTTCATGACTGCTCATCTGCCTCACTGATTCTCTGGAGAGGTACCTTGAGATCTCACAGCAGCACAGCCAAGTGGTTGCAGTGTGGGCTTTCCCCACCCTGCCTTCGTGTTGAAGTCTTGTCTGTTTTATTCCTCCTTGACTTGCCTCTTTCTGATTCCTATGTATTTCTTAGATCTGGATTCTTATTTCTGCCTTTTTTTGTTTTTGTTTTTAAGATGGAGTTTCGCTCGTTGCCCAGGCTGAAGGACAATGGCGCAATCTTGGCTCAGTGCAGCCTCTGCCTCCCAGGTTCAAGCGATTCTCCTGCCTCAGCCTCCCCAGTAGCTGGGATTACAGGCACCTGCTATCACACCCGGCTAATGTTTTGTATTTTTAGTAGAGACAGGATTTCACCACACTGGCCAGGCTGGTCTCGAACTCCTGACCTCAGAAGATCCACCTGCCTCAGCTTCTCAAAGTGCTGGGATCACAGGCGTGAGCCACCGTGCCCAGCCCTATTTCTGCCTTTTTTTCTGGCATTGACTTGTTTTCTTGGGTTCGCCTTTTGGTTCTAGGTGTCTTATTTCCTTTGACTACTGCACTTGTACTGCTGGATTACTGACTATTCTGCTAACCAGATTATAGACACTTGGCCTTGTTCTGACCTTCAGCTTCCCCATGTCCTTCCCACCTTGTGACTGCCTGGCCTTGTCTTTACCTCTGCTTCTCAGCTAGCTTCCATATACCTAGACTCATGGCTGAATGGCCCTCTGTTGGGCCAGCCTTCCCTGGGATTTGGTCTTATGTTTTCATTATCTTTCCAATCCTGTCTATACACTGTAGCTCCATAAACCATTTGTCCCATATTCCCAGTGCTAGTCAATGAGTATATTCTTATTCCTCTCCACTCAGATGTTGTCCATGCTCTCAAGTTTACTGTGGTTTTAAAACATGGCTCCAGAATTTCTTGACACCTTTATTGAGGAGGGCCCATGTCCATTCTTGAGTCTCCTTGGAGCTTTGTGATTGCTTGACCAATAGAATACAGTGGAAGTGACACTGCTATTTTCTGGACCCAAATCTTAAAAAACTGGTATCCCCACTTCCTGTCTTGAGATGCTCACCCTTGGAACCTTTTAACCATCATGCCAAGAGCAAGCTGAAGTAGCCTGTGGAATGGAACTGAGGGCCCTGGTTGAGCTTTCAGCTGAGCCAGCACTCTCTTGCCAGCCAGTGAGCTATCTTGAAGATGGATCCTCCCACACCCAGTGGAGCAGCCCCAAATGATACCACATGGAACAGATGAGCTGATCTCACTGAGTCCTGCCTAAGGTGCAGTGTGAGCAAAATAGATGACTCTTACTTTAAGCCACTAAATTTTTTTAATGGTTTGTTACACAACAGCAGATAAAATGATACAGTCACCCCACTGCATTCCCAGTCTGGCACCTCTGTGCCACAAGAATTATGCCTACTTACTTTTCCCCTTATCAGCTCTTTCGAACCTCTCTTACAACGTTGATGAGCACACACACTGTCAATGGGCTGGTAGGGCTGGAGGGGCTTCCTAACAGAAAAAAACAGCTCTAGATTTAAGAATTACAAAGGACCCTAAAATTACAAGCAAAGTATAGACAAGAAGATGAATTTGAACACTAACATGATTTACCCTGCAAAAAAATGACAAGAATCAGAGTAAGTTCATAAGAGAACTTGGCACACAGTGGTCAATGAGTGCTTGTTTTAAAAACTGTTTAAGGGAGTGTATTGAATCTTTGGAAATGAACTTAAAAGGTGTTGCATCCTGATACAAACATTGCCAACAAAAAAGTTTAAGATTATGACAAATGCATGTTCATTCATCTACCAGTTTACTAATAGTAATCCAGTTTGGCCCAAGTAAGTTAAGTTGCAGTGCTGACTTAGAACCCCAGCTATAAGCTCTTTCACCATTCTCTGAATCCCTTCAATTTTGTTTGTTTTTGTTTTTGTTTGAGTCGGAGTCTCGCTCTGTCGCCTAAGCTGGAGTGCAGTGGTGCGATCTCGGCTCACTGCAACATCCACCTCCCAGGTTCAAGCGATTCTTCTGCTCTGGCCTCCCGAGTAGCTGGGATTACAGGCGCACACCACCAAGGCCAGCTAATTTTTGCATTTTATTAGAGATGAGGTTTCACCATGATGGCCAGGCTGGTCTTGAACTCCTGAACTCCAGTGATCCGCCCACCTCGGCCTCCCAAAGTGCTGGGATTACAGGCATGACCCACTGTGCCCGGCCCAGTTTCTTATTTTAGCCATAATCTCACTGAGTAAATACGGATTTCATTTATTTTTATATATGTATTTATTTTTAGAGACGGGGACTCTGTCACTCAGGCTGGAGTGCAGTGGCACAATCATCGCACACTAACCTCAAACTCCTGGTCTCAAGCCTCCCACCTCTGCCTCCTGAATAGCTAGGACTACAGGTGTGCACCACCACTCCTGGCTAATTTTTTTTTTTTCTTTTTTAAGAGACGGGGTCTCAGAGTCTCACTTTGTAGGCCAGGTCTCAAACTTCTGGCCTAAGCGATCCTCCCGCCTGACCTTCCAAAATGCTGGGATTACAGGCTTGAGCCACCCCTAGCCTCCAGATTTTCTTTATTCTGAAACCCGTCCCTAACTTTATTTTCTGTCAGAGGAAATCTGTTTTTTCACAGCGTGATAAACTAGCAAGTCTGAGCTGCTGCTCTTGTCTTCTTAGAGGATGAAAATGGGAGTTCATCCCTCCTTTTCTCCTTTCTGAAAAGAGAGTAGATGAAACCCTTCCCCGCCTTCTGGTTTTTAGGAAACAGAAATAGATATTAACTATATATAAACTGCAAACACATAAATAACAGCTGGGGAGGACAGTATCGAAAGCATAGGGCTTGTGTCAGCATATGAATAGGGTAGCGTCTTACCACCCTGGCTGCATGCTTGTTCAGCAATTTCCAGCACTTGGAAACACTGCAAACGGCTTCATATCCCCTATCTCATAAGATGGTTACACCCAGCTAGAAAGGTGGAGCAGGACTCTTCGTCTGTGTTATAAAAGAGGAAACAATGAGACACGGAGAAGACACATAGCTAATAATGCAGAGGCTGTACATACCCGAGGTCTTCAAAGCTTCAGTTTTGTCTCTTTCATCCCTCTCCGGCAGCTGGGCCCTGGTCCTGATGCTGAGGACCCGAGGCGCGCACACCTGCGCCGGGCAAGAATGAACCAGCCAATAAGGAACCCGCATGCAGGGGGTTGAACGAGGAAGCTGCCAATGAGAGAGCCTATCCCGAGAGAGATGGAGCTAATGAGGGCTTCGTGCTGGAGAGGGACGGCGGCTCGGCCAATGCGGGGCTGGGTCTGGCGCGGCAGGAAGGCGGGACTGCCAGTGGGGCGCCGGGGCGGGGCCGAGAGGCGAGCGCCAACCCGCGAGCGCCCGAACCCAGCGTGCTGCCTGCTCGCCGCCCGCCATGGCCCGCGCAGTACAGCTGCTCGCCGCGCTGACCGCGCTCCTCGCCGCCGTCGCTGCTGGCGGAGATGCCCCGCCGGGCAAAATCGGTGCGGGAAGGACGTGGTGGGGTTCCCGTTTGGGGAGGGCTGGCGGGTAAAGGGTTCTCAGTTCTCAGCTAGGTGGAGGTAGCGGAGGGCAGCTGGGTGAGGGAGGGGTCCTCGGGAGAGGAGCTGGGTGGAGGAGAGGCGCCGAAGGGGACGCGGCAGGGAAGGTCCTGATGGGGCCGGGGCATGGCATGTGAAGAGGGCCACCTAGGACGGAAAAGAGGCCTAGGCAGGACTGGCCGCGGATCTCACAGGGAGGTCCAGGGTCGCTGAGCATCTGCCATGGACCTGGCTGTTTGCTAGGCCCTCGGGTGACAGAGGACAGAGAGGCTGGGCGATGGCCTTCACAGAGGTTGGTTGAGGGCTCTCTGTGTAGCAGACGTGGTGCTCTAATTGCTGCTGGGGGAAGAGCCCTCACAGTACAGGGAAGTCCGTGCTGAGCTGAGGAAGTACGGTGCATGCAGAGGAGGGGCGCTTCACCCTTTGCGGCCCCAGGAGGGCTTCCTGGAAGTAACATGTAAGCCAAACCCCGCCTCCCCCCGACCCAGGTCGATAGGAGACAGTCCTGACAGAGACAGAACACAAGGTCTGCTGGAGATTTGCTGACAGAACGGGGAACTTTTAGCAACAGTCTTTTTGTTTATTGTGCGTGTGGTTTCCCCAATACTTTATTTTGAAAATGTTCACAAGTACAGCAAGAATTTTCTAGTGGTCATCTGTATACCCACCACCTACATTCTGCCATTAACTGCTACTATACTTGCTGTGTCACATAACTATCACGCACTGTTCTAGACACCCACGAATCCATCCTACATTTTGATGCATCTCCAAATAAATTGCAGACATCAGGACACCTCACTAAATACTTCATCGTGCATATCATTGACTAGAGTTTCATGTGTTTACAGTTGCTTTTTTTTCCCTCCCTCAACGATTGTCATTTTAACTGCATGACTCGTGAAGATTTTCAAGGCCCTCACACATAATATTCCCGCAGACAGAAATGCTGGGCTTCAGGGTGGGAGGACAAAGACCCTACTCCACTAGGCCCCTCCCCATGCACCCCAGTTGGCAGGAGTGCCTGGAACATCTCATAGAAGCATCACAGACTTACAGGGTCCAGTGCAGTGCTAAAGCTTCTTGTGTAGCAGAACCACGGCCCAGGCCATACAGGGTTAAGAAGACTGAAGCATGCCAGAAACCAGTTTGAGACTGAGAGATAAGGGCTTGCCAAGAAAAGGGAATCCTGAGGCTAGAGTGGCCCTCATGGAGAAGGTGGAGTTTGAGCCAGGCTTTGAAGGATGTGGAAGAGTTAGGCAGGCAGTATCCATGAGTGACCATGTGTTCTCTCTCTGTCCTTAAATCCTTTGACTACAGTGTGGCTAGGGGTAAGCAGAGTGTGCTGTGGGAATATGCAGGGCACTCCCCGTTTTCTTGGGAACAGGCAACAGGACAAGACATTTCTCACCATTGGGGAAGGGGCAGGACCTCCACCCAGCAGAATTGTGGCAACATGGAGCTTGGGACAGTTGGCAATGCCACCCTGCCCTTTACCTTTCTAGATTTTCCTCAGCCCTCTGACAGGAGCCTCTGTTCACCCTTGGTGGTTTGGACTCTACCCACAACAAGAATGCGGATTCCTGTTAGGATGGCTTAATCCTTGTGCTCCTGCAGGATCAAATCTGAAAACCCCCATGTGGCATCAGGACCCTCTAAACCCACCCGTACAGTTCCACATGCTGCCCCTCTCATGCTGATCTCTTTGCAGAGTGTGCATGTCCTCTCACTGACAAAGCTGATTGTCCTCCAGCATCTTGCATGAAATCTTGTTTCCCCGAGAAGCCTGTGTCCCCACACCCTCTGGGGCAGAATTCACTCTTCCTCTTCAGGACCCCCTGGAACCCTGTTGCACTTCATCATGGGTTGTCCTAGCTCCTTGTGTGCAGGAGTCTGTCTGCCCAATCCTTGCTGGGCTGCTGGGGGGCAAAAGCTTATTGGATTTTTCTTTGTGCCCCAGGACATCTTACTGTGAATTAGAGAATGGGTGTCAGTTGTGTTAAATGAGCTGGTTCACAATGAAGTGGTGTCTTCTGCTTCCTGATCTTGGGCAGCTTCTAGGCCTTAATATCAGTTTCTCTGAAAAAATGGGTAATTTGGGACTCTTTGCACATGGAGGGGGTGGGAGCACAGTGGTTAAGATAAAAAGGTTATGTGCTGTCTTGGAAGTGGCTTTGTAAGTACTGAGAGAGGAAGTGGTTTATTCTTTCAACACAGGAAAAATACTTCATGAACTCTACTGTCTGCCAGGATCTGGGGACATAGTGACCATGCACTCTCTCTCTGTCCTTAAATAACTTGACTACAGTACAGCTAAGCAGAGTGTGCTGTGGGAATATGCAGGAGGAACACCTGACTCCCCTCAGGTGGGTCAGTCAAGCCAAGTTATAGGTGACATCTGAGGGCTGTTGAAGCCAGTGAGACACAGGGTGATGGCACTCCTATCAAAGGGAAGAGCTTGGGCAAAGGCCCAGGATGAGAGAACAAAGCTATGCACCCACAATAAGAGAAGCCTAGACAGACGAGAAGGTGACATCTTGGGAGGGTAGGGCAGGAAGTGGAATAAGTAAGCAGAGGCCAGATCATAGAGAACCTGGTGCTGTCTGAGGATTGCCTGTGACTTCCTGGCAGGAGCTGGTACTCTTTGGGTCCAAATGGGTCCAGTAAAGGACAAATTACACCAGATTTATTTCATTTTCTTTTTGGGTAAGGCCTCCGGACTGTCTGATGAGAGGAAAGTGGTGTTTCAGATACATGGTTGGCAAAAATTATAGGTAGGGTGGTAGTCCAGTTCAGTAGCTTCATAGCTAGTTTACAGTTCTCTCACAGGACTGTTTAATGATTAGTGTCAGGCCAGGCACAGTGTTTAATGCCTGTAATTCCAGAACTTTGGGAGGCCAAGGCGGGAGGATCACTTGAGCTCAGGGGTTCAAGACCAGCCTGAGCAACATGGTGAAACCTCATCTCTACAAAAAATATGTTGGGCATGGTGGCATGTGCCTGTAGTCTCAGCTGCTTGGGAGCCTGGAGGTTTGCAGTGAGCCGATATGCCACTGCACTCCAGCCTGGGCAACAGAGCCAGATCCTATTTCAAAAAAAAAAAAAACAAGATTGATGTCTGTCCGGGCAGTGGTTTCCTAGCAGCACCTCCAAGCACTATCCCATGAAACATTTTTACCAGTGACTTGGATGAGAATACTGATGGCATGTAAACCAAGTTTGCAAATAACAGGAAGGCAGGAGGTACAGTAAAGACAGTGCATGATAAGACCCAAAAAAGCTGAAACTTTGTAACAAGAATTCAAACTGGAGTATAGTGTCCTATAGGGTAATGAGCAATCCATCATAAGGTACATTTCAGTCTTTTTTTTTTTTTTTTTTTTAGAGGGAGTTTTGCTCTTGTTGCCCAGGCTGGAGTGCAATGGCACGATCTTGGCTCACTGCAACCTCCGCCTCCCAGATTCAAGCAAGTCTCCTGCCTCAGCCTCCCAAGTAGCTGGAATTGCAGGCATGCGCCACCACGCCCAGCTAATTTTGTATTTTTAGTAGAGACAGGGTTGGTCAGGCTGGTCTCGAACTCTCGACTTCAGGTGATCTGCCCCCGCCTCAGCCTTCCGAAGTGTTTTGATTACAGGTGTGAACCACCACGTCTGTCAGATGCATTCCAGTCTTCACAAACACAGACACAGAGATGATTTAAGTGTCCAATAATAGGTTGGACTAGACCAGGAGTTGGTATGCTTTTTCTGTAAATGGCCAGAGAGTAAATATTTTAGGCTTTTCAGGCCATGAAGTCTCTGTTGCAGCTACTCAGCTCTGCCTAAAATGAAAACAGTCATAGACAGTAATTGAGAGAGCAACATGACTGTGTTTCAATAAAACTTTAGTTGCAAAAACAGACATCTGCCTGAATTTGGCCTGCAGGCTGTAGTTTGCCAATCCCTGGATTAAGGCATGGTTTCCAAACACTGATCACTGAACAGAACTGGTCAGTAACTTTTAACGATTCATAGTGAAATAAGAAAATTAGAAGCAAGGTAGTAAGTTTTATATAAAACTAAATTTATTCTCTTTAATTGGTCATCCTGACTTTCAGTATTCTTTGCTGGTCTTTTGCTACTGAAATACCTTTTTCTTTGTGAAATGAAGGTATAGTAGGTGGCAGTTTTCAGGTTTGCCTTTGCTTATTAATAGCTCTACTGACAACTCAGTCTGCAGATTTCCTTTTGGAAATGTCATAAGCCTATGAAATTTAAGCACCTGGGAACCACCAGTGCAGGAGGATACAGTGTGAACTGCAGCCTCTTACTCTCATGTTCTGTCTCTCTCCTTCCCTACCTCCCGGGCCTGCTAACAGCGGTGGTTGGGGCCGGGATCGGGGGCTCTGCCGTGGCCCATTTCCTCCAGCAACACTTTGGACCTCGGGTGCAGATCGATGTGTATGAGAAGGGAACCGTGGGTGGCCGCCTGGCCACCATCTCAGTCAACAAGCAGCACTACGAGAGCGGGGCTGCCTCCTTCCACTCCCTGAGCCTGCACATGCAGGACTTCGTCAAGCTGCTGGGTGAGTGGTCAGTCCTGGGGCTCCAGTGCCCAGCGTCCTGGGGCTGGTGACAGCACTGGGCCCTGCTCAGACTTCCCAGACTGTCAAGGCCGGAAGGTCATGTGGCCCAATCTCCTCATTTTACAGATGGAGCAACAGAGACAAGAGAGGGGAAGGAACTTGCCTGAGGTTACACAGTGAGTTAGTTGCAGAGCCGGGATTAGAACTCAGGTTTGACTCCTAGGCCGGTTTCTTTCCCTGTCAATTTACTGCCTCTAAATAATCGTGATTATATCACCTTCCACATGCTGGTACTTGCTGGGCACCTTCTGGGTGATAGGTAGACATTACCTCAGATCCCCACTACCAACCTGCAAGATGAGCGTTATGTCTCCTCTTAAGGCATCTGAGGCTCAGAAAATGTATAGATTTAAGCTAAAGCCATTACAGCAAGAAAGGTGGGATTCAAACCCAGCAGCATCTGTCAAATACACATTCTGTTTGATGCAGAAACTCCACTTCTCAGAAGTGATGCTACAGGTGGTCTTACAGATGTGCACAGTAGCACAGATACCAAGTTATTCATTACAGCATTGTTTGTAATAGCAGAAGGCTGAAAGTATCCTGCCTATCCACTAGGACCTGGGGTTAAACAAATTATTGTATAACTACACAATAGGCTGTTCAGCAGTCAGAATGGGGAAGTCTTTATGCCCAGATATAGGACAATCTCCAAGATATAGTGTACTATTAAAGTGGAGAGCAGTGTGTGTAGTATGTGGGCGTGGGGAAGGAACAAGTCATAACAGCTCTATCTGTATTTAGGAGTCCACTGCTCTGTCAAGTTGCAGAGTGCAAGATGGCTGTAAGGAGCTAGGATAACTTCAGTGTAATCTCAGGGCCCAAGGCCACCATCTCAGAACAAGCCCAGTGGCTCTCAGCCCCTGGACATTCTGGGATAAAATCGGAATTTCCCTCACTTGTGGATCCTCTTGGGGGAAAAAAATGTAAAATGTCACATTATTTTCATTTTCATGTTTTTATTGACTAGGTAGTCCAAACATTTTCCCAGTGCATCTGTTTACTGTTTATAAACAAGCAGCACAAATGAACAAACCATAGTGTTTGCGTTTCCTTTAATGGAGCAGTCCATTTGCGTCAAGAAGGCCCCAAGTCTTGGAGGGAACCTGAGGGGCTCCTCTTTGTCTCTGCAGGGCTGAGGCACCGGCGCGAGGTGGTGGGCAGGAGCGCCATCTTCGGTGGGGAGCATTTCGTGCTAGAGGAGACCGACTGGTACCTGCTGAACCTCTTCCGCCTCTGGTGGCACTACGGCATCAGCTTCCTGAGGCTGCAGATGTGGGTGGAGGAGGTCATGGAGAAGTTCATGAGGTAGGGCTGGTGGAGCTGTGGGGATGGCGTTCCAGGGGGACCAAGAAGAGGTGGGGGAGGAACCAGCTTGACTGTACATTGTGAAAAAGGAAAAGGTCCTTGCTGAATGGAACCAGCACAATTCAGTGCAGGCTCAGAGCAAGCCCCTGGCGTGAGGAATGGCCATGTTTCGTGCAGTAATGGTCTCCCTAATATTGTCACACTGACACTCATTTTCTTACCCTCTGCTACACTGATGCTAATAAAATCGTGGGTTGCAAACTCAGTCACTTAACAAGGGCTGAACTGGGATGTGAGTCATTGAATCAGCAGGTGGAAAAGAGCAGAACAAGGCCCCCTCTGAAGGAGGCAGCCAGCCCTCCATGGCAGCCGTCTGCAGCCAGCCGTGTACAATGCCCACCTCATGTGGCTAGATCTAGTCACTTTTCAGAAGAAGCTAGAAATCCAGAGTTGTATGTGAAAACTTTCAGTTTTTCAACATTTGCAACCAATTCATCTTGTAAGCCAAATGAAACACATCTGTAGAGCAGATGCAGCCTGTGGACCACTCATTTGCAAATTTTGTTGTCCTCATTTTTCCATCTAGAATAAACACCTTTCTTCACCACTCCTCCTATCCTTGGGCTCCAGCCCCCTCCCCATCACCTTTGGTCCCAGATATGGAGGGCAAGTGGTCTGTTCTCTCCCTGTTCATTCACTCACCAAGCTGTCACTTCACCTTTCCCCAAAGTCATCTCCCGAAGGTGCTCACTGATTCCAGCCTAAGGTGCAGGGGCTGCTCCCCAGACCCTATCACTGTGTGCCTCCCTTCAGTGTCAGACACTCAAGTGTGGCATGTGCCCTCCTTCCCTGGTTCCTGGCATTTCTCCACTCCCTTCCCATTCTATAACTCTGCTGCTTATAGCACTTCTTCCTTATATTCTCCAGATGTCACCCGAAGCTTATTTCCATACCTCTCTTTCTGATGTGTTTCTCCCTTGTCAATTATATCCAGACCAATAATCTTGACTTCTGCGTTTTATGGGAAATGACTTCTCCCTCTCAGCCCTAGTTTCCTCTTCACTTCCAGACCCACATTTCTACTTTCTGGACACTCCATCTGGTGTCCTGTTGATAACCAAACTCAACATATTTACAAAAGAAGCCCTAGAATGGGCAACATTTCAAAGGCCTCCCAGTCAGGAAATTCATCAGTGGTTCCAATCCATGCTAGTGAGATTGCATGACTGATAGAGCGACAGGACATGAGCCGGGGGTGAGTGGGAGCCCTGTCAGATCAAGCCAGAGGGGAGGACAGGCTGGACTGGCAGGGAAGGTGACAGTATCGGCATGAAGTTGCAACGTGCCATCGGGTCCTAGAAGCTGTGGCACAGCCGATGCTGTTGGAGAAGGAGATGTGTCAGCAGGGGTGGGCCGTAGCCCACAGCCTGGCAGTCCCAGCTGGGGGAAGAAAGGGTTATGAACTATGACCTCAGGCAGGGAGTAGCTCAGAGCATTGATACAGTTGTTATTGCAGCATAGCTGTGATGTAAAGCCAGGCCTAGAAGGATTCCATACCTCCACACTCCCTTTAGGTGGGGCAGGCCTGCCACAGTCAGAGAAAAGGTGCCAGGGAACATAACCAGCCTCCTCTCCCACTGCTCCATGTAGAGGAAGTGATGGGTTCCTGGTGGGTCTCCCAGGCACTGTGACCCAGGGGCAGGTGGTCAGGCAAAAAGCCTTCCTGCGCAAGGACTCCAGTTCTATGTGTCTTCTAGGATCTATAAGTACCAGGCCCATGGCTATGCCTTCTCGGGTGTGGAGGAGCTGCTCTACTCACTGGGGGAGTCCACCTTTGTCAACATGACCCAGCACTCTGTGGCCGAGTCCCTGCTGCAGGTGGGCGTCACGCAGCGCTTTATTGATGACGTCGTTTCTGCTGTCCTGCGGGCCAGCTATGGCCAGTCAGCAGCGATGCCCGCCTTTGCAGGTGAACGTCCAACCCTTGAGCTGCCTACCTGCCCCTCCTCCACCCAAGGTGCTCAGAATGGGCTGGGGGTCCCCATGATAACCTCGCCTTTATCCAGCTCATTACAGTTACATAGGCACTCTGCTGCCCCATCCTATCTGATTCTGGCACTGGCCGTGAATTGGCAGGAGATAGTATCACCCCACTTCACAGACAGTGAAAGCAAGGCTCAGATCACAGGTCCAGTGTGTTTCTACCACTCCCAATTGCCTCAATCCCTTGCATGCGTGTAAATGTTAGAGCTGAGATAATGCTCTGCTCTCTACACTTTGGTTTCAAGAACTGCCCTGTTGAGGCCTTTGAGCCACTGTTAGAGCACCTCCTCTTCCCAGCTCTTCACTGGGGTGGCTGGGCCTGTGTGTAGCTCAGTGTCTGCTAGCACAGACCACAAGAGTGGAGAATGCAGGCTTCACAAGAGCAGGAATGCTTGTCTATTGTTCCCTGATACATTGCAAACACAGAACAGTGCCTAGGTCATACTAGACACTTGGGATATTTTTGTTAAATGGATGCAAAGGTTTACAATAATAAGCACCTCCCTTGTACCCTTGATACTGTTCATCTGGCTCTGTACATGCTGGCTCCTTCTCAGCCTTCAGGCCCTGCCTCAGTGTCCCCTCAGTGTGGCTTCTCTGCCCACTCTTTCTTGTGTGTCTCCTTCACAACATTTTTGTGTAGAGATATATAGAATTCACATACCACATAATTCACCCATTTAAATTGCACAATTCAGTGGTTTTTAGCACATTTGGAGTTCTGAAACCATCACCACAGTCAATTTTAGGACATTTTTATCATCCCAAAAAGAAACCTCTTGCCCTTTAGCCCTCACTTCCCCAACACCCACCAGCCTCCCAGCCCTGGGCAGCTACAGATCTGCTGTTTCTGAGGATTTGCCTAGTCTGGGTGTTCTGCATAGAATAGACCTCACAATATATGGTCTGTGGAATTTGGCTCTTTCATTGAGCACAGTGTCTTCCCCCCATAGCGTTGTGCACTTCGTTGTACTTACTTGTATGTTTGCCATCTCCCCACGCCCATGGTTGGGAGAGTTTTGCTCTGACAGGGAGGCACAGTCGAATAGTACTGGACTCCCCAGCCCTCCCGCCCCACGGCCCTGACAACCTGTCAGCACCCCCTTCCCGCTTTGCCCAGGAGCCATGTCACTAGCCGGGGCCCAAGGCAGCCTGTGGTCTGTGGAAGGAGGCAATAAGCTGGTTTGTTCCGGTTTGCTGAAGCTCACCAAGGCCAATGTGATCCATGCCACAGTGACCTCCGTGACCCTGCACAGCACAGGTGAGTAGACAGGGCAGGAGCGGGCAGGTGTGCCATTCTCAGCGAGTGGACAGACACTTCTGCCTCCTTTGTACCTCAGCTCTGGTCTGTGATCCCCCTGGGGAGTATGTCCGAAAAAGCATTGAGAAGCCCCAACCCGGCCAGGTGACACTAGAGGGTGCTGTTTTCCCAATTCAAATGTCAGAGCCAGAAAACTGAGACTTCTATCAACCCAGCCTTTTTCTGTTGACAAATGAGGACTTTGAATGATAGCCTTGCCCAAGCCTCCCAGCTGGCCAGCGGCAGAAGCAGAGCAGAAACTGAGTCTCCTGACTCCATGCCCCTTGCTTCCTCTGCAGCCGCATCAGCATGGAGAGGCCAGGACCCACCATCTAGACAGCCCTGCTGCACCCGGAGTAGAACCTCAATGCTGGGCCCCAGTAGGGAGTTCAGTGGGTAGAAGCCAAAGGAAAGTTGACTTTTGTGCTCTTTTGTTTCCAGAGGGGAAAGCCCTGTACCAGGTGGCGTATGAGAATGAGGTAGGCAACAGCTCTGACTTCTATGACATCGTGGTCATTGCCACCCCCCTGCACCTGGACAACAGCAGCAGCAACTTAACATTTGCAGGCTTCCGCCCGCCCATTGATGACCTGCAAGGCTCTTTTCAGCCCACCGTCGTCTCCTTGGTCCACGGCTACCTCAACTCTTCCTACTTCGGTTTCCCAGACCCTAAGCTTTTCCCGTTTGCGAACATCCTTACCACAGATTTCCCCAGCTTCTTCTGCACTCTGGACAACATCTGCCCTGTCAACATCTCTGCCAGCTTCCGGCGAAAGCAGCCCCAGGAGGCAGCTGTTTGGCGAGTCCAGTCCCCCAAGCCACTCTTTCGGACCCAGCTAAAGACCCTCTTCCGTTCCTATTACTCAGTGCAGACAGCTGAGTGGCAGGCCCATCCCCTCTATGGCTCCCGCCCCACGCTCCCGAGGTTCGCACTCCATGACCAGCTCTTCTACCTCAATGCCCTGGAGTGGGCGGCCAGCTCCGTGGAGGTGATGGCCGTGGCTGCCAAGAATGTGGCCTTGCTGGCTTACAACCGCTGGTACCAGGACCTAGACAAGATTGATCAAAAAGATTTGATGCACAAGGTCAAGACTGAACTGTGAGGGCTCTGGGGAGAGCCTGGGAACTTTCATCCCCCACTGAAAATGGATCACACCCCACAGCAGCCCAGGACTGAATAAGCCATGCTCGCCCACCAGGCCTCTTTCTGACCCCTTATGTATCAAGTGTCTTTTCCCTCCAGTATGGGTCCAGGTGGCCTACTGTCTGCCTATCTTAAGGGTCCACACGGTGGCTGCTACTTTTTTTTTTAAGGGGGAAAGTAAGAAAAGGGAAGGAAATCCAAGCCAGTATATTTGTTTTATTTTTTTTTTTTAAGAAGAAAAAAGTTCGTCTTCACAAGGTGCTTCAGGACTTGGTTTTTTAGCTAGAAACCAGAAGACTACGGGAGGGAATGTAAGGCAGAGAACTGTGAGTCTAATTTTATTAATGTTTTTTTCACTACCTACTCCCACAATGGACAATCAATTGAGGCAAACTACAATAAAACATTTACAACCAGATGGTTACAAATAAAGCAGAAGGGAAGATCAGAAAACCTAAGAAATGATCATAGGTCCTGTTTACTGTGGACTTGCTAGATTTGAGGTACCTCGTTCAGAACTCACTAGTCACCTTCTCGAAGCCTGTCAACATCACTGCATATTGGAGGAGATGACTGTGGTAGGACCCAAGGAAGAGACATGTGCCTGAACAGTCGTCACTGCATTTCCAAGCTTCCTGGCAACCAGTGAGAAAAGAGAAACATGCGAGGCTGTAGGAAGAGGGAAGCTTTTCCTTTTCACCTACAGGAATTAATCATTCTCTTCCTTATGCAAAGATTGAGGAATGCAACAATATAAAGAAGACAAGTCCCCAGATGGGTAGGGAGCAGTATATCTCACCCCTAGATGTTCATTCCAGCAGAAGAAAAAGAAAAGAAGGTGTTGGGGTAGGATTCTTCAGAGGTTACCCTGGTACTTTCTCATCAGACACTAGCTTGAAGTAAGAGGAGAATTATGCTTTGCTTTGTTTTTTCTACAAACCCTTAAAAATCACTTGTTTTAGAAAAGAAAGTAAAAGCCCTTTTCATTCCTTTTGGACCTGTTCTTTTCTGTAATGGAAGAGCTAAGTCTTAGGTGCCCAGGGACCAACCACTACATTAGTATCTCCTGGGGAAGGGGAGGGAGCCTTGAGAAAGATGCAGATGCCGAAGTCCTACCAGACTTGCTAAGTCAGGCTTTAGGGAAAGGGCCTGGGTGCCCAGAGTAACAACACTGCCAAATGCAGGGGCAAAATACCCTTCCAGTTGGTGGAGGCCCAAACTGGCTCTAAGGTGGTTTTTACTGTGCCAGGGTGATGGTAATGGCAGTGAAAGAAAGTACAAGTAGTATGCACTTATTGATAACTATAGAAATTATGAAACTGACACATCAGTAAGAAGACTTTTTTTTTTTTTTTTTTTTTTGAGACAGAGTTTCACTCTTGTTCTCCAGGCCATAGTGCAATGGCATGATCTTGGCTCACTGCAGTCTCCATCTCCTGGGTTCAAGCAATTCTCGTGCCTCAGCCTCCCGAGTAACTGGGATTATAGGCACCTGCCACCACGCCTGGCTAGTTTTTTGTATTTTTAGTAGAGATGGGGTTTCGTCATGTTGGCTGGGCTGGTCTTAAACTCCTAGCCTTGGTGATCCACCTGCCCCTGGCCTCCCAAAGTGCTGGGATTATAGATGTGAGCCACCGCCCCCAGCCAAGTAAGAGGACTTTTGATGAAGAAGTTGAAAACATTGACTTAAGCAATAAAAAGTTTTTGTTAGTTATCATGGCTTTAAAGTCTAGGCATAGAGCACCGTGCAATCTCACAGTTCCATGATTTCTCTCGTGGTCAAAGATGGCCGCCAACAGCTCCCAGGAAGAGAAAGTCTTCTCTCGTAAGCAATGAACCAGATTTGGGGCTCGGCCAGTTGGACCACCCCTGAACCAATTCCTGTGGTCAAGGGAATGCCACATGCTAATTGGCTTGGGATTCAGATACGAGACCAGTAACTATGGTGCAGGCAGGGAGGGTGTGAGATTAAGCTGATTGGCTTAGAGCAGTCAGGTCCTATCCCTGGAGCAGAAGTGGTCTCATCCAAACTTCAAGGTCAAAGGGGGAAAGGGTACTGGAGAGAGAGAGGCACAATGTCAGCCACATGCAAATGGGGCTCTCAAGTCCAGTGAAATCGAAGTGTGTAATGGTATCTTTTCATGGTCTGTTTGAAATGAGGATGGCATGCGCTGTCATGGTGTAATTAATGATTGATACTGACCCAGCACTGGACAATACAAAACTTATCCCTGATAACCACCCCCTCCCTTGCATCCCTACAGAGAATATGTGCACAGAAGACACAAACCAAGGCAGTTAACATTCGATCCTCAGTCCTTGGCTGGGCTTTGGCTCCATGGCCAATCATGACTGCATTGGAACTGGCTATGTCCTTCAGAAACCTCCTTTACCTGAGTAGGCCCAAACAGCTCAGAACCAAAGCCAGCCAAAATGCCCACACTCCCTGCCTCCCCAAGCCCAAACCTGATTCCTTGGAGGCAGGGAGGAAAGAACAGATTCCAGAAATGAGAACCAACAGGAAGCCTTTGCCCCAGGGCTCACCCCAGCCTTCTCAGGCCTGGACATAAGCCCCCAGCAGCTCATGGACCCCTGGAAGAAGAGAGCATTTGCAAAGACAGCCAAACAAAACAGGAAAAGGGCCACACATCCTCAGTCCTGGATGCAGCACAGTAGACGTATAATATCCTTCATGGGAACTCTGCCTCCTGGAGCAGGTGACCCAAGCAAAATTTCAGGACTTTGGGGGATAAGGGGCAGCTGTAGAGGGTAGAATGGTGGTGGGTGATTGGCAGTGGCGAACCAGGGAGGTTGGTAAGGAATTCTTTGCTCTGACCCACCTATGAAGGCTATTAGCAGGAGGCAGATCTTGGGCTCCCCCTAGAGGCACTCATTCAAACACCGCGCCCCTGTGCACACTGGACACTGCCAGGTGCTGGAGGTGAAGCGCTGAGCAAGGGATAAGGCCCCTGTCTTGTGGAGTGCGAGCTTCTCGCTAAAGGAGGCAAACATGAAACACACTTAGACTCAGACCAAAGGAAGTTCCAGGGTGCTGTGTAGAGCCAGCTCTCCAACGGATCTGAGCTTCCTGCTGCTGCCTTTAAACTGGGAGCATGGAAAGAGCCAGCTGGGACTCGGAGCTCCGGCAGTGGCCAGCCCAGCCACCAAGGCCAAGCTTCTGAGTCACAGAATGGTAAGCCTGGAAAAGACCCTGGAGATCCCCAAATCCCATTTGTTCATTTCACAGATGAGGAATCTAAAGCCCAGAAGGAGGAAAAGGCATCATCCGTATGAAGCTAGCTGGTGTTTATGGAGCATCTGGGGGCTCCTGATGCTTGGGTAGAAGTAAGACACCCCCCTCCTACCACAATGAGGGGTTTCCCCACCAGCCCCTATGCCCCAGAGCACCTAGGGTCTCCCAGGACTACAAGCAACCCTCCTGCAGCTCAATTCTTCCCACACCCTCACCCCACAGAAAGGGCTTGGAAACTGTGGGCCCTTCGTGTGGGGCTGAAGTCTTAAGACCTGGAGAGCAGCCCCAAGGGTGGAGAAGCGGCTGCTGAAGGGATCAGCATGCACTGGCACAGGAAGTCTGTTTTCCATGTGTCTGGAACCCAGCCGAAGCTTCCCGGGGTAATTTTAACCAGTATCCACTCTAGAACAATACCAAAAAAGGTAAGTTACTTACCACCCCAGGCAGGCACATACCTAATCATTGGCCTTTCATGAATTAGACCCTTAAGACATTCAGAGCTAAAACTGCTTTAAGCACTAAAGTTAGAGCAGCCAAGCCAGGTATTCCTGTCCTGGGCCATTGGCCCTTTTATTAAAGTTAACTCTAAAGTGCTAGCTATTCTTACCCTCAGAATATAGTCTGAGCCCCTCAGCTGTCTTGTGGGAGAGAAGGTATTTTTAGACCCTACAACAGCTGATTTGGGATTTGCTGCAGGGGTTAGAGGGCCCAGGGGGAAGATTGAGTTGCTGGGGGCAAAGGGAGAAGTGGGGAATTGCATCCAGGGGTCACGAGTCAGCACAGCACGGACTTTAGCATATATCAGTCCACACTGCTGTTTTTGGCTTTTTTTTTTTTTTTTTTTTAACAGTCTCACTCTGTCACCTAGGGTGGAGTGCAGTGGCACAGTCATGGTTAACTGCAGCCTCAACCTCCCTAGGCTCAAGTGATCCTTCCACCTCAGCCTCTCGAACAGCTGGGACTACAGGCGCGTGCCACCATGCTCGGCTAATTTTTGTATTTTTTTATAGAGACGAGGTTTTGCCATGTTTCCCAGACTGGTCTCAAATTCCTGAGACTCAAGAAATCTGCCTGCCTCAGCTTCCCGAACTGCTGGTATGACAGGAGTAAGCCAGCACACTGCCATTTTTGATCAGCAGAGTATCTTGATATAAGCCAGTGTCCAGACCAGCAGCACCAGCATCACCTGGGAACCACCATTTATATATTAGAAATGCAAGAAAAACACTGCAAAAAAAAATGCAAAGTATCAGCCTCCACCTGAATCAGAAACTCTAGATGTGGGGCCCCGCAAGCTGTTTTAACAACCCCTCCAGGAGATTCTGATGCTCCCAGGAGATTTGGACAGGGCTGGAGGAAAGAATGATGACACTTCTCAACGTAAGAGTGTCTGTTCAAAACCAGGACTCCTCAGCTCCAAAAAAGTACATACATAAAAATTTCAAGGATGCACAATCCCAGGTGAAAAGCACCTGCTCTTTGGCAACCTGGAAGCCTTTCTTTGGGTCTAAGTCTGATCTGCAGAGAAATCTCAGAGCTGAAAAATACTTTAGATCGTCTCCTCCAACCAGAGCAGGCGTCTGCTCCATAATACCTTTGAGAAGCTTGGCTTTAACTTGACACTTTCAGAGATGGGGAGCTCCCTGCTTCAAAGGAGCTTGTTTCCAGTGACCCTTAAGTGGGTAGAGTTAGCTCTTGTTAACTCCTATATTGGTTATAGCAACCAAGTCACATTAACATGGTTGAAATACAGACTTATAAACCCAAATTAAAGGAAATACATGGGCCGGGCGGGTGGCTCACACCTGTAATCCCAACACTTTGGGAGGCTGAGGCGGGCAGAAGTCTGATCTGCAAAGAGGCCCGGGAGTTGAAGGTCAGCCTAGGCAACATGGTGAAACCCTGTCTCTACAAACAGGACAAAAATTAGCTTGGTGGCGTGGCACACACCTGTAGTCCCAGCTACTTGAGAGGCTGAGGTGGGAGTATCCCTTGAGCCCAGGGAGGCTGATGCTGCAGTAAGCTGTGACTGGGCCACTTCCACCCTGGGTGACAGAGTGAGACCCTGTCTCAAAATAAATAAAGGAAACACATGATGGCCCTAAGTGGTAGAGGTGACCACATTATTTTCTAATGGGCCACCTCAGAACTCAGAGTGATGAAACTCAGAACCTTGGAGAATTCAGAGTGAGGAAAAAATCCTCCTTTATATTAATCTGAAATCTACCTCCCAGGAACCTCCTACTCTGACCCTGGTTTTGACTTCGAAGCCACAAGAAGCAAACCCAAAGTCTTGCTTTCAAAAGTCAGTGTTTACTTTTCATAGGCCTTTCTTGGCACAAAGGTGCAGGGAGGATGGTCTCAGGCTGCTGGCCTGGCTTCTGGGCCAGGTGCTTCAGAAGATGCAGGTGCAGCCCACGGCGATGGTCTCCATGACCGCACGCTGGCGGCAAGGCCCTGTGCGGGGCGGTGGCGGGCAGAGGCGGCGGCGCACAGGCACCTGGCTGAACACTGGCACGCTTACCATGCTGCGGTCCTCCTGCATGGTGAAGGGGTTCACACAGCCCAGACACAGGCACCGTGCCTCCGGCAGGTCTGCAGGAATACGGCTGGGGTCGTGGTTGATGCTGTAGGGAGCAGGAGAAAGAGCAGAGCGGAAGGTGATCAGGAAAGGGCCAGTCAGCACCCATACCCCACGGCCCTGCCTTTCCTAGTCAAAGTTTTAATTTCCACAGCAAGACTGTGTTGGGCTGCAGGAAAGGCAGTAATCAACTCTGTGTTCCACGTGAGGAAACTGAAGATCATGGAAGGCAAGTTGAGAGCCCCAAGGTTATCCAGCTTCAAGGTCACCAGTCACCCAGCTTCCTTCTTTCACGCAGCCAGATGCCCACCCCAGTGCTAGGTTATGCTGTGGGGATCGTGAAGTAGCCTAAGGCCTCCCTCTGCCTGCCCCACCCCCACTGTGTTTATATTGTTGGGAAACTTAATCCACGGAAATAAAACGTGCATTATTTTTATTGATGCCTAATTTCCACTGGCAAAGAATCAGGAGGTCTGGGTTCTATTCTGACTTCATCTCCATTTATTCAACACTTACATGCTCACCACATGAGCAGTTCTGTCCTAGATTTTAGGTGTTCATTGATGAACAAAGCAGGCAAGTTCCCTCCTGGTGCTCTCATGGAGCCTCACATACAGGGACTTGCTTTGTGACCTGTCCTTTTCTGCACCTCGGTTTCCCCATCTGCTAAATACGGGACAAGGAAGTGGGTGAACTGGACCTGTGGACATAGAGCATTACCATCACCTTATGCTTGGGAGCTTGCTAGAAATGCAGAATCTCCTAAATCTGAAGCTGCATTATTTTTATCAGATCCCTGAGTGATTCATGGGCAGAGTCAGATGTGAAAAGCTCCGTTCTGGAGGATCTTTACCGACCCTTCCAATGGTCACATTCTGGAGCTGCACTGTTCAATGCAGTAGCCACTAGTTTCATGTGTCAAATTAATCAGGCTGAGCATGGTGGCTCACGCCTGTAATCTCAGCACTTTGGGAGGCCAAGGCAGGTGGATTGCTTGAGCTTAGGAGTGTGAGACCAGCCTGGGCAACATAGTGAGATCCTATCTCTACAAAAAGTAAAAAAATTAGCCAGGTATGGTGGTGCATGCGTGTGGTCCCAGCTACTTGGGAGGCTGAGGTGGAAAGATTGCCTGAGCCCAGGAGGCAGAGGCTGCAGTGAGCTGAGACCATGCCACTGTACTCCAGCCTGGGTGACAGAGTGAGACCCTGTCTCAAACAAAAAATAAAAAAATCAAAGTTAATCCCTCAGTCACAGTAGCCACATGTCAAGTACTCAGTAGCCGCATGAGGCTCGTGGCTACCGTACTGGCTTTACATCATCACAGAAAGTTCTGATGAACAGTACTATTCTAAAGTCTCAGGGTGTATGTCATGTGGCTGAAAAATCTCTGGCCTGGGTTTGTGAGTGAGGACCTCAGGGTCAACCCATTCCTTCATCTGTGGTCCTTTCTGTGGGTTAGGCACTGAGCGAGGAAGCGGAGCTACAACCAAGAGAGGACACTGCTGCCATCGTTATCCAGGGCAGCGGGTCTTGATTCCCACATCACAGCCTGCTGTGCGCCCTGACCACGTGGAGCTATAAGAAATAGTACTTTCTGGGCCTCGCTGCTGGAGGTTTGGATTGGGCGTGGGAATCCCTAGGTGATTCTGATGCTGGCACTGGGAAGGCCCAGGTCCAGCATGAGACACAGACGGGAACATGCATGGAAGTGCCACACCTGAGAAGGGCGTCAGAGGCCCACAGAGCAGAGGAAGTGACATCTGGGGAAAGCCTCGCAGGCACTTCCACGGAGACTCGAAGAACAATAAGGGCAGTGCTCTGCATGGATTTCTCATTTAATAAGACTCTGAAGTAGGTACCACTATTGCCTCCATTTACATCGAGGAAACTGAGGCCCAGAAAGGCTAATCCATTTGCCCAAAGCCTCGCAGGCGAGTAAGAGGCAAAGCTAGGATCCGAACCCAAGCACCCAGACCTCTGAATCTGAGATCTTAACCATTACAATGACTGGGACGTGGGAAAGGCCCCCGCCCCACAAAGACAGCTTGCCACCACTGCCCAGCCTACCTGTAACCCCAGGGAGACAGGCTTCTCTTGTTGGACATCCAAAGCTGCAAGTTGACCTCACACTTCCTCTTGGCCAGCTCCGAGCTGTTCCTCAGCTGGGCCACCATCTCCTCGATGTTCCTCTCATACTCTTCCATGCGGGCGTACGGTTTCACCCGTGACACCAGGTCCAGTGGCACCTGGTGAGGGCCAGGGGCCAGCGGCCCAGACCGCCCTTGCCCCTTCCTCTTGCTTTTAGGGCTCCTGGGCTGGCCCAGCCCCAGGAAGATGGAAATGGTAAGAAGGAACAGCTGGGGAGGAAAGCCACAGGTCAAAGGTGGGAGAGCCAAGTCTCTTTCTGGGCCAAGACTTGGGATCCATGGTCCTTTCCCATTGCTCTTAGGGGTCTCCCAGGCTCAAGTCTGACTCTGCCCACCATCCCCCAGCTCTCCCTCCTCAAATTACCCCGTTTCCTCTCTCGTGTGTGCTCCAGCCTCTGGTCTTCTCTCAGTCTTACTCTCAGCATGTTCCCTCCTGCCACACGGACTTTGCACAGCCTCTGCCTGCAGCATTCTGCCTCTTCACCTCCTGGACACCTTCCCACCCCTCGTGTGTCAGCTTTAGCACTGCTTTCTTAGGGATGTCTCTGGACTTTCTTGGGCTCTCATAACCCACACGCCTCTTGCATGACTTCAGTCTTATAGTTTGTATGTACGATTCTTTTATGTGTCTGCCCCCAACTCAGCATGGACTCCGTGAGGGCGTGTGTCTGTTTCCACACACTGTCATATCCCCCGTGTCTGCATAGCACATTCAGTGAACACTCGCTGAGTAAATGAATGGCTGTCCCCATCGCTGCCCTTCTGTCATTTATGTCTGAGAAGGAAGACAGTGAACAAGAAGACAAACACTCAGGTCTCACTAACGACAAGTCCAGGATGGGCCCGTTCAGGGTGTGGCTGGAGAAGAGTGGGGCCTCCTGCTTAGCTGTGCAGGGACAATGGCCTGGGAAACTTTTCTGGGTAAGGGACTTGTCAGGTGAGGCATGGCAGGCATGGGCTGAGGGAGTTGAAGTATTACAGGTATGGGAGGGGTGGGTTGGGGAAGATAAGAGAGGAGGTTTGAACTGGTTAAGAACTTTGCTGAGGCTAGGCACAGTGGCTTACGCCTGTAATCCCAGCACTTTGGGAGGCCGAGGCAGGTGGATCACAAGGTCAGGAGATCGAGACCATCCTGGCTAACACGGTAAAACCCTGTCTCTACTAAAAATACAAAAAAACTAGCCAGGCGTAGTGGTGGGTGCCTGTAGTCCCAGCTACTCGGGAGGCTGAGGCAGGAGAATGGTGTGAACCTGGGAGGCGGAGCTTGCAGTGAACAGAGATTGCACCACTGCACTGCAGCCTGGGCAACAGAGTGAGACTCCGTCTGGAAGGAAGGAAGGGAGGGAGGGAGGGAGGAGAAAGAGAAAGAAAGAAAGAGAAAGAAAAACTTTGCTGAATGGAATGGAATGTTGATTAAGAGTGGGTGGGAGGAAGAGGGGATGAGATGAAGTTGGGAAGATGGGCAAGTTGTGGGCTAAGGACATCCTGTCCACCTGCACTGCCCTCCTCCCCTGAGCCTTCCCTCTTCCGGTCATCCCCCAAGCCCTCCTCACACATACACACCCCACCCATTGCCATCCACTTCTCCCTCCCAGCACCACAGCATCAGGAAAGCCTTTGGCTCACAAGGAAGAGGACTCGGGCCCGGCAGAACCCAGACTCCCCAGGAATCCAGAGAGAGAAGGGACAGTGCCTGCGTGTGAGGCAGAGCTCCCAGGATGGAGGCACCTCTGACTCCTCCTAAATTGAGATAGGCGCCCTATGTTCCCTGTATGCCTCAGCTCACACCCCACAGCCCTAGCCCATGCCTGCTTTATCCAGGCTACCCAGCCAGTCTTGACCCTAGAAAACAAGTTGCAGCAGAGCCCCTCTTGGCAGAGGTAGTTGCTGGCACCAAATCTGCAACAGAGATGCCAGTTGCTAAATTCTTCCTTTTTGGTCCTAGATTCTAGTGCAGAAAAAAATGTCTCCCTAACAATAGGCTCTCTCATCAGAGTTTCTCACAGGGCATTCTTAAACTCTGGCTCTCCACTCGGAGAACAGAGAATAGAATCAAAGTCCCCCTCCCTCACTCTCCAGATGGGACATTGAGAAAGAGAAGGACTTGCCCAAGGTCACACAGCCAGGACCTCAGAAGCCAGGTCTGTTTGGAAAAACCCCACTGACTGAGTTTGCCGGGATCTCCCCAGACACCTCTGGTCTGAAAAGGCTTCAGTGTGCCCCGGCTGAGCCCCATTCAGGAGCCTGCACTGCTGGCCATGGCTACAGTAACCAGTCTCTGTTTCTTTCTAGTCCTGGGGGAGAAGACAGAGAAGTTGCCTCTGCAGATTCCAAACCAAATAGAGGCAGCCATTAATCAATAGGAAAGAAAAACTGACATATTTGGGCTCTAAAAAGGGGTGGGGGTGCAGCAGGGAAGCTCTACATACCAGGTTGTGAGGCCAGTCCATTCCGCCAAGCGGCAAGGTCAGCCTGCAGCTGCTGCCCGCCCGGAACCCCAGATGCCGCCGAGAAAATGGCAGCAACAGGATGGAGCGAAGCAATTATAGCTCAACTAGGGGCTGCTGGGGGAGTGAGTGGGTGGGCTCGTCATCAGCTGGGAGCCTTGGGCCCCCAGCTGGCTAAGCCTAGCGCAGTGGCAGACAGTGAGGGGCGTGGGGGCAGGCCAGGAGCTGGGCTGAGGTGCCCAGGGGCTGTTGACCAAGGGACAATGCCCTGTGTGTCTGGTGGGGCTCTGGCTGGTGGCACCTCCGCCTGTGGCCTGCGGCCGGCCGCCCAGCCAGCACCCACAGGGCCAGCTAAGACAATCAGCTTCGTTTGCTTTGGGGATGGCAAGGGGTTGAGGGTGGAGGAGGGATGGGCCGTTGGTTGGTCAGGAGAGCAAATGTTCTCAAATTGTGCTGGCCAGAAGCGGGACACAGGCCCCATCTCCCAGGGAAACAGCCTCAGGCGCTTCAGCCTCTGCCGGCCCCAGGTGAGTTCAGCAGCCCTGGGAGACCAAAGCCCAACCCCTCTAGATCACAGGGAAACTGAGGCTGGAGCCAGAAAGGGACTTGTCACTATTAACAGTGAGTTAGAGGTGTCAGAGCTGCTATTTCCACCCTGTCCCCATCCAGGGTTCTATCCACCACCCCATGTTGTTTTTCTTGGGATATTTTCTGCACAATTTCAGCCTGCTGTGAACATATTTCTGAAGCTGTATGCCCTCACTAAGGCCAAGTTTCAGATCCATGAGGACTTATGGCTGATTGTTCTGGCCTTCCTGACACAGCACTCTCCCTCCTGGGGTGGTCTCCACTCTCAGAGCCTGTGTGGCTACATGTGAGCTTCACCGTCAGCCACAGTTCCCTCCTCCGTAAAATGGTGGGTGTACCAGAAATAGAAGGTGGCCTGGCCCATTCCCTCCTGAAATCTTTCTGAGCCTCAGTCCCCACATCTCTAGAATGGGAAGAATCATGGCACCCTCTTAAAGCTGCTATAAGGAATGAAGGAAATAACCTGTGTTAAATAGCCGGCAACAGTACCTGGCGCATAGTAAGGGCTCAATAAACACTTAGCAGCTGTTTATTATAGAGATTATTATAAAATAATTGTCTAATGATGATTATAAATACTAGCTGTTCTAATTAGCATTAGAGGTAGCACGGTTCTCATTTCTCTACTGACTCTCCCTTCAACCCCCTCAGACCCACCCTCCTGGCTGCTGAGAGAGGTCTAGGCCTCCAAGACTCAGGCCACAAGTTTGTGAGGTCAGATGACCCCAGGGACAAAGGTCCTGAAATCACATGCTCAACTGACCAGCTCCTCTGGCCAGTGTCTCTCACCTCAAGTGAACAGTCCAGCCTGACGTGAGCGGGCACATCCACCCAGGGAGGTAGGAATGGCGGGAGGGAATGTGAGGAGGACAGAGGAGGGGCATTGTGAACAGACACTGAGGATGGCCCTGTCGTGCTGAGGGCCGGTCTTGGCCATTTACAGGAATCGTCTGAGGGGAAGAACGCAGGGTGAGAGGCGCTCCTGAATGTCACAAGATTAATCTTTCCGGGGCAGGCTTCCACAGCATAACTGAGACGCTGGCTGGGGCTTTGAGCATGAGAGATGCCACCATATTTGGTCAAATACTAGACAGGGCTCTATTCTATCGTTGGAAACTCCAGAGGGAGGGGGACTCTGAAAATACCTCCTCAGGCAACAAGGGCCCCGCCCCCACCGCAGGCTGTCCCGGCCCCAGCCCCATCAGCGGCAGGGCGGCCTGGCTGTGTTCTGCGCTGGCTCTCTGCACGCGTTCTGCTGTTGCTAGCAGTGGGGTCCCACAGACATGCAACTGGGGTGACCCTCCCATATCCACAGAACAGTGGCAAATTAAAAGATGGATCCTGGGGTATGGGAGACCGCTGAAACCAACACATTCTCCTTACCTGCTGGCAATACACACCCTTCACTTCTGCCTCCCCAAGCCAGGACTTACTTGTCAGCTTCCCCGGCTCCAGCTGCAGAGCTTGCTACTTGAGATTTCAGGCTCCCAGCCCCAGAGATGCTGAAGTAGCGGCACAAAAATCTGCATCTTAGCACGAGCCCAGTCTGAGCGACATGGGTCCTCACCCATCATCTGGCCCCCTCCTCCCACCCATTTCACTACAAGGAGACTTGAGTAAGGGAGGGTCCTACCCCAGCTCACACAGTGCGTTTGTGCAGAGCTGGGAGCAGAACTCCGTCTCCTAAGTCATTCATTGCTCTTCCCTCAGACTTTATACAAACAGCTCCGGGCCAGGCTGGGCCTCCTTGCTGGTCTGGCAGAGACCAAAGAGCCAGGCCAGTCCTTGTGGGGGCCCCAGATCCTTCACAGTGGGGAGGGGAGCTTTGGGGTCTCCTGGCAGATGCTGTGAGGAGTCAGGCATGAGCCCAGCAACAGTCATTGGTTCTCCCATTCCTGGCCATCTGAGACCAGGAGGGAGACCCCTTCTTCCAGCCTTGGTTTCTAGAAACCCCTGGAGGGTCATCTGCCCTTCTCGATGTCCTGAGTGTGCACCCAGGCAGGCTTGTGGTACCCAGCCCCAGGACTCAGTGCCAAGCCTGAGAGGGAGGCGCAAGAACTGGGCTTCCGGGGCTCCCACCCCACAAGCGAGGCTGGGGTCCTTGGGTCTTTACACGCAGAGGATGGCCATCATGTGTGAATGAAGGACTGGGCAGATGAGCTACAGGAGAAGGAGCAGTGGGTGACCAATGTCTCACTCAGAGCCCTCTACGGCAGGCCCCGTCAGGAGCAGTGCTGCACTTACCAGCAGGTGGCGCCACTAGAAAGCCAGCCAACCCTGAAAAATGTGCCGACCCTGAGGGAACTTGCAGTCTGCCACCTCTTTCTCCAGGAGCGGCCCAGGACTGAGAATGAGGGGATGGGGCGAGTGGGTGGGGCCCTGCGCCTGTGCCTGGCTTCCAGAGTGACCCTTTTGTTGATGAGGACCAGAGCCTAGGAGACATCAGAGCCAGCCAGGAATGACATAGCCGGCCAGGGGTCAGGTTGGGGCTTCTGTCTGCTGAGTGAGTGATTGCCTTTACTTTGAGCAGCTGCTGTGTGCCAGGCCTCAGGCATTTGGCACCTGGACACCTTAATTTACAGAAAATAACAGTAACAATAAAAGCTGCTGCTTAATATCCACTTACTGACTGCCAGGCCCTAAGCTAAATCCTTCATGAAATCCTCCAAATAACACTGGGTGAGGTTCTAGTTTTATTCTGAATTACAGATGGGGAAACTGAGGCTCAGAGTGGTTAGTCACTTGCCCACAGTCACAGAAGATTCACAGCAAGTTTGTCTGACTCCTGCACACACTGTTCCCTGCGGTGGGGTAAGGAGAGGGGCGGCAGCCAGGGGTGGAGGGGGAATGTCCAGTTGGTCAGCTGGTCATTGAACGCGGTCTGTGATGGCCTCAGCCTTGATCCACGGCCTCAAACAACCTGAACCCAGTAGGTTCGGGTGCTCACTAGACCCACGCCCAAGCCCAAGTCATCAAGGGGATGCGAGAGCTCCCGGGGGGTCGTGGGGCACCCAACAGCATTCCTGGTATGTGAACTAAAATATTGATACATTGAATCAAACTGACTATAATACAGGGAGGCCATGCTGGGACAGAGGAGGAGGCCAGAGCAGAAGGACGTGGAGAAGGAGTGCAGCTGGGAGGGCAGAGGTCAGGCTCCACAGATGGGCTGGCCTGAGTTTCAGCCCTGTCCCTTCACCGCTGTGTCATCTTGGGAATGTTAATTGACTTCTCTGAGCCTTAGTTTCTTCTGCAAAGTGAGGATAATAATAACTTGGCTCTCAGTGGATTGTTGTGAGGATCAAATGAGATAATGCATGTTAAAGTGCTTAGCACAGTGCCTGGCAAAAGTAAGTACCCCATTAATGTTAGCTGCAACCGTCATTCCTACAGTTAAAACGAGTTTTGAGTTGGCCCTTCAAGAATGCTTCTAGTATGTTCCTAGGGAGGAAGGGCATTATGAAGTGGGGACACGGCTAGAACCAGCAGAAGAATGCAAAGGTGCCTATCCAGTGGGTCCACCCTAGAGCGTTGGCAAGGCCAGGGGGACCCAAAGGATTGGGTCTAAGAACTTGCCCAAGTGGACCCAGTAAGATCAGGGAAGATGGGAAGAGGCTAGCCGGCGCCTTTGCTGGCTGCGGCCAGGAGGGTGCAGCCCCCTGGGGAGGTCCTGGCTCTCTTGCCATGCCGCCCTCCTCTCCCTCCCTGGTAGGAGTCCTTCTCCCAGGCCCATATTTGCACAAATGCCTGCCTCACTGCTCACTCCGGAGCCCCAGCCAAGAGGGGCTATTTTAAGATCCCTGGACGGGAACACTGTTGGTGGGAATAGCCCCAGCCAGCAAGCTCCCAGTTCTCAAAAAAAGGAAAGGCCTGGGTGAATGGGCGGTCCCTGGGGTGTGCAGAGGGGCTGCCACGTCGACATGACCCACTGCCCAGGCCAGGTGCCAGCATCTCCTCCCCACAGGGGGATGTGAAAGAAATGTGAGTTGGGGTAGGACTCCGAGAGGTGGTCTTGTTCACTGGTGACTGGGTCGCCTAGGCCTCTCTTCTGCACAGCATCCAGACTTGAAAACACCAAGTCTGTGTTTCTGGATTGCAGACTGACTCTACACTGTGCCAAGTCTCTTGTTAGCACTCACCACCCTTCGGCCATCAGGGGTAGGGGATACCTCATCCAGCCCCTACCAGGGCGGGAACACTAAGTGCCTTTGCTGGGAACCATCAATCTAGGAATATCATTTCTCTCTGAGGATGCACAGTCCATTTTTTAAAACTCTGGTTGTTGAAAATAATTATAATTATAAAAGCTTTCTTTTTTATTTTGCAGAAGCCCTCCTCCTGTGGGGAAAAGACTGCAGACTTCAGGCAATCGTGGTTGGACATTTGCCCTGCCCCTCATTATGTGGTCATGTCCACCCCCGTCACTTCAGTGGGCCTCCGTTTCCTCATGGGGTTGTTAAAATGCATTAATCATTAAAATTATTGTTTGCCTGGTACATAATGGTACTTAATATTTGGCAAGTTTGGGCTGATATTTTCTAGTTTGGTTTGGTTTTATATGTGCCTGAGTTTGTTGTATAGTGTTTTTGTGGGTGTATGTGCTATTTTTGCTTTTTGATTATGAAGAGCCAGTATAGATTAATATTTAAAGCACAGACTTTGAACCAGAGTGCCCTGAACCTCATCCCTGCCACGTAGCAGCTAAGTCACCTTGGGCAAGTGACCTAACCTCCCTGAGCCTATGTCCTCGAAAGGGAGGTGGGGGGTTAACAAGATTGTGTGTGGCAAGTGCGTGGCACAGGGAATGGCCCTGCTATTATTTTGTCATATACATTGTTCTTAGTTCTTCCCAATCAGGTGGCACAGAGCAATTCTAGTAAGCTCAATTCTAGCACTTTCTAACTGCCAGAGAGTCCCAGAAATAAAATGGACTGCCCTGGAAAAGAGTGATCTCTCTATCAGCAGAGACCAGAAGACCAGCCAGGAGGTTCTGGAAGAGGAAGGAGTGGCCCAGGTGTGTGTTGCGGGGTGGAGGGGTTGTTGAGCTTTTTTTCTTTTTTTTTTTTGAGATGGAGTCTCGCTCTGTAGCCCAGGCTGGAGTGCAGTGGCGTGATCTCGGCTCACTGCAACTTCTGCCTCCCAGGTCCCTGTTAAGCAATTCTCCTGCCTTAGCCTCCTAAGTAGCTGGGATTATAGGCATGTGCCACCATGCCCAGCTAATTTTTGTATTTTTAGTAGAAATGGGATTTCACCATGTTGGCCAGGCTGGTCTTAAATTCCCGACCTTATGATCTGCCCGCCTCGGCCTCCCAAAGTGCTGGAATTACAGGCGTGAGCCACCGTACGTGGCCGGTTTTTGAGCTTTTAAAATTCCCTTCCAGCCTTGAGAGGTCCAGATCTGATGTCCAAGACCTCAGGCTCCCATGCGGGGCTGTCAGGCCTGCTGTAGCTCACCCAGACCTGGGACAGGAAGGAGTGCAAGAGAGCCTGTGGGGACATGGAATAAACAGCCTGTCTCCAGGGCAGACAGAGGCGCCAGGCCCCCTGCCCACTGAAGTGTCCTCCCCTCAGTCCCGGGGGATGTTTATCCTCTGCTCAGAGTTTACAGGACGTCTGGATTCACAAGATCCGGAATTCTGACTTTTCCCCCAAAGCCGTCAACCCCTCCTCTGGCTGGGTGGGTCTGAGTCTGTTTTGGGTGGAAGGCCCCAGCCCTGCCCTCAGCAGAAGCAGGAAACAGGTACAGAACAAGAAATGTCCTCTTCAGCCCCCGAGAGCCACTCCTGGCAGAGGAAAAGGCCACATCTGTGGGGGCGTGAGAAGAAAACAGTCAACGTCTCCCAGCGGCTGCGTAGGGAGAGGAGTTCTGGGGGCTCATGGGCTGCAGGGGCTCACGGGGCAGAAAGGACTTCTTTTGCAGGTTGGGTTCAAAGGCCTGCACCCCAAACATTAAGCTACACACCGATGGTACTTATCAAAGTCTGCCTTGCATATTGGCTTCTGTTACTGGGTCAGAGACCGCTGTTTTTATTGTGGTTGTTTTGGTGCATTGTGTGAGTGCGAATTTGTGGGTGGTGTCTTGTATGGGTGTGTTTTGTTATTGTTTTAAGAGCCATCAGGTAGGAGCTGCTTATAGACAGGATGAATGTCTTCCTCTCAGATGCTGCTCTCTGCACCTGGCTCAGGGAGCTTGGGGCCAGCTTGCAATTAGGGCAGGATTAGCAGAAGAATGTCCTGAGAGCTACACACAACACAACACTTAGAGGACAGGCAGCAACTCTGAGACACATCACATCACCCTTGATGGCCATAGCCAAGGCCTCTATCCTCATCCTCCTGACCCCTAGAAAACTCACAGGCTTAAATCTCCCCCTGGCCTCCCTGCAGAAGCTCATCTCTGTGGCCTGAACTCTTAGAAGGCAATGTTGAGAAGCTGCTTCCGGTGGAGGTTTAAATATCTGGCCTAGGATGTTCTGTAAGTTTCTGTGAGCTGTGACCTTCAAAGAATTAGCCTACGGACAATGAAGACCTTTTGAGAGTTACTGAGGTGGGTTCATTCTATTCACTGCACAAATATATATTGAACACCTACTATGTGCCAGGCACTGGGGATATAGTGGTGAACAACTAAAACAGTTCTTGTGTCACCAGGCTGGAGTGCATGGTGGTACAATCTTGGCTCACTGCAACCTCCGCCTCCCGGGTTCAAGCGATTCTCATGCCTCAGCCTCCCGAGTAGCTGAGGTTACAGGTGTGCACCACCATGCCTGGCTATTTTTGAATTTTTAGTACAGATAGTGTTTCACTATGTTGACCAGGCTGGTCTTGAACTCCTGACATCAAGTGATCTATCCCCCTCAGCATCCCAAAGTGCTGGAATTAGACATGAGCCACTGCGCCTGGCCTATTCCTGAACTTATGTTCTAATGCAGGATGGGGACTCTAACAATACCAATATTTTAGGACAAGCCTACAGCTCAGGGGCTCTTGCTGGGCCCCTCTCCTCTCAGTCCTGTGCACCTCCTGCATGCATGGGGAACTGCTGGATCTTCTGGGAAGCCCATGACCTCAGCCCTTGGGGCATGTGGAGGAAGGTACAATGTCTCCAGAATGTGAAATCTTGCCAAATTTCCACTGGAAGGTCAGTTCTCATAAATATTATGAGGAAAGAGGAAGAAATGGCTAGTGTGGAATCTGACCATTTCCAAAGTCTGGTTCCCAGGAAATAAGCCTCGGTAATTGCTCTAATGTGAGAAGGCAGCTTCAGGGTTTATGGCTGTGGGAGATGGAAGGCGTCCAGCCAAGGACCCATGCAGATGCTGATGACAATTGCATGATGGTAAGAGGGTTACCCCTGAAGCACTCTACAATTTGAAAAACACTTTTAACCCAGGCGCCATGGCTTGTGCCTGTCATTTCAACAGTTTGAGAGGCCGAGGCAGTAGAATTGCTTGAGGTCAGGAGTTCAAGACCAGTTCTGGCAACATAGTGAGATCCTTGTCTCTACAAAAAATAATTTAAAAATTAGCCAGGCATGGTGGCATGCATCTGTAGTCCCAGCTACCCAGGAGGCTGAGGGGCGAGAGGATCACTTGATCCCCATAGGTCAAGGCTGCAGTGAGCCGAGATCACACCACAGCACTCCAGCCTGGGTGACAAAGCATTACCCTGTCTCAAAAAAAAAAAAAAAAAAGGAAAGAAAAAGAACACTTGTATATCTATGACTTTATTTACTTCCTGGATCAACACGTGAATGTAAATATTTTACAGAAGAAGAAGCTGAGGCACAGGGAAAAGAAGTAACCTGTCTATAGCCATACAGTGAGGAGAAAAGGGACAGAGCTTGGGATGAAAGTTGAGCCCCTGAGGTCCCTTTAACCTCAGCTACCCTAACCTTTGCCCCAGCTTAGGGAAAGTGAATGAGCACTGGAACTAGCAGTGGTTAGAGGTGGGTGCCTGTCATTAGGCAGCAGACACAGAGCACCAAAGGCTATCCAAGTTATTTCTACCATGGTCAGCTGTGCTTTATGGAGAAATCTACATTGGAGAGAAATGTGTCTGGTGAGAGGGCTCCATGCCAGAGGGATAAGTTTTCTGAGTCAGCTCTGGAGAGAATTCAGGGGTCAAGCTGACCCTGATCTTTCTCTCCCCAGTAGTGTGCTCTTAGAAAAACCTAGGATTGTTCGGCCCTTCAGTCTGGCCAACACATGGCTATGTTCATAAATTCTTGTCTTCCATATTGGGATTCCCTTGTATTTTATCCCATTATCTCAACCACAGAGCTAGCTCTGACCCTGGCATTCCAGAATCACCTACAAATCTTCTCATTTTTTAGTCAATTTCTTAGACTCTCAAGCTCAACAGGACCATCAGGATCATTGTACGGGCTTCTCAATGATACTATCGTATGTGCTCCCCAGCCTTTTATTAGTTGTTTTAAATGTCTGTCTCCCTGCTTCTGCCATCTGCTGACTGCAAACTGGCTTTTTGCAAATATACAGAGCAAAACTGTTCCCTCTGCCCTAAGGCAAGCAGTGTCAGTCAGTATAGGCCAAGTTGCACTGCAGTAACAAGCAACCCCCAAATCTAAGAGGCTCAGCCCAGCAAAAGTGTCCTTATCACCTATGCTACATAGCCTATGCAGGCTCGCAGGGCATGCTGTGCTTATCAGAATCATGCAGGGACATGGCGATGGATGTTTCGTCACAACATGCTTCCACAAGTGCCAAAACAGAGTCAGAGGGCTGTAGACAACAGATCTGCAGAGGTCAAAAATCAGGCTCTGGAGTCTCTGCTCCAGCCACATATTTCCTTTGAGCAAATTCATCTCCTTAACTGTCATTTTCTCATCTGTTAAATGAGGACAATGAGAAAGTACTGACTTCACAGGTTTGCTATGAGGCTGAGAGGATGGGTGTAAGCCCATAACATAAAGTCTGGTTCATAGGAAGAACTCAATAAATGTCAGCTGATAGGAAGTTGGCAGAATATTCTGTTCACTTAATTGTGGCTACCATCTCTAGAGAGAACAACCCTGGTTCTTTCCACTGTTCCTTGCTTTAACCAGTTTAATTTCTTTGAGGAGTTAAGGAATTGTCTCTTCCTAATTGTCATTTTCGTATTATTTTTGACGTATTTTTATCCCATCAGAGAGATTCAAAGCTGAGGCAGAAAAAAGTCTATGTATCTTGCTAACCCCAGACTAGATTTATCCCGTTCAACTTTCATTACCAGGTCTTTTTGAGAAGTCCCAAGAAGGAAGATCAAATTTGGAAAAGAATCTTTGCTTGATATAAAACTCAATGGCAGATAGACAGAGAAATCAAACTGGAACGTCAGAATTGGAGGGGACTTTTAGAACGAGACCCATCCTCTCCTCTCTTTTACGGATGGGAAAACAGAAGTCCAGAGAGGAAAATAGACCGATACAGTGTCACACAGCAATTCAGTGTCAGAGTTGGGACCAGAATCTACTTCCTTTAATCCCAGCCATGGGGCTTTCCATGTACTACATAAGAGGACAACCTTCTTCAGCACTGGGATGGGGGAGGAGGGAATCTCCTGGAATTATGGCTTGTCCTCATTTCACAGAGTTGTACTCCAGCAGAGCTGTAAAGTTAAGAGTCCTATAAACATTACCTTATTAAGGCTTCTTGGAAACCCAAGGTCACAACTCCTCTGGATCATGGGACATGAGCTGAGCATCCAGTGAACAAACAGATGGTAATGTTACATTTTTCACTTCGTTAATGCAACCTGGCTTCTAATTATAGGATTTGTTTAACGGTTCTGGGTGGTTTCTGAAGGCTTGGAGTCAGCCTGCAGTCCTGAGGGTGGCTGAGGAGTATCAGACCAGGAGATGCACGCAGGGGTTGGGGCCTCAAGTCAGGGAGGGGAGACGAGGACAAACAGAATCAACTTCAGCCAAGGCCTGGAAGAGGATATTTAAGTAATTTTCCCTAATCTAACCGAGCTACTCCCAGTTGGAAATAATTTCTAATAACGTCTGTGGTGCCATAACCCTTTCATACATGGGTGGTGAATATGAATTTGTTCTACGGGAAGTAGAATAATTATCATATTACTCTAGTCATCCATGTCAAATTGAATTCTCCTGCAATGGTGGTGACCAATGCAGTGACCCCCTCCCTGTCCCTAGGGAAAGATGGCTCAGGGGCCTGGCTCCATCTCTTTGTCTGTCACTATAGTTAAGCTCATGATCTAAGGAGGCAACAAGTGGGGACTGGTTGTGGGCAGAATGGGATCATTATGAAGATGAAAAGCTCCCAGCCTCATGCAGCCAATCTGGGATACAAGGGTCTTGCGAAGACTCTCCCACGCCCAGATGCTTAAGGTCCAGCCCAGCTACCACATAGTCACATCCCTCTCCTCATTCAGGGCTCTGTTGCAAGCTCAGCCTGGGCCCCCACTGCTTAAGGAAACCCCCCTCAAAACCCTCGTCATGTCCCAAGTTTTCCAAATCTCACAGAACCTCCATTCCTGAGTTAGTACACACGCACGCGCGCGCGCGCATGCACAGAAATCCACAAGGCCAAGTCCCTTCGCCAACCCAGCTCCGTAAAAGCTTAAAGCTAGGTAAGTGATTGCCAATGCAGGGTGTCATTTGAGGCTTAGGAAGACTATCAGGTCTTCTATTTTTACCTCTGTCTTTTCTCATTTCTAATTTTTATTTGTGTTAAAGGAACATATTAGTATAATAGCACCTTATAGAATTTATAAATAAAGATTTATTTTTAAAAATAATTAAATTAAACATTTTTAAATAAACTGTTATTTATTGTTAGGGGTTTATGATAAAAAAGGATTGGGACCCCTGGACCAGGATTTTGTTTTCTTATGGGAAGTTTTTTCTTTGTGGTTTTTCTTTTGTTTTGTTTTTGAGAGAGTCTGATTCTGTTGCCCAGGTTGGAGTACAATGACGCTATCTCAGCTCACTGCAACCTCCACCTCCCGGGTTCAAGTGATTCTCCCACCTCAGCCTCCTGAGTAGCTGGGATTACAGGCACCTGCCATCATCCCCAGCTAATTTTTGTATTTTTATAGAGATGGGATTTCACTATGTTGGCCAGACTGGTCTTGAACTCCTGACCTCAGGTAATCTGCCCATCTTGGCCTTCCAGACTGCTGGGATTACAGGACAGGAGTGAGCCACTGCTCCCAGCGTTGGACCAGGATTTTGAACTCAAAGCTTCTTAACTCTGGGTGGGATGGTCCCAGCCTGTCGGGACTGGGAAGAGCAGGGAGAAAGACACCCAGGCTTAGAGGCACGGAGAACCTTGGCCACGGGGGTGTCACCAAGTGACTGTCTGCCCCAGGCACAAAGTCTCTTTCCTTTAACACCAAGATAAAATGGCTTCAGCTCCCAACCCACACCATCAGAGAGTGCAGGGAATTCTTTCCAATTTTAGAGTTTTAGGGGGCTTAAGTTTCTCCTAAATTAGTCCTTGGCACAGCCTGCTGTTTCACAGCGCTGGCTCCTGATTGGGGCTCCTGTCTCCGAGGCTACTACCCATTCCGCCACCCACGGGGCCCCCTAAGCACTTCTCCTTCATCTCCCAAGTGTCATTCCTGGGAATGCAATGCTGGAAGCATGGCAGGCCCATCACTGAGCTGTCAGTGGAGGAGGGCGACTGACCCGTGTGCAGTGGAGGAGGGCGACTGACCCGTGTGCAGTGGAGGAGGGCGACTGACCCGTGTGCAGTGGAGGAGGGCGACTGACCCGTGTGCAGTGGAGGAGGGCGACTGACCCGTGTGCAGTGGAGGAGGGCGACTGACCCGTGTGCAGTGGAGGAGGGCGACTGACCCGTGTGCAGTGGAGGAGGGCGACTGACTGGTGTGCATGGACGAGGGTGACTGACTGGTGTGCAGTGAAGGAGAGTGACTGACCGGTGTGCACGACTTCACCATTGACTATAAGTTCTGCAAGCCTAAAGGTCACTGTCATGACCCCAGGAACTTCTCATTGGCCTTGTCTCACATTAGTCCTCAGCCTCCTACAGTTCCCAGGCCTCCTCCTTCAAAGGATGTCCTCCTTTCTCCCCATGCCCTGCCCTCTTTCCCAGCTTCTCATCCCCTTGCTCTCTCTCCCAGGCTGCCTGGAGAAACTCAAAATTTCTGTGACACAGGCCTCTTGTACATTGCAGGTGGGAGTATACAATGGTTACAACTTCCGTGAGGGAGGTGGGTAACAGGGGATAGAGCAATATCTATGAGAATCACAAATGCACAAGAACTTTGATCCAACAATCGCTCTTCTATGCCTTTGTCCAACAGAGGCAGCCCCATGTGGAAATGACACAAAGACCAGGACAGGCTTTGCAGCGTTGTTTGTAATCGCAAAGGACTTTTACTTCTATCTTTTCTGATTTCTTTTATTTGTGTTAAAGGAATCTGTTAGCACAACAGCATCCTCAAAGTGCTCATCCTTACAGGAAGTGTTGCATGACTTATGGCACATCCATGCTGTGGAACCCTATCCAACCACTCAGAGAATGAGGCAGCCCTCAGTAGAATGATACACTCCAATAGCCAATAGCTGTTATTAAGCAAATGAATAAGGTGCATAAGAATGTGAATAGTACACCCCAATCTGTACCCCAAAAATGCAGGGACTGTACATACGTATACTTGTAAGTGTGTGTGCTTGTATTTGCATAGACTCTCTGGAAGTCTATATAAAAAGTTCAGAGTGATTTTCTCTGGGGAGGGGAATTGGGTTGATAAGGGGGTGGGGTTAGGAGGGAAGTTACTCTTCACAGAGCACCCTGTGTACCTCTGTGATGGTGACAATGTACAGATATTATCTATTCAAACAATAAATACTATCTTTAAATGAAAACATAAATTGCTATTACCATATGCTGTGGATCACTTCATCCTCTCTCTTTCTCTCCCTCTGGAGGCCGGGCCCAAGAGGCCTTACCTTTGAGTCAATAAGGTCACCTAGAAGTGAGTCATGTCTTACCCCTCTAAGGCTGAAACAGCCACAGTCTCTGTATCTGTATACGTGTGTGTGTGCGTGTGTGTCTGTGTGTATGAGGGAGGGATTGTTTTCCCCTTTCCTTCCTCAGCAGCAAGTTACCTAACCCCTTTATTGTACAAATAGAAAAACTGAGGTCCAATCATCCACGCAATGTCACCCAGTAAGTCATCCTCTGAGTGGCTCTGAATCGGCCTCTGGGCTTTGACTTACGCTGTTCCCTTTGCTTCAGTGTCCTTCTCTACCATTTTTACTTTTCAGGTCTCAGTGCACGGCTTCCAAGAAGCTTCCCAGATTCCCCAGTAGGAAATGAGCTTTCAGCGTGCCCTCTGCATCCCTGTGGCTCCGTCCAAGTTAGCAATTGGCTCTTTACCAACCTGCCTTCCCCAACAGAGGGTGGACGTTCCCTGAAAGCAAGGACTTGGTCTTTGTATGTGGAGCCCCAGGCCTAGTTCAGTGTGAAGCCTAGAACTTCAGTGTTTAAGACCTGAATAAATAAATGAATAAATGCATGAGTGCATTAATTCCTCCATCTTCCGAAACCCTCTTGTTTCACTGAGCCCTCTCGTATCACTTAACACTGTCTTCCTTATAATGTAATTATTTCTGGGCATATCTGCAGTGGACACCTTCTTCCTACCTCCCTCCCTCTCTTCCTCTCTTCCTCCCTTCCTTCCTTCTTTCCTTCCTTCCTCCAGAATGTATTCTTAGACAGACAGAGATTCTGAGAACATTATTTGAGCCCCTGGATCCAGCTATACCTAAAGTTGAACTATCCATGGACTTTTCAGTCACATGAGCCAATGAATTCCCTTTTGTTTTGAAGCCACTAAGACTTGAGTTTCCATTCTTCTCTGAAAAAGAGTGTTGAGGAATGTAGTGAATTGGGAACTGATCATAATTCTACAAGACACAATGCCAAACGCAATAACTCTGAATGTTGGAATCCTGAAAAATCAAAATCCTGAAAATAGAATTCTGAAAAAATCATTTAAAAATGCGTTAAAAGATATTTATTTATAGATTTAAAGGGAGTTTAATTGAGAAACATATCGAAACATGTCAGGACACTTTACAGACCACTTTACACAGTAAGATAGCCAATAAAGACATACACATTTTTGCAAGATAAATACTCGGGTACACTAACGACAGTCGCGCGAGTCTCACAGTCATGCGCAGATGAACTGTGTTCATGAAGAAATAGGTCAAAAAGAGAAATGTACAAATGCATATCACTATGGTTGTTAATTGTGTGCACCCAACTTTCTAACTGTGACCATCTGAAATACCATGACAAACAATCTAAGTCTTTTGACGAGATCAATAAAAAACTGCAATGGGTCACCACTGCATATACAGTCACCCAAAGAACCGAGATCTTGAGAAATTTTATCTTTCACAAATGCACATGTACAAAAAGGACTTCTCTTCATTTATTGAGGAAGTTTCAATGCCTCTACATACACGCATTACGCTTACAAAGTCCACATTGTGACTTTCTGAGAAATTCATTTTCTATTCCTGAGAAATTCATTGGCTCATGTGACTGAAAAGTCCATGGATAGTTCAACTTTAGGTATAGCTGGATCCAGGGGCTCAAATAATGTTCTCAGAAATGCACTTTTGTGGAGTTCGATTTGCAAAAACGCATGAAACTAATTAGTACTCTCTAAAAGTCTTTACAGAATTCCAGTATTGGAAATGATGTGAAGATGACATGAAAACTGTATTAAAGGGATAGATTATGGACAATTACACAGAGATAGTCCATAAGAGCTGGCCAACTTTCACAATCATTCACTATATTTTGAAGTCTTGTATGAAGATGAAAAGCTGTTTTGTTCTTTCTTTTAGCATATGGCTCTGCTTGGAGAATATGTCACACTCATTTTCTACGTGGCACGGCTCTTTCTGAAACTCCTCTGTGATTCTATATGCATAGCCATGAGCCTTCCCTATTAAATGTTCCCATCTTTTTTTTAACTTTTATTTTAGGTTTAGGGGTATAGGTGCAAGTTTGTTATATAGGTAAATTTAGCATCACAGGGATTTTGTGTACAGATTATTTCATCACCCAAGTAACAAGCATAATACCTGATAGATACATTTTTTATCCTCTCCCTCCTCCTACCCTCCATCCTCAGGCAGGCCCCAGTGTCTGTTGTTCCCTTCTTTGTGTCCATGTGTTCTCAGTGTTTAGCTCCCACTTATAAGTGAGAACATGCGGTATTTAATTTTCTATTCCTGCATTAGTTCACTCAAGATAATGACCTCCAGCTCCATCCACGTCACTGCAAAGGACATGATCTCTTTTTTTTAATGGCTGCATAATATTCCATGGTGTATATGGGCTACATTTCCTTTATCCAGTCTGCCATTGATGGGCATTTAGGTTGATACCATGTCTTTGCTACTGTGAGTAGTGCCGCAGTGACACTGCAATGATGCATGTGTCTTTATGGTAGAACTATTTATATTCCAAATTTTCCCATCTTCTGTACCATGTTTTTATGGTGTTTTTGGCTCACAGAAATTCATTCCACACCCACTCATATATAGACCACAGATGTGGTGGAAATAATGCTGGTAATTGAACAACAACACCATTATGTAAGTGTCTTCTTATCCGACTGTGCACATAATTACTTTTGAACCAGTCAGTGATTTCACTGGCTTCTTCAGGCAAATGCGACTTTAATTCATTAAACGCTCCTAAAATGTCATCAACTGGAAGGAATGCCAATGCAGTCAAATGATGCATTTTTATTTTTTAATTATTTTTTATTTTTATTCTTTTGAGAAGGAGTCTCGCTCTGTTGCCCAGGCTGGAGTGCAATGGTGCAATCTCGGCTCACTGCAACCTCTACCTCCCAGGTTGGAGCAATTCTTATACCTCAGCCTTCTGAGTAGCTGGGACTACAGGTACATGCTACCATGCCCAGCTCATTTTTGTATTTTTACTACAGACGGGGTTTCACCATGTTGGCCAGGCTGGTCTTGAACTCCTGGCCTCAAGTGATCCACCTGCCTCGACTTCCCAAAGTGCTGGCATTACAAGTACTGGGATTACTGGGCCACCACACCTGGCCTGCAGTTTTAAACTGAAGTTGTCGTTGTTGCCGTATCTTGTGGCCAATCCACTCATCTGAATTTTCTGCCAAATGCAGTGGGCTGAATGAAAAACATAAACTGTACTGCTAATACCTTGAAATTCACTTTTAGAAGCTTGATCACACCTAATTCCAAATCTGTCAGTATGGTTTGAGGAGTCAGTTGAAACCCATTTTCTTTTGCAAAGTTCACCAAATCTTCAAATCAGCATTGATAAAGTCCTTCACTTTTTCCAGTCATTAATATACACATAAGCAGATACATTCCAGAAATTTCAGATCTAACAGGGACATGAATTGTATATAGCTGATCTTTAAAAAAACAAACAAACAAAAAAAAAAAACCCAGGACACTTTGAAAGTGCCATTCATTGGCCAAAGTGAAGCATGTGCTAGTTTTTCTGCTAGATTTAGAGTTAATATAAGAAGTCTATCTTCTTTGACAGTCAAACCCCTTATCGAGAATAGTTTGGCTGGGTGCAGTGGCTCTGTCATTTCAGCACTTTAGGAGGCTGAGGCAGGTGGAACGCTTGAGTCCAGGAATTTGAGACCAGCCTGGGCAACATGGAGAAATCCCATCTCTACAAAAAATACAAAAAATGTAGCCAGGCTCAGTGGTGTATGCTTGTAGTTCCAGAAGGCAGAGGTGGGAGGATCACCTGAGCCTGGGAAGTTGAGGCTGCAGTGAGCCATGATCGCACCATTACACTCCAGCCTGGGAGACAGAGCGAAACCCTGACTCAAAAAAATAAAAATAAAAGAAAGAATAGTTTACCATGTGATGTGTTTTGTAATACTGGAGGAAAAACACCTCGATATCAGCAAGTGCCTCTGGTTCAGAAGGTCGCTGAACTGGTCGAACTCTTCTCATTCCCTGACGAAGGGCGTTTTTTTAAGGCAAGCATGGCGCTATATGGGAAGGGGAGAAGTTGTACACAATTGAATAATCTGGCAGCAGAGTGTTCTTGTATTTTTCGCCTGTGTCTTCACTTCTTTTATATTTGAAATACTCACCGCACTTGTACTTGGAGAGTGGTTGTGGTCTACACATTCTGCAAGTGTGTGTTGTCCATTTGAGTGGTTATTGCTCGGCCATTGCAATTAAGTGATTTTCTGACTTTTGCAGCACCAATAATAACTCATTTTTAATCTTTTTTTTTTTTTTTTTTTGAGATGGAGTTTTGCTTTTTCACCCAGGCTGGAGTACAGTGGTGCAATCTCTGCTCACTGCAACCTCCACTCCTTGGGTTCAAGCGATTCTCCTGCCTCAGCCTCCGGAGTAGCTGGGATTATAGGTGCCCGCCACCAGGCCTGGCTAATTTTTGTATTTTTAGTAGAGACAGGGTTTCGCCATGTTGGCCAGGCTGGTCTCAAACTTCTGACCTCAGGTGGTCCGCCTGCCTTGGCCTCCCAAAGTGCTAGGATTACAGGCATGAGCCACCGTGGCTGGCCCATTTTTAAACTTGTATTTTTTACCTTAAGTGGCCTTATACACTTCACTATCACAGCCTTTTTGTGAGGGAACAATTTCACAGATCTCTTCCATTGTGTTGTAAGAAACACAATAAAAAGAAATGCTATTCTGTTTCCCTAGTACCAAATCTGTATTAGTCAGGGTTCTCTAGAGAGATAGAACCCATTGGATGTGCATGTAGATATATGAGAGATATATTAGGGTGATCGACTCACATGATTACAGTGGCTAAGACGTCTGGCAACAGGCCATCTACAAGCTGGAGACCCTGGGAGGCTGGTAGCATGACTCAGGCGGAAAGCCCCAGGACCCAGGGGCCACTGGTGTAAGTCTTAGAGTCCAAAGGCTGGCAAGCCTGGAGTTCTGATGCTCAAGGCAGCAGAAATGCCTGTCCCAGCTCTCAGAGAGAGACCAATTGTCTTCTGTATTTGTTTTCTCCTGGCCCCCTGCCTATTAGATGATGCCTACCAACACTGAGGGCAGATCTTCCCCACCTATTTCACTCAGACCCACACACAGGTCTCCTCTAGAAACATCCTCATACACACCCAAAATAATGCTGTATTAGGTTTCTAGATAGCCCTTCATCCAGTCAAGTAGATATCTAAAATTAAGTCCATAAGTCCACCCCTTGTCAAGTTGGCCCCAAGACATACCTCCAGAAACCATACCCAATTTCCAAATAAAGACAACAACAAGGTAATAGCTGTGCCTAACATGATGAAACCATCCCGTGATTGTGATTTTAGGGACTTTAGATATTAGGGATTTAGACTTCAGGGATTTTAATCTTTTGGGACTTTAACATTCTGGATTATCATGTTTGAGATTATATCTTTCAAGATGATGATCTAAACTCCAGTGAACTAACACTTCCCCTTAACTGTATCGGAAAGGGTCTGATTTCCCTTCCTAGCCACCTGGGTGCTGAGCACAGCACTTTGTACACAATAAACACTCATACGTTTTTGAGAAAAGAGAGCAGCAGACACAGACACAGCCCTTACAGAGCTAGTGATGGAGGAGGACAGACCCAGGCAGAACAATTCTTTACTGTATTAGTCCGTTTTCTCCCTGCTGATAAAGACATACCCGAGACTGGGCAATTTACAAAACAAAGAGGTTATTGGGGCCAGGCGCGGTGGCTCATATCTGCAATCCCAGTACTTTGGGAGCTTGAGGTGGGCAGATCATCTGAGGTCAGGAGTTCGAGAACAGCCTAGTCAACATGGAGAAACCCCATCTCTACTAAAAATACAAAAATTAGCCAGGCATGGTGGCAGGCACCTGTAATCCCAGCTACTCAGGAGGCTGAGGCAGGAGAATCACTTGAACCTGGGAGGCAGACTTTGCAGCCAAGATGTCGCCACTGTATTCCGGCCTGGGTGACAGAGCGAGACTCTATCTCAAAAAAAAAAAAAAGAAGAAGAAGAAGAAGTTATTGGACTCACAGTTCCACGTGGCTGGGGAGGCCTCACAATCATGGCAGCAGGTGAAAGGCACTTCTTACATGGCAGCAAGAGAGAAGAGTGCTTGTGCAGGGAAACTCCCCTTTTTAAAACTATCAGATCTCGTGAGACTCATTCGCTATCATGAGAATAGCATGGGAAAGACCTGGCCTCATGATTCAATTATCTCCCACCGGGTCCTTCCCACAACATGTGGGAACTATGGGAGCTACAAGACAAGATTTGAGTGGGGACAGAGCGAAATCATATCACTCCCTTAACATTCTCCAGGGCCCTGCCCAGGTGCTGTCAGGTGGGCAGAGAGTAGCAACCCTGTTCACAGCTGGGGCATCAGGGATCTCAGCCACACAGCAAGTTAGTGGCGCAACTGGACCAAAGGCTTGGCCTCCTGATTCAGTTCCCTTCTAAATCCTTTACCTATGATCCAAGAAGAATGCTGGGTTTGGACTGCACATGCACACAATTGCACACACTACTCTAGACATAAACAAGAAAAATGGTAGTGGCGGGAAGTTGGTCATGGTTGGGAGAAGACAATTATCTTTTTTTTTTTTTAATCTCAGTAAGAAATAACAAAGAAACAAATTTGAGTGGGTGGGACAGCCTTGTGGAACAAATTTGCGAAGTTAGTTCCCAGCATGGGACACAAGGTTCCTGAGTGCGTTGACTATGAGCACTACCATGTTTGTTGAGTGAATTGTGGATGGTGGGGTTTTGTGTTAGGTGGATTTGATTAGCTGTGGCTGTCACCCTATGAGTTAATAATAGGGTCGGGGCTCCTCCAGTCCTAACCTCCTGGTTTCTGAGGACAGTGCTCTTTCTAATACCCCAGGGGCATGTGCTCAGTGGCAGGAATTTTTGCCAGCTGCAAAATGACCAGGGCAGGGTGGCAGACAGAGGATGCTGGACTTAGGTCAGGGATTCGGTGGATTGGTGCTGCGTCCATTCCAACCTTCATTACTGCAGAGCCTTGTAAGCTAAAAGCTACATTTCCCAGACTTCCTGGGGTTCTGGAGGGAGGTTACCTTCCTGTTTCTTCACAGTGGCTACTGGCAAGCACCCCATATGAGTTTGTCCACATCAGTGGTCCCTTACCCATGTTAAGAGTTGAACTACGTTCCCCGTCCCCAAATTTCTATGTTTAAGTGCTAATCCCCAACACCTCAGAATTTGACCTTATTTGGAAACGGGGTTGCCGCAGATCTAATTAGTTAATATGAGCTCAGACTGGAGTAGGGTGGGCCCCTAATCCAATATGACTTCTAAAAAGAGGACCTTTGGAAAGAGCACACACAGGGAAAACACCACATGAAGATGAAGGCAGAGATCAGGGTGATACATCTACAAGCCAAGAAATACCAAAGACTGCCAGCAAGCCACTAGAATCTAGGAGGCTTGGAACAGATTCTCTCTCACAGCCTTAGAAGGAGCCAGTTCTGCTGACACTTATCTCGGACTTCTAGCCTCCAGAACTGTGAGATAAATTCCCATCGTTTAAACCACCCTGCCTGGAGTACTTGGTTACAGCAGCCCTGCCTGACACAATCGGTCGCTGACTTTGTGGGTGTGGCAGAGGCAGAAGTGGCCTCCTAACCCTGGACACAGCTGCAGCGGTGTGTTCTTCACATGACAGTGGAGCTCCCCCTCCAGAGTCCACTGTAGTCAGAGTTATCCAGATAAACAAAGCCAACAGGATATACAGACACATAGAAGAGGAGAGTTATCTCGGAAACTGGCTCACATGATTACAAAGGCCGGCAAGTCCCACGTTTTGCCATTTGCAAGCTGGAGGACCAGGAAACCTGCTGATATGACTCAGTCCAGGTTCAAAGGCCTGGAGCCAGGGGTGCCACTGGTATAAGTCCCAGCGTCCCATGGAGCGAGAACCAGGAGCTCTGATATCTGGAAATAGGAGAAGATGGATGTTCCAGCTCAAGAAGAGAGAATTCACCCTTCCTCCACCCTTTTGTTCTAGTCAGGCTCTCGATGGACTAGATGTTGCCCCTCTGCATTGGCAAAAAACGATCTGCATTGAAAAGCCAATCTTTTCCAGAAACACCGCAACAGACACATCCAGGAGCAATGCCTTACCAGCTATCTGGGCATCCCATAGCCCAATCAAACTGATACATAAAATTAACCATCACATCACTTCTGATGGCAGCAGAGGCAGCAACAGCCCCGACAGAATAATTATGTGGTTTTCAAAGTCATTTCCAAGGGTCCTTTCTAGGGCCTGCTTCTCTAATTTTCCTAATTGCATAAGCTTTCAATTCCCTGTAGTAAATCCCTTTCTGCTCAAATGAGCAGGAATAGTCGCTTTCCTACACATGGACCCTGACTGGTAAGACTTGATTAGACAATGGATACTGAATTAAATTATCAATTTTGCACAGTTGCCATACATAAATTCTAAAACAAAGTAAGCTATCAAGGTCTTGTTGTATGCCTTTTTAAAAGTGATAATTGGACTGGGTGTGGTGGCTCATGCCTGGAATCCCAGCACTTTGGGAGGCTGAGGCAGGTGGATCACCTGAGGTCAGGAGTTCAAGACCAGCCTGGCCAACAGAGTGAAACCCCATCACTACTAACAATACAAAATGAGCCAGGTATGGTAGCACGTCTCTACTAACAATATAAAATTAGCCAGGTGTGGTAGCATGTGCCTGTAATTCCAGCAACTTAGGGGGCTGAGGGAGACTGAGGGAGGAGAATCGCTTGAACCCAGGAGGCAAAAGTTTCAGTGAGCCAAGATTGCACCACTGCACTCCAGCCTGGGTGACAGAACAAGAAACTTTCTCAAATAAATAAATAAATGTGATAATTGTCTTTTCTTCTAATCGCTAAAAACAAGAAATGCTCAATGAAAATCAAAACAAAAATCAAATACAGAAAACTATACTGAAGTAAGCCCAAATCACCCCAGATTCCCACCACCTAGAGATAACTTCTGTTCTTATTTCACTGAACATTCTTTCACACATCGCACAGTGCATTCTACATACACAGTCACTTGTGTTCCCCTGCGCAGTTCAGGGTGCAATTAGTGTGGCCTGGTTTTCCTCGAAACTTCAAGTGTTCAAGCCCCATGTGCTGGTGATAGCAGGAAGTCCAACATGCAGCCCAGCTGCTCTCTACAGGGTTCTCACTGCCTCCCGCTTACACACAGAGGGTTCCTGTACAGGCATCTTGGAAGGAGGTATCCAGTCCCACTTGGTCCTGTATCAATGCACTGACCATGGTGGAAGGACATGAATAACCGAGCAGAAGCTAATCCTGGTGAGTAATATTCGAGTTGTCAGTCAGGTTCACTACTCCCAAAGCAGACACAGTGGTGGAAGCCGGTGCTCTCCCTAGACCAGAGAAGGGCTCCAAGCCAACCACCCAGGGCCCTTCAATGCAAGCCTTTCCCACAAAGATTTGGGAGGACTGGGCTACACCATTGTTCCCCTTGCCATAACCATTCTTCCCTGGCGATCAATACAAAAGGTGTATTACATCCTTCTCCAGGACAATGAGTCAATTCACCCTCCCCTGCCATTCCCAGAGATACTATCTTTGGGCACTCCACAGTGACTTCCTGTCCTCGTCTAGCTATGCAGTAGATAAGGGAAGAGACAACACACAAATTCAACCTCCAGCAGGGCGCCTTGCTACTCTCACACTTACCCTCTCCTGACACACTCACATACGTACACATCATTTGACTTAAAAGGGATTATACAATTTCTCTTCTTCAATACCATGCTTTTAAAAATAAAAAACAAAAAAAAAAACTTGGGCCGGGCACGGTGGCTTACACCTGTAATCCCAACACTTTGGGAGGCCGAGGCAGGCGGATCATAAGGTCAGGAGATCAAGACCATCCTGGCTAACACGGTGAAACCCCGTCTCTACTAAAAATACAAAAAATTAGCTGGGTGTGATGGCACGCACCTATAGTCCCAGCTACTCGGGAGGCTGAGGCAGGAGAATCGCTTGAACCTGGGAGGCAGAGGTTGCAGTGAGCCGAGATCGCACCATTGCACTCCAGCCTGGGCTACTCAGCAAGACTCCATCTCAAAAAAACAAACAAAAAAAAAAAAAAAGAAAGAAAGAAAACTCAGTAGCAAGTTGAAGTTGTAGACAGTTTTCTGTTTGTTTTGTTTTGTTTTGCTATGTTTTGTTTTGTTTTGAGACAAGGTCTCGTTCTATAGCCCAGACTGGAGTGCAATCATGCAATCTTGGCTTACTGTAGCCTCTGCCTCACAGGCTCAAGTGATCCTCCCACTTCGGCCTCCCAGGGAGCTGGGATTACAGGCACACTCCACCAGGCCCAGCTAATTGTTTGTATTTTTTGTAGAGATGGGGTTTCACCATGTTGCCCAGGATGGTCTCAAACTCCTGGGCTCAAGAGATCCTCTTGCCTCAGCCTCCCAAAGTGCTGGGATTCCAGGTGCGAGCCACTGCGCCTAGCCATGTGGACAGCTTTCCATGGTATGATGTTTCGAGAAAATGGTTGGATTGCAAGGCAAATAATTATAGGCATTTCATCACTAATTGTCCATGTTCCTACCTTCCTACATAACAACGCTACCAACAACAACAACAAAAGTTTTATGTTCGTTGAAGAGAATATATGGAGCTTGATTTTAACCCAGGGGTTATGGACATTTTCAATGTAAAATTATTTCCCAACCGGCCACCTCCGAACTGAGCCTTCTGGGTAGAATTAGTGTGAATTCAGGGTTGGACATTAGGGACAGGTTGGGAGGTGAGAACAGAAGGGGTGAAATAAAGTCCATAGGATCTCAGGGCTGGAAGGAACTTGCTAAGTTGTCCAGCCTCTGCTTGCATTCCCTTAGTAACAGGGAACTCACCACGTTATCAAGACAGCTTGTTAGCCCACTTCATCCTTGGTGAATTCCACTGGCTTAAAAAGTATTTCCCATGTGGATCTAGATTCCATCTTCCTAAAGGTTCCAACTAAAGGTATCAATTCAAGGTCTCCCTTGGTCACTCTGTAGAGAAGTAGAGCCGGCTCTCCCAGGGCCCATGAGTCCTCTGTTCTCCTGGACAGCATCCCGCTCCCCCTGACTAAACACACCCTCTGAAAACACAGGACTCACCGATGCAAATTCACTCTCATAGTCAGCTCCTAACAGGAACCTCCCTTCACCTCCCAAGAAGCCTTACTCACACATACCAAGCCGCAGTCTGTCGACTGGTTTTCTCAAGGAATGCAGGGATTTCAAGGCTGCCTCTCCCTGTCTGGAAAGAAAAGCCACTTCACACAGTGAGTGGTTCATAATGTAAAGTGTTCATAACTCCCAAGAGATAGTATGGGCAGGAAATAGAAACAGCTTCCAAATATTTGAGACAGATTTATGGACACTGAGTCACAAATGGCTGCCATATACTTCACCTTTGGAGCTAGTTTGGTGCCAGAACACCTCTCTCCTGATGTTCAAGGACCTGTCTCCAGGTGGCTTCAGTTCCTTGTCTTGACCTCCCGCAATGGGCTTTCTGCTGACCAAGCCCGTTGACTCACAGACGTAGCCAACCAAAGCACTCAGCCAGGTGCAGTTTTTAGGCATTGAAATGGTGGAGCTCTCTCCACAGCTTGCACTGCTAGTTTTTCTCTTCGTTCTTGATGACAAACTCTCTACTGTTTATACAGTAGCAGAACTCACAGAAGCATAACTTACATTTCACAGCCTCCAGAGTGGACTTTACATAAACACGATGCTTCTGTTAGGCCGGCTTTATCTTCCCCCTAGAGTCTGTCGGTGGTGCTTTGGAGTATTCAACTGGGCCACTGTGCAGAGGTAGGGAGTGGTGTCACAAGCCTTCCCTAAGGCACCACCTCTGACCTGCACCCCAGGGCATGCACATGAATGGAATTCATCTTCTTGGTTTGGAAAAGAAGGGGATGACATTAGTGGTGAAACCTCTGTGTCGGGTTCTTACACCGCAACTCTGAGTCATAGCTCACATCGATCAAGCCCTCACTCTGAAGAGGCTCGGGGCTAAACCTTCACAACCATTGTCTCAGTCATGTTATTCACTCTGTGCTACAGAGGAGACAGTGATCTTCACAGAAGTTAGTTGGTGGAGGGCTTTTCCCAGCCCCACTGTGGGGACAAGAGGGGCAGGGCTGAGCCAAGTCTGACTTGAGTCCTGCTCACCTTCCCCCAGGACTGCACGGGCCACCTCACCCAGCCCTCACAGCAATGCTGAAGGCAGGTGTGATTCTCACCATTTTACCCAGGAGGAAAGGGAGGCACCAGCAGGAAAGGGAGGCTGGGAGCAGCAGTTTAATAACCTGTCCAGACCTCACAGCTAGGAAGTGGCCAAGGCAGGAAGAAGCCCACCAGCCTCTCAACACCAACAGAATTCTTTCCTCAGAAGGAATGAGGGAGGGTAGACGGGTAAGGACATGGCATTTTTAATCCTCCTGTTGGACTAGGAGCCTCTTAAGGTCAGGGACAGTGTCTGATTCAGCACCCCACCCCCTCGGGCCCTCAACTGGCCGCACTCAGGATGTCACAAGGCCCTGTGTGCTACTGGAGGGGGTCCTGGGGTCAGTGACAGGCAGACCACAGCCTCTGGCCTGGAAGGAGGAGAGAGGGGTTGGCAGGCCCATCCAGGCTGGGGGTCTGAGGAACTGTGAACGAGGCTGTGAACAGGGACCGCTGGGGTCCAGCAGGCCTGGCCACAGAAGGGAAGCTCTGCACAGTGGAAGGTAGGACCGGGTGGCAGCCCCGGGAGTAGGCCCCGCTGGCCCCTGGGAGGATTCCTCCATGGGCCTCAGCACGACACTCCTAGGCTGGCAGCTGAGGCCTGGTTCCCGTGATCCCTTGATTTGTCTTTTCTGACCTTTCTTCACAGATACCCTAGGAAGCCTGGGGACCCAGAGCCTGCCAGGGGAAGTCACACTCTCATGAAAGAGCTAGCCAGCAAGAAACTAGAACCGTGGACATGTAAGATAGACACACAAGTGGCGAGTCCTAAGACGGAAGCAAGCAGAGGGTGTGACAGAATACTGAGGGGACCAGGGAATGGCTCTTCCAGAGGGGACTTCTGAGTCGGAGACAGGAGCAGGGGAAGGAGCGGCCACGGGAAGCTCTGGCAAGAAGGCATTTTTGGTGGCGAGCAATGCAAGTGCGAAAGCCCTGAGGCGTGAAAAACGCTAAAGAATCTGTAGGAGGCCAAGGCAGCCAAGCAAAAGGAGAAAGAGGAACTCCGGCAAGAGATGGGCATTTCTCAGGACTGCGGTGGCAGGAGAAAGAGATCCCCCTGAAGGGCGTTCTAGATTCAAGCCCCTGCCCTGTGGCGACCCTGCCAAGTGGCTGGGTCAGGATCTTCCCTGTCAGGCCCAGGCCTCGTCTGCATGATGATGGGGGTAGCTTCTCAGGGTCTGGGCTCTCCTTCCCCATGTTCTCCTGTTCCCCCCATTCCCATCACCCAGATTCCGGGAGCCAGGACTGGTGTCTCCCCCACTGGAGGTTCCCAGAAGGTCTCAGGACTCCCACTGCAGTCCCGGGACGCAGGGGCTGGGTGAGAGGAAGGAAATTCTCACACAGCTTTCTCCCAGGGAGTTTGCTCTTGTTCCCAGGCTGACAACTGGCAACCCTCAGAACTCTGTTCCCCACCCCCTTCCTCCTCCTCCTCCTCCTCCACCTCCTCCTCCTTCTCCTCCTTCTCCTCCTCCTTTCCCTACCTCCCTCTCTCCCCTGCCCCCCTTCTCAGGCTTAATGACTTCCACATGGGCCTCTGGCGGCTGGAGCCAAGCCTCCCAGCATTGTCTGAAATCTCCAAATTTAGAAGAAATATGAAAATTGTCAACCACTCCTTCCTTAGGGGGTAAAAGCAACATTCTGCACCGGGGGCAGGTCAAGGCGAGGTAGTCACGTGGGGGGCGCCTGGGCCAATGGGGGCCCCTGGGAGGGCTCAGCACCCGCCTCGCCCCAACACGGGGCTCGCCTCTTCAGCTCATATAAGGTAAAAGGCAGAGTGGCCTCTGTGGCCAGGGAGCCGCAGGCAAGGGACTAAGGGGAGGGGGGCTCAGTGCCAGCTGCTTAAAAATGCCCCTGTGGCAGCGAGGGGCACCCGAGGCTGGGTCTAATTAGTTGAGAAGCAGTGACAACCCCAACCACTCACCAAACAGGCTGGTTCCCATCTCCAGGCCCCAAGGAGCCACACCTGGACCAGATCCCAGGAAAGGTAAGCACCAGCAGTAGACCTGGGGTCCGTGGATGGGGGCCTCTGGGACATTTCCCCAGCGGGATGCTGCATCTGGGGTCTTGCTCTCTTGCTAACTGGCTCTGTCCCTTTCTGGATACAGATTCTCTGGGTCTCGATGTCCCCATCTACACAGGAGCTGGAGTCAATGATCTCTAAGCATCCATCCAGCTCATCGGCTCTAATTCTGTGGTCCTGTTGGCTTCTTGGATTCCTTGTTGTTGTAGTCAATTGGGGGAAGAAGGGGCAGAGGGAGCAGTCAGAGCTAACATCCTATCAGCCCGAGCTTCACCACGGCGCCCGAGTCTGGGGCAGTCCCCCTGGCTTCTACATAGGCAGTGCTTCTTCCTCATTCTATGGGGCTTTGATTTTGCAATTCCGAGAGCTTGGGGCTCCCGGCAAGGAAAACGGTTTTCAAATAATGGTTTCAAGAAACAAAGCTGGGGAAGAAGCAATGTAAGCTCAGGCTCTGGCAGGCAGGCAGAGATCCTGGGAAGGCTGGGTGCTGACTGCACATGGAGCAGTGGGAAGGGATGCTGGCGAGAGGAGACGGGGGCACTTAGGCTCCGGCCCCAGCTCTGCTCTCAGTGCCTGGCTGTGTGGTCTTGGGCTGGCCCCTTCCCCTCTCTGGGCCATAGTTTCCCCATCTGTATAGTAAGGCCATTGGACAAAATGATTCCTCTGCAGATGTGGCTTCTGAGTTGTTTGTGCCTGAGGGACAGCCAGTGTTGGGAAGTTCCCCCAGGAGATCCCTGAGCCGAGTCTGCCCTTTGACCACAAGCTTGGAGTCCAAGCAGATGAAGCCCTGTGGGAGCTTTTGGAATTTGAGCCTGAGTGAGGGAGAGTAGCTGAAGGTTCTGTGACTGAAGGCTTGGCCAGAGGGTTGCCCTGAGCCCTCCAGATGAACTTGACTGCAACCAGCCTCTGGTGGGGAAAGGACTGATCTCTAGATTCGACCACACAGGAGTGCAGGACGTGGAAGTAGGAAAAGGATGGAGAAGACAGCAGAGGGCTTCAGAGGATGAAGCGGTGGGACCAGGAGATTCAGAGAAACGCAGAAGGCTTGTGATGGGAGGCAGGGCTGGGTAGAGGCAGAGGCTTAGGTTTGGAACTTGAAGATGTACAGACCACGTGGAGTCGGGCTCCTCTGAACACGCTCTGGCTACGTCCAGAGCCCAGAACAGAGCACAGTCCTCTAGCACCGGCCTCTGTCAGGTACCCTCACCTTCCTGCTTCTTGTCACACAAGGCCCAAGGCCAACATGGTTCAGAAGGAGGCTCTGAATTCAACTGCCTGGGTCCAACTATGGCTTGTTTACTTAGTGGACAAGTGACTCTGGGCAAGTTGCTTGCTGTGTGAGCCTCAGCTTCCTCCTCTGTAAAATGAGTACAGTTCTGAGATTGCATGGTCGTCATGAGGAGTGAAGGATGTAGGCACATAGAGCAGGATGAATGGGGCTGATGTGACATTGCAGTCCGAGCCCACACCTCCTGTGGGCAAGATACCCTGAGCTATGTTGAGGGAGAAGTGGGAATGGAACCCAGCCAGGGAATGCCCAGAGTTGCTGAAGGGCTCTGGAACAGGCTCTGGAAAGAGGCAGGAGGAATCGAAAGTCAGAGGCTGTGGGACACAGGAAGGTGATCAGCTTGAGATGCCTGAAGGACTGGGGGGCCTCCTTTCCTGCCTTTCTAGGGTATTGTGTGAGCAATGTATCTGAACCACTGTGCACTCACCTGCTGACAGGGCACCCCAGGCAGGGCCTAGGAATCTACATTACGAGCTCCCCATGAATTCCCATGCACATGGAAGGTTGGGAAATGCCAGGCTGTAGGGCAGCCTAGGACTCTCACAAACAGCCGAGGCAATGGAAGCCACAGAGAGAAAGCACCGCTTTAAGTTATTTAGCGAGCTGATGGCAGAGCTGGAAGAGAACCTGCCTCTCTGCCTGGCCAGGGATTCCATAAGGTGGTACAAATCAGGAGAAATAGATTACACTATTTGTGGAGTTCTTGTGAGGTCCAGGCATTACCTAAGATCTTCACATGAACTAATTCATTTACTCCTCACAAGAGCCAGTGAGGAAGGGGCAATTATTATCCCCACTCCACAGATGAGGTACCTGAGGTAAAGAGAGGTTAGGTGGCTTACCTGAGGTCACACAGTTCACGAGTTGTTAAGTCGTGTGTGCCAGCTGCCCCTGGGGGTGCTAACTCCCCCAGGAGTCTCCCACCTCCTGCCCTGCCTCTTAGCTACCTCAAAACTTCCTGGGGACCCTCCAGCAGGCCTCATGGAAGGGGGCAGAATATGTATGGGAGATTCTGGGAGTCAGACACTGTACTGAACAGCTTGCATTACCATTTAATCCTCCCAGGATTCCTGTGAGGCAGAAATCAGCATCGTTCCCTCGCCCTCACTTTCTAGAGAAGGAAGCCACTGCAGCTCACCCAATGTCACGCAACTAAAAAGTGGCCAAGGGGATTTGAACCCAGTCTATGCGTCTGTAGAATGCACACTCTTGGGCTGCCCACCCCAACACCTCTGAGGGCGGTAACGAAGAATCCCACCTCACAGAGGAGACGGAGGCCAGGAGGGAGGCTCTGCCGGAGCCGGAGCCCAAGCCTTCTAGCTCTGAGGCCACCGCTCTTCCATTCAACCCTGCTGCTTCCCCACAACAGAAAGTTTATCACTGGTCCCTCCCAGCCACGCCACAGCCCTTTGGGCAAAATCAGCCCCTTCCCAGCCTGGCCAGTTCTGGGGGAAAATGACACCCAACACCTATCCTTTTTTTTTTTTCCTTTTCTGAAATGAGATCTCGCTCTGTAAACCAGGCTGGAGTGCAGTGACGCTTCTCAGCTGACTGCAACCTCTGCCTTCCAGGCTCAAGCGATCCTTCCACCTCAGCCTCCCAAGTAGCTGGGATTACAGACGTGTGCCACCACACCTGGCTAATTTTTTGTATTTTTTATAGAGACAGGGTTTCGCCATTTATCCAGGCTGGCCTCAAACTCCTGGGCTCAAGCAATTTCCCCAACCTCACCCTCCCAAAGTGCTAGGATTACAGGCGTGGGCCACTGCACCCAGCCAACACCTATCCTTGAGGAATAGAAAGATCCGGGCTCCACACCACACACCATCACTGACTCAAGTGGCTGTGTCTGATTCCTGGGTGAGCCTGAGGGTTTCAGGGAAGTGATCTCTGAGGTCCTCACTGCTGGGCTTTTCCTGCAATTTCCCAACTGAACTCTCCTGGGAGCTCAGCACCATGGGGTGGATGAAGGCTGGTTCAAATTGTCGTGATGACCATTTTTGTCCACATCTCTTAGTACCCATAAGCCAGACTTTCTCCAGAGCTTATACCTAGAAGGGGTTCTGGGTCCTGGGGTGCAGGCCTATCAACTTTACAGGAGAGCACAAGATTGCTTTCCAAAGTGCCTGAACCAGGTAATGCTCCCATCAGCAGTGTTTGAGTGTCCCCATCTCCTTGACCACACTTGAAGTCATCAGATTCCTTGAAGCATATAGGTTGCACACTTCATTTTGCATGTATCAAATTTGTGTAATAAAAAATGTAAGGAAGCCATGGAAATAAAAACATAGGTATGCCTTCTGTAGGCTGCTATGCTCCTGTGCACAAAGGTGTCTAGAAGTTTGCCCTCCACCCACAAGTTGCAGAGCACCCTCATCAGGACATTTACGAAGGCCCTGGGGTGGGATGGGAACTGCCTTGTGGTCCTTCCCCAGCCCAGCAGTATGCAGTGGCCGGGGTCCAATCAAAGTTCGCCTGGGAGGGTGAGTTGCAGGAATTTGGGGGAAAGAGCCCAAGGTGGCTGCCGGCTGCTAACAGCTTGTCTAGACAGGTCCCATGGGGCTTCACCGCACATTGCGAGAGCCCTGGCCAGCCCCCTGCCCACTTGCAAAAGAGGCTGTTGGCAACAACACTTCACCACCAGAAACCTTTACTCTAGTTCGAAACATGCCTTAATGCACAGTGTGAATGACCCACTCATGGCCCACAGAGGTCCACTCACTCAGGCCCCCGTGTGTTCAGATGAGGAAACTGAAGTTGACTCCAAAGCCTGGGGGCTTTCCAATGTGGAGTGAGTCCCTGTGCCCAGGTGATGAGGGGACCAGGCGGGTCTGGAGCAGGGCTGGGTGGGGCTCAGATCTAATAGGCTGGCACTTAGAGGTGCCAGATGTGAGCCAGGCTGCTGGGTTTGAATCCTGCATCTGCCTCACAGCGGCAGTAGGACTTCAGGCGACTTACATAGGTACACTATGCCTCAGTGACCTCATCTGTCATATAGAGATGATTTCAGAGTACCTGTCTCATTGGTCTATTGAGTTGTCTGGATTAACTCACTAAATGAGCTAAAACTCACGAAGCCCTTGGAACAGTGACTGACACATAGTAAGTAGTCAATAAAAAATAACTGCTCCTGTAATCCCAGCACTTTGGGAGGCCGAGACGGGTGGATCACGAGGTCAGGAGATCGAGACCATCCTGGCTAACATGGTGAAACCCCGTCTCTACTAAAAATACAAAAACTAGCCGGGCGAGGTGGCAGGCGCCTGTAGTTCCAGCTACTAGGGAGGCTGAGGCAGGAGAATGGTGTAAACCCAGGAGGCGGAGCTTGCAGTGAGCTGAGATCCGGCCACTGCACTCCAGTCCGGGCGACAGAGCGAGACTCCGCCTCAAAAAAAAAAAAAAAAAAAAAAAAAAAATAACTGCTAAGACCAGGCATGGTGGCTCACACCTATAATCTGAGCATTCTGGGAGGCCAAGGTGGAAGGATCCCTTGAGCCCAGTATTTCGAGATCAGCCTGAAGGTCAACATAGGGAGACTCTGTCTCTACTATAAATTTTTAAATTACATTTTTATAATAATAACTGCTAAAATATGACTACTAAAGACAGCTTCTTCACAGCACAAAGAGATGCTCTTCTGGGCACCAACTCTTTGGACTTTGGGGGATAAACTGCCCTGATTCCCTCAAAAATATCACCTGCCATCTATCAAGTCCTTTCAAGTACCTGGACCTCTGAGAGAAATACCATTATCCCTCTGGGCACACAAAGGCTCAGAAAGGTTTAGTCATTTGCCCAAAGTCACACAGCCAGTACAAGGCCAAGTTGGGACTCAAACTCAGTTCTGACTGATTCTAAAATCATGTGTTTAGCTGCTGCACTCTAGGACCACCCGCAATGGGTCTGTGAACCAGAACTAGCTCTGGTTCTGACCTGCCTAGTAGGGCCTTTGGCATTTGGGGGAGGAGGCCATTGGAAGTCCGAAGCCTCCTTCCAGATTAGGCATGATTGCAGTAAGAGAAGTAAGAGACCCTTCGACCCCCCACCGCTGCTCAGGCTCAAAAATGTACACCCTGGCAAAACAGTCCTTTCTACCCAGAAGCACCCCATAGGGTGGGCTGAGTAACCTTGGGGGCCTCGTCAGTCTTGGGCTGCCCCATGCCCTGCACAGCCCACTTGAGTTCTGAGGAAGGGGCAGTTGGCTAGGTCCAGACTGGAGAAAGCCATCCCACCATGGCTCCTATGCAAGAACCCCCCGCCAGCCACAAGCCTAAGCCCCCTCCTGAAAGTCTCCTCCTCTGACCTTAGCTGTGCTTCAAGGGAGATAAGAAAGCTGCAGGCCGGGCGCGGTGACTCACATCTGCAATCCCAGCACTTTGGGAGGCCAAGGCTGGCAGATCATGAGGTCAGGAGTTCGAGACCAGCCTGGCCAGCAAGGTGAAACCCCGTCTCTACTAAAATTACAAAAATTAGCCGGGCCTGGTGCCGCGTGCCTGTAGTCTCAGCTACTCTGGAGGCTGAGGCAGGAGAATTGTTTGAACCCAGGAGGTAGAGGTTGCAGTGAGCCAAGATCACGCCACTGCACTCCAGCCTGGGTGACAGAACAAGACTCTGTCTCAAAAAGAAAAAAAAAAAGCTCCAAACTGCTCTGCTGCCACATACTCTACTCCTCCTCTCCCTCCAGGGAGGCAGGATGGGGGTAGAGTGTCTGGAGGGAGGCTGCCTGGTAGCCTGGGGATGGCATCCACAGAGGCTATGACACCACTCCTGGCTGGGCTGCTGGGCTCAGAGGCCCCCGTTCAGCCTGCCCAGAGCCTGCCAGCCACCAGGCAAGTGACTCAACAACCCCAATGAGTCTGACAGCATCTGCCCAGATGAGCTGAGCAAGGCAGGGTGAAGGAGAAAGAGGCCGGCTAGCACCAGGCCTTGGCTCTGCAGCCAGCACACCTGGGTAAGTGCCCTACTCCTCTGGGGCCTCAGGTCGTGATGTTCCCTGGTTTGGGACAGAGGGGACAGTTGAGGTCATTCCGTGTGTGACAGTAGACACCTGGATTCTCAGAGAGGGAACATCTAAGGAGCTGGGGGCACGCCCTGGATAGACAGAGAAGACGGCGGCATTCCAGGTGGAGAGCTCTGTGTACAAAGGTGCGGAGGCAGGACTACAGAGGCATTTTCCGAGAACAGTAGGGAAGCCCGGTTGGCTGGAACCGAGAGTTGGTCTGAAACTCAGAGAGGCTGGAGGTTGGAGAAACAGGAAAGGCCTAGAGTGTGCGGTAGCTTTGGCAACAGAAACCAAAGGCTCAGAGCTTGGGGAAAGTTCTCCTTGGTATCTGTCTGTCCCCGGGAGGGAGTGACTTTCTTTAGCCTATTTGTCCCTCTCCCCAAAATACCATCAGCCAAGAACCCCAGTGCAGGGCAGAGACCTAGGAATTTGGATAATGGGCAACTCTGAGATGTCAGGCAATGGGGAAAGGAGAGCTCAGGTGGGACTAGGAGAGATAGGATGCCCGAGGGCTGCAGTCACCATCTTCAGACCACTCCAGAGCTTCCTGGGAAGCAGGGACTTGTTCTGTGCAGCCCCAGAGGACATGGCAAATGGCAGCAGAATACTAGGAAGACACCTCCAATAGTCTGTCCAAAGAGGGTGAGGGGATTAGGAAGTACAGACACATCCTGAGCTACACTTTTCTCTTTTAAAATGCTATGAAAGCTATATGCATTTGGTACCCTCCTCAACTTACAATGCAGTTGTGATGGGGTTATAAGGTTACTTCGGATAAACCAATTCTATACTGAAAATATCGCAAGTCAGAAATACACATTCGGGTCAAGTGGGGTGGCTCACACCTGTCCTCCTAGCACTTTGGGAGGCCAAGGCGAGCAGATCAGGAGTTGAGGAGTTCAGGAGTTCGAGACCAGCATGGCCAATGTGGCAAAAACCCATCTCTACTAAAAAAAAAAATACAAAAATTGGCCGGGTGTGGTGGCACGTGCCTGTAATCCCAGCTACTCAGGAGACTGAGACATGAAAATCCCTTGAACCTGGGAAGCAGAGGTTGCAGTAAACCGAGATTGCACCACTGCACCCCTGGGCAACAGGGCAAAACTCTTGTCTCAAAAAATAAACAGAAAAAACACGTTCAACTTATAATACTTTCCATTGACGATGGATTTATCAGGAAGTAGTCCCATCATAAGTTAAGGAACATCTGTAGTGAGCTCTTCATCACCAGAGGTATGTAAGCTTAGTAGAGACACCATAGAGAGAAGCCAAACATCAGAAGAGGTTGGGCATCATAGCCTTTCCTACCACCAGCCTCGGATCTCACATGCCAGCTCTAGCCGCTTTGGGAAAATCATGAGCTGAGCCTTCCTGCAGCCTGGATGTCAGATTCCCAGCCAGACATGACATCAGTTCTGCCCTAACTTTGCACAAGGGCCTCTTGGACCTCCTACCTCCTACCTCCCACTTCCTTTCCACTGCTGCCTCCTGCCTTCCCAGGGGACACCAGGCCTGACCAAAGAGACTTGGAGCCTGGTTGTGAGATGGAGGTCCCCGGGGAACATTCAGCTGATGGCCTTCCGCCCGGCAGAAATGAGACAAAGGGGGCCAGGGTCCCTGGGAGCCCTGTTCACACGCTCCAGAGAGTCTGCGTGGAAATTCCAGGAGGGTCACAGGAAAGCTTCAAATTTAGAACCACGATGCTTTCTTTTTTTCCCCCTTTCTCTTCTGTTCCATCCTTTCTCTTCCCTCAGTGGTCAGAGGGGGTGTCATAGGAGGCTGGGAAAGGAAAGCAAGAATCCTCTTGGGCTGAGTCACAGAAAAAGCATGGAGAGACGGAGGGTGTGGAGTAGATTGGGTGGCCCACCAGACAGGGCTTGGGGAAGTGGACAGCAGCGTGGGAGATGATGGAGAGGACCTAGAAGTCAAGGGCATGGCCAAGCACCTGTGGGGGTCCTGGAGCAGTGGGCAACTACATCGCCCGGGCCAGCAGCCCTCCCTAGATACTGAAGACCAGAGCTGCCAAACCTGGGTTCAAGTTGGGTTCAGAGAGTCAGCCCAGGGGTTTCTAGAATAGAGACAGAAGGATCTTGGGAATGGGGCTTCCAGGAATCTCAGGCAATGTGCCCCCACCTCACACTGACTGCAGAGCTCAGAGTCATACAACATCCATCACGTTCACTCTGGCGCCCCTGGTAGATGCTTAATAAATATTCCTGGTGTTCAATCCCATACTCATTGCATCATAGTCCTTTTAGAGCTGAGGGACCTTAAAGAGGATCAGGGCCTATCTCCTTGTGTTATAGATGCAGAAACTGAGGCCCAGTGACAAGGAAAGACATGCCCAAAATCATGCTGCCAGACTGACCACATCCTTTGCTTCTTCTCTGCCTTCTAGCCAAAGATGGAGACTATGGTACACTCTTCACAGTCAAGGGCAGGGGACAGAGGAGAGGCGGTGCCAGGCAGGATGCAACTATCTCCAAGGGATAGTTAGAGGATGGCAGCCTATCTTGAGTTCTGGCTGCTCTGCCCAGGAGGTCCCTTTGAACAGCCAGAGATGGTCCCCAATGCTGTTGGCCTCCTGCAGAGGAAAGAGCCCAAGGCTGGGAATGGAAACCCTTGGTTCTATTCCTGGCTCTGTCCTAACTCTTCATATGACTTTCAACGTGACCTTGAGCATGCAGCTTCCTCTGGCCTCAGTGTGTCCAATGAGAGGCTAGACCCAGCCAGGCATGGTGACTCACTCCTATAATCCCAGCACTTTAGGAGGCTGAGGCAGGCAGATCATGAGGTCAGGAGTTTGAGACCAGCCTGACCAACATGGTGAAACCCTGTCTCTACTAAAAATACAACAAATTAGCCGGGTGTGGTGGTGGGTGCCTGTAATCCCAGCTACTCAGGAGGCTATGGCAGGAGAATCACTTGAACCTGGGAGGTGGAGGTTGCAGTGAGCCAAGATCACGCCACTGTACTCCAGCCTGGGCGACAGAGCAAGACTGTCTCAAAAAAAAAAAAAAAAAAAAAAAAAAAGAGGCTAGACCCAACCAGCTGGGCAGTGGGGTATTCCAGCCATGATCTGCCTCCTGTCTCCTGCAAGGACTCCTCTCCATCGGTCTCGGTCCATCCCAGATTTTACCTGCCCGGCTCGGCACAGGAAGTGAGTGAGGCACAGAAAGAAAATAGCAGCTCAGGGATTCTGTTTCACCTCATAGCAGCATCTTCTATGCCCAGGCTTTGCTTTCTAGCTGTGAAATTCCCAGAGAGACAAAAAGCTAAGAAAACCCTTAAGATCACCCCAGTGAGGAAAGCTGAGACCAGAGAGAGTCCACAGATGGCTCAAGGTCACACAGCAAACTGGGAATGGGCCTTGGGTTTCCTGACTCCTAGCAGTGCTCTTGCCACTGACCACACTGCTCTCCAGAATAACAGGCACATAAGCTGTCCTTGTGTGGACCCCGGCAGCCATTTAGCTTGGTGGCTTAAACCCCCATACAGGGAGCTACGATCTCTTCCCCTGGCTGAGACTCAGTTTCTTCTTCTATAAAACAGAGACAGCCAGGTGCAGTGGCTCATGCTTGTAATCCCAGTCCTTTGGGAGGCGAAGGCTGGTGGATCACCTGAGGTTAGGAGTTCAAGACCAGCCTGACCAACATGGTGAAACCCTGCCTGTACTAAAAATACAAAAATTAGCCAGGCGTGGTGGCAGGCGCCTGTAATCCCAATTACTCAGGAGGCTGAGGCAAGAGAATTGCTTGAACCTGGAAGCTGAGGTTGCAGTGAGCTGAGATCGTGCCACTGCACTCTAGCCTGGGGGACAGAGTGAGACTCCATCTCAAAAAAAAAAAAAAAAAAAAAACAGAGACACAGGTTGGACCAGATGTCTCTAGAAGACTTTCTGCCATAACACTAAGGATCTACCAGGACCCCAGTGCTTTCCTGGGAGGCCCCTGCCAACACCTACCTCAGCCCTATCTTCCACAAGGGTAGGGCCATCCAGGCCAGGAAATCCCACCAAGTCTTCCCCCCGATTCAGCCCTGTCCCACCCCAGACCCTGGGGCTGGACTTCATCCAGAATTACAGGCCCCAGCCCAGCTCCCGCTCTGAGGATCTGGACTTTTTCTTACCATAAAAGGGCAAGCGTGCCTCTCTTGGTCCCTGCTGCCAACCCTGCTGGGGGAAAGACTAAGCTATTTTTAGAAAACTCAAGGGCTTGCTCCTGAACTTGAGATGGGGTGTCTCTGCGCCTGCACCCTGAGAGCCCCCTCCCCATCTTTCTTCCTCCTCCTTCTTCTCCCATCGCTCTCTCCCTTCCCTTTCTCTTCCTCTCTGTCTTGCTCTCAGTCTCACTCCATCCATCTCTCTTCCCTTTTCGCTCCCTCTCCTCCCATCTCGCATCACTGTTCTGTCTTCCTTCCCCCTCACTTCTTCCTTCTCCCAAAATCTTTTCATAGTCAGCTTCCCTCCCCCACTTCTCTCCCTCAGATCTCCTTTCTGGTGGTGGAAGAAAGTAACACATCTGCACTCCCACCCCTTCTTAAACACTATTTACAACATAAATTCCAAACATCCGCCATCTGGTTCTAGGAAGGGCCAAAAGATATTTGGAGAAGGAAGTCATGATTATTCCATCTTCAAAGCAAAAGGAACTTAAAGGCCCTCTTCTCTCCACCTTCCTCCCGAGGCCCCTTTGTTTAACATCTGGCCGATCAGGATCCCCCAGTGAGCAGAAGAGGTCAGGACATTTGCTGGAGTCCCAGCTGAACCTGTGACTGGCTGAATCACTTTGAGTTCCTTGCTTCTCCTCTCCATGCCTCAGTTTCCTCATCTGAACAATGGGTGCAAGACTAGGGTGCTTCCAGCACTGATGTTCTAACACTTCAAGTCCTGGTGCAGAAAATCCACCTGGTCCAGATCACTGGGGCCTACTTTGGGACTGAGCAATAAAGGGTAGGATGGGGGCAAGGGAGTGGGAGGCATTGAGGGAGTGCCATTCTCATTCCCAGATGCATCAGTTTCTCTCTCGCTCCATGGAGATCTATGCCAGCCATTCACCTGCATTCACACGCACACTCACACCAGGGAATGGGGTGGGGTCAGACCGTCCCTCCGTGTCTGACCTAGAAGGACTTGGGACACTCTGGAGTCCAGTCCTATCCCCACCACATCATGTAGATGCGGGCCTTTGAGGCTCAGAGAGGGGAATACCCTTGTCCACAATCACATAGCATATCTACAGAAAACCTGGTACCTAGCCTGCAGCTCCTCCCACCCAAGACATTCCAGAAGAAATCAACATCTGTATTGTCTAGAAAGCATTGCCCAGTCCCAGCGAAGCCCCTGAAACCCTGGAGGTCCATGCTCTTTGCAAAGCTATTAGGACAGAGGGAGAACCAATGCCTTTTTTTTTTTTTTTTTTTTTGAGACAGAGTCTCATTCTATCACCCAGGCTGTAGTGCAGTGGTGTGATCTCTGCTTACTGCAGCTTTCGCCTCCTGGGGGGTTCAAGCAATTCTCCTGCCTCAGCCTCCCGAGTAGCTGGGATTACAGGTATGTGCTACTGTGCCCGGCTAATTTTTGTATGTTTAGTAGAGATAGGGTTTCACCATGTTGCCCAGGCTGGTCTCGAACTTCTGACCTCAGGTGATCCACCTGCCTTGACCTCCCAAAGTGCTGGGATTACAGGCGAGAGCCACTGCGCCCCGCCGAGAACCAATGCCTTCAACATGATGTGAATTTCTTTTAACAAACAGCACAGAGGGGAGAAATGCCATGGGAAAGAGGCAGAACACCACCACCACCAAAAGGAGAAGCCTCCTTGCCTCTGGAGATGGATGGTTTTCCAGGGCTCAGATGGTCTTACCTATACTGACAATGCTTTCTCTGTTCACAAACTCCTCTCCAGAAAGACCAACGTACAATACACCGAAATATTGCCAAGAGATATTGACTCTGGTTATCACTCTGTAAAAATGATATGATGAGTAGCTGGTCTTACAAAGGAGCTGTGAGAATGCATGTAGGGCTGCCTGGAGCCAATCTTTACTAACTGCGTAACAAGAAGGGAGTGCTGTGACCCCTGGAGCCTCAGTAATGCAGGGATAAGAATGGTACCTAATTATTTAAAACAAGGATCTCTGAGTAAAGAAACAAACAATTAAAAGAATGGTACCTAATTCAGCCAGGCACAGTGGCTCATGCCTCTAATCCCAGTGCTTCAGGAGGGCACGGCAGGAGGATCACTTGAAGCCAGGAGTTCGAGACCAGCCTGGGCAACATAGCAAGACTCCATCTCTACAAAAAATTAAAAAATAAAAAATTAGCCAGGCATGGTGGCATGCGACTGTGGTCCCAGCTACTCAGGAGGCTGAGGCGGGAGGATCGCTTGAGCCAGGAGTTCAAGGTTACAGTGAACTGGCTGTGTCACTGCACTCCAGCCTGGGCAACAGGTGTTGCCCTGGAAAGTAAGATCCTGGAGAGCAAGACCCTGTCGCTTTAAAAAAAAGAAAAGAAAAGAAAGAAAAGAAAATTATTGGTACTTAACTCATAAGTCACTTTGAGGATCAGATGAGAAAAGCTGTGTAAAATAAAGCACTTAGCAAGTGTGGGGTGTATCAGAAGCACCCAATGACATGTTAGCTGTCATTATGGTTACAGCATGTCCCAACGTGCCTGGTGCCCAGTCAGCCGGACAGGTGATGGCTCTTACCTTTGTCACTCTTTTCCCAGTTTCTGCCCTCACCGAAGGGCCAAGTGACAGGGACTCACAGGGATCCTGGTGTCTATACCCCACCCGTCCCCAGGGCCTGAGCCGCTCGAGGCAAGGCTTGGGATTCTAGGCTGGGCAGGTCTTTTTTTTTCCCCTCTCTTCCCTTTTCCCTGCAATGCTCTTGTTTCAGCCTCAAACTGCGTTCCCAGGGCTTGCTCAAAACTCCCCGGAGCAACCCTCCCTGGGGAGGAAGTGCGGAGCGTGTGAGGCTGGTGAACTCAGCTGGGGTGTCAAGGGGGTGGGAGGGCACTCTGGGAACAGAGGCCCAGGGAAGCTGTGCGACAAAGGGGACATGGAAAGGGACACGCAGGGGCTCCCACAGCTTCCCCAGATGCCTCTTCAGACCTTTGCTCTCTCCCTGCTTCTGCTCTTCCTCCCATGACTGGGCTTTGCTACGGCCCCAGCCCCATGCTAATAATAGAAATGGCAGCCATTTATCATGGGCTTATGATGTGCCTGGAAATAGGCTCGCGCTTGACATCTGCCTCATTTGACCTTCACAAACAAGACTGTGAGGTCGGAAACAGGCTCAGAGAGGTGAAGACACTGGCTTTAGACCACACAGCTAGGAAGTGCTAGAGACGAGATTCAAACACAGGTCTGCATGACTCAAAGCCTGTGTCTTTTCTTTCCAGGCATGTGGTGGAAACCCTAGGGCCCTGGAGCCCAAGGAGAGCAAGGGCTGTAACAAGTGCACAGGCATGAGTGAGCTGAGAAAGGGGAACTGTGAGCAAAGAGGTCCTCCCAGAAAGAGCTGGGTGTGTGAGTTCGTGAGCTTGCCTGGAGCCCTGGCCTCAGCCTTCTCACTAAGGTGCCATCTGGCTCACAGATGTGGCCTGTTCCCAGCCCCTCATGTTTCTTGGAAATGAGCAAGGCAGGAAAGGGCACGGGGCTTCTGCGATGACCATGGCAATGATAACTTTGACTTGTGGTCATCCAGCCAGCTACTGCCCACGCCCAAGAGAAAGCTGGATTGAGCATCAGGAGCCTGGGTTCAAGTCTGCCTCTCATGCTGTCCCACAGGTGACCCTGGGCAAATCGCACAGGCTCCTGGAACTTCAGAAAGGGGAAGAATTATTCCTACCTCTGGCGACATCAGTGAATGTGCCTTGAGTTATGGGAGTGTTTTGCAGGCTGAAAGCTTTGTGTACATGGGAGGCATCAAAGACAGCCACAAGCCTGTCCCTTTGGTCTTGGACATCATGTTAACCCCAGATTTTGATTAAACCCTACCTGTTCCTTTCTCATGTGTGAGGCTGAGGTGGGGGCATTGGTCAGAGGAGCCTCTGGGAAATTTCCTTTCAGGACAGTTCTTTTGTTAAGGGGCCTGGGTGTGCTGAGAAGGGAAGGTGGCTCCTCCTGCTCTTAGAGCTTGGAGTTTCTCAGAAACTCTCCCTTCAAAGCCAGGCAGGCCAAGAAGGGATAAGGGTTGTGCAGGGCCCAAGGGGCAGGATCTCTGAGGCCCAGAAGATCTCAGTAGGTTTAGCCCAAGAGTACCCAGAAGTGGCCCAGGCCCATCCTCCATCCCTCAGAGCCTGGCAGCCTGGTCAGGACCCTCAGAGGCCACGACCGTACCCAAAGGGCACCCTGGTGTCCTTCTGACAGGTGAGATCTTTGTTTCTTTCAGGCAAGGGCACTGACTGTTGGGAGCCACCCCTGCCACGCTGGTGTTGGAGAAGCAAGAACTCTGGAGAGGCAGCCTCCTGGGACCAGAGGAGGGCCAGCAGCAGGCAGCTCAGAGACAGAACTGTGAGCCCACCCCACCTCTACCCCTCCGGCACACACATCCACTCCCCACCCCAGCCCACCTGCAGGCAGCTCCTGGAGTAACCTGGGTCTCGCAGGATAAACTCCCCACCCCAACCTCAGAATGACCAAGAAACCGGGCCTCAGGATGATGAGAAGCAGAATGGGCCTTGGTAAAGGAAGCCTCCCCACTGATTGGTGGCAGTGTGGGCAATTCGGGGCTGTCAGAGTCTGGGTTGTAGGTAAAAAGAAATGGAACCCAAGAAGGGAAATCCAACTAGGAGCCAAGAATCCGGTCTACCCCATTCTCCTTACAAAATAGCACTGCAAAACCTGTGTGATTTGGACATAAAGCCTCTGTTATTCAACTTGATTTGGTGAATAACAGACTTGAGAGAAATGTGGGAAAATAATAGTAATCTTCCCCAGAAAGTGAGCTCCTAAAGCAGGAAGACGTGGGGCTGTGTGATCTTGGATGAGTCAGTCAACCTCTCTGAGCCTAGTGATAAAGAGCCAGCTCATAGGACTTTGAGAGGGTTTGTGAGGTTGGGCTGGTGTCCCCAGGCGTGGCCCTTGGCACATGGTGAAACTCAAGAACACAGAGCATTTTTTACCATTCATCACATTATTCCCACACTTGCCAATTTTTAAATTTCATGCTCATGGTGGAACAGGTAGGGCGAGGTGCCAGCTCCATAAGACAAGTGGAGAAACTGAGGCCTGTGGAAGTGAAAGCGTTCACTCAGAGTTGCACGTAGGGTCAGTTGCAAAGGGGAATTCTGGCACCAGTTCTCATGTGGATGGAAAAAGTGCAGGAAGATTTGGAGGTGAGCAGAGGAGAAGGGAGGAGGAGGCAGGGTTCCAGGAAAGGAGCTGACACTCAGGGATGTGGGACAAGTCGCAGGCCTGTCTTACATAACATGGTCCACCTGTTCACCTCTGCATGCCCCACAAATGTGTGCAAACGTGCACCCCGGCACAGCGCACACCCAGGCCTCCCTCACTAGCAAATAAGCCACAGAGACTGGGTTTAAACAAATTGGATTAGGAGGGCTGCAGGCGCCTCCTCCCACCGACTGTCCAGCTCCGACACTAAACAGGCCTGCAGAACTGCCAGCTGTGGTCTCTCGGACACACTGACAGTCGGTCCTTTGCTCCCTCACCCCACCCGTGGGCCTCAGGAAGGGGGCTGGGGTCCGAGAGGATGCCACAATGATGGATGGGGTGAGGGAGGTTCCAGGGCTAGCTCAACAGCGCACAGGATGTTAGTGCTTTTGTGAGGCACATTTCCGAACAGTTCCCAGACGCACCCCCTCTTCCCCCCTCACCTTCCCCTCCGGCAGCCTCTCCCATGGCCACTGCTGCTGGCTGGGACTTGGGCCCAGCCTGAGGCTTCAACCAGAGCCCCGTCCTTGAGCAGACTCACCTCATCTTTCAGTCCTGCAGCTGGGCTGAGCGGGGAGTGGTCAGCTCAGAAGACACTGGCCTGGGGATAAGACACGGGGAATGCCTCAGAGGGAAGAAAGAGCTTGTGAACAGGCAATGCTGGTCTTAAAGGTGGCATCTTGGTGCTTTCTCATGCCTTGTTTTCTTTCATCCTCAGAATGTGGCTGAGGGTGAGGGGACGGGTGTGACTGCCAAAACTTCCTTTCTTGGTGATTCCACAACACCCCTTTCTGATCCCTGAGCCTGTGCCATGCCCTGTGTGATGTGCCGGGGACACCAGGGTGAATACTTACAGTCTCTGTCTCCCTTCCTTCGCGGAACAGCCTCCTTCAGGCTGGGTCACTGGGCACTGGGGCCTCCCTGGTCTTCCAGGATTGCAACTTCACAGAATCCCTTTTCCATAAGGCACATGGAAGGGACTGTCACCCGCAATGGGAGCCTTGACAACCAGCCAATTCAGAACACAGACCTTGATGTCGGACGGCCCGGAGTTCAAATCCTGCCTTGCTCTCTTTCAGCTGGAAAGCTGTGGTCAAATTACTTAGCCTCTCCAAGCTGGTTTTCCCTTCTGCAAAATGAGGATATACAAGCTGCCACCTCACAGAATGACTGTGAGAATTAATTCTTATTTTCCACACCCTTATTTGAGAGGCCCAGAGAGGGAAGCCCAGAGAGGGAAAGGGCTTGGTTAGGATCACACCATGAGTTGGGGGTTAAGTCAGTATGGGGTAGGTCCCCTCTTTCTCTGGGTGTTCCTCTCTCCCATCCCTTATCTCAACATAAATCCTCCCCAATTGCCCAGGTTGTCCAGGCAATTCCTGCCACATGTCCTGGGGCCTGCCCTCCACCTTCAGCCCTGCTCTGGCCTCTGCAACAGCAGAGTCCTGGGTGACCAGCAATGACCCCCAGCCCTCTGAGTGCTGGTAGAGGGTGGGGGAGCTCTGCGGCAAGCTCCCAGCCCAGAGCAGCCTGGCCATATAAGGGAAGGAGCCCAGGGAGGCCTCCTGGCTCAGGCCTGGCGAGAAAACCCAGACAGCCACTGTTTATTTTCTCCTCCCCAGCTCACCCATGCCTCCCCAAGCCTGCCGACAGAAGACAGAGGGTCCCCCGCAGCCCAGGGACATTTCCTGAAGACATGGGGAGCACAGAGGCGGAAACAGCCCATCCACCCAGGAGCGGCCCGCAACGCTGCCGGCAGCCGGCACCCAGAGCCATCAGGTAAAACTGAGGCCACCTGGCTCAACATTGCTTTTCACAGAAGGGGAAACAGCCACAGAGAGAAGGGTCTGGTAAGAAGTGCAACCTGGGACCCCCAAGCGGTGGCTCTCATCCTGACTGGGGATCCAGAGTAGGAGGGAGCCTTCGGTGGGGTAAGTGGAATGGGGGAGGGGTGGCCAGAGACCCCTCTTCTCAGTGAGGCCCTCAGGTGAAGGAGGCAGGGGTTGGGACAAGTGCTAAGTGTGCAAGACTCCAGGGAAGAGCTGCTGGAGCCAGGAGAAGCCCCTCCCTCCCGACCCCTCTGCCCCTCCTCTCAGCCCAGCTGCACTGACTCCTCCTCTGGGAAGCCTTCTCAGCTTCCCCAGGGGTGGGAACCTTTTTGTCCTCTGAGTGTGCTTGGCTGTCCTTTCTAGGGCATGCTCTCTCTTTCTCTCTTTCTCTGTCTCTCTCTCTCTCTCTCATCCCACTTGAGTCTGTCCCCTGTTCACCTTGTGAGGGGCATTTTCCTTCTACTAAATCTGACTGAGGTCCTCCAGGTCAAGGACGGCGTGTCTCTCAGTCCCACTTCCCCTTGGCCCATAGAAAAGGCAGTGTGCTGAATGGAGAGGTGAAATGATTAGACCCTGCCCCCAAACCTAAGGTCTGGCCAATTGGTCAGGGCATGAGACATTCAGTGTAGAGGTTAAAATGGGGGCCCTGGGTTAGGAACCCCAGTTCAGTTCCCAGCTCTGTACCCTTGGAAAAATCCGTTCCCAGGGAGCTTTGTGGATGCACAGGGACTTGCGTAATGAAAACATTCAATATCCAGGACTATAAAATTCCACAAATGACCATGCTTATTACATTCATAATCATGATGATTATTCCAGACACAAAGGAACAGAATGAGGCACCAACAGCCAGAGGTGGGCAGATTCAAGGGCCACAGAGGAAATGGAGGCAAACACCTTCCCCTGGTCAGAGTCTGTGCCTCAGCCCTTCTCCCTGCATCAGTTTCTCCTTCAGAAGCGTGGGACTACCTCCCATCTAGTTCCTGGTTCTAAACCCAGGGGAGATGCTATCTTTGCTGCAATAATCTTAGCCTACATCTTGGAATGGAAATGGCCTTGGTGGAAATGGTCTTCAACTCCCCTGGTCCAAGCTCAGGCCCTGTGACCCTGGAACAATCCCCTTCCCTTCCCGGTCCTCCATGTAGAAGCAATAACATTCCCTTGCCAGCGGCACCAGCCGTTCTGATGATTAAATGGGATCGGACACTGTTCCCCAAACTCAGTCATTCAGATGCCCCTATTTTATTTCTTCTATGTCTGCAAACGATTATAATATTTTTAAATGTAAGATGAGTCCTTTTTAATACAAATAGAAACAGCTACTGTAAATAGAAAACTCTGATAACAGAATGCCCACAACAGAATGGATCAGTTTCTCCCTGACAATTTGCTTTCCATTCTGTTGTGTCCTGTCTCCCAGCAGAGGCTACAAACCCCCCCACATCACTTACCCACCTGCTGCACATGAGAAGCCAAAGGTAGTTTATCTGAAAGGGCTTTGGAAATAATCACGCACCAAGTGAAGGCAGAGGACACACCTTGTCAGCTTCGTTCTCGGCAGCAAATCATCTCTTTTTCAGGATAACCCTGCCTGATTCTTACCGAAATCTCCTTGCTGAACATGCTAAGCTCTTCTCTCTCAGGGGCAGTGGGAGCCGTGGAGAGTGGAGTAGACCAGCTGTCTGTGACCCCCAAAGGAGTCCAATGTTAGAATCACTCCCCAGCCAAATGCAGGATTTTTAAAAATCTTATTTATTTATTCATGTAGAGACCAGGCTATGAGACTGGCTAATTTTTTGTATTTTTTGATAGAGCAGGATTTCATCGTGTTGCCCAGGCTGGTCTTGAACTCCTGGGCTCAAGCGATCCACTGGCCTCAGCTTCCCAGAGTGCTCGGGATTACAGGCGTGAGTCACAGTGCCCAGCCACCAAATGCAGTTGAAAAGAGTTCCTGCAAGAGAATTCCACAGAAGAGGAAAGCAGGTCTCTGGCTGGCAATACCTTAGACAGAGGTTGTCCTCTCCATAGGCTGTCAGAACTGACCTGCTGACCTAACCGGCATGATAGACCACAGGGAAACATTCTTTCTGCTCTTCCCAGAGTGAGGCCGAACTTCAGCTTTCTGCTAGAGGTGGCAGAGACAGACCTTTTTTTTTTTTTTTTTTTTTGAGTCTCACTCTGTCACCCAGGCTGGAATGCAATGGCAAGATCTCGGCTCACTGCAACCTCCACCTGCCCGGGTTCAAACAATTCTCCTGCCTCAGCCTCCCAAGTAGCTGGGATTACAGGCCCCCACCACCAAGCCTGGCTAATTTTTGTATTTTTGGTAGAGACGGGGTTTCACCATGTTGGCCAGGCTGGTCTCACTCGATCTTCCGACCTCAGGTAATCCGCCCGCCTTGGCCTCCCAAAGTGTTGGGATTATAGGCGTGAGCCACTGCACCTATCATTTTTGTTTTTTGGTTTTTTTGTTTTTGTTTTTGTTTTTTGTAAGAGACAAGGGCTCCCTATGTTGCCCAGGCTAGTCTCGAACTCTAGGCTCAAGCGATCCTCCCGCCTGAGCCTCCCAAAGTGCTAGGATCACAGGCGTGAGTCACTGCTCCCAGGTCCGTTTTTGTTTTTTTAAGGAGATATATTTTTTCTGTTCTCTCTCAGTCCTGAAGAAAGGCTACCTACCCCCTTCAGACATTCCTGAAAATGCATGTCATCCAACATCAAGGCCACCACAGTGACCACTAAGCAATGCAAGAAGGTCCTCTGGGGTGCCCTGAGATCTTGGCAGGGCAGGAAGAGTGAGAAGGGGCTTTGCCTGCTCACCTGAAAGTTCCCACCCAAGCCAGGCCCAGAAAACAAAATGAATTATCTACATGGTCATCCAATCAGCCACCAAATGGCATTTCCTGGGTCCATCATCATGTACCAAGCCATGGGTCAGAGCCAGGGCCCCCCAAATTAACAAGACACAGGCACTGTCCTCAGGAAGTGGAGATCTAGCCAGGTGAGACACACAGAAATAACACTGATACTAGAGATAATGAGATTGGGAATTATGATTCAGCCATTCAACCTGGGCTTAGGTGGCATCTACACCACCTGTCCCTGATTTCAGTAGTGAGCACAGTTGACAAGGTCCCTTCCCCTCGCAGGTGAGCCATGTGGTCCACAAGTGGAGGTGGTTGTAAGTGAAAACCACATTACCAGCATGGTAAAGGGTTAGAAAGAGGGAACAGGGTGGGTGAGAACACAGAGCAGGGGGTGCTGATGGCTAAAGAAGTCAAGGAGGGGCTGGGCTGTGGCTCATGCCTATAATCCCAGCACTTTGGGAGACCGAGGTGGGTGGATCACCTGAGGTCAAGAGTTCTAGACCAGCCTGAGCAGCATGGTGAAACCCTGTCTCTATTAAAAATACAAAAATTAGCCAGACATGGTGGTGCATGCCTATAGTCCCATTTACTTGGGAGGCTGAGGCATGAGAATCGCTTGAACCGGGGAGGCAGAGGTTGCAGTGAGCTGAGATCGCGTCACTGTACTCCAGCCTGGGCGACAGATGGAGACTGTCTCAAAAAATCAAAAAAATCAAGGAGGATTTCCCAGAGTGGACACTTGATTAGAGACCTAGCACAAGAGGGGGAGATGGGCAGGGAAAGTGAGGGGGAGCAGCACAGTCCCGGGGAGCCCGAAGTGGGTAGGCACAGGGCTCCCTGCGAGAATGTAAGGACATCTATGAACTGTAGCCCAAGAGGAAGAGGTCACTGGGGCCAGATACGGCAGGCCCTTGCAGGCTTTGGGGAGGGCTCCAGAATTCAGCCTGAGGGCAATGGGGAGCCCTTGTAGGATATTAAACTTGAGAAAGATATGACCATATTTGCATCTTGAAAAATCATTATGGGAAGATGGCTGGGAAGAGAGGAGTGGCAGAAGAAAAATAGGTTGAAGACAATTGATTGTTTGATGATATAAAATGTTAAGTACCATGAATGAGGTTGTTTGGCTGGGATGCACCAAGCATAAACATGGGGCATGGCATCAAAAGGTAGGTCAACATATTAAATAATTCCATTTATTGAAATATCCAGAATAGACAGATCTATAGAGACAGACACGGGTCTGTCCAGGACTAGGGGTTGCCTAAGGATAAGGAGCTTCTTTTTTGGGTGGTGAAATAAGCTAAAATTTATTGTGCCATTGTTTGCACAACTTCTTTGTGAATGTATTAAAAACCACTTAATTATACTCATTAAATGTTCTCCTTCTAAATTAAGCTGTTTGGGACAAGAAAAGAAAAGGAAAAAAAAGAAAAGAACAGAACAGAAAAGAAAAGAAAAGGAAAAAAAAGAAAAGAAAAGAAAAGAAAAGAAAAGGAAAAAAAAAAAAAAAGAAAAGAAAAGGAAAAAAAGGTCAAGGTTTGGTCCTGGGTACTCAAATGGCAGGCCACAGACAGGAAACACAGCTGTGGGGAATTACAACAGCCTCCTGACCAGAGCTGGAGGGGTGGAGCCCAGGTCCCCTGTAATGCCCCTTCTCCTGGCCAGGTTGGAGCCCGCCACAGGTCGCCAGCGTGGAGCAGCGCAGCGCCCTGTCTCCCAGCCTGAGGTGCAGTGCTGCATCTCTGGTCAGTTGGGAGTCTGAGATGAAGCACTGTAGCTCAGGAAGAGAGAAGTTGTTCTACAGCCATCAGCCTGGAAGTGGTAAGTGCTGGGGGTTGTGGGGGCCATACCAGGAAGGACAGAGTGTTTCCAGACTCCATACTGTCAGCCACTTGTGATGCTGGGGAAGTTCCTCGACACAAGTTCCCCTGGTGCCACGATCTGTTTCACGAGTCTGGGCCTGTCCTGACTCCTCTGTGTTCCCCAGTGTGTCCATCTTAGCAGGAGGTGTTAGCATTTCCCCAGCAACCTGACTCGGCTTTCTCTTTCTCTGCCAGTAAAGGCATACATTCTTTCTTTTGAGACACAGTCTCACTCTATCACCCAGGCTGGAGTGCAGTGGCATGATCTCAGCTCACTGCAACCTCCTCCTCCCAGGGTCAAGCAATTCTCGTGTCTCAGCCTCCCGAGTAGCTGAGATCACAGGTGTGTGCCACCATGCCTGGATAATTTTTGTATTTTTAGTGAGATGGGGTTTCACTATGTTGGTCAGGCTGGTCTCAAACTCCTGACTTCAGGTGATCTGCCTGCCTCGGCCTCCCAAAGTGCTGGGATTACAGGCATGAGCCTGTATGCCCCACCAGGCATCCATTCTTGAAGCGCTTAGATGCAGCTTCAGAATCCTCAACAATGAGCCCTGGAAAGCCACTATTATTGATTCATAGCTGAAACTCATTCATCATTTGTGGATCAAACAATTCCTAAAAACCCTTCCAGCCCTGAAGATAAAAATTCTGGCCTTTAGGTCAGGGTCTTCATTCTTTGTTTCTAACCTTGGCTCTGGGGCATTGCCGAAACCAGTCCAGGCACCTCACAAATGTCTGACTTCTCCCAGAGGCTTCAGACATGCAATGAATGAGCAGCAGAGGAGAGTCATGGAGTCAAGCACAGTTTCATTTAACCTCCCCAAAAGTTTGGAAAGTGGGTGGTGTTATAGCCCCATTTTACAGATTAGAAAAACTGAGGCTCCCTTAAGCAGCTCACCTAAGGTCACATATTGATTGTGCTGAGCTGAGATTGTACTCTAATCTGCCTTCAAATCCATATGTTTACCCATTGCACATGATTATGGAACCTGGGACTAGGGAGCAGGAGGAGAACATTCTAAATCCTGCTCCCATCTTGTGTTTACATCTCAGGTCACTTTTAGCAAAGACAGACCCAGACACTTGTCATTAATACTACAGGCTTCCTTCCTCCTCCCCTCTTCCCCCTAATCTTATTCATCTCACCTCTCCAGTAGGTCCTAGACTCATGCATTTTATAATTAAAGAAGGCCAAGGCTCAGGGGTTAAGTGACTTACTGGAGGTCATCAGAGAGGAAATTGCCAAACCCAGCCTGGGAACTGAATGGTTGGTTTAAATTCACCCCTCTAGCAGGAGACTGGGGAATACACATGAGCCAGGCAGAGAGCAGAGGGCAGTCCTGGGGGCAGGGGGGGCCAGAGGGTTTCTGGTACTTTCCAGGGCAATTGAAGTTCCAGTCACTACTCCCCGCAGAGCAATGAGCCACATCCGGCAATGTGTGGCACCCCACACTGGCTGCTACAGATGGGGCTGGATGCAGAAGAGAACTACAGCTGGTCCTTAGGGACACAGCGGCCTTGGTGCTGAAGGTCACGCACTCCCACCTTGTCCTCACGGTCCAGTTTTCCCAGGAATCCCTTAAATGCTAAGATGGGGATTCCTGGAAATACTGTTCTTGAGGTCATGGTTTCACAGCTGGATTCGCCTCCTTCCCACCCCAGAGTTGCCCCTGCCAACTCCCTTGGGGGCCTCGGCTGGAGCACAGGATGAGGGTTCAAGAAGAAGGCTGTCCCTGGAGGTAAGAGGGCTTATGAACCATGTTCCAAACCTGTGCATTGCTTTTCTTTCCATCTTGTCTATTTCGTAACATCCCTGTGAGGCTGGATGTGGGAACTTCAGCACTGCCGTGCTCTTGGGAAATTTGTCCAAGGCCACCCAGTTGAGCAGCGGTTGAACCAGGACACCATCAGGCATGCGTTTCTTGTCTCCACTACACCCTAAACCCACTTCCCAATGTGCCTTGAGACAGGGGCCGCCGTATTGCATCCACATGACTGATAAACTAGTAAACACACATGAACTCATTTTAAAAGCGTATTCAATCAGTTAGGTAAACTAAAAACCAAAAGTCTTCGTTCGATTTGGAGTGTAGCCAGAGAACAAATGGAAAATTTTTCAAGGTAGAGAAGATAAAAACTCAGAACGCCCTCTTGTGGCGCCTCTAGCCACCCCCAGGAACACTATGGATCTTCCCCTACAAACCGTGATCTGTAACCTTGCTACAAGACGTTGGACACACACACACACACACACACACACACACACACACACAATGAGGTTCATTTTGCCCCCTCACTTTTGAGTCAGTGACTAATGAAACCCTCTCCATCGATGCACCACCAGCAGTGCCCCCATCACTTCCTTTCGTTTGCTTCCACAGGCTGGTTCATCCTCAAAGCCCTCCTTATGCAGATCCATGGGATCAGTGAGGCTCAGAGAGGTAAAGTGGCCAGCCCAAGGTTGCCCAGACAGCAAAAGGCAGCGCCAGCTCTGATTTCAAGTCCAATGGCCTGTGGCAATTTCTTAGCCAAAAGCAAAAGCTACAAAAATAAAAAGCCAGGCACGGTGGTGAGTGCCTGCAGTCCCAGCTACTGAGGAGGCTGACAGGGGAGGACCACTTGAGCTTGGGAGTTCTTAGCTGCAGAGAGTTATTATTGTGCCTGTGAATAGCCAATGCACTCCAGCCTGGGCAACATAGGGAGACCCTGTCTCTAAAAAATACATAAATTAATTTAAAAACTCAGCCTCTCTGACTGCCTGTAGAGAATGCTAACTGACTGAATGACAAAAGACCTAATGTAATCCAGGTACAAAATCAGAACTTTCTGGCCAGGCGCAGTGGCTCACGCCTGTAATCCCAACACTTTGGGAGGCCGAGGTGGGTAGATCATGAGATCAGGAGTTCAAGACCAGCCTGCCCAACATGGCAAAACCCAGTCTCTACTAAAAATACAAAAAATTAGCCAGGCATGGTGGGGGGCGCCTGTAATCTCAGCTACTCAGGAGGCTGAGGCAGGAGAATTGCTTGGACCCAGGAGGCAGAGGTTGAGGTGAGCTGAGATCAAACTACTCAGATGTTGCAGTGAGCTGAGATCACACCACTGCACTCCAGCCTGGGTGACAAGAGCAAAACTCCATCTCAAAAAAAATAAAATTAGAACTTTCCCTGAACTCTGCTAGGGCTTTTCATGGGGTTGTAAAAATGGTAGTAAATGCCAAAGCCCCAGAACCCTCATGTTTGGGTCCAACTCCCACATTGCCAGGAACCAGGCAGCTCCCACAGGTGTCCCAAGCCATCTTTCTCATAGGCCGCATTGAAGACATTTATGAAATGAGACCCCCTCTTCCTCATCCACAGTGACGGGGCTGGCCTGATGGTGGAGAAATCAGATTTGGTCATGATAGCTTCCACTCAGTGACTGGTCACGATCTGCCAGGCGCTGTGCTAAACACTTTCATAGGCCTTGTCCCCCTCCATCCTGATAACACCTCAGTGAAGCAGGCCCTGCTATTCACTCCACTCCACAAAGCCAAAGCTGAAAGAAGTTAACAGACTTACCTAAGGTCACACAGCTAAGAAGTTGTGAAGCTGGGATCGAATCAAGTCTGTGTTTATGGGTTTAACTATCACGTTGTGGCCCCAACCCCATTTGATCTAGCCTGGCTGGTGGCCCTTCTCACAGTAGCTTCCCCTGAAGAAGAGGAAAAGCAAACCTTCACTGAGACCCAAGTGGTCTCTCCTGTGCTCTGTGACAATAATAAAGTCCTGGCCCTTGGCTCCTGTCCTGTTTCTTTCTGGGAATTTGGGGAAGGCGGGAGGAGGAGAAGGCAGGGGAAGAACCTGACAGGCCCAGCTGAAGCATCCCCAAGTGCCTCCACACTGCCAGACACTTTCAGAGGCCGCACAGGTAGCAATCAGGACCCACATCCTGGCAGCTGGAGGCCCCAGGAAGCAGCCATGTCTGGGGATGCTTCCCTGGTGTGGAGGGTTAGGGGACGGAGAGTGTCCCTTGAAGCTTGGTGAGGATTAAGGGGCACTTGGGGTCTAGCCATGTGGCAAACCCTCTCTGTCAGTCACAATGGTGTGATTGACTAGGTCAAAAAGGAAAGACAGAGTGTGAAATGTGAGGCCAGTTCACACCTCACACAGGTGTTTGGATTCACAGTGGCCTCTGGACATTAGCCAGGCCCTGCAGTAACACTGGACATTAGCTGTGCCATAGGCAGTGGGACCAGCACATGAGGACACTTTTCACATGGTTATCCGCCTTGGCGTGATCCTCCAAACTCTGCCATATTTTGAAGGGTTAAAAAAAACCACCACCTGAAAAACCACTGTGTTAGTCCGTTTTCACACTGCTATAAAGAATACCACCTGAGACTGGCTAATTTATAAAGAAAGGAGGTTTAATTGACTCACAGTTCTGCATGGCTGGGGAGGCCTCAGGAAACTTACAGTCATGGCAGTAGGGGAAGGGAAAGCAAGGCACGTCTCACATGGCGGCAGAAGGGAGAGAGAGCGAGGAAGTGCCACACTTTAAAACCATCAGCTCTCATGAGAACTCACTCACTACCATGAGAACAGCATGGAGGAAACTGCCCCCATGATCCAATCACCTCCCAACAGACCCCTCCCTTGACACCTGGGGATTACAATTCAAGATGAGATTTGGGTGGGGACACAGAGGCAAACCATATCAACTGCCTCTCACCTGATGCAAAGGGCATCCCCGTGTCTCTCTTGTGCATCCCAGAAGTTGCTGAGAGGAGGCCTGGGTAGCAGCACTTCCCTACTGAGGGACCTGAGATTCCACAAGGCCACAGGCCACGAAGGAGCCCAGGGAGGGAGTACAGGGACAGACCAGGGTGCTCCAGGTCCCATCCACCGGCCGCTGCACCTCTTCCTTTTTCAGCTTTCAAACAGGACCCAACCAGACACTGGGGCTTTCTCAAAGCTCACAGTCCTTGTCCTTGCCATGGTTCCTTCTAGAACTCCCTTTCCACATGCCTGGGGAATGGATCACCAGGTCAGATGAGGCTTCTCGACTCCCACAGACAGGTAGCACACTGTGGTTTGAGATTCCTGGGGGTCTCAGGGTTGGGAGTGGACACAAATAATGGCAAATATCCAGTGCCACTCAAGCACTTACTGCGTGCCTACCTGTGCTTGAGGCTGGAGAGACAGCTGTGAAAAAAACAGCCAAAGAACTCCTGTGTTGGAGAAGAAACTCCATCATTGCATGTAAATATGAGATCCTGCACCCCACTTGGAGAAATGCAGGGTTGAGACCATTTCTGAGCACAGCTCTATAAGTAGTAACACTTTCAACCACATCCCTCAATGCCATCCCATGGGCCTCCATTCTATAGAGAAGGAATAGGCACCCCATATGACGAGTCCTGCGAAAAGTCCCCAGGACAGAGCCTCAGGCCCAGGCTCTTCCCAGATGGAGGGGCTGTACCTCCTTTTACTTACAGGGAGGTGTGGACCAGGCCCTCCTGGAGGAGTAGGTGAGGAGGCATGGCCCTGGCAGGGGGAGGGGGTGCCCTCTTGTGGCCTTCCCTGAAAGGACACATTTCCTTGCTTACAAGGACTTTCCATGATTAATGTTATCAGGGACTATTACCTAACACATTTCTGTAGGATTTTGCATTTCAAAATGAACTTTCCATTAATTTTTTGTCTAAGACAGGGTCTCACTCTGTCACCCAGGCTGGAGTGCAGTGACACAATCCTGCAGCCTCCACACCCTGGGCTTAAACAATCCTTCCACCTCAGCCTCCCAAGTAGCTGGGACTACAGGCACCACTGCACCCAGCTACTTTTTAAAGTATTTTGTAGATATGGGGTTTCACTATGTTGCACAGGCTGGTCTCAAACTCCTGGGCAATCAAGCAATCCTCCCACCTCGACCTCCCAAAGTGCTGGGATTGCAGGTGTGAGCCACCAAACCCAGCACAAAATGCATTTTCCATCCCGTGACCTCATTTGATCCTTGCTATGAGATGCATATTGTCATTATGCTTTTACAAGAACCAGAGAGGTTAGACAATACTTGTTAATAAGATGATAATGGCCAGGTGTGGAGGCTCATGCCTGCAATCCCAGCATTTTGGGAGGCTGAGGCGGGCAGATCACAAGGTCAGGAGATTGAGACCATCCTGGCTAACACGGTGAAACCCCGTCTCTACTAAAAATACAAAAAATTAGCCGGGCGTGGTGGCGGGTGTCTGTAGTCCCAGCTACTCGGGAGGCTGAGGCAGGAGAATGGTGTGGACCAGGGAGGCAGAGCTTGCAGTGAGCCGAGATCGCGCCACTGCACTCCAGCCTGGGCGACAGAGCGAGACTCCGTCTCAAAAAAAAAAAAAAAAATTAATAAAAAAGAGATAATAATGGCCAGGCGAGGCAGCTCACACCTGTAATTCCAACACTTTGAGAGACCAAGACGGTGATCACTTGAGCCCAGGAGTTCAAGACCAGCTTGGGCAATACGGCAAAACCCTGTCTGTACAAAAATAATGCAAAAATTAGCAGAGTGTGATGGTGTGCGCCTGCGGTCCCAGCTACTCTAGAGGCTGAGGCAGGAAGACTGCTTGAGCCTGGGAGATGGAGGCTGCAGTGAGCTGTGATCACACTACTGCACTCCATCCTGGCCAGCAGAATGAGACCATGTCTCAAAAAATAATAATAATAATAACAACAAAAGTACCTATAATTTGTTGGGCCCTTTACTCTGTGCCCAGCTCTGTTAATTTATTTTACACATATTATCTCATTTGTGATATCAACCTGTGAGGTATCTATTCCGGTTCTTACAGAACAACGAACAGGTATATATTCCGGTCCTTATAGATGGAGGACAAGTTCAGAGAGTTGGAAACATGCCCAGGGCCCCCTAACTGGTAAGTAGCTACATCAGGAAGCAAACCCAGGGTACCACCTTCCATACCAGCTTGGTGAGAGCAGCGTTCAATCTGGTCCTCCAGCTTATGGGAGATCCCCCAGCTGCCTCTGGCCAGGAAGAAGGCCGTGGGAGATTTCACCCACCAGAATTGACTCGGGGTTCCCAACAAGTGTCCCAAGATGCCATCGGCCTTGGAACCAGCAGCCCCTCTGGAGGCACCATCTTCCACCTCCTTCTGTGCCCTGAAGAAGTTGGCGCAGGAGAGAGAGTTTTTTCTACTTCAGAAAGTAAGTTTCCCAAGTCTCCCTGAGAGCTGCCTCTCTGAGAAGGGGACAGCAGGAAGGGCACCCTGAAATGACTGCAGGGTATGACTCAATGACCCACACAAAGGAGGTGAAATAGGATGCTGTGGTCCTGAATAATGCATGGACACGCAAAATGCTGACTGCTATTTTAGAGCTATTTTAGAGAAACGCTAAGAACTCTTTCTTTAGTGTATGTCACGGTTTCTAGAAAGTACTTGGCCTTCAGTATTCGTTTATGTATTTGACAATGGAGGGCCTGTTATGTTCCAGGCACTGTTTCCAGCACCCAGGATGGACGGGTGAACAAAACAGATTCCAGTTCAAGGAATTTACAGTCTAGAGCAGGGTAGGGGAAACAGAAACAAACAAAGAGACAGATATATTTATAGTATTAGGTAGAAGGGAAAAAAAAAGATAATATATCATCAAGACAATTTTATATTGGCATACATTCAGTGAAATGCAGGAATTTCCACTTTGTAAACAGGGTGGTATGATAAGAAGAGCCAAAAACAAAGGAGCTATTTTAAATTGGGAGTTCAGGGAGGGCTTCTCGGGGGAGATGAAATTTCAGTAGAAATTACAGGAAGACAGTGGGGACTGAAGGGTCTGGGGGGTCCAGGCAGGAGCAAGGATGGCACCAAGACCTGGCAGAAGGAGGGTGGGATTGGCCAGGTGCAGTGGCTCACACCTGTAATTCCAGCACTTTGGAAGGCTGAGGCAAGTAGATCACCTGAGGTCAGGAGTTTGAGACCAGCCTGACCAACATGGTGAAACCCCATCTCTACTAAAAATACAAAAATTAGCAGGGCATGGTGGTGGGTGCCTGTAATCCCAGCTACTTGGGAGGCTGAGGCAGGAGAATTGCTTGAACCCGGGAGGTGGAGGTTGCAGTGAGCCGAGATTATGCCACTGCACTCCAGCCTGGGTGACAAAGTGAGCCACCATCTCAAAAAGAAAAAAGAAAAAGAAAAGAAGAAGGGTGGGATCTTCATGCAGGAGAACAGTGGGGCTGGAGCCTAGAGGATAAGAGGAGACCGTGGGATGGGGTCAGATGGGCGCAGAGGCCAGGCTGAGTGGAGCCCCGTAGCCCACTTGAGGAGTTTGGATCTCATCTAAGTGTGTGACGGACAGCGTCAGATATACATTTTAAAAGATCACTCCTGGCCAGGCACGGTGGCTCACACCCATAATCCCAACACTCTGGGAGGCTGAAGCAGGTGGATCACTTGAGGTCAGGAGTTTAAGACCAACATAGGAAAACCCCATCTCTACTAAAAATACAAAAAATTAGCCAGGCAGGGTGGCACATGCCTGTAATTTCAGCTACTCAGGAGGTTGTAGTGAGCCAAGATTGTTCCATTGCACTCCAGCCTGGGCAACAAAGCAAGACTCTGTCTCAAAAAAAAAAAAAAAAGTAAAATTAAAAGATCACTCCTAAATGGGGCAGGGAAAGCAAATGTATTCCTCTTGTATACTTTTTTATATCTATATAAAGAAACCCAGGAAAAATACAAAAGTACCTAATAAAAGTAGTTACCTATAAAAACAAACTTCTCAATACCCACTCTTGCATCATTTTGACATCTTAACCATATGTGGATATCATCTGTATTCCTTTCTTGTGGCTGCCATAACAAATTGTTACAAATTGGGTGACTTAAGACAATAGCGATTTATTCTCTCACATTTCCACAGGCCAGAAGTTCAAATCCAGGCGTGGGCAGGGCCACATTTCCTCCCAAGGCTGTGGGGAGCTTCTGTTCCCTGCCTCTTCCATCTTCTGGGGCTCCATGCATTCCTTGGTACATCGAGGACATTGCTCCAATCTCTGTCTGCGTGATCACAGGGCCTCCTCCCCTTCTCTGTGTCTTTTTTTTTTTTTTTTTTGAGACAGGTTCTGGCTCTATCACCCAGGCTGGAGTGCAGTGGTACGATCTCAGATCACTCCAACCTTCGCCTCCTGGGTTCAAGCAATTCTCATGCCTCAGCCACCTGAGTAGCTGGGATTACAGGCACACCACTATGCCCAACTAACTTTTATATTTTTTGTAGAGACAAAGTCCTCCCATGTTGCCTTGGCTGGTCTCAAACTCCTGGGCTCAAGCAAAGTCCCCCAGAGTGTTGGGATTACAGGCGTGAGCCACCACACCCGGCCCCTTCTCTGTCAAATCTTCCCCATGTGACTCTGATTAGGACACTTGTCAGTGAGTTTCGGGCCCACTCAAATAATCCAGGACGATCCCTTCATCTCAAGATCCTTAACTTAATTACATCTGCAAAGATCCAAGGTCGCAGTCCCACAGATGCTGGGAATCCAGCTTTGGACATATCTTTTGGGAAGCCACCATTCAACCTGTCATGCTACCTACTCAAAAAGACCAAAGTAAACTGAAACATTTGTTCTAGCTGTGGGGTGGGGAATGAACTGTAGGGTGGTGGGATGGAGGCGGAGTGGGCACGTGTGGGAGGAAAGGCCAAGAGAAAGTGATCTGTGGGAGGGAAAAGTCAGAATACAGCATTCCTCACCCCTCCCCTGTCTGACTTAAGCAAATGGCACGTTTTGGTGCCTTTGCTGTGGCTGGGGAGCTTGGAGGACAAAGCGGGTTTGCAGGAGGTGAGGACTGGGAAGGGAGGAAAGTTTTAGATGTTTCAAAATGTTTCAAAGCACCATGTGGGTAGCTGGAAGTCTGCATGGCAAGGGATGGGGAATGGAAGCCTCAGATGACTGAGCAGCCCAGGCTACAGAAGCTCCGTCACCTCCCTCCTTGGAGAGCTCAGTGTCTGGTGATGCAGTCGCCTGGCAGAGGTGGCCATGATTCAGCTTGTGAAATCCAGGTTTTTCCCAGCCTACATTTGCACAACCAGTTCTGTGAATCGAAAAGCAAGACTTCTCATCTCCAATGTAAATTTCAGGATCCCTGTGACTAATCTTTCCCCGTAATTCTGCCTCCAAACCAAGCAGGAGCGTATGCATAGTGTGATCCCATTTTTGCAGGAGGAAAAGCCTCTTTGTGTGGGCCTGTAACAATAGCTAATCCTAGCTGAGCCACACATTATGCTGAGCTCAGCATACTTTATCTCGTTTCATTTTCTCAGCCACGCTCCAAAGAAGGTGGAATTCTCATCTTCCGAGGAAGAAAATGAAACTCAGAGAGGTCACTCACCCAAGTTAGTGACCTCCTGGGATTTGTACCCTGGCGTCTTAGCCTTTGTGTCTGCAATCATTAACGCCTCCCCCCACCTTTACGCCCACTTGTAGATACAAATGCGTATAAAATGTTCAAGCATATACCTGCAAAGCTGTTCACAGTGGTTAGTTCTGAGATGGTGGTGGGAGGCTACCCATTACACAGTTCTGCCTCGCTTTAAATTATCTTCAAAGGACTGGGCACAGTGGCTCAGGTCTGTAATTCTAGCACTTTGAGAGGCCGAGGTGGGTAGATCACCTGAGGTCAGGGGTTCGAGACCAGCCTGGCCAACATGGCAAAACCCCTTCTCTCCTAAAAATACAAAAGTCAGCTGGGTGTGGCAACGCATGCCTGTAATCCCAGCTACTTAGGAGGCTGAGGCAGAAGAATCACTTGAACCCAGGAGATGGAGGTTGCAGTAAGCTGAGATCATGCCACTGCACTCCAGTCTCGGCAACAGAGTGAGACTCCATCTCAGAATAAATAAATAAACAAACAAACAAACAAATAAAATTATCTTCAAGGAATCTGCTTCTCTAATTAGAAAAATCTGCAAGAACATACACCAAAATGTTAACTGCGGTTCCATCTGGGGAGCATAAGCTTGGGAAACGAGCTACCTTCCACAGTGTATATTTTGATGTTGTTTGAACTTTATACAATGAGCATGTGCCGCTTTTGTAAGCAGAAAAAAGTAATTAAGACCTTTTTTTTTAACGTAAAAGGAAGAATGAAGAGGAGGGTGACTCAGCAGCTGGCAACAGAGGCCCACCTTCCTTCCTGTGCTCCTTTCCTCCTCTCCCCACCCACTTGCACGCACCCTAACTGGAAAAACCTGGGTTCCTGCCGGCTGCATCTGTCCTTCCCCTCTCTCTTCCTAGTGGTTGAACTGGGCCACTGCTAATCCCAGGGCAATAATATCCCCTCCCTCACCTTTATTAGTGGCTTGTGGTTTACAGGATGCCTCCAGTGCCAGCTCATGTTTAATCCTCTCCACGATGCTGCGAGGTGGCTATTCTCATGTCCATTGTACAGACATGGAAACTGAGGCTCAGCAAAGCTAAGCTCCCTGCCAAAGGTCACATAGCATGTCTGTGATTGTGCCTGGGCCCAAATTCCCAGGCCAGGCTTCTTGAATGCTGCATCATTTCAAGCTCATTTCAGGAACCTGAGATCTGCTGCCTAAAATCGGCCTGTTGGATCTTGTTTAGCCACATGAAACAGCAAATGTGCTCCTATTCTCTGAAGAGCCCATCCCTGCAGCCTCAGGCACTCAGCCCCTCCCTGCACTGCCTTGGCTCTGGGGCTGAGCCTGAGAGAGAGGAACGGAAGGGCCCTTTGGGCCCTGACAGAGAAGGGTGGGTAAAAGAGAGACAAAAAGAGCGCAGACCCCTAACGTGCACACAAGCGGGCACAGGCAGGCAAACCCTACAGTCTAGGAAAGTGAGTAGGGGCTGGGCAAGGTGGCTCATGCCTGTAATCCCAGCAGTTTGGGAGGCTGAGGTGGGAGGATCACCTGAGGTCAGGAGTTTGAGACCAGCCTGGCTAACATAGTGAAACCCTGTCTCTACTAAAAATACAAAAATTAGCCAGCCTTGGTGGCGATCACCTGTATTCCCAGCTACTTGGGAGGCTGAGGCAAGAGAATCACTTGAACCCAAGAGACAGAGGTTACAGTGAGCCGAGACTGCGCCACTGCACTCCAGCCTGGGCAACAAGAGTGAAACTCCATCTTAAAAAAAAAAAAAAAAAAAAAGGTGGGTAGAGTATGGGCTGGATCAGAATCCTGGATATGGCTTTGATCAAATCACTTAGTATCTGTGGGCCTCAGTTCCCTCATCTGGAAAATGGGCATTACAGTAGCACCACCTTATAGAGCAGTTCTGAGGACTCAGTGAGGAATCCTTAGAGCACATTTAGTACAATACCTGGACATAATGCCTGCTGAATAAGTGCTGCTTCTTGTTATTAACAGGACTGAATTGATCTGACCAAAGCAGCTCCCTTTGGTTTCAGTGAACATTTACTGAGCACCTACTATGTGCTGGCCTGGGGTAAGCCCTGGGAATATTGTGATAAAGTAGATGGAGCTTTGCTCTTACACAGCTCCCAAGTGATCAAGGGAGGTCAACCCAGAAAGAAGCTGACCATTCCTGGAGGCCACCAGGGTGGAGGGGGCCATGTGAGGCGAGGCCTTGAATGCCAGACTAAGCTATCTGAACCTTCTTCTGTTGGCCTGGGAGCCATGGAAGGTCTTAGAGCAGGGGTCACTGACCAAGTCATCTCACACAGAAGTGGGATCTCAGTCCCTGCAGCCCACTGGCTTCCTGAGCCATCATTGAGGACGGTGTGGTAGGAGAAGGGGAAGCTTAAGAGGGTCAGGCACTGGGCCTGTGAGGCCGGGGTGGGGGTGTCTTGACTCAGACAGGGTTGAAGATGGACTCGGTGAGGCCACACAGAGAGGTTAGGGAGGGGATTCGGTCCTGGAGGCAGTAGGAGGGGAAGAATCCATTTAAACTCAACCAAGGGCAGGGCTAAGGAGCTTATCTGGGGGTGTGGCTGATCACTGTGGGGACGTCTCAGGTGATTTTGTTTTCTTTCTGCGTGTCTATTTCTTCCGTTTTTCTTCATGGAGTGACCAGAATAGATGAGACCAGCTATTGTTTGGGAGCCCCGGGATGAGACTCAAGGGGTCCCATCTCAGCGCAGGGCACGGAAGAGCTCCAGTGCAGCTGGAGGAAGGAAGCAGGACTCACTGGCCAGTTCGGGATCCAAAGAGAGAGGCTTGGACATGCCGGGGCTGCGGCTTTAGGCAACGCCAGCCTCTCTGAACCTTGGCATCCTCCTCTGTTGGAGGTAATGATGCCGTGGCAGAGGGGGTAGACCCAGAGGAGGATGTGGGGCACCCCCACACCCTCCGGCTCCTGGGCGTGTCTGCGTCCGTGTCATCTTCCACCCAGGCGTGGGCCAACTCAGCACAATCTGGCAGGGGGAGCCTGGGCACCGGCCGAGGGAGGCTGGGTTCCAGCCCCTCGCTGCCCAGCCTGACCCAGTTGCCCCAGCAGGAGGGCCTCCTATTTCTCCTGGGGCAGCCCAGTCACCTGGGAAAGTCTGCTCATAGCAAGCAGGAAAAGGCCAGGACTCACGCCCCAGTGACGCCACAGCAAAGCAAGCCCTGGGGACCCAGTGGGCCTAGTTCCAGTCCTGCCTGTGGAACAAACTCAAGGTTCCCTTCTCTGGGGCTCAGTTTCCCCTCTGATTACGACCTCACCAATCCATGCGTTCATTTTCCCTTTGTGGGGGCATCTACCAAGTGTCAGACCTGCAATGAGCGTCAAGCATCAGTGAACCCCTATCCTGAGCCTTGGTAAGCACCCAGACTGGCTCGTCTGCAGCCCTGTGCCCACGCACAAAACTAGAAGCTGCTGGGCAGGGCCAGTGGGCTTGGCTTCCCTCTGCATCCGCAAGGCGGCAGGTGCCCAGAAGAGGGCAGCAGAGAGCGCATCTCCAGTCTCCCAGGCTGAATCCCAGTGAAAGGAAGCCTGTGACCTTGGCAGTCCCGGAAGGCCAAGGCCTGGGGATTTTTCAGCGTCACTGTTGTCAGGACAAAGTTTCAGGAGTGCCTCTGCCACATTAGCATTCTCTTTGTCCTGGGCCCCTGGGCGGCCGACATCCCCACACTCTCCCGTCCCAAAGCATCCGTCTCTGACGCCCTGGCCTGTGCACTGCCCCCCAGGAAGACCTGTCCTGGGACTACCTTCAACCAGCTGTGGCCGGTCTGGGGAATGGAAGGAGGGGACTGAGGCTGGGGAGGAGAAGCCCTATTAGCCAGGGCAAGTTCCCGCCACCAGGGACATGTGCTGGTCCTAGGAGCAGTGGGCACCCTGCAGCGCCTTCCACTAGGTAGTGAACGATACCAGAATGTTTTCTAAAGATCACCGTGGTGCTATGGGGAGGACAGACTAGCACTCACACTCAGACACACGTTCATGTTCTCATTCTCACACATGCACACTCTCACGCACACTCACGCTAACACATTTCACACAAATCACCCCAAACTCACACACTCAGATACACTCACTAACTCACATGCTAACACAGACATATACACATTCAGTCATACCCTTTCACACCAACACACTCATACAAACCAGAGCTCACCCATTTCCACACAGCTTGCACACTCGCAAACACTCTCATGCACACTTACGTATACACGACACTCACACACTCATACTCTCATACACTAACACACATTCATTTTTCACACAGCTCTTACAAGTGCTCGCGTACACACGCTTACATATGTTCACACAGTCACACACACACCCCTCCATATACTCACACACACACTCATGCGCTCACACTCGAAGCCCTCCTAGGGTGGGTCAGGTGCAGCCCGAGGGGGCACTGCAGGCTCCACTCCCTCCTGCTGGGGTTCCGGGGATAATCCCAGCTCTCAGGCATTTGATGTGCCTCCCACCTGCTTCTGAAAAGGATTTCAGATGGTTTAGAAAGGCAAATCCCAAATGAAGCAGGATGATGAAAAAGAAAAACAGAGGAGGGTAGAGACGTTTAAATCTTAACTCTGATTTCTCCTGGCCCAGGGTCTTCTAAGCCCATAAGGACTCTGTGGTCTGTGATTCCAGAGTCCCTGTCCCAGGCCACCTTTTCCTGGCCTTCTGTCCACCACACTTCAGCCTTCGTGGGCCTATTTGTCCCAAGGCGCTCTGTGAGAGGGCTTCTCCCCTGCCGCCACGCCCACCACTGCCTGGGGGATTAGGGCAGCCTGTCTCTGCTCTCCCTCCCTTCAGCTCCCCAAAAGGAGGCTGGGCTGAAGGCAGTTCAAATGACTGCCTCACAAATGGTGTTCCCTGACATCGGTCAGGCTGCCAAGCAAATATCTTGGCTCTACCTCTCTCTTTCCTCGAGGTGAACTCCCAGCAACCCAGGACCCTCCAGTGCCGAAGCAGAGTTCCTTCTCTCATTGTTCCAGAATCCTAGTCTTGATGCTCTACCAATCTGACCCTCAGTCCCAACACAGCCCACCACGGTTTCTCAGTGAGGGCCTCATTCAGATAAGACACCCAGTGAGTGATGACATGGTTAGGGTCTGTGTCCTCACCCAAATCTAACCCCCCAGTGTCAGAGGTGGGACCTGGTGGGAGGTGATTTGATCATGTGGGGGCGAGGAGGGGGCAAGGAGATTTCTCATGCATGGTTTAGCACCATCCCCCTTGGTGCTGTTCTCATGATAGTAAGTGAGTTCTCATGAGATCTGGTTGGTTTAAGAGTGTGCAGCACCTGCCCTCTCTCTCTTGCTCCTGTTCCTACCATGTAAGATGTGCTGGCTTCCCCTTCCCCTTCTGCCATGATTGTAAGTTTCCTGAGGCCTCCCCAGAAGCTGAACAGATGCCAGCACCATGCTTCCTGTATAGCTTGCAGAACTGTGAGCCAATTAAACCTCTTTTCTTTATAAATTACCCAGTCTCAGGTATTTTCTTTACAGCTATGCAAGAAACGACTAATACAGTGACACATCCTGATATTCCAAAATTGCTCAAGTGGGTGTTTCAGTCAGCTTAAACGGTAACATTTGGTTTGCTGCAACACAAACCAACCCAAAAACTCATGGCTTAAAATAGCCTTTTTTTTTTTTGAGACAGGGTCTTGCTCTGTCACCCACGCTGGAGTGCAGTGGCATAGTCACAGTTCACTACAGCCTCAACCTCCTGGGCTCAAGCAATCCTCCCACCTCAGCCTCCCAAGTAGCTGTAATCACAGGCATGCACCACCATACCTGGCTAATTTATATTTTGTAGAGACAAGGTCTCACTATGTTGCCTAGTCTGGCTTCAAACTCCTGGGCTTACGCGATCCTCTCACCTTGGCCTCCCTAAGTGCTGGAATGACTTGGCTTAAAATATCAATTTATTATTTCTCATGATTTCCATGTGTTACGAATAATGCTCAAAATCCTAAGGAAATTGAACACTCAAACAAAGGATTCTTAGCAAAGCAATTTTACTTCTGCGCAGAGGGGTGCCTTCTTGGCTAGTTGCCATGAGACCACACTTGAACAAAGGGCACGAGAGCTTTTATTCTTGGCGCAAGTCCTGCCTTTGTACCCTTTCCCCATTGGCCGGGATCAGGTCGTACAATCTAAACTAATCCTGGTTGACTAAACGTTGATTTTTTTTAGACAGGGTGGGCACGTAAAAGAAAGTAAAGAGGAAGGGGAAGGGGTGTCTGTAATGAGCTAGAAAGTTAGTCCTCTTTCCAAATAAGGAAACGCATGTGAGCTGGTACTGATAACGCCTGGTACTGAGGTGTGCCTGGGCATCTAACAAAGGCAAAAAGGAAAAAGGAGAAAAAGGAGAAAAGGCGGGGCGGGTACTATGAATTAAAGAATAAAAGATTGATCAGGCCGGGCGCGGTGGCTCAAGCCTGTAATCCCAGCACTTGTGGAGGCCGAGACGGGCGGATCACGAGGTCAGGAGATCGAGACCATCCTGGCTAACACGGTGAAACCCCGTCTCTGCTAAAAAATACAAAAAAACTAGCCGGGCGAGGTGGCGGGCGCCTGTAGTCCCAGCTACTCGGGAGGCTGAGGCAGGAGAATGGCGTGAACCTGGGAGGCAGAGCTTGCAGTGAGCTGAGATCCGGCCTCTGCACTCCAGCCTGGGTGACAGAGCGAGACTCCGTCTCAAAAAAAAAAAAAAAAAAAGATTGATCAGATTATTTGAAGAGAAACCTCATCATATCCCACACATGGGATGGCTGAGCTCACCTGGGCGGTTCTTCTGCTATGCATGGTGTTGGCTGGGGCTACAGTGTTCGAGATAACTTCCCTCACATGTCTTATGCCTCCACTGTGGGGGTTGAAACATCGGGTGCCTGCCCAGGCCTCATCTCTCCCATGGCCTCATAATCTTTCCCACAAGGTAACTAGACTTCTTTACATGGCAGCTCAGAACTCTAAGGGAGTCAAAGCAGAAGCCTCCAGGTCTCGTAAGGCCTCAGCCTGGAACTAGCACACCATCACATAAGCCACACTCTATTAGTCAAAGCAAGTCACAGAACAAGCTATGAGTCATGATTTAAGGGGAGGGAGAATGGATTTCACCTCCCACTGGGAGGCAGCACATACGCACAGGTTTGAATCAGTGGCAACCATTTCACAGACACTCTGCCACAGTGTCCAAGCTCGTTAGGCTCCCAACATGTTGTCTACAGAAGAAGCAGAACAGCAGATACATCATCAGGCTGAGATGACTCAGTCCTTTTTTTTTTTTTTTGGAGACACAGTCTTGCTGTGTTGCCCAGGCTGGAGTGCAGTGGTGGGATCTCGGCTCACTGCAGCCTCTGCCTCACAGGTTCAAACAATTCTCATGCCTCAGCCTCCTGAGTAGCTGGGATTAAAGGCAAGCAACACCATGCCCAGCTAATTTTTATATTGTTAGCTAGAGAAGGAGTTTCACCATGTTGGCCAGACTGGTCTTGAACTCCCAGCCTCAAACAATCTACTGGCCTTGGCCTCCGAAAGTGCTAGCATTACAGGCGTGAGCCACTGTGCCCGGCCAGACTTTGCATTCTTAATCACAAAATTCTTATCTCCATTTCCTGGCAGAATTATGTTTTAGTTAATATATTATTGGGGATAATTTCATTTGCATGTAATGGAAACTCAGTTCAAACTGGCTTACGCAAAAAAGAACATTGACTCATATACTATGAAATTTAGAGGTAGGCTGGGCACGGTGGCTCATGCCTGTAATCCCAGCACTTTGGGAGGCTGAGGTGGGTGGATCACCTGAGGTCGGGAGTTAGAGACCAGCCTGACCAACATGGAGAAACCCTGTCTCTATTAAAAATACAAAATTAGCCGGGCATAGTGGCATGCACCTGTAATCCCAGCTACTCTGGAGGCTGAGGCAGGAGAATCACTTGAACCCGGGAGGCGGATGTTGCGGTGAGCCGAGATGATGCCATTGCACTCCAGCCTGGGCAACAACAGTGAAACTCCATCTCAAAAAAAAAAAAAAGGAAAGAAAGAAAGAAAGAAAGAAAGAAAGAAAGAAAGAAAAAGAAATTCAGCGGTATAACAGCTTCAGGCATGGCTGGTTCCAGGGGCCCGGTAATGTCATTGGCAATGTGTCACACTCTCCTTTCTCTGCTCTGCTGTCCTCTGTATTGATTCTATTCCCTCATTCCCAAGAAAATTCTTTCTATAAGGTGCAAAGATAGCCACCAGCACCTCCAGATTTACATCTTCTCAGCTTAGCACCCACACTGGAAAAGATGTGTTTCCTCTCACCCCTCCCCACCACTCCACTAATTATGTTAGCAGAAGTCCCAGGGCTGTCTCTTAATGGCCCAAACTGGACCATGAACAAATCCAAGTTCATCACCATGACTCCAATTAGACAGGCCTGTGTATTGTGCTAACCCCCTGGAGGAGAAGAAAGGATGGACTCAGCCTCATCAGAAGAAGCACATGGACTGAAAGCTGGGGTGGGGAGGGGGTGGGTTGCACAGAAGAAAAGCAGCTGACGTTACCAAAAGGAGGAGAAAGGCATAATGCTAAGAAACAAACACAACAGAGGGCCACTGCATTATCTGATGTGCTGGCAGACTAAGAAAGTCATATGAGCTCAGCTGGAGATAAGCATTTTCCTGATTCTGAATTCCAGAATGAATCCCTTCACACAAGCAGTTAAATCCAGGGCACTTCCTGACACAGTGAACAATAGCTTCACCTCCATTTTTGTACAAATATGGAAACATCCTTCAAGTACCCATTTCACAACTTGCCCAGCTTTGAAAGCCAAAGACAGAACACTTGATTGCCCCAAGGGAAGGCAATTTTTCAGGTTGCTCAGTTCACATGTTCCCAGGAACAGACTTCCAAACAGTGGGAAGGTGCTTAGTCAGCAAGAAGAATGGAGAGGCTGCCCTTCTCCAATATCTGGCATCTCTCTGAGCTCTCCTGCCTTCCCTCACCTGTCTCACCATTCCATGTCACTCAGATCCCTGCTTTGGGCCAATGGCAAGTATTCAGACCTTGGTTATAGTGATAGAGAATTGAGAACAACAAACACATGGACTCAACTTTTAGAATGGAAAGACATCAGGAATATTATCTAGGGAAGAGACTGCTGATTGTCCCTCAACATCCTTTCTCCTCTTCCACAAAGATGGACTTGGTAGCTGCAGCCATGGCCACCCAGAATGAAGACAACTTTTCCCATCCTCCTTTGCCACTGGCCATGGCCATGTGACTAAGTCTAGCCAATGAGGTGAGAGCATCAACACCCCGGCAGCTTCTGAGAATCTTCCTTTGCCCTTTCCACCTTTGCCCCTTCATCCTTCTGACACTGTCCCTTCTTTCATCTTGCTCCCGGGAATGTGGATATGCTGGCCACCATTTTGGACCATGAGGATGAAGGCCACATGATAGGGAATGTGATTTGAAAGAGAGGAGGCATGACCCCCCTCTCACCCCCTTATCCCTGCAATTAGGCAGAGAAGAGCTACCACACCAGCCCGGATTACCCATCCTCAGACTTTCATGGGAGAAAGAAGTAAGTAAGAAAGAAAAGTATCCGTGTGGTATAAGACATTACTGTTTTGGGCTTCTGTTTCCTGCAGTCAAATCTAATCCTAATTGATGACACATTATCTCTTATTTTCCCATAGTCTTTACCCTCCCATCTCCCCCAATACACACATCTTCCACCCAAAGTTTGAATCCTCTCCAAAGCACTGTATTAATAGAAAGAGTAACTGTACAGTTCACACAGGTAGAGTGACAGGGTGCTTACTACCTCTCAGGTCACTTTGTCTTTGGAATAGATTTGCTAGAAAAGTGTTAGAAAAGTCTGCCTCATATTCATTCATTCACTCTGCATACGAACCCAGTTCTCTCCCTCAGGAGGGCCACCCAGTCTTGCAGACAGTGCTCTGGGCTCCCAGAGCTTCTCTTCTCAGTTTCCTCAGCCTTTCCCACAGGACCTGTCTCCTTTTGGGACATTCTTCACTCAAGTCCCTAAAGCCACATGGGGAAAAATGCCTCATGTTGGCCTCTCCCTGGCACAGGGATGAGGCTGCAGGTTTACATAGAGTTTTTGATTCTGTGATATAATATGTTATATATCAATGCAGCTCCAAGACAATTTGGGTATGTGATAAGAATTCCTCATATTTGCACAGCAGCTTACACACTTGGAAGCATTCTCCCACAATTCTGTTTTCCGCTTGTAAGACAGACTCATGGAAAATAATAATAATAGCAGTAATCATGATACTAATAATGTCACCTTAACAGAAGTGTAAAGGAAGGCATAAAAAGTAACATGAAAGTACAAATTAAAAAATAGGAGCAAAAGAATCAAAAAACAGAGATCTTAAATCAAGTTCCGGAGACCAGAAACAATGAACAAGCAAAGGGAAGTGGGTTATAAAATATAAGCAGACTAATAGAAATCACACCTGCACAGAACACAACTAGCTACTTCGCTACCATTTTAGTGCTTCTTCTTCCTAAGGCCCTGAAGCAAGCAGGGGGAGCTACATGATTAAATCCTTAGGATACTATCACTGATTTACAGATGGTGAAAATGACACTGGGGAGGTTCAGGGCCCTTTCTCAGGTCCCCCAGGCTGTAAATGTTGGGACCATTTCCTTGACCCCCACGATCTCCACTCAGTCTTTGCTCCTCATTCCACTGGACAAACCGGCCTTCAGCCTGAAGCACTCTCCCCCACCCATTTCTTGACACTGGTATCATCTCTCCTCCACATCTCACCTAAATGTCACTTCCCCAGTCAGCCCTTCCCTGACCCCCATCTAGAGCAGGCTCTTCCCTCTCTCATAACTGGTTCATCACGAGTCTTCTCTGGAACATGCACCCAGTTTACAATGAAGTATTTGTTCAACATGGCCCCTCTCGCTGAGGACGGGACTGCACCTGTCTCATTTGCTGCTGTGTCAGCAGCACGTGGAATGGAGCCTGGCACCTCCAAGTGCTGGAGCCTCCTGGCAAATGGCAGCCCGTGCTCACAACTGTCGGATGACCCTGCCTTCCCAGGAGGCGTCACTGAGGTGCTGACTCCTGGGACTGAAGGAGCCTTCAGAGCCCACTTCTTCCTATGGCCTCATAATAGAAAGGGGAAACTGAGGCTGGAGCAGGCAAGCGACTTGTCAGGGCCTCACGGTGGTTAGATACAGAGTTGGCTGGGAGGGCCCCAGGTCCTGGGTCCAGGCCAAGAGCCTGACGCCAATGGGTTACCCCAACTGTGTCAGGGTTTATATCCATGGAGGGATATAAAATGAGGCAAAAGGGTCCCAGAAATGTAGCTTGTAAGAAGGGTTGCCTAGAACAATGGGGCCAGCTTGGGGAGGAGGTGCGGAGGCCTGCAGGCCTGACTGGGAAGGAATTCAGCAGGGGCCTTGCTCAGTTTCCTTCCAGTACATGGGGGAAGTAAACACATTCCTTGGCTATGCAGGCGTCCCCGCCTCCAGCCACCCTCCCAGCTGTCAGAGCCTTGGGTCCCAGCCAGTGGCTAGCTGTACCGTGGAGGAAAGGACCCAGAGAGAGTGTATGTGATTCTCCCAGGGTCACAGAGCACTGTGTGTCTCGTACCCTTTGCCAGGGCACAGAGAGGAGAGAAGGACACCAGTGTCTCTCTTCCCTGCAACCCTGGAATGGGCCAGGCAGAGGTCCAGGAAATGTGGAGTTCCAGGCCAGGCTGGGCCTCTCCAAAGATCACTATCTGGGTCCCCTGCACTGGCCAGGAAAGAGATGAGAAGGGTACTAGGGAACCCTGACAAAGCATCCAGCCCTGCCTCCCTACTGTACCAATGGGGAAACTGAGGCCCAGAAAAGCAGGGACTTGCTCCGAGCATCCCAGCAAGCTCGTAGCTAAACCAAGACTAGAGCCAGGTCTTGTGAGCAATGGCTTCGTGTGTCTCTGCTGCTCCCAGCCCCTTCAGGCCTCTCCCACCCCTCTTCCTTCTGCTTGGTCTGGTCCTCACTGATGCTGATTCTTCTGACCAGAATTCCCTCCTTGAACTTTTTCACCCAGGCAAACTCCTACTTGTACTTCAAAACAATTTTGAGCTTCCCGACTAAAGAGGCCACACTGCCCGGGGACAGGGCGGGTCCTGCAGCAGGAGCAGCTGTCCTCGAACCCCAGTGCCAGGCTGCAATTGCAGCAGCTGCGAAACCTCGCTGTTGGTAGCAGCCAGGAGTGATTCACAGTGAGGGGGAAGGCAGGAAGGTTTGGGTGTCACCCCTGTGTAAAAAGTCCCAGTGTTGCTGGGTGCAGTGGCTCACGCCTGTAATCCCAGCACTTTAGGAGGCCGAGGCAGGTGGATCACGAGGTCAGGAGTTCAAGACCAGCCTGGCCAAGATGGTAAAACCCCATCTCTATTAAAAATACAAAAATTAGCCAGGCGTGGTGGCAGGCACCTGTAATCCCTGCTACCCGGGAGGCTGAGGCAGAGAATTGCTAACCCGGGAGGCAGAGGTTGCAGTGAGCCGAGGTCGTGTCACTGCACTCCAGCCTGGGTAACAGAGAGAGACTCTGTCTCAAAAAAAAAAAAAAAAAAAGAAGTCCCAGTGTCATGAAATGGTGCCTGACTCTGGATGGGGAGACCTGGTCCCAACCTGCCTCTCGTCTGGCCGCGGAACCTCTCCAGGCTTCAGTATAATGCGAGATGCCACCAAGGCTCAGACTTCTGGGTCTGGAATTGGAATTAGAACCACAGGGTCATTTTTAACTCTTATGCCAGCTCCAACTGACTGATAGTAGCTGTCTGGAGAGCTGTGTTGAGGAGGATTCTCTTATTGATTGATTGATTGCTTTGGAGACAGGTTCTCACTCTGTCGTCTCTGGGCTGGAGTGCAATGGTGCAATCACAGCTCACTGTAACCTTGAACTCGGGGCCTCAAGTGATCCTCCCGCCTTGACCTCCTAAAGTGCTGGGATGACAGGCATGCATCCCTGCACCTGGTCCTGAGGATTCTGAGGTAGGGAGTCTGATGTTCAATTATTTGTGCAATGTCTCTAAGGGCCCTCCCTGCCCTGACGAATACACCCCTCCGATTCCAATCAGCAGCTCTGAGCTAAGGCAGGGCCTCTGGCCAGGCCACAGGGCTAGGCCTCACCACTCTGAGCTTCAGCGTCCCTGATACGTGAAAGAGCCCAGCCTCGGAGAGGAGATAAAGGCCCTTCCCTGGCAATGGGCCTCTGGCTGCAGGCTGTCACCCTCTCCCCTCTGCTTGACCCCAGATACACATTCTTTCCAGCTTGTTCCAGCCAGTTCTTTTCCTCCTGAGTTGCTGCTGCCTCTGCGGGCTAATATGGGCCAGGTCAGCAGAAAACAGGCCTCAGCAGAGCACTAGGCTGAGCCACTTCCTGCCTGCCTCAGGGAAGCACTGGGGTCTGTAGAGAAAGAGGGTAAAAAGGACGAGAGGCTGAAGGTCAGTCCCTGCACTGATAAGCAGCCTTGGACGCTGCCCCGTGAAGGAATTTCCTGTTGCTGCCTCCTTCTTCCTCCTGAGTGAGGCTTATGTACTCCTCCAGCGCCACAGTGTCTGGTTAGGGACAAGGCGGCCCTTTGTAGGTCAGAGAGCTGGGTTTACGTCAGCTTGCTGTGTGATGTTGGGCTGGCCTGTGCCTCAGTTTTCTCATCTGTAAAGCGGGGTAAATTAACAGCACTGAATTCATTCTGATCAAGGGATGACTAAGGGATTTGCAGGGAATAGTGTCGCCTAAAAACTCCACGTCCATCAGAACCTGTGAATGTGACCTCATTTGGAAATGGAGTTTTGCAGATGTAATCCAATTAAGATTAGTTCATAGTGGATTAGGGTGGGCCCTAAATCCAACGTGACTGGTGTCCTTACAAAAAGAGGGAAATTTGGTCAGATGTGGTGGCTCATGCCTGTAATCCCAATACTTTCGGAAGCCAAGGCCAGGAGATGGCTTGAGCCCAGGAGTTCAAGACTAGCCTGAGCAACATAGAGAGACTTAATCTTAATAAAAAAAAAATAATAAAGTAAAACCATAAAAGCAGAGGGAAATTTGGACACAGACACAAAACACAAATACGCACAAAGAGAATTCCATGTAAAGATAGACTGAGATTGAGATAGGCAGAGATTGGAGCTTGCTGCCACAAACCAAGGAATGCCAGAAGCCACCAGCAGTTGGAAGAGGCCAGGAAGGATTCTCCCCAGAGCGTCTCGGGGGAGCATGTCCCAGCTGACACCTTGATGTGGGACTTCTGGCCTCTGGAATTGTGAAAGATATAAGTTTCTGTCTTGAGCCACCCAGTAGGAGGTGAATTGCTACAGCAATGCCGACACACACAAACAGGGGTGTCCATAAAGCACAGGACTTGGCACCAGGCACAGTGGGACCTCAACAGAGGGAGCTGCTGCTGCTGCTCCTGGGGTTGCTATTGTTTCCCTCCGTCCTCCATCCCTGCCTCCCCCGGGACATACTGGTCTTCCTGACTCACAGCCCTAACGCCTCCCTCCTCTCAGTCACTGGCCAGCACACACCAGCTGTGGAATCAGACAGCGGGATTAGACATGTGGCGCAGATGGCGGTCTCACAAAGGCTGGCTGAGACCAAGCCCAGAAAAGAGCAGTTTCCCCACAGTGTGAAAGACAAGGTGTGGCAGGACCCATAGCCACTGCTGAATGCTAGACTGTAAGCTCTGTGAGGGCAGGGGCCGGATCCACTTTGTACCCTCAACAGCAGGCACAGGGCACAAGGCTTCACACTTAGCAGAACAAACTAAGTGCCTCAAACTGTTGTAAGTGTTCACATTTATCCCTCCCAGTGACCCCCTGAGGGGCCATTACTACCCCCATTTTACGTCTGAGGAAACTGGGGCACAGAGAGCTCATATAACTTGTCCAAGGCCACACCACCGCTAGGATTCAAATCCAGGTTGCCTGGCTCCCAAGCCCAGGCTTTTATCTATCCACTGTCAATATTTATTGAAGTAATGAAAAGGCAAACCAGACTGCAGCTGTGAGGAATGTACGTGTTTTCTTAAGGTCAAATTACCACCCCAAGACTAAGACTTGTTCCTAGACCTGGCACCTGAAGACAGGTGTCATGGGGAAGATGCCAGGCTCTACCCACAGTGGCTGGTCCCCGGCCCTCCATGGCTCAGGAAATGCTCCCAGCATGAGTTCTTTTATTTATATATATATTTTTGAGACGGAGTCTCGCTCTGTCGCCCAGGCTAGAGTGCAGTGGCCAGATCTCAGCTCACTGCAAGCTCCACCTCCCGGGTTTACGCCATTCTCCTGCCTCAGCCTCCCGAGTAACTGGGACTACAGGCGCCCGCCACATCACCCGGCTAGTTTTTTTGTATTTTTTTAGTAGTGACGAGGTTTCACCGTGTTAGCCAGGATGGTCTCGATCTCCTGACCTCGTGATCCACCCGTCTCAGTCTCCCAGAGTGCTGGGATTACAGGCTTGAGTCACTGTGCCCGGCCATGAGTTCTAACTGAAGTCAGCTGTCACAGGAGGAACCCCACTCCATGATCTCACAGGGAGCCCGTGTGGACTTGCCGTCCGCACCTGGAAGCTGAGGCCCAGTTGGTCTAGACAGCAGGCCCCAGCCCTCAGCACAGGAAAAACCCCTTTGGTCAGAAATAGATTCAAGTGTCTGGGTGCTGTGACTCAAACCTGTATTCCCAGCTATTTGGGAGGCTGAGTCAGGAGGATCCCTTGAGCCCCGGAGTTTGAGACCAGCCTAGGCAAAATAGCAAAACCCCTGTCTCTACAATAAGTGAATTTAGCGGGGTGTGGCACAAGACTGTAGTCCTGGCTACTTGGGAGGCTGAGGCAGGAGGATCACTTAAGCCCAGGAGTTCAAGGCTGTAATCAGCTGTGATTTCACCACCGTACTCCAGCCTGGGCGACATAGTGAGACACTGTCTTTAAAAAAGTAAATAAGGCCGGGTGCAATGGTTCACGCCTATAATCCCAGCTCTTTGAGAGACTGAGGCGGGCAGATTGTGAGGTCCAAAGATCCAGACCCTCCTGGCTAATATGGTGAAACCCTGTCTCTACTAAAAATACAAAAAATTAGTCAGGCGTGGTGGCACGAGCCTGTAGTCCCAGCTACTCGGGAGGCTGAGGCAGGAGAATCACTTGAACCCAGGAGGCAGAGGTTGCAGTGAGCCGAGATGGCGCCATTGCACTCCAGCCTCAGTGACAGAGCAAGACTCTGTCTCAAAAATAAATAAATAAATAAATAAATAAATAAATAAATAAATAAATAAGGCTGGGCACGGTGGTTCATGCCTGTAATCCCAGCATTTTGGGAGGCCGAGGCGGGTGGATCACTTGAGGCCAGGGGCTCAAGACCAGCCTGACCAACATGGTGAAAGCCCATCTCTACTAAAAATGCAAAAATTAGCCAGGCATGGTGTTGGGCAACTGTAATCCCAGCTACTTGGGAGGCTGAGGCAAGAGAATTGCTTGAACCCGGGAGGTGGAGGTTGCAGTGAGAGATCATGCCATTGCACACCAGCCTGGATGACAGAGTGAAACTCTGTCTCAAAAAATATAATAATAAACATAAAAAAGTAAATAAATAAATAAATGAGAATTTTTTTTTTACAAAAAGAGATCGATTCAATGGGTAATTGGGACCCAATTATTGGTAAACAAGCCTATATTTCTTGCCTCCCACACCCTCACCCAAGGTGACTCCAGGGAGCTGGTCATGTCAGCTTCAGGAACTGGGGTGGGAGCCTCATCACTCTAGGGTGTATCATTACCCCCACTCAGCCTCTCTCCTCACTCTCTCCATTTTCGTCTTACAGCTTCAGTTCTTGCTGCCAACTCTTCCACTCTTTGCCTTGAATTCACATTCCCCCAAAGAGGATCTACTTGTCCAGTTAATTTCCCACCTGGCTGCCTCAAAGCCTGGTGAATCAGCCTCTAGATGGGGTTCCCACCCACGTCCAATCAGCTGTAGCTGGAGGTGGGGGGTGTGGGCTCTGTGGCACCAGCCTGGCAGCCTTTGAGAAGGGGGCTGTGGGAGGGGCAGGCACGCTGAGGATGGCTTGGCCTGTGTGTAGCCTGAGGGTCATGCCTTCAACTGTCTCCTTTGTGCTTCAGCTCCCTCTATAAAAACTGTAGAGCCCAGTTCTCTCTCATGAGCTCCCCTCAACCCCATGAGGGGCCTCTGACCCACAGGCTAGATCCAGGATGTCAGTTCGAGACACAAGCCCCCACTGCTTGTTTCCCAGCCCACAGCAAGTATCACCAGTCAACAGTAGTACTCCATCCCCTTCGCTGAGCACAGATGCAGACTTGCCCTCAACAGTGAACTCCAGAAGCTGCTGCCAAGCTACTCCAGCTGACATGAAAGACCTAGGTGGAGGGAATGATCTCTAGGTTGTTTTGGCCACTGGCATGGCCTGGGTGTGAGTCAACGTTCCCTACCTGAGCAGAACACGCAGCCAGGGAGGACCTGTAACCAGTGTTCAGTGTCCTCAGGGAGAGGTTCTAATTACCTATAACCCTCAGGATATGGTGAGGGGACGCCTGAGCCAAGGGCAAGGCTTGGGGTTAAACGCTGTCTCATTGGCTTAGGGCTTGAAGTTGGTCACTTGATCTCCTTTTATCTCTGTCTCTTCTGTGAGTCAAACAGGCAGCTTCCCCCACATCACAGAGGGACTCCGCACTCACCTAACTGAGACCTGATCAGTGCTTTGAGAGGGGACCAAAGCATCAGCCCTGGGGAGGCACCCACTATATCGAGTGGGGACCACCATGCTTTAAGAAACAGCAGGGAGCTGGGCATGGTGGCATGTGCCAGTAGTCCCAGCTATTCAGGAGAAGGAGGTGAGAGGCCAACTCAGGAGGATCACCCAGGAGTTCAAGGCTCCAGTAAGCTGTTATCACACCACTGTACTCCAGCCTGGGTGACAGAATAAGACCCCATCTAAGAAAGAAAGAGAGAGTTGGGGGGTGAGAGGTGAAAGGAAGGAAGGAGAAAGAAAGAGAGAGAGAAAAAGAATGAAGGAAGAAAGAAAGAGAGAAAGAAAAGAAGAAGTAAAGAAAGAGAGAAAGAAAGAAAAAGAAGGAGAGAGGAAGGAAGGGGGAAAGAAAGGAAGGAAGAGAGAAAGAAAGGAAGAGAGAAAGAAAGAAAGAAAAAAGAAAAGAAAGAAAGAAAGAAAGAAGGAAAGAGAGAAGAAAGAAAGAAAGAAAGAAAGAAAGAAAGAAAGAAAGAAAGAAAGAAAGAAAGAAAGAAAGAAAGAAAGAAAAGAAAGAAGGGACGGAGGGAGGGAGGAAGGAGCCTCGATGTGTTCAAGTGGTCTGTCAATCAACAAGAGCAGGACATAGCAAGCAGAGCTTCCCTTCAATTGTTTGACTTATTTTGACATACAGACTACATAGGAGTAAAAAAATTCACCCACCTCTGGAAGGGGGCACATAACAGAAATGAGGACAGAGATGAAGGAAGGGGACTAGAGGTAAGAGGCACTCTGAGAAGGAGCACAGGGCTAAGTCAGGCCAAGGGCCTGCAGTTCCCACTGAATTTTTCCATGAGCAAACACAGGCCTGGTACTGCCAGATTTTTCTATTTTTCTTTTTCTTCTTCTTCTTCTTTTTTTTTTTTTTTGTTTCGAGACAGAATCTTGCTCTGTCACCCTGTCATCCAGGCTGGAGTGCAGTGGTGTGATCACAGCTGGCTGCGGCCTCAACTTCCCAGGGCTCAAGTGATCCTCCCACTTCAGCCTCCTGGGTAGCTGTGACCACAGGCACATGCCATCACGTCTGGCTAATTTTTGTGTATTTTTAGCAGAAATGGGCTCTTGCTATGCTGTCCAGGCTGGTCTGGGACTTCTGGGTTCAAGCAGTCAACCTGCCTCAGCCTCCCCAAGTGCTGGGATTACAGGGGTGAGCCTCCACACCCAGCCTAGCATTTTCAATAAATCAGAATGTAAGCCAAGCAGCCACGAGAGGCTGACAAGCATGTCTGTGGACTGGGAAACCTGCGTTAGAGACTGACCAGTGCAGGGCTTGGCGAGCTAGGGTCCCGACACCAGACACACGTCCCCCAGGCTGGGCAGGCCTTCAGTAAAGCCCACAGCTGAGCACATCAGAGGGTCTCAGGAGGGCCTGGTGGCAGGTGGAAGACACTGGCCGGATAAGCACAGGGCATCAGGCAGTGGAGTGGAAGAGGTGCCAATTGTCAGGGACCCATGACCTGGGAGGCCTCACAGGGCTGGGGCAATGCATTCTGTTTTTTTTTTTTTTTTTTTTTTTTTTTTTTTCTGAGACAAAGTCTCACTCTGTCACCCAGGCTGGAGTGCAGTGGTGTGATCTCAGCTCACTGCAAGCTCCGCCTCCCAGATTCAAGCAATTCTCCTGCCTCAGCCTGCTAAGTAGCTAGGATTACAGGCATGTGCCACCACGCCTGGCTAATTTTTGTATTTGTAGTAGAGACGGGGTTTCACCATGTTGGGCAGGCTGGTCTCGAACTCCTCACCTTGTGATCCACCCGCCTTGGCCTCCCAAAGTGCTGGGATTACAAATGTGAGCCACTGCACCCAGCTAATGCATTCTTAAAACTACAAAAGCATAAATTCCATCTTTGTCACTTGCCAATAGTAGCTACCTCTTAGAGGTGTAAGGATTAAATTGATAAAAGTGTATAGTGGTTGTTTGGCGTGGTGGCAGGCACCTGTAGTCCCAGCTATTTAGGAGGTGGAGGCAAAAGGATCACTTGAGCCCGGGAGTTCAAATCCAGCCTGAGCAACATAACAGACCCTCATCTCAGAAAACAAACAAAGTATATGGAGGCTTCCCCCCACCAAACCCAGAAATCATTCAGTAAATACCTCTTGTAATGTGAGGTGGGAAAGAGAAATCATAATTTTGCCACAGGACAGAAATAATATCTTAGTTTATACGTCGGGGACTGAGGCCTAGAGAGGCAAAGGGTCCCGGTTTGAGTACTGGATGAGCGAGGAGCAGGGCCCAGGTCTTCTGTCAAGTCCAGCCTCTCCCACCACACCCCATCTAAGGAACAAGCCAAAACACAGGCACAATGACTCCTGGAAACCCCCATCTTTCTGGTACCCAGAAGGGCTTTGCCCCACATCCAGTGGGCAGCTCAGGAGATCTTCAGAGCCCTGGGCATTCTCATAGCCCTGGTACTGGGTTACACCTTTGAGAAGAGACAGAGGCCCTGCCCTCCCACACATAAGGTATCACCTCCCAAGGTGGTCACTGGGAGCAGGGACGGAGCTGAGAGGAGGGCAGGGCTCCCAGGCTGCCTCTGCCCTCTGCGTGCTGCCTCTGTTTCCCAGGAGCCTGCTTGGCCTCATCAGCGTCTGCCCACAGCCTCCTCGCACCTCTTCTGATTTACAGAGCAGTTTCATTCACATCCATGATCTCTCTGCTCCATGTGGCTGTTTCTCAGAGCTACAAATTGAGGCTGGGACTTAGAGAGCTGCTGGGCAGATTCCAGACACAAGCCCAAAGCCACCAGGCCACAGGAAGACACTCTGCCTATTAGAAATGTGACTGTTGGCCGGGGACGGTGGGACGCCTAAAACCCCAGCATTTTGGGAGGCCGAGGCAGGTGGATCACCTGAGGTCAGGAGATCAATACCAGACTGGCCGACATGGTGAAACCCTGTCTCTACTAAAAATACAAAGATTAGCCAGGCATGGTGGCATGCACCTATAATCCCAGCTACTCAGGAGGGTGAGGCAGGAGAATCACTTGAACCCAAGAGGTGGAAGTTGTAGTGACCCAAGATAGCGCCATTGTACTCCAGCCTGGGCGACAGAGCAAGACTCCATCTCAGAAAAAAAAAAAAAAGATCTGAGTGGGAAGGCAAAGTTGCAAAACTAGAAGAGTAAAATGGAGATTATCTTTGTGACTCTGGGGCAGAAAATAACTCCTTAAACAACTCAAGATAGACCATCAACTGGACCACCCTTTTCCGGTTGCCTTCTGAGAGCTGATGGATGTTAGCTGCCTTATTGCTCCCTGAGGTTGCTTCCAGCAAGGTGCCCAGGACAGGGAGGAATCACAGGAATAAAGGAAAAGTAAAACTCTTTGAAGGGTCACTTTCTCTTGGTGTCCTGCAATTCCTATGAGATTGCGAGAGGAAAAAAAAAAAAAAAAAAAAATCAAAGCACAACCTTGCCACAGAGATGAGGCAAGCCTGACGGTCCTGGTTTCCAGTGGGCCTCAGAATAGAAGCCACTGCCCAAGAGTCCTCTCATACGAAGTGTTCTGCTGCTGTTAACACGAAAAGGAAAAGAAAAGACCAAATGAAGAAAGACGGCCACTGGGCCGGGCGCGGTGGCTCACGCCTATTATTCCAGCGCTTTGAGTGGCCGAGTGGGGTGGATCACCTGAGGTCAGGAGTTCGAGACCAGCCTGGCCAACACGATGAAACCCCATCTCTACTAAAAATACAACAATTAGCCAGGCCAGTAGCTGGCACGCTTGTAGTCCCAGCTACTCGGGAGGCTAAGGCAGGAGAATTGCTTGAACCCAGGAGGTGGAGGTGGCAGTGAGTCAAGATTGCACCACTGTACTCCAGCCTGGGGGACAGAGTGAGACTCCGTCTCAAAAAAAAAAAAAAAAAAATTTCCTATAATCATACATATATATATTTTTTTTTTTTGAGGCGGAGTTTCATTCTTGTTGCCCAGGCTGGAGTGCGGTGGCATAATCTTGGCTCACTGCAACCTCTGCCTCCCAGGTTCAAGTGATTCTCCTGCCTCAGCCTCCCAAGTAGCTGGCATTACAGGTGCCTGTCACCACACCCGTCTAATTTTTTGTATTTTTAGTAGACAGAGGGTTTCACCACGTTGGCCAGGCTGGTCTCAAACTCTTGACCTCAGGTGATCCACCCACCTCAGCCTCCCAAAGTGCTGGGATTACAGGAATGAGCCACCATGCCCAGCTAATTTTTGTATTTTTAGTAGAGACAGGTTTCACCATGTTGGCCAGGCTGGTCTCAAAATTCCTGACCTCAGGTGATCTGCCCACCTCGGCCTCCCAAAGTGCTGGAATTGCAGGCGTAAGCCACCGCACCTGGCCAAACTCTTGTTAACTATAGTGGCTCTACTGTGCTGTCGAACACTAGAGCTTACTCCTTCTATCTAATTTTATTTTCGTACCCATTAACTAACCTCTATTTATCTCCCTCTTCCTCCAACTCTTCCTTCCCCGTGTCTCTAGTAATCACCATTCCACTCTCTACCTTCATGAGATCAATTTTTTTAGTTCCCACTTATGGGTGAGAACAGGCAATATTTGTCTTTCTATGCCTGACATTTTGTTCCCTTAACATAATGTCCTCCAGTGCCATCCATGTTGCTGCAAATGACAGGATTTTCTTATTTTTTATGGCTGAATAATATTCCATCATATGTATATATCGTATTTTCTTTATCTGTTCATCCATTGATTGGCACTAAAGTTGATTCCACATTTTGGCTATTGTGAATAGTACAGAATTAATGCCAGAGTGCAGGTATCTCTTCAATATACTGATTTCTTTTCTTTTGGTTGAATACCCAGTAGTGGAACTGCTGGATCATGTGATAGTTCTATTTTTAGTTTTTCGAGGACTGTCCATATTGTTTTCCATAGTCTTTTTATTAATTTACATTCCTGGCCAGGTGCGGTGGCTCACGCCTGCAATTCCAGCACTTTGGGAGGTGGAGGTGGGCGGATCACCTGAAGTCAGGAGTTCGAGACCAGCCTGGCCAATATGGCGAAACCCCCTCTACTAAAAATACAAAAATTAGCCAGGTGTTGTGGTGCATACCTGTAATCCCAGCTACTTGGGAGGCTGAGGGAGGAGAATCTCTGGAACCCAGGAGGTGGAGGTTGCAGTGAACCAAGATCATACCACTGTACTCCAGCCTGAGCAACAGAGCGAGATTCTGTCTCAAAATAATAACAATTTACCACCAACAGTGTAAAAGCACTTCCCCTTTCTCCACATCCACGTTAGCTTTTGTTATTTTCTTTCTTTTCTTTTCTTTTTTTTTTTTTTTTTTTAGACAGAGTCTCGCTCTGTCACCCAGGCTAGAGTGCAGTGGCACAATCTTGGCTCACTGCAACATCCAACTCCCAGGTTCAAGCGATTCTTCTGCCTCAGACTCCTGAGTCGCTGGGATTACAGGCACCCACCATCACACCTGGCTAATTTTTGTATCTTAGTAGAGACAGAGTTTCACCATGTTGGCCAGGCTGGTCTCAAACTCTTGAGCTCAAGCGATCCACCCACCTTAGCCTCCCAAAATGCTGGGATTACAGGCGTGATTTGTTATTTTCTTTCTTTCTTTCTTTCTTTTTTTGAGACAGAGTTTTGCTCTTGTTGCCCAGGCTAGAGTGCAATGGCGCAATCTTGGCTCACTGCAACCTCTGCCTCCTGGGTCTAAGCAATTATCTTGCCTCAGCCTCCCGAGTAGCTGGGATTACAAGCATGAGCTAATTTTTTGTATTTTTGATAGAGACGAGGTTTCACCATGTTGCCCAGGCTGGTTTCAAACTCCTGAGCTCAAGTGAACCACCTGCCTCGGCCTCCCAAAGTGTTGGGATTACAGGCGTTAGCCTCTGCGCCCGGCCTGCTATTTTCTTTTTAATAAAAGCCATTTGAACTGTGGCGAGATAATATTTCATTGTGGTTTTGATTTGCATTTCCCTAGTGTTATTGAGCATTTTCTCATATACCTGCTTGTCATTTGTATGTCTTCTTTTGAGAAATGTCTCTTCAGATGTTTTGCCCATTTTTTCATCAGATTATATGTTTTCATGCTATTAAGTTGTTTGAGCTCCTTATATATTCTGCTTATCAACCCCTTGTTGGATGCACAGTTTGCAAGTATTTTCTCCTATTCCACAGGTGTCACTTCCCTTTGTTGATTGTTTCCTTTGCTGTGAGAAAATGTTTAGCTTGATATAATCCCATGTGTCTATTTTTACTTTTGTTGTCCATGCATTTGAGGTCTTACTCAAAACATCTTTGCTCAGATCAATCTCCTGAAGCATTTCCCCAATGCTTTCTACCAGTAGCTTCATAGTTTCAGATCTTACATTTAAGTCTTTAAACCATTTCGATGTGATTTTTTGTGTATGGTGAGTGAGAGGGGTCTAGTTTCAGTCTTCTGCGTGTGGATATCTAGTTTTCCCAGCATCGTTTGTTGAATAGGCTGCCCCTTCCCCAATGTACGTTCTTGGTACCTTTGTGGAAAATGAATTGGCTGTAAATGTGTGAATTTATTTCTGGATTCTATTCCACTGCTCTATGTGTCTGGTTTTTTGTTGTTGTTTTGGGGTTTTTTCTTTCCCTTTTTTTTTTTTTTTGGAGTCGGGAGTGTCACTCTGTCACCCAAGCTGGAGTGCAGTGGTGCAATCTCGGCTCACTGCAAGCTCCGCCTCCCGGGTTTATGCCATTCTCCTGCCTCAGCCTCCTGAGTAGCTGGGACTACAGGCGCCCGCCACCTCGCCCGGCTAATTTTTTGTATTTTTAGTAGAGACGGGGTTTCACCGTGTTAGCCAGGATGGTCTCGATCTCCTGACCTCACGATCCGCCCACCTCGGCCTCCCAAAGTGCTGGGATTACAGGCGTGAACCACCGCGCCCGGCCTTCTTTCCCTTTTTGAAACAGGGCCTCACTCTGTCACCCAGCCTGGAGCACAGTGGTGTGATCTCTGCTCACTGCAACCTTTACCTCCCAGGCTCAAGCAATCCTCCCTCCTCAGCCTCCCAAGTAGCTGGGACCACAGGCATATACCCCCACACCTGGCTAATTTTTTGTATTTTCAGTAGTGACAGGGCCATGTTGCTCAGCCTGGTCTCGAACTCGGGCTCAAGTGATCCACCTACCTTGGCCTCCCATAGTGCTGGGATTACAAGAGTGAGCCACTGTGTCCCGCCTTACACGTCTCTTTTTTTTTTTTTTTTTTTTTTGAGACAGAGAGTCTTGCTCTGTTGCCCAGGCTGGAGTGCAGTGGCACGATCTCAGCTCACTGCAAGCCCTGCCTTCCGGGTTCACGCCATTCTCCCGCCTCAGCCTTCCAAGTAGCTGGGACTATAGGCACCCGCCACCACACTCGGCTAATTTTTTGTATTTTTAGTAGAGACGGGGTTTCACCGTGTTAGCCAGGATGGTCTCGAACTCCTGACCTCATGATCTGCCCGTCTCGGCCTCCCAAAGTGCGGGGATTACAGGAGTGAGCCCCCATGCCCGGCCTTTTGTTTTTGAGATGGGGTCTCAACTCCTGTCACCCAGGCTGAAATGCTGTGGTGTGATCTCAGCTCACTGCAACCTCCACCTCCTGGGGTCAAGTGATTCTCCCACCTCAGCCTCCCGGGTAGCTGGGGTCACAGGCGCAGGCCACCACACCTGGCTAATTTTTTATTTTTTATTTTTTATATTTTTGGTAGAGACTGGGTTTTGCCATGTTGCCCATCCTGGTCTTGAACTCCTGAGTTCAAGTGATCTACCCTCCTCAACCTCCCAAGTAGCTGGGACCATTGGTGTACACCAGCATACCTGGCTAATTATTTTTTGTACAGACAAGTTGTCACTATGTTGCCTAGGCTGATCTCAAACTTCTGGGCTCAAGAGATCCTCCCACTTCAACCTCCCAAAGTGCTGGGATTATAGGTGTGAGCCATGGTGCCAGGCTGCATGTCTGTTTTTATGTCAGTACCACACATTGCACATACGGAAAGACTGAGGCCAAGGGAGGTCAAACCAAATTCAGCAAGCTGGTGAGTAAAGAAAACAGGGTTTGAACCCAGGTGTACCCGAGTCCAGAGCCCATGCTCTCTGTCCACCCATCTTCACATCCTCCACCGATGGCTATGCTTTCCTGCCCCGGCTGTGCCCATGCCGTTCTCTGTGCCCCTGGCGGGGTCCCCACCTCCGTCCAAGGCCCATTCAGGACTCTGAGGTTGAGAGAGCCCAAGAGAGAAGGAAGGCACCACTTGCAGGCCCTTCCAGCACAGGCCGATCTGGTGCTGCCACCATCTTCCAGCCAGACCCTCACCCCTGGGAGTCAGCCCTGTCCTTCATCCCAGCAGTCTGCTCGGCAGCCTTTGGCCTGTGTCTGTTTATGGCTCCTTTCCCCAACCACTGACTCAGCCCTTCCTTTTTTGGGCCTTCAAGGACTGGAGGGGGGCAGGGAGAAGCCACCAGCCTGAGCTTCAGACTGCAAAACTCCCTATTGCTGCAGTAGGAGTAACAGCCCACAGCCAGGCCAACCCAGGAGGATCACTTGAGTCCAGGAGTTTAGGAGCAGCCTGGGCAACACGGCGAGACCGCGTCTGTATAAAAAGAAAAATAAATGTCCACAGCCAAGCAGGAGCTGGTGGAACAAACAGCCCCTCCTGAACTTCCTGTCCCCTTCAGTATCTCCATCATCGGACTCTCTCTACAGCCAGGACAGAGTCAAGCTTCAGCTTCCCTGCCTATAAACTGTGGGTTATAATAACACCTGCCTGTAGTAGCTCTCTAGGGCTATCATAGATAGCAAAGTAACACAAATTGGGTGACTTAAACTACAGAAACATATTGCCTCTCATTTCTGGAGGCTGGCAGGCCCAGATCAAGGTATTAGTAGGGCTGAGTCTTTCTAAGGCTGTGAGGGAAGTCTCTTTTCGAGACCTCTCCTAGCTTCTGGTGCTTTTCTCGTAGTCTTTGACATTCATTGACTTATACGGGTATTACCCAGACCTCTGCTTTCATGTTCACATGGTTCTCACCTGTCTGTGTGCCTCTGTGTCCAAATTTCTCTTTTTGCAAGGACAACAGTCATACTGGATCAGGGCCCTAATGACCTCAATTTAATTTGATTACCTGCAAAGACTCTACTTCCAAAATAAAGTTACAATCACAGGTACTGGGGGTTAGGACCTCTGCATCTCTTCTTTTTTTTTTTTTTTTTTTTTTGAGACAGAGTCTTGCTCTGTCGCCCAGGCTGGAGTGCAGTGGCACAATCTCGGCTCACTGCAACCTCCGCTCCCAGGTTCAAGCAATTCTCTGCCTCAGCCCCCTGAGTAGCTGGTATTACAGGTGCCCACCACCACGCCCACTAATTTTTTGTATTTTTAGTAGAGTCAGGGTTTCACCATCTTGGCCAGGCTGGTCTTAAACTCCTGACCTCGTGATCCACCTGCCTCGGCCTCCCAAAGTGCTGGGGTTACAGACGTGAGCCATCACCCCCAGCCAACTTCTACATCTTTTAGGCAGGGAGATGTTCAAGCAATAACACTGCCTCACAGAATTGTCAAATGGATGAAATGAGCTAATGCATGCTGTGCCAGACACAGAGTCATCACTCAGTGAATGTTCTTTATTATCATTTTGTTATTATTTCTCTGCACAGTGGCTGCCAGTGTGCTGCACTGGGTCCTATGGGGTGGTCATCCCAGGGTAGTGCAAGAGTCCCACAAATCCCTGAAATGTGACCAGCAGTGGCTCCAGAATTTCACAGTAAGGAGGAACTTGGGGGAGTGGGAGGGAGATCAGATTGGAAGGGGCTCAGCACGCTCACTGATGGAACTAAGCTCTCATGTCACATGACAAAGACAGCAGTGCTTCCTGGAGATGCTCTGAGTCCCACTCGATGCGTGACTGCGAAACTGCGCAGCTGTCCACCTGTGTCAGATCCTATCGCTGCTGTTGTAAATCCTTAGTGAAGCTTGTAGGGGAAGTGACAGTCATTGCTGGTGGTGAGTCAGGTGACTGATGTGCTCCCAAGGCTCTCCTTGATCCAGGCACTTCATGCACCACGTCACCATGCTAGGCTGGTAGTCCCAGGAGGCTGAGTCACGGGGTGATGTTGGGATGCTCCCCTCGGCGGGGCTGTGTCTTGTGAGTGGTCGCGTGGGTGGGGGCGGCAGCTCTCTAGCTGGGAGGCAACAGACCTCCATGCCTGAGAGTGAGGTGGCGCAGGCTTCTCCTCTGGGAGACCAGATTGAATCTCAAAGTACTGCCTGCCTTCCGCACTTCAACTGCTTCCTCACTCAGCACTTTGTGAAGCTGAAGTTCAAAGTCCTGAATGAAAGCCTTGATCATGAATCTGACCTGACGATGATACAAAGCTTCAATTATGGAGCTTGTAAAACAATCCTGATGTATGTGTGCTTCCTTGCATTTCTTCTGGGTTTCAGTTGTTCCCTGTGCCCTTTTATAAAAGTGTTTTGAGGCCGGGCGCGGTGGCTCACGCCTGTAATCCCAACACTTTGGGAGGCTGAGATGGGCAGATCACCTGAGGTCGGGGGTTCGAGACCAGCCTGACCAACATGGAGAAACCCCGTGTGTACTAAAAATGCAAAATTAGCCAGGTGTGGTGATGCATGCCTGTAATCCCAGCTACTCGGGGGGCTGAGACAGGAGAATTGCTTGAACCCGGGAGGCGGAGGTTGCTGTGAGCAGAGATTGTGCCATTGCACTCCAGCCTGGGCAACAAGAGTGACATTCTGTATCCAAAAAATAAATAAATACAAATGAAAAATAAATGAGTTTTGAAAGTTGCAAAAATGAAGGCTTGAGCAGGAAGCCTGGAAGAGGCATGGGGGGAGGTGGCCCAGACATAGCTGTGGACCAGCCTGTTGGGCAAAGATCCTGGAACTTCAGTTTTGGAGGAGTGTCTGGTGGTCCAAGCCATAATAATAATTAACTTCTCAAAGCATCATCTGGGCCTGAATACCAGACTTATGGCTCTTTTTTTTTTTTTTTAAGACAGGGTCTTGCTCTGTCACCCAGGCTGGAAGGCAGTGGTGTGATCATAGCTCACTACAGTGTCAAATTATTCCTGTGCTCAAGCTATCCTCACTTCAGCCTCCTGAGCAGCTGGGACTACAGGTGTGTACGAACCCGTCTTGCTAATTTTTGTATTTTTAGACACAGGATCTCACTATGTTGCCCAGGCTGGACATGGCTCATTTTATTAAATCTTTGCATCAATGCCATGTGGTCAGTAGTATAATTACATCTGCATTTTATAGATGAAGAAAAGAAATGAAGGCTTAGTGACTTGCTGAAGGTCACCAAGCAAAGAAGTGGCAGGTGAACAATTTGAACACAGGCCTGATTCTAGGGCCAAAGCACTTGTCCCTGATGCCAGTCTTCTGTGGGCTGTTATGAGGAGCCTAAGGCTGAAGCAGAGCAACCAAGTGTCTCTCTAGCTTGTGTGTCTATGTAAGTAAAGCAAGAGACTTAAGAGCAAGTAGAGAGGCAGAGTTCACCATGTCCTCTGTTACGCCAGATGAAAGAACTGGTCCAGATCATACAACTGTACACTCAAGATGTGAAGAGGAGGCCGAGGCAGGTAGGTCATTTGAGTTCAGGAGTTCGAGACCAGCCTAGCCAACATGGTGAAACCCTATCTCTAACAAAAATACAAAAAAATTAGCTGGGTGTGGTGGTTCACGCCTGTAATTCCAGCTACTCAGGAGACTAAAGCAGGAGAATCGCTTGAACCCAGTAGGCGGAGGTTGCAGAGAGCTGAGATCGCACCACTGCACTCTCGCCTGGGGTACAGAGCAAGACTCTGTCTCAAAAAAAAAAAAAAAAAAAGCAAAGAGGAATACTACACAGCAATAAAAGAGCAAACGATTGCGATACACAACAATGTGGGTAAACCTCACAGACACAATGTTAGGCAAAAGAAAACCAGACTCGACACTGGGAGGTTTACATGCCTGTAATCCCAGCACTTTGGGATGCTAAGGCAGGAGAATGGCTTGAGCTGAGGAGTTTGAGACCAGACTGGGCAAGATGGTAAAACCCCGTCTCTACAAAAAGTAAAAAAAATTAGCCAGGTGTGGGCTGGGTTGTGGCATGGCCGAGAGCGGTAGCTCACGCCTCTCCCAGCACTTTGGGAGGCCAAGGGGCGCAGATCACCTGAGGTCAGGAGTTCGAGACCAGCCTGGCCAACATGGCGAAACCCTAAACTAAACCCTCAATTAAACCCTCTACTAAAAATACAAAAATTAGCCAAATGTGGTAGCAGGCGCCTGTAATCCCAGCTACTCAGAAGTCTGAGGCAGGAGAATTGCTTGAACCGGGAGGCGGATGTTGCAGTGAGCCAAGATCGGGCCATTGCACTCCAGTCTAAGCAACAGAGTGAGACTCTGTCTCAAAAAAAAAAACCAAACAAACAAACAAAAAAAAAAAAACTTAGCCAAGTGTGGTAGTGTGTGTCTGTAGTCCCAACTACTTGGGGGGCTGAGGCAGGAGAATTGCTTGAGGCCAGGAGGTTTAGGCTACGGTGAGCCATGTTTGTGCTACTGCACTCCAGGCTGGATGACAAAGTGGAAACTGGCCTCAAAAAAAAAAAAAAAAAAAAAGCTGGACGCAAACGAGCACACGCTGTTTGGGTCTGTTCAGGTGAAGTTCTAAAACAGGCAAAGCCAATCCTACCATGATAAAGCCAAGATGACAGTTGCCTTCTGGGGAGCCTCCTTGGGTGATAGAAATGGCTCACATCTTGAACTGGGTGGTGGATAGCCAAGTGGACAAACATGTAAGAATTCATCAAGGTGTTTACTTCAGATGTGTGCCCTTTATCATATATAACTTATACCTTACATTAAAAAGGTGTGAAGAGGGGGCCAGGTACAGTGGCTCATGCCTATAATCCCAGCACTTTGGGAGGCCAAGGCGGGTGGATCACTTGAGGTCAGGAGTTTGAGACCAGCCTGACCAATATGGTGAAACCCTGTCTCTACTGAAAATACAAAAAAATGGCCTGGCGTGGTGGCTCCCAACTGTAATCCCAGCACTTTGGGAGGCCAAGGTGGATGGATCACCTAAGGTCAGGAGTTCGAGATCAGCCTGACCAACATGGTGAAACCCCATCTCTACTAAAAATACAAAAATTAGCCGGGTGTGGTGGTGCACGCCTGTAATCCCAGCTACTCAGGAGGCTGAGGCAGGAGAATTGCTTGGACCCGGGAGGGGGAGATTGCAGTGAGCCAAGATCTCACCACTGCACTCCAGCCTGGGCAACAGAGCAGGACTATATCTCAAAAACAAAACAAAAAAAAAAAAAGAAAGAATTAGGCTGAGGTTTGTTTAAAAAATAAAAATTTAGCTGGGTGTGGTGGCACATAGTCCTAGCTACTTGAGAGGCTGGGGTGGGAGGATCAAGTGAGCCCAAGAGGTTGAGGCTTCAGTGAGCCACGATGGCACCGTTGCACTCCAGCCTGGGTGACAGGATGAGAACCTGCCTCAAAATAATAATAATAAGGCCAAGCGCGGTGGCTCATGCCTGTAATCCTAGCACTTTGGGAGATTGAGGCGGGCGGATCACCTGAGGTCACGAGTTCGAGACCACCCTGGCCAATATGGTGAAATCCCATCTCTACTAAAAACAAGAAAATTAGCCAGGCGTGGTGGCAGGTGCCTGTAATCCCAGCTACTCAGGAGGCTGAGGCAGGAGAATCGCTTGAACCTGGGAGGTGGAGGTTGCAGTGAGCTGAGATCGCAACATTGTACTCCAGCCTGGGGGAAAAGAGCAAGACTTTGTCTCAAAAATAATAATAATAAATATTAAAAATTAAAGTATGTTTGGGGAAAGGAGTGGAGGTGGTGCTCATCCCTGGTAGTTTTTGTTTGTTTGTTTTATTTTGTTTTTGGGTTTTTTTTGATACAGATTCTTTTGCTCTGTCACACAGGCTGGAGTGCAGTGGCATGATCTCGGCTCATTGCAACTTCTGCCTCCTGGGTTCAAGTGATTCTCCTGCCTCAGCCTTCTGAGTACCTGGGATTACATGCATGTGCCACCACACCCGGCTAATTTTGTGTTTTTAGTAGAGACAGGGTTTCACCACGTTGGTCAGGCTGGACTTGAACTCCTGGCCTCAAACAATCTACCCACTTTGGCCTCCCAAAGTGCTGGGATTACAGGCATGAGCCACTGTGCCTGGCCATCCTTGGTAGTTTGAACATCCAAGATCCTGACCCGTGGTTTGGCCCATTCTCTCCTACAAGAGTCCATCTGTTGCACTTTTCAGGATTTCCATAGCTGAGAGGGAATTTCCCTTGCTCGGGAGGGCAAAATAGCTTTCATCACTCTCTTATTTATGCGTTCACTCATCTATTCTTTCAATATTCAAAGACGTTTGTAGAGAGCCTGCTGTGTGCCAGGCATTGTGTAGAGCAAACAGACCAAAAACACATCTGTTCTGGTGTTGCCGTCATCCTAGTGGGGGCTGAGATTATTGCTACTCTAAAATAAGCAGTCAAGTATACAATATGTGAGTTGGAGAAAAATAAAACACGGAAAGGAATGAGGCGTGAAGGAGAGGTTGCATGTTTACATTTGAGGTGGCCTAGCAAGGGCTCACGGAGAAGGTGGTATTTCAGAAAAGCTGGAAAGGAGAGTCTAGGCTGACTGCAAGTGCAAATGCTCTGGGGCCAGCCTCAGTCTCTGCGAGGGAGGCAGGCAGAAGGTCAGGGTGACTGGAGAGGGTGGTGGAGGGAGAGCCAAAGGAATGGGGTGTGGGGAGTGACGGAGGACTAGAGGGTACAAGGCCTTGTTCCAATCGGGGCCTTACTCAACTGAGATGGGGTTTTCACAATCAGCTACCATGATCTGGGAAATATTGCAAACGATCACCTGCCACCGCTGCGTGCTAGGCAGAGACCACGAGAGGGCTATGATGGAAGGGAGAGGAGAGTTTCCAGGCTCACTGGCTCTACTGTGGCTGGCTCTCCACCTTTGCTTTTCCCATCCAGTGAGTAGCATGAACCTCGACCCGCCAGGGCACTGGAGAGAAAAGGAGGGAGGGCCTATGTCCTGCACTGTGGAGGCACTGGCAGAGGCTGGAAACAAACAGCAGCCCAAGCTTCTCTTACACAGAGTAAGAAATCTTTGCTGAGAGCAGCATGTGGAATGGACCCTGTGTCCCTGTATTTCTTCTGGAGGTTTTCCAAGGAAGCAAAAGTTGCCCAGCAAGGTTCACAAGAAGCTCCTGACTGTAGGCAGAGTGGGAAAGATGAGGTGGAGACAGTGAAGTCATCTCAGGCAGGGCGGCACCCTCCTCTCCTGGCTGCTGGAACTGCTGACCTCACCTCCTTCCCGCACCCAGGAATCCAGGAGGGAGCCGATCACTGTGGGGGGAGGGTTACTGGGACTGCGGCAAGTTCCGGGAACCATGCTCTGGCAGGACAAAGCAGTCTTTACCTGCAGCGTGGCACTTTCTCGGGGGTGCTGGCCCGGGTCATGTTCATTCACAGGGGGAAGGCTGGAGGGGAGGGAGTCCCTGTGCCTGTGGCCTCGCTTTCTCAGCACCTGCTGTGTGGCTCCTGCACATCAAAATCCTGCTCAGGGCTGTTCTCCCTCCTGTAAAGCAGGGAGCTGAGCTAGAGGCTTCTTTTTTATTTTTATTTATTCATTTATTTTTGAGACAGAGTCTCACTCACTTTGTCACCCAGGCTGGAGTGTGCATTGGCGCAATCTTGGCTCACTGCAACCTCTGCCTCCCAGGTTCAAGCAATTCTCCTGCCTCAGCCTCCCAAGTAGCTGGGGTTATAGGTGTGCCCCACCACACCGCCTGGCTAATGTTTTATATATTTAGTAGAGATGGGTTTTCGCTATGTTGGCCAGGCTGGTCTCAAATTCCTGACCTCAAGTGATCCACTCACCTCAGCCTCCCAAAGTGCTGAATTACAGACAGGCATGAGCCACCCACGCCAGGTCCTTGCCTTTTCTTTCATTCTATAACTGTATCCAGAGAGCCCACTGTGTGCCTGGTCTCCACACTGGGGGCCTTGGCCTCAAGGAGCTCAGTCCAGGGGGCTCCTAGGGCCAAGCCTATGGGTACTCTACTGGCTTCTTATCTCTAAAAGGAGTGAAGCGCAAGTCTATTACCCGCTTATGGGCGCATCCCAAGTGAGCTAATGTTTCCTCCCTTGTCCTCATTGTCAATGTCACCTCCCCATGGAAACATGCCAGGCCTTACATTTGAAAATACAGTCAAGCTGGGCATGGTGGCTCATATCTGTAATCCCAACACTTTGGGAGGCTGAGGCGGGTGGATCGCCTGAGGTCAGGAGTTCGAGGCCAGCCTGTCTAATATGGTGAAACCCCATCTCTACTAAAAATACAAAAAAATTAGCTGGGTGTGGTGGTGGGCATCTGTAATCCCAGCTACTAGGGAGGCTGAGGCAGGAGAATTGCTTGAACCCAGGAGGCGGAGATTGCAGTGAGCTGAGATCACGCCATTGTACTCCAGCCTGGGCAACAAGAGCTAAACTCTGTCTCAAAAAAAAAAAAAGAAAAAGAAAATACAGTCTACAGGCCGGGTGCTGTGGCTCATGCCTGTAATCCCAGCACTTTGGGAGGCAGAGGCAGGTGGATCACGAGGTCAAGAGTTCAAGACCAGCTTGGCCAACATGGTGAAACCCCATCTCTACCAAAAATACAAAAATTAGCCAGGCATGGTGGTGGGCACCTGTAGTCCCAACTACTCAGGAGGCTGAGGCAGGAGAATCGCTTGAACCCAGGAGGCAGAGGTCGCAGTGAGCCAAGATCGTGCCACCGTACTCCAGCCTGGGCAACAGAGCAAGACTCTGTCTCAAAAAAACATAAAAAAGAAAGAAAAGAAAACACATTCTATGGCCATACCACCCTGAACGCGCCCAATCTCGTCTGAAAATACAGAGCCCTGAAGTCATCTCCTACCCCCTCACAGGCACATTCATAGGCTCCCAATGGCCTACAGAATCGAAGCCTGTCTCTGTGCCTGGCATTCATGATGTCCATAGTCTAGGAATTCTACTTCCCTTCTGCTCCCTTTTCACACCCCACGCTCCAGCCCTTTGGACTCTGTAACCTCCTCAGTCCTCATAAGGACATCACTTCTCAGCCTCAGGCCTTTGACGTGCTTTGCCTACAAAGCCCTCTTCCTACAACTCCACCAGCTAGATGTTTACATAGTCCTTTATATTTACCCGTATTTTATAAAATATTGCTGAATTCTCATAAAATCCTTGTGGGACAGATGTCCTCCTTTAGAGCTAAGTTGAGAGATTTGTCTAAGGTCACACAGCTGGTGAACAGAGGGGCCAGAATTCACTCCTTAGGCTTCAGTGCTGAGCTCTCCGCCCCTCACAGTTCCTCTCCCAGCTCCTGAGTAGATGTGGGGCCTCTTCTCTGGATGGACCACAATTGTCTGAGGGTAGGACCTGAGCCTCCCCGGCCTCCTCAGTGTGGGCCAGTGATGTCCAGCACATGCTGTTTCTCCTGCTCCCCTGGACTTTGGCCATCATCCCTCTCAGGCTTGGGGAGAACAGGCTCTTCTGGCAACCACCCTGGGACAGGTCTGGCTTTCCCAGGTGGCTCCAGCATTCCCTCCATGAGGCAGGTAGGGCGAGCTGCTGTGCAGATATGCAGCTACTATGACTCATCCACAGCCTGGGCATGGCCCGCCTGTCCCCTGAGCAGAGCTGTAGAAACCAGCTAGGTGGGTCCAAACTGACAAATCAGCCCATCCACCCACTTCTTCTAGGAGCCCAGGCCCCAGCAATGTGGCCCTTGCTTTTTCCACTTGGACAATGAACTCAAGGAGATAATGCTTTAACCCTCTAGGTCTGCCCACCAGTCAGAGGTGTGTCTTCCTACACCAAAACCCACCTAATCCAACCATGTTCCCTGAGATCGTGAGAAAGAGTTCTTTGTGAACTCGGCCTCAAATTCTGGGAATAACTTCCACTCGGATATGAATACTGGCTGTTCACATTCATCAACAGCTACGTGCTTGGCCCTATTCTTTTTTTTTTTTTTTTTTGAGACAGAATCTCACTCTGTCACCTGGGCTGGAGTGCAGTGGTGTGATCACTCACTGCAACCTCTGCCTCCTGGGTTCAAGAGGTTCTCCTGCCTTAGCCTCCCAAGTACCTGGGATTATAGGAGCATGTCAGCACACTCAGCTAATTTTTTGTGTGCTTTTAGTAGAGACAGGGTTTCACCATGTTGGCCAGGCTAGTCTCATACTCCTGGCCTCAAGTGATCCGCCTGCCTTGGTGTCCCAAAGTGCTGGAATTACAGGCAAGAGCCACTGTACCTGGCTGTGCTTGGCACTATTCTAAACTCAAAAGGCCAGGCGCGGTGGCTCACACCTGTAATCCCAACACTTTGGGAGGCCAAGGTAGGTGGATCACCTGAGGTCAGGAGTTCAAGACCAGCTTGGGCAACATGGTGAAACTCCATCTCTACTAAAAATGCAAACATTAGCTGGGTGTGGTGACGGACGCCTGTAATCTCAGCTACTAAGGAGGCTGAGGTAGGAGAATCCTTTGAATCCAGGAGGTGGAGATTGCAGTGAGCCTAGATCAGGCCACTGCACTCCAGCCTGGGAAACAGAGTGAGACTCTGTCTCAAAAAAGTGTTATACTCAACAGAGCTTTAGCCTTGATACCTGATGGTGGGAGGATAAGACAGGAGGAAAATTTTTATCCAATTGTCTAGATCAAGACGTGAATCTCAGGGTAGAGAAGAAAGTTAACTTGGGTCATTGTCAGTGTCAGAGTGAAATCTAGTAACTTGGTCTTCTACCTCCCCTAGCTTCAGTGTTATTTCCAAGGCATCAAGTTGCCTTCCAGGAGGAAGGAGGATGCCGCTTCTGTTTTAGAGCAAGAGTTAATGGAAAAGAAAGTTAGCAATGTATGCAGCTTTGATGTTGTGACTTCACCTTTAATAGAAATGGGAACAAGCCAAGGAAAAGGTCCCAGTGAAACCTGAGATAATTAATGTGGTCAGAAAGAGGCAAGAATCCATTAGATCCAGATACAAAAGCAAAGTTAATGGCCTGAACTAAAATGCTAACAGAGGCGAGTTAGGGGCCAGCACCCCCACACAATTTTCCAGAGTGCTTTAGCGAATTGAGTAGAGGCTGCTAGTTCTCTGTATTGTGTAAGAGCTGACTGTAAATGGCTCAAACAGCTGACACTGAAAGCTTTCAGCAAACTTGTCTTTTTGAAGCTGGAGGTAAATGTGGTAGGCCAGCTTTCCCAGGCCACCTCTGTTGATTACGTTGTTTTTTGTTTGTTTTTTTCTTTATTACGTTGTTTTTTAAAGCAGCATTTTAGATCATGGATTGATTTGCTAATTATACAGGGTAAGTCTTTGAAAGAGATACTCAACTCACGGGGAGGGATTATAACAGTGGGAGCTAACTTTCAGCTCAAAGGAGTTTCAGGAATCAGATTCAGAGATTCAGACCTGGAGAAGAAAAGGAATAAGAATGAGAGCTGGAAGAAAACTATTGAGACGCCTTGCTTAGGGTCCTGGGCCTGTGGGCAGCCTGGTTCGAAAAGCTCCTACTCTTGGGCCGGACGCAGTGGTTCATACTTGTAACCCCAACACTTTGGGAGGCCAAGATGGGTGGATTGCTTGAGCCCACGAGCTTCAGACCAGCCTGGGCAACATGGCAAAACCTCATCTCTACAAAAAATACAAAAGTTATTAGGGCATGGTGGCATGCGCCTGTAGTTCCAGCTTCTCCAGAGGCTGAGGTGGGAGCATCACTTGAGCCTGGGAGGTCAAGGCTGTAGTGAGCTGTGATTGTGCCATTGCACTCCAGCCTGGGTGACAAAGTGAGACCCTGTCTAAAAAAAAAGAAGGTCCTGCTCTCATGGTCCCTCAACCAGTGGGCATATTGTAAAACCGATCTACCTTATTCTAGAAGCTTGTCCTGGCTGGGCACAATGGCTCATGCCTATAACCCCAGCACTTTGAGAGGCTAAGGTGAGAGGATAGCTTGAGTGCAGGAATTCTAAACCAGCCTGGGCAACATAGTGAGGACCCCACCTCTACGACATTTAAAAATAAAAACTTGGCCTGGCACGGTGGCTCAAGCCTGTAATCCCAGCACTTTGGGAGGCGGAGGTGGGTGGATCACGAGGTCAGGAGATCGAGACCATCCTGGCTAACACGGTGAAACCCCATCTCTACTAAACATATTTAAAAAAATTAGCTGGGCATGGTGGCGGGCGCCTGTAGCCCCAGCTACTCGGGAGGCTGAAGCAGGAGAATGGCGTGAACCTGGGAGGCAGAGGTCGCAGTGAGCCGAGATCGCGCCACTGCACTCCAGCCTGGGCGACAGAGCGAGACTCCGTCTCAAAAAAAAAAAAGATCCTGGCCGACATGGTGAAACCTCATCTCTATTAAAAATACCCAAATTAGCTGGGTGTAGTGGCACACACCTGTCAAATCCCAGCTACTAGGGAGGCTGAGGCAGGATAATTGCTTGAACTCAGGAGGTGGAGGTTGCAGTGAGCTGAGATTGTGCCACTGCACTCCAGCCTGGCGACACAGCAAGACTCCATCTCAATAAAATAAAATAAATAAAATAAAATAAAATATAAAAAATAAAATAAAATAAGGCCGGGCACAGTGGCTCATGCCTGTAATCCCACCACTTTGGGAGGCCAAGGCAGGCAGATTGCCTGAGGTCAGGAGTTTGAGACCAGCCTGGCCAACATGGTGAAATCCCATCTCTACTAGAAACACAAACAAAATTAGCTGGGCTTAGTGATGGGTGCCTGTAATCCCAGCTACTCTGGAGGCTGAGGCAGGGGAATTGCTTGAACTTGGGAGGCAGAGGTTGTAATGAGCCGAGATTGCACCACTGCATTCCAGCCTGAGTGACAGAGTGAGATTCCATCTCAAAAAAATAAAATAAAATAAAAAATAAAAAATTAGCCAGGTGTGGTGGCTCATACCTGTAATCCCAGCTACTTGTAGGGCTGAGGTAGGAGGATCATTTGAGCCCAGGAGGCAGACATTACAGTGAGCCATGATCATGCCACTGCACTCCAGCCTGAGTGACAGAGTGAAGCTCTGTCTCAAAAAAAAAAAAAGAAAGAAAGAAGAAGAAGAAGAACCTTGTCTTGATCCATTTCCATTTTAGTGCTGCTAAAACACAATACCTGACACAATGGGTAATTTATAAAGAACAGAAATTTATTAGCTCATGGTTCTGGTGACTGGCAAGTCCAAGATCAAGGGACTACATTGGGTGAGAGCCTTCCTGTTGCATCATAACATGGTAGAAGGCATCACATGGCAAGGGGCTGTGCACAGGAGAGCAAGAGGGAGCCAAACTCACTTTTTTTTTTTTTTTTAAGAGACAAGGTCTAGGCTGGGTGCGGTGGCTCTTGCCTGTAATCCCAGCACTTTGGGAGGCCGAGGCAAGTGGATCACGAGGTCAGTTCAAGACCAGCAAGATAATGAAACCCCATTACTACTAAAAATACAAAAATTAGCTGGGCATGGTGGTGGGCACCTGTAGTCCCAGCTACTTGAGGAACTGAGGCAGAGAATTGCTTGAACCCGGGAGGCAGAGGTTGCAGTAAGCCGAGATCGAGTCACTGCACTCCAGCCTGGGCGACACAGCAAGACTCCGTCTCAGAAAAAAAAAACCAGACAAGCTCTAGCTCTGTCACCCAGCCCAGGCTGGTGTGGAGTGATAGGATTACAGCTCACTGCAGCCTTGACCTCCCAGGCTCAAGCAATTCTCCTGCCTCCAAATTCACTTTTATAACAAACCCACTTCCATGATAAGGGAATTCATCCATTTGTGAGGGAAGAGTCCTCATGACTTAACTACCCCTTAAAGGTCCTAACTCTCTTTTATTTTTTTAAGACAGGGTCTCACTCTGTCACCCAGCTTGGTGTGTAGTGGGACAATCACAGCTCACTATGGCCTTACCCACACCGGCTGAAGCAACCCTCCCACGTCAGCCTAAAGGAAAGCTGGGACTACAGGCACGTGCTACCATGCTCAGTTCATTTAGTTTTCTGTTTTTGTTTGTAGAGACAGGGTCTCACTATGTTGTTACCCAGTCTGGTCTTGAACTCCTGGGCTCAAGTGACCCTCCCAACTCAACTTCCCAAAGTTCTGGGATTACAGATGTGAGCCACCATGCCTGCCTAGGTCCCATCTCTCAAAAACAGTTGCATTGGATATTAAGTTTCCAACATATGAGCTTTGGGGCACACATTCAAATCACAGCAAAGCTCCTTCAGGGGAACAGCCTTAGAGAAAAGGCGTTGCCATGCTACAATGCTGAAGGAGGAACTGATGGAGTCGTTCGCTGATTTTCAATAAAACAGCTCCAAGTGATTTTTGCCAAGTATCTTGGAAAGAATCCAAAGAATTGAGTGACACTGTAATAACAAAACTCTTTCCAGTTCCACATAATTTTGTGAAAAGGGCTTCTAAACTCATATGGATTAAAATAAAACAATAAGGATAGTGTTGATAGTGACTCCTGTTCCAATCTAGGAATCAATAATATTTATCACTGTATACATGAACATACCTTTTAAAAATCCATCTCAATAAATAAGATGTAACTCTCCATATGCAAACTGTTATCAAATTTGTATTGTACTTATGTGGTTTCAATCAGTTAGGTCTAATAACTCTAATGGCAATTCTAGCCAGAAGAAGTAACACTTCAAGGTTTATGGTCACAAGAAATTAAAAATTAAAATTGGAATTCAAGTGCCTACGTCTGTTACAAAGAAATGCTATATGGCAATCATTAAAAGAGAGGATAGCATGGAAATGAATGGCATATATGACTTAATACTGTGGGAAAAGTGAAATGGAAATAGGAGTTCAAGAAGAAAAAAGAACAATGTGAAGTTTCTGACTGAAATTTGTCCATGTGTTTTCCAAGGATGATACTAAGTAGAGCTGCCCCAGAAGGGTGTGACTCCAGTTCCTCAATAAGTGTCACCAGCCCAAGATAATCACACTTGAAAGGAGGCCATGGGCCGCACATGGTGGCTCACACCTGTAATCCCAGCACTTTGAGAGGCTCAGGCAGGAGGATCACTTGAAGTCAGGAGTTCGAAAACAGCCTGGCCAACGTGGTAAAACCCTGTCTCTACTAAAAATACAAAAATTTAGCTGGGTATGGTGACGGGCACCTGTAGTCTCTGCTACTCAAGAGGCTGAGGCAGGACAGGTTGCAGTGACCTGAGATCCCATCACTGCACTCCAGCCTGGGCGACAGAGCGAGACTCTGTATCAAAAAAAGAAAAGAAAAAAGGAAAAACATAAAAGACAAAAGGAAAAAAAGAAAGGAGGCCATGGCTGTGCGCAGTGGCTCATGCCTGTAATCTCAGCACTTTGGGAGCCTGAGATAGGGAGATTGCCTGAGCCCAGGGGTTCAAGGCTAGCCTGGGCAATATGGTGAAACCCTATCTCTTTAAAAAAAAAAAAAAACCTTAGCCAGGCGTGGTGGCATGTGCCTGTGGTCCCAGCTACTCGGGAGACTGAGGCAGGAGGATTGTTTGAGCCTGGGAGGTTAAGATGGCAGTGAGCTGTGACTGCACCACTGCACGCCAGCCTAGGCAACAGAGTGAGATTCTGTCTCTAATAAATAGAAAGAAAGAAAGAAAGAAAGAAAGAAAGAAAGAAAGGAAAAGAAAGAAAGAAAGGAAGGAAGGAAGGAAGGAAGGAAGGAAGGAAAGAAAAAGAAAGAAAGAAAGAGAAAGAAAGAAAGAAAGAAAAAGAAAAAGAAAGAAAGAAAGAAAAAGAAAGAAAGAAAGAAAGGAAGGAAAGAAAGAAAGAAAGGAAGGAAGGAGTTAACACTATGGATATCTTTCACTGACCTGTCCTGGGATATAATTAAAAACAGAAATTTCAAATCTGAGTTCTAATGGTGCTCAAAAAAGTACAACCCCCTAGAGAAACCCTCCGACCACAAGTTTTGCAACTACTTAAAGTTACGATTTAAAAAACTAGATGTCGGGCTCAGTGGCTCATGCCTGTAATCCCAGCACTTTGGGAGGCTGAGGCAGGCAGATCATGAGGTCAGGAGATCAAGACCATCCTGGCTAACACGGTAAAATCCCGTCTCTACTAAAAAATACGAAAACAAAATTAGTTGGGCATGGTGGCAGGTGCCTGTAGTCCCAACTACTTGGGAGGCTGAGGCAGGAGAATGGCATGAACCTGGGAGGTGAAGCTTGCAGTGAGCCGAGATCGTGCCACTACACTCCAGCCTGGGTGACAGAGTGAGACTCCATCTCAAAAAAAAAAAAAATCCCTAGATGTCAAAAATTAGCCAGGCATGGTGGCACATGCCTGTAATCCCAGCTACTAGGGAGGCTGAGGCAGGAGAATTGCTTGAACCTGGGAGGCAGAGGTTGTAGTGAGCCAAGATCATGCCACTGCACTCTGGCCTGGCTGACAGAGTGACACTCCATCTCAAAAACTAAAAATAATTAAAATGAATAATAAAAAACTAGATGTCAACTTAAAAGTGTGCAAAGAGATACACTATTTTCAGATTTCTTTTAGGGACATGTGAACAAAAGTGTTTGAAAAGTCTAAACCAGCAGTGACAGCCAACAAGATGACCATTCACATTTCATTTTTCTCAAAAGACTCTTAATTTCCAACCCTTTGTCTTGGGAGAACTGAAAACCATTTTCTCTCTGCTTTCTGATCTAAATCCCAATTAACATGAGAAATATGAAGACAATAGGGTTAAGAGTGAAGAAATCCAGAGGGCACAGCAGCTGACACCTGAAATCCCAGCATATTGGGAGGCCGAGGCAGGGGAGTATGGCTGAGCCCAGGTGTTTGAGATCAGCCGGGGCAATATAGGGAGACCTCCGTCTCTACATTAAAAAAAAAAATAATAAAAATTTAAAAAACCAGCCAGGCATGGGGGTGCACGCCTGTAGTCCCAGCTACTTGGGAGGCTGAGGTGGGAAGATTAACTTGAGCCTAGGACGTCAAGGCTGCAGTGAGCTGTGATTGTGCTACTGCACTCCAGCCTGGGCAACAAAGTAAGACCCTGTCTCTTAGGGTGAAGAAACCGCTCAATCGTTTTATGGCCTTAATGCAGTCAGTTCTGCCTTTCTGGGCCAGTTTCCTCAACTGCAGAGTGTTGAAGCATATTTTAAAATGTATATTTAAAAGGTGCAGTCTTGTCCTAAAGGTTCATGATCTTGAATGTCCCTTCCAGCAATAACATTTTTAGACTCTTTGCTATTTTTCAATACCAGAATCTTGTGTTCTTCACGCTTCTCTCACCCCCAGCTATGTCCCCCTGGAGAGAAATGAACACATCTTTGGGTGAAACACATGCTCAGTTTATGACCCATGTCTATAAATTTACAAGTTCTTTTCTGGTTGGAAGTCACCTCACTGGCCCCACCTCCACACCCCAAGGCTGTCTTAGCTATAGCTGAGCTGCCTTCCCCCATGAGTCTATCACTAAAAAAATAGTCACTAAGCCTCTGCAACTCATGTGCCCTTCCTCAAGCATTAGGAGTAAAGATGAATGAAGTCCGGCCTTGGGGAACTTTGGTCAGAAGGAAATGCATGTTTGAGTAATTGCAGAAACACAATTGCAGAATCTGGCGAGGAAAGCACGGCAGTGAAGGCAGAGAGGAGGCACGGGCCAGCTTTTCTCGTGGTGTGGGAAACTTCCCAGAGACATTTGAATTGGCTTTTGAACAAAGAGGCAGATTGGAGAAAGTGGAAGACATTTCTAGCACAGAGAAACATATGAAGGCAAGATGGCACAATGAATCCTGGGAATTGCGAGTGTATCTGGAGTGTACAGTGTGGGATGGAAATTGGGGCTGGGAATAGAAGCCAAGAGATAAATTTGGATAGCTTGGTAAGCAGGGAACAGATCACGGAATTTGGTCATTATCCTGAAAGCAGTGGGGGTGGGAAGGGGCACGTTCAAAAAGAATCATATGGAGAATGAAGCTTAGATAAGAGCTACTTCCAGTGTTCAGGCAGCCGGGTGCAGTGGCTCACGCCTGTAATCCCAGCACTTTGGGAGGCCAAGATGACCAGATCACCTGAGGTCAGGCATTCAAGACCAGCCTGGGCAACATGGCAAAACCCCATCTCTACTAAAAATGTAAAAATTAGCCAGGCATGGTGGTGGACACCTGTAATCCCAGCTACTCGGGAGACTGAGGCAGGAGAATCGCTTGAATCCGGGAGGCAGAAGTTGCAGTGAGCCGACATGATGCCACTGCACTCCAGCCTGGGTGATGAGTGAGACTCTGTTTCAAACAAACAAACAAAAAAGAGTTCAGGCAAGCGATAGTAAAGGGCACATTCAAGGAAACAGTGAGATGGACTTGATAGAAGAGTCAAGGGTGGCTCCCAGGTGTCCTGCTTGTCCATGCATAGAAGGAAGGGCAGGTTTAGAGAGGCAAGATAGGCCGGGCGCGGTGGCTCAAGCCTGTAATCCCAGCACTTTGGGAGGCCGAGACGGGCGGATCATGAGGTCAGGAGATCGAGACCATCCTGGCTAATACGGTGAAACCCCGTCTCTACTAAAAAAATACAAAAAACTAGCCGGGCGAGGTGGCGGGCGCCTGTAGTCCCAGCTACTCGGGAGGCTGAGGCAGGAGAATGGCGTAAACCCGGGAGGCGGAGCTTGCAGTGAGCTGAGATCCGGCCACTGCACTCCAGCCTGGGCGACAGAGCGAGACTCCGTCTCAAAAAAAAAAAAAACAAAAAAACAAAAAAAACAAAAAACAAACAAACAAACAAAAAATAGAGAGGCAAGATAGTAGATTCATTTGTAGACATAGTGAGTCAACTGGGATAATTAGCTAGCCCTTTCAAAGCATGGATTTGGAATTCAAGTTGCACAAGAGCCTGAAGTGAAAGTTTATATGGCAAATAACTAGAGCACACAGTGTAACCAAAGTGACAAGCCACCTTAAGGGTGGGCTTTATTCTACAGCCAGCTGTTAAACACACCCAAATAAGTTCTTGAGTCATCTTCCACGTTCTTTTGCGAAGCAGAAGGGATGGCAAGTCCTTGAGCAACAGACAAGCCTGAGAAAGCACTTCAGTTCTAAAGTCTGCACGAGTAGGGAGCAGTGGCTCACGCCTGAAATCCCAGCATTTTGGGAAGCCGAGGTAGGCGGATCACCTGAGGCCAGGAGTTTGAGACCAGCCCCACCAACATGGCAAAACCCCGTCTCTACTAAAAATACACAAAAAAATTAGCTGGGTGTGGTGGCAGACACCTGTAATCCCAGCTACTTGGGAGGCTGAGGCAGGAGAATCGCTTGAACCGGGGAGGCAGAGACTACGGTGAGCCTAGATAGCACCATTGCACTCCTGCCTGGGCAACAAGAGTGAAACTCTGCCTCAAATAATAATAATAATAATAATAATAATAATAAAGTCTGCATGAAGGTCAGCAACAATTAGAGAAAAAAAGAAAGTTGGGCTGGGCATGGTGGCTCAAGTCTGGAACCCCAGTGCTTTGGGAGGCCAGCAGTTCAAGACCAGCCTGGGTAACATGGCAAGACCATCTTTAAAAAAAAAAAAAAGAAGAAGAAAAAATCACCCAGGCATGGTGTTGCGTACCTGAGGCAGGATTGGTTGAGGCCAGGGGTTAGAGACTGCAGGGAGCTCTGATGGTGCTACTGCACTCCAGCATGGGTGATAGAGCAAGACCCCACCTCCAAAAAGAATTAAAGTTGTTAGATTTAGGCCTACAACACTGGGTTTTTGAAAACATACTTTTAAAACAAAATAAGAACTGCATTCGGTGGTGTGTGCCTGCAGTCACAGCTACTTGGGATGCTGAGGCAGGAGGATCACTTGAGGCCAGGAGTTGCAGGCTTCAGTGTATTGTTATGATCACACCTGTGAACACCCACTGCACTCCAGTCTGGGCAATATAGTGAGACCCCATCTCTTTAAAAAAAAAAAAAAAAGGCCGGGAATGGTGGCTCACGCTTGTAATCCCAGCACTCTGGGAGGCTGAGGCAGGTGGATCACCTGAGGTCAGGAGTTCGAGACCAGCCTGACCAACACGGTGAAACCCCATCTCTACTAAAAATAAAAAATTAGCTGAGCGTCGTGGTGCATGTCTGTAATCCCAGCTACTCAGGAGGCTGAGGCAGGAGAATCGCTTGAACCCGGGAGGCGGAGGTTGTGAGCCGAGATCATGCCATTGCACTCCAGCCTGGGCAAGAAGAGCGAAACTCCGTCTCAAAAAAAGAAAAAAAAATAAAAAAGCCCTGGACCAAGTATTAATAAAATTCCTTTTATAGTCAAGATGAGGATTACAGTTCTGTTTTCAAGAAAGTGAATCTGGGGGTCTTTTGCTGATTCCTTTTGGGATTATACTGGTTAATAGTGAGGCCACTTTAAAGCTCTGAATCTATAGCCGGGCACGGTGGCTCACGCCTGTAATCCCAGCACTTTGGGAGGCCAAGGCGGGTGGATCATGAGGTCAGGAGATCGAGACCACCCTGGCTAACACAGTGAAACTCCGTCTCTACTAAAAATACAAAAAAAAATTAGCCGGGTATGGTGGCACACGACTGTAATCACAGCCACTGAGGCTGAGGCAGGAGAATCGCTTGAACCCTGGAGGCGGAGGTTGCAGTGAACTGAGATCGCGCCACTGCACTCCAGCCTGGGCGACAGAGCAAGACTCCATTTCAAAAATAAAATAAAATAAAAAGTTCTGAATCTACAATTGGCATGTGGGTAAAACAAAACAATTTTTTTTTTTTTTTTTTTTGCATAGGTTCAAGATAGATGTGACCTGAAAACAGATTTTGAATAAGAGATAGCAGGGGTTTTTTTGTTTGTTTTTTTTGAAATGGAGTCTCGCCGCTTCGTTGCCCAGGCTGGAGTGCAGTGGCACCATCTTGGTTCACTGCAACCTCTGCCTCCTGGGTTCAAATGATTCTCCTGGCTCCCTCCACCTTCTGAGTAGCTGGGATTACAGATGGCCACCACCATACCTGGCTAATTTTTGCATTTTTAGTAGACATGGGTTTCACCATGTTGGCCAGGCTGGTCTCAAACTCCTGGCCTCAAGCAATCCACCTACCTTGGCCTCCCAAAGTGCTGGGATTACAGGCGTGAGCCACTGTGCCTGGCCGATAGTAGGGTTTTAACTGACCACAAATCGGGGTCAAAACTGCTGAAAGAAAGCGAATACTATCTTGATGTACATTAATATTCAACAGCAGCTTTACTGGTCACTTTTTTATGCTAGACTCTATGAGTACAAGGGGAAAAGGAGATATGGCCTTTGCCTTAAAAAAAAAAAAAAAAAACTTACTCTTTGCTCCTTATTTTTCGAGACAGGGTCTCACTCTGTTGCCCAGCCTGGGGTGCAGTGGCACAATCATGGGTCACTGCAGCCTCAGCCTCCCGGGCTCAAGTGATCCTACCATCTCAGCCTCTTGAGTAGCTGGGACTACAGGCACACACCACCATGCCAGGCTAATTTCTGTATTTTTTGTAGAGATGGGGTTTTGCCATATTGCCCAGGCTAGTTTTGAACTCCTAAGCTCAAGCAATCTGCCCACCTCAGTCTCCCAAAGGGCTGGGGTTACAGGCGTGAGTCATCACACCTGGTCCTCTCTTCTCTTACTTATTCCTACGCCGCCGACACAGAGATATTGCCCCCTAAAAGTCAAACAGCTGTTGGTCATTTATGGGAAAGTTGCAATGCTAAACCCTCAGCAGATGGGCAGGTTATTTCTTGCTATGTTTATGCATTTCCTAGCAACGGGGGACTGCATGGCTTGTTTTCCTATGTGACAAGCCCTGAAAGCCAGGCAAGGAGCCAATGGAGAGTCATCTGAGTTTACAGCCTGAGGTTCTGCCTTCCTGGAAGATCTAGCCTGGATACCTGAGGGTACAAACAGCCAGAGACTGCTTCTGTGACACACCCAACTTTCTCTAAAATAGTACATACAATTTGTGAGCAAGAACATTAGAAGGAACTACACACCTCTCCTCTTCCCCACATCTTTAAGCTTCCTTTGCAAATAGATGGGGGCTGAGTAGTTCTGGCCAATAAACGATGTAAAAGTGGTATGTGTGTGTGTCAGTTCCCACCTCAGCCAGTTCATTGCTGGTGTGCCTCTCTGCTGCGTCAATCTGGAAGGCCTCAAGTTCCAGATGGTGTTGTCAGAAGATCGAAGGCAGGTTACTTGGCTCACATTAGGGATGTTTTGCATAAAGCCATTATTCAAGCGTTTGTCATTAAGTACCATGACTAATAAACAATACAGCTTTCTCCTCAACTTCTTCATAAGACATGACTAACTTTCTGGATGTCCTCCTTTGTGACTACTCCCATTCTTCTCCAGTATTTAATCATTCTTTAGCTTCATATCCCTCAGAGTTCTGTGTCCAGCCCTCACTCCCACATCAATACCCTCAGGCTGAAAGAATTCACATAGCTCTGCAACTTCACCTATCACCCCTGGAATAAGAACTCTCAAACCTGCATGTCTGGCTTTAGGTACTTCTCTTCTGACCCCACGCCTGGGAATGTGTGGCTTCATAGATTCACGATATGTGATTTTGATAGAAAATGAAGTCCTACTAAGATACATAAAACAGATTTCTATCCTAATTTTACATTTTCTCTTAATCCAGCTGGGGTTGAGAGGCAGGTCCTGATGGTAGGGTTTTCCAATTTCTCACCACAGCTAATTTCAAGCTACCGTGTCACCAAATGTACAATTGGGAAGAAATGAGCAGTTTTTATAAGCTAAGACATGCCTTCAGCTCTCCACTGTCTGGAACAAGCCCTACGGTATTTGACTTCATTCCATACTCATGACTAGCAACAGATTGATAGCCTGGTGATTACTCCCCCTTTATAGATGAGGATACTGAGACAAATAATAGGTCTTGCACCAGATCCCTTCCCAGTTCATTCTGCCACCCATTCGGTCTCATTCTTGTTTGCCAGTGGCTCTTCAAACTTTATTGTGCACCAGAATCACCTGGGGATGGCTGGGATGGAGGGTTTCTTCTTAAAACACAGATTACTAGACTCCATCCCAAGCTCCATTCAGTGGGTCTGTGGCAGGGCATAAGAATGTGCATTTCTAACAAATACCCAGACCATGCTGGTGCTGCTGGTTCTGGGATCATACTTAAAATCACTGCCCCGTGCCTAGAGTAGCAATTCAGTGGCCAAAAGGGCATCAGTTGGGTTCTTTCCTAGCCCTGCCACTAAAAAGCTCTGTGACCTTGAATGGGGTATTTTTCCAAAAGAAGCCCAGAGCTTCGAGAGTTGACCATCTCTCACTGTTTACTTTCCATGCATCACTGCTTTCTTCTCATTTCTCTCTCTTAGCTTGTCACCACTCCAAACATAGTATCCAGGGACAAAAAAGCAGAGTAATGGATCTCCAGATTTTGCAAGCAGCAAAGTCCTCCTATTAGGCTTGATATTCTCCTGGGTGACAATGCACATTTGAATGTGACCTAAAAGGCACAGGCAATCATTCAGAGTAAAATTAATGTACAGTGTTTCCCTTCCTGATGTCCAGTTATAAATATAGAACATTTTCTTCTAAGGACAGAAATTGCAGATAGGGTCATTTAAAAATACATTAAGACTGGGTGCAGTGGCTCACATCTGTAATCCCAACACTGTGGGAGGCTGAGGCAGGAGGATGGCCTGAGCCCAGGAGTTTGAGATCAGCCCAGGCAACAGAGAGATCCTGTCTCTAAAAAAATAAATAGCTGGGTAAGGTGGTGCACACTTTTAGTCCCAGCTACTTGGAAGGCTGAGGCAGAGGAATGCTTGAGCCCAGGAGGTGGAGGCTGCTATGAGCCATGATCGTGCCACCGCACTCCAAACTGGGCAACAAAGTGAGACAGTCTCCAAAAAAAAAAAGACAAGATAGATTGATCCCATAGGAGCAGATTATCAGCCTTAAAATCCAAACTTTCAATATGTAATGGAAACCAGTGAGTCCTTACCACCAATTTATGAGGTTGTTATTGAAGCAACTGTTAGCATTAGGAACAAGACTTTTTAGAGGGTTAGACTTGGTGCGACGACAGCATGAAGAACTTGTTTTCTGACTTCCTACCACTGATCAGAAAATTGAGGCCGGGCGCAGTGGCTCATACGTGTAATCCCAGCACTTTGGGAGGCCAAGGTGGGCGCATTGCCTGAGCACAGGAGTTTGAGGCCAGCCTGGGCAACACGGCAAAATCCTATCTTCACTAAAAATACAAAAAATTAGCTGACTGGGGTGGTGGGTGCCTGGAATCCCAGCTACTTGGGAGGCTGAGGCACAAGAATCGCTTGAACCCGGAGGTGGAGATTACAGTGAGCCAAGATTGTGCCACCACACTCCAGCCTGGGTGACAGAGCAAGACTTTGTCTCAAACAAAACAAAAAAAAAAATTCTACTCTCAGGACTGCTACCTGCCCTAAAAACCATCCTATTTCCCTAAAGTTGGGTTTATGCTTGCTGCTTAAATGCTTTTACTTATCATCTTCTGCCTCTAACATTTAGTATCATTTATGATCTCACTTTTGTTCAATCTCCTCCTTGGTGCCACTGCAGGGATTTGCAGACCAATAAAATTGTCATTGGATAGGGTCACGGCTGGATTGAACGTTTCTTTACTCTAAATACTTCATTATTTCAAATTTTGGTTAAAATGTTTGTGACTGAGGGCACTCTCATTATCAAGCCCACGTGAACTTTCAACACTTTCTAGCCACTCATTTGGCTCTATGCTAAGGAATGGGTACTCTCTATTGGCTGAACATATGTTTTGCTACCATTCCTCCAAGATTAATTTCCTCAAGGCGAGGGGTCTTCACCATCTGGCAAAACCTTACTCATCTTTTTTTTTTTTTTTTTTAAGACAGAGTTTCGCTCTTGTTGCCCAGGCTGAAGTGCAATGGCGCGATCTTGGCTCACCGCAACCTCCACCTCCTGAGTTCAAGCGATTCTGCTGCCTCAGCCTTCTGAGTAGCTGGAATTAGTCATGCGCCACCATGCCCAGCTAATTTAGTAATTTTAGTAGAGATGGGGTTTCTCCATGTTTGTCAGGCTGGTTTCAAACTCCCGACCTCAGGTGATCCGCCCACCTGGGCCTCCCAAAGTGCTAGGATTACAGGCCTGAGGCACCACACGCGGCCTACTCATCCTTTCAGATGCAATTCATAGAGCATTTTCTCTGGTCTCCATCTGCCCCATGAGTACTGTATCTGTAACACCCTATATTGCATATAGGTCCGTTTGAATTGTCACCCCTGAATTCCCAGGGACTAGCACAGTGCCTGGCATTTAAAAACTCAATTCCTATTATTGTTTGTATAGGAATTGCACTTTGTCATAGGCTAAAAAAAATCATGCATGCCATTATAGAAAACTCAAAAATGTATGCTTCATAATTTTGCAGGGTACAGGATGGTCAATGATTTTAAAAACTATCTCAAATAGTTTCACTTTTTTTGGTGGCACAAGAAACACTAGAAGCTATTTTATCGGTTTTACTGTCTTAAATGTAGACTAAAATATTATGCTGTTAATGGAATTACATACGTTAGCACAGTACAAACCAGTTTTGCAATTAATAAAAAATATTTACTTAGCAACTGTTAAAAGCAGTTTCTAAAAATATCCACCTCCACCCTTTCTTCTGATTCTAAATATCAATGCAGTACTTTCTCACCAAGATTTGTGCCGCTGTTCATTGGCATACAGAACCAATAGCAGGCTGCCTGAAATCCACAGGAATTGTTTCCAACAGTTATTCAAACTATTTTGCTTCTCTGAATTAGCAGCATTGAAGACTTAATATGGTAATGACGAGAAAAGGCTACATTTTTTTACCCAAGACATTCTGTTCCATAAATGACAGGCTATAAAAGTACTACAAACTATGAGAAAGAACACCCTGCCAGTGAATACACTGGTATATTAGAACAATCTATATAAACTTAGGTGCATGGAAATGCTCTAAAAGTGTAAAAGTATTCACAACTTCAAGCAAAAATAACTTGGTCAAGTTTGGTTTTATGTAGCAGACATATGTAGCAAATCTAATTAATGTATTCCACTCTTGTAGATATAATGTATCTTAAGTCCAGATACAGTTTTAGTCAAGTTTTAAGGTGATTTTTAGGAAAAAAAAATCAATTTTTAATAAGACTATGAAGCAACAAGACTGGCTTTTTTTTTTTTTTTTTTTTTTGCTATCAACACATAGATGAAGTATTGATGATAACTAGGTAAGGGTTGGCTAATAAATGCATAATATTAAAAAATTGCTCTGGCTTAAATGTGCCCCTAGAAAACATACATTACCTCTAAATGTGAGTAGTACTATTTGGCCTGGGTTCTGGTCTTGCTTGGGGAGCTTGACCACATCTGCACATCTTTTGGGGCTTCATATTCGTTAATTGGTCTCTAAGAGACAAAAGAAAATGAGCTCTAGCATTTGGCTCTAAATATGGATTCTACTAATGAGCCACAAAATGACCAAACATGTCAGTGGATAAATTAGTAAAAAGACTGATTAAAGACTGATGATCTGCCCCTTTCTCTCCTGGACCTGCATATTTTGTGGAGTGCTCCTATATTTTAGTGGATAGATGAGGGGTGAAGGAGTTTAACTACTCCTGAGGAATGGCAAACCTTTGCTATTTGAAGCCCAAAGGATCAAGACACCAGCGCAGCCTTGTAGGACATACACAATTATTATTTTTTGAGACGGAGTCTCGCTCTGTCGCCCAGGCTGGAGTGCAGTGGCTCACTGCAACCTCTGCCTCCTGGGTTCGAGATTCTCCTGCCTCAGCCTCCTGAGTAGCTGGGATTACAGGTGCACACCACCACGCCCAGCTAATTTTTGAATATATGTATATATTTTTTAGTAGAGACGGGATTTCACCATGTTGGTCAGGCTGGTCTCAAGCTCCTGACCTCGTGATCGTGATCCACCTGCCTCGGCCTCCCAAAGTGCTGGGACTTACAGGCCTGAGCTACCACGCCAGGCCCACAATTACTTTCAAAACACACACAAAGTATTGTCCTGCCTCTTACAGTCATTCCCTCATACTTCCACTAAAGATCCTTACTCCATTCTGCCTGTTCACATCCCCCGCCACCCCAATCCCCAGCACTATCACATAGCAGCCTTTTGCTTATGGTAGAATCAGCTCCCATCTGGTGGATGTAATGAAAAATTCATGACTAGACTGGAAAATTACTATTAAAATTTCCCAGATTTTCATGTAAATTAAAAAATACTAAAAAAAAAAAAAAAACTAAAACACAAAAACTCTGCAATCTACTGAGATTTACATATGCCTAAGCACTTCAAAGATACCCTTATCCCACTGTTATACCAGTGGACGCATCTTGTCACTTCTACTTTCTCTAACACCCTAAGCAATTAAGTACATCTATATTCTCTAATCAGATATATGTCAACTAGTATGTCAGAAAATGCTACAAAGAAAGAACCAAGTTACTGAAAACATTTTACTTAAGGCTCTTTAAGGCTGCTTTTTAACTTACTGGGTGTGGATACAGGGAAGCTACTGTCTTTTAAAGTGCCTGGATCTTAGTTCAAAAATGCTCCAAGAATGAAAATACTTCACTGTTTGTGTAAAGTCAAGGACCGATGCAGAAACTATCCATTTGCTTATTACAGATGGGCTCTGCCCTGCCCAAGTTTGAGGGGCTAAGAGAGGCAATATAAGCACACAGTTCTTTTTTTTCTTTTTTGAGATGGGGTCTCAATCTGTCACCTAGGCTGGAGTGCAGTGGCTTGGTCTCGGCTCACTGTGGCCTCTGCCTCCTGGATTCAAGCAATTCTGCCTCAGTCTCCCAAGTAGCTGGGACTACAGGGGTGCAATACCATGCCCAGCTAATTTTTGCATTTTTAGTAGAGATGGGGTTTCACCATGTTGAGCAGGATGGTCTCGAACTCCTGACCTCAAGTGATTCGCCCACCTCAGCTTACCAAAGTGCTGGAATTACAGGCGTGGTGAGCCACAGCACTCAGCCAAGCACACAATTTTCTAACTCCAAAAATTTTATATCTGAATTAAGCACACTCTATTTACAGTCAATTTAATTTTGAAACCCAAAAGACTATACATCTAAGGTGAAAACAGCTGCAATTAAAAAACTCTTCGTTGCCCAACCTTCTAGTCATTCTGGATTTTAAATCTTTCCAGGCTGCCATCCTATTTGATGTATACTTTGATGTAAGATATTTAGACACTATTAAACTACTTTGAAAGGGGAAAGTTAAGGTCTTGCAGCACTCAAGCCTGGGCGACAGTGCGAGACCCTGTGTCAAAAAAACAAATCAACAAAATAAGGGAATATAACTATCTTCCCTCCAACTTTGTGCTCTGGTATCCTCAGATACCAGATGGAGACAGATGTACTTAACAGGACGACAAGGATTAGGCAAATGCATGTAGAACACTTAGAATAGTGCATGTCACTCAGTAAATGATGGCTCATATTATCAATCTTTGGGTTTAAAAGGGTGATATAACAAGAGAAGCACCATGGCTTAACTGCATGAAAGCAAAGAAAACCAGGTTTAAGTCTTGGCTCTATAAAGCTTACCTATTACCAAGATGCCTTGCCTTGGGCAGCCCCACTCTTTTCTGAAACAGTTCTTTAACTGTTCCTTATTACTGTCATGAGGAATCAAACAGATGACCTATGTTAAGGATTCTGAAAACTATAGTTTGCAAAATGGTGATTTTTCTAACACATAAATCCTTTCACCTTAAATGAGCTGACATTCTACTTCAAGTTAAGAGTTTTCTCTTCTCTCCTTTTTAATGTCAACATGGAATCATGGTATCTTATTCAGTGAGTTGTAATCTTGCTACCAGTTTTTGATAACTGACACAGATTTAGCAAGTATAAATCCTTCAAGTGGCTCCTGTGCCCTTTTGACATGTATCAACCTTTTTGTTGTTGTTGAGACGGAGTCTCGCTGCGACACCCAGGCTGGAGTGCAGCGGCACGATCTCAGCTCACTGCAACCTTTGTCTCCTGGGTTCAAGCGATTCTTCTCCCTCAGCCTCCCGATAAGCTGGGATTACAGGCACCTGCGACCATGCCCAGCTAATTTTTGTATTTTTAGTAGAGATGGGGTTTCACCATGTTGGCCAGGCTGGTCTTGAACTCCTGCCCATTTCGGCCTCCCAAAGTGCTGGAATTACAGATGTGAGCCACTGTGCCTGGCCATCCTTTTTTTTTTTTTTTTTTGAGATTTTCTTTGTGGCACCATAATAGAATGTTCCAGGTTCATCTCATATTTCTCCATCCCAGGAGTCATTATTACTCTACTTTTGAGTGTGTCCTCAAAACTGGTCTAACAAGTCATTTCAGAAAACAAATAATTTCACTTCAACAATATACTGTTTGATGATTCAACACAAACTGCATGGGCTGCTTAGATCAATTTACACTCAGTTCATTGCAATCTTTGGCTGTTTCAAACATACACTGCTAAAAAAAAAAAAAAAAGATTGTCATTAAGAATATTACAATAGACGTGAAAGTTTTGAGGAGGAACCCCTCCCCCCAAAATGTAAGCAATGGTAATGCATTTAAAGTATAGTATCACAAAGTCTCACTAAGAGAGCGCACACCTGGGACAACACTACTATACTTCATAGATGTCCTCACATCTTGATTAAATGGTTGTAACTGCTTAAAAACTGGCAAAAAGAAAACCTAAAATAATGCTTTATACCAGTTTGAGTCAGAACCAAACTGTTCCAGACTAGCTGGAAAACGACCCAGGAATTCACCTGAATTAAATGCTGCTGAATTTAACTGAGCTAAAAATGTCTAGGCCATCCCTTCTTAAAATTCCCATGACTCATTCTAGTCCAGAGTTATAAGACATATTCCTTAGTAGTTCAGCAAACTTCAGGGAAAACTAGCTCATTGTCTTGGGTTCTAAAGTCCTTTTGTTTGATATTTTTATTATAATGAAATTAAACTTATGACTAGTACAGTATGCTCAGCGTAAAACATTTATGAGTACTGCAAGGACTAACAGAAACAAGAAAAGTCTTAATAAAAATATTTGTTGATGGGAAATCACTGTGAAAGCAAACCTCCAAATATCCATTTGTAAGCCATAAGAGGATAAGCACAACCATATGGGAGGAGATAACCAGTCTCTCCCTTCATATATATTCTTTTTTATTTCTTGTTATACCTTCCCAAAACAGAGACATTCAACAGTAGTTAGAATGGCCATCTCCCAACATTTTTAAAAAACTGCACCCCCCAATGGGTGAACAAAGTAAAGAGTAGTAGCCTAGAGTTCAGCTGAGTAAGCCACTGTGGAGCCTTAAGTGGTGAGGTCTTCCCATTTCAGAGTGATGTGTCTTCAACTTGTATCATCATTTTAGCGGAAAAACATAATTTAATTTTGGTGAAATGAGATTCATCTCGCGACAGGATTAGTAACAGCATTCACTGAATTTCACATTCTTCTTTTGTGAACAGTGAAGAAAATGAATGGTAGCTAGAAGATCAATGGGATTCCAGCTCCAGCTGCAGATGGAATGACGATATACCAGGACAAAAAACACCTATATTTTGATTTACAAAGCTAACAGCAGTTTTAAATCTGCAACTTAATCACAGACCAACTACACCACAACCTTTTCAAATGGCAAAAATACAAAAAAGTGTTACAAAAATATTTCAGAAAAAGTGCATAGTCTAAGTGCATAGTAAATAAAAGCACTGAAAAATATCTTGCTAGAGGGAGTTCAGCTTGGAAAAGTTATTACCAAAGCTAAACATTTTTATTTTACACAAACTATACTCAAAAATAGCTTTATGAGACCGATTTCTGGCTAAAAGTATCAAAGGGTTTATTAGTCAAGAAACAAATACCTCAACCGACAAGGGTGGATAGAAAAGAAACAAAGAAGCTGCCTACCCCAAAAGTTCAGACTTAATAAGATTTCTTCAGTATTACGGTACTAATATCCCTTAATGGCAGAATGTGATAATCATGGAATTAATTATTGCTAAAGTAGTTTTCAAATAAAAAAAGAAAAAAGAAAACAAAACAAATTAAACTTGACACAATCTGACCAAACACGTGTCAATTTACAATTTCAAGGTTATTTTACAAAATACCTAACATTTACACAATAGGCTCCCGGCAGCATTTCCAGACAAATGTTCTTTTAATTTATCCTGACATGCTATAAATGAATAAATTACATTACTTAAAAATTATCATCAGTAAGTTTTCCTTTCTCATGGGTCAGAGAAAAAGAAATGAGCGTGCAAAGAAGATTGAGAGGAAGCGCACGCACACAGATAACTTAAAGAAGCAGGAGGGGCTGGGGAGGGTCAACAATCACTGAACCTCACACAGTGTGATGCTCTCCAAGGGTGAAAGTCAACTGCTTATAGCCACTTCACAAGTATTTTAAAGAAAAATGTTTTGTAGGGAAACCCTTTAATGCTTTCATTTTTATTCAAAATCAGTCCAGCTGCTAGTCAGCGGGCAGCAGCTACAATACCAAGTTCTGGCAGTTGCAGTACTAGATATTGTGCCTGCAAGTCATAAAAAAAAAAAAAAAGAAAAAATGAAAGAATGCCTTTCCCCTTCAGACAAAAGAATTACGTTTTTTGTTTTATTTTTTTTAAAAAAGAGGAAAAGTTATAACACGAAACCTAAATTGACTTGCAAAGGAATACCATGTAACAAATGGCTTGAAGTAGTCTATCAAAAAATTGGGGAGATTTTTATTTAATAGTGAGTCAGCAAGGCATTTTTTGTTGTTTAAAAAAAATCTCATTTCCTTACAGAAACAGTTTTTAGTTTTTAATGAACTTGTAAACAAAAAAGCTCCCATTTCAAAATAAAAACAAAATCCCAGATCATATAGATGTTTACAGTGATTACATTTATCTAAGCAACATACATACATGTTCAGTTGTAAGATGTTAACTAAATTTCTGTGACAAATATGCTTTTTCTTTTTAATACCAAGAACATTATAGAGTTAATGCAGAGTCCTAAAGATAATCTAGTAGTCACTAAGTTTTTCTTAAGTCTTCACTTTAGATGCTGTTATTTCTAGCACAATTAAGCAGGCAGAGTCTTTCAATGCTCAAACACTGAATCTTTGGTTGCTACCATATCAGCTGGCTTGCAGACAAGAAGCCAACCATTTTAAGAATGTTTTAAGTGAACAACTTGCAAACCCCAGGGATGGAAAAACCCTAAGAATGCACAATTGTGAGCATTTACAACCATCACAACTGTGGCTGAAGACTGTTCATGCCGTTCTTCTGAAATGAGATCTCAAAGCAGTATAGTTCAAAACAAAAGGTTTTAACAAAAAATTGGCATATGCACAATTTCTCCACCAATTTGTGTGTGTCAACCATTTAGTTAACTTTTCCACTTGAAAAAATGCAATAGAAAACCGGACACCATGTTTCACTATCTCAGTTAATATTCACAATTACAGCGGCTACAACTCAGGATACAGCATCACCAATGCTGCCCAGAGTCAGTTTATACTGAAATTAAGTTCTTTACACCAAGTAAATGGTTGTCCACAACCACTGGCTAGTGTACATATGAACTAAAATTTCTAGATTTGGGGAGAAACAAATGCTGCTCCGATCATCTGCTCTGCTTCTTCTGTTCCTCAATTCATGCTTAGAAACCTGGTAAAAAATCAAAACAAAAAAAAAGTTAAGATTCCAAGTTAAAAATTTTAAATTACACCCAAAATATGGAAATTGGGTGGAACTGAGCCAATAAGTATAGTGGCTCATGTTATTTCATCTCCTGTGAAAAGTATTAACTCAACTTTTTAAAACAGAAAAACATGAAGCTATACTTAAAACTAATTTTTTCTGTTTTGAATGACTCTAGGAAGGAGCGGTGCAGGGAATTCAAAGCCTCTCAGCATACTAAAATAATTATTAGTAATTCAAACGATCATGTTTCTGCATTTTTAGCACCCAGAACGTATTAGGCATTCAAATATTTATCAAATCAATGAAAAACAGATTGCTTTGCTTTAAGTAAAGAATACAATTTTAATCCTACCATGAGCACAAACTTGTGCACATTATTTCTGACACAAATTAAAACGGTTAGCATTAATAATAAATGCATTCAAGGCATAATTATCTGTATTATTTTACTAAACAAAGATCTGAGAAGCATGTAATTTCTGTAGACAGACCTTTAAAACTTCTTTACCAGCCGCATTAGATTGTTTTGTGACTCATTTAAAAATGTAAGCAAGTGATGCTTTTTTGGCTTTATTTACTACTCAAGCCTACACATTTTATACATACTTTCCTCCTCCATCACAAGTAGACCCTAGGGCCTCTACATAGGCCCCAGGACAAGTTTGAATACAAGAAGCCTCAGGTCATAACCACACTTTATCTACAGCTAAAGGCAAAGGGAGAAAATATGCCTATCCCACATAGCCTGAAAATCTCGCAAGCACCATTTTTCCTCTCACCAGACACCCACTCTGAGGCACCAATGCCCCTCTGTCTACCTCCTTACAAATGAGCTAGAAACTACATATAGCTCGTTCTAGCCTACTCCAATCAATCCTCACTTTTTCAGCCCAGGCCACATTTTCTTCAGTCATAAACTGCTCCTTTTCTTTTAGTTCTTTTTTCTTTTTTTTGGAGACACAGTCTTGTCTCCACCCAGGCTGGAGGGCAGTGGCAAGATCTTGGCTCACTGTAACCTCTGCCTCCTGGGTTCAAGCGATTCTCCTGCCTCAGCCCCCAGAGTAGTTGGGACTACAGGCACCTGCCACCATGCCTGGCTAATTTTTGTATTTATAGTAGAGACACGGTTTCACTGTGTTTGTCAGGCTGGTCTCAAACTCCCAACCTCGTGATCCGCCCCAGCACGGCCTCCTAAAGTGCAGGGGTTACAGGTATGAGCCACCTTGCCTGGCCTCTTTTACTTTTTAAACATTTGTTGGGCCATCTCCCATGATTTTTGTGGGAGAAACAAAGTAATTCTACTATTTATTTCTCATGCATATATGCCTGTTTTTTTTTTGGGAAATAACAGCAAACATACAACAGAGTAGGTGCATAATAGATCTTTGTTGCCTGGGTACTAAGTCCATAAGCAGCAAATGCCAAAAATGGAAGATAACAAAACTTTGAGAATATACATCACCACAGGGAATATTATTTGATGTATGTTATTAAGAAGTATTAGCGAGGTAAACCTTTCTTTTAAAGACTGTCAAGCCAAACCTTAATTTAAAAAAATCTGACTAAACCCTGTGACCTAATTTCAATTTTAAAATTCAGGAAAAGTTTCAAGCTTCTTGTTTGGGAGTTTAAAAAAGAAAAAAATTATAATACAGGATAAACTACGCAGGTTAAGAAACTAAGGATTAAACAGAAATGGCCCTTCCCCCATCAGGACTTGGTTTCAAGTCCTGCAATTATTCTTAAACATGAATTAAAAAACATATTTTCACAACTACTAAAATTGCTGGGTTTTATCAGTTTTCTTATGCAATCATATTAAACTAATTGTTATGAATATACCAAACGGCTTTCAAAGGGAAAAACCACCATCACTAACAAACTAAAATGGTAACATGTTACACTGTCAGTCAAAATACAAGGAAACTCTTGTGCCTTTAATAATAAGAAAACTTTAGAATATATCTGTACATCTTTTGACCTGGTATCTGAGGAATTGCTGAGTCAATAAACGATTACAATTGTTTAGAAACTGGTGAAAGGACAGCCTAACAATATTCCTGTTAGAATAGAGCAGTCAAATCCAGCTTTAACTCTTCAGATGGGTCAATGGTATGATATTCCAGCCAGGGATCAACATTTCTCCAGTGAATTGTCCTGAGATGTTACTGAAGTATGTTTAGGGAAAAACCTCAATAGGAATATTCAATAGGTATTCAACATTCAGTCTTCAAGTACTAAGCATTCTTTTTCCCCAATATGCATTAGTCTTTGGTTTTTATCTTGCAGATTAGGTGGCTTATCCAGGCTTCCAAGAGTTCAAGAACCCATCTTCACTGTAACATCAGTTAAAATGAGGAATGATTCCCTTTATTCCTAGAAAAAAAAAAAAATAGGAGGGGGGAGTTAAAACAGAGTTGGAGGATTAATGTGATGATTAAGAAGTTAATAGCTTAATTAAATTTCAAATCTGCAAAAAGGAAAAAAAAAGTTTATTTTTATTTTTATTTTATTTTATTTGTTTTTTTGAGACGGAGTCTCACTGTGTCGCCCAGGCTGGAGTGCAGTGGCGCGATCTCGGCTCACTGCAAGCTCCGCCTCCCGGGTTCCCGCCATTCTCCCGCCTCCGAGTAGCTGGGACTACAGGCGCCCGCCACCGCGCCCGCCCGGCTAGTTTTTTGTATTTTTAGTAGAGACGGGGTTTCACCGTGTTAGCCAGGAGGGTCTCGATCTCCTGACCTCGTGATCCGCCCGCCTCGGCCTCCCAAAGTGCTGGGATTACAGGCTTGAGCCACCCCGCCCGGCCAAAAGTTTATTTTTATATAACTAACAAGGAGATTCTATCCCTGCCCGCCACCCAATCTGAAATCTAAAATATATGTTCTAGTGCAGACGAGGCGGCTCACATCTGTAATGCTAACACTTTGGGAGGCTGAGGCAGGAAGATCACTTAAAGCTAGGAGTTCCAAATAAACCTGGGCAACATAGTGAAACTTTGTAAAAAAAAAAAATAAAGGTATGCTTTTTTTTTTTTTGAGATGGGGTCTTGCTGTTATGTTGCCCAGGCTGGACTTAAAACTCCTGGGCTCAGGAGATACTACCACCTTAGCCTCCCCACACAGTGTGTATCTGTTCTTATTTGTAAATTAATTTCAAATGTTTCTGACTTTTTAAATAGAACCAGAAACTAGTTCAAAGGGATATTTACGTAGTAGTAAGGCTTGTAAGTTTGTGACGGGGTTCTGAATTTTAGGATCCCTTCACACTACAACTTTTTAAAAGTTATTTTGAATATACTTTTCCTATAACATGGTTGTGGTTTTTTTTTTTCTTTCTGCCTTTTTTTTTTGAGACGGAGTCTCGCTCTGTCACCCAGGCTGGGGTGCAGTGGCTGGATCTCAGCTTACTGCAAGCTCCGCCTCCCGGGTTTACGCCATTCTCCTGCCTCAGCCGCCCAAGCAGCTGGGACTACAGGCGCCCACCACCATGCCAGGCTAATTTTTTTTATTTTCAGTAGAGACGGGGTTTCACAGGGTTAGCCAGGATGGTCTCCATCTCCTGACCTCATGATCCGCCCGCCTCAGCCTCCCAAAGTGCTGGGATTACAGGATTGAGCCACCACACTGGCCTTTTTCTTTTTAAAAAATTTAAAATAGAGATGAATTCTCCCTATGATGTCCGGATGGTTCTCAAAATCCTGAGCTCAAGTGATCTTCCCATCTAGCCTCAAAAATGCTGGGATTATAGGAGTGAGCCACAGTGCCTGGCTGCTTATGTGGTTCTGTTGGTTGCACAGAATTAAGCTTGGAGAATTTTATATCAGACTGGCAGTACCTAAAGGTAAAGAATAATAATTTTAAAAAAACAAAAACAAAAACCTCTAATAACTCTTCTTTCCCTACAGAAACTAAGAGTATTTAAAGTTGGGAAAGATAAATGACAATGTTAAGTATAGGAGGTATACATTATTCCTAAACTGCATTAAAAAACAGACTGAATTCTTTTGTCTTCCTTATAACAGAATTCATTCTGCTACACATTTCTGATGTTCTGGAGTTTTAAAATACCTGTTGTAATTGATTATTTCCCCAGCTGGTAGATGGTCTGCATTCAACACCACTGAGTCACAGCAACGCTGTATTCTTCTAGGTCTTCTAACAGTTGTGCTATCATCCAGATGATCTAACAAGTTGCAGAATTTAAAGGTCCTGCAGTCTTGGAGACGTGGACTCCAGATGACCACAAATTAACTCTTGCACTTTCATCAGCATTTCCTGTTGGGTTATTTAGATCTTTCCAACTTTACTGTCCACAGTAAAAAAAAAGCTGACAAAAATTCAAGATTTCAGCAAGAAGATGCAGTTCCCTGGTACTTCTTAGAATTGAGTGTATTCAGAGCCGTGTGTTCAGACTGTCCAGGTATTTCAAGATCTTCCCTGTGATTTGGGTGTGCTGCTGAGTGACCAGCACATTCCTAGCAGCAATTGGTGAAGTCAGAAAAAGTCAAACTAGACATAAATGGTAGGTGCAGCCCAGTAAAACTGGAAAGTAATTCAATGAAGACTGTGGACTTCCTTGTCCACATGGTAGGACAATGTGATAGAAAATAATATTTGTAATCTCCTCTGAATGTCAACACTTTAATAGCTATCTATATTATTATGATAAAACTCCGCTTAGTAACTATGGTTAGGGTAGTAAACAAATAGGTTAAGATGATGAGAGTACAGAATAGTAGAATTATGCAAGAATCCACCTTTGGGTTCACTACCTTCTGAAATTATCCCCCAACTCTGCCCTCAATTAAAGAAACACTGAACTTTTTTGAATGTCCTAAAAATATTTCATTTTCCTTTACTTATTTTTAATATCTTGAAAAATACTTTTTTGATAATCACATATAGTCAAAGGGAGTTAAATAAATTTCGAAGTGTGTTGGGCGTGAATCTTATGTATTTTTCTTCTGAACATGAATAAAAACAATAATTATAATCTTGTAGTAATTGAACATTAAAAACTAGTACAGATAATAATTGGCATAAAGAGAAACTTTTTTTTTTTGAGACTGAGTCTCGCTCTGTCACCAGGCTGGAGTGCAGTGGCGCGATCTCAGCTCACTGCAACCTCTGCCTCCCAGGTTCAAGTGATTCTCTTGCCTCAGCCTCCTGAGTAGCTGGGACTATGGACGCACGCTACCACGCCCAGCTAATTTTTGTATTTTCAGTAAAGACGGGGTTTCACCATGTTGGCCAGGATTGTCTTGATCTCTTGACCTTGTGATCCGCCCGCCTTGGCCTCCCAAAGTGCTGGGATTACAGGCGTGAGCCACTGCGCCCGGCCGAGAAAAGTCTTTGGATGAGTATTGGAATGGAGTATTTGAAAAGATCTAAAGAATATAAGGAAGACAGAAGTCTGTCTATTATTTAATAGGCCCACATTAGCTAGTTAAGCTAGACTTAAAGAATCTTTAAACATTCTTAGTAAGTTATTAAAACAACACCTTTTACTGAAGAAATATCAGACATATTTTTCAAAGATAACCATATAAAACATTAGTAAATGCTACCATTTGGGGGATTTTCCTACATTACAGATTTACTTGCTTAAAATACACTTATGAAACTTAGTTCAGTAATACTAAATCCTCTGAAAGTTAAGAGTAATAAAATGTATTTTAAAAGCACCTTCTAAAAATTCCTTGTTGTGACACAGGGTCTCATCTGTTGCCCAGGCTGGAGTGCAGTGGCATGATCACAGCTCACTGCAGCCTCAACCTCCAGGGCTCAGGTGATACTAAGTCAGCCTCCCAACACAGGTGGGATCACAGGCACTCACCACTGTGCCTGGCTTTTTTTGGGGGGGGGGTAGGGGGAGGGTTGTGGGTGGGATGTTGGAGGGAGCTGGTACAGGGTCTTACTATGTGGCCCAGGCAAGTCTAGAACTCCTAGGGTCAAGCAATCCTCCCACCTCAGCCTCCCGAATGTGTTGGAATTATAGGCATGAGCCACTGAGCCTGTCCTGAAGTTTTTAACTAGAAAAACCTAGTAGGATGTTTTCATTATTATTAAAAGGATTTATTGGGATCAATGAATCATTGAGCTGTATGAGTTCCTTTCTTTTTTTTTGAGACACAGTCTCACTCTATCACCCAGGCTGGAGTGCAGTGGTGCAATCCTGACTCACTGCAACCTCCACCTCCCAGGTTCAAGCAATTCTCCTGCCTCAGCCTCCCAAGTAGCTGGGACCACAGGTGCATATCACCACATCTGGCTAATTTTTGTATTTTTTGTAGAGATGGGTTTTCACCATGTTGGCCAGACTCTCAAACTCCTGGTCTCAAGCGATCTGCTTGCCTCAGCCTCCCAAAGTGCTGGGATAACAGGCGTGAGCCACTGCGCCCAGCTGAGTTATTTCTTAAATAAAAAAACCGCTATAGTGGACCTTAAGAACCTATGCTTTTAAATGCCCTTGTTACTTAGAGACTGGAAGCAAGAATAACATAGAGCAATTGTTTTTAAACTCCAGAATTCCTAGGAGATTTCTTAAAGGATAACCTGCTGGGCTGGGGGTTAGAAGTTAGGGGAATATGTTCCTCATGCTTATTTCATGCTTAAGGCCCTAAGGCCAGCTACATTTTCATGGTTTATGAGGGTTTCATGTAAGATTTGTCTTGAGCACAAGATTCTGTATTAAAAAAGAAAGATGTTTTCAAGATGTCAAAGAGCAAAAAGAAGTCTGTGTTCTGTGAAGGGGCACTTTTCAGTAGCAATACAGATTTACTGCCTTGGAAGTGTATTTCTGAAAAGCAGTCAATGACATGTGATGTGTTTTATGAAAAGCCTAATTTTTAAAGTCAATGTTTATGTGATAGTTTGTATGACCATTGTCTCTAATGATGCTATAAAATTTTTATAAGATTTTAAATTGCTTTAAAAAAAAATAGCTACAATACAAAATAAGGATTAAACAAGTTTAATTACAGTTCCCCCTTGGCCCCCCGCAAGGAAACATTGGATCCAACTTCTCATCTTTAAGACCTGGATAGGGCAGGACAAAAATTCTGATTGTTTACTGAATAAGAGACATACAGTAAACTAACAAATAAACTAATTCAAAATAAGGTAATTCTTTCTGAAGTCTGCTGAATGCCTGAAGTAAAATGTTTTAGGTCAGATGAGACCTCAATCTAATTTTAGTTACAGAAACTGCAACTTGTGATGATCCTATTATCCCAGCTAGCTTTAGGCAAAATTGGTTTCATTTTGTGAGGAAAAGCAAATACACTATAGGTTGTCAGGTGTAACAAGTCCTTGGGTTAGAGACTCTACTTGGTCTTACCTAAATGGTAGGACTGCTTTTCAGTGACACTAGCTACATAACACATTATGAGCTTCTTGGCATTATGATTAGTTACACAATGATTAAAACACTCAAAAGGGGCAATTATCCCAACTGAGATGCAGAGGCAGAGCACTGTGTGAACATTAGTGTTTGCTACCCTGAGTTTAAATGTCACCATCTGAAAAACCCAACGACAATAAACCTTCAACTTTGAATCCTTCTCAAATACAAAAACATGGAATAGAAGTATCTCAACTTCATTCCTAACAGATGAGCTGCTGGGATGAGGATGACATCAGTTAATAATATTTCTTGAAAAGTATCTACAGATTAGAATCTATTTTTAAATTATAAAATAGTTTAAATACAACACTAAAAATGTGAAGCAAACATTAATCTATAAAGGCCAAGTTCAGACTAGAGCAGTCATTCAGAAATTTAAAAATCAGAAACCAAGAGCCAAATCTTACTTGCCCACTACTTCCAGAAAGTAGGCAGGTATCAGGAGGTAAGCCCCAGAAATGGAAAAAAACAAAACAAAACATGAAAATGGGAGTCAAACTGTATAGCAACAGTGTGCCCTAACAGTTCTACTCCTTACAGGCAGTAAGAGTGCCAGAGAAAGGAAGAAAGGAAATAGACTAGCAGTTTCAAAGGCATTTGCCCCAGTTATGTTCAATTTGCAAGGCCTGACTGCAGACTTCAATTCCACATTAAACCCTGGGAGCCTGATATTTGCAACACTGTAAAAAAATCAAGCCAAAAACAAAGGAATCGTTTTGAAATTCAGATCATATGTAGTTAAACTGCAAATGAAAGAATTATTTTTGTGACTAGAAAAGATGTGCTGAGCTTTGCGTTTATTTGAGCACTGGAAAATGAGATGCTCTGCAACTGAGAAGATAGACACTTCGGGGGTCATGCCAGACTCACCTCTTGAAATTACGTCATGTTCACAATTTTCCATTTTAAATGCTAAAGCATTAACATGCAAAATAAAAAAATCTTAACATTGTTAGTCTGAAATAAAGTCAAAATACGGCTAACCAAATTCATTATTAGGAATCAACAAGTGTTAGGTCTAGGATTTTGGATTGATTGATTATAGTATATTCCCAACACCAAATTTTTGGAAAGGGGGTTAATGAATGAGTAAAAAGGATGCAGTTGTTAAAAAATGACCCAAAATCCCAAGAGAAATGATATAAATATACACACATATATGTATATAGAAATACATATACATATATATGAACAAGGACATTTGGGTTTAAAGTTAGTAGTCAAATTTTCCAAGGACGTCTTTTTTTTTTTTTTAACACAGAGCCAAATTTTATGTATTTTAAAACCACCTCCTTGATCTAACACTGTTAGAAATGAATGAATTACCCAATTTTGTATTCAATTTTTTCCCTGTAACGTCACTTGGTTCTTGGCTACTAACCTTTCATGTTACTCTTGGTTTTGTCAGTTTGCTTGCCTGTGGGGGTTTGGGCCTGCTGACCCTGCCCACTGGAAGAGGCTGCCTGCTGTGCTGCTTTCTGCTTTAACATTGTCCAATCAAATGTGTAGTCATATTGATGGTTCAGGGTCCTGGAAAACATAAAATATTTTATGTTAATCCTTTAATAACAGAGTCCAGTCATATAACCTACTAACTTTTTTTTTTTTTTTGAGACAGAGTCTTGCTCTGTCCCCCAGGCTGGAGTGCAGTGGCGCGATCTCGGCTCACAGCAAGCTCCGCCTCCCAGGTTCACGCCATTCTCCTGCCTCAGCCTCCAGAGTAGCTGGGACCACAGGGCCCCGCCACCATGCCCGGCTAATTTTTTTTTGTATTTTTAGTAGAGACGGGGTTTCACCATGTTAGCCAGGATGGTCTTGATCTCCTAAACTTATGATCCATCTGTCTCCGCCTCCCGAAGTGTTGGGATTACAGGCGTGAGCCACCGCGCCCGGCTTTATAACCTACTAACTTTTTAAGACAGTGAGAGCATTTCTTTACACAACGAATATTTCCTCAAGTGTGGCAGCTTCTAATATATTTCTCTTATAGATAAAAAAGGCAGCATCAAAACTGAAACATCAAGTCAAGCTGTCAGTTATCTACGGGAATACTCATAAGAGGAGGTACTTCCTAAAAACAAGTAAGAGTAAATATTCAACTGAAAGTTTGGTTATAAGATGTCTGACTGGTGCCTTGGGAAGACACTTTTCTGGGGTTAAAGGATTACCTCAATTCTCTCTCTCTTTTTCTTTCTTTCTTTCTTTTTTTTTTTTTTTTTGAGACAAAGTTTTGCTCTTATTGCCCAGGCTGGAGTGCAGTGGTGCAATCTCGGCTCACTGCAACCTCCGTCTCCCAGGTTCAAGCAATTCTACTGCCTCAGCCTCCTGAGTAGGTGGGATTACAGGTGCCTGCCACCACACCTGGCTAATTTTTGTATTTGTAGCAGAGACGGGGTTTCACCGTGTTGGCCAGGCTGGTCTCGAGCTCCTGGCCTCAGATGATCCACCCCCATCAGCCTCCCAAAGTGCTGGGATTATAGGTGTGAGCCATTGTGTCCGGCAGATTACTTTCTTTTTCTTTTTCTTTCTTTTTTTTTTTTTTGAGACAGAGCCTCACTGCCACCCAGGTCGGAGTGCATTGGCGGGATCTCGACTGAATGCAACCTCCACTTCCCATATTCAAGAGATTCTCCTGCCTCAGCCTCTCGAGTCGCTGGGATTAAAGGCGACCACCACCTCACCTGGCTAATTTTTGTATTTTTAGTAAAGATGGGGCTTCACCATGTTGGGCAGGCTGGTCTCGAACTCCTGACCTCAAGTGATCTGCCCGCCTTGGCTTCCCAAAGTGTTGGGATTACAGGCATGAGCCACCGTACCTGGCTGGATTACCTGAATTCTTATTCTCTTCCAACTAAGAGTTTGAGCCACGTGTAATCTATTTCCTCCCACGTTTTCAAGACCAGTTCTGGGTTGTGCCTAAGGAACCCTACCCTAGTTTAGGACTGCTACCACTTGATCAGACTCCATGACTATGTGATATTTTAACTGCTTTTCTATTTGGCACTGTTAACAAAGTTGGAGAGTTCCAGAAGGCACTGACAGCCACTTATATCTAACATGAATTATAACTATTCTGGAAAAGTTACATTCTACTTTGAGTATGATTCAACTCTCTATCCACTCCAAACTAAAATCACTATTTACACTGCAAATAGAAAAATGCCAAATTAGTCCCAAATAAATCAGTTTCTTAAATCTTTTATTCATGTTAGTTAGATCTGCTTTACTTTAGTATTTATCAGAATGAATTTGTTAGGTAAATTTAACCAATTTCCCTCACAGAGTTTATAATCTTAAAATACCTTAAAAACTGACCTGAAAAGAATGCGGAATAGCTGCCTCAGATACATGTAATCTGGGGCTTCCTCAAAGCGTAGCCCACGACAATAGTTTAAGTACATGGCAAATTCTGCAGGAAACCCCTATAAGTTCAAGGGTTAAAACAAAGTTAAAAACAAACATTTAAAGATAGAAAAATAAATGCATTTAAGTACAAGCAAAAAGATATTTTTGGGTGGGATATTTTACCATTTCACAGGAAGATATGAGAGCTAAAATGATGGCATGGTCTCCTCATAAATTTAAATAAAATTTCATGACTCTACCTACCCTATTGTGTACAATATTAGTAGAAGAAATACATATGCTTTTCCCATATGTGCTTGTCCTATACAGTACTATGTTCTTAAATAACTTACATAGCCCACTTGTTAAAATTTGTCATTTCATCAAAGTCCCACCTCTTCATAAACTTTTTTTTTTTTTTTTAAAAGACAGGGTCTCAATCTGTCTCCCAGGCTGGAGTGCAGTGGTGTAATCTCAGCTTACTACAACCTCCACTTCCCAGGCTTCAAGCAATCCTCCAACCTCAGCTTCTTGAGTAGCTATGACCACAGGCACGAGTCACCATGCCCAGTTAATTCTTTGTATATTTTAGTAGAGACAGGGTTTCGTCATATTGCCAACGATGGTCTCAAATTCCCAAGCTCAAGAGATCTGCTACTCTTGGCCTCCTCGGTCTCCCACAGTGCTGGGATTACAGGTGTGAGCCACCGTGCCCAGTCTTCAGAAGCTTTGAAATGGTTGCATGATATTCTACCTAGTATATACATCATTAACTTGTTCTTTATAATTGAACATTTAGATGTATTCTAATTTTTCTCTATTATTAATAATACTGCTAAGTACATCTATGGGTATAGAATTTTTCCACTTAGCTGCTTAGGAAAGATTCTCAACAATGTATAAACATTTTGAAGGCTCTAGGTATTAGTCACCAAAAGTATTCCCCAATCAGCAATGTGGAAATACAAAATATTAAAAGAGCACAAACCTCTATATCTCCTGTCCTAGAGTAAATGCCAGTGTGGAGAGTGGTAAAGTTAAAGGAGGCAGTCTCTTTCTATGTTATGATTTTGAGAAATTTCTCATGTCCTGGAGTTAGGACGGATAGAATGGAAATGCTTGCAACATTTTTTATTGATTGCACTGATATAAACTGGGTGACCACTTGAAACATATACATGTTAAAAGATGTAAAATAATACATATTATACATCTTTCTAAAACTCAACATTTATATACATTTATGGCCTGTGTTAATGGGAAATAGCATGACAATGAGACTGAAAACAATCTCACCACTTTATAATTACTATTTTAACTCTCATTGATTTCTTCCCTCAACTATTTATTTGTATACTGCTTTGTACTTAATTTCAGGTATATAATTCTTTCTTGTCTGAAAGACCATATGGCCTTCTTTTTATGGAAGAGATCATGGTTATTCATCATGACACAAATACCTCTCTATTCTAAACTCAATTGCCTTTCTATGAAGTTGAAAATTTCAGAAAAAATGAGTGTGATTCAAACTGTCTTCTGTATTCCTGTATTGTTGGAGAGTTGCTATTTTGGATTGCTCCAATCTGTCTGCATGTTTCCCTGTTCCTTAATGTACTAATTGTTGATAACTTTTCTCTTCCAGCACTAGTTTAGGGTAAGGAGAATATTTCTTACTTTTTCTTATAGATTAATGAGGTTCTATTGAAAACGTTCACCTACCTTGCTTATTTTCCCCCAATTTTCAACAGAGAGCCCTAACAAACCAGAAACTTATAAAACACTTATTTTACTTACTTAAAATGTTTATTTAACTTACTTTTTATTATTTTACTTATTTTTGTTGTTGTTGAGACTCTGTCACCCACATTGGACTGCAGTGGTGTAATCTTGGCTCACTGCAGCCTCGACCTCCTGGACTCAAGCATCCTGCCCCAGCATCCCCAAGAAGCTGGGATTACAGGCATGTATCACCATGCCAGGCTAATTTTTGTTATTTTTTGTAGTGATGGGGTTTCACCATGTTGCCTAGACTGCTCTTGAACTCCTGGGCTCAAGCGATCCACCCACCTCGGCCTACCAAAGTGACTACGGCTGTGAGCCACTGTGTCTAGCAAAAACACTTATTTAAAAGGACCCCTATGTTAAAAGCCCTTGTTAAAGATATTTAGAATAATAAAAATGTACATTTAAAATGGTGAATAGCTACGTAACTCAATGTTACAAGTTCCAGAGCTGGCAAATAAAATGTTCATTTTTCTTCTTGGATCATTCATTCATTTATTCACTCATTCAAGACACAGTCTTACTCTGTCACCCAGGCCGGAGTGCAGGGGCGAAATCTCAGATCCTTGCCAGAGAGCCAAGATTGCACCACTGCAATTGGTGTCTCCCGGGCTCAAGTGATCCTCCTGCCTCAGGCTCCTGAGTGGCTGGGACCACAGACATGCATCACCGCACCCAGCTAATTTTTGTATTTTTGGTAGATAAGGGATTTGACCATGTTGCCCAGGTTGGTCTTGTGGAACTTCTGGGCTCAAGCCATCCACCCACCTTGGCCTTCTAAAGTGCTGGGATTGCAGGCGTGAGCCACTGTGCCCAGCTGGATCATTTATCTATTAAGGTAGAAATGGGGTTTCCCTATGTTGCCCAGGCTGGTCTTGAACTCCTGGGCTCAAGTGACCTACTGCCTTGGCCTCCCAAAGTGCTGGGATTACAGGCGTGAGCCATTATGCCTGGCTTCATTTATGTTTTTATAATATTCATCATGCATACTTACCTTACATAAAACTTCAACAGGCGTGGACATCTTCTTTTCACTAATCTTTTCATATTTTTGTTTCTTTGTTGCAGCCTGTGGAAAAGAATAAAATCAAAAAGATATACTCAGTGCTACTGAGAAGAACCTTAGTAGTTTAATGCACTAGACATATAAACATATACCTGTGAGATTCAAGAGAAATTTTAACCCAGAATTTAAAAAATCGAAGGATAATACATCTAAAAAATTTTTTTCCCAAACTGTTAACTTCTGATATAAGTTTCTTCTCTAAGAACATAATTTTAGCTATAGGGAAAGGGTGAGTCTAATAGGAATATATGGACATTAGATTTAAGTAAAAATGGCTGGGGCCAAAATTGAGAAGCATTTTCTTTCTTTCTATATATTTTTAAGAAGATGGGGTCTCACTACGTTGCCCAGGCTGGAGTGCAGTAGCCATTCACAGGCTCAGCAGTAATTCTCTGTGGCCTCCAACTCCTGGCCTCAAGCAATCCTCCTGACTCAGCCTCTCAAGTAGCTGGGACTACAGGTGTGCATCATCATACCCAGCTGAAAAGCATTTTCTTTCCTTTTTCCTTTTCTTTCTTTTTTTTTTTGAGACAAGGTCTCCCTCGGTTGCCCAGGCTGGAGTGCAGCTTACTGTAGCCTTGAACTCCTAGGCTCAAAGCAATCCTCCCAGCTCAGCCTCCTGAGTAACTGGGGCTATGGGCATGTGACACTACATCCTGCTATTTTTTTTTTAAAGTAGAAGTGAGGTCTTGCCATATTGACCAGGCTGGTCTTGAACTCCAGGGCTCAAGTGATCCACCCGGCTGGGCCTCCCAAAGTGTTGAAGATTACAGGCATGAGCCACTATGCTTAGCCTGAAAAGCATTTTCTTAACCCATGTTCAACACAAGGGCAAAGGCATCAGATTAATACAAAAAAAGTTTGTTCATCAATTAGTGACATTAATAAATGGAGTTAACTGTATAAGTCACAATATTTTTCTAAAGTGAAAATACTCATATTAAATAAAGCCACCTACCCAAGGACTGAACACTAGCTCACAGTCACTCAATAAATACAGGTATTTCTTTAAAGAACAGGTAAGGTACAAAAATAGCCATTAAAATTTAGGACACACCAACAGTGGTGACTCACACCTGTAATCCTAGTACTTTAGGATGCTGAAGTGGGAGACTTGTTTGAGCCCAAGAGTTTGAGACCAGTCTAGGCAACACAGTGAGGCACTGTTTCTACAAAAAAAATTTAAAAATTAGCTGAGCATGGTGGCATGTTCCTGTAGTCCCAGCTACAGGTAGAAGGCTGAGAGGTAGGAGGATTGCTTAAGCCCAGGAGGTTGAGGCTGCAGTGAGCCACACTGTGCCACTGCACTCCGGCCTGGGCCACAGAGCAAGACCATTCCCCGTGCCCCCACCCCCACCCAAAATTAGGACACGGTGATTTATCATTAACACACACTCATAAAAGTAATGGTAAATGCCTAGCTAATAGAAACAAAATGTTAGGACATGTATTGCTGGATAAACAGGTTTTGCTGTACATAAAAACATACATTTTCAACATAATGGCAACATATTAACATGAGAAAGTCTCCACCTTTCTTAGTCCATGTCCACTTCCATCTGGATAGAGCTAGTGGCTACCAGTGGGTACCAGCTTACTGTCTCTCAGAGGACACTGTTCTTCAGCTGAACTAAGTTCTTACTAAAATGATCTGGTTTAATTTTCCCAAATAAAAGGTAAAAAGTAAATTAAGGTTAATTATTATCTCAGAAAAATCTCAGACTTAGAAAGGACCTTAAATCTTATCTTCTCCAATATATATTTTTATTCTAAAAAAGAGAGAGAAAAATCTGATAATGTGAGTCTGGTTTACCTTTAGCCCTTGCCATGGCAGGCTGGTTCTATTAAAATACATCAAAACATATCCTAATGATTCCATGTCATCTCGGCGACTAGAAAAGAGAACGTAATTTTATAAACTGGAAATATTATTATGAAAAACATATGAAAGAAAGCCAAGTACCCAGGAGAAATGTTCCCAAATGAGGAGGGAATACTATTTGGTGTCTTACACAAGAAGCTATTTATTTAAGGTGATTTTAAAAAGTTCGTGTGCTACCTACCTCTAAACAAAACTTTTCCCATAGAATCCAAAATAAGACAAACAACTATCTTACAATTTAATTTTAAAAGAAGAAAACGGATTTGGCTAAACAACCCTCTAAATGAGCTTAATGAACCAAGCAGGATGACATTTCTATGTTTTGCAGAAACTCATTTAAAAAACTTCAGGAGCATTGAAAAAGAGTTACAACTTAAAACTAATTCAACATCTATATGCATGTATTCATGCATACGTATCTATATACACATACATACAAATATATATTTAGAGATATATATATTTAAGGGTAGGTGTAGGTAATGCCTTGGCATACGGAAAAAGTGACATTACCGTTTAACCTAGAGTATTCAGATATTCATGGATATTTCTTAAGCCTGAAATTCTTGGTATGAGGTTGTTTAACCTGGAGGCATATCATTGTTTTTTCCCACTTATCACTTCTATGCTTGTTTTAAGGAGCGAAAAGTGACTATAAAAGATGAAAAGGAACTTGAAACTCTAGAACTCACGTGAAGAAACAGGAAGAGAGCAGAGACTGTGACATTTTTTTACTTGAAACTAGATCCTATTAATTTACATATTTGAGTGAAGTATAACAGGAGATGATCCATCAACCCACTTTTGGTTTATTAGGATACTGATAACATTTTCCTTTCAAAAATAAATAATGCATTCTTCCCAAAATCAACGTGAATTACTAAAGTATAAAAAGCCCCAAATAGCTTCAAAAATATATGTACTATCTTCAGCTGCAAAAAGAAACGTCAACATTGCACTTATGCTTCTAACTTTATATCACGCAGTATTTTCCCCCCAAGAGACAACCTTCAATAACAACAAAAAATTCAAAAGATCTCATTTAACGGTCTTCTCTACACTGTCTAAAGCAGCAGGTAAAATGATTAATAAGCATCCTTCAAATTCTCAGCCAAGAAACATCCTCAGACATTGTAAGAAACTAAAATATTTCAAAAACCCATTGATGGCTTCTGCTGTGGCTACGATAAGCACATTCCATTTTTGAACTTACCTCTGCTCAATACCAAGATGTGCATTGATGCTAGCATATCGGGCAGTGCCAGTGAGGTTTTTATCTTCTCTGTATGGTATGTGTTGCCTTGTCCTGTTGTCTCTGTACTTTTTGGCCAAACCAAAATCAATAAGGAATAACTTTAAAAGAGAAATACAGAAACATTAGGTTTCCAACCTTGTTCAATTAAACTGCTTCTTATTCATTAAACAGTATCTATTCTACGCATTCGAATACATCAAAAGAAAGTATCCTAAGTATTATTAGAACAGATAATCAACAGACTTAACACCCCCATAAGCTTTTACTAGTCTTCATCAATAAATCAAGTTAAAAAAAAAAAGTCTAGTAGTTTATCCTTGTCATCTGCAGATTTTGCAGGCCCATTTCATTACATACTCAGGAGCCTGTCTTTATAAAGTAAGAAACATATACATGCCTGACAGCAGAAGCAACAAGTGTGCTATTTGTCATGACACCTGATAGTCTATATACCTGTTACTATTGGTAAACAAACATGAGGTTTCAAAATCTAGATATAATGGCCGAGTGCAGTAGCTCACGCCTATAATCCTAGCACATTGGGTGGCTGAGGCGGGCGGATAACTTGAGGTCAGGAGTTTGAGACCAGCCTGGCCAAACATGGCAAAGTCCTGTCTCTACAAAAAATACAAAAATAGCCAGGCATGGTGGCACATGCCTGTAGTCCCATCTACGCAAGACGCTGAGGCAGGAGAATTGCTTGAACCCGGGACGCAGAGGCTGCAGTGAGCCAAGATCACGTCACTGCACTCCAGCCTGATCAAAGAGCAAAACTGTCTTAAAAAAAGAAAAAAAAAAAAAAAAAAAATCCAGATAGCTGTCTGAACTCTTCCCTCCTACAAAGGCCACTCTTAAATGTGCCAACAGAATGCTTGCTATCTACCCTAAGAGTCTGACATTGCCAATGAAACCAGGACTTTTTATTAATAAAAACCACGACTTAGCACTGATATTATACACATGGGTCAGGTTAAACTTCTAGAAAATTTGACAAGTTGATATAAAAATCCCCCCGAAAAGCACTTAGCATTTAAATCAAGGTGGCTTACAATTAGCAGTTTAAGTGAGCTAACTAAAAACAAAATTAGTGTTTAGAACAAAATAACGTTTAGTGTTATCATGTCTATATGGTACTCAGGGAATAAGGTATTCATTTATAATGTAGCTAATTGTTGTACGTAATTCAAGTTTACACTCCAGAACTTAAGCCTTTTAAAAGCAAATAACTATTTTTATGAAAAAGAAACCCAAAACATATTCATATTTACCTCCCATATGAAAAGAAATAATCTTTACTTAAAATTTTGGCTTTTGTCATAAAATCACCTATTTGCTATGTTTTAATAAAAGTTAATCTACAGATATTAAGCTAGGCAGGTCTATATGCCCTTACACTATATAGCCCTAGTCTACTGTGCTCCTAGTTAGTCCTAAATTTTCTCCATTAGGCTATTGGGTCCCTTTTGACAGTTTATAATTTGTGATGTGCTGGCAAACTCGATCACCTAACCTGTAGATTTCATGTCAATAAATAAAGCAAGGTAGTGATTTAGGTTATAAAGATCTGACTAAGTACCTCTCTTAGGAGGATGAGTAACATCTATTTCAGCCAAGCATTATAACCTATTCTCGATTATACTTTGGACAGTAAAGACACTGACAGTTGAGCTTCAGTCACCATGTCAACAACGAGATACTGATTTTTACTTAGTCTACTATAAAAGAATGAAGATTAAATTATTAGTAAATGTTAACTGGATGAAGACTCTCTTAAGTAAAAAGATTAAACTCCCTAAGCAATCAAGTCATTACAGGAAAATTTGTATTGTAAAACATTAAGAAATAAAGCTCATACTTTACGTTTCTCTTGATATGAAAACCAGATCAGTACACAAATATTAAAATGAGCAAAATACATTTGTTAAGCAAACAAAAATGATGATTAAGTTCTGCAGATTCATAATGAAAAGAAAACATGGGGAAAATAAACACAAAAGGACATTCAGCTTCATGGTATTTAAAAATATCTCTAAGAAATACGTAGACATTGAATGAAGAGTGATTAGTACACAGAATTTCCTCCAGTTCACATTTTCTAGGATTGTTTCCTTTGGTACTTTAAAATGAAGGACAAAAGGGAAGAGCTCTGACATGAGTATGTCTAACAGTTTATTCTTGTCTAACTCTACATTCAATAGCTCCATTTGTGACTCAATAACCAGATACTTTCTCACAACCAAAAGACTGCTTTATAAAAATTCAGTGTTCACTGGAGAGTTCTTTCCTCCCACAACGCTAAAGGAGGAAACCTTATTTATCAAGAAAACTACAAATATGTAAACACGATCTTCTTAAACATCTCAATCTAAAAACAAAAATCTAAAGAGCAAATAATTTTAAATGTTCTTCTCTTATAAAAACTGAAAATACGTCAGGAAAAAAATGTTACTACTGAACAAAGATAGCCTATTCTCAGTAAACAACTGAAAGGAAAACTACTTGAAATTAAAAAAGGAAATAAAACTCTTGGTGGTTCATTACCTTCAGGTACCTATCAAGCTTCTTTAGTAGCTCTCTGTATGCTTTGCTGTTTAAAACTAATAAATATAAACATATAATGGAAGTGTTTACATGAAACCACATGATGCCAAAGATACAACCAAAAAGCTGTAAATATGGAAAGGCAGAACCAAATGAGGAAAAGTCAGTACCAAATAAGCATAAGATAATGCATTTTTATTATAGGCTTTTATGTGCAAAGACACAGGCACTTCCTTCAATGGGTCAAGCTCCTTTTCTGTGGGTTTTTAATGACTACATGTTATAAGTAAAATGTGCGTCCATTTTAAACAATGCAGCCTATTCTTCAAAGGCACAGGGAACTGAGTTGATAAATAGGGGATAATTTGACCGGGCACAGTGGCTCATGCCTACAATCCCAGCACTTTGGGAGACCAAGGCAGGTGGATCACTTGAGGTCAGGAGTTCAAGACGAGCCTGGCCAACATGGTAAAACCCCGTCTCCACTAAAAATACAAAAATTAGCTGGGCATGGTGGTGTGCACCTGTAAACCCAGCTATTCAGGAGGCTGTGGCAGAACTGCTTGAACCTGGGAGGTGGAAGTTGCAGTGGGCCGAGACCACGCCATTGCACTCTACATTCTAGCCTGGGCAACAGAGTGAAACTCCGTCTCAAAACAAAACAAACAAAACAAAACAAAACAAAACACCAAAAACAAAAAACAAAACAAAACCAAAAACCAAAAAAAGCGGGGGGATAATTCCGTAATTCCATTCACTAGAGGCACATTTTCTTCAAAATCACTGTTGCTAATTTTAGCGTTTAGTACTTGCAGCATTTTTTTTTTCCTAACCAAGGGTCATAATTTCCCCTGCCCTTCTAAACTATTCACAAAGTCACTTTACTAAAAACCTAGCTAACCTGTATGTACAAAATCTAAACAATTTAATACAACTTTCTATGTAAATTATTAAATGATGCTACGAAATGTAAGCAAAATATGTGAATGGGTAAGTAAAACTGAGGCACTATAAAACTAGAGTTTTATTCTTATAATATGCCTAATGATCCACCATCTACTGTCTTCCTCCCACCCCTTATCTAACTAGTCACAATACTTGGTACTTCTTTGTCTGAATAAAAATAACTGAATTTCTGAAACCTTTTTTAATAGCTGGAGGTGGTTCCTGGAATAAAGTTGGGCAGTGTGGAAAAGGATTAAATGATTATCCAGATGATACATGTGGATAATTAAGGTATTACAAAGTATGTTTTTTGCTTTTTGATTACTCATGCCAATACTTCCTCTTCACTGTATACTAAACTGAATGATTAAGATTCATTTGCTCAGAAGCATGAACATTTATGAACTTAAATTTTGTGAGGAAAAAAGCTATTTAACTTCAACAAAAGTATAAGAAAATATGAAGAGTTCTACTTACAAATTTAGAAAATTAGTAGGGTGTTTTATCCAGCCTGTCAAAAACTAAATTTAATATATTTCGATGTATTACTAATGGTAATTTACCATATAGCTTGATAAGTGCTTAAGCTATGTTATTGTTATATTGTTAAGAATGCAGTATCTTCTAGTTCCAGAGCATATAATGCTCTGTAAATATCCATTTGCTAGAAGTTGAGAATACAGACTGAGGAAATAAGTTCTAGGAACACTAGATCTGAAATCTGATCTACACTTACCTGAAGTTCCTTAGGGAAGGGGAAGAGAGGTGAGGTAGAATATATTCATTATACAGCACTGAAGAACTGAATTTAAATATATTTCGTGCATTAAGTTGTGTAACTCCAAATAGATTTTTAAAAACTAACAATCTATCTCAAGTTTACTATTAGGTAAACAATTTCAATACTAGACCAACATCATTTCCTCATATGTATGTTACAAATCTAAGCATAATATCCTATTTTCATTTACCTTTTTTCTAAACTTTATAAGTTTTAAGCAAAAGCCACAAAGAAATATCTTAGTAATGTTATGTTTGCCAAGTATGTCTGAATAATGCCAACGTAAGAGGTGCTTGAGCAAGATCTACATTCTCCAGAATTAAAACAAAACAAAAATCATCAAAATAAAACAATAAAAAAGAAAAGCACATGAATTTGGGATTGAGGTTGGAATAGGAGACAGTTTCAGACCTGGTTTAATCCTGAGAAAGATGGGTCCTGAGAAGTACTAACAGTCATGCTTCTTTTCCTCTTCCCCACTGGAGATTCTAAACACTAAACAGACAATAGAGGGTGGCAGTGCATCAAACAGTATTGCTTACATTGCAACAATGGCCGGCGCAGACAGGCAACACCGAGGCATTAGAGAAAGAACAGGGTAGCCAAATGCCATCCTTCTTCCACCAAGCACTGTAGCTTCTCAGTTTTCCAAATAAGAATCACAAGCTCAAGAACATTTGAATTCTGGAAATTACTCAGGTTTTTAATGCCACTATTTTGTGTCACTGCCTGAAACAGGGATAGCAATGGTGACATTTGGCTCTTTAATTTTTTTAATCAAAAATGGGGAATTTAGATCTGCAATCTTTGGTACCACAATCTGCCCTTCCCCCCCAAAAAAAAGGTTGTACGGGGGAAAAAATCTTCAGTAAGGAAGAGGTAGAAGGCATTTAGTCACCTTAAAATTTATTTTTGTAAGCATGCAGGGCTGATTACTGGAAGAGATGAGCAAATTCACTAAGATTGGAGTGGCCACTCCTAAATATCAAATTCAGAACAATTTTCCAAATAAGAAAATTTAACTTTAAAAATTGTCCTCAAAAGTCCCCCAAAACCTTTTTTTCCCCATGAATAGAAAACTACTGGAACAAGCTGACCAAAGAATCCAGTCTCATACAACTGGCATTCTTCAAGCTACAATACAGAAAACACTAAAAATCAACTACATAAACAAAACACTAATCTAAAATGTTCAAGACCAACATTTAGCATTTGAATCTTAGTTGAGTAAAACACTTTGCTTCTACCCCAGGGCCTCTCTAAAACAATGTTAAACAGCAAGCAGCTCCACAAAATTATTTTTAATATCTGCAAGGAGAAAAGGAGACCTAAACCTCCTAAAAAGGTTTTCACCACTAGGTAACTTACACTACTAACAAGCTATTCTTAAGGGGGTTGTGGGGGGAAGGCAAAGTGATATCTAGGTCATCATTTAAATTTAAGGCAAAAACCATGTACTGCAAAGTCAATGATGCAGAATAGGAATCACATGGTGATAATGGGTTTTTAGGGGATAAGAAAACGGGAAGGAGAGGGCTGGGAAATGGCCAAGAAGATTGGAGTCAAATGGACAAAACTGCCCCAAAATTTAAGAACAGTAATTTTTTTTTTTCAATTGAATTACCAGGCTTTACAGTAATAAAAACCTGGATACTTCAGAGAAAAGTTACAAAATATTTTCTAATGCAACTTGGGAATGACAAGATATGTGTATACTTAAACACCTTTCATTATTTAAAGCTGAACAAAAATATTTAATTTCCTAAAACCTGATCAGACCAACATCAGTATCTCACATTAACAAATAACACCATTTCTAATGGTAATGGCTCCCAGTTGGCATTCATACAGGCAAACAAAGGTAAACATTTATAGCTAGACCTAAAAACACCAAACATTTCCTAATAGTTTAGCAAAACAAATGGGCATCTTCCTTCCAAAAACAAAACAAAAAAGCCACAAAAAACAAAAAAGCCCCCAAGTTGTCCTGAAGTTGAGAATTTCTATCAGATAGATCATCAGATCACAACATGCTTAGTGCATTGCCAATGCTGCCTGTCTGCCCGAGCTCAACATAGTATCGATAAAGAAAGCAATTCACTCAGTAAGACTAATCATTACAGAAAAAAATGTCAACACAATTAGTTTCTAACTGCAATCATGCGCCACTAGCTAAAACCCAATCACCCCATAAATTGAACCACTCTCACAGACCCCAAATGAACACTAGTTTTGTTGTATGAATGTTCATTTCACTTGTCTACATTTTCCTTTAAAGGGAGAGGAAGGGGTGGAGAACTCACCCAATTTGGCACCCAAGTAAAAAACTGTCAACTACTTTTGAAGCAGGCCCAAAAGTTATCCTTTTAAATACACAAATTCAAGGACTAAAGAATTCTCATTATCAACCATGCTCAGTCAGCAAATGTTAACACCATGGTGACAGATAAGTCAGTGTTCCCACACTGGCACAAGCACATATATTATAAAAACCCACACTTCAGAGCCAAAGGTTAAAATCTGGTTTTAAGCATTCAGGAAGAAAAGAATATGGGGGTTTTTGCTATTTTTGTAAATGAAAAATAGATACAACTGTTCAACAGTTAAATAACTTAGACAACTACAGTTCATTATACAGCCCTTAGAATTTTATATTTCCATATAGGTAACTAACCTCAGTTGGGTAAGTTGAAGAGAATTTATTTCAAGTTACTAAGTTAATGGAGTTAGCTGATTATCCTTATAGCACAATCTTTTAAAGCAACTGTCAACAGCAAATTCAACTTACTATGGCTTTTTAAAAGATTGAAAAGTTTACCAAAGCAACTCTTGTCGAAACTTTACTCTTTGTTCTTTCATGCAAAGAGCATTTGACTAACCTTATTACAGTGACGCCCAATACCCATTAGGAAGTTATCTGGTTTAATGTCTCTGTGTATAAAATTCTTTGTATGCACATATTCAATTCTACTGATCATCTGGAAAAAAAGGAAGGGAGAGATAATTGAGTTAAGCAGTAAATGAAAAACAACATATTATTTCTTAAGTATTTCAGTATCTCAATTATTTAGAGTTCACAAAGACAGTGTTAGAAAAAATGAAATGGAAAGGACAACTAAGTTCTCCATTTATTTCTAAGTTAATGGGTATCTAAGCATACACCTGCTGTGTCCTTTGGCTTCACCTTCTAGTATTAATGATTAAAACCATGGCAGGGTCTAATCCCATAGGAAGACTTGGTGTTTGTGATTTTCAAATAATAAAAGGAATACCTTTAGAATTGTTTCAGTTGCTACGATAAAAGAAAATAAAATAAACACTTTCCACACTCAATCCTAGGCCTTCTAAAGTAACCTGTTAAAATGGCCTGGTATTACCCAGACCTAATTCCATGCTACAAGATATACACATGCACACAGACACACATATATTTGGGAGTGGGGAATGTTGACAGATTGGCAGATAAAGCTATAAGCAGTTGTTAAAATTCTCATATAATCTCATTTCAAAAGTTAAATATTAAACATGCCATTCTTTTTTTTTTTTTTTGAGACGGAGTCTTGCTCAGTCGTCCGGGCTGGAGTGCAGTGGCCGGATCTCAGCTCACTGCAAGCTCCGCCTCCCGGGTTCACGCCATTCTCCTGCCTCAGCCTCCCGGGTAGCTGGGACTACAGGCGCCCGCCACCACGCCCGGCTAGATTTTCTTGTATTATTAGTAGAGACGGGGTTTCACCATGTTAGCCAGGATGGTCTCGATCTCCTGACCTCGTGATCCGCCCATCTCGGCCTCCCAAAGTGCTGGGATTACAGGCTTGAGCCACCCCGCCCGGCCAAACATGCCATTCTTAAAAGCTTTCTTTAATCAATTTCTTGGAAATTATGCAAAGTCAAACATTATAGCTCAAATATCCTTTTTAATGGCTACAGATATTCTGTGGTAGAGATGTTATGTCTTCCCCAACTCACAGTATTCTCGGATTGTTTTCCACTTTCTCCTCCTATAAATAATACCATTAATAGACATGTATCTTTACCCACTAGTGCTTTTATTTCTATGGGCTTCAAACCCCATATAATTATGGGGAGTTGCTGGGTTGAAGGGTGTATTTTTCATTTTGATAGATAATATCACACTGCCTTTCACAACAGGCTGTAACAATTTGGATTTACTCTTCTGTTTTTTTTTTGAGACAGGGTCTCGCTCTGTCACCTAGGCTGAAGTGCAGTGAAGTGACCATAACTCACTGCTGCTTCAACCTTCCAGGCTCCAGTGATCCCCACGCTTCACCCTCTGGAGTAGCTGAAACTGTAAGGTGCATGCCACCACACCTGGCTAATTTTTTTGCGTCAGCTAATTTTTAATTTTTGGTAGAGACAGGATATCGTTATGCTGCCCAAATGCTCTTGAACTCCTAGGTTCAGGAGATCCTCCTGCCTCAACCTCCCAATGTGGTTAGGATTACAGGCGTGAACTACCATGCCTGGCCTCGATTTAGGAGTAAATCCTTCCATGAGGATTTTTTTTTTGAGACGAGTCTCACTCACTCTGCTGCCCAGGCTGGAGTGCAGTGGTGCAATCTCAGCTCACTGCAACTTCCGCCTTCTGGGTTCAAGCAATTCTCCCGCCTCAGCCTCCAGAGTAGTTGGGATTATAGGCACAAGCCACACGCCTGGGTACTTTTTTGTATTTTTAGTAGAGATGGAGTTTTGCCATGTTGGTTTTGAGCTCCTGGCCTAAAATGATCTACCTGTCTCGGCCTCCCAAACAGCTGGGATTACAGGCGTGCGCCACTGCGCCTGGCCCTTCTATAAGGATTTATTCTTCTATGTACTGTCAAGCTCCACTCTTTGCCTATTTTTCTTCCGGCCTATTGTCTTCTTGTTAGCTTTTAGGAGTTCTCATCATACAACAAACAATGTTTTATCTGTCATTATGTAAACAGATTTAAATTAAGTTATTTTTTATTTTGACTGTTTATGGCATTTCTTGTATACAATAGAAGTTTTTTTTTTTTTTTTTTTTTGAGACAGAGTCTCACTTTGTCACCCAAGCTGTGGTACAGTGGCAAGATCATGGCTCACAGCAGCCTCAACCTCCGGGGCTCAAGTGATCGTTTCAGCTCAGCCCCCTGAGAAGCTGGGACTACAAATGTGCATGTTACCATGCCCAGCTACTTTTTGTATTTTTTGTGGAAAGTAGGGTATCGTTATGTTGCCTAGGCTGGTCTTGAACTCCTGAGCTCAAGTGATCCTCCCACTTCAGCCTCCCAACGTGCTGGGATTGCTGGCATGAGCCACCACACCCAACCTCTATCTTTTCTATAAGACACTTACTTAGAAGTTGTATTTTTAAATAGATTCTGTATCCAAAGACTGCCAACATTATCTTTTTGTCCATATGTTCTTGCTCTTCCCAGTAGTATGTGTTAGGATTCTATTTTTTATTTGTCCCCATTTTCCCCAGAGCTTTTATTATCATGAATACACAGATTCTAAATTGTACTCTTCTACCTTGACGAATGTCTTCTGAAGCCAAACCAGTAATCTCTGGCTTAAACAACTTACACCTGTTACCTATCACCTACAGAGCAAGACTTAGGTGTTAACTACCTCAAATGAAAGCTTTCTTGTATCTCCCTTCCTCAGAATTACATTTTTTCACATTTGTCACCCGTGTACCCAACAGAGACTTCTACAACTATACAACAAGGATGGAACATCTTATTTTTCTATCTTTCTTTGTTAGACTCTAAGTTTCTTTCTAGAGGGAAGAGACTAATTCTTATTTTTGCCACCCCAACCCCCAGCACTAAGTACAGTGGTAGGATCTCAATACATGTTCAATGTATGGACGCTTACGTGTTACTGAACAAACAAAATATAAGCCATAACTCTTATTAGGATTCACTCATATATGCTAGTTAAAACATATTAGGCTGGGCACGGTGGCTCACGCCTATAATCCCAGCACTTTGGGAGGCCGAGGCGGGCGGATCATGAGGTCAGGAGATCGACACCATCCTGGCGAACACGGTGAAACCCCGTCTCTACTAAAAATACAAAAAAATTAGCCGGGCGTGGTGGCGGGCGCCTGTAGTCCCAGCTTCTAGGGAGGCTGAGGCAGGAGAATGGCGTGAACCCGGGAGGCGGAGGAGCTTGCAGTGAGCAGAGATCACGCCACTGCACTCCAGCCTGGACGACAGAGCGAGACTCCATCTCAACAACAACAACAACAAAAAAATTAAAGGCTTTTTTTTTTTTCCCTTGGAGACAGAGTCTCGTTCTATCCTCCAGGCTGGAGTGTAGTGGCACGATCCTGGCTCACTGCAATCTCCACCTCCTGGGTTCATGCGATTCTCATGCCTCAGCCACCCGCGTAGCTGGGATTACAGGCGTGAGCCACCATGCTCAGCTAATTTTTGTACTTTTAGTAGAGATGGGTTTCACCATGTTGGCCAGGCTGGTCTTGAACTCCTGACCTCAGGTGATCTACTGGTCTTGGCCTCTCAAAGTGCTGGGACTATAGGCGTGAGCCACCAAGCCCGGCCGATACTAAAGGCTGTTAACTTAAAAGAGATAGGGTCTTGGCTCTATCGCTCAGGCTGGAGTGCAGTGGCATTACTACAGATCACTGTAGCCTGGAACACCTGGGCTCAAGAGATCCTCCTGTCTCAGTCTCCCAAAGTGCCAGATTACAGGCGAGAGCCAGTATGCCGGGCCACTTTTAACCTTTTAATGCTTGAGTTTGTTTTGTGCCACAAATATCACAATTTGCTCACATTTGCTTGAGCCACTACTTTTAAGGTTAAGAAGCTTGGGGAGTATCAGGTGCTGATTACATAAAATGGGTACTACGTTCTAATCCTTTGAATTATTTGTCATTGATCTATACTAGTTGTATACATTTATGGGGTGTGTGTGATATTTTGATACATGTATACAATGTGTAATGATCAAATCAGGGTAGTTGGAATATTCATTACTTCAAACATTTATATTTTGTGTTGGGAACATTACAATTCTACTCTTCTACCTATTTTTAAAATAAACGATAAGCTATTGTTAACTATAAGTTCCCTACTATACTATGTAATACTAGATCTTATTCCTCCTAACTGTATTTTTGTGCCCATTAACCTACTTCTCTTCATCCTTCTGAATTTACAAACTTACTAAAATTCCACTTCAAATACCAATTCTGTTTATCTCATTATACTTTATGACATCCAATCTATATTTTTAAATGTCATTCTCTTCATAGTATTTCTATAAGCACACCGAGTTTAACTTGAAGCATTTCCAACATTTTCCTGCCCTTAAAGGCAACAAATATTGATCAAAATAAAAAATTATACATTTCTTGATATTTACCAATTATTATCTTAATGTATTATCTTTTCCCTTAAAGTTTGTTCCTTACTCTATCTTTCTCATTTCTTAAGATCGAAATATCCAAACTTTGGCTGTAAAAACCATTTAATCTAACCTACAGCCAATGCATCAATCTAATTCATGACATCTTCAAAATTTCCTAGGTCTTAAGTAATACAAATGGTTGAGAATCCATTACAACAAGCAGCATCTACTTGGTTAAAAAATTATTTCTTAAATTACTTCAGGACCTTTTTATCCTCAAAAATATAGCTTTTCTAAGAGTCCCACACATAATACATAATATTCAATTTTGCTTAATTTAACCAAAATGTCAATATACATTTATCTACAATTACATGCATACATACACTCTAAACTCTTTCTCCAAACAAAATCTTACAATAACCTGCTATATTTGACACTAAAACTTCATCTGAAGGAGCAGATTGAAAACTACTAGACTATAGATGAGTAAGAAACCAAGATAATTCCAGTTTTTGTCTTATTCCCATAGGAAAATATCTACAAATTACATTATTTTTTTTTTCTGCCTATGCTAAGGTTAAATAGTGATGCACAAGATTTTAATACTCTGATTTATATATAATGAAATTCCAGTCAACAGTACTATTCTCAGTTTATATTCTAATCAAAATTTCACATACCTGGTCAGCTAACATAAGTACAGTTTTCATTGTGAACCTTCTTGAACAGAAATTGAAGAGGTCTTCGAGGCTAGGTCCCAGAAGATCCATGACTAGTACATTGTAGTCTTTTTCCTGACCATACCACCTAACGAAACAAAAGGAGAAGAGAGGGTATTACAAAAAGTTATCACTTAATATCATCAACCCTAAGAATAAGATAGTTTTCTTTCTCTGACTAGGTATTATTTAAGGCGACTGTTCCCCTACTCGGGAGACGAACTCACTAATTAACTACAAGGCCCAAGACAAAACAAGGGTAATGAGACTTTTTTTTCCCTGTCATGCAACTCTTCTCCTATATAGATATGACATGCATAGTAGCCTTAAAATTTCCTGTTACCAGGGCAGCTGGATTTTATACCCACTGGCCACTGATTCCTGTGGCCTTTAGCAAATTCCTTAATCTCACCTGAATTTACTTTGTAACAGAAGAAATGAAGATGACTCTATCAGTCATTCCAAAATGTTTCAGAAAGCAAAGATTCCTTTTATCTGAACTCCAATCCCAGTTCCTACCAAACTGCATTTAATCAATAACTACTTGTCCTTATTAAAAAGGGAGTCATATTTTTGCTTAGTTTCAGATCACAGAAAATAACCTGTATAACAAAGTAATGACATTTATTTGCTTTTAACTGGAATCATGTTTTAATTATCCTGGGCTGTATTACTGTATACAATGTGTCCCTAATAACTCAAGAAGTATCAATTGCCAATTTCATTTTATCCCAAGGACTGAAAATCACTGCAATAAATTATTTCAAATTTTGATACCCATGATTCTGGTAAGAGTACTTTCCTTAAAAGAAGCACTATCGGCCGGGCGCGGTGGCTCAAGCCTGTAATCCCAGCACTTTGGGAGGCCGAGACGGGCGGATCACGAGGTCAGGAGATAGAGACCATCCTGGCTAACATGGGGAAACCCCGTCTCTACTAAAAAATACAAAAAAAAACTAGCCGGGCGAGGTGGCGGGCGCCTGTTAGTCCCAGCTACTCGGGAGGCTGAGGCAGGAGAATGGCGTGAACCCGGAGGCGGAGCTTGCCCTGAGCTGAGATCCGGCCACTGCACTCCAGCCTGGGCAACAGAGCGAGACTCCGTCTCAAAAAAAAAAAAAAGAAAAAGAAGAAGAAGAAAAAAAGAAGCACTATCATTTTTCTTTCAAACTTTTCTAGATATCAAATTCTGCTAGGAAAATTGGGTAATACTTAAAATTTTGTTTAAAAAGTTATTTTAAAGCTTAAACTGGAATCATTTTTTTGTTAACTCTGAAAAGAACCAACACCAAAATTTACCATATCTGGAAAGCTTATGTTTTAAAAATATTCAAAAGGGGAGAACAGGCTTTTCTTTCTTTTCCTTCCTTCCTCCTTATTTATCTATTTATTTATTTATTCATTTATTTTTAGACAGGGTCTCGCTCTGTTGCCAGGCTGGGGTGCAGTGGCGCAATCACAACTCACTGCAGCCTTTGACCTTCTGATCTCAAGCAATCCTCCTATTTCAGCTTCCCAAGTAGCTGGGACGATAGACGTGCCATCATGCCCAGCTAAATTTTTAAAACGTTTTTGGTAGAGGCAGGGTCTTTTAAATTTCATGTAAAGGCAGAGTCTCCCTATGTTGCCCAGGCTAGTCTCTAACTTCTGGGCTCAAGAGATCCTCCCGCCTCAGCCTCCCAAAGCACTGTTATTACAGGTTGAACCACTGTACCTCACCAGCTTTTTAAATAAACTAAAATCTGTGTCAAAATTATAACAAGTATCAGTCAAGTAGGAAACTGTTTAGTGCCATTTCTTGCTTTGCTGATAAATGCCAATGATTCAAGAAAATCAATATTATAACTAGAGTATGAGGATTTAATCTTTTAATAATATTTTTCTAGAAAATGCAATGATAACTATACAGATGTGCTACTCTTGTGTTTCTTCTTTAAGAAAATAGTCTATTCTAACTAGTGGTCCTGGGCACCCATTAACCCTTGATGGCATCTACCAAAACTACAGAAATTTCAGGCTTAGCACCTGAGAAAGGGCAGAGGGGAAGCTTCAAATCAGATAGCTTTAATTTCAGACCTATTCAGATAGGTCTCATAGTCAGGTATAATAAATATGCTCCCTGGAATCTTATGTTGAGAGTAAGAGATCCTAAGAGGATTATAAGCCAAAAAGTTCAGTTCCTTCCTACGACTTTTGTTTCAGTTGTTCTTGAGAACTACTTCCCAAACCTGACACGTGGATAACTGTCAAGCACACAAAAATCAAATCCATTTCCACATCCTCTTTGCAGAAAAAGATAATCCAGTAAGGGAAGAGTGTCTGCTTAACCTTCTAGAGGTCTTGCCCACTAGCTAGGAAACAAATGTGTCAACGTGATAGCAAAAGAGCCAGTTTTTTTTTTTTTTTTGAGAGTCTCTCGCTCTGTCCCCCAGGCTGGAGTGCAGTGGTGCGATCTTGGCTCACTGCAACCTCTGCCTCCCAAGCAGCTGGGATTATAGGCACCTGCCACCACACCCAGCTATTTTTTGTATTTTTAGTAGAGACAGGGTTTCACATTGTTGGCCAGGCTGGTCTTGAACTCCTGACCCCAGGTGATCCACCTCTCGGCCTCCCAAAGTGCTGGGATTACAGGTGTGAGCCACTGCACCCAGCCAGAAGAGACAGTTTTGTCCATATTGCTTAAAACAGTGTCCTAAGGCTGCTGTTATTTTCCCTCTTCCACTCTTTATTCTCCCTATGGGAATTCAACACCTTTCACATTTGCTGAAAACATTTACTTGAAAGAAGCTCACAGTGATGCTCTGGGTAACACATAAGTAACAGTATTAAAAGGTAAGTGATAAAGCAAATAAGCTGTGTTCTCCTTTCTCTTTTCCTCATTTTATTTTCTTCTGTTATTTTCCCTCTTCCTTTTTATGTGATAGGCAAATCTGGACTAGAGAGCTGTCACAGACCTACCATTATAAACATTCAACACTTGTTTAATATAAATCTAAATTTATCTAGGCTTTTAAGAAAAAGAGAACACCAAATCCAGAAAGAGCTAAGGAAGTAAAAAGGCACAAAAAGTCAAACTGGCAAAAGGGAAGGCATAAATCAACTCTTATTTATAAGACCACGTCTCAGCTCTAGACAGGTTTCCACTGATGGCTCAGAGGTAAAACTACAAAAAATAAGCAAATGTTATAACCATCCATCTAAGCCCAAACACAAACCTGTAATGTAAAAGGCACAAATTCAGACTTTATATTTTCATGCAATTAACATGACTTCATAAAAAAATCATCTGCAAAGTAAGCCTCTAACAAAATCACCTGCATGTAAGCCTCTAACTCCCTTAATAATTAGAAACTGGGAAGAATTAGATGAATTGAGAAGCACACTTAAAACACACACACATTATTGCGCACTCTTAACCCTTGCTTAAATTTATGAACACAAGACATATTCACTATTCTCAAAGTCAGGAGGATTAAATACTTCATTGAAAATAGCTAAAAAAAAATAAGCATTTCAAAGGCATTTTTCCTTGTGGAGCAACCATGCAGTTCTAAAACAACTAGGACTTTCTTTTCTATGGACTGGTACTATAACTCCTTAAAGCTAAGAGACAGGTGTTTGCATCTTTCACACTTCCTTTGGTCTCAAGGAATATATAACTTAATTCTCTAAAGCTAGCACGTCACACCCTCCATCTGTGCTTTTCCATCTGGACTAACTCATTCAGACATTATCACACACAGATTCAGAATAACAAGTGTTCTGCGTATTCCAATCTTACTTATTCTTAGTTTCTACCTTCACCTCCATGCTTCCTACGTCTATTCTGAGAGCTTTTCTCTACCTTCAATCCCAACCTTAAAACCCAGATGCCAAAGAAACCTTCCTTATGTCACAATCCCACATTGGTCTCCTATTTCCTAGAATTCCCAAAGCCATTAACTATTGCTTGTATCCACAGTCTTAACCCCTTGACAATATTCATCTACTGTTACTTTGGTGTTTGTCTCCATACCTGGTAGGATAGAGCTTACAGCTTTATTTTTATTTGAATAGTCTTTTCACAGAACCTGAGTAATGAAAAAGCACTAACCTGATTCTCTGAGGCCTTTTAAGTTTATAGTCTCAAACACCAACACAAAAACCTTACTCTTATTCTCTACTTTCTAGGCCTTCAAACTAGAAACCACAGGTCTTACCTTTAGACATTTTTAAGTACAAGATGTGTTGCTACTAAATGTACAGTGGTAAAGTTATGTGCATATTGCAGGTACTCAGGTATTTATGAGACTAAAAAAAGTACTCCAATTGATTTGGACTTTATTCTTCCTAATAGTCACAAAACATTTTTTTAAAAATCAAGTAATTTAATGGGTGAAAGTAAAAAAAATAATAATTTTAAAAAGACAAAATGTTCAGCGATCTCATTTTCCATTTGTTTCAAATCTATACCTTTAGACTTCAGTGTTACCTAAAAGTAGGCTGAAGAATGAGTTCATAATTTATACAACCATCATGACTTACTTACAGCATAATAAAAGTATCTAAGGTCTGAAGATGATGCCAAGAGAAGACAAGGTCTATCTCTCTGCTCTTATGTCCTTTCCTCTAAATGCATATCCAAATTAAATCCAATTTAAAAATTAAGACATACACAAAAAGCACAAATGTAAGACAATACATGCAAAAGTCAATGAGGCTGACAAAAAATGCTAACACAATTCACACAAAAGATCAATGAGAACTAAATCTGTCTAAAGATGTATTAGGAAAATAGTCTGCTACCAGTCAGATCCTGAAGGATTAACAGTGTTTTGATAAACAAGGCAGAAGAGGGCTTACCAGGCAGGGGCAAATCATTTTGGAGCATGGGCTGTCATAAAGGGAAGAGTCAAGGTGGCAGATACATAGGAGCTGTAGTATAGGTTCTTCAGTGCAAGGCTTATGAGCTTTACATGCTGTAAATAACTGGGAGAACTATTACTACAGTTTGTGGCTGAGATGTAATTAAAAATCAGTATTTATTAGCCTTGGCATCAGTATACAATATGGAAATGGAGGAGTAGGGGAAGGAATGACAATGACATGGTTACCAGTTAGGAAGTGTTATACTACAGCCGGAGATTTCAAGCTGGGGGTTTACTTCTTCTGAAAAATCTCTTCATGAAAATGGGAGTATTTGAGGAAAAAAAATACATATTTTTCATATAAAAATATTTAAGTATTACTATGAAACCTAGAATATTCCAGAATAAATTAGTGTGATTATTGTAATATGCACTTTAAAGTACCCAAATGTATGTTAGTTCCATCACCATGACTAGGACAAAAATAACAGTAAAAAAAAATTTAATCTTCCCCTTCAGACTATCAACTTAATTAGGGGTAGTCATTATATCTGTCTTGTTCACAATCCTGTATTCCCAGCATACACAAGAAATGCTCAAAACATTTGCTGAGTAAAATAATGAAAACTCATATTAGAAGCTGTAACAGTCTAGGCAATGCCTGATTTGGCAGATAAGGAAAACAAAACAAGAAATGCAGAAACACTCCCTGCACTCAAAGTGAAGTCATCAGGAAGCATCTATTTATCCCTAATTCAAATAAGCCAATTATAGAAGTAAAAAGTCATTTTCCAATCTTTCGGTTATTAATGTCAGAGTCTTCAGTGAACAATTAAAAAGTATCAACACTGAATCAGAGCTATAATATATCCAATTTTAATAGCACCTACAAGATATCCTGAAGATACTGTCTCTCAAACTTAGTCGCTTGCCAACCCATCATCATCCAACCTTTATGCTCCTTTTTATGGGAGCAGAAAAGGAATTTGGCCTAGCAAGATCTTGCTGAACTGTAAGAACTAGCTCAAATTGTCTCTTTAGGATACTATTGCTAACAGTTCCAGCTACTCAGGCCGAGGGTGGTGGCTCATGCCTGTAATCCTAGCACTTTGTGAAGCTGAGGCCGGCGGATCATGAGGTCAGGAGTTCGTGACCAGTCTGACCAATATGGTGAAACCCGGTTTCTACTAAAAATACAAAAATTAACCGGGCATGGTGATGGGCACCTATAGTACCAGCTACTCAGGAGACTGAGACAGGAGAATTGCTTGAACCCAGGCAGCAGAGGTTGCCATGAACTGAGATCTCACCATTGCACTCCAGCCTGGATGACAAAGCAAGACTCCGTTTTAAAAAAAGAAAAAACAAACAAACCAAAAAAAAAAAAAAAAACAGTTCCAGCTACTCTGTTCCCTTTTCTCTAAAATCCTTTTATTTTTCCTATACACTCATATTTGTGTATGCCATTCTTAACAGCTATTTGCCATTCATTATATACAGATATATTCTCAAAACCACAGATACTTCTTCTCACCATACATCTCTTCTCAGAATAATGTTTTAAATGCATAAAATACAAGGCATTATAAAGAAAATAAATTATAGCGAAATTGAACTAGCATAAAATTACTTCTAAAAAATCAATTTTGGGGCCAGGCACGGTGGCTCATGCCTGTAATCCCAGCACTTTAGGAGGCCAAGGCGGGTGGATCACCTGAGGTCGGGAATTCGAGACCAGCCTGACAAACATGGAGAAATCCTATCTCTAATAAAAATACAAAATTAGCATTCCTGTAATCCAGCAACTTGGAAGGCTGAGGCAGGAGAATCGCTTGAACCCGGGAGGCGGAGGCTGCAGTGAGCCAAGATCACACCATTGCACTCCAGCCTGGGCAACAAGAACAAAACTCTGTCTCAAAAAAAAAAAAAAAAAAAAAAACAGAAAAGAAAAAGAAAATCAATTTTGAGCCAGGTTCAGTGGCTCAAGCCTATAATCCCAGCACTCTGGGAGGCCAAGGTGGGAGGATCACTTGAGGTCAGGACAAGACCAGCCTAGCCAACATGGCAAAACCCTGTCTCTACTAAAATAAATAAATAAATAAATAAATAAATTAGCCGCACATGCTGGCAGGGGCCTGTAATCCCAGCTACTCAGGAGGCAGAGATTGCAGATTGCAGTGAGCCGAACTTGCACCACTGCACTCCAGTTTGGGCGACATAGCAAGACCCCATCTCAAAAAACCAAAAAAAAGCAATTTGGGATTTGGTAATATACACGCTCTCATTATTATTATTTTTTGAGACAGGATCTCGCTGTGTCACCCAGGCTGGAGTACAATGGTGTGATCTTGGTTCACTACAATCTCTGCCTCCCAGGTTCAAGAGATTCTCATGCCGCATCCACCTGCTGGGATTACAGGCATATGCCACCACTCCTGGCTGATTTTTGTATTTTTAGTAGAGACAGGGTTTCACCATGTTGGCCAGGCTAATCTCGAACTACTGGTCTCATGTGATCTGCCCACCTTGGCCTCCTAAAATGCTGGAATTACTGGTGTTAGCCACGGTGCCCAGCCCCACACTCTCCTTATTAATGCATTAAATATAGGAGCAGGTATAACAAATGCTCTAATTTTGATGTAGTAATGAATGTAAACCATATTTTAAGATACCTGCAACAATAATGTGATATAAAAATATCTGTGATTTCAGCCGGGCACGGTGGCTCACGCTGAGATCATGCCATTGCACTCCAGCATGGACGACAGAGTGAGACAGTCTTAAAAAAAAAAAAAAAATCTGCGATTTCTAGCTGGATGCAGTGGCTCACACCTGTAATTGCAGCACTTTGGGAGGCTGAGGCAGATGGATCACCTGAGGTCAGGAGTTTGAGACCAGCCTGGCCAACATGGTGAAACCCCATCTCTATTAAAAATGTAAATATTAGCCGGGCATGGCGGTGGGCACCTATAATCCCAGCTACTTGGGAGGCTAAGGAGAATCACTTGAACCTGGGAGGTGGGAGTTGCAGCGAGCCAAGATCATGCCATTGCACTCCAGCCTGGGCGATAAGAGCAAAACTCCGTCCACCCCCACCCCAAAATCAGTGATTTATATTGGTGACAAAGTCAAAGGTTCTGCTAAAACTCATGAGGTTTCCTACTTACACTTAAAATCAAAAAGAAATACTAGATTTGAGTGAGAGGCTCATGAAAATAAAAATGTAAATTTCCTTACCTGTCTAAATACATAGATCTCATGGGGGGTGGATATGGTTATGAACCAGGTTAAGAGCCCCTGTTCCAAACCAACTTTTGAGATAAATAGCCCGTAGAATAAGATCTAATATTTGAAAATCATGTATGTTTTGCTCAGCAATAACGCAGGCAACTAAGAAGATTTGTTTTCTCTCTTCTTGCCGCCTTGTTACTACTAATCCTTTGCTTACATTACCCCTAAGATGCTTGAATTATGGTACATTTTCATATTCTCCACCTTTGTTCCTTGCCCTTTGCCTTCAAAGTTATGTAGATGTTCCTTAACTCCAAAAATTATAAAAACACAAAACAAAAAACTTTATCACTGTTCAGTATCAAAGCTACTATTCACTTATCCATTCAATATTTAGAGTAGCTAACTAGACAAAACTAAATAATTGCTGCTTTCGTGGCTTATAGTGGGGAAGGGGGATAAATACCGTGATGAAGGAGAGAAGAGTGCTATTGTGGGGGCACAAATTATGGGGATCCAATCTATTTTTTTAAGGGAGGCATCAGGGAAAGTTTCTCTGAAGAAGGAAGGTTGATTCTTAAAGGATAGATGGAAGAGAGCCAGGTAAAGGGGAGGATTGGCATCAGGCTGAAGTCTGGTGCTCACAAAAAACTAAGTGACATTTTAGGTTGGTACAGTGTGTAAGATGACCTTATTTTCTTCTTCAGGTAATTTTTTGAAAACCTGGTTTATATTTGCATCTTACTCTCATTTTTTCTTGGTTCCCATTAACATAGTTATTTTCCCCATAATACCCAAAGTGTTATTTCAAAGATCACAAATAACTGAGCTAGGATGTAGTTGCAAAAAAAAAAAAAAATTCACAAATGACCTAACTTTTGTCAGCTCTTGTCATCACTGCTCCAACATTGATAGTGATGGTATTGAGGGCCAGCATGTGGAGAACTGGAAGGTCCAGGGAGGTACCAATGTTAAAATACACTTTTTCACCGGGAAGTGGAAAATGTACTTATAGTCTTCATAATACAAATTATAAAAGCTTGATCAAAAGTTTTCTAATAGGCAAATATATAAAAGTAGATTAGTAGTTGCCTAGGGCTGACGGGAAATGGAGTGACTGACAATGGGTTCAAGATTTCTTTTTGGGATGAGGAAAATATTCTAATTTGAATTATAGTAGTGGTTGTACAACTTTGTACATATACTAAGAAACAAACTGTACACCCTAAATAGGTTAATTTTTTTTTTTTTTTTTTTTTGAGACGGAGTCTCGCTCTGTCGCCCAAACTGGAGTGCAGTGGCCGGATCTCAGCTTACTGCAAGCTCCGCCTTTCGGGTTCCCGCCATTCTCCTGCCTCAGCCTCCCGAGTAGCTGGGACTATAGGTGCCCGCCACCTCGCCCAGCTAGTTTTTTGTATTTTTTTAGTAGAGACGGGGTTTCACCGGGTTAGCCAGGATCGAGCCAGATCTCGATCTCCTGACCTCGTGATCCGCCTGTCTCGGCCTCCCAAAGTGCTGGGATTACAGGCTTGAGCCACCGCATCCGGCTAGGTTAACCTTTATGTGGGTAAATTATATCAATAAAGCTGTTGAAGAACTGGTAAATGACAAGTGCAATATAAAGGTGACCATAAATACAAAATACAGGAAGAAGCAATTTATTTACAAGATAAAAAAAGAAGGCTTCTGGTCGGGCATGGTGGCTCAGGCCTGTAATCCCAGCACTTTGGGAGGCCAAGGCAGGCAGATCACAAGGTCAAGAGATTGAGACCATCCTGGCCAACACGGTGAAATCCTCTCTCTGCTAAAAATACAAAAATTAGCTGGGCATGGTGGCATGCGCCTGTAGTCCCAGCTACTCTCTGGAGGCTGAGGCAGGAGAATTACTTTAACCTGGGAGGTGGGGGTTGCAGTGAGCTGAGATGGTGCCATTGCACTCCAGCCTGGCCAGACAGCGAGACTCTGACTCAAAAAAAAAAAAAAAAAAAAAAAAAAAAAAAAGAAGGTGGCTTCCTAGAAATGTTAGCACCGGGGCTAAATTTTGAAAGATGTCTGTATTATTGTATTAGCTTATTAAATATTCTCCTAGTTCCAGTTACCCCTCTACGGTTTTACTGTGTCATTGCTCTGTTATAAAAACTAAAGGAGCCATGCGATAGCTCACACATGTAATCCCAACACTTTGGGAGGTCAAGGTGGGCGGATCACTGGAGCTCAGGAGCCTGGAGATTAGCCTAGGCCAACAAAGACAGACCCCGGTCTCTCTATAAAAAACAAAAATTTAGCCAGGGGTGGTGGCGTGTGCCTGTAGTCCCCAGGAGGCTGAGGCAGGAGGATCACTTGAGCCTAGGAGGTTACGGCTAGCCACTGCACTCCATCCTGGGTGACAGTGAGACCATGTCTCCCCCCGCCCCAAAAAAAAGGCCCTTTACCTACAAAAAAAGCAAGAGTTTCATACATTAAAAAATTCCTAAATATGGCCTCTGCTTATCCTTTCAATTCTATATACTTACTCCCTCTTCAGATTATCCTCAGACCCTACCATTGAGACAAGTTACTTTACTGAGCACCTGTTGTGTACAGAGCTCTAACACAGCCAAATCCCAAATCCTTTAAGTCTCATTTCTTTCCTACTTCTTGGATACAAATTATCTAAAAACTTACTTTCTTTAACTTCAACAGCCCATTATCCTGACTCTCCTCCTGCTGTATTAATTCCAAATTTCTTCTCCTGAGTCCTCACCTCTCAATTTACTTTCTCCACTATCACTTATATGCTGATCTTGCTTAGATCTAACCCCAGTCCCAATTCCCTGGCCTAGGCTCAGTTCTGTATTTGCTGCTAACTTAACTACACAGGAGTAAAACACAGGATATGCCATTCACCTTAATTTCAACATGTCCAAAGCCATTATCATCCACCATACTTGTAAAATATTAAAATTGGCACCCCTTCCTAACTCCCTAATTCAAACCTCAAATTCTTAAGGCTCAAGTGACTTACCTCCACTCCTCAAAAAGGGGTAACATGTACATTAAAAAGTTTCAGAAAAAAAAAGAAATCAAACATACTCCTACAAAATATTCCCTAATACACTGTTAAGAGACCAAATGGCTTTCTTTTTGTTTCTTTGTTTTTGCTTTGAAATGGAGTGTAACTCTGTTGCCCAGACTGGAATGCACTGGCATAATCTCGGCTCACTGCAACCTCTGCCTCCGAGGTTCAGGTGATTCTCCCGCCTCAGCCTCCTGAGTAGCTGGGATTGCAGGCACATGCCGCCACACTCAGCTAATTTTTCTGTGTGTTTTGAGTAGAGATAGGGTTTTGCCATGTTGGGTGGGCTGGTCTTGAACTCCTGACTTCAAGTGATCTACCTGCCTCAGCCTCCCAAAGTGCTGAGATTACAGGGGTGAGCCACCATGCCCAGCCACCAAATGGTTTTTTTTGTTTGTTTGTTTTTTGAGACGGAGTTTTGCTCTCATTGCCCAGACTGGAATACAATGGTGTGATCTCGGCTCACCACAACCTCTGCCTCCTGGGTTCAAGTGATTCTCCTGCCTCAGCCTCCCAACTAGCTGGTATTACAGGCATGCACCACCACACCCGATTGATTTTGTATTTTTAGTAGATATGGGGTTTTTCCACGTTGGTCAGACTGGTCTCGAACAACCAACCTCAGGTGATCCGCCCGCCTCGGCCTCCCAAAGTGCTGGGATTACAGTAGTGAGCCACCACGTCCAGCCTCAAATGGTTTTCTTTAGGGTAATTTTTGCACTGTAAGTTAGCACTTGTATTACAGATAGTGTTTTCTGTATGAAGATACTAAGAGAACAAATAACTGAATGAAGGGAACACTTCCCCCTACTTTTCATTAATTAATTTGCTTAGCAAATCCTCTTTAAATGGATAGAGCTAAGTATTTTAGATAAGAAACTGTAGATGAAAACTATACAAAAAGGCAAAACTAAATTATCTACATTAGTGGAGAAAATGAATACAAAAAGAAAACAATGAATATTCCAAAGTTTGATATAATGTTTCTTTTAAGTAGCAAATACAAAAGAAACAACACAAGGTCTGGGCTGGAAACATAACACACAGCAAAGGGGAAAATGAAAATGGAGAAGAAGGGATTATTATTCTTACTACAAAAAGCAGTTGCCCAGCCAGGCGCAGTGGCTCACGCCTGTAATCTCAGAACTTTGGAAGGCTGAGGCAGGTGGATCACTTGAGGTCGGGAGTTTGAGACCAGCCTGGCCAACATGGTGAAATGCCATCTTTATTCAAGGTACAAAAATTAGCCGGGTGCAGTGGCGGGCACCTGTAATTCCAGCTACTCAGGGAGCTGAGGCAGGAGAATCCCTTGAACCCAGGAGGCAGAGGCTGCAGTGAGCCGAGATCATGCCACTGCACTCCAAGCCTGAGGAACAGAGCAAGACTCCGTCTCTAGGGAAAAACAAACAAAAAACAGTTGGCCAGCAACCAAGACAACACCATTTCCTACAACAGCCACAGCACTCAGCAAAATTCACTAAATACCCTCAACAGCTTGATACAATGAAGTGCCAAAAATCTCAGCACAGAATTTCTCAGTGTGGTTCTCTGGTCTTTAGTAGAAATTCCTTGTGGTAATTATATAAAAACAAAAATAAAAACAAATAAAAAACAAAGAAACAAAAAAAACAACTCTTGGTCTCCACTCCAGAATTGGTCAAACAAAAATCTGTTGGTAGTGCAGTGTAACCTGCATTTTTTACAAACTCTATAGGTGGTAATTATTTATACACAGCTGAGGTTGGAAAAATGCTGACTTATCAGGATTCACACAAACAGAGTCTTAATGGTCCTACTGTTGCAACTAACCAAGGCAATCTCCAAATGTTTCAGAGTACTGTTTGAGGCTCATCTCAATATGCTACCCTTTTAAGTAAACATTCATGTCCTCACATAGTTTGAGATTTAGACACCTTTCCTCCTAATTTTTAGGAGGAGACAAATTCACAATTATATGCCAGGCTCACAGCAAATGCTCAAAAAGAATGCAAGCCTCACAAAATCATTGTCTGTTCAATGAAGTGTGCTCAGTTTTTTTTTTTTTTTTTGAGACGGAGTTTCACTCTTATAGCCCAGGCTGGAGTGCAATGGCGCAATCCCGGCTCACCGCAACCTCTGCCTCCCAGGTTCGGGCGATTCTCCCACCTCAGCCTCCCTAGTAGCTGGCATTACAGGCACGTGCCACCACGCTCAGCTAATTTTGTATTTTTAGTAGAGATGGGGTTTCTCCATGTTGGTCAGGCTGGTCTTGAACTCCCCACCTCAGGTGATCCGCCCGCCTTGGCCTCCCAAAGTGCTGGGGTTACAGGCATGAGCCACCGTGCCCGGCTGCCCAGTTTCTTACACTGTGTCTGGCACAGGGTAGGTACCCTCATGTGAATGTCAACTGAATGAAAGAAATGTTTGTTCTCTACAAGGTGTTGTATGTTAAATTCACCAAGACAGCCTCAAACTATCAGAGCTCTCATATGAAGAGTAGAAGCTAACAACACTCCCTTCTCTAAGAGAAATAAAAAATAATATTATGGAGGTTCAAAAATGGGAACACTCGGATTTCTGTTAAGCAGAGCTTGGTGGTAATAATTCAATCAAGGGCAAACAGCCAAACACAAAACCAAACTCAACCTAAATAAACAGTGAATGGCTGGGCACAGTGGCTCACACCTGTAATCCTAGCACTTTGGGAGGCCAAAGCAGCTGGATCACTTGAGACCAGGAGTTCAAGACCAGCCTGACCAACATGGAGAAACCCCATCTCAACTAAAAATACGAAATTAGCCGGGTGTGGTGGCGCATGCCCGTAATCCCAGCTACTCAGGAGGCTGAGGCAGGAGAATCACTTGAACCCAGGAGGCAGATGTTGCAATGAGCCGAGACTGTGCCATTGCACTCCAGCCTGGACAACAAGAGCAAAACTCCGTCTCAAAAAAAAAAAAAAAAATTAAATGTATATAGTTATATAATAAAAATAGAATTTCATTATTGTACTCAGCACAATAAGAAACACAAGATACCTCTATGAGTAAGACAGTTCTCTCCCTCAAGGAGTTTCTAGAATGTATTCTTGTAGGAATGCATCTGAAACATGTGAAGAGGTAAATGGTTTCACACATCGATTTTAGATACTTTCCAGAAATCAAACCATTTGATTACATGGGATTATAGTGTACTTTCCAGTATCATGATGCCTATTACAGGATTTCCTGAATTAACCTCCTAATTCTAGGAGGAAGTATATAAGTTAAGAACACAGCCTTACAGCCTGGGCAACACAATGAGACTCTATTTCTAAAAAATAAAAATAAAAATTAGCCAAGTGTAGTGGTGTATGCCTGTAGTCTCAGCTACTTAGAAGGCTGAGATAGGATGATCACTGGAGCCCAGGAGCTCAATGCTGCAGTAAACTATGATTGAGCCACTGTACTCCAGGCCTAGGTGGCCTAGCAAGAACCCAACTCTTTGAAAAAAAAAAAAAAGAGAAAAGAGTACAGCCTTATTAGGTTGTAGTTCTAGGAAAAGATGGGAGTTGATGGGCGTGAGTAACAAAGTAAAAATTATTGTTATTAATTATTATACTTTGGGGATTAATAACAATTATTGTTACATATCAAAATCACCTGGGGAATTTTTAAAAATCATGACACCTACATCATATCCCAATTTAATTAAATCAAAATACTTGTGGTTAGGGATTAGGTGTCTTTTTTTTTTTTTTTTTAAGTTTGCCATTTGATTCCATTTGCAGCAAAATTTGAGAACCACTGGTAGAGTTGAAAGATGCAGCAGGACCTGTAACAAATCACACATTAGCTGCGTGACTTTAGGCAAATTAACCACTTTGACTCACATACTTTATATGAAACATCAACTTACAAGATTGGTGTAATGATTAAATGAGACCATATGCAATGCCTGGATAATATTGGACTCTTTTTGTTGCATGCAGAGGGAAAAAAGAATGTTTAGCCACACTGAATTCAACCAATTATTCCCTTATTTCAAAAGTACTTATCAACATTACGAATAACTAAAAGGCAATTATACCTTAAAGTTAGAACAAATCATTATATCAGAGAACAAGAGGCATCTTTTGTCCTACTGATTCCTTATGTTATGCATTAAAAAACTCTTAAGGCCTTGTTGGGCTTTCAAAACCCCCCCCCCTTTTTTTTTTTTTGAGGCGGAGTCTCGCTCTGTCGCCCGGACTGGAGTGCAGTGGCCGGATCTCAGCTCACTGCAAGCTCCGCCTCCCGGGTTTACGCCATTCTCCTGCCTCAGCTTCTGGAGTAGCTGGGACTACAGGCGCCCGCCACCTCGCCCGGCTAGTTTTTTGTATTTTTAGTAGAGACGGGGTTTCACTGTGTTAGCCAGGATGGTCTCGATCTCCTGACCTCGTGATCCGCCCGTCTCGGCCTCCCAAAGTGCTGGGATTACAGGCTTGAGCCACCGCGCCCGGCCTCAAAAACCCTTTTATAAGTAAAACCTGACTTTACAAATTATATAATTCATCCTATTAATAGGTTCAAAGCTAGACGGCATCACAGGCAGAACCCTGACTCATAATACAATGCTCTTTCCATTTCCGTTTATGTTGAGGATCGAAATGTACTCTCTTCAGCTTAACCTTTTTGTACAGCACTTCCAAAATCCCCATTAGAAGGCCGTAACATGGCCGGGCGCGGTGGCTCAAGCCTGTAATCCCAGCACTTTGGGAGGCCGAGACGGGCGGATCACAAGGTCAGGAAATCGAGACCACCCTGGCTAATACGGTGAAACCCCGTCTCTACTAAAGAATACAAAAAACTAGCCAGACGACAAGGCGGGCGCCTGTAGTCCCAGCTACTTGGGAGGCGGAGGCAGGAGAATGGCGTAAACCCGGGAGGCGGAGCTTGCAGTGAGCTGAGATCCGGCCACTGCACTCCAGCCTGGGCGACAGAGCCAGACTCTGTCTCAAAAAAAAAAAAAAAAAAAGGCCGTAACATGCCCCACTGCTCACACTGACAAGAAAAAGGCAGTATTCTAGTTCTTCGAAGGACAGCAAGGTAAAGATATCAATGATCACTGAATACCATACTCACCACAATCACCTGCAACACAACCACCATCTGATAATTTTGTCAGATAAATCCTACAGTGTACCTCATGGTGATAAACAGACTATTAATCTATAGTAAAACCAACATCAAAATAATGCTTAACTGGGGACTGGGGAGAAAAATAATGCTTAGCTGTAATCCAAAAGACAGACTTAAAAAATAAGTAAATAAAATAAAACTAACACTGTCACAGATTAGAACTTACCAAGGACGAGCAGTGTGTGCATACAAAGAAAAAATCAAATAGTCCTTATCTCAATAAGGATGTAGGTTACACCAACATATGCATTTGTCAAAACTGATCTGGCAGGGTATGGTGGCTCACGCCTGTCAATCCTAGCACTTTGATAGGTCAAGGTGGGCGGATCACAAAGTCAGGAGTTCAAGACCAGCCTGGCCAATATGGTGAAACCCCATTTCTACAAAAATAGAAAAAAATTAGCCGGGTATGGCGGGCACCTGTAGTCCCAGCTACTCCAGAGGCTGAGCCAGGAGAATCACTTGAACCCAGGAGGCGGAGTTTGCAGGGAGCAGAGATTGCGCCACTGCACTCCAACCTGGGCAACAGAGCAAGACTCCATCTCAAAAAATAAAAATCCCACTAAAACATGCATTAGTTTATGCTATGTTAGTACTGGTCAACCGATTTTCTTTCTTCTTCTTTTTTTTTTTTTGAGATGGAGTCTCCGTCTGTCACCCAGGCTAGAGCGCGGTGGCGTGATCTTGGCTCACAGAAGCCTCCATCTCCTGGGATCAAGTGGTTCTCCTGCCTCAGCCTCCCAGGTAGCTGGGATTACAGGCACCTGCCACCATGGCCAGCTAATTTTTGTATTTTTAGTAGAGATGGGATTTCACCATGTTGGCCAGGCTGGTGTCGAACTCCTGACTTAAAGTGATCCACCCGCCTTGGCCTCCCAAAGTGCTGGGATTACAGGTGTGGCGTGAGCTACCACACCTGGCCAGTCAACCAAAATTTTAAGGCCACCTGAGATTGAAATTAGAAGCAAAAACAGTAACAAAATAAAGCATCATTTTACCTGTGTTCATACACTGAACACCAAGTTAAATGATGAAAGTTATGAAGACACTCATATAAGCTCAGAAAAACTTATGTTAAACTCAAGGACTAACTTTGTAACATTTGTTCCAAATTCTAACTTTTCACTTTACAGAATTCTTGACAGCAAAAATCCCTGGTAAACAGTGACAGATCATGAGAAAACCAAGACTTAATGATATTTTAGGTACAACTTAAATATACTTTAAAACAAAATGATCCAGCCCGGTGCGGTGGCTCACACCTGTAATCCCTGCACTTTGGGAGGCCGAGGCAGGTGGATCACTTGAGGTCAGGAGTTCGAGACCAGCCTGGCCAATACGGTGAAACTTCATCTCTACTAAAAATACAAAAAAAATTAGTCAGGCATGGTGGTATATGCCTGTAGTCCTAGCTACTCAGGAGGCTGAGGCAGAAGAATCACTTGAACCCGGGAAGTGGAGGTTGTAGTAAGCCAAGATCACACCATTGCACTCCAGTCTGGGCAACGGAGTGAGACTCGGTCTCAAAAAAATAAAAGATCTAGCTCCAGAAATGACTAAAGCCAAGGGTACTTGATCCCTGGGACACTGATCGGTATCCAGTATAGAAGCAAAGTGAAACTTCATCTGTATTTCCAGCCACTCCCCAATGCTGGCATTACCGCCTGAGCTCCGCCTCCTGTCAGATCAACAGCAGAATTAGATTCTCATAGGAGTGCAAACCCTGCTGTGAACTGCAGGGATCTAGGCTGTACATTCCTTATGAGAATCTAATGCCTGATGATCTGTTACTGTCTCCCATGACTCCCAGATGGAAGCATTTAGTTGCAGGAAAGCAAGCCCAGGGCTCCCACTGATTCTACATTAAGGTGAGTTGTATAATTATTTCATTATATGTTACAATATAATAATAATATTAATCAAGTGCACAATAAATGTAATGCACTTGAATCCTCTCAAAATCATTCCCACCCCCACCCCACGCCCTACTAGTTCTGGTCTGTGGAAAAACTGTCTTCCACAAAACCTGTCCCTGGTGCCAAAAAGGCTGGGGACCACTGACTAAAGCCAAGGAATAACCCACATACTTTACATGGGTTCCAGTATTTACTCCAAAATGAGATACAAATATATATATATATATATATACACACACACACATTTTTTTTTTTTTTTGAGACAGAGTCTTGCTCTGTCACCCAGGCTGGAGTGAAGTGGCGTGATCTCAGCTCACTGCAACCTCCTCCTCCCGGGCTCAAGCAGTTCTCCTGACTCAGCCTCCCAAGTAGCCGGGACTACAGGTGCACACCACCATGCTTGGCTAATTTTTATATTTCAGTAGAGCTAGGGTTTCACCATGTGGACCAGCCTGGTTTCGAACTCCTGATCTCAGGTGATCCACCTGTCTCAGCCTCCCAAAGTGCTGGGATTACAGGTGGGAACGACCATGCTTTGCCACAAATTAATAATTTCTAACAAGATTTTATCCTGCAATCCACAGATTCAAAAGGGAGAGTAAGAACTCCCTGAATCATAAGCATCTAATTAAATACAAATAGGTTACTTCTATTTACATAAGAGCTCTTCAGCTTCTCTATGAGGCAAAATGCCAACAAGTGAAGAAGTACAGGATGGCTCTCCAGCATCAAATGGAACAATATGGAAGGTGTGAACAGGCATGATTTGGGCTTGACATAAAGGCGATAATGATTCTCAGGAGAACTGGAAGTTAGGACACTCTAGTAACTCCCCTGAGATTCAACAGTCTAATTTGTATTAGTAGGAATAGGGCTATATACATCTTAACATTTTGTCCAGCTTAAAATGCTACCTAGCATTATTACATTATCTCATAAGCCAGTATAAAGCAGCTCCATGAATTCAGTTTTCCTTCGAGTTAAAAAGCACATTTCTCATGATCTGTGATGTATGTTTTCCTGTTTTTTTTTTTTTTAAGTCCAAGCTAAGCATGGATACTGTAATATATCTTAATGAAGACATACCCAAAGCAGCATCATCTGTTCTCTGGTAACAGCCATTATGTTATTCACAGGATATATGCTCAGTGCCAAAGATAAGATTAAGCTGCTTTTAAAAGTGAAGAGTAAGGATTAACTAGTGCTTTATAAATACATTCTAAAACATTTGACCTTCAGACACAGAGGGCAAAAATAGTGATTAAAAAACACTAGGCAGCTGGGAGAGGAGGCATTCATCTGCAGTCCCAGCTACTCAGGAGGCTGAGGGGCAGGAGGATCATTTGAGTCCAGGAGTTTGAGGCTGTAGTGTGCTATTATCATGCTTCTGAATAGCCACTACCTCTGCCTGGGTGACAGAGCAAGAACCTGCCGCTAAAAATAAAAATAATAAAAGATGAAAGAAAAATAGGAAAAACAAGAAAGGAAGGCAGTAGTAGACACAATATCAAACTGCTGGAATGCTTTCTTTCTAGCTACTATCCTTTGAAAATAGGTCTTAAAATTCCAGGACTAAAAGGCCTTAGGATCAATGAGGCCAGTGACACTTTTAAGTAGGGAACCCTTGTTCAAACAAAACCCCACCCAAAAGCTCAGTATGCAAAGGCAAATGGAAATGAGTATTTAGCTGGCAAAAGAAGCCCTAAATCTTTCTGTTCAGCACCCTCCTTTTCATTTAGAACAATCCTTTTTTTATTTCTAAATGAGGAAACAGATGGGCTCACACAGATTAAGGAACTGACTGACTGTAGATCACCCAGTCAATACCACATGGCAGATCTACAGCTCAAACCTCCAAAACCTATCTAGATAAGAATTTTTCGGTATGTCATAATTATTTATTGGGTTGCTGCACAGTTGCTGATGCCTATAATCCCAGCGCTTTGGGGGGCCGAGGCAGGAGGAGCACTTGAGCTCAGGAGTACAAGACCAGCCTGGGCAATATAGCAAGAGCCCATCTATATGAAAATAATAATAAATTTTTTAAATTGTTCATTTGGAGAACTTATTAATTCAATCGAGAATGGAACACACAAAAAAAGGTTTTAACAGAAACTCAATACAGCTGACCCTTGAACAAAAGGGGCTTGAAATGCACAGGTCCACTTATACACAGGTTTTTTTCTGCCTCTGCTACCCAAACAAGATCAACCCCTCTTCTTCCTCCTCAGCCCAAAATATATATATATGTGTGTGTGTGTGTATGTATACATATATATATATATACATATATATATATAGTTATTGACCATTCATGTTATTGGTAAAGCTACCAGTGAACAGTAAGCTACTAGTAATTAAGTTTTTGGGGAGTCAAAAGTGGTCCATGCCTGTAATCCCAGCACTCTGGCAGGCCAAGGTGGGTGGATCATCTGAGGTCAGAAGTTTGAGACTAGCCTGGCCATCACAGTGAAACCCCGTCTTCACTAAAAATACAAAACTTAGCTGAGTGTGGCGGCGTGCCTGTAATCCCATGAACCTGGGAGGCAGAGGTTGCAGTGAGTCAAGATCACACCATTGCACTCCAGCCTCGGGACAGAGCAAGATTCCATCTCAAAAAAAAAAAAAAAAAAAAGTTATACTTGGATTCCTGACTGCAGGGCATAGTGGGAGTGGGTTGGGGTTCAGTGCCCCTAACCCTAGCATTGTTCAAGAGTCAACTGTAATTTTAAGTGAGCTCTCACATATTAATTCACAAAGTCCAAGGATTTTCTTTTTTTTTTTTTCTCCTGCCTCAGGTTTATTTGTACAAATAGCACAGGAGGACCCCAGTCCCATGAAGACGGCAGCCCTGGGCTCGCACCAGTCCTTCTGTCCTCACATTGGCAGACAGAGATATCTACTCTGAAGCCTTTGTAGGGGCCTGGGAGCCTTTGGGAGCCTGAGCTGGAACTGAAGCTGGAGCTGCAGACTGGGCCTTGGTTGATCCTTGGCCTTGGCTGGCATAGCCTGAGCCCCTTGGCAATATGGACACAAGCACGCTTCCCAAGCTTGGGTGGGCAATGTAGGCAAGTCAATTGAGTTTGCAGCTGACACCCTTTATCTTGGGCTTAATCTCCTTGGGCTTTACGAGGGTCTTGTTAGCCTCAGCACATGCACTTATGGCCTTGGCATTGTTGGCCTATATCTTCTTTAGGCCCTTCTTGTGCTTCTTGGCAAACAAAGTGCATGTTCTTCAGGAACCTGGGGTCCACCATTTCTATGCCATTTTTGGGACTGCTCGTGTGTGGTGTGGTTCTTGGACTTGGCCATGTCTGTACCTTAAGCCGTGGCTCCCAAAGTGCCTAGAACCGGAAGTTTCTTTTCTTAAAATATCAAGAAAATGGATACCATTCTCTCACCCTTGCTTTTTTTTTTTGATACGGAGTCACATTCTGTAGCCCAGGCTGGAGTGCAATGGCATGATCCTGGCTCACTGCAACCTCCACCTCCCATGTTCAAGCAATTCTCCTGCCTCAGCCTCCTGAGTAGCTGGCACTAATGGCGCACGCCGCCACACCAGGCTAATTTTTTTTTTTTGTATTTTAGTAGGGACAGGGTTTCACCTGTCTCTACTGCCCAGGCTGGTCTCGAACTCCTGAGCTCAGGCAATCTGCCCACCTCGGCCTCCAAGGTGCTAAGATTACAGGCGTGAGCCATAGCGCCCAGTTTATCCTTGCTCTTCACTGTGGATGCTATGCTTCTTAACAATAGGTCTCTCAAATTACACAGGAAGGACCTGATTAAGCAGGTCATCTATGCAGGCCAGGTAATTTTCAGTCTCTGTTGTAAGATATACCAAAGTATCTTTAAAGCAAATCCTGGCTGGGTGCGGTGGCTCATGCTTGTAATCCCAGCACTTTGGGAGGCCAAGGCGAGCAGATCATGAGGTCAAGGGATAGAGACCATCCTGGCCAACATGGTAAAGCCCTGTCTCTATTAATAATACAAAAATTAGCTGGGCGTGGTAGCATGTGCCTGTAGTCCCAACTACTCAGGAGGCTGAGGCAGGAGAATCGCTTGAACCCAGGAGGTGGAGGTTGCAGTGAGCCGAGACTGTACCACTGCACTCCAGCGTGGTGACAGAGTGAGACTCCATGTCAAAAAAAAGCAAATCCTACAGGGAGTTCTGTAACATTGAACAAATTTGTATATGAAGGATAAAGGCAGCAAAATTTAATTTTTTAAAATTAGTGACAACACTTCTAAAACAATAGATAACACATAACTTTTATCTAGCTAACACTAAATAGTCAACTTAATTCAATACTTACCAAGTAAATATTTATTAAATACACACCATGCATAGGTGATACGGAAATAGTGGGGAACAAACTGAGGGGGATGGGAAGATGTTGCTATCCAAATAAAGAACGTTTACGTAAATCTTTATCCTTTTCGATTCAATGGAAACAGTTTTTTCTGTTGTTTTTTTTTTTACATTTCACTTTAAAACCAATGAACCACTTTTGTTTCCATATACCTGACCCTATCACTCCTAAAGCAAATTTACCCTTTCCATACTCTCATCTAATTACTGTGTTCTGCCTTAGAGACTACACCCAGAAGCCACACTCTGTTCTTGGATGCCTTACCAAACCAGTTCACCAAGCTTTCTTCCTTAGAGCCAGATCCTGAAATCCCATCTCCTCTCTCAGGAAGCCTTAACTTGAAAGCCAGGTTAATCTGTTTAGCCCCACCCACAGGCAGCTTAAAACTACCATAACTCTCTCTGCACTCACCACCTTATAATAGGCACCTATTACCATAATTCTGCTCAGAAGTTAATTTATTCATGTGCTTATTCAGTACATTACTCATTGCCCTTATGGGTCTGTATCAGGTCTTAAATAAAAGCTACCAGATAAAAGGACATGTACTGTACTTGGGTTTAGCACTGAAAATGACAATGCTTAATGCTTTTTGAAAATGATTTCAAATACATTAAATTTAACCTGATTTGTGAAATTTATAAAATCTCCCAACATGGACGAATCTCAAAAACATTATGTTAAATGAAAAGTGCCAGACACAAATGACCTCTTTTTGTATGATTCCATTTATATGAAATTCTAGGAAAAACTATAGCGATGGAAAGCAAATCAGGAGTGAGGGGCCTTAATTTCCCACATAGGAGGTTTTTTTTTAAAGGCAAGAATGATTTAAAAACCTCAAATCTATATCCTCTCAGATTTCACATTAATATTCACCTCATAAAAGAAATTTGGAATTTTCTTCCAAAAGATTTACTTGCTCATTTACAACCAATAGCACATTTTAGCATTCAATTCTCCATTCAAACTGTAAATCAGCATTGGAACTTTGTTTCTTTTTGTATGTGTGTGTGTTTTTTTTGATGGAGTCTCGCTTTGTCGCCAGGCTGGAGTGCGGTGGCGCCATCTCGGCTCATGGCAACCTCCAACTCCCAGGTTCAAGCTATTCTCCTGCTTCAGCCTCCCGAGTAGCTGGGATTACAGGCACATGCCAGCATGCCCAGCTAATTTTTGTATCTTTAGTAGAGATGGGGTTTCACCATGTTGGCCAGGCTGGTGTTGAACTCCTGACTTCAAGTGACCCACCTGCCTTGGCCTCCTAAAGTGCTTGGATTACAGGCATGAGCCATCATGCCCCACTGGAACTTTTTTTAAGGACAGTTTTATTTGGGTTGGTTCCATGTAAAGACTATGCAACCCAGTCCTTAACTCAAGATACAAAAAATACAAACTGGAATAGAAAAAGGGGCTACAGGCCGGGCCTAGTGGCTCACGCCTATAATCCCAGCACTTTGGGAGGCCGAGGCAGGTGGACCAACTGAAGTCAGGAGTTGGAGACCAGCATGGCCAACATGGCAAAACCTTGTCTCTACTAAAACTCAAAAATTAGCCTGGCATAGTAGTGCAAGCCTATAATTCCAGCTACTTGGGAGGCTGAGGCAGGAGGATCACTTGAACCTGGGAGGCAGAGGCTGCAGTTAGCCAAGGTTGCGCCACTGCACTCCAGCCTGGGCAACAGAGTAAGACTTCGTTTCAAAAGAAAAAAAAGCCGGGCACGGTGGCTCATGCCTGTAATCCCAGCACTTTGGGAGGCCGAGGCAGGTGGATCACCTGAGGTCAGGGGTTCGAGTACAGCCTGGCCAACATGGTGAAACTAAAATACAAAAATTAGCTGGGTGTGGTGGCGGGCGCCTGTAATCCCAGCTACTCAGGAGGCTGAGGCACTAGAATCGCTTGAACCCAGGAGGCAGAGGTTGCAGTGAGCCAAGATCGTGCCATTCACTGCACTCCAGCCTGATCGACAAGAGCGAAAACTCAGTCTCAAAAAAAAAAAAAAAGTCTCCAGTAAACAGTAAATACCATTCTCAGCTATTCTGAATATTTTTGCAAATGTTATTTTAGATTATTGCTGGAAAGCAGCTTGGTTTTAAACTATATTTTAGTCTCCATTCCATGAAGAGGCTCTTTAATCCCAAAAGTTAAAACATTACTCTAAAACCCTCCAAAGTAAAGCTAACCATCTGACAGAACAATGTCTTTCTATCTCGTCATCTTTTATACTCGTTACTGCTATTTGCACTCACCAATATGCCACACCAACAAAGGCCGCAATTTCTCTGATATTAAGATTTACTGACAAACTCAACAGGTTAAAATTACTTATCAAAGTGTGGCTACGTGATTAAGATTTCTTTTAATACAATTGATTTGAGTAAATTTTAACATAGTTGGTGCTGCTCAAACTGCCTTTGCCACTACCTATACAAATTTAGTCCCGACTGAAATGTGCCAAACATGACCATTCACGAAAGGAAAGAGTAATTAACACTTTTAAAAGAACCACAAAGGATTTTACATAGTATAATTCAACAATTTCGTGTCACATCTGCTGCAGAGATCACAAACATTGTCACTATGCCATCTCCTTCCTCGAACCCCCACACCGCCTCCTGCAGCTTTATTCTTGGCTTTTCAAAGGTTTAATCCACTCGGGGCTGCTAAAGGAGGAATCAAGGAAGCATAATTTGTGAACCCAAGCTGAGAAAAGGGCAGGAATATGGGGTTGAGTCACGTCGTTCCGCCATTTTCTAAGCGGAGGAGGAAGACATGTTGGAACAAAAACACAACAAAAGAGCAGCCATTTCCCAAGCCAGCTCCAATAGCAACTCGAACTGACACTGCCGGGTCGCTTCAGCACCTTCAAATCCACTTCACTGGACAAACCTAAGAACATCAGACGTGCCGCCGTAAAAAAGGCAGCAGCTAACCCTTCCGCGTAGGGATCAAAGATGACCCGCACGCATAACTGCAAACGAAAGCTTCGGCAAGAGAATGACGGAAGCGAAATGGAGCAGTGTAATACAATGAAATAAGGTGGCAAACTGAAATTTACTCAGTGATTCTGATGACTTACAGGAAACCACCAGCTACAGAGAACCCAGGTAACTAAAACAAGACCCGGATTCAGCTGGTCTCATTACCTGCTTCTACCCACTTCCTCATTCCGTGCTTCCCTCAGCGGATCGCCTACATGCACGGGGTTCTTACCGTATGTGGGGGATGCCAACCCCACCTTGAAGAATCTTATAGAGCTTGCTCTCGTACAGCAACTGGGGATGCCTGGCCTTCTGAGATTCTAGCTTCACTGCCACTTCCTGCAGGGGAAAGAGGGGATGATGGCATCAACATCCCTACGGATTCAATGTCACTTAGGAAAGGAGAGAGACATTAGCAAAACTCCAAGTCGCGACTACAAGGAAGAAGTGAAAAGCTGGAAAGAGAAAGCTCTCTGTAATTATAAAACGAGGCAACTAGCCTCAAAGGCCTCTTCAGGGGGTAGTGACGAAATCCGTACGTCCTCTAAAGTGCAGGAAAATGATTCATCCAGAAAAAAGAGGCAACCTCTGAACGTAGTGAGAGGTTTTTAAGGAACTAGGCGATCGGAAACTGTTCTAATTGGAACAAGAGGCCCAGTAGGATTAAAAATTTAAAAAAAGAAAAGAAAAGCATGGGAATCACAGAAAGAGGATTTTGCCGTTTCCACCTTAAAAGTCGGTTTAAAAAAAAAGCTCGATGAAGGGACATTTATGGGATGTGTTTAACAAGCTGGGAAACTAGTTCCCCCAACCTTTCCTATCGGGTTCTTGACCCTTATAGGGAGAGCGGGCGAGGATCGTTAAGCCAGGAAAACTAGCTCCCTGGACTCCGTGGCGAGTGCGTGCGGTGAGGAGAGGCCCGAGCACTTTGGGGGTGCGCGGTGGTGGTGGGGGGAATGAAGAAAAGTGCAGCGTTATCGTGAACCCCACCCCAGGTGATTACCTCGCCGTTGGTGATGTTGATCGCCAGATAGATGTCCCCAAAGGAGCCAGACCCGATCTTCCGTACCAGTTTATATTTCCCTCCGACAATGAATTCGGCCTTAGAGCCGCTGCTACTCGCCATCCTGAGAGACGAAGATGGAGGCTGGGGCCAAGCCCCGACACCTCTGGGAAGACAACGGAGGCCTCTGGGGCTCCTACACTGGGCAAGGCTAAGGAGGAAGGCGGCAGGAAACAGAACACGGAGGCCTTTACCGGCGTTCGGGGCCCAGAATCAGCCGAGGGGAACCTGATCACCGCCGCTCAGTCAGGTTTCTTTTTGCCAGGCCGCAGTTTGTGAAAGGCTTCTCGCGGTTACCAGGCTGGGCCACTTGTTTCTCGGCGGCCGCCGCTGCCTCGCTTGCGCGGCGACGTCGCGGGCTGGAAAAGGGGCGCGGTGAGCTAGGGCGGCGATACCGCTACTACCACTGCCGCCGGCTCCGGCCCAGAGGGACCCCTGTCACTCCGCCGACGCCGCCATCTTGTTACTCCAGCTCCAGCCAACACAAAATGCCCCCAGTCCCCGGGAGCCGCTTCTTCACGGCGCAGAGCACTCTGGGAAAGGGATCTGGGGCGCTCGCTCCGAAGGATGGGCAGCGAGAGGGCGGAACCGGATCCGTGAGAGTCGCGGCCCACGCTCCGAGCGTCACCCTGTCACCGCCCAGTAGCGCATGAGCGCTGCAACTCCTGCTGACTGCGCAGGCGTGCCGCGTCCTGCCTCACCCCGCCCCGGGTTTTCTTCCACTTCCGGTCGGCGGCGGCTCAGCCGGTGTTACCTGTTACTCGCCTCGGACCCGCCGGGTCTCTGGAAGGCTGAGTGGCCCCAGGCCTCGATGTTGGCAGGAGTCACCTTCATGTTTCGTGTCAGATGAAAGCTTCAGGCCTCCTTAGGAGTTGGGTATTGACCTTTACTCTTTGAGGAGGTTTTTAACCTTTGATCTTTCTTCTGGCCGCTCCCCCGGACCGGCCTATTCCAACCCAGTTTCTGTTTGGAAAGAGGCTATCGCCTCTGGTGGAGAGGAAGAGAAAAGCAGCCCGCGTTGAGGAATCGTTCAGGGCTCTCGGTTGTAGCAAAGCCTAGCTAATTACCCTTCATAATTAGAATTTTCTTCTCTACTACGGAGTGTTATAGACCCTCTTTCCACAGGAGGGGAAAAAAGAAAGAAGCCGGAATCCCCCTGCCGTCCTACGTCTTTGCATTATTGCCTCACTACCACTTTTGATCTTCAGAAGAAAACCCCGTGTCTTGTTCATAGTGAAGATTAGGGATAGATGGAATCAACAGAAAATTAATTTAACAAGAGTGAAAAAACTGTTATGCCCCCGAACCCCACCAAAACAACAACAAAGAATCGTATGTTGGTCATGTTGAAAACCGCAGTATTAACCTGAACAGAGTAGAGGTAACTATTACAAAATTTGATTGACAACATTTAAAACTGCACGGAAATTTTTTTCTTTTTTACTAAAAATCGATCAGAGAATCAAATCTTGACCATGTTTTATATTACAAAATTTGACCTGGGGGAAAATTGGGTTGAATAATAACAATGTTCACAAAAGAAAGCTCCATGGTTTATGCTATCATCTTAAGTCAGACCTCAGTCGTAAAAATTTAAGCAAAGCCTATCCAAAATAAAATTTAATTAAAATAGAAATGAGGGCCGGGCGCAGTGGCTCACGCTTGTAATCCCACCACTTTGGGAGGCCGGGGCGGGCAGATCACTTGAGGTCAGTTTGTTCGAGACCAGCCTGGCCAACATGGTGAAACCCTTATCTACTAAACATACAAAAATTAGCCTGGTGTGATGACGTACACTTGTAACCCCAGCTACTCGGAAGCGGAGGTTGCGGTGAGACTACGTCACGCTACTGCACTCCAGCCTGGGCAACAGAGAGACCCTCTCTCAAGAAAATAATTAATTAAATAGAAATGGAAGAAAAATGTGAAGAATTTTAACTGCAACTTTGAAAGGTGATCAAGTAATTAAGGTTAGTAATAGGTTTCATCTCGGAAGATAACTGAAGAGAGAGGGGAAGAGACTTCCCCTAAAGTTTAGCATGAAGTTTTAAGGTACAACCAACACCCAGGGTGCCCAACTCCCAAATCACCACTATTAGACATCATTCTCCTTTGGTGACTCTAAAGCATGTTTTGACTAAGTTAGGAGTCTTCTAAAGCATGTTTTGACTAAGAAAGGAGTCTTCTAAATGTACCAAAGAGCAATTTCTGGCTCCTAGATCAGATGCATTCACTAAAAATATCAAAAGTGTAGAATAAAAATTGTAGACCTTGAGGGAAATATAGAGATCACCTAGTTAATCTGCTGTTAAATTCTGGTCTAAAACGCAGCCGGGTGCGGTGGCTCACACCTGTAATCCCAGCACTTTGGGAGGCCAGAGGCGAGTGGATCACCTGAGGTCAGGAGTTGGAGACCATTCTGGGCAGCATGGTGAAACCCCATCTCTACTAAAAATACAAAAACTAGCTGCGCGTGGTGGCGTGTGCCTGTAGTCCCAGCTACTCAGGAGGCTGAGGCAGGAGAATCGCTTGAACCCGGGAGACGGAGATTGCAGTGAGCCGAGATGGTGCCCCTGCACTCCAGCCTGGAGACAGAGCGAAACTCCATCTAAAAATTAATTAATTAATTCTGGTCTTTAAAAAAAAAAAAAAAGGCCGGGCGCGGTGGCTCAAGCCTGTAATCCCAGCACTTTGGGAGGCCGAGACGGGCGGATCACGAGGTCAGGAGATCGAGACCATCCTGGCTAACACGGTGAAACCCCGTCTCTACTAAAAAAAAAAAAAAACTAGCCGGGCGAGGTGGCGGGCGCCTGTAGTCCCAGCTACTCGGGAGGCTGAGGCAGGAGAATGGTGTAAACCCGGGAGGCGGAGCTTGCAGTGAGCTGAGATCTGGCCACTGCACTCCAGCCTGGGCGACAGAGCGAGACTCCGTCTCAACAACAACAAGAAAAAGCCAAGTTTAAGCATCTTGAATTTTCCAGAGATCACTCCTATTCTGCTAATTTTCTCACACACATCCAACGTTTAATGGATTCCTCAGCTTGAGGAGTTCTCCATAAGGGGATGAGGTATACGTTTAGAATCATATTTTGGTGTTGTGATAAAAATGCTCAATGAAGCCGGGGGCGGAGTGAGGGTGGGCATGGAGTGATCTAAATTAGTGATTCCCAAAGGTGTGTGTATGGACAGGTGCAAGTCGCTAACAGAGTTTTCCATGAGGATGTGAGAAAAGTAAGCAATACATTTTTCATATATTTATCTGATTTCACATTATATTTCATTCTGAGATTTAGTCTTTTCACATATGTGTCATTAAAATGCTCTTTTATGAAATGGTGCCGATGGTAGGTGGTTTTGGTTTTTTGAATATTCTTGCTTGGTTAAAAGTTGAGCCCGGGTGAGGTGGCTCACACCTGTAATCCTAGCACTTTGGGAGGCCGAGGCAGGCGGATCACAAGGTCAGGAGTTCAAGAACAGCTTGGCCAATATGGTGAAACCCTGTCTCTACTAAAAAATACAAAAATTAGCCGGGCGTGGTGGCGGGCGCCTGTAGTCCCAGCTACTCGGGAGGCTGAGGCAGGAGAATCGCTTGAACCGGAGAGGTGAAAGTTGCAGTGACTGAGATCGTGCCACTGCACTCCAGCCTGGGCTACAGAGTGAGACTCTGTCTCAAAAAAAAAAAAAAAGAAAGGAGTCTTCTAAATGTACCAAAGAGCAATTTCTGGCTCCTAGATCAGATGCATTCACTAAAAATATCAAAAGTGTAGAATAAAAATTGTAGACCTTGAGGGAAATATAGAGATCACCTAGTTCAATAATAATAATTGTATTTTTTTAATGCTTTGCAATTTACTTATGTGTCAAAGTCTCACTCTGTCACCCAGGCTGGAGTACAATGGCACCACCATAGCTCACTGTAGTCTGGACCTCCTGGGCTCAAGCAATCCCCCTGCTTCAAGCTTCCCCAGTAGCTAGGACTATAGGCAGGCACCACCATGCCTGGCTAATGTCTTTTTTTTTTTTTTTTTTTTAACTTTTTGTAGAAATAGTGTCTTGCCTTGTTGCCCAGGCTGGTCTTGAACTGCTGGACTCAAGTGATCCTCATGCCTCATCCTCCCAAACTGCTAGGATTACAGGCATGAACCACTGTACCCAGCCTGCAATTTAGAGTACTTTCACACGTGTCATTTGTGCCCCAGTAAGACAAAGTTACTTGCCCAAAATCATAGATATCTTAGTGGCAATGACAGGACTAGAGCCACAACTACTACCAAAAGAAAGAGGAAAGGGAAAGAGTAGAACACAAATTTGAACAATCTTGTCCCAGGGATTACTTCTGTGTTCGCAGGGAATTCGAGATGAATTTTATTAACTTTTTTTTCTTGGCTGGATGTGGTGACTCATGCCTGTAATCCCTGCACTTTGGGAGGCTGAGATAGGAGGATCTTGTGAGACCAGGAGTTCAAAACCAGCCTGAGCAACATAGACCCCATCTCTACAAAAGTGTTTTTAAATAATAAAAACAAAAACTGTTTTTTTAAGCCACAGTGTTTACTCAAGGAACGGTCACTGGTAGCCAGTACATGCTTCGAGTAAAATGATAGAGACAAGCACAAGAAGTCTAGATGGATGCTAAAAACAGAAGGGTAGCCTGCCAATCTCTAGAATTGTTTAGTGTAAGTAAGTAGAAAAATGGAATGCCTCAGAAATGTCCGTGTCCCAAGTGTTGTTTATTTTATTTATTTATTTATTTTTTTGAGATGGAGTCTCACTCTGTCGCCCAGGCTGGAGTGCAGTGGCACAATCTCAGCTCACTGCAACCTCTGCCTCCTGGGTACAAGTGATTCTCCTGCCTCAACCTCTTGAGTAGCTGGGATTACAGGCATGTGCGACCATGCCCAGCTAATTTTTGTATTTCTTTCTTTTTATTTTTTTTTTGAGATGGAGTCTCGCTCTTGTTGTCCAGCCTGGAGTGCAATGGCGCGATTTTGCCTCACTGCAACCTCTGCCTCCCAGGTTCAAGCAATTCTGCCTCAGCCTCCCAAGTAGCTGGGATTACAGGCATGCACCACCACACCCAGCTAATTTTGTATTTTTAGTAGAGATGGGGTTTCACCATGTTGACCAGGCTGGTTTCAAACCTCTGACCTCAGGTGATCCACCCGCCTCAGCCTCCCACAGTGCTGGGATTACAGTCATGAGCCACTGTGCCCGGCTGTAATTTTGTATTTTTAGTAGGGATGGGGTTTCTCCATGTTGGCCAGGCTAGTCTCAAACTCCTGACCTCAGATTATCCGCCTGCCTCAGCCTCCCAAAATGCTGGGATTACAGGTGTGAGCCACCAGCGTCAGGTGTTAAGTCTTACATAGTCCTGTGCATAATCAGCATAAGGGAATTCACGGAGTGATTGAAAACATGAAGACATTAGAAATACGCAGTTGTGTCAGAGCGATAATGCATTCAGCCTGTTTTTCAGTCTTGGATAGTGATGCCATTTCTGTCCCTTTCTTTAATCAGTCCCTGTTCTCCCCCTCTGCATTGTCCATGGGGTTTTGTGAAAGTGGATTGCTGTATCTATGACAGTGTTTTGCGGTGGGCAGGTCTGTGCAAAAGTACCCCAAAGTCTGAGGAAGTTGGGATGCTGAAGAAAGAAGCTGACAAATACAATATTTTAGAAAGAAACATTTAATAGGAAATTATGAACAGAAGCAATTGAGTTCAAGGAACAGACGCCAAGATGGTAGATCCCCATGCCATTACCCACTAGACCTGGGGCTTATATACCACAGGGAAAGGAGTGGTTCAGATATGAGCTGTAGGACCATTGAAGTGGATAACATCAAAGTTGTTTGACCTAAGAGTAGGATTCACAGTAAATATCTGCTGTTACACAAGGAACAACAGATAAACTGGGAATTTTCAAGGACTTCCTGGAACTGCAGTTAAACCAAAATGGTAGTTTAGTTTCCAAGATGGAGTTGCTTTGTTTGTTTGTTTGTTTATTTATTCTTTTAATTACATTTATTTTAATGCTGAATTTACTCCCATGCCATAAGTTTTTGTTTCTTCTGGGATATCTTTTTTTTTTTTTTTTTTTTGAGACGGAGTCTCCCCGGGCTGGAGTGCAGTGGCCGGATCTCAGCTCACTGCAAGCTCCGCCTCCCGGGTTTACCGCCATTCTCCTGCCTCAGCCTCCCGAGTAGCTGGGACTACAGGCGCCCGCCACCTCGCCCGGCTAGTTTTTTCTATTTTTTAGTAGAGACGGGGTTTCACAGTGTTAGCCAGGATGGTGGGATATCTTTTTCTTCTGGAAACAAAAACCTCCTCTTCTGGTTTCAGAACAATCTGTTCGTTTTCAGCAAGGATCATCTCAATGTGGCAGGGAGAGCTCATGTATGGGTTAATCTGACCATGAGCTCTGTAGGTCCAGCGGCGCATCTTAGGTGCTTTCTTCACTTGGATATGCTCAATGACCAGAGAATCTGCATGTAAACTCTTATGTTCAGCATTACTCTCTGTGTTTTTAAGCATGTGCAACAAAAATTCAGCACTCTTTTTCGGCCACCGACCTTGTGGCCGGCCCCACTGCTTGACCTGGGCACACCTGCCAGCTCCACCATTGTATCTTCGGAATGGTACATACTGTTTCTGTAAAGTGATATCTTTCAGATACTTCGTGGCTTTTCATATATGCATACCCTTGATGGCCTGGGCAGTTTCAAGAGTGTTCTTAAAGTGAACATGAAGATTGGAACCTCTTGATGTGCATGATTTCGTGGGGTTCTCCGGGTCAAGTGAATAGTGAACCATTTTCACAGATTACCTCAGGTCACTTAGGGAAAGAGCTGCTTTATTTATTTATTTATTTGGGACAGGGTCTCGCTCTGTTGCCCTTGCTGGAGTGCAGTGGTATAATCATGGCTCACTGCAGCCTTAATCTCCCAGGCAAGCCTCTGCCTTAACCTCCCGAGTAGATGGGACCACAGGCATGTGCCACTGCACCTGGCCTAACATGGAGTTGCTTTAGCGCCTCATCCAGGAGAAGTTGCTTTAGCTTCCACAGTTAGCAACTTCAAACACATTTGAGACATTCTGCATATATTTCTTACTTTTTATGGCCTCATTAACCATAAATGTATTTCAATTAATGTTATTTTTTGAATCTATGTATTCTTTTGATTCATATAGCTTCTAGATTCTAAAGATTGGTAAGTTCCATATGTTTACTACCCAATGATTTTTTTTTTTTTTTTTTTTTTTGAGACAGTCTCACTCTGTCTCCCAGGCTGGAGTGCAATGGCACGATCTTGGCTTACTGCAACCTCCGTCTCCTGGGTTCAAGCAATTCTCCTGCCTCTGCCTCCCAAGTAGCTGGGATTACAGATGCCTGCCACCATGCCCGGCTAATTATTGTATTTTTAGTAGAAATGGGCAGAGATGGGATTTTGCCATGTTAGCCAGGCTGGTCTCAAACTCCTGACCTCAGATGATCCACCCACCTTGGCCTCCCGAGGTGCTGGGATTACAGGCATAAGCCACTGTGCCTGGCCGTTTTTTTTTGTTTTTTTTTTTAACTTTTTTAGAAATAGAGACGGGGACTGGCCAGGCACCATGGCTCACGCCTATAATCCCAGCACCTTGGGAGGCTGAGTTGGGCGGATCACAAGGTCAGGAGTTCGAGACCAGCCTGACCAACACGGTGAAATCCTGTTTCTACTAAAAATACAAAAATTAGCTGGGCATGGTGGCTTGCACCTATAATCCCAGCTACTCAGGAGGCTGAGACAGGCAAATGGCTTGAACCCAGGAGGCAAAAGTTGTAGTGTTGTAGTGAGCTGAGATCGCGCCACTGCACTCCAGCCTGGGTGACAGAGCAAGACTTGGTCTCAAAAAAAAAAAAAAAAAGAAAAAGAAATACAGACGGGGATCTCACCATATTGTTCAGACTGGTCTTGAATACCTGGGCTCAAGTGATTCTCCCGCCTCGGCCTCCTAAAGTGCTGGGATTACAGGTGTGAGCCACTGCACTCAACCAGACAACCTAATGATCTTTAAAAAAAATGTATATATGTGTGTATATATATTTATATATGTATAAAATATTTACTGTTCTTTTTCTTATAAATGTGACATTTGAAAAATCTAGAAAATTTAGATAAATCAGAAAAAAACATCTCTTAGAGATAATCACCAAATGTTAACATTTTGCTGTATAAAATTCCAGCATTTTTCTATGCATATGTATATATGTGTATGTGTATCACTATATCTGCATATCACACTACTGCATTGTACCCTGGGCAACAGAGCAAGACCCTGTCCCAAAAAATGTAAGTACGTATTTTATTTTTCATTTCTTAAAATTTGCAAAAACTAGCCAGGCGCGGTGGCTTACGCCTGTAATCACAGGACTTTGGGAGGCCGAGGTGGGCAGATCACGAGGTCAAGAGTTCAAGACCAACCTGGCCAACATGGTGAAACCCTGTCTCTACTAAGAACACAAAAATTAGCCAGGCATGGTGGCACGTATCTGTAGTCCCAGCTACCCAGGAGGCTGAGGCAAGAGAATAGCTTGAACCCAGGAGGCAGAGGTTGCAAGTGAGCCAAGATCGCACCACTGCACTCCAGCCTGGGCAACAGAACAAGACTCCGTCCCAGTGGAGGGGCAAAAAAAATTTGCAAAAACTGATTATGGTGTACATTTTGTTTTGAGATCTGTGTTTTTCATGTAATGATTTGTCGGAGACCTGTTTCCATACAACTAATTTTCTGAAATATCATTTTTAATGTCCGTATGTTAGATATGAATCATATTGATGGAACGACATCTAACCAATCCTAGTTGAGTATTCTGGTTGTTTCCAAACTTTTGCTAATATAAACAAAGTAATGCTGTAATGAATATTCCTGTAGCTAAATCTTTGCTGGCATCTAAAATTAATTGCTTAGGGTATATTTCTAGAAATGCTACTCTTCTTAAAGTTCCTTGTATAATAAACAACAATTTCCAATTGTGTTTTGATATAGTTTGTGGTGATTAAACCTGTATTCATGGACTATTTAATCTTTTCATTTATCTTTACAGACTTAAAAGAGATTGTTAGGTTTTCTTTTCTGACCAGCATAGTGCTCTAAAACTCAATAAATTTAATTGTGCAATTCCCCTATTCTCTCTCTCCCCCCAATTTCAAAATCTCAAGAATTTTGCAAGTCTGTTGTTTGCAAGGATGTGCTGATGCTATTAAAAGTGTCTGTTTCATGACATAGCTAACAAGACACATTTGTTGCCCGTTAGTGAAGCAATTGAGTTCTACAGATACTTAGATTCGGTGAAAGCAAGCGGCAGGGGGCAGGGGTGAGGAGAATGAGTTTCCTGGAAAAGAGAACAGATGTCTTCAAAATCAAAACTACAGTGAACCGAGTATAAGAAAAAGTAATCTCATGTCTTTTGTTTCATGCTTGTTGCCCAGGCTGGAGTGCAATGGCATGATCTTGGCTTACCACAACTTCTGCCTCCCGGGTTCAAATGATTCTCCTGCCTCAGCCTCCCAAGTAGTTGGGATTATAGGCATGCGCCACCATGCCCGGCTAGGCTAATTTTGTATTTTCAGTAGAGACGGGGTTCTCCATGATGGTCAAGCTGGTCTTGAACTCCCGACCTCAGGTGATCCGCCTGCCTTGGCCTCCCAAAGTGCTGGGATTATAGGTGTAAGCCACCACTCCTGGCCTATTTTATTCTTAAAAATTATTTTGGGGTGGGGGAAGAGAAACCAAATTATCCCTTTAGTTGAGTATTTAAGGACAGATTAAATTATGTCAGAAAATGTTACCCTGACCTTGGTCAGGAAATCTAAATTTAATTGTGACCCTACCTTAAATATTTTCCTGGGCTTCAATGTTGTAATCTTTTAAAAGATAAGTCAGATTTTAAGATTACTTTAAAAATATTGTGATATTGGCTGGGTGCAGTGGCTCATGCCTGTAATCCCAACACTTTGGGAGGGCGAGGGGGGCAGATGACTTGAGCTCAGGAGTTTGAGACCAGCCTGGGCAATATGGTAAAACCCTGTTTGTACTTTCAAAGAAAAAAAAAATTGTGCTATTACTGATGATGACTCCTATATTTTGAAGTAGAAGGAAGAAACTAACATACTCTTTGTCTTTTACAGCTTCTTAAAATTCAGATAAAATGTAAAACTCTGACAGGCAGATCTTGACTTGTGCTCCTTAACACTTAAATGTTAGGAAAATCAGATTCTCTAACCACGAATCATAGCAATAAATAGGTAGTTAGAAATTAGAAGATACTGGCCAGGCGCGGTGGCTCACGCCTGTAATCCCAGCACTTTGGGAGGCTGAGGCAGATGGATCACCTGAGGTCAGGAGTTTGAGACCAGCCTGACCAACAAAGTGAAACCCCATCTCTACTAAAAATACAAAAATAGCCAGGCGTGGTGGCAGGCACCTGTAATCCCAGCTACTTGGGAGCCTGAGACAGGAGAATTGCTTGAACCTGGGAGGCAGAGGTTGCAGTGAGCCAAGATCTTGCCGCTGCACTCTAGTCTAGGTGACAGAGCGAGACTCCATCTCAAAAAAAAGAAAAGGAAAAAGAAATTAGAAGATATTCCCAAATTAGAAGAGATTAGAGGGTGGGCGCAGTGGCTCACGCCTGTAATCCTTAACACTCATAGGTCAAGGTAGGAGGATTGCTAGAGCTCAGGAGTTCAAGATGGGCCTGGAAAACTTCATGAGACCCTGTATCTATTTAAAAAAAAGAAAGAGACAAAAGTAGCTTTCTTTCTAAAGTATTTTAAAAAGGCAATAATTTGGCTGGGCATGGTGGCTCACGCCTGTAATCCCAGCACTTTGGGAGGCCGAGGCAGGCGGATCACAAAGTCAGGAGTTTGAGACCAGACTGGCCAACATGGTGAAACCCCTTCTCTACTAAAAATACAAAAATTAGCTGGGCGTGGTGGCAAGCACCTGTAGTCCCAGCTACTCGGGAGGCTGAGGCAGGAGCATCACTTGAACCCGGGAGGCGGAGGTTGCAGTGAGCCGAGATCACACCACTACACTCCAGCCTGGGCAACAGGGCAAGACTCCATATCAAAAAAAAAAAAAAAAAAAAGCCTGGTGCAGTGGCTTATGCCTCTAATCCCAGCACTTTGGGAGGCTGAGGCAGGCGGATCACAAGGTCAGGAGATCAAGACCATCCTGGCTAACACGGTGAAATCCCATCTCTACTAAAAATACAAAAAATTAGCTGGGCGTGGTGGAAGGCGCCTGTAGTCCCAGCTCCTCAGGAGACTGAAGCTGGAGAATGGCGTGAACCCGGGAGGCAGAGCTTGCAGTAAGCCGAGATTGCACCACTGCGCTCCAGCCTGGGTGACAGAGCAAGACTCCATATCAAAAAAAAAAAAAAACGCAATAATTATACCTTAGTTTTCAGTATCGCTTTCCCTGGGGGTAGGGGAGAGGCATTACTTAAGTGACCTCTGTAAATCTCTTTTAGTCTGAAAAGTCCTTCCATAGATTTTCATAAAGGGAAAACACAAAATGACTTTTGCTCTTCAACATAGTCTTATTCTTGGCAAAGAGTTACTGTGAAATAATGCCTGAGGCTTTAACTCGTTTATCTGCAATGAACACTCTGCAGTGTAATATATACAATGCCAGAGATACGTCCTGACAGGGAGGAAATTCAAGTCATCAATGTTCCGTCTACTCATTGAAAACATTACTGATGAGGCCAGGACTTGAGAAGCACAAAAAAAGACTAAATGCTGCATTTCGCCTGCGTTTCCTATCCCACTCCCATTACCTTATTCTGATCAGTCTGTCCCGGCAATATTTAGATAATCAAATTGTATTAAATTTTCTATTTTAATCACAACAACCATTAATTCCTGGAAATGTGCTGTCATATGTGACATTTTGGAATATTTGTGTTAGCTCTTTTTATTTGGAAGAATTTTATAGTGTTTTGGAGTTTCTGCAATTTCTATGTCCCTTTCTTTTCTCAGCCCCTATTCTCTTCCTCTGCATTGTTCATTAGCAAGGGCATGAAACTGCTCCTCGTGACTCATTATTACTCACTATAGTAATCTAACTCTTCTTTGTGAGACTAAATTTGGAAGATGCTTGAGTTGCCATTCCTGAGGAGAGCTGGTCCTAAGAACACATCCTGTTAACTCTTAACTCTCCATGCTAATGCCAGGAAGCACTGATGCTTATCACAGAAAATGAACTAACTAACTGCTCCCATTTCATCCTGCTAAGCCCAACACCACTGCAAAAAGAGTTTCTGCAGTGAACAGAGCCAGGACCCTGAGTAGGGAAAAAAAGAACTTTGGGCAAAAAAAGAACTCTGGGTTTTAGGGCCCTAATCTACAAAGCATACAAAGTCAGTTTGTATTTATATGGCACTGTATAGTTCATATTTTGTGATTCACTAACTTGTGCTTTTCCTGGCCAGTATACGAGCTAGGTAACCGCAGCTATTGTATCCATCGTATGTGTGAGGAAGCGGGAGCTTACTCAAGAACACCAGTTGAGAAGGATTCCTTACATTCCACACCACTCTTCTATGATGTATGTATGTTTACTTTTACAGGGAATATGTCCTGTCCAGAGCTTACTGCCTGTTCTAGATCTGAATGGGGAGTAAAGTAGCAGAGACTACGTAAGTAGGCCTACATTTGACTTAAATCATCCCCCTCCCGACGTGGCTCGTTTACACAATTCATCTGCAACTCAATGAATCTCAGTTCTGCCGCTTGGTGTTCTGTCAGGGTTTGACTTCCAGCTGTGCTTGAACTCCCACAGTTTTGAGAGTCAGCACCCATCTTCATCGTATCTGAATCTCAAACCCAGTAGTTCCTGGTGTGCTCTCCGGTTCCTTGATCCAGCTATCTGATCCCGGTTATTCACCTCTGTCTTCCTGTACCCACTAGCCATCCTTCCTAGACAATGCTGCTTATTCCTACCTCATCAGTGTTCATTTCTTCTGCCTCTCCCTGTCAGATTCTAAAGCCAATTGACCTATTTAAACCTTAGCTACCCACCAGCCTTTCTACACCCTTCTTGCTTCGTGTCAGACTCGGAACCTGATCTGAACTCCTAAATCTTGCTTCCCTGTGTGTGTTCTGTAGGCCAGGCAAATGATAGACTTAAGACTCTTTCTACTTACCTTCTAGCCCCCTCTAACCTATATGGAAGCCATGTTTTGATAATTTGTTGCTTAGAATTTCAAGTTGTGTCATTCTTCTTGGCCTGTATTTTTTTTGTCCTACACTGTATCATTGATTGCCATAGCTTCTGCCCTAGTTGATATAGGATATGTGAGAACACTTTGTTTAGGCCATAAACCTCTTAGAAATAAACCCTGCTGCTGTTATTATTAGGCAATTCAAGCCAAAGGTGACTTTCTCTAACCTTCCTGGGGGAGGGAGACAAGCTTTCAGCTGAAATAGAAACTTCACAATTACTGTCCAAAGCCAAAAATAAGAAAGTGTAACAACTATGACATTACCACTTCTGATATCTTCCTGTAGAAGATTCCTTTTGACAAGGTCATCACTGTAGACTTTCAGATGTGTCATAGGAAACAGAGATAAAAATTTCTAGATTATTCTAAAGATTTTAGAACCTTTCTTCTAATCAATGTGAAGATACTGAGTTTGAGTTTTCATCTACCCTGATTGATTTTCCCATGCATAGGTAATAATTAGTTTAATTTTTTTTTTTTTTTGAAACAGAGTCTCACTCTGTCGGCCAGTCTGGAGTGCAGTGGCACGATCTCAGCTCACTGTAGCCTCTACCTCCTGGATTCAAGCAATTCTTATGCCTCAGCCTCCTGAGTTGCTGAAATTGTAAACATGCACCAACACGCCTGGCTAATTTTTGTATTTTTAGTAGAGATGGACAGGGTTTCGCTGTGTTGACAAGGCTGGTCTCGAACTCCTGTCCTCAAGCAATCCATCTGCTCAGCCTCCCAAAGTACTTTAATATTTATGCAGTGCTTTATACAATATTAGTCTTACCTATGTTATCTTATGTCATAAAAAAATTTCATTGGGAAAATAATTTCATTGTTTTAAATTTCAGATAGGGCAACTTAAGCCCAGATATCTTACTTAACTTGCCCAGGTGCACAAAAAGAGTCAAGGATGCATGTTGTACTTGAACTCAAAATTTTTCTTACTCCAAAGAACCTGCTTTTTCATTTCTCCAGTTTATGCATCTCAGGACTACAAAACACCCTGAGAAGGAAACTGCTCATCTCTTTCAAGATTAAGGGAAGATATAAAAACAGACGTCTTCTGCTGGGCGCGGTGGCTTCCACCTGTAATCCCAGCACTTTAGGAGGCCAAGGCGGGTGGATCACCTGAGGCCAGGAGTTCAAGACTAGCCTGACCAACATGGAGAAATCCCGTCTCTACTAAAAATACAAACTTTGCTAGGCGTGGTGGTGCATGCCTGTAATCCCAGCTACTCAAGAGGCTGAGGCAGGAGAATTGCCTGAACTCAGGAGGCGGAGGTTGCCGTGAACCGAGGTCGCACCATTGCACTCCAGCCTGGGCAACAAGAGTGAAACTGTCTCAGAAAACAAAACAAAACCCCAGACATCCTCTTAATAGATCCCATGGTATGGCACAGCAAGGTATGTTAATGAACCCATGCCACATCATGATCTTAATGGTTATACAATACTGCCATCTTGAGGATATGATCAGTAGTTGTTATTCTAGCCAGCCTACTGTGGCCTAGCACCACGCACAGCCAGAAAGCTGAATCTGGACAGTCAGATGTTAAATACCCAGGAAGGAGCTACAGTCAAGGAGGCCAAAATAACATTGGAGGAGCTAGGTAAGTATTAGGGGATTGAGCAAACCTATGGTGCTTTCAGAACAAGGTAAATGAAAAGGATCAAATTAGGGCACATCAATTCATGTATGCAGGATAAGAAGAACGGGGCCTTTTATTTATTCCCAAAGCACCCTGTTCTTCCTTCTAGTAGTGTGCCGTCTCACTGTATTATAATTGCTATGTGGACCAATGAGCCATGACAGCAGAGAATAAGTCCTGTTACAGTTATATCTGCACTGTGTCCCCAGCATTAGCACACTGGGTAATAAGTATTTAGTAAATATTTTGTGGCTTAATGGGTGACAGGCATAGGCAGCAGGGGACAAAGTCAAAATAATGGCAGAGTCAAGTTTTCCAGATTCCCAGGTCAGTGCTACTATCTACTATACAACAAATATTTATGAATGGCAAAAGCATACTGGCTACCAAGAGACATTGAAATATACCTAGCCTTTTAGGTGGCCACCAGCAATAACAGCCATTAGTCATGTCTCTAAGGCTGTAAGCACTGGGCTTATTTATTGAATACCACTTTGGACCAGTCACTGTACTAAGTGCTGGGACTGCAATGAAGAACAAAAAAGATAGCCCCAGCCCTTATGAGGTTTACAGCCTAGATCTAGACTATACTACTGATCAGACAGGGCCTTTCATGGTCATCGTGACTTGGTGAGGACATCTGATTCCATGATCTGGTCTTGGCTTTGTAACGTCAGAAACTCTAATTTTTTTTTTTTTTTTTTTTTTTTGAGACAGAGTTTCCCTCTTGTTGCCCAGGCTAGAGTGCGATGGTGCGATCTCTGCTCACTGCAACCTCCACCTCCCAGGTACAAGCAATTCATCTGTCTCAGCCTCCCAAGTAGCTTGGATTACATGGTGCCACCATGCCTGGCCAGTTTTTTTATATTTAGTAGAGACAGGGTTTCATCATGTTAGTTGGGCTCATCACGAACTCCTGACCTCAGGTGATCCACCCGCCTTGGTCTCCCAAAGTGCTGGGATTACAGGCCTGCACCACCGCACCCGACCCAGAAACTGTATTTTATCTGTAGCTTCAAAAACCCTATGTGGGCTAGGCACGGTGGCTCACACCTGTAATCCCAGCACTTTGGGAGGCTGAGGTGGGTGGATCACCTGAGGTCAAGTGTTCGAGACCAGCCTGGCCAACATGGTGAAACCCTGTCTCTAAAAATACAAAAATTAGTTGGTCATGGTGGCAGGCACCTGTAATCCCAGCTACTCGGGAGGCTGAGGCAGGAGAATTCACTTGAACCTGGGAGGCAGAAGTTGCAGTGAGCTAAGATTGTGCCACTGCACTCCAGCCTGGGTGACAGAGCAAGACTCTGTCTCAACACCCACCCCGCCGACAAAAACCAACCAAACAACAACAGCAACAAAAAAACCCCTATGTTGTGGGTATTACTATCACCCCAGATTTTTATACCTAGCTCACACAAATGAGGAAACTAAGTATAAGACAGGCTAGTTAACTTGCCCAAAGTTACAAAAGATAGTAAGTGGAGGAGCCAAGACATGAAATTTCAAGTACACTGTCCTTCCAGTGTGTGACAAGGACCAGTTTATTCACTTGTTAATGGTTATAGCTTTCTCTGTCAATCCAGTAGAACCGTTATCTCACTGAGAACTACATGTCGTTCTACTCCCCACTTTCAATTTTATATGTATATATGTGTGTATATATATCTCTTCTAATTATATATATAATCATGTCACTTACTCATTAAATACTTCAGTGTATGTTTCCTAATAACAAGACTACATTTTCTTTATAACTGTAGTAATTTATCAAATTCAAGGAATTTAATATTGATACAATACTATTGTCTAATCCATAGTCCATATTCAGATTTCATTGATTGTCTGAATAATGATTTATATTTTTTACCAGTCCAAGATTCAATTCAGGATCAAACATTGTATTATTTCTTGTTGTCTTAATTTCCTTCAATCTGGAATTTTCAGCTTTTATGTTTCTTCACCTTGACATTTTTAAAAACTACAAACCAGTTTTTCTGTACAACGTCCTTTAATTTGCATTTCGTTTGTTTGTACATGATGAGATTCAGGTTATGCTTTTTGGCAGGAATACCTCTGAAATAACATTGTGTCCTTTCCTTTGGATCACATCAAAAATTATATTATGCCAGCCCAGCATATCTCAGTATTGATAACATTAGCTTTTATCTTTTGGTTAAGGTGGTGTCCACAAAGTTATTCCACTACCATTTCCCTTTTGTTTGTTAATAAGTAATGTGTGGCAAGGTATTTTGAGACTACATAAATATACTGTTCCACACTAAACTTTCACTGTGGCATCCGTTAAGGTTTTTCTAAATATACCACTCCTTCTATGTTTATTAGTTGAATTTTATATTCTTCTTCATTTCTTTCTTTATACATCCAGTTATTTATATCAGTATGAACTTATGGATTATTATTTTACTTAATGGATTATAACCTGTTAATGTTTATTTTGATGGCTAAATTATGTCAGATTTGGTCAGTGAAAGCCCCTTCAAGCTGACTCCTGATCCTTTGGGCTCCTATGTTATTTTAACATGTCTCCTTGATTCTTTGACACTTTCTTTTTGGCATAAATTGTTTCAGACCCTTCTTGTACTTTCTCTCCCTTAGCCATGGAATCAGCCATTTCTTTGAGGATCCCTGGTTCCTCTTGGAGAATGGTAGTATTTTAGAAACTAAGATCTGGGTGCCAAATGTGTTTATCTCTATTGGTTTGTCATTACTTCTAGGACCTCTTAGCAAACAGATATCTCTTCCTCTTTTTCTCTCTCTCATCAGTTTATATTGCATCTAATTCCAGTCCAACTTCACAAGGTACATTCTAGTGTTCTTCTTTTGCACACATACTTTTTTCCCTCAACAGTCAGAAACCTGATTCTCATTATCTCTATCTATCTATCTATCTATCTATCTATCTATCTAGCTATCTATCTATCTCTGGTTCAAGTTATCCTCCCACCTCAGGCTCCTGAGTAGCTGGGACTACAGGTGTGCACCACCACGCTTGGGTAATTTTTTTATTTGTTTATTTTGTAGAGACAGGGTTTCACCATATCGCCTAGGCTGGTCTTGAATTCCCGTGCTCAAAGAGTACTCCTGCCTTGGCCTCCCAAAGTGCTGTGATCATAGGCATGAGCCACCGAGCCTGGCCAATACACTTATTTAAGCCTAAAATGTACAGAAGATAGATTCAGAATTGCTAACCTGTACCTCTGAGAAAGCAAACCTATTAAAATTCAGTATTTATTTATACAATGTTTTGAGGTAAAATTTACATACTGAGAAATATACAATGTTAGGTGTGCAATTCTCTGAGCTTTAACAAATGCATATACCTTGTATCCCACACTCCTATCAAGATACAGTACATTGGCCAGGTGCGGTGACTTATGCCTGTAATCCCAGCATTTTGGTGGGCCAAGGTGGGCAGATCGCCTGAGGTCAGGAGTTTGAGACCAGCTTGGCCAACATGGTGAAACCCCCGTCTCTACTAAAAATACAAAAATTAGCTGGGCATGGTGGCGTGCACCTGTAATCCCAGTTACTTGGGAGGCTGAGGCAGGGAGAATTGCTGGAACCTGGGAGGCAGAGGTTGCAGTGAACTGAGATTGTGCCATTACACTCCACTCTGGGCAACAGAGCGAGACTCCATCTCAAAAAAAAAAAAAAAAAAAAAAAGGTACAATACATTACCATCACTCTAGTAAGTTCCTATAAGTCTTTTCCTAGTCAGTCACTTCCCCATTCAGAGATAACAACTGTTCTGATTTTTTTTATCATAGATTTGTTTTCCCTGTTCTAAAACATTTGTGTATGTATATTTATGTATATGAAGTCATATAGTATGTGCTCTTTGTGTCCAGCTTCTTTTGCTCAGCCTAATATATGTGAGATGCATTCATGTTGTTGTATACATTAGTAGTTTGTTTCTTTTTGTTGTAAAGTAGTACTTTGTTTTTTGGATGTGACACAGTTTATCCTTTATACTATAAGTGGATATATAGGTTTTAAAATTTTGGCTATTATAAATAAAGAAGGTATATACATTTTTGTACATGACTTTCTGTGGGCACATGTTTTCATTTATTTTGGTCAAATACCTACTAGTTGAATTGCTGGGTCCTAATAAGAGAAACTTCTGTTTATTTTTGTTTATTTATTTTTATCTATTTATTTTTGAGATGGAGTCTTACTCTGTCGCCCCAGGCTGGAATGCAGCAGTGCGATCTGCTCACTGCAACCTCTGCCTCCCAAGTTCAAGCGATTCTCCTGCCTCAGCCTCTGGAGTAGCTGGGACTACAGGCACCTGCCACCATGCCTGGCTAATTTTTGTATTTTTAGTAGAGACGGGGTTTCACTATGTTGGCCAAACTGGTCTTGAACTCCTGACCTCAGGTGATCTACCCACCTCGGCCTCCCAAAGTGCTGGGATTACAGGCGTGAGCCACCACGCCCAGCCTTATTTATTTATTTTGAGACAGAGTCTTGCTCTGTCACCCCGGCTGGAGTGCAGTGGCTCGGTCTCAGCTTACTACAACCTCTGCCTCCCAAGTTCAAGCGATTCTCCAGTTTCAGCTTCCTGCCCAAGTAGCTGGGATTACAGGTGCGCACCACCATGCCCAGCTAATTTTTGTGTTTTTCATGGAGCAGGGGTTTCATCATGTTTGCTAGGCTGGCTCCAACTCCTGACCTCAGATGATCTGCCCACCTTAACCTCCCAAAGTGCTGGGATTACAGGTATGAGCCACCGCGCCTGACCATATGTTTAACTTTATTAGAACTGCCAAACTTTTTTTCCCAAGTAGGAGTACTGTATTATATTGGATGCTTTTAGTATTTTTAATGTTTATTCATTCTAATGTGTATGCAGTAGTAATTCCCATCCAGTACAATAATGCAAGAAAAGATATACAAAGCATAAGAATTAGACAGAATGAAATAAAATTTTCTCTAATCACAGATGATATGGTTTTGTACATAGGAAATCATGAATTTTTAAAACACCTACTAAAACTAATAAATGAATTTAGCAAGGTTTCCAGGTACAAGGTCAATATATCTAAATTAGTTATATGTCTCTATGCTAGCAACAAACAGTTGGAAAATTAAAATTAAAGTTTAACTTATATTACCGGGCGCAGTGGCTCACACCTGTAATCCCAGCACTTTGGGAGGCCGAGGCGGGTAGATCATCTGAGGTCAGGAGTTTGAGACCAGGCTGACAAACATGGCGAAACTTCATCTCTACTAAAAAAAAAAAAATACAAAATTAGCTGGGCATTGTGGTGGGCTGCTGGGAGGCTGAGGCAGGAGAATCGCTTGAACCTGGGAGGTGGAGGTTGCAGTGAGCTGAGATCCTGCCATTGCACTCAAGCCTGGACAACAAGTGCGAAACTCCGTCTCAAAAAAAAAAAAAACAGTTTGGCCAGGTATGGTGGCTCACACCTCTAATCCCAGTACTTTGGGAGGCAGAGGCAGGCAGATCACGAGGTCAAGAGTTCAAGGGAGGCAGAGGCGAGTGGATCACGAGGTCAGGAGTTCAAGACCACCCTGGCCAATATGGTGAAATTCCATCTCTACTAAAATTACAAAACTTAGCCAGGCGCAGTGGTACACACCTTCAGTCCCAGCTACTCAGGAGGCTGAGGCAGAAGAATTGCTTGAACCCAGGAGGCGGAGGTTGCAGTGAGCCGAGATCACACCAGTGCACTCCAGTCTGGGCGACAGAGCGAGACTCCATCTCAAAAAAAAAAAAAAGTTTAACTTACATTGTACACAAAAATAAAGATGTTTAATTGGCTAGATTTTGTTTTGTTTTTGTTTTTGTTTTTTTTGAGATGGAGTTTCACTCTTGCTGCCTAGGCTGGAGTGCAGTGGCATAATCTTGGCTCACTGCAACCTCTGCCTCTCAGGTTCAAGTGATTCTCCTGCCTCAGCCTCCCAAGTAGCTGGGATTACAGGCATGCGCCACCATGCCCAGCTAATTTTTTGTAATTAATAGAAATGGGGTTTCACCATGTTGTTCAGGCTGCTCTGGAACTCCTGATCTCAGGTGATCCACCCACCTTAGCATCCCAAAGTGCTGGGATTACAGGCATGAGCCACCATGACTGGCCAAGTTTTGTTTTGTTTTGTTTTGAGACAGAGTCTCTCTCTCTCTCTCACCCAGGCTGGCATGCAGTGGCACAACCTCAGCTCACTGCAACCTCTGCCTCCTAGGTTCAAGCAATTCTTGTGCCTCAGCCTCCTGAGTAGCTGGATTACAGACAAAAATAAAATTTTATGGAATCAACAAAAGTTGAATATGACCTCTACACTGAAAACTACAAAACTTTGCTGAGAGAAATTAAAGAAGACCTACATAAATGGGGATACAGTGCATGTTTATCGATTGGAAGACTCAAAAAGTGTTAAAGTGTCACTTATCACCAAATTGATCCACAGATTAAATTCAATCTTAATCAAAATCACAGCAGGCTATTTAAAAATAGAAATTGACAACCTGGGTCAGGCACGGTGGTGTACGCCTGTAATCCCAACACTTTGGGAGACCGAATCAGGAGCACTACTTGAGCTCAGGAGTTTGAAACCAGCTTGGGCAACATAGCAAGACCCTGTCTTTATAAAAAATAAAAAGTTAGCTGGTTATGGTGGTGCGTGCTACTTAGGAGGCTGAGGTGGGAGGACTGCTTGAGCCCAAAAGGTCGAGGCTGCAGTGAGCTATAATCTCTCCACTGCACTCAACCTGGGTGACGGAGTGAGACCCTGTCTCAAAAATAAAAAAAAAGTTGACAAGCTAATTTTTAAAATTATATGAAAGTGAAAATTAAAAAATGTCGACAAGCTGATTTTTAAAATTATATGAAAGTACAAAAGACCTAGCATAGCCAAAACAACTCTGAAAAATAAGAACAAACTTGGAGGTCTTACAATACCTGGCTTCAAGACTTCCTATTATATAAAGCTACTGTAATCAAGATAGTGTAATACTGGAATAGGAATAGATAAATTGATACATTGAACTGAATAGAGAGTCCAGAAATAGAACCACCCTTATATGGCCAATTGATTTGCAAGCAAAGTATCAAAGCAATTCAATGGAGGAAAAGAAAGTCTTTTCAACCAGTGATGGTGGGAAAACTGGTTATCTATATGGAGTAAATATATAGTTTGTTTCTTCTTCCTTTTATCCTCTTACGTAACATAGGGTGTATTGACTTGATATCATAGTATGTAAATATTGTTAACTTTACATGGTAGTATTTAAGTTACAGGCTATCAAGGAGACAAGTAAACATTACCCAAGGACTTTGCATTCTCTTCTGGGGAAAGGGTTGGTGCATTTTCAGTTGTATGCAGAACGGTGTGTAGTATCAGGTGGAAGTATGAACTTGTTATTGTCTTTATCTGGGATTATGGTTTACGAAGATGCATATGGGTACCAAGCTGACAAGTGATGGACTTATGAGGGTTAAGATATCAACTTGGCTGGGCCTCAGTGTCCAGATATTTGGTCAAACATTATTCTGGATATTTCTGTGAAAGTGTTTTTGGATGAGATTAACCTTTACATCAGTGGACCTTGAGTAAAAAGTCCTCCATAATGTGCGTAGGCCTTATCTACTCAGTTAAAGGCCTTAAGAGAACAAAGACTGACCTCTTCCAAGCAAAAAGGAATTCTGCCAAACTGTGTTTGGGCTGAAACTACAACTCTTCCCTGAATCTCCAGCCTGCCGGCCTACACTGCAGATTTTGGACTTACCAAGTATCTTAGTCCATTTTGTGTTGCTATGAAAGAACACCTAAGGCTAGGTAATTTATTTTAAAAAAAAAAATTATTTAGCTCACAATTCTGTAGGCTCGGAAGTTCAAAGGCATGGCCCTGGCTTCTGGCAAGGACTTCTGTGCTGTGTCATAATCTGGCAGAAAAGGTCAAAGCGGAAGTAGACACATGCAAAGAGAGAAAACCCAAAGGGCATCCTGGCTTTATAACAACTTACTCTCACAGGAACGTATCCATTCCTGCAAGAACTAATCCAGTCCCACCAGAGTAAGAATTTACTCACTACCTTGAGGATGGTACCAAGACACCCATGAGGGTAAAGCCTCCATATTCCACACACTTCTCATTAGGCCCCACCTCCCAACACCACCACATGGGGAACACATTTCAACATGAGTTTTGGTAGGGACAAACAAACTGTATCCAAACCATAGCATTCCAAGTCTCATAATCACATTAGCCAATCCCCCAAAATAAACCTCTCTGTTTATTATATACACCCTGTTAGTTCTTTTTCTCTGGAGAACCCTAATACATTCCCTTACTTCATTCCAGTCACTGCTAAAATGTTCTCTCCATAGGAGCACTTTTCTTGACCAAATTTTTAAAATATCCGCTTACCCATACCCACTCAATACCCAGTTACCCTTCAATTTCTTACCTTGCTTTATTTTCCTTCATGGCATGTATTAGTATCTAAAATTTTGTGTGTGTGTGTGTTTACTCTTTTATTGACTTTACCTCCTTCACTAGAACATTAGCTCAATGAGACAGGAAGTTTTTCTGTCCTGTTTACTAATGTATCCCCAAAACAGTGCCTGCTTCAATAATATCTGTTGAATGATTCAGTAGATTATACATGCACCATATATATTTATACATATATATAAATATATGGCCTACAACCTGTTTTGTAAAGTTCACAGTGTATCATATCTATAGCATAGATATCGTTACGTGTCAATACTCATAGATTAACCTTGTTCTTATTGGCTGCATAGTGTTCCATTGTGTGAATGAACATAGGGATTTATTAACCAGTATCCTGTTGATAGTTATATGGACTATTTTTAACTTTTCACTTGGATGTTTTTTAAGTCATAATAAACGTCCTTATAAAAATATCTTTACACGCTTTGTGTGATAGGATAAATTAATAGAAATGAAATATCTGAGTGAAAATGGTCGTATCAACTTGCATCCTTATAAATTATTTCTATCCTTGCCCACACAATCCACACAATGGCAGATCATTAAATCTGTAGCGACAAGACCTTAAGACTGTATTCCAAGGAACTGAATGCATGTTTCAAGAGAGGGAGTTTCTTTTTCACTAGACTTTTTTCTCATGCAGTTTCTAGCAGAGGTGCACTAACAGAGGAGACTTTCATCTAGAAACCAATAAATAAAAATTCAATATTACAATCATTCAGACAATACTTGGAAGGGTATTGATCCAGAATTTCAACTATAATTTTATCTTGATGGTATGGGACCAGACTGAAACACAGAAGTTGGAGGATATTGTCTATCCGGAAGTTCACTAAAAGGCGGGGTCTCCTCACAGGTCTATCTGACTGCTCCATCTCATTATTTGCTGGCTCCCCTTTCTTTGCCTGCCCCTTGGTTGTGTTCATCAGTTCTTTGGCCTTAGCCCTCTTCTTTTCATGCATTTACTGCTTTCCTAGGGTGATCTCATTCATCTTATGGCTTCATGTACAATGGATATGCCAGTGACCTCCTAGTCTATGTTGCCAATCCAAACTTCCCTCTCTCAGTACCTTACGTCCATCTTCCCGTTGACACCTTCACTTGCATAGCACAGGCATCAGCTAGCCCAAAATTTATCTTATCCATCATCCATCTGACTATCCAAGACAGAAATCCCAGAGTCAGCCCAGGTACTCATCCCCTTACATCCCATAGGTCACCAAATTCTATAGATACTCCATCAAAGTTTTACTGTTACTTTCTCCCCTTCTACCTTACTATCTCTGCAGCCTTAATCCTAGGCTTTGTCTCTCCCTTGGCTGAATACTACAACTTCCTAAATGATTTATCATGTCAGCCTTATGTCTTCTGGGATCCATTTTCCACTCTCTGGACAGATGATCTTTCTAGAATTTTTTTTTTGAGACGGAGTCTCGCTCTGTCGCCCAGGCTGGAGTGCAGTGGCCAGATCTCAGCTCACTGCAAGCTCCGCCTCCCGGGTTCACGCCATTCTCCTGCCTCAGCCTCCCGAGTAGCTGGGACTACAGGCGCCCACCACCTCGCCCGGCTAGTTTTTTGTATTTTTTAGTAGAGACGGGGTTTCACCGTGTTAGCTAGGATGGTCTCGATCTCCTGACCTCGTGATCCGCCCGTCTCGGCCTCCCAAAGTGCTGGGATTATAGGCTTGAGCCACCGCGCCTGGCCGATCTTTCTAGAATTAAATAATATTATTCTGTCCTCATTCTTCAATGGCTCCCCCATTACCTACAGATTGCATTTAAATTCTTGAGTATGGCGCCCATGCCCTCCACGATCTGGTGTCTGCTTATGCCTCCAGTCTTGTCTGTCACTGAACAATCCATGCAGATCATTCAATCCACTTATAATGAAGTGCCTGCAGTTTCTGGAAAACACAAGCTAGTTTCATATTGTTATGCCTTGTCTGTACTTTCTGTCCAATACAACTTTTCATTTTCCTGGTAAGAAATGTTTCTTTACAGACTCGGTAGGCAAGGTCACCTTATCTTTGGCTCCTTAATTTCACTGTAGAATTGCCAACTCCCTGTTGTAGCAGACACCGTTGGCTGCCTACCTAAGAGCATTCCCCTTTTTCTTTCCTCTTACCCAACAAGATCCCAATTTTGTTAAGACTACATGACTCCATGCTCAGGGGACTGACCCAATCTTGGGTCTTCATCCACCTAGGCCTGTGATTGGTTTAGGTATGCACACGGGATACTATTCTAAGCAATGAGACATGAGGAAGGGTCTGCTGGAGAGCTTCTTCAAGGGGCGTCCTCTCTTGAAGAGACACAAGGTAGAGATGGTCCTTTCCTCTACTGGACATTGTAGTTTTGGGATAAGTTGGATTTCCGTCACTGCAACCAAAGGAGTATTTTTTTTTTTTTTTTTTGAGACAGGCTCTTGCTCTGTCGCCCAGGCTGGAGTGCAGTGATGCAATCTCAGCTCACTGCAACCTCTGCCTCTCGGGTTCAAGCAATTCTCCTGCCTCAGCATCCTAAGTAGCTGGGCAGATTGCTTGAGCTGAGGGAATTCGAGACTAGCCTGGGCAACAAGGTGAACTCCTGCTCCCCCTCCCTCAACAAAAAAATACAAAAAATTAGCTGGGCGTGTTGGCACCTGGCCAAGTGGTGGTTTTCAATACAAAATGTAAAACAGGCCAGATGAGGAGGCTCATGCCTTTAATCCCAGCACTTTGGGAGGCCAAGGTGGGCAGATCACCTGAAGTCAGGAGTTCGAGACCAGCCTCGCCAACATGGTGAAATCCCATCTCTACTGAAAATACAAAATTAGCTGGGCATGGTGGCACATGCCTGAAATCCCAGCTGCTCTGGAGGCCTAGGCATGAGAATCTCCTGAGCTCAGGAGGCAGAAGTTGCAGTGAGCTAGCATCATGCCATTGCACTCCACCCTGAGTGACAAAGCGAGACTCTGTCTCAAAAGCAAGCAAGCAAACAACCAAATTGTAAAATAGGGCCAGAGAGGGTAGGAGATGCTGGAAGAAATGCAGGCTTTGAAGTCATACTACTGAGGTTTCAGCCCCAGTTCTGCCATTTCCTAGTAGCGAGGCCTGTGTGAGCTTCTGAATCTCTCAAATTTTCAGGTTTCTCATTTGTAAAAAGAAGATGGTAATACTTACCTTTTAGAATCATCTAGCACAATGCCTGGCTTATAGGCTCAATAAAGCAGACACTCTTGGTATAAAAATTATTGTACATTAGTAATGAGGCTGCTAAATTTATGTGATAAATGTTTAATTCTGCTAAAGACACGGCAACCAATAATTTCTTTTCTTTTTATTATTAATTTTTTTAGATGGAATCTCACTCTGTCACCAGACTGGAGTGCACTGGCGCAATCTCGGCTCACTGCAACCTCCACCTCCCGGGTTCAAGAAATTCTCCTACCTCAGCCTCCTGAGTAGCTGGGACTACAGGTGTGCACCACCATGACCAACTAATTTTTGTATTTTTAGTAGAGACGGGGTTTCACCATGTTGGCCAGGATGGTCTCAATCTCTTGACCTTGCCTCCCAAAGTGCTGGGATTACAGGCGTGAGCCATCATGCCTGGCCAACCAATAATTTCTTGACTTGTATTTCTTACAGATTGATATCGCGGAACTGGGCATGGTGGCTCACACCTGTAATCCCAGCACTTTGGGAGGTGAGGCAGGTGGATCACCTGAGGTCAGGAGTTTGAGACCAGCCTGGACAACATGGTGGAAAACCCATCTCTATTAAAATACAAAAATTAGCCGGGTGTGGTGGTGCATGCCTATAATCCCAGCTACTAGGGAGGCCAAGGCAGGAGAATCGCTTGAACCTGGGAGGCAGAGGTTGCAGTGAGCCGAGATCGTGCCACTGCACTCCAGACTGGGCAATAGAGTGAGAGACTCTGTCTCCAAAAAAAAAAAAAAAAAATTGGTATCTCAGGAGACAGAAGAAATAATTCTCAAAACTTATGTTCTAGACTTAGTAGAATACACTTTTCACATGGTTATAGAGATCTTTGCAGAAAGCAACCACATGAGAGACACTGTGGTATAGTAGTAGACTTGGCTTCAAATCCCAGTCACCTATGAGCTATGTCATCTTGGACAAGTTACTTAATCTTTCTGGGCCTCAATTTCATCATCTGTAAGATGTGAATAATATCTGTCATATAGGATGATTGTCAGGATTAGAACCAATCTATGAAACATTACTGACATGTATTAGGCACTCAATAAGTAGCACCTATTTTCATTATTACTATGGAAAGAATGCTAGATTTTACAAAGTAGAATAAAAAAATAGATATGATCCCAAGACTGAGACTCTAAAAGAGGTAGACAGCTTTAAAAAAATTTATCAGAAAAATATATTTACTTGACTCATAGCATTGCCTGTATTGTGGTGCTAAGTACACATTTGGCACAACTTACTTCTTTCTTCTCCACCTTCCTTTGCTTACCTCTGGAACTGCAAGTGATCCTAATGATTAAAAAAAAATGGTATGGGAAGAAAGTATTAGTGCTATAAAGAAGTTCTCTGATTAGCTAAAATTGTAAAAGGTTGAGAAACAAACGTAGCACCCACTTCTCCAGGTTTTGAGAGTTCAGCTCAGTTGCTGTATTAAGCACATTATACAGATTATATTCTTCAATCGTTTTAGTTTGGGGCCTACACATTATTAGAAGATGATTGCTATGTGGACATTTGTCATTTTCCTGGTTGCCCAGCCTCCATGTTACCATGATGCATTTGGGAAACAGGACATTGTGTAAAGCAGGGCCCTGGATCTCATTCATGGAAGCCAAAAGAACTTGGTATCGGTGTTCGCTGATTATGATTCTGGAAAGAAGAGTGAAGAGAAGCAGGCAATGTGTAAAGTTCATTCAGTAAATTTTAGTGAATTTCAGTGGTGGTGACATTCAATATTCAGTACCAATAACGGCAGCTAGGTCATCTATGGCATCCAGTCCCCAGGACCAGAGCCTGAATGGCAGGGCCAGTGGCATTGCCAGTGTCCAGCAGAAGCATCCTTCCTCTGGCATGGTCTCCTCTGTGGGTCTGGCCACCTGGCCTCCCATGGTGCCTGTCTATATTACTAACCCAGTTCTCTAACCTTTCTACTGATTCTTTCAGCTCCTCAATACTCTTTCAAGAAATTCCTTTTCTGCTTTGGTTAACCAGAATCAGCTTTTGTTGTTTGCAACCATGGACTCTGGCTAGTAGCTAGTCTTTAGGTAATGTGCAACCCGAAAGACTCCAATGCTGCTTATTTGAGTAAAAATCCCTTAATAAAGTCATGGTCAAATTTGCAACTGGTCTAGGAGTTCTGTGAGGGCTCACTTTAAGGCCCATACACCTCAGGCAAAAGAAGAAATACCAGGGAAAGGGGCTGTTGTCTCTTGACTCTCAAATATCTGCTGCCCCACCCTTATCCACCTCTTTCTTTGCCTCCTACAACGTCTTCACACTCACTCATCCACCCATTCAACAAACACTTATTCAGCACCTACTATGCACAAGGCATTATGCCAGGCAATAAGGGGAATCTAAAGATCAATAAGCTAACCCTGACAGTATACTTTTGAATTTTGAACTGGCAAATGTATTTTCTTTTCAAAATACATAAAATTTAAAAATGGATCGCTCTATCGAAAGTAGAAGTGAAAGGGAACCCTTTTATCTTTGATTTGTGTCACTGAGGGCAAGGTGATGTTCATTTCTTTGTAAATGTTCTAGAAATCACATAGATTCCTTTGTTAGAGGTTTCCAGTCAAAAGCAAACCAACAGCTCTCCAGAGGATTGAGAAAATAATGCCCCTTCTAAAATCAACAAGTAGATTGCTGCTCAAGATCCGTGTCACTAGGATGAAAGATGGTGGAGTTAGTGGCAGCGCATTAGAAATGCCACTCAAAATAACTGAGTCCTAAAATAGAATCAAATAAACATCAGTTTCAAATGAAAAATATCATCCAGCTTATTTTGGTCTCCTTAAATTGCCAAATAAATACTTGGGATCCTATAATACAGCAGTTGCCCCGGGGAGTGTTGACACATCTAAAACCACAGAATACTCAACACAAGCAAGGAAGATGGGCACACATTAGAAGTGCAAAGTATTCCATCACATACTTCTGAAAAAAAAATGCCAAGTAAAACATGTAAAGCAGATTATTTCATACATTCAGGAAAAACTGGTCAGGCACATACACACTTTACAGGAGTGTGAACTGAGGCATTGAGCACTCACAAGACCCTCACCTGGAAACAATCAGGAAGTCTGATCTAGGAATCAGACTCAGCTTTGGGGTCAGCTCTTCACTTCCCAGCTGACTTTGGACAAGCCACTTAGCCACTCTAGGACTCAGTTAGTTTCTTTATCAGTAGGTTAGAATAGACAAAATATCAGCATTGAAGGGAACTTTAGAGATCACCTCAATCAGTTTTTAATTTGCACCTGACTTTTCTTTGAAGCATCCCTAACAAGCTCCTCTGCTTGAATGTTTACTTTTAGTGACAGGATATACTCTGCAGGCAACTAATGTTATTATTATTATGATTTTTGGGACAGAGTCTCGCTCTGTCGCCTAGGCTGGAGTGCAGTGGTGCAATCTTGGCTCACTGCAAGTGAAGCTTGCACTCCGCCTCCAGTGTTCAAGCGATTCTTCTGTCTCAGCCTCCCAAGTAGCTGGGATTACAGGTGCCCACCACCATGCCCAGCTAATTTTTGTATTTTTAGTAGTGACGGGGTTTCAACATGTTGGCCAGGTTGGCCTCGAACTCCTGACCTCAAGTGATCTACCTTCTTTGGCCTCCCAAAGTGCTGGGATTACAGGCGTGAACCACCGTGCCCCACCAACTGATGTTATTTTTGAAATACTCTAATTGTTAGAAAAGTTTTTCCTTACATATTAAATTGCAATGCATTTCCTTATAGTTTTCTGCATCCTGGAAGCCTCTAAGGTCATGTACGTTAGGTCTAATCCATAGGTCTACTTTTTTGAAAAGTCCTCAACTTCCCCTTCCCTTGCTTTTCTTTTTTTTTTTTTTCTTTTCTTTTCTTTTTTTTTTTTTTTTTTTGACGGAGTCTTGCTCTGTTGCCAGGCTGGAGTCCAGTGGCGCGATCTTGGCTCACTGTAACCTCTGCCTCCAGGGTTCAAGCGAGTCTCCTGCCTCAGCCTCCCAAGTAGCTGGGATTACAGGTATGCACCACCACGCCCAGCTAATTTTTGTATTTTTAGTAGAGATGTGATTTCACTATGTTGGCCAGGATGGTCTCGATCTCTTGACCTCGTGATCTGCCCGCCTCAGCTTCTCAAAGTCCTGGGATTACAGCCGTGAGTCACCGCGCCCGGCACCCTTGGTTTTTCTCTTCTGCAAGCTAAACAACCCCTCTCCCCTTCAGTTGCCCTCATCTGTCACATTCAAGAGAAGACATTATTCTGGTTTTCATGTTTTTATGGGTGTAGAGTGGTGGTTAAGCACCCTGAACCCTCAGGTAGTCTGAATTCGAATACTGGCCCTGTCACTTAGTGGTTGTGTGTCGTGGGCAAGTTATTTTCACCTCTGTAGCTCAAGTTTCTCTCTCTTGAAAATGAGGATAATAATGATACCCATCTCTTGGAGAAATTGTGAATGAGATAATTGAGACAGTACAAGTAAAACATTTAGTATAGTGCCTGGCCCTTAGTAAGCAATACGACTGCTACCAGCAGTAATAATAAATAATAAGCCCTAAATTAAGCCTTAAAAATGAAACTAAGAATAAAAGAACTGGCAGAATGAGAAAAGCTAATCTAGTCCATTCCTGACGCTACAAACAAGGTTTGGTTGCCCCGATATGAAACTTTACATGCGTTTCATAGCAACTATCACTTTCAATGGTGGGTTTAGTGTCTAGGACAGAAGCCCAAGAAGGCCAGGACTTTGTCTATCGTGTTAACTGTTGAGTTCTCTGTGCCCAGAACAGTGTCTTGCTCCCAGTAGAGTGAAAGAATGGACCAACACCGTCATGTCATGGAAGAGACTGGCCGACTTGGCTAAGGTTGTGCAGGGCTCCCAGGAGAGCTGGGGCACGAACCAAGGGCTCCTCGGCAGCCAACACTCAGAATTAAATCGAGGCCCAGCCCTAAAGTTCGGTGATTCGGGCAGGAGCACAGGTATCCAATAATATCCGGGTCAGCATTCCCACCGGGTGGCCTAAATGCCGGCTCCTGTTTTCGGGATGACGAGCCAGCGGAGAAGGTGGCTTAATGAGAGGCCGCGGGAGGTTGGGTGCTGGCACGTAGCTAAACTCCGCCTGCAATGCTTCATGTTGGCTGCCAGCCAGGGCACGGTTCCGAGCCGGCCGGGACTGACTCCGGGAGCGGCGAACAGAAAACAACCTGGCTCCAGAAAGACAATTAACAAAGGCTGGGGACCAGCCACCCCCTCGCGGCGTACGCACGCAGGCAGCAGCGTGGGCATAGCTGCGCCCGCCAGCGCCCTCGGTGGGCACAGCCGCGCGGAGCGGCGTGGTTGCGGGCAGCTGGGCGACGCACTCCTCCCGCCCCAGCTGCGCTGTCTCCCGGGCGGCCAAGCTCCGTGCGTGAGCGCCGGCAGGCACCTTGCGCGCGCGGGTGAGTCCGCCGGGCGACTGGGGCCTGGTCAAGCAGGATGGGGCCGGGGAGGGGTGCAGGAAACAGCTGCTGGTAGGATCAGAAAAGGGAGGTGGGTCAGAGAAAGGCAGGATGCGACGACCTCCTGGGTCTCAACTTGCTTGGTAACTACCTTTGTGTCTTGAGCCTTATGGGAATGTAAACCACCTGGTCCATGTGGCCTACCTTAGTCGTTTTACAGGTGGGAAACTGAGGCCCAGGGAGGTAAGCGGGCCAGGAAAAACATTATTATTCTTTGTTCCTGTTTCTCTCTGCCTTCTTCCGTGCAGGATTTGAGACAGCTTTCAGTAAGAATGCATACATTGTAACAATGGAAAAATGCAAACAATGGTAAAGAATCCTTGCCAAGCAAAATATAATTATGAATAGACAGTCAAGGCCAGGAAAAAAGAGAACAGAAATCCGTGATCCATAGGTGAGGTGACTTGGCTAAGGTCCCTCAGAAAAGTGGTGCCAAAGCTGGGACTAGAAGTCAGAACGTCCGGCTTCTGAACGCCAGAAACTTACAGTGGGGAAGCGGACAGCCTGCCCAGGCACTGGTTCTTAACCTTCTGGGGGTCCCTGACCCCTTAGAGATCTATGTCCACTCCCCGTAGAAGGGTTCACAGAAAGCCTTGTACGCAGTTTGAGATTTGACATGAATTCCTGCAGGCTGGCACTCAGGCAGGGTGGTTTCAGAGCACTTTCTTTGCTCCTTTGAAGGGAGGCAGCTGGTGGAGGAGTACTTGCCGTGCCTCCAGACAGCTAGCTGTGTGATCCGGAAAGCAAAGTTTAACCTCTTCAAGGCACAGTTTTATGTGTAGACTGGGGATAAGAGTATCTGCTTCATCCTCCAGGTTATTGTCAGACTTAAGAATGAACGTAAAGGCCAGTGCCTGACATAATATATGCTCAATAAAAGTGCTGAAGATTATGGGGTGACTATAGTTTACAATAATCTATTGTATATTTCAAAATAGCTAGAAGAGAATAATTTGAATGGTTCTAGCATAAAGAAAAGACAAATATTTAAAGTGATGGCTATCCCAAGTACACTGATTTGATCTTTATAAATATATTAAAGTATCACAGGTACCCTGAAACTATGTACATCTGTTATTAATTATTATTATGCATTAATTTTTTAAAAAGTGATGACACACAAAACCCAGTGAATCAAAACTGTGCTAGTTAGGAAAGGGTGATGACCTGGAAGAAATTGGGTTGTATCTGAAATAAAATACAATTAAAAAAAGTATAAACATGAAAAAATAAAGTCAGCCCTATTGTGACTTATAGACCACACCACATACCTTCGTGATGGTATCCTAAATAAGGGTGCGGCAAGACACTACCCTCAATATTTGACTCCAAGTCAAAAGCTGAAAGTAGAAACTACCAGATACTGTAACAAGGAGTGTTTATTGGGCTTCACTTACCTCTTTCAAAATGGGGTCAACACCTATAGAGTTTTTTTGTTTTTTGTTTTTTTAGACAGAGTCTCGCTCTGTCTCCCAGGCTGGAGTGCAATGGCATGATCTTGGCTCACTGCAAACTCCACCTCCCAGGTTCAAGCAGTTCTCCTGCCTCAGCCTCCCAAGTAGCTGGGACTACAGGCACATGCCACTATGCCTGGTTAATTTTTTGTATTTTAGTGGAGACAAGATTTCACCGTGTTGCCCTGGCTGGTTGCAAACTCCTGAGCTCAGGCAATCCACCCACCTTGGCCTCCCAAAGTGCTGGGATTACAAGCGTGAGCCACAGTGCCTGGCCTATAGAGTTTGTTTTTAAATCAGAGGAAAGAGGACATAAACTGGGACCTGAGCAGCACCCACCCTTGCCCAGCAATAGAGCCTCAGCTGAATTTCTGCCAGGGAATAGGAGTTGCTGGCAGTTGGCTTACATCCCTCTTGGATCAGCAGATTACTGTGGTAAATAGCTCCTTGGTTGATTCTGCCCTAGATCAAATAAATGGCTTTTTATTTAACTAATGAGGTAGGGAATGTGTTTTTGTGTGCTGTAACAGAAGCAAAATGGCCTTTGTAGAGCTTGACGGTCCAAAGCCTATTGCTTGTTTATTGGTAGGCTAAATAATTTGTTTATTTATTTGTTTATTTCGAGACAGGGTCTCCTTGCTCTGTCACCCAGGCTGAGTGCAGTGGTGCAGTCACAGCTCACTGCAGCCTCAACCGCCCAGGTTCAAGCAATCCTCCTGCCTCAGCTTTCTGAGTAGCTGGGACTACAGGCATATGCCACCATACCTGGCTAATTTTTTACATTTTGTAGACACAGGGTCCTGCTATATTGCCCACACTGGTCATGAATTCCTGGATGCCAGTGATCCTCCCACCTCAGCCTCCAAAGTGCTGGGATTACAGGTGCGAGCCACTGCGCCCAGAGAATTTTATAATTCTAATAATTGTTATTATTTTCTTAATTCCCTAATACTGGAAGGCTTGAGAACTTTAAATCTATGGATCCAAACTTGTGATGACACAGCCTGGGCAGGCCCACTTATCTATAAAAATAACTGCTTTAAAAAAGATACTGTGTTGTCTCCTTCCTCTTTTGGAAGAACTTTTTAAGCCTTCCAAATAGAGCTGGGGAAATAAGGCTAAGGACAAATAGTTGCTATTTGATTTGAGTTAAGACACATGTCCTCTCCATGTATTTATAAAGGGGAGTTTTTCCTCCAGGAAAGAGAGAGAGAATGTGTATGTCTATCTGTGTATGGGGCAAGAGGATGTCTGTTGCTCTCTTTCTGCCTCAATTCCAATCATTTATTTCTCAACACAGAGAAGTCCTTTTCTGTAAGCACAGTGACTTGGAAAATTCCTTCCCTTCTTGGCTCTGTGGCTCTATTTTGTTTCACAGTAGTTTCTAAAATATTAGAATGTTTTTTCTAATTTGACTATGAACTCTTCTTTATATGTTTATTTTTCTTTTTCTTTTTCTTTTTTTTTGAGATGGAGTCTTGCTCTGTTGCACAGACTAGAGTACAATGGCATGATCTCTGCTCATAATAACCTCCACCTCCTGGGTTCAAGTGATTCTCCTGCCTCAGCCTCCTGAGTAGCTGGGATTGTAGCTGGGATTACAGGCATGTGCCACCGCATCTGGCTAATTTTTGTATTTTTAGTAGAGACAGGATTTCATCATGTTGGCCAGGCTGGTCTTGAACTCCTGATCTCAGGTGATCTGCCTGCCTTGGCCTCCCAAAGTGCTGGGATTACAGGCATGAGCCACCATGCCTGGTCTTCTTTATATGTTTCTATATTGTTTACCTAGATATATAATGAGCAAGAGCCTCTTTCATGATTTAAACAATTTTTTAAAAATGTTGTCCAAAGAATATATACGGGTGGCAAATAACCACTTGAAAAGATACTCAAGATCATTACTCATTAGGGAAATGCATGTTAAAACCACAGTGAAATATCACTTCATAACTATTAGGATGGCAAAAATGAAAAGATTGGCTCTACCAAATGTTGACCAGAAGGTAGAGGAACTGGAACTCTTATATACCACTGGTTGCAATGTAAAATGGTACAACCACTTTTAAAAAGATCTTAAATACACGCTTAACTTATAAAGTTAAATATACACTTATCATGTTATCCAGAAACTTCACTCCTAGGTCCAGCTTTATTATAGTAGTGAAACAGGAAACAAACAGTTGTTTATTCAGTGTATGAAGAGACAAATTGTGGTTTATCCATATAACAGAATTTTGCTAAGCAATGGAAAGTAATGGTGTATTGATACATGCTTCCATATGAATGGTTCTCAAAATAATTTTTCTGAGAGAAAGAAGCCCCAGGCAAAAAACACCACAGTTGTATACTACCACATAGTGCATACTGTATTATTTATTTATTTATTTAGAGATGGAGTCTTGCTCTGTTGCCCAGGCTGGAGTGCAGTGGCGTGATCTCGGCTCACTACAACCTCCGCCCCATGGGTTCTAGCGAGTGTCTTGCCTCAGCCTCCCAAGTAGCTGGGGTTACAGGTGTGTGCCACTATGCCCAGCTAATTTTTGTATTTTTAGTAGAGACAGGGTTTCACCATGTTAACCTGGCTGGTCTCGAACTCCTGACCTCAAGTGATCCGCTTGCCTTGGCCTTCCAAAGTGCTGGAATTACAAGTGTGAGCCACTGTGCCTGGCTTGTATTTTTCATTTCATATAAAATTCAAAGGGAGTTGATATTCCATACCTGACCTCAAACTTTTTGATGGCTTGCAAGAAGAGCCAAGAGTCATGTATGATCATATCAGTCTAACTCCAGTTGCAACAATGTCATTGACAATTTGATCTTTATTCTGCCAGTGTTTGCCCATGTCATTCATTCATTAATTCAATTAATTGAGCACCAACTATATGCTAGATCTACAGTGCACGCTAGGTAATGCACTGATGAATAATAGACACATGATCCCTGCCCTCACGGAGTTTACATTATATTGGATGAAACTTTGAGTAATAAAACAAATAGAATAAATAAAACAATTATCACAGGAAAGGAGTGGTTCTTTGAAGGATGATGGAAGTCAGGGGTAGACTTGTCTGGGTTTCAAGCAGAGAAGTAAAGTGACCAATTTTATGTTTTTTTGTTTTTTGTTTTTGTTTTTGAAATGGAGTCTTGCTCTGTTGCTCAGGCTGTGCAGTGGCACTATCTCAGCTCACTGTGACTTCCGCCTCCCAGGTTCAAGTGATTCTCCTGCCTCAGCCTCCCAAACTGGGACTATAGGCATGCACCACCATGCCTGGCTAATTTTTTTTCTTTAATCTTCAGTAGAGATGGGTTTTCGCCAGTGTTGGCCAGGCTGGTCTCAAACTCCAGACCTCAGGTGATCTGCCCACCTCAGCCTCCCAAAGTGCCGGGATTACAGGTGTGATCCACCATGCCCGGCCCAATTTTATGTTTTTAAAAGACCACTCCACTCTGATGCTGTGTATCCAGTCAGGAAGCTGTTGTACCAGTCCAGGAGAAAGGTGGTGGAGGTTTAGACCCAGATGGCCTCAGAGATGGAAAGAACAAATTAGTAGATACTTTAATAAAACAAAACAGAGTCCAGAGGTGGACACTGATCAACACTCTTTGAATTTAGTAGTTTTATCAGTTTTTAGTCCTTATTACTGTCCTGTCTCTGCCCTCTACGTCAGCCTCCACCACTGCCTCTTACTCCATATGTATAAGTATGTCACAAGAGACTGACAATACCTTCCTGGATCAGATACACTGGACTACAGCATTCCTTTGATCTACTGATCTAGTTGACTGTCAGTAAGAGAATGAGGAAACTCTGGCATGACCAGTGTTTATTAAATTAACCTATGCTGACTCCAAGTGATCTCTGTTTCCCTTTCTAAGGGCTAATGAACTGTTTGTTTTAATCAAGTGGCAGAAATCTACTCAGAGTGGCTTAGGCAAAAGGAGGATGAGGAATAAAAATGTATTTGCTCATATGAAAAAGGGAATCTGTCTCTATCATGGCTGAAATGAATCATGCCATCATTTCAGTCTCTCTCTCAGTCTCTCAGTTCTATTTCTATGGTATTAGCCTTATTCTCAGTAAGGCTCTGATATATAGTTCTTATTATGACGATTAGCTGTTCATGGCACCTGCTTAAATATTATGCATCTAGATCAGCCACGTTCTTTAGACAACTTCATAGATCTGATCAATGGTAATGCTACCCTTTCCAATTTAACAGTAATAGAAGCACAAAACCATGGCTGCTATAATTGAGAGTTTACCATGTATCAGGCACTCTATTAAATATTTTACTTGGATTATCTTAAGAAATCTTATAACAACTCAGTAAGAAAGGTTATGTAAATATCCTAGGAAAGCCAGCTAATGAATTGCAGAATCAGCATTTGAAATGAGGTTTTTCTGGCTCCAGGGCCTGGGCTCCTAACCTTCACCGTACCTCTCACAATCAATCTTTAGGACTAAGGAGAGGAAAACACTGCACACCATATAGTGTGCCTCTCTCTTCTTCTGAACATCAGTCTTAAAATATGCTTGGCAGTGATAGTAGGGATGGGACTTTGGAAGTTATCCTTCTAATTTTGTTGATTCCAGCTCTTTCGGGGGTTTTAGAGTTCTGGAAGCTCTTTGTACAGGATCCTCCCTTCTGACTATGGTTTCTATCTTTATAAACCACGCTCAGTAGCCAGGGTCCCTATGTGCACATTCTTGTTTCTGTAGGTGTTCCCTCCCTTTATTTATTTATTTATTTTTTTGGAGACAAAGTCTCACTCTGTCGCCCAGGCTGGAATGCAGTGACATGATCTCAGCTGACTGCAACCTCCGCCTCCTGGGTTCAAGCGATTCTCCTGCCTCAGCCTCCTGAGTAGCTGGGATTACAGGCGTGTGCCACCATGCCCGGCTAATTTTTTTGTATTGTTAGTAGAGACAGGGTTTCACCATGTTGGTCAGGCTGGTCTCGAACTCCTGACCCCATGATCCACCCGCCTTGGCTTCCCAAAGTGCTGGTATTACAGGCATGAGCCACCACGCCCGGCCTGTTTTTTTTTTTTTTTTTTTTTTTGTTGTTGTTGTTGTTTGCAGTTGTTCTTTGTTTTTTGAGACAGAGTCTTGCTCTGTCACCCAGACCGGAGTGCAATGGCATGATCTCAGCTCACAGCAACCTCTGCGACCAAACTTCAAGCAATTCTTGTGTCTCAGCCACCCAAGTAGCTGAGATTACAGGTGTGTACTACCACGCCTGGCTAAGTTTTTGTATTTTTTAGTAGAGATGGGGTTTTGCCATGTTGGCCAGGCTGGTCTTGAACTCCTGGCCTCATGTGATCTGCCCACCTGACCTTCCAAAGTGCTGGGATTATGGGCATGAGCCACCATGCCTGGCCCCTTTATTCTTCAACAAGGTCCTTTGCTCTCCTGATGTCTGAACTTCACCTTTGACAGCTTTCTATGAATCATTTCTGGAGTCTGAGACCAGATGGTTTTCCTTTTTTCCTCCTTCCTTAAATGTTTAAATTGGCTCCTCCCAGGTGTAAGAGAGGGAAAGAAAAAAAATTTTTTTTTTTTTTTGGATACGGAGTCTAGCTCTGTCGCCCAGGCTGGAGTGCAGTGGCCGGATCTCAGCTCACTGCAAGCTCCGCCTCCCAGATTTACGCCATTCTCCTGCCTCAGCCTCCCGAGTAGCTGGAACTACAGGGGCCCGCCACCTCGCCCGGCTAGGCTAGTTTTTTGTATTTTTTAGTAGAGACGGGGTTTCACCGTGTTAGCCAGGATGGTCTCGATCTCCTGACCTCGTGATCCGCCCGTCTCGGCCTCCCAAAGTGCTGGGATTACAGGCGTGAGCCCCCGTGCCCGGCCAAAAAAAATTTTTTTAAATATAAAATGGCTCCCCTTTAAAGCCTTGGGTAGACAGCTGATGGATCCTCAACTTTCCCTGCCCTGACATTTTATCTTCTGAAAGAACTTTCAAATGATAGTTTCACTTTCCCCAGCGATCTGCTATGTTCCATTTTTCCATTCAGTTCCTCCAATTGGTCAAAACTAGGTCAGGCTCAGTGGCTAGTGCCTGTTATCCTAGTGCATTGGGAGGCCAAGATGAGAGGATCACTTGAGTCTAGGAAGAGACCAGCCTTAGAAACAAGTGAGACCCTGTCTCTACAAGAAATTAGAAAATTAGCTGGGCATGGTGGCACGTGTCTGTAGTCCCAGCTACCTGGGAGGATTGCTTGAGCCCAGAATTGCATCACTGTACTCCAGCCCTGGGTGACAGAGTGAGATCCTGTCTCTTAAAAAAAAGGTTTGGAGTATCGTTTCCTCTTGTTACTTCTTCTCTCTTGAAAGGGATTAAGGCCGGGCGCGGTGGCTCAAGCCTGTAATCCCAGCACTTTGGGAGGCTGAGATGGGCGGATCACGAGGTCAGGAGATCGAGACCATCCTGGCTAACACGGTGAAACCCCGTCTCTACTAAAAATACAAAAAACTAGCCGGGCGAGGTGGCTGGTGCCTGTAGTCCCAGCTACTCGGGAGGCTGAGGCAGGAGAATGGCGTGAACCCGGGAGGCGGAGCTTGCAGTGAGCTGAGATCTGGCCACTGCACTCCAGCCTGGGTGGCAGAGCAAGACTCCGTCTCAAAAAAAAAAAAAAAAAAAAGAAAGGGATTAAATAATCAGGATGTCCATATCATTTTTTTAAAGTTTTATTATGTTTTTAATTGACATATAATGTTTTATTAATTAATTAATTAATTTATAAGACAGGGTTTCGCTCTCTTGTCCAGGCTGGAACGACGCAGTGGTACGATTACTGCTCACCATAGCCTCAACTTCTGGAGTTCAAGCGATCTTCCCACCTCAGCATCCCAAGTAGCTGGGACTACAGGCATGCACCACCATGCCTGGCTACTTTTCTTTTTCGTTTTCTTTTTTTTTTTTTTTTGAGACAGAGTTTCCCTCTTGCTGCCCAGGCTGGAGTGCAGTGGCGAGATCTCAGCTCGCTGCAACCTCTACCTCCCAGGTTCAAGTGATTCTCCTACTTCAGCCTCCCAAGTAGCTGGGATTACAGGAACCCACCATCACGCCCGACTAATTTTTGTATTTTTAGTAGAGATGGAGTTTCACCATGTTGGCCAGGCTGGTCTCAAACTCCTGACCTTGGGTGATGCTCCCATCTTGGCCTCCCAAAGTGCTGGGATTACAGGTGTGAGCCACCACGCCCGGCCGCCTGGCTAGTTTAATTTTTTTTTTTTTTTAGTGGAGATGGGGTCTCACTGTGTTTCCCAGGCTGGTCTCTACCTCCTGAGCTCAAGCAGTCCTCCCACCTTAGCCTCACAAACTGTTGGGATTACAGGTGTGATCCACTGTGCCCAACCTACATCATGTTTTAATTTAAATAGTTCCTCTGCTTTTAGTGGAGTGAAACCTGGAACAAATAACCAGATATTTTAAATACTGTATCCTAATTGTAGACTCACTTTTTCCTGATCTTTGTATTTCTGGAATCCTGCAAAATGCTTGTCATGTAGTAGCTGCTCCAAATACTTGTTGAATGAATGTGTGAATGCTCAAATCCCTCTGTGCCAGTGTGAACAGAAGAGAAGAGAGAGAAGAGAATTAACTCAGTTTTATTCTATTCTAGAGTCAGAAGCAGCAGCTTGCTGCAGAAGTATTAACTGCAGATCATTCAACTTTTTTTTTTTTTTTTTGAGATGGAGTCTCACTCTGTCGCCCAGGCTGGAGTGCAGTGACACAATCTTCACTCACAGCAACCTCCACCTCCCAGGTTCAAGTAATTATCCTACCTCAGCCTCCTGAGTAGCTGGGATTATAGCACCATGCTTGGCTAATTTTTGTGTTTTTAGTAGACATGGGGTTTCACCATGTTGGTCAGGCTGGTCTCGAACTCCTGACCTCATGATCCGCCCACCTTGGCCTCCCAAAGTGTTGGGATTACCCGTGTAAGCCACCACGTCTGGCCTGGCTATTTTATTCTTGTTGCCCAGGTTGGAGTGCAGTGGTGTTATCTTGGCTCTTGGCTTACTGCAGCCTCTACCTCCCAGGTGGAGAATGGCTCCCACCTCAGACTCCAGAGTAGCTGGGACTACAGATGTATACCACCCCACCCGGCTAATTTTTTTTTTTGTATTTTTTGTAGAGGTGGGGTTTCTCCATGTTACCCAGTATGGTCTCAAACTTCTGAGCTAAAGTGATCCTCCCGCCTCATCCTCACAAAGTTCTGGGATTATAGTTGTGTTCTGTAATTTAATTGAGGTGGTGGCTACACAAATCTACTCGTAATAAAATGGAATAGAACAATCAAATACAAACGTGTGTTATACCAATGCCCATTTCCTGGTTTTGATGTTGTGCTATATTTAAATAAGATATAACCACTAGGGAAACATGGGTGAATAGTACAGAAGACCTCTTTTAGTTCTTTTTTTCTTTTTTGAGACAGTGTCTCTCTCTGATGCCCAGGCTGCAGTGGCACAATCATGGCCATGCCATGCATGGCTTTCAGTGGCCTCATCCTCCTGGGCTCAAAACAATCCTCTTGCCTCAGCCTCCTGAGGAGCTAGGACCTTTGTACTCCATGTCAAAAAAAAAAAAAAAAAAAAAGTTGAATGTTCTAGAGTTAATACTTCTGCAGCAAGCTACTGCTTCTGCCCAGGGGTCTCAAACTCCTGAGCTCAGTCAGTCCGCCCACCTTGGCATCCCAAAGTGTGAGCATTACAGGCGTGAGCCACCGTGCTCGGCCGGCCTTTGTCTTTTTTTTAAGAGATGGGGTCTCTCTCTCTTGCCCAGGCTGGAGTGCATTAGTGCCTTCATAGCTCATTGCAGCCTTGAACTCCTGGACTCAAGTGATCCTCCCTCCTCAGCTTCCTGAGTAGCTGGGGTGATAGTTGTGAGACCATTTGCCTGGCTTCTCCCAGGCTTTTAAGCTGCATTTGTCCTGAGAGTATTTCTAAGATAGTGGATAACTTAAGCTATACAGGCAGTCCCTGACTTATGATGATTCAACTTTATGAATTTTTGACTGTAAAATGGTGCAAAAGTGATACACATTCAATAGAAACCGTACTTTGAGTACCCATGCAACTATTCTATTTTTCACTTTCAATACTGTATTCAATTAATTACTCTAGATATTGAACACTTTGTTATAAAACAGATTTTTGTGTTAGATGATTTTGGGCAACTGTAGGCTAATGTAAGTGTTCTAAGCACGTTTGAAGTAATCTAGGCTAAGCTATGATGTTCACTAGGCATCAGGTATATTATATGCATTTTTTACTTATACAATTTTCAACTTATAATGGGTTTATCAGGACATAACCTCATTGTAAGTTGAAGAGCATCTGTATAATATTTTGCTTTTAAATTTTTATTTTGAAATAATTATAGATCAAGGTGAGGTTGCAACAATAGCACAGGGAGGTCCTCTGTACTGTTCATACTGTTCACCCATGTTTCCTCAATGGTTACATCTTATTTAAATATAGCACAACATCAAAACCAGGAAATGGGCATTGGTAAAATATGTGTGTTTGTGTTTGATTGTTCTATTCCATTTTATCATGTGTAGATTTGTGTAGTCACCACCTCAAATTAAATTACAGAATATTCTGCTGTAGGCAATAGCACTGTCACCACAAAGTTCTCTCTGTTGCTATTCTTTTATACTCACACCCACCTGCTGTCCGTCAGCTTCTCTAACCAGACAGCCACGAATCTGTTCTCTATCTGTACAATTTTCTTTGTTACTAAATAGAATCACACAGTATGTGACCTTTGAAGATTGGCTTTTTTTCACGTAGTGTCATGCCCTCTAGAGCCATCCAAGTTGTTGCTGTATCAGCAGTTCGTTCCTTTTCATTTCTGAGTATTCAGTGGCCTGCATGTACCACTCTTTGTTTAACCATCATCTATTAAATGAAATTTTGGTTGTTTCCAGTTTTTGGAAATTACAAATAAAGTTTCTGTGAACACTTATATACAGGTTTTTGTACATAAGTTCTCTTGCTGTGGGTTAGCTGTCCAGACGTGCAATTGCTGAGTTGTACAGAAAGTGTGTTTTATTTTTGAAGAAACTGACAAACTGTTTTCCAGAGTGGCTGTACCATTTTACATTTTCTTGGTTTTTTTGTTTGTTTGTTTTTCTTTTTGTTTTTTTGAGATGGAGTCTCGCTCTGTCATCCAGGCTGGAGTGTAGTGGCACAATCTCAGCTTACCACAACCTCTGCCTCCCGGGTTCAAGCAATTCTCCTGTCTCAGCCTCCTGAGTAGCTGGGATTACAGGTGCCTACCACCAAGCCTGGCTAATTTTTATGTTTTTAGTAGAGACGGGGTTTTGCCATGTTGGTCAGGCTGGTCTCAAACTGCTGACCTCAAGGGATCCACCCACCTCAGCCTTCCAAAGTGCTCGGATTACAGGCATGAGCCACTGTACCCAGGCATTTTATATTTTCACCAGCAGTGTATAAGAGGTCCAATTTCTCCACATTCTTGCCAGCATTTGATATTCTATAAAATTGTTTTGGTAACAGCTTTACTGAGCTATAATTCATATCATATGGTTTGCCCATTTAAATCAAGTGTACAAATCAGTGGTTTCTAGTATATTCACAGACTTGTGCAACCATCACCACAATCAGTTTAGAACATTTTCATCATTTCCCCAGAAAACCTTGCACCCTTCAGCTCCAAACTCCCAATTCTCCATCCCCTCAGCCTTAGGCAATTGCCAATCTTTCTATCTGTTTCTATAGATTTGCTTATTCTGGTCATTTCATATAAATGCAATAATAAAATACTTGGCCCTTTGTGATTGCCTTTTTTCACTAACCATAATGTTTTTAAGATTCATTTATGTTGTAGGACATATAAATACAGTTGATCCTTGAGCAACATGGGCGTTGGGGCACCAACCTGTGCAGTGGAAAATCCACCTATAACTTCTGACTCACCAAAAACTTAACCACTGATGGCCCACTGTTCACTGGAAGCCTTACTGATAATACAAACAGTTGATTAACACATATTTTATATGTTATATGTATTATTTACTATATTCTTTTTTTTTTTTTTTGAGACGCGGTCTTGCTCTGTCGCCCAGGCTGGAGTGCTGTGGCCGGATCTCAGCTCACTGCAAGCTCCGCCTCCCGGGTTCACGCCATTCTCCTGCCTCAGCCTCCCGAGTAGCTGGGACTACAGGCGCCCGCCACCTCGCCCGGCTAGTTTTTTTTTTTGTGTGTTTTTTTAGTAGAGACGGGGTTTCACCGTGTTAGCCAGGATGGTCTCGATCTCCTGACCTCATGATCCGCCCGTCTCGGCCTCCCAAAGTGCTGGGATTACAGGCTTGAGCCACCGCGCCCGGCCTATTTACTATATTCTTAAAGTAAGCTAGAGAAAAGAAAATGTTATTTAAAAAATCATGGAGAAGAGAAAATATGTTTACTATTCACTGAGTGGAAGCGCATCATCATAAAGGTTTTCATCCTTGTGGGCTTTGTGTTGAGTAGGCTGAGGAGGAGAAGGGGTGGGCCTTGCTGTCTCAGGGTTGGCAGAGGCAGGAGAAATTCTGTGTATAAGTGGATCCATGCGGTCAAACCCATGCTGTTCAAGGGTCGATTGTACTTCATTTCTTTTATTGCTGAATAATATAGATATTTTTCCTTTAAACAATTATTAATTTATTTTTCATGCTATTTTAAATGGATATATAATAGTTGGGGAGTATACGTGATATTTTGATACCTGTATACAATGTGTAATGATCAAATAAGGGTATGATGTTTTTAAAGAAATAACAATGTGGTTTTTTCCATTACACAAGCTATAATCTAAGGGATAACACATGCTGCTACAGAGAGGTTTTGCCAGGCCTGCTAGGAGGTCTAGATTACAATTAACCTAAGTGCAAATTAATGCTATTTTAAGTCTTTAGTAGTTCTCTGTAAAGTATTTCTCATGATTTTATTTATTTAGCAACAGTTTTGAGTTGTGGCACCTGAATAGCTTTCCTGAAATTCTATGGGGATCTTTCTAGAGAAGCTGCACAGGTAGTGAATGTTGCAGTTCAGGCCAGGGACAAATCAGCAGATCACGGGGTGTGTTCAGGAGCTAGAATAGAGCTGTGCGTCAGACAGATTTGTTCCAGGATCTTTCTGGGCTTTTGCTCTCTGCACATCCCTACCCTCCCCAAACACTCATTTATGTACTCTCCGATCCATGGGACAATGCTTTCGGCCTAAGACAGAAACTTTGACAACTACTAATACAGCCACAGGAAACTTTTATGTAGCAAATAGTGTTAATCATTGGCCTGGTGAGGCACAGAGGAGAATACAAGATGAATAGGTGCTCATCTTGCCTCCAAGAGCTTAGTGTCTAGCCGGGAAAATGAGCACCCTGAATACAAGGTTACACAGGATCTGTGCCATTTTAAATATTATGAAGTATTTTAACCATCCAGAAAATAACAAAGCACAAAACAACAAATACCCACGTACTTACCTCCTAGCTTTAACATTTTTGCCATGTTTCCTTTGTACTTTTTTTTTAAACAAATAAAGTATCTCAGCTACTCAGCAATAAAAAGGAACTACAACTATTGATACCCACAAATATATGTGAATCTCCAGGGAATTATGCTGATTGAATAAAGCCAATCCTAAAAGATTACATATTGTGTGATTCCATTTACATGCATTTCGGGAAAGGACACAATTATAGAAATGGAGAACAGATTCGTGGTTGCCAAGGGTGAGGATTCGATGGGGACTGGAGCGAATTAGGTGAAAAGGCAACATGAGGGACGTTGTGTAACAATTGTGTATCTTACTGTATCCACAGTTTTTTGTTTTTTGTTTTTTTGAGACAGGGTCTCGCTCTGTCACCCAAGCTAGAGGGCAGTGGGGCAATCTTGGCTCACTGCAACTTCCACCTCCTGGGCTCAAGCAATCCTGTTACCTCGGCCTCCTGAGTAGCTGGGACCACAGACATGTACCACCATGCCTGCCTAATGAAAAAAAAATTTTTTTTTTTGTTAGATGAAGTCTCACTATGTTGCCCAGACTGGTCTTGAACTCCTGGGCTCAAATAAGCCTCTCGCCTTGGCCTCCCAAAGTTCTGGGATTACAGACATGAGCCACTGTACCCAGGCATATTTGGTACTGGTAAAACATTATACAGGTCTCTATTTTTTGTCCTAGTGTCTTTCCTCTTTCCCCATTTCTGTTTTGGCCTGTGTCTGACTGGTTGGTTATTTGACACTCTTGGGGTCTACTCCTGCTCCTGTTCTTTCTGCTGGTTCTCAGTCACAGGGGCATTCTTACAATTTTTTATTGTAAACTCATCTTCAGGACATGGTTAGCTGTGGCCTAGGTTAAAGACGTGTCCTTCTGGAAACATTTTATTTTGTTATGGCCACTCAGAATCCAGGATTTCTTTTTGTATAAATTTCTTAGCTTTGGGCCACCTGGACCACACGTATACCATTGATTTGGACTTAAACCCAGTGAAGGCAGGTGTGTTGTTATGAATTTATGTTATGGAGACTTTTTCTCCTCACCCAGAATCCAATTCCTCACCCAGAACTGGGATGAACTATCTTTGTCATCTTCTGTGTGGATGGCTGCATGTTTCTTTTTTTTTTTTTTTTTCCTGCTCCACCATTTCACAGAAGTCCTTGTGGTAGGGGGTCTCAGTTCTGTGAAGGAGCTTGTCTCTTGTTCCTACCTGGCACTAATGCCCAAGTCTCTGGTTCACTGGGTTTCAAATGGTGTCTTCCCTACCCACCCCTCTACTTTGGGCCACAGCTGCATCAGGTCAGCTGCTCCCCATCCTGGTTTTCAGCTCCCTGTTTGAGGGCCCTAGTGATTTCTTTTCCTCTCTTACATGATCTGTCATGCAGTTAAAAAGTTTATTTAAAAGTTTAGGCCGGGCGCGGTGGCTCAAGCCTGTAATCCCAGCACTTTGGGAGGCCAAGGCGGGCGGATCACGAGGTCAGGAGATCGAGACCATCCTGGCAAACCCGGTGAAACTCCGTCTCTACTAAAAAAATACAAAAAACTAGCCAGGCGAGGTGGTGGGTGTCTGTAGTCCCAGCTATTCGGGAGGCTGAGGCAGGAGAATGGCGTGAACCTGGGAGGCAGAGCTTGCAGTGAGCTGAGATCCGGCCACTGCACTCCAGCCTGGGCGACAGAGCTAGACTCTGTCTCCAAAAAAAAAAAAAAAAAAAAAAAAAAAAAAGTTTATTATAGCTGATCTAGCATTCCTAAGTGTTTTGTGGTAGGAAAGTTTTTCAGATCATCTTGTCCATGGTATTACCCTTAACACTTTATTATTATTATTATTATTATTTTGAGATGGAGTCCTTGCTCTGTCACCCAGGCTGGAGTGCAGTGGTGCAATCTCGGCTCACTGCAACCTCCACCTCCTGGGTTCAAGTGATTCTCTTGCCTCAGCCTCCCAAGTAGCTGGGATTACAGGTGTGCACCACCACACCCGGCTAATTTTTGTATTTTGAGTAGAGATGCATTTTTACCATGTTGGCCCAGCTGGTCTCGAACTCCCAACCTCAGGTGATTTGCCCACGTTGGCCTCCCAAAGTGCTGGGATTACAGGCATGAGCCACTGCACCTTGGCCCTTGATACTTTAAAAGTTAGAGATAAAGGACCGTAGGAGTTTCAGAGAAGAAAAGTGCAGCTGGTGGGAGTGAGAAATGAGGGGAGGATCAAGAGTGGCTTTAGAGAAGTAAATATTGGGGGATAGGAACACAGGAGGGAGCATGGCAGGTACAAAAGCAGGAAATGCCAATGCAAGTATGGAGAAGAGCGCTCAACTGTCTTTCCACTGCAGTACCACCTGTGAAGAGGAAATATAGTTAGAGCCTGGAGTGCAGTCTGTGAAGGGGAAATGAGGTTGGAATCAGACCACTGAGCAGCAAGCAGGAAGCTACTAAAGTCTTACAGCAGGGCACACCATGTTCACACGCGTTGTTTCAGGGAGTTTAACCTGGAAGCATGTCCAGAAAGAATGGGTGTGGTGGTGGCAGGAGGGGAGTGTGGATTAGGAAGGATGACTCTGGGGACTGTAGAAATAGCCCAGGCGATGGGTAGTAAGGCCTGAATGGGGTAGCCGGTAGGATGGGGTGTGGCGGGACCACTGGGAGAGAGTGAAAGAGATTCAACTGCACCCGATAAAGAAATCTAGGTCAAGAGCTGAATTGGAAATAGAAGAAAAGCCAGGCAAGCACATTGTCTGAGTCCTGGGAAATGAATTTAAAATGTCAAGAATTATCTATTTTGAAACTTTTTTTTTGAAACAGAGTTTTGCCTTGTTGCCCAGGCTAGAGTGCAGTGGTATGATCTCGGCTCACTGCAACCTCTGCCTCCCAGGTTCAAGTGATTCTCCTGCCTCAGCGTATCTGAGTAGCTGGGACTACAGGCACGCCTGCCACCACACCTGGTTAAGTTTTATATTTTTAATAGGGACGGGCTTTCACCATGTTGGCCTGGCTGGTCTTGAACTCCTGACCTCAGGTGATCTGCCCGCCTTGGCCTCCCAAAGTGCTGGGATGACGGGTGTGAGCCACCGCCTAAAATGTCAAGAATTATCAGAGCTGTTACCTACCTTTCAATATTGTGCAGGTACTGCCTACAAATGCTAATAAACAGTTCATCTGGACTCTGTTTGCAGCTTAAGATGTTTTTAGGCCTCTTAATGAGAAATTGTCATTGAATTAGAGACAGCATGTCCCAATAGTTCTTCCCAAAAGTGAGTGGGGATGGTTTTGCTTTTCCCAGAACCTGCTGACATGGCCAAGCATGGAGCCGACGAGCCGTCCTGCAGGTCAGGGAGTCTGGATGGGGAAGGTAGGAACTCCGAGGACAGATCGCTGCTTCATCAGAGGTTGGCTGTCCAGGAGCTCATCGACACTGAGGTCTCCTACTTGCACATGCTCCAGCTCTGTGCCTCTGACATCAGGAGCCGCCTCCAGCAGGTACTTGGGTGGGGTCACGTACAACCTGTCTTTGTGGGGGCAAATGTGGGTCCCAGCTTCTGAGATTTCCCATCCATTCCTGGGGCAAGCTTGATAGAAAGGAAGCATGGTGGATGTGAATTCTGACAGACCTGGATGTAAGCCCCAGTGCTTCCATTTATTGGCCGTGCAACCTTCAGCAAGGTCTTGCATGGCTTAGAATCTTAGTGTATTCCTTGGCTAACTGGGGAGCGGAATAATCACCTGGAGAACTATGGGAGCTAATGAACAAGCCCTTTTCAAGTTTGGAATAGATTGCTTAAACTGACCTATATTCTTCTTCTTCTTCTTTTTTTTTTTTTCCTGCTTCCCCTTCAAGGGTCTCTTTATTCGATCTGCAAAGTCACTGTCAGCAACTTGGCCTGGCCCTCTATGGCTTCCAACAAGGAAATGCTTAAAAGTCAGGAAATGCATTTAGTGCCTTTCCTAGTACCAAAAATTGACTACAGCCTCTTTGGGCACCCTGAGATAAATCAATAGCATTTGCTTTTTCTTTACTTCTCTAACAGAATTCCGGAAGACAATAGATCTCTCATTTATATTTATATTTATATTTATATATACACATTCATATATAGAGAGATCCTTCAACCAAGAAGAGGCAAAGAATCCAGCGTACCTCTGAGGTACCTCTTGGCCTGGTGCAGGAAGGCCAGGAGGCACCAACAATCTTGGGAATCACCTTGAGATGGGCAGTGCTGAGCTGGTGCGGCATGGATGGGGGTCTGCAACAGCCCTCTCCCTCTAAGGAGGGTGGAGCTATGATAAACCAGGGGAGCCCTCACTCAAGCTTTCCACCCATCCTGAAATGCGAACTGTACCTGATGGAGCTTTGAAGCTAAAACCCAAAGTGTAGATACAAAAGGATTCCCTAATAGGCCTCTAGGGGACTGACTCCTACCCACAGCCCCCAGGTCCCCTGAAGGCAGGTGTCATGGACACAAAGGTCTGCTCAGCCACAGGAGAGGGGCTGGGCTCTGTCCCCTCCTCAGGTCTCCAACCACAGCCCCTGCAGGCCCTCAGGCAGGGGAACCCAAAAGGCCAGAGCAAGACTCGGGCTCGGATCACCCAGGAAAGTCCAAGGCAAACTTTTTTTTTTTTTTTTTAAGAGACAGGGTCTCACTACATTGCCCAGACTGGTCTCAAACTCCCAGGCTCAAGTGATCTTCCCATCTCACCCTCCCAAGTCAGCCTCCTGATTAGCTAGGATTACAAGCTCGTGCCACCACACCCAGTCATGACCTACATTCTAACTGTCTCATTTGCAGGGTGGTGACGTGGAGAAATTATCACTGTGAGAGTTACTATTATAGTGCTTATTTTTTACATTTTCTTTTTCTGGTTTCAGAAATAATGCAGGCTCTTGCTTGCTACATTTCAAGCATCCCCTCGCATTTGAGGTCCATAAGGGCAAAGATTTTGTTTAGTTGAGTATATCCCAGTCTTGACACATAAATACTGAACTTAAAAATAGTCTTTCTTCATTGAATGAAATACCAAAGTAGATAATGTAGAAAGTGAAGTGCTTCTTTTATTTTACCCTCCAGAAATTAGGATTTTTCTCTGTAGACGTTAAACAAGCAAATACAGTCATGTGTCACTTAACACCAGGGATATGTTTTGAGAAATGCATAGTTAGGCAATTTCATCATGTGCGAACACCATAGAATGCACTTATACAAACCTAGATGGGATAGCCTGCTACACACATAGACTGGACGGTATGGCCTGTTGTTCCTAGGCTATAAATCTGTTCAGCATGTCACTGTCCTGAATACTACAGGCAACTTCAAGACAATAGTATTTATGTATCTAAACACAGAAAAGGTACAGTAAAAATATGATATTATAATTATATGAGATCACCCTGGTATATACAATCCATCTTTGATTAAAATGTTATTATGCAGTGCATGACTGTTATTTATTTTAACAAAAACAAGAGCAGACTCTAGATATTGTTCCGCAGTTAGCTTTCCCACTTGAGTGTGTGTCCAGCACATCCTTCACTGCTTGTGCATTTGTATAGATGTCCTGCATCTTTTTAAACAGCGGTATAGCTTGGTTAATAGGGTCCAGAGAATGCATCTTGAGGTGATGGTGGTAGGTGCCAAGTATGTCAGAGCTGGAAAGAAGTCTAACTTCTCACCCTTCGATGACAGATGGGGAAACTGAGAGAAGACAGCTGGCAGCAGACCTAGGCGAAAACCCCGGTTCAGCTTTCCTTCCACACTGAGTACTCCATCTGTTCCTCTCTTCTTGTAAAGTAATGAAAATACTCAATTTTTAACGTTTCAGAATCCTTGCAGAATTTCACTGGGGCAGCCAGTCTTCTCAAGAGTGATGGGAATGGTGTGAGTGTTCTGTCCTAACCTCGAAAGTCTGCAAATACACTCTATGGAACTCTTAACCACCTCCCATGGCTTCTTTGTTCCTTCCAGTTGCCACAGGGAGATCTGGATGTCCTGTTCTCAAACATTGATGATATCATCAAGGTGAACAGCAGATTCCTTCATGATCTACAGGAGACAGTCTCCAAGAAAGAGGAACAAGTGCAGCTAGTTGGTAAGCAAAAAACCTTAGATTCTTGTGCAGTTGTTCTCAGCGAGTGGTCACTGCTTAACTGTCTCCAGAGTTCCAGGGAAATGTAGCTGAATGGCAGTCTGTTTTGGGGATCTCCAAAACACAACCTATCAGAGCCAGCAGGGTCCTCAAATAACAACTAGTCCAGTCCCATTGCTTTACAGAGACTGAGCCCCAGAGACAGAGAGGAACATCCTCACAGTCACAGAATTGTTAGTGATGCAGCTAAATGTTTAGTCTGTGTCTCTTTCATATTCATTCATCCAACAGTTATTTACTGAGCATCTGCAGTGTGCAGGCAAAGCATCAACAAGAGAGTCTGAGCTTCTATTCTCATGGAGTTGACAAGTTAGTGACAGAGACAGAAGATAAACAGACAAACAACAGAATTGTAGGTGATAATTTGTAATTTGAAGGCAATAAATAGTTGTGGTAACTTCTGGGTGTGAGGGAAGGCCTCTGGAGGAGGGAACATATGAACTGAGATCTGAGTGTCAGGAAGGAGCTGGCCTTGAGAATATCTGAAGGGAGAGTAGAGAGTATAGTTGTGCAAAGGCCCTGAGGCAAGGATGAGTCCATAACGTTTAAAGGACAGATGGAAGGTTGATGTGGCTCCAGGGAAATTAGTGAGGGGAGACTGTCAGGGGATAAGATAGAAGAGGCACACAAGGACCAGATCATGCACAGTGTTATAGGTCATGGCAAGGAGTTTGGAGTTTATTCTAACTGTGATGGGGAGCCATTGGACAGTTTTGAGTGGGGAAGTGACATGGTTTGATTTATGTTTTTCTTTTCCTTTTTTTTTGAAACAGAGTCTTGCTCTGTCGCCCAGGCTGGAGTGCAGTGGCGCAATCTTGGCTCACTGCAACCTCTGCCTCCTGGGTTGAAGCGATTCTCCTGCCTCAGCCTCGCAAGTAGCTGGGACTACAGGTGCCTGCCACCATGCCTGGCTACTTTTTGTATTGTTAGTAGAGACAGGGTTTCACCATATTGGTCAGGCTGGTCTTGAACTCCTGACCTCTTGATCTGCCTGCCTTGGCCTCCCAAAGTGCCGGGATTACGGGCATGAGCCACCACACCCGGCTGATTTATGTTTTTCAAAGATCTCTTTGGCTGTTGTGGACAATGGATTATGAGGGGGTGGTGAGAGTGGAAGCAGTGAGATCAGTTGTGGCCCAGATGAGAAATGAGGATAGTCTCCTTTGGTTTAATTTTTTTTTTTTTTTGAGATGGGATCTCACTCTATTGCCTAGGCTAGAGTGCAATGGAGCAATCATGACTCACTTACAGCCTCCACCTTCCAGCCTCAAGGATCCTCCTGCCTCAGCCTCCTGAGGAGGATGGTCTTCTTATTCTGAAATGATTAGGATGACCACGGCAGAAAGAAAGGAGGAGTGGGCGCAAACCTCATACTGTCTCCTTCTGTCTCATCCCATCTGCTGCCAGGATTCCCATGGTGAGGGGTTTCCTAGTGGAGTCAGGAGATATAGGGGAATGGGTGGGTGCCAGATTCACTAGAGTGGCAGAAAGGAGGAGGAGATAAAGGTACCCAGTGCTGTGGCCACCCAAGTGCCCCTGGCTTTTATACCACCAATCTTCTAACCTTTCCCGAACATGAATAATGAGGATGGGGATTAAAAACAACAAACATGCAAAAAAAGCTTTGTGGGGTTTTTTTGTTGTTTTTTGTTTGTTTTTTTTGAGATGGAGTCTCGCTCTGTCACCCAGGCTGGAGTGCAATGGCATGATCTCGGCTTACTGCAACCTCTGCCTCCCAGGTTCAAGCGATTCTCCTGCCTCAGCCTCCTGAGTAGCTGGGATTACAGGCGCGCACCACCACACTCGGTTAATTTTTGTATTTTTAGTAGAGATGGGGTTTCACCATGTTGGCCAGACTAGTCTCGAGCTCCTGACCTCAGGTGATCTGCCCGCCTTGACCTCCCAAAGTGCTGGGATTACAGGCGTGAGCCACCGTGCCTGGCCTAAACACACAAACAAATCTTAAAAACCTACTTTCTGAGTGTTTACAAAATGCTAAGCACTGTTCTTATGTACATATATTAATTCACTTCATCTCAAAATAACCCTGAAATGTAGATACCATTATCTCATTTTACAGTTGAGGAATCTTTGGCACAGAGAGAGGCAATAACCTGCTTAGTCACGCAGCTAGGGGCAGAGCCAGAATTTGAATGCAGGTAGTTGGCCCTGAGAGTCAGAGCCCTCAACTGCTACACTGAATTGCTTCTGCATGGTAGAAGGTGAGACTAAAGCCTGTGTATTGTGTGTTTATCATTCCTTTGAAAATATAGTTCTTTACTAAAATAGCAATGTGAGTGAGTTACTATTCCCTATAAATGATAAAGAAATGCAAAATTAAAGAACGAGATTTTTAAAAGTATCTGTAGGCTAGGCATGGTAACTCATACCTATAATCCCAGCACTTTGGGAAGCTAAGGCGGATGAATCACCTGAGGTCAAGAGTTCGAGACCACCCTGGCCAACATGGTGAAACCCCATCTCTACTAAAAATACAAAAATTAGCCAGGTGTGGTGGCACACACTGGTAATCCCAGCTACGTGAGAGGCTGAGGCACAAGAATTGCTTGAACCCGGGAGGCGGAGGTTGCAGGGAGCTGAGATCCTGCCAGTGCACTCCAGCCTGGGTGACAGAGTGAGACTCTGTCTCAAAAATAAAAAAATTTAAAAAGTACCTATAGATGTTCTTATAGGTACTTTCTCTTTTATCATTTGATCATTATTTCTGTTACTAATGAACACTTATTTGAATGGAAATTGATACAGCCCCAGGCTGAAAACATTCTAAGGTCTAAGGACTTTGAGCTCAGGCTCTTCTATAGCTACATGTTTGAGATTTGGTGAGGTTCCTTGTAAAGGCCTTCATTTCTCAGTCTGCCTTCCTGCTGGACCCACAGAGCCAAAAGGCTACTTGTCTCCTGATCACACCTGGTGACATGTCCATGAGCTGTCCTCACTGCTTCACTGTAGGGTTTCCAGTTAAAATATGGGACATGCTTATGCTAAAAAATTATTCATTGTTTATCTAACATTCAAATTTAACAGAGCATCCTGTATTCCTCTCTCCCCTGCAAATTTGGCAGTCCTCTTCCCTGGCCTTCACAGAGTCTGCAGAAAATACCCTTCTCATCCCTTGTCTCTTGTGGTTGCCAAAAAGACACCCAAATAACCCACATGGTTTTTCTTCTCCTCAGTGCAACTCTGTGCCAGGTCAGGCCGCTCTGGTTCCTACCCACTGTCTCTCTATTCCCCCTCTAGCCCCTAGGCCTTGCTATGCAAGGAGAGCCCTTTCCCCAGTAGGGCAGCAACAGCATTTTTTTTTTTTTTTTTTTTTGAGACAGAGTCTCTCTCTGTCGCCCAGCCTAAAGTACAGTGGCGTGATCTTGGCTCGTTGCAACCTCTGCTTTCCGGGTTCAAGCGATTCTCATGTCTCAGCCTACCAGGTAGCTGGGATTACAGGCGTGTGCCACCACGCCCAGCTAATTTTTGTATTTTCAGTAGAGACTGGGTTTCGCCATGTTGGTCAGCCTGGTTGCAAACTCTTGGCCTAGCAACAGCATTTTGAAAGATTTTTGGGAGGCTGGGCATGGTGGTTCACGCCTACAATCCCAGCACTTTGGGAGACTGAGGCAGATAAATCACCTGAGGTCAGGAGTTCGAGACCAGCCTGGCCAACACAGTGATACCCCATCTCTACTAAAAATACAAAAATTAGTTGGGCATGTTGGTGGGCACCTGTAATCCCAGCTACTTGGGAGGCTGTGGCAGGAGAATTGCTTGAATCCAGGAGGTGGAGGTTGCAGTGAGCCGAGATTGTGCCACTGCACTCCAGCCTGGGCAACAGAGCAAGACTGCATCTCAAAAAAAAAAAAAGAGAGAAATATAATGTTAGCTACAAATATTTAAAATTTTCAAGTAGCTACATTAAGAAAATTAAAGAAACAACTGAAATTAATTTTAATGATATCTTTTATTTAACTCAATAGATCCAAAATAATATTTCAACATGTAATCAGTATAAACATTCAAAATTCATTACTTTTGTTTTATATGAAGTCTTTGAAATCCAGTATCTTTTACACTGACAGCACATCGCATTTGGGGTTCACCATATTTCAAGTGCCCAATAGCCACGTGTGGCTGGTGACTACTGTATTTGAGCACTGCAGGTCTAGTGGTTATAGCAGAAGCTTTGGAATCTGACTAACAAGGTCCTGCCACCCACAAGCTCTTTCCTTTCTAAGTCCCAGTTACTGCCACCTTAAAATGAGCTTGAAAACAGTATCCATCTCTGTGCCAAAAATGATGCCAAGTACTTAACCTGAAGCTCTCTGAATTCTCATAACATCATTACTTGTTGATTATTATTAATAACCTCCATTTTACCAAAGACATCTCTGAGGCTCAGAGAGGCTAAGTAACTTTCCCAAGGTCACACAGCTTGACCAGGCAGTTAGTATTTGAACCCAGCTCTTCTAGAGCCCTAGGTCTTGACCATGCTGCTTCCCTTTCTCTCCTTTCCAACTAATCCCAGCTAGAGATAAAGTGCCCCCTTTGACGCTAGGAATAAATTGTTTGCTAATCTGTGACTGAAGAAGGACAAGCAGAGAGGAAACAAGCCTTTCCTTTGGTGTAATTGGCATTCTTGCCTCTTTGGACCACTCTGTTCTCTGGGAGTTCACTTTCCTCCGTCCTTTAGTTACTGAAACACCCTTGCCCCTGGCCACACTGGTATGACAGTTTCCTTGGCATGTCTGTCTCATTCCTGAGGACACACCCATGTTGAGGAGAGTGTGGGAACTTGGGCCACACCCAAGCTATCTCCTAGCAGGGCCGTCTCTGCAGTTGGCTGATCTCTCTCTCACACAGCTTCTTCCTGGCTGCAGTTTCAGGTGGTCATGTTCTGTCCGGCTCTAGGGGCTTCTCCTGGGAGTTCTTGCTAGGCATCAGCTGAACCGACACTGGGAAAGGGTAGGCCCAGGGACGGCGATGTCCCCATGGGGATCTTTGGTGAGAACTTGCACCTCTGGCCACCAACTGATGTGTCCCAACACAGACCTTGTCTAGGTCACAGGTCTAGCCCATGGCTTTGGCAGGCAGTAGGGTCAGCTGGGCTTCCTGTGGTCCCTGGTTCCCCACCTGCCTTCTTGTGGTTAATATATTTTTCTTCACCCTCACCACTTCCTCTCAAGTCCGTCCACCTTCTCTAGGTCACTAATCTCTCATCAGTTTCTGTTTTGAAAATATGGAATGCTTCGCAAATTTGCATGTCATTTTTGCAGAGGCGCCATGCTAATCTCTATATTGGTCCAATTTTAGTGTATATGATGCTGAAATTGAGCACCAGCGTGATCCTTTTAAGCAGAAATCAGATCCCGTCACCGCTGCTCAAAGCCCTCCCGTTGCTTCCTGCCACCATTAGAATAAAACCTGAATCCCTTACTGCACTTCACTTACTTTGAGACCCTGCATGATCTGGCTTCTGTTGCCTGCTTATTTCCTCTACTTTATTTTTATTTTTTAAAATTAATTAATTTATTTTTTGAGACAATCTTGCTCTGTCACCCAGGCTGGAGTGCAGTGGCACAATCTCAGCTCACTGCAACCTCCACCTCCAGAGTTCAAGCAGTTCTCCTGCCTCAGTCTCCTGAGTAGCTGGGATTAAAGGCGCCTGCCACCACGCCTGGCTAACTTTTGTGTTTTTTTTAGTAGAGACGGGGTTTTGCTATGTTGGCCAGGCTGGTCTCAAACTCCTGGCCTCGAGTGATCCACCCGCCTTGGCTTCCCAGAATGCTGGGATTTCAGGCGCGAGCCACAGCACCCAACCTATTTTATTTTTTGACACTATCCACCTGGAGATTAATTTCCTCTACTTTATGCCCTTGTTCACCCACTCCAGCCACACTTGCCTTGTTGCTGTTGCGCTTGTGGCCAGCACTTGCCTGCCTCAGGGCCTCTGCAGGTGTCCTTCCCTAATACTGGGTGCTGCTCTTCCCTTGCTTGTTCCCAGGGCTGGTTACCTCTGCCTCTCTGGCAGACATTTACATCTTGTGAGAGGCCTTCCCCAAGTACATCCCCCACCATTTTCTAACTCTTTATTTGGCTTCGTTTTAATTCATGGCACTTATCATATGTATATAATAAATATATTACATATGTAATATGACATATGAGGATGGGGATTAAAAATAACAAATACGCAAACAATTTTGTTTTGTTTTGTTTTGAGATGGAATCTTGCTCTGTTGTGCAGGCTGGAGTGCAGTGGCGTGATCTCGGCTTACTGCAACCTCCGCTTCCCAGGTTCAAGCAATTCTCCTCCCTCAGCCTCCCAAGAGTAGCTGGGACTACAGGAACACACCATCATACCTGGCTAATTTTTGTATTTTCAGTAGAGACAGGGTTTTACCATGTGGGCCAGGCTGGTCTGGAACTCCTGACCTCGTGATCCACCCGTCTTGACCTCCCAAAGTGCTGGAATTGTAGGCGTGACCCACCACACCCGGCCATAAGTACTGTTTCTATTTGCATTCCATAGATGAGAAAATAGAGAGCCACGGAGTGAAACACTTGCCTCAGGTTACACAACTGGGAAAGGGTTGCTGGAGATCTGGCCCTAGTTCCCTCGAATCCAAGCCCACACCGTAACCAGTTGTGTTATGCTGCAGCATGTCTTTGTAAATTGGGGATTTATCGTTGTGCTTGTCACACATTTTGTCTTTAATTGTAAATATAAAATGAGCGGCCGGGCGTAGTGGCTCACACCTGTAATCCCAGCACTTTGGCAGGCCAAGGGAAGTGGATCACCTGAGGTCAGGAATTCAAGACCAGCCTGGTCAACATGGTAAAACCCCGTCTCCACTAAAAATACAAAACTTAGCCGGGCATGGTAACATACGCCTGTAACCCCAGCTACTCAGGAGGCTGAGGCAGGAGAATTGCTTGAACCCAGGAGGCGGAGGTTGCTGTGAGTCAAGATTGCGCCACTGCACTCCAACCTGGGCGACAAGAGCAAGACTCCGTCTCAAAAAAAAAAAAAAAAAAAAGAGCTAATGGTTATGAGTGTGCTTTCTGTACTATAAAGCACTGTCCAAATGTGAGCATTATTAATATTCCTGGTATGTCTATAGCTACCATTTAGTAAGTGCTCACAGGGTCCCAGCCTAAGATGTATATCATTCTGTCACTCAATCCTCAGAACAACCTTGTGAAAAGATGAAAAAAACCAGAAAGTCAGGAAGATGAGGTCATTTACCCATGGTAACACGCTGATAAACCCAGCAATCTCACTGGAGAGCTGGAGGGGTTTACTTACTGCCTCCATGTTCCAAGCTAGGGAACACACAGACATGCCCTTGATGATTCCTTGTCTTCACCCTCAGGTAACTTATTTCTGGAATTCCAAGAGGAGTTGGAGCAAGTCTATAAGGTCTACTGTGCCAGCTATGACCAGGCCTTGCTACTGGTGGACACGTACAGGAAGGAGCCGGAGCTACAGCGGCACATCCAGGGCATCATTGAGGCGGTGGTGTGAGTAGAACAGCCAGTGAGCACTCGTTCCTGCCCCACTGACCCAGGTCAGGGGTAGCTACAGTCTCATCCCTTTTTCATGCCATTCATGCTGCTTCAGGAGTGTTGCTCTGTCAGCACCTGTGTTAGTCAGGATAGGGCAGGCTGTGCTGCAGAGACAAACAGCTCCCACATCTCAGTGGTTTCAAACAACAAAGGTTTATGTCTTCCTTTTGCTCCATTGAAGGCTGACTTGGGGTTCTGCTCTTTGTCATCCTCACTTCGGGACCCACACTCACAGCAGCCACTGTCTGGAATGTTGCCAGTAACTGTGGCTTAAGAAAAAAGAGCTCTGGAGAGTCTAACGCTGGCAATTGAATGCTCTGGGCCAGAAATAATATTAATCACTTCTTGTAATTCATTGGCCAGGACTCATCATAGCTTCATTCAACAACCAGGAGGCAGGGCATGCCATCCTACCACATGTCCAGAGTTGGAGAAGCGGAAACATTTGGGAGCAGTGCTCATAACTAGCACAGGAAAGGGCAGTGAGATGAGGGTCCCATGTGTTCCCATAGTGATGAGAAGCAGGTGTGTGTCACCTGAGGATCCCTCTCTACCAGTGACTGACATCCTACCACATGGAAAAGGGACAGAATCACCAGTCCCTGGTGGACTCATAACCTAGAATTAACACCAGTGGGTAGAAGCCCCAGGTAGAAAAATGTAGAGAGTGTGTCTTCAAATTAAAATTTTTGAATGGGTAACATGATTACATGATTCAAAAACTTTAAAACATCAACATTTTTACAGTAAAAAATATCTGGCTGGGCGTGGTGGCTCACGCCTAAAGTCTCCTTTTCAAGAACCCATGTCCTAGTCCCTCTCTGCTTCCAAAAAAACTGTACTTATTTCCCCCTTTTATGCATCCTTCATGGGTCTTACAAACAGACTTCTGCAAAGGTCACTAAATATATTTCTATAGTTTACAGATATAAAGGGAAGCAGGTGCCAGAGATGAGACAAAAGGGAGAAGTGGAGGCTGCGCAAACTAGAGGCAACAGACCCCAGGTAGCGTGCAGCTGCAGCACAGCTTAGCTGATTGTTGCTCTATCAAGTGGCTTTTGCTAGATAACAAACCACCCCCAAAATGTAGTGGCTTAAAATAAACATTGATTTAGCTCACACTTCTGCATATTAGCAATGTAGGTGTACTCAGTAAATGATTCTCCTGGAATCATTAGCACCCTCAAATATCTGCAGTCACCTGCAGGTCAGCTTTGCTGATCCTGGCTGGGTTTCTTCATGTATCTGGGACACAAGAGCTGCCTCACCAGTGGTTGCATGGTCTCTCCTCTTCCTGCAGGCTAGCTTATTCACATCGTGGTCTAAGGTTCTAAGGGCAGTGGGGAGGGCTTGGCATCTAGAGGTCTTAGCTGGGAACTGGCACATCGTCATTCAAATGAAGTCCTAAGGCCAGCCCATACTTAAGGGGTGGGGAAATAAACTCCATTTCTTGGTAGCAGGAGCTTCAAAGTGACAAAAGCTTGTAGAGATTAGGAGAGGAATAGTTGCAGTGATTTTTTTGCATGTAGAATGCAGTTGCCATATAGAAATGAGGGTCTATTGTGGCCAGAGCCTCTGATTTTTTGAGAGACGCCAGATACTGAGATGTGACATCTCTCAAGAGTTCAGCGCTGGCATCTAGCTCAGACATGTAATAAACATGGTGTGTGGGAGCCCTGGTTGCTCAGAAGCTGCTGTTTACTACATCCTCTGCGCTTTGGTCTTTTCTAGCCAGGCCAGCTGGGTTTTGCCCATGGGCTCTGGAGCCGGGCTACATGGTGGTGGATGTGGCTTGGCCCCTGGACATGAGAGAGCCATTTATGTCTCAAGACCTAGTTTCCTTATGTGTAGGGTGGGAGGAATAACAGCCCTGCATGGGGCATTGATTTATTGCACATAAGTGACACTCAATGAATCCCACGTATTATAGTTATCTCGGCTAGGCAGGGATTCTATTTTCTCTGAGACCACCCTGTCGTTCTCAATTTTATCAGCGCCATGTTCCCTTGTTATAACAAATATTACATAAATTTACTATCCTGAGACATATCCTGAAATATATGTATAAATAAATCTCTCCTACCTATATATGTAACTGAAAAAAATCAATATAATGACTTCAATATAAAGGAGAAATAAAAGGAAAATCATTCCAATAAAATACTATATAGTTCAGTGTGCATATCCTTGGACACCACTACTAAAAGATATAAGGAAGCCATCAGATGCTTGCAGCTACTTATAATAAATAAGTCTGGATTTAAAGAAAGAGATATCTGAAGCTGTTCTGTACAAAAGTACAAAAAAAGAAAGAGCATAGAATGACAGTGACAATAAACCTGACTTCCTTGTTTATGATAAGAGAAAGAATGAAATAATATCGTTGAAATGGGATTTATAAAAGGTAGTGTCATAGTAATTCCCAGTGTTATGATATATGACTGGATAGAGTCCAAGAGTGATAAACATATTTAGGTTTTTAGAAGTGTAGCACATTGGCCGGGCGCGGTGGCTCAAGCCTGTAATCCCAGCACTTTGGGACGCCGAGACGGGCGGATCACGAGGTCAGGAGATCGAGACCATCCTGGCTAACACGGTGAAACCCCGTCTCTACTAAAATATAGAAAAAACTAGCCGGGCGAGGTGGCGGGCACCTGTAGTCCCAGCTACTCGGGAGGCTGAGGCAGAAGAATGGTGTGAACCTGGGAGGCGGAGCTTGCAGTGAGCTGAGATCCGGCCACTGCACTCCAGCCCGGGCGACAGAGTGAGACTCCGTCTCAAAAAAAAAAAAGAAGTGTAGCACATTGCAGGGCCTTTGTTCAGCCTCTGAATGTTCAGGGGGACATGTGAGACATGGAACAATTCTCTGTAGTTCAGGACTGTCCTTGCAAGACATCCAGTGGACCTGGTCCCTGCCCATTAAATGCCAGACGTTACTTTCCAGAGCCTGGCCAATAAGAATCGCCACGCCAGCCGTAACTAGTTCTTTCTCAGTCTGCTAGGATGGCACCAGGTTATTAGATTCCTTGGGATTCCAAAATGCACGCTGACCCCACCCTTTATTTGGGTGGGATATTCATTCTGTCTTTTAAGGCAACTCTTCCCATCCAAGAGCCAAGGGAATAAAAAACTCGCCTTGGCAGTGGGCAGGAAGCTCTGCCCTAGGTAGGACTGCCCTAATGGTAGAGCTGTCAGGGTGGAAAAGGCAGCCTTGCAGAGATGGACCTGTCCAGCGCAAAGCACTGCAGTTCCAGAATGATGGCTGAGACAGCAGAGTTTGGAGAAGGCAAATAATCTTCTTTGCTTTCTTTTATCAGCTAGATGTGTTTGTTTTAAATATAAAAGCAACATATGCTTATTGAACAAAAGGAAAGTTCCAACAACACACAAGTATATAAAGTAAAAACATAAAAGTCCATTCCCCTAGCAATGTTTTCCATCCAAATTTTCTACTGTATATTTATAGATAGAGAGAGAGATAGATGAACAGACAGATAGATGATTAGATAGATAGATGTAATTTTTTTTTTTTTTTTTTGAGACAGAGTTTTGCTCTGTCTCCCAGGCTGGAGTGCAGTGGTGCAATCTAAGCTCACTGCAACCTCTGTCTCCCGGGTTCAAGCGGTTCTCCTGCCTCAGCCTCCCAAGTAGCTGGGACTATAGGAGTGCACCACCACGCCTGGCTAATTTTTGTATTTTTAGTGGAGACAGGGTTTCACCATGTCAGCCAGGATTGTCTCGATTTCTTGACCTCGTGATCTGCCATTCTTGACCTCCCAAAGTGCTGGGATTACAGGCGTGAGCCACAGCTCCCATCTGACAGATAGAATTTTTATGAGGCTTCTTCTATACATGCTGTTCTAGAACTTACATTTATGTTTAACCATAGTAATGAATATCTTTTCAGGATAGCATGGATATTTCTACAGTGTTCTTTTCTTTCTTTCTTTTTTTCTTTTTTTTGAGACGGTCTCACTCTGTCACCCAGGCTGGAGTACAGTGGCTGTACACCCAGGCTGGAGAACAGTGATCTCAGCTCACTGGAGCGTTGACCTCCTAGGCTCAGGTGATCCTCCTACCTCAATCTCCTGAATAATTTGGACTACAGGTGTGTGCCATCACACCTGACTCATTTTTGTAGAGACGGAGTTTCACTGTGTTGCCCAGGCTGGTCTCAAACTCTTGGACTCAAGCAATCTGCCCACCTTGGCTTCCCAAAGTGCTAGGATTATAGGCATGAGCCACTGTGCCCAGCACAGTGTTTTTTTAATGGCTGCAGAGTTTCTTTCCTGGATTGCTCTTAAACTATGGCTTATTTGGCCATTCCTCTATTGAAGGATATTTGGGTTGTTTCCAATTATTCACTAACTCAAATAGAGTCGCTGAACAACTTGTACCTTTATCTTTGCTCACTTGAGTTTGGATTTCTGTGGGTCTATTTCTAGGATGGGATTGATGGAAGAAAGGGTTTGTGGGCCGGGCGCGGTGGCTCAAGCCTGTAATTCCAGCACTTTGGGAGGCCGAGACGGGTGGATCACGAGGTCAGGAGATCGAGACCATCTTGGCTAATACTGTGAAACCCCGTCACTACTAAAAAATACAAAAAACTAGCCGGGCGAGGTGGTGGGCGCCTGTAGTCCCAGCTACTCAGGAGGCTGAGGCAGGAGAATGGCGTGAACCCGGGAGGCGGAGCTTGCAGTGAGCTGAGATCCGGCCACTGCACTCCAGCCTGGGCGACAGAGCGAGACTCCGTCTCAAAAAAAAAAAAAAAAAAAAGAAAGGATTTGTACCCTTTACAAATTGCCAAACTCCTCTGCCTCTCCAAGATCTTGCCAGTTGCTACTCCCACCAAGAGAATGTATGAAGGCCTGTTTTTCCACCCTCACCCAGCTCTGTGTATCATCTTTCAATTTCTGTTGCCTATCTGAAAAGCTGCATAAAAAAGTATTGTCCAAATTACCTTAGAAAGTCTGTAAATGTGAGCGGATGCTCTCATTCTTTGGTAATCCCTTCATGGTTGTGAGGAAAATACGCGATCATCTCTTTCAGGACGGCTTGCACTCTAATTTGTGAGTTGACAGTTGTCCCTGGGAGACAGTTGGCTCTTTCCCATGGAAAGGAAGCCCAGAGGATGGAGTTTTGCAAATACCTGGCAGTGGTTTCCACCCTCCCTGCCCACAGTCAGCCAAGCCCCTGGACACCCTTGGTGAGAGCAGATGGCCAGCGTAGGCGTCTCCTGATGGGTAATCCCGCCCCCTGCAGCTTCTGAGGGGCTCCCACCTGCTCTGCCTGTTCTTAGCTTCATGGCTGATCTTTCCTGGACATTTGGTCTGGAGATTTTCCTAAGGAGGGAGAGCCAGAGGCACAAGTATTATCAGGGAGGGCCCAGAGAAAGGTCCTGAGCAGCACTGGTTGAGTCTTCAAGGAGAAGGTACACTTAGATGGCTGATGTTTGAAACCTTCATGATTTTCTCCAAGCTGGGCCTAGGGGCTACTGGTCATGATCACAAAAAGACTGTGGGGGCCGGGCGCGGTGGCTCAAGCCTGTAATCCCAGCACTTTGGGAGGCCGAGACGGGCGGATCACGAGGTCAGGAGATCGAGACCATCCTGGCTAACATGGTGAAACCCCGTCTCTACTAAAAATACAAAAAACTAGCCGGGCGAGGTGGCGGGCGCCTGTAGTCCCAGCTACTCGGGAGGCTGAGGCAGGAGAATGGCGTGAACCCGGGAGGTGGAGCTTGCAGTGAGCCGAGATTGCGCCACTGCACTCCAGTCTGGGCGACAGAGCGAGACTCTGCCTCAAAAAAAAAAAAAAAAAAAAAAAAAAAAAGACTGTGGAGCCCCTTTCCAGATGCCATTCACTTGGGGACTCTTGATGAAATTCCAGACATCCTTAAGAAGGAGACTATAACTAGTCATCCATGCATCAATGGTGTATCTGGAAGGGACCTTGGCACCATTAGTTCCAGAGTTTTGTTTTGTTTTCACTGTTTTTTTTTTTTTTTTTTTTTTCAAGATGAGGTCTTGCTTTGTTGCCCAGGCTGGAGTACAGTAGCATGATCACAGGTCAGTGTATTCTCATACTCCTGGGCTTAGGCAATCCTCCTGTGTTAACCTCCTGAGTAGCCACCATGCCTGGTGAATTTCTTTTTCTTTTTTTTTTTTGAGACAGAGGTCATGCTATGTTGCCCAGGCTGGTCTTGAACTCCTGGCCTCAAGCAATCATTTTTTTTAACTTTTTTTCATAAAAAGTTTCAAACTATAGAAAATAGTATAATGTAATAGATACATACCCACCACCTAAAATTAACAAGTGTTAACAAGTGTTAACATTTTGCTGTTTGCTTTATCTATTTTTATGCCAATTTGAAGGAAATTGTAGATATTATGACTTTTTACCCCTAAATACTTTAAATACATCTCTAAAAATTAAGTTCCTGTGATTTTTAAGAACTTTTTTTGGCCGGGTACGGTGGCTCATGCCTGTAATCCCAGCACTTTGGGAGGCCAAGGCGGGCAAATCATGAGGTCAAGAGATTGAAACCATCCTGGCCAACATGGTGAAACCCTGTCTCTACTAAAAATACAAAAAAAATTAGCTGGGCATGGTGGTGTGCACCTGTAATCCCAGCTACTCAGGAGGCTGAGGCAGGAGAACCACTTGAACCCGGGAGGCGGAGGTTGCAGTGAACTGAGATCGCACCACTACATTCCAGCCTGGTGACAGAGTGAGACTCCATCTCAAAAAACAAAACAAAAACAAACAAACAAAAACAAGAACATTTCTTTAAGGCAGCAGACGATTCTATTAAATAAGTTATCATGTGGATACCCAACACAGTTGAGTTGGCCTCGGGACATATCTGAGCAGAGATGTCAAGGATCCAGTTGTATGTGTCAGTCTGGAGCTCTGGAACAGAAATTGGAGGTGGAGATCTGGGCTTGGGATGTGTTTAAAGCCATAGGACCAAATGAGGTCACTAAGAAAAAGTGGAGAGAGGGAGGAGAAGACACCCAGGACACTCCGGCATTGGAGAGAGACCAACAAAGGAGGCTGAGAGAGCTGCCTGCAGAGTATGAGGAGAAGCAGGACAGAGGGTGTCTCTGGGGCCAGAAGAAGAAAGTGTTTCAAGAGCAAGGGTGTCAGTCGTGTCTGCTGTGGAGAGGCCGAGCAAGCTGAGGGCAGAGAGCTTGAACGCTCGATTTGGGACAGATGGGAAACCAAGGCCCAGAACTGTCACTGCCTGCCTAACATCTAGAACTCACAAGTTACAGGTGAGGAACTGGAGGACCACAGAGGGAGGGTGACTTGCCTGAGATCACACAGTGAGCTAAATGGTAGAGTGAGGACTAGAGCCCAGGCCCCCTGGTCCTCCAAAGGGTGGGCTTTACCTGCCTAATACCAGCCTTCTCCTTCAGGCCGCAAGCTGGATCTTCAGGCCTTAGTTTCTTGCTGGTAATTCCTCTGCAGAGGATCACCAGGTACCCATTGCTGCTGCAGAAAATCCTGGAGAACACAGTCCCTGATGCCAGTGCCTACCCTGTCCTTCAGAGAGCTGTCTCTGCCCTCCAGGACGTGAACACCAATATCAATGAGTACAAGATGCGCAAGGAAGTGGGTAAGGACTTGGGCATTTAAGAGGACATATTAGTGGGAATGCTTCCAGTTACAGAAAATTTATCTAAAATCGGCTTCACCCATAAAGAGAATGTAGTGGCTTATGTGACTATAAATCCAGAGGTAAGGCAAGCTTTAGGTAGGGTTCGATCAGGGTGCTAGCTCCATTTCCCTGTAACTCCCTTGTCTCTGCTCTTTACTCTGTATCAGCTTCATCTTCAGGCTGGCTTGCCTCATAATAGTAAGTTGTGGCTGTTCCAAGACTCACAGCTGCACACCATACTTACCAGGGTAAGGCAGGATTTTTCCCCCTTAGCCACAAAAATTAAATCAAAGCTTCTCTTTGATTAGGACCCACCTGGGTCATGTACTTACCCTGAACTAATCATCATAGTTAGGGCGTTGTGAACTGATTGACTTAGGCCTAGGATATGTGCCCTTCTTTGAATCGATCACTGTTGCCAGGGGGTTGGAATTATATAAATTGGCTTGTGTCAGTCAGCAACCCACCCCTTGAGCTAAAGTGAGATCAATCTCATCCAAACCACATGACTGCCACACTGTGGAGGAGAAACCAATACTGGGGAGGTAAAGAGCTGTGCATATATCTGGGGAGAGAGGAACCCCTGCCCCTCAGGTTATTAAAACAGAAAGGTTTGGAAAATGAAGCAGTGTCCCAAGTGAAGAGAAACTCAATTACGTGCCTGAGACAATATACAAATGGCAATTCAGCTAATATTTACTAAGGGCTGGCTGTGCCGTGCTTTTTCCTTCAACATCACATTTGGTCTTTGAGAGCATACATCACTTGCTCTATCACCGAACTGGTAAGGGACAGAACCAGGTTTCACACTCAGGCCTGGAGTCTTCACCGCCATGCTACACTATATTTAGCAGCTTTGGATTTCCTCCCCACCTGCTTCTCCATCCTACGACAGATCAGTAGGAAGCACTGAGTCAGGACCGGGAAGCGTGGCTCCCAGATGGCCTGGCTCAAAGTGGCTGAGGGACCCCAGGCAAATCTCTTCTCCCTGGGTTCTTCTTTAGAAAGTTCATTCAGACCCTCTGTCTTAGGTGACTCTCCCAGCAATCCTGCAAGGTGGCTGGTCCCATTTTACAGATGAGGAAACTGAGGCCCCAAGGAGTGGTGACTTTCCAAAGTCAAGCAGGCAGGAAGCTCTACAGCTAGGGCTCACACCTCGGATACAGGACCCTGTGCTTTTCCTGCGTAACTCGTCAACCTGATGAATGTGACCCTGATGGAGCAGAGGGCCCAAGCAGGTGCCCAGCCAGGCATGTCCATGACACTTGCTTTCCTGAGTCGGCTTGATCACCGTGCTTCCCCCCTTCTGTGTCATTGCAGCCTCCAAGTACACCAAGGTAGAGCAGCTGACCCTCCTGGAGCGGCTGGCCCGCATCAACACGCACACCCTCTCCAAGAAGACCACCCGGCTGAGCCAGATGCTGAAGCAGGAGGCGGGGCTGATCCCCAGGGTGAGCGTGGGCCTGGGAGGAAGAGTCACACCCAGCCACTCCCAAGGCCAGGCCCTGCACAGTGGTAGACAGGGGGCTTAGGCTCCTTTCAGAACTGAGGACACGGAGGCTGAGAGAGTGAGGTGCTGGGAAGAGGCAGAGGTGGCACCCCACTTGATTCCAAAGAGCCAGTGGAGGGGTTTCTCCAGTGTCTTGGGCCACTCTCTTTGGGGCCTGTTTACACAGATAGGAGAGCTGGTCTCTGGGTTTGGGCAAAGAACCAGCCCTAAATAGCTGCTTCTAGCAGCTCAGCAGGTTGGTGCTGTGCCTGCTCTGAACCAAGCATGCTCACACAATGAAATAGGTGTTCCCACTATCCCCACGAGAAAACAGAAGCTCAGAGAGGGTAAAACACCTGTCCAGGGTCACACGGCTAGGAAGCCAATGAACTGGGGTTCATGCTTGTGTATCCGATTCCATGCTTTGAATGTAAAGCCACTGAGCTACACTGCCCACTCAGCTTTGGGGTTGCGAGAACTGGCTCTGGTGGGCGAGTCTGTGGAAAGGTTGTCCCAGGGAGGACTTGGGACACTGGAGCAGGTGTACACTGCCCCCATGTGGATATTCTCAGCCCTCACACACATTACTTTCAGACAGAAGACAAGGAATTTGATGATTTAGAAGAGAGGTTCCAGTGGGTGTCTCTGTGTGTGACTGAGCTGAAGAACAACGTGGCTGCTTACCTGGACAATCTGCAGGTGAGGACCTTGCAGGGTTCATAAGGGGCGAGTCTGGGCTGGGTTCCCCTGGCAGGAGGCTTGCAGGGCCCAGCCTGCAAGCTGGGAAAGGCACCAGCCTCAGAAACCAACCAGATGAGGTCATCCTGTCTCTGGCTGCCTCCAGAAGAATGCTGGCCAGCACTCCTCAGCCCCAGGTCATTATACTGGGGGCAGCTCTGAGCCCATTGGAGTTCCTACCACATAGGGCCAAAATTCACTGGAACCAGAGCCCTCCAGAGCAACCCTGCCAGACCAGCACCTAGAACAGGGGAGACAAACGCAGGTGCCTAAAGGGGCCAGGCAGGTAATGCTACTGAGTGAAGTGTGCAGGTAATAGGCAATCCAATGCAATAGGAGCCTAGTGTCTAACAGGCTGTTTATGAGGCTTTTCAGTGGACTTAAATATAAAATAATATTTGGAATTTGAAGGGCCGAATGAATGAATACATGAATCAAATCTAAAGGAGCAGCTATTTCTCAGCTCTGTGGGATTGTTGCTGGGTGAGAATATGGGCCCAGTTCTTCTGACTTTAAGAGAAACATACCTGGAAATTCAGGTATTTTTCAGATTTTTGATGACATCTCCTGATGTGTCAATGTGAGCAACTAATTAAACGAAGATTTAAATGCCATGAAGGCATGTTTATTTTTACTGCATTGATGTAAATAGGAAAAGTTAGCTGATTTAGAGAAAAATATTAATAGAACATGTGGAATATGGACTGGGTGCAGTGGCTTACACCTGTAATCCCAGTACTTTGGGAGGCTGAGGTGGGCAGATCACTTAAGGTCAGGAGTTCGAGACCAGCCTGGCCAATATGGTGAAACCTCATCTCTACTAAAAATACGGAAAAATTTAGCCGGGCATGGTGTCACGTGCCTGTAGTCCCAGCTACTCAGGAGACTGAGGCGGGAGAATCGCTTGAACCTGGGAGGTGGAGATTGCAGTGAGCCAAGATCGTGCCACTGCACACCAGCCTAGGTGACAGAGTAAGACCGTGTCTCAAAAAAAAAAAAAAGAAAAAAGAAAAGAAAAGACCCCACAAAAGTGGCTTGTAAATGTGTGAAATTCAAGAAGCACTGGAATGAGGAGAAAGATATTGGCTCAGTCTAAGGCAGAACTTTCTGATCGCTTAAGCTGTGTGAGGACAGGATCAGCTCTGTCTGTCCCTCTCACTGCGGGTGTGTAGAGAGCCTGGAAAACCTCTTCAAGGAGGTGTGGTGGAAGGGGATTCCAGCGTACGATGGCCACGACCGGCCATGATTCAATGTTTCTCCTTGGTACTGGGTCCAGACTTTCCTCCACTTCAGGACGCACGAATACAGTCTGGACATCCCCGAGGGGCCTGCAGTGCAGTATTGCAATTTGGCAAGAGACCTTCAGCTCGAGGCCTTCCTGACGTTTGTGAGTGGAACGTTTCCTTTCTCCTTTCTTTGTTAGGCAGGTGGTAGAGCTTACAAGAATACTATTTAGAAACCAGGCACTTTGGCCAGGCGCGGTGGCTCACGCCTGTAATCCCAGCACTTTGGGAGGCCGAGGCAGGTGGATCACCTGAGGTCAGGAGTTCAAGACCAGCCTGGGCAACACGGTGAAACCTCGTCTCTACTAAAAATATAAAAAATTAGCCGGGCGTGGCAGCGTGCGCCTGTAGTCCCAACTACTCGGGAGGCTGAGGCAGGAGAATTGCTTGAACTCGGGAGGTGGAGGTTGCAGTGAGCCAAGATCATGCCACTGCACTCCAGCCTGGAGACAGAGTGAGACTCCATCTCAAAAAAAGGAAAGGAAAAAAAAAAGAAATCAGGCACTTCACACAATTGCCACATCTGTAATCTTCATGAGTGGCAGCAGCATAGTGATTATTATTAGTGCCCTTTACTGATAAAAATAGCCCCCACTAGCATTTACTGAGCCTCATTCACTATCTGCGAGGCTCTGTGCTAAGCCCTTTATATTCCTTACATCATTTAATCCTCACCATATGGTTTTCGGAGTGGCTACTATGAATAGCCCCATTCTGCAGATGAGACCTTGAGGCTCAGAGGGGGTGACCTCCTGGGTCATTTATACAGATGGTCAGTGGTAGCTGGGATCTGAGCCCCAAAGACTCTTGACCACCACTCTATACAAAATCTTTTCTAAGGCTGGGCAAGGTGGCTTATGCCTATAATCCCAGCACTTTGGGAGGCCAAGGCAGGAAGATTGCTTGAGCCCAGTTGTTTGAGACCAGCATGGGCAACATAGACCCTGTCTCTACAAAAAATAATAATCATAAAATTAGCTGGGTGTGGTGGCATGTGCTAAGGTGGGAGGATCGCTTGAGCCTGACAGGTAGGCTGCAGTGAACTGTGATTGCGTCGCTGCACTGCAGCCTGGGAGACAGAGTGAGACCCTGTCTCAAAAAAAAAAAAAAATGTTTTTCAAGATCTTTGCATAATAATGACTCAAAGTCATTATTATAAAAGCTATATAAGATTGAATGCCTACTCTGTGCTAGGCACTCTGTTAAGCTCATTACATGCATCGTCCCCATTTTTCAGATGGGCAGATTGAGGCCCAGAGAAGTTAGATAACATGCTAAAGGTCCCAGCTAATCAGTGGGGATTAGACTGGAACCCGGGCCTGCAAGCTTCCAAAGTCCCTTCTCACAGCCCCTGCCCTTTGCCACTTCCTTTCCTGACTCCCACGCTCACCTCTCCCCACAGAAGCAACGGCTAGAAGGCCTGGTGTGGCAGCCACTGTGCAGCCTGGCCAAAGCCCTGCTTGGCCCTCAGAACCTGATCAAGAAGCGTCTGGACAAGCTACTGGACTTTGAGCGGCTGGAAGAGAAACTGCTGGAGGTGGGCAGCGTGACCTACCAGGAGGAGGCCGCCCGGCACACGTACCAGGCACTCAACTCCCTCCTAGTGGCTGAGCTCCCACAGTTTAACCAGCTGGTCGTGCAGTGGCTGGGCCAGATCCTGCGCACATTCATGACCCTCCAGAGGGACCTTGCAAAGCAAGTGCTGCAGAGGGCAGAGGGCAGCATGGCCCAGGTGAGGCCTCTGGGACTGGGACACCTGTGGGAAGTAGCCAGGCAAGGCCCTGTAGCCCCATCAGCCAGCTGTGTGTAGGGGCTAGGATGGAGGGAGGATGGGCCTGAAAACAGGGCATCAGGCACGTAGGAGGAAGTGGTGGGAACCTTCCAGATCTCTCTCATGCCCAGTCTCCCTCTATTAGTGAAGTCAGACCATGAAAGCAAGGATAGGACTGAGATTCCAGACCATTCCCAAGTCCTACGACTCAGAAGCAGAATAAGCTTTGCTGGTACAATAGCAGATCTTGGGATTGATCTCTGGAGTGTACTAGAAGTTGATGACAGAGACAGAAGGTCATTTCTACACAGTAAGGAGTAAATGTCTGAAGCCAGTGTTATTATTATGACTTCTAGCAGCCATCTTCTCATGAGTACTTAGGATGTACCTGTTTGGAGCACTCTCCATGCGTGATCTCATCCAATCCTCACAACAGCCCTACAGAGGAGGAATAATGATCCTCATCTTAAAAATAAAGAAGCCAAGGCACAGAGAGGTTAAGTAGCTTGTCTAGGTCCACATGGCTAATAGCAAGCTTTGAACTCTGATAGTTCAGCTCCAGGGCCTGGACGCTCAACCACAACATTTAAGAGCCTGTAAAAGGAGCTACCGGCTGAAAGCATAAATAGGTTCCACAGAGGTTTGGATAAACCTCCAAATGCACACTTTGATTTTAGAATTTGGAAGACTGGAGTTGATATAGGAAGGAATACCCAACTGTTTCCGGATCTTGCTCTAAGATGTCAACATCAGAGCTGAATTGCTGTTGGGTCCAACCTTGGCAGCAATTTCTTTTCTTTTTTTTTTTTTTTTTGAGACAGAGTCTTGCTCTGTCGCCCAGACTGGGGTGCAGTGGCACAATCTCGGCTCACTGCAAGCTCCACCTCCCGGGTTCACACCATTCTCCTGCCTCAGCCTCCCAAGTAGCTGGGACTACAGGTGCCCGCCACTACGCCCAGCAAATTTTTTGTATTTTTAGTAGAGACGGGGTTTCACTGCATTAGCCAGGATGGCCTCAGTCTCCTGACCTCATGATTCGCCCGCCTTGGCCTCCCAAAGTGCTGGGATTACAGGCATGAGGCACCACGCCTGGCCAGGGAGCAATTTCAATACTCCTCCTATCACACGCTGTTTCCTATGTGTCACGATTTCCAGCTCAGCTTTCCCCGTTCAATTCTTTGCATGAAAATTCTACTAAGATTTGCCTTCCCCACCCCGTCTCCTTTCCAGCCCACAGCCCTCCCCTCCAGCACACAGGTGCTGAATGTGGCCACTCTGCACAGATGCCTGCCTCAGCTTAGAATGCTGCTCTCCATTGTCCCTCAGCACTTTCACTGTCTGGCATAGAGTAGGAGCTCCCCAAACGGTAGCAGATGAATGAGTCTCTCCATGAAGCTCTCAGAGCTCCCCATCTCCTGGGAGGGAGAAGTCATCTCCTTATTCTCTGTACTCCAGCAGCCTTGTGGATGGAACTGTGCCCAGTACTTTCCAGAGCCTGCCTTTTGCTGCAGGGATCCATGAATGTGTTTCTCCTCAAGCAGGGGTACTGGGACTGCAAGCTTTTCCTCTTTTTGGACCTCACAGAGTTCTGTCCCAGACACTCTGCAAATTGAATTAGGCCTGAACCATCAGTAAAAGAAGTGTTTCTCTTCCTTGAGGGCAGAAGAGCAAATCTGATGAGGTGATCTTTTCCTTGTCCTGTAGCCTAGAGGTTTTCTCTCCTGAGCTGCCCCAGCCCCTTGCATTAAAGCTGGGATGTGCAGAGCTGAGGAGTGTTTGGGGATGCCAGTAGAGAGGTGGTCATATTTATAAAAGCAGAAAGTAAGGGTGCTTCCTGATTGGCCTGTCAGAGTCTGCTGGTGACAGCTGCCAGCCTGCCTTATCTGTGTCCTGTGGTCCATGCACCTGGCCTGTCCATGTGGAGCCTGGGAAAGGCTGCAGCCAGAAACCTCAATCTCTCTGCATCCTGGTGGGAGGAAGGCTCTAGGTCAGCACTGAGAGCAGTGAGTTTGGTGACAAGCTGTGAGTTTGGTGACAAGCTGTGGGGTCTCACTCACTCCTAGGTTGTCTGATGAAAATGCAAGTGATCCTGCACAGGGTCAAGGTCTCAGGACAGAGTATCACTCAGAACTCCGTGGGTTGAAAGTAACATAAACCCAAACCAAGCCAGGGATCTCCTTGTCCCCTCTTGTCCAGCTCTGTTGACAGTGTCTGTCCCCACTTAGCTGCCCCACCACCACGTCCCAGAGCCTGCCTTCAGGAAGCTGGTGGAGGACGCACTGGGCCGGACGAATAACCAGCTTCGCTCCTTTCAAGAGACCTTTGAGAAAGTGCTGCCACCTCCCACCACACAGGTAAGCATCCTTCCTCCACCCCAAAGACTGTCCAGTTCTTCACTGGCCTGTAGGGTGAGGCTCCATCCATCCCCTCTTTCCTTTCCTTTTTTGTCCCCCAACGTTTCTTGTTATCCATGAAAATATGTTCTCTCTCCTTTCTCTTTGAGCTGGGGGTCGGGGGCACACCCAGATACATACATACTCTTTACATCCAAGAAGTAGAAGAACAGCACAGAACTTCTGAGTCAAGAAAAAGAAAACCCAAACATTTTAGTATTAAGTGAAGTTAGACATAATGATGGGCAACTGGCATTGACATCCAAAAACCTAGAACTTCTTCAGATTGTCATCAAAAGGTATCCTTGTCTGGGCATGGTAGCTCACACCTGTAATCCCAGCACTTTGGGAGGCTGAGGTGGGTGGATCACTTGAGGCCAAGAGTTCAAGACCAGCCTGGCCAACATGGGAAAACTCTGTCTCTATTAAAAATACAAAAATTAGCTGAGTGTGGTGGTGTGCACCTGTAATTCCAGCTACTTGGGAGGCTGAGGCAGAAGAATTGCTTGAGCCTGGGAGGCGGAGGTTGCAGTGAGCCGAGCAAAGGTGTTCTTTTGCTTCCCTGCCTTCTTACGCCAGCTTCAACATGAGCATTCAACATAAATAAAAATTTTGGATATGTCATTTAAATTTCCTATTGCTGTGGTATTTTTTACTGTAAAGAACAGTATTTCAGCTGCACGATGGTTTACAAAGCTTTGGCTGACCAAATGCTTTTGTTTCTGTTTTTGTTTTTTTGAGATGGAGTTTCACACTGTCGCCCAGGGTAGATTACAGTGGTGTGATCTTAGCTTATTGCAACCTCCACCTCTCAGGTTCAAGCAGTTCTCCTGCCTCAGCCTCCCGAGTAGCTGAGATTACAGGCGCCCACCACTACGCCTGGCTAATTTTTGTATTTTTAGTAGAGACAGGATTTCACCATGTTGGCCAGGCTGGTCTCGAACTCCTGCCCTCTGACCTCAAGTGATCCGCCCACCTCGGCCTCCCAAAGTACTGAGATTACAGGTGTGAACCACCACGGCTGGCCCCAAATGCTTTTTTAACAAATGTATTTTCCTTTAAAATATAAGGAGAGGTTATCTGTTCTAGTCACTTGAAAAGTGTACCCAGGCGGTCCGTGTTTTAAAAGTAACTGAAGTAGCTGTAGGGAGAAGGGTCTCCTCAGACTGTGGCAAGACCTGGATCTGAGAAACTCAAACTGTCCCTTCACATGCATCATGTGAACTGAAGAGTCAGGAGACAGCCCTGAGATTCCCCAGGGGGAGAATGGGGCCCCAGGAACACAGAGAAACAAGAACAGGAGCCCAGCAGAACAGGACAGATAAAAGTGGCCCACACCTGGCCGCAAGCAGAGAGACCATCACAGCCTGATGTCCACCACGAGGCTGTAGGTTGACTCCTCGTTGGCCCCACCTGTCCCTCCGCCTACCCTACATGGAGAGCTTTGCCCAGCAGAGGCCTCACTGACTAGGGGCGTGCTGTGGGCCCCGAGACTTGGGGAGAGAGCATGGGTGCAGAGGATAAACAGCAAAGTAGCCACTTGAACGTGTCATGGGAACCTCTTCTCTCTTTTTACTCAAAACAAATTACAATGACATGTTTCTTATTGGGAAAGCAATCCATACTTATTGTGGAAAAGTTAAAAGACACAGAAAAACAAACAAACAAGAAACAAATGGAAACATCCAGAATCCCAGTATGTGTTGCACATTGGTAGGAGGAGTCACTCCTTCCCACCCTCCCACCTCTACACACACACACACACACACACACACACACAAACCTCCTGCACATTCCTGATGTATCTGACTGAAGGTATAGAATCCAGCGCAAGTGACGTGGTCTCCCCGGACAGGAGCAGCCCTCATGGGATCTTTGCAAGCCCTCCTTGGGGGCCCTCCCACCCTTGGGGGTGACGCTGTTCTCTGCGTGGGGAAGGCCGGTCAGCCTTGAGAAAGAAGCCCAGCGTTTGTGACACCACTGGCTCTTATACTCACATGCATACCACTGTTCTAAAAGAAATGACCACAACACCACTGTTCTCAAAGAAAACTACCTCGTCTCTACACTCCTGTTTAAGGACCTGTTATAGAAACACTGGGACCTCCTGGTTCTAAATCCTGCGACAGCATCCCCTTTGGGGCAAGGATGTGGCAGAGTCTGTGGCCAAATGTTCCTGAAGGGCATCTCTGCCTGCCTCCCCACACCCAACACCTCCCAAGAAGTAACCACATAGAGCATGGTGAACACACACACACACACACAGACACACACACACACACACACACCTCTCTTAAGACAGAAAGTAAATATGTATTTAGCATATTTAGTTTCTTATTGATTTTACAAAAAGGGGACAAGCATCCCTGAGTCTCTCCTTGTTGATACTCTTCTGGAAGCAGTATCATGGAATGGAAAAACAGAAAATGCCAGGAGATTTTTGGATAAACTGGAAGTGCCAATGAATCATTCTTTTCAGCTAGATGGCAATTTTCATCTAGGTAAAACTCTCTCCCGTGTTTCTACTACACCATTCACCAAGTTTTCCACAGTGCCCTGTAAATGGCAGGTGCTCCATAAATGCCTGTGGACTGAAAACCCATGGAATAAAGGTTACATGCCCTCATTCGTGTGTATGTGAAATCCGCCATGTGCTGGCCCTGGCTGGCTATTTAAGAAACCAGATGAATAAGGTCTGGTGCCCACACGAAACTCACATTCTGATGGAATTGAAAGACCTGTCCAAGGCATTTTGCCGTGGGATAACTTAGCCTGATGGTATGGGCAGAATTTAGGGCCCAATCCTAGGAGTTCAGTAACTGAGAGATTTCAGAACTTGAATTAGAATTTTAGAGAATCCCAGAAATTAAAAGTTTCTTTCAACATGCCATTGGCAGCTAAGAGCCAGCCATCTGCTAGTGAGGGCCCTGTTGCCCTACTCAGCGTGGGCCCTTCAGTGGCAGAGTTAGGATCAGGCCCAGTACTCCTGGCTCTCAAAATGTGAGCAAATGTTGGTGCCAGCTTTGACAGGTTTATTCAAGAACTTGTGTCTGTCTCTGCTCCTCCTCTCCCAGCCGCTCCTTCCAGGGTCTGAACGCCAGGTGCAGGCTCTCCTGAGCAGGTATGGCCCCGGGAAGCTGTACCAGGTGACAAGCAACATCAGTGGGACTGGGACTCTGGACCTGACTCTGCCTCGGGGCCAAATTGTGGCCCTCCTTCAAAACAAGGACACCAAAGGCAACAGCAGCCGCTGGCTGGTGGACACCGGGGGTACGTGGGCCTTTGTGAGCCTTTCTTCTCCTTCTGGGAAAACCACCCCACAGAAGCCAGTGCAGAGACTCGGGCACTCTTGTGGGCCAAAGTCTGGCTGTGCATTCCAGGATGGGAGTAGGCACAAGTGATACACACAGGGCTCAGGGCACAGTTAGCTTCGAGTGACTCCGTGGGGCATGAAAAGCCAACAAGAGAAATTCAGGCATTCATTGCAGAGTCTATCATGAAGCACCTATGGTGTGCTGGGTGCTGAGCTTATGAGACAAGGCCCTGCCTGGAGGACCTTGCAGACAACTGGGGTCAACAGGGCTATATGGAGAGAACTCCAGGACCACCCTGAAAGATGGAAATGGGCACAGAGGTAGAATGCTCGGACCCTGGCTGCACTGCCGGAAGTCTGATGTGCAGAATGAGGGGAGCGGTCATCCTGCGCACTCAGTACTGGTCATGGCCTCGGGGAGTGCTGCTGAGGTCTGGGTGCCCCACTGCAACTGGGAACTGGGCTGGAGGGAAGTGGCACCATGAATCCAGGTGAGAGGGCCCAGGAGAGCATCTTCCGAAGAGGGGTGTGTGACCCGCAAGATGAGGGGTGCATGAGATTATTGTCAGGGGATCCACAGACAGTTTTTTCCCCTTCAGACAGTGTATTAAAATTGTTACTGAAGCATTTTAATGTGTATTAGAAAAAAGATAAGTAGTCCATAATTCTATGATTATAATCATATTATTATATAGTACAAGATGAAGTTTTAAAAAGCGAATCAATTAAAAAATTAAGAAAGAAGTACAAATCAGACAGAAATCATGAAACAGCACTTCCATGACTTAAGGTGGGAACAATAGAACGGGTATTAAGCAAGGCCCCCGAGGCCAAGAGGACTGGATTTGGATTCCAGCTCCACCACTTTGCTGACCGTGTGATCTCAGGGAAGTCGTGCAGCCTGTCTGAGCTTGCCTGGTTCAATGTAAAATGGAGATGATATTACTGGCTGCTCTCAAAAGAGTTGATGTGAAGACTATGTAATCAAATGCTGGCTCTGTAGTTTGGCACGCCCTCAGGAAGTGATAGCCATTCATAACGACATCAATCAGAACAGCACTGGACTAGTTGCTACACACGAAGGAACTGAGGTCACATGGAGAGAAGAAAGGCAGTCTGCCTCCTGGGAAAGGCAGTCCTGGGGAGAGGAAGCAGCTCTTGCTCTGGGCAGACACCAGAGGCGCATGGGAGCTGGCGGCTCATCAGGAGAGCAGTTTTCATGCCAGTCCAGGGACAAAATTTTAATCTTTATCATAGTTGATCAAATGGAGTGGGCTGTCCAGTAGGGAACGAGCCCCCCATCACTGGGGTGTGTAAGCAGAAACCAGAAACAGTGAGTGTGGGGCAGGGGGGTTCAGGGTTCCTAGATGACCTTTTCAGGTTCTCTTGGGTGTTGAGAAGCTGTGTTGGAGACATTTACATCCATTGATTTTCTTCCCCATTAAAGAGATGGGAAGGTGGCCTGCAGTCCGCTAACCTTCTGCATGCTCCCTAGGACATCGTGGGTATGTGCCAGCTGGGAAACTGCAACTGTACCATGTGGTCCCCAGTGCAGAGGAGCTCAGAAGGCAGGTGGGGCTGAACAAAGATCCCCGATGTCTAACACCGGAGCCCAGCCCAGCTCCAGCGCCCTCTATTCCCACGGTGAACCAGGTGAGTATGGGAGAGGGCTAGGGGCTTCTCTCCCCTTGGCCATCTGGACTGTGGCTTGGATTTTCCTTCTCTCTCAAAGTCTATGCCCCTCCTATCTGGTGGAGCTGCCACTCTGTGAGACCAAGGCCTTGATCAGTGGCCATACCAGTGTCCCAGCCAGGAGTGGGACCTGAAGAAAGGGGCCTCCAGCCCCTACCACAGCAACCACAGAGAACTAACTCCTCATTCCCCATTAGCAGGGCAAGTGAGATTCATTCATTCATTCATTCCTGCATTCAATATTTGCCAGGCACTGTACTAGATGAGAGATACAATGAGGAGCAAGATGAAATCATGGTCTATGCTTCCCTCAAACTTCTAATCTGAGAGTAGGGGAAACAGTGATTAATAAAATAATTGCATGACTAACTGAAGTTAAAGTTAATAGTAGAGAGAAGTACCAGAGCCCTAGGTGTAAAGAGGTCCAGGAAAGGTTTTGCTAAGAAGAATGGTGCTTTTTCTCAAACAGGAAGGGAGAAAGGGAATTAATTGGATAAAGAGGGTGTACTGGGGTGCAGACGGAGAGAGCTCAGCAGAAAAGGCCCGGTGACAGGAGAGGGTAGGAGGTGCATGAGGAACCAAATGAAGCCCGTGGGGCCGGAGAAGAAAGGGGACAGACTGGGATGTCATCCTGCTGGAGAGGTGGGCAGGGACAGGCCAGCAGGGCCTTGTGGCCTTGGCGAGGGTGTCAGTCTCAGTCTTTCTCTGAAGAGCAATGGGCAGCATGTGTATGCATGTTCATGGTGGCATTATTCATTGCAGCCAAAAAGTAGAAACAACCCACAGGCCCATCAACATCAGTGGATAAACACAACGCGAGCTCTTTGTACAATGGAATATTATTCAGCCATAGAGAGGAATGAAGCACCAGTACGTGCTGCAGCACAGACAAGCCTTGAACACATGCTGCCAAGTGAACAAAGTCAGATGCAAAAGGCCACATAGGATTCCATTATGTGGTTGTCCAGAATGGGCAAATCCATAGAGATAGAAGCTGAATGAATGTTTGGCAGGAGCTGGGGGTGGGAGGTGGGGAACGGGGACTGCTAACTGGTGTGAGATTTCTTTTTGGGGGTGATGAAAATGTTCTGAAATTAGATAGTGGGGATAGTTGCATGTATCTGTAAATATACTAAACACCTCTGAATTGTACACTTTAAAAGGGTATTATAGAATGCGAATTATATCTGAAAAATAAAGTGTTTGGAAGCCATTAAACGATTTGGCTTTGCAGGGATGGAGTCCATGAGCGGGGAAGAAGTTCAGTGGGATGTTGGAAGGATGGGATGAGACAGTAAAGCTGGGCTGCGTGTATTGTGAACCTCCCTCAATGGTGGCTGCTCTCACAGTGATTGGCAGTTGAGGGTGGTGGGGGGTGCACCGCAGAGGAAGCAGGAGCTACAGAAAGGGTCTGGACAGACTCGGATGCCTTGGGCCAGGGTGGCTGGAGGAGCCTGCAGCAGGCTGTGAGTGCTGCATTGGTGTCTGGGGACCCTCTGCTCTAGAGCTTGTGCCACACACCGGGAAGGCTGTCAGACCAGCATCCTCCAGCAGTAGCCAGAAGTAAAGCACCAGGGGCTACAAAGGACCCACCAGAGCCCCACTGGAGGGCCTGACTACCCAGCTCAGCTTCTGCCCCAGTGACTCTGGGGAAAGGAATGAGGTTGCCCCTGCCGCCCAGCTCCAGTCAATGTGGGTGGTGTCTCAGGGAATCCCCATCCAGGGGCTCATTTGGGTGAGCTCAGCTGTCTATCTACACAAGCATATCAACTGCTTCCTCTGGGATTTTATGGGACTTATCATCCCAGCCCTTCCATGGTGCTTAATGTTCCTGAGGCCTGACCATCAGTAATAACAATAATTGTGAAAACAAAAAACAAACAAACAAAAAAAAACCGAAGCAGCCTGCATAAAGCCCTATACATATATTCCTTCATGAAATTCTCTCAATTACCTGAAGGGGATGGGACCATTCCCTCCATTTTGCAGATGGTAAAACAGGCTCAGAGAGGTTAAATATTAGCCTAATAAATGCCATCCTCGCCAGCTGTTTTCTCTAGTTCAATTTCTCTCTTTCTCTCTCTTTCTCTTTCTTTCTTCTTTCTTTCTTTCTTTCTTTCTTTCTCTTTCTTCTTTCTTTCTTTCTTTCTTTCTTTTTCTCTTTCTTCTTCTTCTTCCTTTTTTTAAATTTTTTTGAGTTAGGGTCTGGCTCTGTGGCCCGGGCTGGAGTACAGTGGCATGATCTGGGCTTACTGCAGCCTCAACTTCCCGGGTTCAAGCAATCCTCCCACCTCAGCCTCCTGAGTAGCTGGGATTACAGGTGTGTGCCACCATGCCCGGCTGATTTTTGTATTTGTAGTAGAGACAGGGTTTCACCATGTTGGCCAGGTTGGTCTCAAACTCCTGATCTCAGGTCATCCGCCCCCCTCTGACTCCCAAAGTGCTGGGATTACAGACGTGAGCCACCGCACTTGGCCCAGTTCTATACTTTTCTGTAAAAAGTAAACAAGTTATCCAAATCCTTGTCTCCACTTTCAGCTGGCAAACTGGCCTGGGCAGCTCAAACCGTTAGATCTGGAGAGGGAGAGGGTGCTGAGTCTGCTCAGTGATGTGGCAACAGTGGATCAAAAATCTGTTTGGAGGTCAGATAGGCCTAGATTCACTGCTGGGCAATTTTGAGTAAGTTCCTTGACTTCTCTGATCCTCATTTTTCTTATCTGAAAAATGGAGCAAATAGAATGATAGAATTATCGTGAAAACCCAAGCCCAATAGAGTGCCAGGACAGTGCCAGTCACATAGTATGGGCTGTGGTACTAGCAGATGCAGTCATTGCCTTTAGCACAAAAGATGTACTTGGGAGGTGATGAGCATCCAGCAATGGGGATGAGAGCCAGGTGGCTGGGAACAGGATAAGCAGCCTGTCTGGATTGAGTGTGTCCACCTTCTCACCCTGACCATTTCTGTGTCACTCCCCATGTGTTTCAGGTCATAGCCGTGTACCCTTTTGTGGCCAGAAGCAGCCATGAAGTGAGTCTGCAGGCAGGCCAGCCCGTGACCATCCTGGAGGCCCAGGACAAGAAGGGGAACCCAGAGTGGAGCCTGGTGGAAGTGAATGAACAGAGGGGTTATGTGCCTTCTGGCTTCCTGGCCAGGGCCCCAAGCCCAGTTTTGTGGGGCTGGAGTCTGCCCTCTTAGGGTACCCTCCGAGGAGCCCACCTTGCCAAGTGATGGGAGAGGCTTAGAGGCTCTGACTCTGGAGGGAAAAGAAGCAAAGGAAAGGTGGAGGTGGAAGGGAAGACCAGGCCAGGGTGGGGGAAGCACACTCAGGAGGCAACCAGAAGACGTGGGCGGGCCTCGCAGAGTGCTTGGTGTGGCGGGGGCACAGGAGGCTCCAGCCAGGACTGCTCATTATGTCTGCATAAAGAATTCATTCCGACCTGGGGTCACAATGCACTTGGACAGCAGGTCACAGCTGATTGGCCAGGACTCTCCATAGCTTATGGCCTGTCTTAGCTGTGCCTCCATCCAGGCCTGCCTGTGGGCATGGGCCACACAGGAGAATGTTACCTGCGTGCTGTGTGGTTGCAGGAAGCGGGTTCTGGAGGAGTCCAGAACTGCCTGGTCAGACAGTTCATTTCCTACACATGGTATCAGGAGACATCATAACCAACGAGTCAGCTTTTATTTCTCTATGCTGGAAGCTGAGTTGATCTTGGGCAGTGACCCACTGGGAGCCCTCTCAAGTGGGGAAGCCGTGGATTCATCGGTGTGGCAGAGAGGTTCCCAAGACTCTTGACTGGTCCTGGGAGTGGGTCTGATGAAGTCACAGTTCTGGAATGTGTGTAGGCAAATTCAGAGGCTGTTCCAGGGAAGAGGGGATTTTGACGCTGTGTTAGGTGGGGTGTGTGAGGCTGTTGGCAGCAGGTGAACAGCTGCTGCTGTGTTCTCTGGACTAGGGAACAAAGGAGTATGCAAATCGTAGAGGAAACTCTGGGAAGGTGGTGATAAGTCCTGGTGCATGGGGAGGTTAGGGAATGGCTTGCTTTCCTGTTTCTGGATAGCAGGGGAGCCAGGGGGAACCCCCGGTGGTTTTGGGTGGCCCCGGAAGTCCTGGAGGCAGCCGTGGATGTGATGCAATTGCCTGTGGGACCTTAGATGTAGGACACAACTTCAGTGTTCCATCCAGAAAGACCTAACTCACAGGGTTGTGCTGAGAATGACATGAGACTAAGCATGCAGAGCTCCCTGTAAACTGTGAAGTGTGATACAAATGTAAATGGCAGCAGTGATCTCAGGGTGGCCCCCACCTGGCAGCCCTCCCTCATGCCCATGCCCGTGGCAGCAAACCTTGTTCATCAGTATGGCTTTCTTTCCTATAACCCGGGATCTAGCTTGGGGGCCTTCTCAGTACTGCATTCTACGTAGCCAGCCTCTTCAACTTGGTAAGTGAGCCACTCCATTCTAGAACCTGGAAATTGGAGCTTCTCAAAAACAGTTCCTGTTCAAGGAGGACTGACCCGCTGGGGCAATGTTGGCTACAGTGCAGTCACTGCTTGGGGTTGTCATATCTAGGCTATTGCTCTGGGCAAAGATAAACTGCAAGATTCACAGAGATGGGAAAAGGTGACCAAGTGTGATCTTATACAACTGACAAAGTTTGTAACCAACCCAAGATAGAATGTGTGTCAAACAGGAGGTAGTTTAGATATATTTCCAAGAACGTGTCTATGTTATAACCATAGTGCCTAAGCAGTGAGCTCTGGTTTTTGAAGGGCTTTTAAGAAATATATACATGTCTGTGTCAGACAGTCTATAACTTGCCTCCTCTGGACCTGTTAAAGCATGAAGACTGCATGATACAAGAGAAATGCAGCCCCTACAGTTCCTTTCTCAACAGCGAATTCACTTTAGAGGATGCTCTTGACTCATTCTCCCTGTTCTTTCCTGCTCAGATTTCTGATAAAAATAAAAAGCATAGGGGAACAGATAATGCAATAGGAAACCCACTCGTGGGTTCCAGAGCTACCTACCAAGGGCCTACTGTGTGCTAGAATTGTAGCTCAGAGGTTCTCAATGTAGCTGCTCACTGAAGTTACCATGGCAGGTTTCAACTGGCAGAATCCATGCTCCCTCCCACCCAGAGGTTCTGATGAAATTGGTTTTAGGGTGTGGTTGGGCCTCAGGAATTCAGAAAACTTCCCAGGTGCTTCTAATGTGCAGCCAGGCTTAAGGACCTCTACCCTAGACACAAAGTATTGGACAGATAGACCTGGGACCAGAGATGGCCATGAGCTGTAAGCTAGGATGTGCCCCAACTGAGCTCTGCACTAGCTAGTTCAAACAGGCGCTTTAAAGGCAGTATGAAAGGGGACAGCCTGTTCTGTCAGGTCTCAGAATGTATATTTATTAAGTGCCATTAAAAGGGACCTGAACAAAATTGGATGTCTTGTAGGCAAAAGGGAGGAAAATAAAATATACTTGCAACCAAGTCTATGTCATGAAGGGAAAATAAAAATGCATTCAGTAGCATGTGGGTTATGGTTTCTCATAGACCAGGGGATAAGATTAAAAGTCACTGAAGAGTGGGAAAATGCATATTGAGAAGATGAGAATGGCCTGTATTTTCTCCAGGGGAATCTGTGTAATATGCCTTTTCCCTCTCCAAATGCCTAGAACCACGGCACTGTGTCTTATTTATTTCACTGCTGGGCTGTCACATACTAAACTTGCAAAGATATTTGCCTATGAACTGAACAAGACTTCCAGGAGTTGAAGTCTGATTCACAAGGGTACCCCTTGCCTCCCATGATGGAGTGAGAACTCTTAAACCCCTCAGGCCCCAATTCAGTTGTGGACATGAGGACAAGATTACAATATCAAAAGAAAGATGAATGAATGCTTGGTTAATATGACGAGCACCAGCTCAACGAGTAACTGATGTGAACTGCCGGGAATAAAGGACTTCAAAGATGGAAAGTCTCTGGAATTTGTGTGACTCTAACCACTGGGTAGCCAGATACCCTGCTGTGCCATTTGTTTGCTAGACACTTGCTGTATATAAAAATGACATCTTGTTTGCTCAAGTATCCATTTAATGGACACCCTTCATGCCTCAGGGAGCTGGCCTGAGCTGCTGGGGGATACAGAAATAAATTAGACAGATGAGGTCCTGTCTTCCAGATCCCAGTCTCTAAGGGAGGCAGATGAGGCAACCATCAATTAAACGCTGTGTAAGTGTCAGGATGAAGTAATGGCAGGTGCCACACAAGCCAGGGAAGGGGCCTGCCTCTGACTCAGACTTGGCGGCCAAGGAAGGCTTCCTGGAAGAGGTGAAATCCAAGCTGAGGCCCAGTGGGTGGTTAGGTGAAGATGGCAGACAGAGCACATTTGGAGGCCCAGAGGCGCAGCAAACATGGCAAGGAGCCTTGGATTTTATTCTGGGGGCAGTAGGGGAGGCATGAAAGGGTTTGAAGCAGAGGAGTGATGTGCTTAGGTTGTACTTTGGGAAGATCACTAAGCTCTGGCTGTGTGCCTTTGTGCCCACAGGCAACTGCATGCTCCTTGAGGCTGTAATCCCAGCACTTTGGGAGGCCGAGGCGGGTGGATCACAAGGTCAAGAGATTGAGACCATCCTGGCTAACACGGTGAAACCCTGTCTCTACTAAAAACACAAAAAATTAGCCGGGCGTGGTGGCGGGCACCTGTAGTCCCAGCTACTCAGGAGGCTGAGGCATGAACCCTGGAAGCGGAGCTTGCAGTGAGCCAAGATCGTGCCACTGCACTCCAGCCTGGGGGACAGAGCGAGACTCTGTCTCAAAAAAAAAAAAAAAAAAAAGTAAGAAAAAGAAAAAAATCTTAGTCCAAGTCCAAGACCTACTTGGCCATAGGCAAGCAGCAAATGCCTTGACTATGGATGGACAGTGGTTTCTATGTATGAAGACATCTGCTAATGGCTCCCAGGCTGCTCTGTCCTCTCCACTCAGACTCAAAAGTACTCACTGCAGAGTTCTGGCCCGTCTCAAGGGATCCCTGGCCCCCTCCACCAGGACTTAACTTCTAACATGAAAGAGTCATTTTAAGGCCTCTTGTGGCAGAAAAGAGCCTAAAATACCCCGGGCTGGGGCGAAGGAAAGAGCCGGATTCCGCTCCTGGCAATATCATGGAAGCTGGGATCCTGAACGATTTATTCACTTAACCTTGCTCATTTGTTTTTTTCTTACCTATAATTTCCCAACTTACCTTTTCTGTTTTCTCATCTGTAAAATGGATACAATAATTCCTGTTGTCTCAGGGTTGGTAAAAGGATTAAATGAGAGACAATCAGTGTGTCTGGTGGTAGATATATGAGGAATATCACCGACATGCATCGATGACACAAGAGAAAACTAGGACCACCAGGTGGCAGCAGGGCTTTTCTGATCAGCTAAGGGACGGCTGGGAAGCGCCTTTGGGACCAATCTGAAATGCCCATGGTGCCAGGCAGTTAGTGGAGATGAGAGGAAGGGCCAAGTAAAAGGTATTAGGGGATGATAGGGGCTGTGTTGACCAGAGCATCCACACTCGGTCTAAAGAGCTATAGCTTCTTGGCTCCAACCAACTGTTCCCACATCACAAGGAGGGCGCTGTGGTACCATTCTGATATTTCAAGAGAAGCCGCCAGGAACCAGAGTTTTTGTTTGTTTGTTTGTTATTATTATTATTATTATTATTATTATTATTAGAGACAGAGTCTCACTCTGTCTTATTCAGGCTGCAGTGCAGTGGCACGATCTTGGCTCACTGCAGCCTCCATCTCCCAGTTCAAGCAATTCTCCTGTCTCAGCCTCCCGAGTAGCTGGGATTGCAGACGTGTGCCACCACACCTGGCTAATTTTGTATTTTTAGCAGAGATGGGGTTTCATCATGTTAGCCAGGCTGGTCTCAAACTCCTGACCTCAGGTGATCCACTCGCTTCGGCCTCACAAAGTGCTGGGAATACAGGCGTGAGCCACTGCGCTCGGCCTGTTTTTATTTTTTCATGTGACATCTTCCATGTGGAGATCATGTGGTCCACAACAGTTTGCCTCCTTGCATATTCTGCCTGAATGTGGGTTGAGTGTTCTTGGTGGAGATCTTCTCTGAAGAATGACTTTCACATCTTTGTATTTCCTTTGAAATCCCTTTCTGTGTCCTCACTTTAATCATCCCTTCATCAGACATTAATTTCCCTTCCTTAGATTTCCAGGAAACATCATTTCCTTTGTTAATGTTATTATCGTTGTTATTGTCTTCAAAGTTTTATTGTTGGTCATAGTTTCTGACCCACTAGACAGGCTCCCCATAATACTTAGCATACAAGGTTCTTTGGAGAATTAAATGAGATGCTGACATAAACCCCTTAGCCAAGCACCCAGCTCATTAGTGCTCAATAAACTTACTTGTCATTATTATAGGGACTTCCGAGGAGATGCATGAAGTTTAGAGGAAGATTTGCAGGGCTTGTCTGCCTCCCTCTATGTGGGATGCTGATGAGCCCACTCACCTATGTAGAAGAAGGCCCCTTATCCTGGGTCCTGAGGGCTTAGCTGGGGTTGAGCACAGCTCTTCACTCAGAGGCTGCCGTCACACCCCACAGGCATTCCTGGGGCTTTCCTTCCTCTGCCATCCCTGGTGCTGCCAGGCTGGGGTAGTGCTCGTGGGCACAAGCACCCCAGGGTGTCCCCGCCTCTCTCCAGCCATAGGGTATTCTGGCATCCACTGCGTCTGCACAAGGACAAGCCGGGCAGGTAATCAGGCATTAAGCAGGCACACGGGATACTGATGGAGCACTTCCTCTGGTCGTAGGCTCAGGGCACTTTGCAGCCAGGAGCATCCTTTCAGGTGTTTCCAGGGGATGCAGCAGCTTTGAGGCAGACTCCAGCAAGAGTCTGCTGGAGGCTCCAGTTGAAAAGAAGTGGGGACCAGGTTTGTCCCTGGTTTGTCCTCATAGACTGTCACTTATGGCTGGGCTTAGGAGCACTAGCTGCTGGTGTTCAGTTAATCCTGGAGGTCTCAGGCAGGACATCTCAGGGTGCTTCTGGGTTCCCCATCTTGGGCCTGTCTGCCTGTCATTGGTCCTCCAGGGTCTGGATATCCTCAGGGCCTGTGAGTGGAAACTGAGTTGTAAGCAGTGGCTGCCAGTTTGGGACAGCCCTGACCCTTAGGCAGGCTGGGCCGGGGGAAACCCAGGAGTGGTGCCCTCCCATCCTGAGCAGCTCCTGTCTCCAGAGGTGGGTTGTTGGCTTGCTTACCATCATGTTTGTTCCCTGCCTTGCTCTGCTCTGTGCTTCAGGGAACTCCATTTCCCCGGCTCCCCTCCCCTCTGGCTGCCTGGTAGGTTTGGCCCATGGGAGGCACTGGCAGGTGGGAGAAATGCCGCAGTTTCCCCCCTCTCTGCTTCAGGTAGCATCTCTGCCAGTGGCCGGTCTCTTCCGTGGTCCCAGCTCCCACTGGACAGCCCCTCCCTCGTAGTCCCAGGTCCCATCAGACAGGCCTGGCTGTGCTTCCAGTTTCTGTCTGGTGACACCAGATCCTAGACACTAGGATCTTTCCTGCATCCCTCCAGTGGAGGGGTTGTAATATCTTTTTGCTACTGTTCATCTCTGGAGTGCTTTTCAGATCTTTCACCTGTGTAACCTACTCCCTATAATGAATTCCTTTTGTTCTTTTTTAAAATTTTTTAGATGGAGTCTCGCTCTATCACCCAGGCTGGAGTGCAGTGGCTTGATCTTGGCTTACTGCAACCTCCAGCTCCTAGGTTCGAGCAATTCTCCTGCCTCAGCCTCCTGAGTAGCTGGGATTACAGGCGCCCACTGCCACTCCAGGCTAATTTTTTTATTTTCAGTAGAGACAGAGTTTTGCCATGTTGGCCAGGTTGGTCTCGAATTCCTGACCTCAGGTGATCCAACCACCTAGGCCTCCCAAAGTGCTAGGATTACAGGTGTTAGCCACCGCACTCAGCCCAAATTCCTTCTGTTCCAATGCATAGAGTGGTTTCTGCTTTCTGACTGGACAGCAAAATACCACTCAGGAACCAGGGCTTTAGGGAAGGGCTGAGTCTTGGGGCTATGGGATCCCTGGTACCTCCCTGGCACCTGGTCCCTCAGGCAGCCCAGCCCTTGGGGAACAATGGCAGCCATCTCTAGGTCTGTCTGCACCTTCCCTGGTTCAGGGGGCTGTCAGACCTTCCTACATGGAGCTCTTGGAATGTCTTCGGTCCCAGAAGAGCTGAGCTGGTCATGCTCCAGGATCAGTGGCTGTGGTAGTCTGCTGAGCTTCCCCAGTCTTGGCTGGCTGAGACCATTACTGCCAAGCCCAGAGCAGACAAACACAGAGGAAATCCAAAGGCACTGTGTCAGTGCAGAGCCAGGCTTTGGGGAAGGGCCAGGCCCTACAGCCCTGGGGGAGGGGAGGAGGAAACACAGTTTTCCAGTCATGATGCCTCAGCAGCATGTGTCTGGCCTCAACTCAGAAGGGGCAGTGAGCCCCAGGTTTGGGAGATGGGAAGTGGGATGGGGCTTCTGGCCAGGGCAGAGGCCGGCTGGTCTTGGGGTCTCAGGGCTCCTGGGCACATCAGTAGAGCCTCTGGCGTGGGAATAGAGCAGCACATTAATAGCAGTAACTGCAGCCTCTATTCACTACTCACAGTGCTGTTTGAGGTTAAACGAGGGAATCCACTTGACAGGACTAATTCAATGCCTGGCACATGGGAAGCTCTCAAGAGCTGCAAGCTGAAAGACCAAACACTAATCTCAACAGCAGCCAGCTGCCATGGGCCTCACGCTGTTGGGCTGTCATGAGACTCGTGGTCCGGATGGAGTCCCAGGCCTCTCCCCTGGGGCAGGGCTGGAGCTGGGGACACAGATCCAGCTAGAAGAGGGCCGAGTCAGGTGAAGGATCCCAGGAGTTGGGAGGGCATGGTGATCCTGGGACACACTCCCCAGAGATGCAGGGGAGGCAGCAGGTGTCCAGCAGGCAGTTGGAGCCGTTGTGGGACACTTGGGAATGGGCATCTCCTAGTGTCCAGGCAGGTCAGAGGTCAGAGCCAGGTCAGACTGCGGGCAGCAGGGTTTCAATCTTTGGTTGAGGTTCAACCACTAAGCTCTGGGGAAGGACAGATCAGGCCGATGAAAGATACAGAGATCACAGCAGGAGGCAGCATTGAGAACTGGGCACAGGGTTAGAGGATGACTGTCAGTGCAGGGGACTTCGTACTGGGCTCTGGTGGCTGCTCTAGAGCTGCTTAAAACTCTCTCATTTAAAGACAGGATGGTCTTAGGGAGCCATGTGGGGCCAGACTTGGGAGAGGGTCTCAGGATGAAGAGGTGGTGGTAGTATACAGAAGGCCAGACTTCCCATGCAAAATGCTCTCGTTCAAATCCTGTCCGCACATTTACCAGCTGTGTGGCCTCTTTCAAACGAGTTGCTTAATCTCTCTGAAACCTCACTTTCCTCCATGTGGGCAAATCAGGAAAGAGTCCTGCTACAGAGTTGTAGGGATGTTGACACAGGATATATCATGGGAGACTTTGGCACTCTATCTGGCACATAAAAGTGCTTAATAACAAATTGATCCTTGGCCACACAAGCCAGTTTTGATCCCTCCCACCCCCTTCCCGGTATTTCTTCCAAGTGTTGCAGGCAGCAGCCCCACGCTCACACCCGCTGTGCCTTCAGCTTTCTCCCTCATGCCCATGGCTCTGACCCTTCACCGTCGGGAATTCTGAAAAATACCCCATGGCTGCGTGAGTTCTTTCAAAACTGAAAGCAAGTAGATGTCTTAAGAGGCCAAAGGTTGTTCCCCTGGGAACGTAACTGTGACCGTGTCCTCAAATGCTCTCTGGCGACCGGTCGGCCATCTTGAGTTACTGCAGTCTCCTGGCGCCTCCCTGGTCTGCCATGGTGCCGTTGCAGCCGACCTACTTGATTGGCCGGCGTGTGAGAGTGCGACTTCCCCCTACTTTTTTGTTTTGTAATTTTTAAATCAACTTTCTAAATGCTTTTATTTCCATTTTTTATCCTCCCTGCTCCCAAAAAATGTCATGAGTCAGAAGAGCAACCATAAAATAAAAATACAAACACAGACCAGGTGTGATGGTTCAGACCTAAAGTCTCAGCACTTTGAGAGGCCGAGGCAGGAGGATTGCTTGAGTCCAGGAGTTCGAGACCAGCCTGGGCAACATGGTGAAACCCCGTCTCTACAAAAAAATACAAAAATTAGCTGGGCATGGTGGTGCATGCCTGTGGTAACAGTTACTCGGGAGGCTGAGGCGGGAGAATCACTTGAGCCTGCTGAGGCTGCAGTGAGCTCAGATCTCACCACTGCACTCCAGTTTGGGTGACAGAGTGAGAAAAAAAATACAAACACATTCATGCGCACACACACACACACACACACACACAATTGGAAAAATCTCAACATTCATCCCCTTCTTTTTACACCCCTCTATCCCACCTCCCACACCAGAGATTCCAGGGTGTGGAATTCCCCTTAGGAGCAATGTGCCCCCACCTCCACCTTGAGAATCACAGCTACCAGCCAAAAGCACTTTGTCCAGACTTACTTTCTGTGGTTTATGCTGTGGGTATGATTTTTCTTTTTTGTTTTTCTTAATGGATAACAATATGCATGTAATACATTATTTTTAATAAAACTGGATATGAAGTTTAAATTATATAATCCTCCCCCAAATTTCAGTCACATTTCTTTAGCCCCCTGTAAGGTACGACATCAACAACAAACACCTGCCCTGCAACTTGCAGCTTGCAAACACCTAACCTACAATTTACTTAGAGGGAAAGACTATGGGAAGAGAGGCTTTGGGGTCACACACAATTGTTCCCGCCAGAAACATGGGCCTCATCCCTGATTCCTCTCTTCCTCTCAGCCCTTTACATTCAATCCTTTCATTTTCCCTCCTAACCCTATCTGAAATTGGTCCACTTCTGCTCCACCTCCACCCTCTCCACCACTTCACCTATCATCTCTAGTCTGGACTCCTGACGGTCTCTGCTCCCACTTCGGCCTTTACCCACAACCCACTCTCCATAGAGTAGCAAAGTGATTCTTCAAAACAGGAAATTGGAGAATGTCAGTTCTCTGCTGAAAACTGTACCAAAACCCTAACTCCTTACTCTGAACTAAGAGGCCCTAACTGTCCCACTCACCTTGCACAACCCTCCCCTTGGTCACCATATGAGGGCCACACTTGCTATTTCTCAGTGATTCTTAACTAAGCTTATCCCTGACTCTGGGCCTTTGCACTGCACTGCCTCTGCCTATTCCCTTCCCTGGAATGCTCTTCCGCTAGATCTGCCCGTGGCCAGTTTTCCTTGCCATGAAGGTCTCAGCGTCAATGTCAGCTCCTGCGTGACACCTTTGCTGACCACTCAATCTAGTGGCCTCCAGCCCTCCCCATTTCACTCCTCACCACTCACTGTTGCATCACACTGTCTTACTTTCTTTTTTTATTAAAATAAAACCTTTCTTTTTTTTTGAGACAGGGCTTCGCTCTCTCACCCAGGCTGGAGTGCAGTGGTGCAATTTCAGTTCACTGCAACCTCTGCCTTCTGGGCTTAAGTGATTCTCCCACCTCAGCCTCCCAAACAGCTGTACCACCATGCCCAGCTAATTTTTGTATTTTTTGTAGAGATGGGGTTTCATCGTATTGGCCAAGCTGGTCTCAAGCTCCTGGGCTCAAGCAGTCTGCTCACCTTGGCCTCCCAAAGTGCTGGGATTATAGGTGTGAGCCACCGTGCATGATCCTTGTTTTCGTTACAGAACAGATCACTCCTTGTTTTCTTGTTTGTGTATTTGTTTATTGTCTGACTCACTCACGAGAAAATAAGCTCCTCAAAGGCAGGGTCTGTATCCTTCTTAGTCAATGCAACATTTTGGGACCATACTTATACTAAAAAATTATTCACTGTTTGTCTGAAATTCACATTTTACTAGTTGCCCGGCATTTTATCTGGCAACTCTACTTGAGGCCCGCGGTCTCACATCTTGGGGACATGGGCCCAAGACAATGAAGCTGGCATGTGAAGAGGAGAGAAGAGAGAAAATACCTTAGTGGAGAGAGACAGAGAGGACACAAGGAAGACAGAGTGTCAGAGAGAGAGAGAAGGAGACAGCATAGAGAATGAGCGGGATTGAGTAAAACTGATGCTGAGAGAGAATGAGGGACAGAAACAGAGAAAAACAAGAAAGAGTAATAGAATAAGACAGGGTCAGAGAGACAGAGAGAGAAATTGTGAGAGGCAGAGAAAGACCAAGAGAGAGAGGCACAGAGACACCAACAGACCCTTCTGGTAGTGTGCAAGTCCCATAGTTCAGTGACCCAAGCTCAACTCCCCGCTGCTTTTTCTGTAGTTTGTTTACAGGCACCGATAGACTCCCCTTTTGCTTAAGAGTAATAGCCAACATCTCTTGAACTTTTGTGCATGCCAGGCTGGGGCCAGGTGCTTCGGATGACTGCCTCCTTTATGCTGTCCCCTCACAACGATCCCGTGTGATTCCCTCTGCAGAGAAAGAACTGAGGAACAGTTCTTGAAATAACATGCCCAAGGTTACAGAGATGCTAGGCAGCAGAGCTTGGATTCAAACCCACGCAGTGAGTTGCCAGAGCATTTGACCGCCACATGGGATCGTTGTCAGTTGCAACTAAGGAGGTCCTGAGTGGCAGTTGGGTAGAGCCGATTCAGCAGAGAGGCTGGCTGACATTGGGATGCCGACCCCAGACCCTCGAGAGGCAGATTGGCATGATGTTGAGAAAGTTCTTTACTTCTTGGAGCCTCAACTTCCTATTCTATAAAATGGAGCTGATATCAACAGTAGCTATGCCCTAGGGTTGATTGATATGTAGGCTAAGACTGACTGAGACACCACAGCAGTTACATCAAGTAAACATTTAAAAATACAGGTATTTTCATGATCTTCTGTTCATCTCTGACACCCAGCACAGGATCTGGCATAAAGCCAGTGCTTAGGTTACCTTGATGGGTGATGATGAGACTGGAGAATATTAATGAGAATCCTGACGATCATTTATTCAATAGCTACTACATACCAGGCATTGTGCTAAGCACCTTACAGGCATTTTTGTCAATCTCTGCAACAGCCCTGTCAATGTAGTTATTGTTATCCCCATTCTACAGATGAGAAAACTGAAGTCCCATGACATCAATTGACCAGAAAGGCCACAGAGAGAAATCCAGAGCTAAGATCTCAACCCCAGTCCCTAAGGAAAGGACACCAGCTCAGTGACTATGTTTGCTTTAATGCAGTGGAGAAGTGGATGGATTGCACTGAGATGTTTTCCCATGGGTTGAGGTTTTCTCTTTTTTTCTTTCTTCGTGTGTGTGTGTGTATGTGTGTGTGTGTGTGTGTGTGAGATAGAGTTTCACTCTGTTGCCCAGGCTGGAGTACAGTGGGATGATCTTAGCTCACTGCAACCTCGAACTCCTGGGCTCAGGGATCCTCCTGCTTCAGCATCCCAAGTAGCTAGGACAACAGGTGCACCACCACACCCAGCTAATTTTTTATTTTTTGTAGAGAAGGAGCCTCACTTTGCTGCCCAGGCTGGTCTCAAACTTCTGGCCTCAAAAGATGCCCCCGCCTCTGCTGGGATTATAGGCATGAGCCACTACTGCCCGCCTAGGCTGAGTTTTAACTGCTTACCATTCTCTTCATGTCCCTTCCAGATGCCTTGTGTGCACACTTTTGAATGCACTGCCATCTCACTAGATGGGTATAACGAGTCCCATCCTATGACGGAGGCCCAAAGGCCCAGGGACTTGCCGAGGGCAACACAGGAATTAAGAACAGAGCAGGTTCTGAACTCAGCTTCATCTGACTGTCTAGTCTCTGTCCACTGTACCCAACTGTTTGAACTACAGGGAGCCCCAGCAGAGCATGACATCCCTCAGACCTCCCCAAAGCACCCACTTTTCATCATCCCCACAGACAACGAATGCCCCACATCGGGGTCCATGAGTGTGCATCTCCTATCCTACAATAGCCTCTCAATGCATCTCCAGCCAGTTCCTCCTGCCTCCCCTGTTCGAAAGGTCACCACCAGGGCCAGCTTTCAGAAGCACAGATTTCACTGTGTCACTCCTTCCAAGGCTTTATGGTCCAACCTCTCTTTATTAGTCTCCTCCAACCCCCACTTGAACTCTCTGCCCTGGCTGAGCTGAAGTTTCTCTATTGCTCTCTCTGGCACGTGCTCTTTCATATTCCCCACTCTCCTTCACCCCTGCTAAACTATCCTTCAAATCTCAGTGACATGTCACTTCCTCCAGGAAGTCCTCCTTGCTTGGTTTAGGTGCTCTTTCTGTATAGCCTTCTACTCAGGTCCTTCTCCCTCTCTGTTGAGGTTGCTGTTTTACTGTTTCACTTGAGGGTCTCTCCCACTGAGTCAGCTTCATGAGGGTAGGGTCCATGTCTGTCTTGTTCACACTTCATCCCCAGAGCCTGGCACCACGTCTACTACGTGGTTGGCACTCAGTGAAAAGCTGTTGAATAAATGAACAAGTACAGAAATGAGGATTCCATTATTATTATTAATTATTCACATTCAGCATCAAGCTCAGTTTGCTGGCATGTAGTAGGCTCCCAGACACATATGCTGAATGGATGATGGAGGAATGAAGAAATGAATTAAAAACATGGTTCAACCTCCACACGCCACCACCATTTGCCCAATTCCTAGCTTGCAGGCCTCTCTCAAGTACAGCATCTCTTGCAGAATAAAAGGGATTGCAACTCCTTGTTTGAATGCTGTGGGGTTTTGAGTAGAAAGAAATACTCCTCCTTTGACAAGAAGAATTTCAGGCGAAAGAGGTTTTGCTTGCTGGTGAAGGGAGGAGGGAGAGTTGGGGCCTCAGCCCAGTTTCTGGATGGCCTCAATTGGCCTTGAACTGACTAATAAAGTGTGAAATTGACTTTATCCTCTGCCACATCTCCCTAGCCAGCATATCCCTGTAGCATCTCCCTCTGCTACAACTGATGCAGCACTGTCGCCATCCCCTCCGTCACTGGCAGGCGGACGGGTCATTACCACCCACGCAGCCCCAGGGCCTAGTGACTCTGCAGAGCCCAGGAAGTCATTTGGCCTCAGGCCAATATAGGCTTTCAAAGCCAGAAGCATCCGACGTGGCATGTCTGACGCACCTTCTAAGCCAGCCACTGGCTCTTTTTGTTCCTATTTACTCCTCTGGCACTGGCTCACCGACTTCTGAGATGTTGGTGGGGGCTGCAGTGGGTGACAGCATTGGGTGAGCTCTTTGAGCCTCACCCTGGCCCGTTGTACCAAAAGCAGGGCTGAAGAATCAGAGCCAAAGGGGTTTGAGAAAGCAATGCAATCAGAGAGTCGGAGCTTTGCAAAGGTAGCTCAGGGAGACCCTGAGGTGTCTTAAGGGCTACTTGGGAGATGATAGGAGGCCCCCAAGGCCCTGTTTCTACCAGGACAGGGCCTTTTTTTAGTCTGTTTTGTTTATTCCCTAGTTTAAGATTTCCTAGGAGGAAGGAGAGTCTACAGCCCCAGTGAGGCCTAAAACCAGCGCTCTATCCAGCAGTCATTCCCAACCTTGCCTGGGAATCAGGATTAACTGCATGACTTGGTGAGGAATGCCGATGCTGAGCCCCGTAGTATTTTTGTCTGCTTAGAACCTATTTCCTCTTCCCCCAAGGATAGCTTCCACACATCAACCATGTGGTGTGAGTGAAGACCCTGCTTGGTCCCTTCAAACTCCAGGCACAAGCATTTCCCTAGGCCTGACCAGTCACAGACAGAGTGATCAGTCCAGAGGCTGGAGTGGCAGCCCCCAGAATTTTGTCAACGCTGTAAAGGAAGAGAGGTTCTCTTTTCTCAGAGACTTTAGGCTTTTGGCCGGTGGCTGTCATCTTGGAACTGGTGGCTAAGAATGAAGCCAACAAAGAGGCAAACCATGACAAAAGATGAGAGGGGGGAGGGAGAGATCGAGAGAGAGAGATCGAGAAAGAGAGAGAGAGAGAGGCTAAAAAAGACAGAGGCAGACAGACACATCTGGTGTCACGTTATGAGCACCTGGATTCAGCCATGCCTGAAGTGTATACCCCTAGTTTATTCAGGTACATGAGCCAATAAATTGATTTTTGTTTTGTTTTTTGCTTCACCCAGTTTTACCTGACGGGTGTTTCTGCTACTTGCCACTGTAAGAGTCCTGGCTAATACACAGAACCTTTCTCAGATCTATTTAATTGTGATCTCCATGGATGGATCTGAGAATCTATATTTCTCAAAAAGTTTCTCAGAAAATGCTGATGAAGTTTCACCCCTTCATCAGCATTGTTTGGGCATCACTGAGATCCTGGTCTAATGAAGCACAGATAAAAGTGATCCTTCTGTAAATGGTCATTATGATAAAAGTGATCCTTCTGTAAATGGCCATTATGATACTGTAATTGCAGGTCAGATGCCCTACACACAGTGATATGGTTTGAATCTGCGTCTCTGCCCAAATCTCATGTTGAATTGTAATCTCCAGTGCTGGAGGTGGGACCTGCTGGGAGGCGACTGGATCATTGGGGTGGTTTCTCATGAATGGCTTAGCACCATCCCCTGATGCTGTCCTTATGACAGTGAGTGAGTTCTTGTGAGATCTGTTTGTTTAAAAGTACATAGTACCTCCCTCCTTGCTCTCTTCCCCCGGCTCCAACCCTGTAAAATGTGCCTGCTTCTCCTTTGCCTTCTGCCATAATTGCAAGTTTCCTGAGGCCTCCCCAGAAGCAGAAGTCGCTATGCTTCTTGTACAGTCTGCAGAACCATGAGCCAATTAAACCTCGTTTCTTTGTAAATTACCCGGTCTTGGCCGGAAGCAGTGGCTCACATCTTTAATTCCAGTACTTTGGGAGGCTGAGGTGGGCGGATCATGAGGTCAGGAGATCGAGACCATTTTGGCTAACATGGTGAAATCCCATCTCCACTAAAAATATAAAAATCAGCTGGGTGTGGTGGCAGGTGCCTGTAGTCCCAGCTACTTGGGAGGCTGAGGCGGGAGAATGGTGTGAACCCGGAAGGCGGAGGTTGCAGTGAGCTGAGATCATGCCACTGGACTCCAGCCGTGACAGAGTGAGACTCAGTCTCAAAAACTAAATAAAATAAACAAATAAATAAATACATAAATAAATAAACAACCCAGACTCAAGTATTTCTTTATGGCAATACCAGAACAGACTAATACACATGGACTCAATCCTCACAGCAGCCTGACGAAGTGCAGGTTATTCTTCCCATTTTACAGATGGAGAAACTGAGGCTTAGCAAGAAGAATGAATGTGTTCAAGGGCACTGTATTAGTCCATTTTCACGCTGCTGATAATGACATACCTGAGACTGGGCAATTTACAAAAGAAAGAGGTTTAATTGGACTTACAGTTCCACATGGCTGGGGAGGCCTCACAATCATGGCGGAAGGCAAGGAGGAGCAAGCCACATCTTACGTGGATGGCGGCAGGCAAAAGAGAGCAGAAAAACTACCGTTTTTAAAACAGTCAGATCTCGTGAGACTTACTCACTATCACAAGAACAGCATGGGAAAGAACCTCCCCTCCCTTCCGCTCTCCTCCCCCTGCCCCCTGCAACCCCGAGAACTGAGTGCAGTAACCCAGGGCCTCTCTGCTCTGTTCCGCCACTGTGGTCCGATTTTCACATCCTCCTGGGATTTGCAAGCAGCTGAAACGCTCTGCTTTCCAAGCAAGGAACCAGAGCCCCAGAAAAACCCAGAGGCCATCTTGACTTGGTCCATTCTTGCCAGCCACAGTCATTAAGGAAGGGAAGACCTGGTTTAAAAGGGCTCTGAGCTGCCACCGGTGAAAACACTTCAACTCTGGTTAGGCCAAGACTGGGAAAAGGTTGGGAAAAGTGAGGGCGGGGAAGAGACAGAGAAACAGAAGGGGAGAGAGAAAAGAGAGAGAACAAGCAGAAGAGACAGTGACAGAGAGACGGAAGCGTGGAGGGAGAGAGATGTAGACACACTTGAGCGCACACACACCACACACACACACCCCCACACACAACACCATACACACACCACACACACACCACACACACCACACACCACACACACACCACACACACACCACACCACCACACAACACCACACACCACACACACACCACACCACCCACCACACACACACCACACACACCACACACACACCACACACACCCACCACTCACCACACACACACCACACACCACACACACACACCACACCACACACACACACCACACCACACACCACACACACACCACACCACACATACCATACACACCACACACACTGCACCACACACACCACACATGCACGCCACACACACGCCACACACACAACACACACCACACACACCACACACACCACACACCACACACACACCACACACCATGCACACACACACACAAACCACACACACCACACACCTACGCCACACACACACACCACACCGCACACACCCCACACACCACACACAACACACAACACACACACCGCACACACACATCACACACACACACACCACACCACACACCACACACACCACACACCACACACACACCATGCGCACCACACACACACACCACACACCACACACATAACACACACACACCACACACACCGCACACAGACACCACACACACACACCACACACATACCACACACCACACACACACCACACACACACACACCACACATATCACACACACACACACACCACACATACCACACACCACACACACACCATGCACACCACACACACAGAAAGAGATCCTTTTTTTTGTTTTTTGTTTTTTTGATATTTTTTAGTAGAGACGGGGTTTCACCGCGTTAGCCAGAATGGTCTCGATCTCCTGACCTCGTGATCCGCCCGTCTTGGCCTCCCAAAGTGCTGGGATTACAGGCTTGAGCCACCGCGCCCAGCCAAGAGATCCTTTAAGAGCTGTTTTTTTCTGACCCGGAACTGTATTTCATTCTCCAACTCTGCAGACACAGAAAAGCCATTATTGCAGTAAAAATATCTCCCCACATTATTTATTGTTAATATTTATCTATTTTGTCTTTTCTAGGTTTTTACAGCCTTAACTTCATTCAAAGCAGGCCCCTGGTGCAGGCAATGCAGAGGTTCTTTGCATGAGGAGGGATGAGGAGCTCAGAGAGCTGCAGCAACTTGCTCAAGATTGCACAGCAGGTTAATGGCCGAGTTGGGACCAAGGATCGAGACTCCGGACTTCCAGTGCAGTGGGAGTCTCCTACAAATCATGTCCAGGATCAAAGTGGATGCTGAAGGGCAGGGGTTTTGTTCACCCTCTTCCCTTCAGTTACTGAGTCCCTAAACTCCTCTTTAACAAGCAAGTAACAGTGACCTAGTATATTTGAACTTGAGCAAGGCAGTGGACAAGCAGGTGCATGATATGCCCATGGTCAAGCATGATGGAAAACTGTGAGGTGGATTCAAGGGCCGTCAGTAGAAGATTGGCACCCAGATGATTTTGGTGAATTGGTTTTCACATGGAAGGTTGCTTTGCCCCATGATTTTTTATTACTAAAATTTAATGACTTGAGCTTCTCTCCCACCTCTTCTTTACTTTAATTATTATTATTTATTTATTGGAGATGAGAGACTTACTATGTTGCCCAGGCTGGTCTTGAACTCCTGGTCTCAAGTGATCCTCCCGCCTCAGCCTCCCTCCCAGCACAGCCTCCTGAGTTGGTGGGATTACAGGCTTGACCCGCCATATCCGGCCCACCTTTTCTGAAAACGACTCTCTACCCTAGTTGGGACACTCCCTCTTAGGATAAGTCTAGGGTAGTTACTTAGTCCAAAGGGGCACTGCTAGTTCCCATATCCTGAAGGACAAAAACCTAGGAAGCCTCATTAGGCACCCTGCAGTTTCTGGCACTGCCACATGAGGGCACTGTTGAAAAGAAGCCACTCTGTTGCCTAGAGGCAGTCCTCTGCGACCACATCTGCAGGAGCCTGGAAGCTAGCACCTGCAGGCCCAGGCCCAGGTGCAGCCTGTACCCGCTATAGAAACCACTTTATTGATCCAGGCATGTTCCATTTGGCTGGCTCTGCATTTGTTACTCCCGGGGCTTTGGGAAAGGGAAAAGACATCTCCCACATAGCTATGGTCACTCCGTTACACACTGAACATCTAGTGTTACAGCTCTTTGTTTATTTATATAGACGCTCAAATACAATTGTTTATGCATTTACCAACAGTGTGCTAGGGTAGCTAGGTTGGGACCAGTTTCCAGGCTCAGTTACAAACGCTTCCTAGAAGCAGCAGCCTCCCAAGCTCTTGTTCTTTCTAGGCTGCACTAGTGGGCAGTTCTTGGTTTGGTGCTGTACAGCACCCGTTCCTTCTCCAGTAAACACCCCAGTTCCATTAACGGAAAGTGTCTCCTCTCTCCACGGCCTTGGGAAAGGGGTCATTCTTGGCTCCTGCCTCCCACCGCTAGCCTCCTCCAATTGAAGGCAAAGGAGTCAGATCCTTCCTCTCCTCACCTCCTGGGCAAATCAGTGGGAAATGCATTATTTAAAATGCTATTTCCCAGGACTCTGACTCTGCAAGGAGAGGGGAATGGTTTCTGGCCATTGTCTTTGTAGCAATAGCATTTGTGGAGGGGCCATTTACAGCATCCTGACCTATGTCCCTGTTCAAGGCAGTGACTGCTTTTCCTGCTTCCTGCTTCTTGGCCCTTCAGAGTTTCCTTAATTTCTGCTAACCTACATCTGCTCTTCTAGTCTTTCATCAATTTTGTAAATTTCCATTGGTCTTCAAACAAAAACAACATCCCTTCCCTTTAGTTTCTGGTGCTTGCAGAACCTGTCTGACAAACCCCAGAGAATCAAAGAGGTCTCTCCCTTTCTCACCTTCAAGATGTACCTTTTGGGCTGGTCTTGGTGGCTCATGCCTGTAATCCCAGCACTTTGAGACACTGAGGCAGGTGGATTACTTGAGGTCAGGAGTTCAAGAGCAGCCTGGCCAACATGGTGAAACCCATCTCTACTAAAAATATAAAAGATTAGCTGGGCATGGTGGCGCATGCCTGTAATCCCAGCTACTCAGGAGGCTGAGGCAGGAGAATGGCTTGAACCCAGGAGGAGGAGGTTGCAGTGAGTGGAGTGCCACTGCACTCCAGCCTGGGTGACAGAGAGACTCTGTCTCAAAAAATAAAAAACGATGTGCCCCAATTCATTCTTCGGGAGGATAGTTTGGGTCCTTCCCCCAAGGCAAATCTACACACACACACACACACACACACACACACACACACAGAGAGAGAGAGAGAGAGTATGCAAAATTCCAAAATGTTAGCAGTGTTAGCCAGGATGCTGAGATTATTGGAGGTTTTATTTTCCCTTCTTGCTCATCTGTGTCCCCTGAACTTTTTTTTTTTTTTGCCATGTCTATACACTCTGTTTATGATTAAGAGTAACAACATTTACAAGTGTGTTTCTTTAATTGTAATTAGAGAAACAGAGATATTGAGAAAAGGTCAATAAGACCCTTTTTCATGCTAAAGAAGTGAGGCCCTGTCCCTGCAGGGACTGTCCTTGAGAAGGAGACTTGACTGGCATTCTGGTACGGCCTCTGCTGTTATCACCCCTCTGGTATGGGTGTATTTATTGACAGAGCCAGGGCTGATATCACGGTTGGCTTTTTTGCATGCATGACTCCAGGCAAGTTCTTGCCTCTCTTGGGCCCCGGGTCTTCCCATATAAACAAGGAGGGAATGGGATTAAGTGACCTTTCAGAGTTCTGCTGCTCAGTTCTGGGGCCTTGTTGAAGGTCACTGCCCGATGGAAGCAGCATCCAGGGGAGAAGCTGGAATCACATCTCTGGGTGAAAAGGCACTGGAGATGTCCACATTGTCAGCGCTCTCTGAGCTGCATATGACAAAAACCCACCTTAAACTGGCTTAAGTAAAAAAGGAATCTATTCGCTCATGTACCTGAAAAATTTAGATCTAGACTCAGGCTTGGCTGGACCCTGGGAATTAAAGGCTGTCATCCAGACTCGGTCTCTCTTAGTCTCTTCTGTTTTCCTTTGACTGTTTCCTCTTCAGGCAGGCTCTTCCTGGACAAAGGCAATGTGGCCACCAGCAGCGTCAGGTTCACACCTTGCCAAATTAACACCTCTTCCCCAGGGCTCCAGCGGAAGTCCCAGTGTTGACTCTCGCTGGACTGTATTAAGTGACATGCCCATCGCTGACCTGATCACTCGGTGGAGCTGGGGTATAGATTTTATTGATAGGCCAGACCTAGCCCCTGTGCCTGCCTCTGAAGTTGGGAGGTGGGTGAGTGTCACTTACATGTTTTGGTCTAAGGGTTAAGGAGGGACAGTTCTCCAAAGGCATGTCAGGAGCTGCTACCAGCTGGGGACAGGATGTTGGGAAGGAAAGAGCCCATAGAAGTCCACTCATGTCCATCTGTGTCAGCGAAGTGTGTTCCTCAGATTGGCAGCAGCCTCATCACTATCATCATGTGGGAGCTTGTTAGAAATGCAAATTCACAGGTTCAGCCCAACAGGCAATTCTGATCATGCTCAAGTTTGAAAAACACTGGGGGAAACCAGTGCATCTTGCCCCTGTTTCCATCAGAACACCTGGGTAGAGAGTGGGCCTCACTCAACGAATTTTATCAGGAAAAGGGAGGGGACCAGGTCCAGTCATTAGTGTTGTTTTGTTTTGTTTTGTTTTGTTTTGTTTTTTGAGACAGTCTCACTCTATCGCCCAGGCTGGAGTGCAGTCGAGCAATGATAGCTCAAACTCCTGGGCTCAAGTGATCCTCCCACCTCAGCCTCCTGAGCAGCTGGGACCACAGGTACATGCCACCAAGCCAGGCTAATTTTTTTTTTTTTTTTTGTAGACCACCTGGGCTAGTCTCAAACCCCTGCTTCAAGCAATCCTCCTGCCCTGGCCTCCTAAGGCACCGAGATTACAGGCGTGAGCCATCACGCTGACCTGATGCTTTTAAAAATGTTGCCCCAGTGATTCTGATGGAAGCCCAGCTTGAAAGAACAACTGAGCTCAACCAAACTCTTGTTCTCAACTATTTCTAACTTATGAAGTGGCGATAAACAAGGAAGTGGATGGTCCTTCTGCTGAGAATGACGGTTTACTAAAGGAACGACTTGGAAGATAGCAACTTAAGCCAAGTCAAATGAAAAGACAAAGCCAGGGACATGTAATCCGCTGAACTTTGTGGAATTTGAACCTGGAATTTCCTACCCTATGACAAATTAATCTTCATACCCACACAGCTGATTCAGCCAAGAACAGAACTAGAGGAAAAAAATAATAGCCACAACTGAGTGCTTACTACAAGTGTATGTCAGACAATGTATTTATCTCATTTACACCAACATGACCCTGGAAGGTAGGTAATCTTAAATAGGAATATAATCCTGTGAAGTAGGTAATATTAAATATGAAAGAGGAAGACACCGAGGATCAGAGGGTACAGTAACTAGACCCTGGTGGCTGAGCTAGGATTTGAATCCTGGGCTGTTTTGAAAACCTTTATTCCTGCTCTGTGTTGCCTTCTGGGAAAAGTCATGCTCTCTAGTAAGGAGCTGAGGGGCTTGAGGAGGAGTTCAGAGGTGACTCCTCCGATTCCACACATTTTGAAGAAAGAGCACCAGCCTGAGATCAGAACCTGGGCTGCACTCCCAGCCCTACTCCTGCTTAGCTACATGACCTGGAGCAAGTCATTTCTCTAGCTGGGGCCTCAGTCTTCCTTTCTGTACAATGGGATGGCTTTAAGTGACCCCCTAAGGTCTTTTTCACTTCGGGATCATCCATCTGAATAACGTTATCAGGAAGTTTCCAGCAGTTCTGCTTTCTGGGATCCTAGGACCTATTTTGAAATGCTCCCATGGTCCATCCTGACCAGGTGTCATAATCAGTCTACTGATTACTAAAGAACTACTCCTTAGACCAGTTGCGGGTTCGTAATTTTTTTTTTTCAAGGCTTAGAAGACAATACAGCTCAGACAGAAGGTCTAACAGTTGCAATTAAATCTTGGAAGACTAACAAGACACTGCAGAATTTTGTAGAGTCTCAGACCATATTTTCATCAGATAGGATGCAAAAATCACAGTGCCCCGACTCCATCAATATTGATCAGTGCCTACTACATTCAGCTTTGTGCTGGGGACCATGGAAGACACAGAAGTGAAGGGGCAGGTGAAGGGGCAGCACCCCAGCGCCAAGAAGGAGTGCCATGGGTCGGGGCATGGCCCTATACTCAGCCTCACATTGATCAGGGAAATGCAAATTAAGACAAAATGCTTTTTGCCACCAATGAAAGGGTTAATATCCAGGGCTGGCGAAGATGTAGTGAAGTGAGCGTTTTCGTATACTACTGGTAGAGTGTAAACTGGCACAGCTTTTTCAGAGGATAGATTATAATATCTCCAAAAATTTTAAGTACATAACCCTTTAATCCAGCAATTCCGCTTCTAAGACTGTCTTCAAGAAATGCTTGCTCTATGCACAAGAAGGCAAAATAAGAATGTCCATTGCTGTGTTGTGTGTTGTATGTATTTTTTGGAGATAGCCAAGATAGCATTCATTAGGGAATGGCTAAACTGGGCTATATTCATGCTCCGGCACTTTGCAGCATTTAACAAGCACAAAGAAGATCCCCAGATAATGACACAAACAAATTTCCAAGATATATACATTTTAAAAAGCAACTCTTAGAATATATTTGGTTAGGTCAGGCACGGTGACTCACACTTGTAATCCTAGCACTTTGGGAGACCAAGGCAGGCAGATTGTCTGAGCTCAGGAGTTTGAGACCAGCCTGGGCAACATGGTGAAACCCCGTCTCTACTAAAAAAAAAATACAAAAAAATTAGCCAGGCGTGGTGGTGTGTGCCTGTAATCCCAGCTACTCAGGAGGCTGAGGCATGAGAATCACTTGAACCTGGGAGGCGGAGGTTGCAGTGAGCCGAGGATCACACCACTGCACTCCAACCTGGGTGACAGAGTGAGACTCTGTCAAAAAAAAAAAAAACACCTGGCACGGTGACTCATGCCTGTAATCCCAGAATTTTGGGAGGCTGAGGCAGGCAGATCACCTGAGGTCAGGAGTTCAAGACCAGCCTGACCAACATGGAGAAACCCTGTGTCTACTAAAAATACAAAATTACCCGGGCGTGTGGTGCATGCCTGTGATCTCAGCTACTTGGGAGGCTGAGGCAGGAGAATTGCTTAAACCCGGGAAGTAGAGGTTACAGTGAGCCAAGATCATGCCATTGCACTCCAACCGGGGCAACGAGAATGAAACTCCACCTCAAAAAAAGAAAACAAAAAAGAATATATTTGGTTAAACCACACACACACACCCCTACCCACCCAACCCCACCACATCCTCCCCATACCACTATGAAATACTGCTTCTTACCCATTGGAATACGTATAATAATAATTTTTTTAAAAAAAGAGGCCAGGCTCAGTGGCCCACACCTGTAATCCCAACACTTTGGGAGGCCAAGGTGGGAGGATCACTTGAGCTCAGGAGGTTGAGACCAGCCTGGGCAACATAAGGCACACACCTGTAGTCCCAGCTACTAGGCAGGCTGAAGCAGGAGGATCTCTTGAGCCTGGGCGATCAAAGCTGCAGTGAGCTGTGATCGCATCTCTGCATTCCAGCCTGCGTGACAGAGCAAGACTCTGTCTAAAAAAACCAAAACAAAATGTAAAGACAAATGTTGGTGAGGATGTGGAGAAATTGGAACCTTCATATGCTGCAAACGGGAATGTAAGATGGTGCAACCACTTGGAAAATAATCTGACAGTTCCTCACATAGAATGATCATGTGATCCAGCAATTCCACTCCTAGGTATGTAACCAACAGAAATAAAAACACGTTTTCATACAAAAATTCATACATGAATGTTCATAGCAGCATTATTATAATGACAACCCAAGAACTGGTGCATGGATAAATAAAATACTGTATAGCCGTCCAATGGAACATTATTCTGCAATCAAAAGGAATGAAGTACTGTCACATGCTACAACATGGGTAAGTCTGAACAAGTTTATGCAAAATCAACGAAGCCATTCACAAAATACCATGGATTGTATGATTCCATTTATATGAATGTCTAAAATAAGCAAATCCATAGAGACAGAAAATAGTGGTTGTCTTGAGCTGGAAGTGTGGACGGGACTGAAAGATGAGAGCTAAGGGGTGTGGAATTTCTTTCTGAAGTAATTAAAATGTTTTAAAATTTATTGGCCGGGCGCGGTGGCTCAAGCCTGTAATCCAGCACTTTGGGAGCCGAGACGGGCGGATCACGAGGTCAGGAGATCGAGACCATCCTGGCTAACATGGTGAAACCCCGTCTCTACTAAAAATACAAAAAAACTAGCCGGGCGAGGTGGCGGGCGCCTGTAGTCCAGCTACTCGGGAGGCTGAGGAGGAGAATGGCGGGAACCCGGAGGCGGAGCTTGCAGTGAGCTGAGATCGGCCACTGCACTCCAGCCTGGGCGACAGAGCGAGATCCGTCTCAAAAAAAAAAAAAAAAAAAAAATGTTTTAAAATTTATTGTGAAATTGGTTGTACAACTCTCTAAATACACTAAAAACCATTGACATGTACACTCAAAAGGTGTGAATACGTGGTACATTAACTATGTCTCAACAAAAAAAGTACAAATATGTACAATGCTTTCAATGAAACATTGTTTTAAGTAGCAGAAGGAAATAGCCTAACACCCATAAATAAGTGATTGGCTAAGGAAATTATAGTAAAATATACTAGTGTGGAATATAATGTAATGTTATGCCAGAGGCAAAAACGACGACCTTTTGTACGAACTCATGCGGCATGATCTCTGAGATATATTGCAAAGTGAGAAAAGCACTTTAGCATAGCATGTTCCCCTCATGTGAAAAAGAGAGGAAAGAACATCCATCCATACTTGATTTTCATATGCACAGACCCGGGGTTGGCAAGCTCCAGTTCACATGTCAAATCCAGTCTGCCACCTGTCTTGGTACAGCAGGGAGGTAAGAATGGTGCTTAGATTTTTAAGTAGTTGGAAAACTAAAGAAGAAGATTTCCTGACACTTGAAAATGATATGATGTTCAAATTTCTGTGTCTATGAATAAAGTTTTATTGGCACACAGCCCCATTCATTCATTTATATATTGTCTATGGCTGCCTTTGCAATACAATGGCAGAGTTAAGCAGTTGGGGCAGAGACCATAAGCCTGCAAAGCCTAAAGTATTTACGACCTGGCCCTTTACAGACAAAGTTTGCTGACTCCTGGCCTAGCGTAGCTGGAAGGAAACACTGGAAACTGGTGACCTGGCCAGCTGCTCTGGGAGAGGAAGGGACAGCTGAGGGATGAGGTAAGAGGGAGACTTTTCACTGGGTACCCTTTCAGACCTATTCAAAAGATGTCAACAAAACTAAAGCTATATATTCCTGCATGTGAACATATTAGGATGTAAATATGTAGACAAATATTTCAACAGCTATCCATCAAATGGATAACAGGTTACTTACTTTGAGGGAGGGGCCTGGCTGGGGAGAGGGGAGTTAAGTAGCTTCAGTAGTAAATGTATGATTGGAATAGTTTACAAGGAGAATCACTTAATGTATGACTTAATGCAATAAAAATAGAGTGCATTCATAAAACATGGCCCTCATGGCACTTTCTTGAGTTGTGTGTTCTGTGAGGTTCCATGAGGTAGGCTCTTCCTGGGGACCCACGGTAGCTCCTGGCATGGAGCATGGCCCTCTGTAGACCCTAAGCTGGTTGAATGAGTGCGAGGGCCGGGTGTGTGTCAAGAGTGTGTGTGTCAAGAGTGAGGGAGTGAGGGAGTGCCCTCACAGGAATGCACAGTTCAGACTGGGCTGGGGTGCAGTGGCATGGCCTGGGGTAAAGGGAGGGCCAGAGTGGCAGAGCAGGGACATAATCCCCAACGCCTCCTAGCCCAGGGCCATCAGCTCCCCTGGGTCGGCAGCCGCCATGGTTGAGGAGTCCTAGTCTTTTAGCCTGTCCTCATTCCCCTACTCTCATAAAGTCTCTGATTTTTTCTCCTTTTACAGCCTCTCCTGAAGGGCATTAGGGGAATCTAGCTAGGGGCTTGTGCAGCACCACCTGTGCCTGCTACTCCCTAGAACTGCCTTTTCAGCAAGCACCATCTGTGGTGTCACTGCTGTCTGTGGGGGAGACGACTCCTGCCTGCTACCCAGTGCTGGAAGAATCCCCTTCCCAAGGGGCAAGCCTGTGGGGGCTGCAGCAAAACTGAACACGGATGTTCAGGCGCCCAAGAACAGCTTAACTCCAGGGACCAATGGCAAGAGGGTGTCTCACACATGGGCAAATTGAGGATGCCTCAGTTTTGTTTGGTTTGTCCTCCATCTCTTCTCGCAGAAACAGGACCCTTATTTTTATTTGGGGAACTCTTCATGCTCACTCCATGTAATTTGGGTGGGGCTGAACCAACCCTGGATACAAGATTGAACACAAGAAACAGACCTGGCCAATCAGAAAATTCTATTTTTCTGGTCACAGTGATTGGTTCAGAGATGGGCATGTGATCCAAAGTTAAGCCAATGAACGTCAGCCTCAGGATTTTTGCTGATGCTATCAGGAGAGAGGTGCTGTCTCTGGGCTGGGCTTGTTACCTGCAGCACTACACTTAGAGCTGATGGTTGACTTTTGTCAATACATAGAGCAAGGCCAGCCTGAGAACAAAGCTAAGATGGGCAGAAGTAGAGCTGAGAATTGGAGACTGGTTCCTGATGGCAATGTTTACACCAGATTCATATCTACCCTTGGCCTTTTCAGTTAAACAAACTCAAAATTCCCTCTTTTGCTTTGGCTGGTTTGTGTCGATAAGAGTCACTGAAAAGCAATGTTAGCAGAGGGAAGCTTCCTGTCAGATTCTCTGAGCATTTCATGAAGATTTCATTTCCACCCACTCTGCTGTGCACTTACAACCCTCTGCTCCCAGCTGTCCAGGGGCAGTCTGCCTCTCTGGCTTGCTGGCTCTCAACTCCTCTCTGAGTGAGATGTCCGATCCCCTAGGTCTTCTCTCCTCCCCTTGGCAACCTACTCCTCTGAATTCCAGCCCCTGAGGATCCAGGCCCATGGCCTGGTGTTAACCCCCATTCTCTTTATGACTGAAATGTGTCCCAGACACAACTGTTGATGTTCTTTGAGCTTTGATGAGTACTTCCTATTTGCCAGACTCTGTGCCAGCCTCATTACATGCACAATCTCATCGAATCTTCTCAATAATACTGTTGGGTAGGTTTTATGATTATTATTTCCCTGTTCAAGAATAGAAACCAGTGGCTTAGGGAGATTAAGTAACTGGCCTGAGACCAAACAGCTGAGTCACACACAGTGGGAGGCAGGGCTAGACAGAGTTGTAAGAGGGAACTGACCCCAGGGCCTGTGCTCCAACCACCGCACCAGCGCTTCTAACCCGAGCGAGCCCCAGGATCACTGGGGCACAGGAGCCCATTCCAGGGACCCACCTCCTCTGAGTGAGGATGGGAAGGTCTGGGAAGCTGCTTCATTAAATGCCCCAGGGGATACTGAAGCATGGGTCCCCAGGACCTTACACAGACAGCAGCCACTATCTCCCCCATTAAGGACTTTGGCCCTAGAAAGGAGCTTGGCATTGCCAGATCTATTCTTGCAGAAGCTGAAGCTCTGCCCTAGGTTAGAAATGATGACAACACTAGACAATCTTCTTTGCTGACACAGGGAAAGGAGAGATCAAGGGCATGTGGATAAGCAACTCATGCCTGGGAAGAAAACAAAAAATTAAAGAATAACATCATTCCACTCTTCAGGGGGTGGGTTGTGAGGGTCTGGACTCTAAGAGGTAAGAGGTGTAAGCCAGGGCCCGGGAGAAATTCAAATTCTATAGGCTTTCTTCATTTGTCCCTGAAAAGAAATGGCTCTCACGGTCCCAAGAATGAAGTTCAAAGTTATTATTATTATTTTTTTAGACAGAGTCTCACTCTGTCGCTCAGGCTGGAGTGCAATGGTGCAATCTCAGCTCACTGCAACCTCTGCCTCCCAGGTTCAAGCAATTCTCCTGCCTCATCCTCCCAAGTAGCTGGGACTACAGGCACCTGCCACCACATCTAGCTTTTTTTTTTTTTTTTAGTAGAGACAGGGTTTCACCACGTTGGCCAGGCTGGTCTAAAACTCCTGACCTGAGGTGATCCACCTGCCTCAGCCTCCCAACATGCTGGGATTACAGGCATGAGCCACCGCACCCTGCCAAGTTCAAAGTTCTTAACAAAGCTTTGCACCCAACATGAGCTGGTTGTGCTCTCTTGACACCTGGCTTTTAGGCATACTTAACAAACTTCCGCTTATCCTTAAGGTGCCAGCATTAATGGCACTCCCTCTGGGAAGCCTCCTCCAATCACCAAATCTAGATTAGATATCCTTCCTCAGGGCTCCCTTACCTCCCTTAATATGTCTTGATTGTACCTCTTATATTGTATTTTATGTGTTTAATTCACCCTGCTATACGGTGAGGTTCCTAAAGGAAGAACCATGTCTGTCGTGTTCTCTATTATATTCTCAGCACCAGATACATTACAACAATGAGTGAATGAAAGCTTAGTAAAACCAAAACAGAAAGCCCCAGGCAGTTACATGCAGTAATCACATTGACCACTAGATGGCACACGACTATGACGTCCCAATTGAGATGGGCTGGGAGAGGGGCGTGAAATTGATTAGCAGGTTGATGGAAGGAGGCCGGTGGGCCTCTGATCTTCTCCAGACTGACAGCTGGAGACCTTTGTGATCCTTAAATTTGTATGTGTGGAAATCTTTGTTCAGGTAATTGCCTTACCCCAGAACCCCATTTCCATTAAGGGTTACGTCTTCATGCTACACATTAAACACTTTTTGATGTCTCTGAAGTTTCTTCTCTCGCTTACCAAAGAGATGTTTTCTGTTATTGGTGTTGCTGTTGATTGCTTGAAATGGTTTTATAGACTGCTTTTTCTTATTACCCTTTAGGAATTAGGTGGAGTCTGTCACTTTTAGGATCTGAGCCACCAGTGAGTCCAATCTTCCACTCTTCAGTTGATCTGAAACTTCTGTTTTTTGGCTTAAGAACTAACACACACTTAGACTTGTCTTCCTCTTCCCTTTTATCACCAACACAAGTTGGCTTATTTTTCAACGAACTCATCTTATAAAAGCCAATTTTTTTTTTTTTTTTTTTTTTTTTTTTTAGTTATCCCTGGAGAATGTCAGGATAGGTGACAAGTGTTGACCTGTACCTGCTGGGCAGCAGGCTAGGCTTACAGACTGGTGTTATTCTTCCCGGCACACCAGCTTCCCAGTGCCATGATTTAAATCTGGACCCAGCGAAATGACTAATATATGCCATGAACATTCTGGTTTGCTCACAAATAATTAAAACCAAACACTTCAATTGAACAATGCCAAGAATCTAAGGTAGCAAGCTGATGGCTAGCTAGTTTCCTAGAAGCCCCAACAGTCCCACACTATTATTATAATAATGATATCATTTGGAGAATTATTTTTCTGTGGAAAGTAATAAAAACCTCAATTTGGCAGAAATTCAGTAACTTGGAGCCTGTAAGAAGTTAGGAATTAGGTGTTGCCCTAATGGGGTTAATTCTTGATTACCCTATAGATGCTCACGTGGCTACATTAACCTCTCTGTGCCTTTGCTTTCTATCTCTCCAGTGGAGGCAGCAAGCCTGCCAGGGCTGGCCTGAGAAGGGGAATTTGAGCCTCCTCTTTGTACATATATTTGACTTGGCACTGGTTCCAGGTCCGTATAGCCACCATAGGCAGTTACAAAGGCCTCAGGCAATCTTGCTTTGTCCGGCTCCCCAGCCAATGCCAGTCTCTGCCCATTACAGCCTTCATATCTGAACAGTTTGGGAATTATTTAGAAACGGCCTTATTTGTAGTCCTACAATCCAGCCAATATGACAGCCATAAAGATTGCTTTGTCGTTCCTTGAGCTGTTGATTGAAGGGTGTGGAGGGAAACAGAAATTGGATTAGTCAAGGGCTTTGCCCCAAGGTTGCCCAAAGTGGTACACTGGTCATGGGGGACAGGTTAGCACCCAGGGCTCTTGGCAACCCAGATAGTACACTCTCCCTCCTGTAGGCTATTTCCAAGAGCTGTGTGTGTGTGTATGTGTGTTGGATAGAGGGAGTAGTTATTAGTCATTCAGCCAAAGTCCTTCTCTCAACAAGGATGTTGTGGATGGCCACCAAAATGGGTTCAGTACTAAGCTTCATGACACTAGATTTGGCAGTGATTTCTTGGATATGACACTAAAGGCTCTGTAACAAAAGAAAAAATATACAAATCGGACTACATGAAAATCTTTAAATTTTGTGCACCAAAAGACACTATCAGCAGATAAGAAGGCAACCCACAGATTAGGAGAAAATATTTGTAAATCACCTATTTGATAAGGGATTATTATCTAGAGTATATAGAGAACTCCTAAAACTTAACAAGGAAGAAAAAAACAGCCCAATTTAAAAATGAGCAAAGGAGCCAGGCGCAGTGACTCACACCTGTAATCCTAGAACGTTGGGAGACCGAGGCGGGTGGATCACTTGAGGCCAGGAGTTTGAGACCAGCCTGGCCAACATGAAGAAATCCCATCTCTACTAAAAATACAAAAAAATTAGCTGGGTGTGGTGGTGTGTACCTGTAGTCCCAGCTGCTTGGGAGACTGAGGCAGGAGAATCACTTGAACCTGGGAGGCGGAGGCTGCAGTGAGCCAAGATCATGCAAGTGCACTCCAGCCTGGGCAACAGAGTGAGACTCAGTCTCAAAAAAAAAAAAAAGTGTGCAAGGGGTCTAAATAGACATTTTTCCAAAAAAGATACACCCATTGCCAATAAACACATGAGAAGAAGCTCAACATCACTAATCATTAGGGCAATGCAAATCAAAACCACAATAAGATACACCTCGCACCCATTAGTATGGCTACTATAAAACAGAGAAACAAAACCTCCATAAAATAGTGTTGTCAAGGATGTGGAGAAATTAGAACCCCTTGTACACTGTTGATAGGAAAATAGAATGGTGTAGCTCCTGTGGAACAATATGGAAGTTCCTCAAAAAGTTAAAAATAAAATTGCCATAGGATCCAGCAGTTCCACTTATGGGTGTATACTCAAAAGAGTAAAAAGCAGTCTCAAAGAGACACTTGTACACCCAGGTTTCTAGTAGCAGTATTCACAATAGTGAAAACATGGAAGGAACCCAAGTACCCACTGATGGATGAATGGCATGTACACACCATGCCATTCATGTGGCATGTACATACAATGGAATAGTTTTCAGCCTTAAAAAGGAAGGATGTTCTAACACATGCTGTAATATAGATGTACCTTGAGGACATCATGCTGAGCCAGTCACAAAAAGACAAACACTGGGCCGGGCACAGTGGCTTATGCCTGTAATCCCAGCACTTTGGGAGGCCAAGGAGGGCAGATTACGAGGTCAGGAGTTCAAGACCAGCCTGGCCAACATGGTGAAACCCCGTCTCTACTTTTTTGGTAGCTAATACAAAAATTAGCTGGGCGTGGTGGTGCGCTTGTAGTCCCAGCTACTCCGGAGGTTGAGGCAGGAGAATCGCTTGAACCAAGGGGGCAGAATTTGCAGTAAGCCTAGATCGCACCACTGCACTCCAGCCTGGGTGACAAAGCAAGATTCCATCTCAGGGGAAAAAAATAAAAAAAAAAAAAAGACAAACACTGTATGATTCCACTTATGTGAGGTACTCAGAGTAGCCAAAATCTTTAAGTCAGAAAGTAGAATGGGCTAGGCGAGGTGGCTCACGTCTGTAACCCCAGCACTTTGGGAGGTCGAGGAGGATGGGTCACTTGAGTCCAGGAGTTGGAGACCAGCCAGGGCAACATAGTGAGACCTCATCTCTACAAAAAATTTTAAAAATCAGCCGGGCATGGTGGCACATGCTTGTAATCCCAGCTTCTCGGGGTTGACATGGGAGGCTTGCTTGAGCCCAGGAGGTTGATGCTGCAGTGAGCAGTGATTACGCCACTGCACTCCAGCCTGGGCGACAGAGCAAGACCCTGTCCCCCCCACCAAAAGAAAAAAAAGATAGAAAGGCGGTTGCCAAGGGCTAGGAGTAGGGGAGAATTAGGGAGGATATTGTTCACTGGGCACCGATCTTCGGTTTTATAGGATGGGAAGAGTCCATGGAGATGGTGGTGATGGATATTATGAACGTGTTTATCACCATTGGACTGTACAGTTAAAAATGGTTATGACTATAATTTTTATGTTATGTGTATTTTACAAAATAAAAAAAGTTCTAACAAATGGATTCAGTGTTGAGCCCACTGTTATTGGGTGGGTGGGTGGGTAGGTGGTGTTGACAGGATGGAACAAGAAGAAATGAGACCCAGTCCCTGGCCTTAGCCTCTGGTCTTAGCCTCTGGTCTTGTTAGGAACGCAGAGTGAAAATCAACCAAGAGGACACTGGTAGGAAGCAAGGCTCCTTGTAACTCCAGTGTTAGCTCAAGTCACATGTCCTCAGAGATTAAAAATAATTGGCTAGTGCCCTATTCCTCCTCATGTGGGCGGTCTAATGCCCTCCAAAGGTTTCTGCATGTTCCTAGGGGCCTCTCTCTTTCCCATGTCCCCAGACCTTGGGTTCCTTCCTTCCATGAGGCTGTTTCAATTCCAGGGTAATGGGAACTGTCTTTCCTTGTTTTCCTCTAAAACTCTCCCTCCAGAGGTTTTGTGTGTAGCCAGCTCTGCCAGTGGTCTGGTGTGGTCAATAACGCAAGCACTGATAACCTGAATCCTGGGCAGCCCTGGGCCTGGAGGCCCTTATGCCACCAAGTCCTCTGGCCACCTCTCTTCACAGACCTCAGCTCTCCATTTGTTTTTGTTTGGTTTTGGTTTTGTTTATAGAGACAGAGTTTCACTCCGTCGCCCGTGAAGGAGTGCAGTGGAGTGATCATACGATCATAGATCACTGAAGCCTCGACCTCCTGGGCTCAAAAGATCCTCCCGCCTCAACCTCCCAAAGTGCCGGGATTACAGGTGTGGGCCACCATACCTGGCCCCTACCTCTCCATTTGGATCCAGCCTGGTCTCCTGGCCCTTAGAGTCCATGTTCGAGGTCCATCCCCAGGAATGCAGTTTCCCTCAAGGTATCATTTGGAGCAATGGATTTTCCATTCCCATTTCCAAAGAAATCCTTGCACATTCCAAGACTCATTAACGTGATGTGCTAAGGAAGGGCCATCTGCCTTTTGAATTTTGTACCATGTGCAGCTATTATTTATTCTCAAAGAGCCAAATACTTTTCTGAAAGAGACTTTCTTCTTAGGATCTCACCTTTTACTGGAAAGAAAAAACAAAAATCCTTTGTAATTTTAATCCATTTTATCTCCTTCTCCTATCAGCCTCTTCAAAGAAGGAGATAGTATGGAGATTTGTTTTTCCACCTATTGGAATTATGCCTTCCCTCTTAGAAAGCAGAAGCTGTTGCAGTGAGTTTGAGTTTGAAATGACATTATTTTCTGACTTTGCCCCATTTGTTATGTGCACCATCCCATTCATTCATTCAATAAACAAACAGATGCTATGGAACTCAGTGGAAGGTAGAGCCTGTGGGCTGGAGTGATCCAAGGTGGCTTCGTGGGAGGGGTGGGAATTGAGTTGGAAAATCATGGGAGGGAAGGGGTAGAATTTAGTTCAGTCAAGAAAAAGAGCAGGGCAGGTAGAAAGTAGGAGTATAGACTGGTAGGTGCAGGGAATGAAAACCTTCCATTCAATCAACAAGCATTGCTGCGGCTCCACGCAATCTTGGCCACGGGCTAGGCACTGTGCTAGAGACTGGCAAATGGACACAGGCAGTTCCAATAGAGGGGAGGCATGGGAGAAACACAGTTCATGGGGAGAGAGGTGCTGCTTCAAGGAGACTGAGAGAGGCTGCCAGGAGAGAGTGACATTTCAGCCAAGACAGGAAGAATGTGTGGGTGATGGTGAGAAGCTGTGCTTCAAGCAGAGGCAGCATTGTTTACGAAATTCCCAAGTCGAGGGAGCTTGATGAGGACATGGAGGAAGTCCGACCTTGTGAGATGCAAGAGCTGGAGGAGTGAAGTGAGGAATGAGGCTGGGAGGGGCAGGTGCAGGGCAGGTGTGTGCAGGGCAGGTATATGCAGGGCGGGTGTGTGCACGGCAGGTGGGGCCTCGGAGGCCCCAGAAGGAGGAAGCCATGTAATCCTGAGAGCAGGAGAGGCTGAGGGGTTTTTTTTTTTTTTAGCAGCGAAGCTACATAATCAGAACTGGGCTTTCAAAAGGCACCTGGGCTGGGCCTGGAGAATATGCTGAATGGAGAAAAATGGAAAGCAGAGGGCCCATTTTGGGAGGGGATTGCAGTGGTGCAGCAGAACTCTGACACCTTACAGGTTGTGGATTAGAGGAGAGACCGGTGCAAAAACAAGAGTAGGCAGGGATGGAACCTGGGACCTCACAGAGGAGAAGGCAGAGACGAGAGGACTTGCAAAAGGGCAGCCTCTGAGACAGGTCAGGGTGGTTACAGGGCTCCTGCTTGGGGGAACCAACTGGATGAAACCTGAGTCACCAAGGATGAATCCTCTGCTCTCCAAGGAGTGCGGCACCATAGGTTGTCCCAAGGACGAGACAAGGGCTACTGGTGGGCAGTATCCAAGATGGGCATGACAGCGTTGACTCACCTGGCAGAAAAGTTCATCCCTTTCTCAATTCCCCTTCAGTTCTTCAAGGAGAAAGCCTGAATGGGTGCTAGACTCTTCAATACCTCTCTGACATTTACTAACCTCCCTTTTCTATAAAGAGAGAGCAAGTCTCAGTCTCAGAGCCTTCAGGAGGCAACAGTGTCTAGCTGGGATTTGATAACATTTCGTTGCATGTATTTGTATGACTGCCTTCCATTTATGGTCAGTCATATCAAGTTTCCAATCATGGCAGTGATATCAAGTTTCATTTCTCATAAAGGCATTTAAGCTAAGGGGGAAAATAGGCCACCTTTAAAGATATATCAAGTAAATAATGGTACGGGTGGTCTAGAGCTATGGCAAAAAACAGGAGGGGAGGACTCAGATGACAGAAGGTTGGGAAAAACTTGGATAGTAAAAAGGGCACTGGGTCTGGTGTCCTGAAACTGTGTGTAAGCACTGTCCTCCTCCTCCCAGTCGCCGTGGGGACTCGTTGACATCATGGATGGGAAAGGGCTCCAGGAACCCTGAGGCCTCTTGGGACATTCCTTATTGTCAGGATAACAATAGGAGGCAGTCTCCACCCTGATCCTCCCACTGGGTCCTGGGCGTGAAGGTGGGAGTTAGCAGTGTGGGAGTAAGGTTAGTGTCCACTTCATTCTAGTAACTTTTTTGGTTCATCAAAGAAATTAAGCCCGAAAAGCAAATCTCCCCAAAGATAAAATATTCAAGGCTGGGCACGGTGGCTCATGGCTATAATCCCAGCACTTTGAGAGGCCGAGGTGGGTGGATTGCCTGAGGTCAATAGTTCAAGACCAGCCTGACCAACATGGTGAAACCCCATCTCTATTAAAAATACAAAAATTAGCTGGGTGTGGTGGCGGGCACCTGTAGTCCCAGCTACTTGGGAGGCTGAGGCAGGAGAATCACTTGAACCCGGGAGGCGGAGGTTGCAGTGAGCTGAAATTGTGCCACTGCACTCCAGCCTGGGTGACACAGCGAGACTCTGTCTCCAAAAAAAAAAAAAAACCAACCAACCAACCAACCAAACAAACATAAGAAAACATAAGTTGTCCAAACACTGTTAGGTATACTTTGCTCTCCTGAAGTGGTGTCTAAAACTCAAGCCACAGGAAGGTTTAGAACATGAGGCTGTTGTTGGTGTCAGTTTGGTACTCAGTACAGTTCCTGAGCACCAGGAGCAGGGCAGTCTGGCATTGGTCACCAAGGGGAAGTGACCTCTCTGTGGCCCAGGGAGTTGCTATTGTTGCAAGACTGAGAACTCGGTGCTCCCGATCCTGGGGGCTTCCTCTTACAAACTTTCCATCTTGATGTTAGTGGGTGTGTTCCTGCCCACTTCACTCCCCAGGCCCCAGTGGTGGCGAGCTTGACCAGCATGGGCACTGGCAGACTGTGAAACAGGGGATTTCCTTCAGCATTTCTGCAGTCACCACAGCTGAATCCCTCTGTTTGTTTACTTCTTACTGTCAGTCGTCACCTACTCCTGGAAGGTAAGCTGAATGAGGACAGAGCCTTGTTCTCACTGGTGTTCCTAATACCTTTTGCAATGTCTTGCGCTTAATAAGGATGGTTGAAGAAGCAAATCAATGGGAAGGACCAAAATGTAATCTTAATGTTCAGCTTCCTCACAAGGCTCCGGACAGACTCCTTAGAGCATGACTGCGAAATACAGAATTGGGAGTGAATTGGAAATTGGCTTTTTCTTGCCCCTGTGACCTCTCAATCTAAAAAAAGTATTAAGGACTGAATCCTTTTAAAATGAGAGTTTACGGCATTTAAAATTGCTCTGAGTTCAAAAATCTGAAGCAATATTTAAGGCGCACTGGTATGCTTTCATTAGTTGCCTAAGTCACAAAAATGTTCCCTTTGGGGCTGGATCCAGGGAACAAGAGGGTTCCAGGTGGTTTCATGGGACAGCGAGGCAGCAGGAGGGTGGTTTGCCCCAGTTCACTCTGGAGAGGTAACGTGACTAAATGAGTAGGGCTGACCAGTGCCTAATGCTCACCCCAGCTCACCACCACTTTGCTTTCAATGGGAACTCAAATCCTGATTCTTCCCTTAGTAGCCATAGGACATTAGGCAAGTCACATCACTTCCTCTAATGGGGATAATCATGGTTCCTATGTTATGAGGAGCTGGGGAACTGTTTTAAGAATTAAATAAATGCATGCATGTAAAGTCCTTAAAACAGTATCCTGTCCATAGTAGGTGCTCAAAAAATATCAGCTTTAATCATTATTTCTTCCATTTTCTCTTTCTCTAATATAATGAGACCAATTCCAAGAATATAAAAGCATTGCAAATTAGTTTAAGGGAAAATATGATTTACAGTCTCTAACAAATAAAGTGTACATTTGGAAGGATGATGTAAATTCCAAGAGACAAATGTTATCAGTGAGTTGGGGGTTTTCCCTCCTACAGTTTCAGCAACTTTCCTAAAGATGTGTGATCTCTGTTTATAAACCCCAAGCACTCAAAATGTTAGAGGTTTTACTGAAGTCAAGTGTGGGTGACCTCTGTTTTTAATCAACAGGCAAACTGAAAAGACTCCCTAAAATTTAATAGCTATAGCTCCATTTGTTTTTTTTATCACCAAATTAACAGTAAACCACAGATTTATAATTATTGCCTGAAATATTATACTTTGAAATGTAATATACTGATTGTGATAATTTGCAGAGAAAATCAACTTATACATAATGGATTTTTATGTCCCTAAATTACTGAAATTATTTTTGACCTAAAAAGGGATTGCACATAGTTTAACTTTCCCTGAAATTTTCATTCACCCCACCCCATCTCTTCCAAATGCAACAGAATCTTTTTCCTCAAGGTGTCAATATTAGAGGGAATCATAATTTCTACTCTGGAACCCTTCCCTCTTCCTTGGAATTTGCTTCCCATGGCTGCACACACTTAGGTCCCTCTCCTCTCTCTTAAGTTCAGCTCCCAGCTCGAGAAACCAAAGTCCCAGTATGCAAGGACAGGGATGATCTGTTCTCGGGATCTTCAGGGAATAAGCTACATCCATCTTCCTGTCAAAGGCATTTCCCAATTATTCTCCTGAAAGACCCAGGCAGTCTCCCTTCTGGGAAGAAGGGGAAAGGGTATGGATACGCATGCCTCATTCCCTGCCACCTGTTAACATGTAGTTGAATTCTAGAATCGTAACTTGCTTTGTATGTCCTGCAGTGTTAATTCCCATTTTACTGATGAGGAAAGGGTGGGTGGCTGTAGGGTGACATCATATAGGCCATTTCTTCAACAGGATTTTGCTTGGTTCTGTTTTGAGCACCTTCTGTGGACCAGGCGCTGCATTAGGTGCTGTCGACACGATGATGAGCAAGACAGTTCTACATCTCCCTGGAGCCTGAATATCTTTATCTGTATAGTGGGGACAAAAATCCCACAATAATGACTTGGCCCTTCTCAAGGGGTTGTGTGGAGATCAGCTGAGCTAATGGAGGAGAAAGTGCTTTGTAAAATATTAAGGCACGATACCAATATGAAGAATGATCAGATATAGAGTGAAAGTAGATGTTAAAAAAGAAGGCTTATTTTTCTGCACTCTTTATTATATGATAATAACAACAACCACTTATTGTGCACCTACTGTTTGCCGGCCGTTTTACACACATTCTTGCAAGACCTCACAGCAACCCCCAAGAGAGCTGTATGATCTCTTGCAGGGGCCAGGACAGCTTGCCCTAGGTCACGCAACTCGTGTGTCTTGGAGCCAGGATTTCAGCCAGCACAACCTGCCCATTTCCCTTTTGGCAGACTCTCATGCAGGCTGTGGGGAGGGCCTAGGTATCCTGGAGAGAAGGGTCAAGGAAAGGCTGAAGGTAGAATGGAAGAGGAAGGAAGAATAAATGCATCTCCCTCAGGATCACCCAGGCAAAGATGAGCCCTGGGGGTGCCAGGGAACTTCTCAGGAAACAGGCAATCAGGGACAAAGACTTAAGGGTTTGGTAAGAGTTTCTAAACCTTTGTGACTTCCTCTTATTGGTTCTTCCATTATTCAGGCCTTCTGCCTATAGGAAGAAGCAGTGAAACACAGCCTCTGTCTGCCTGTATGTATTAAGTACCTATTACAGTGCCAGGCAGGCACAAGGAGATGGGCTGGGAGGATGTCTTTTCAGAGGCAGGAGGAAGAGAGGTGTGGAGGAGTCCTGTGATGCACCCATTGTGTCTGAGAATGAGAACACCAAAGGACTGAGAGCTTGGGGGTGGCTCGAAAGAGGAACGGAAAGCCCATGAATCTCTAGGGCTTTCAGGGAAGAAGAGACGGGGAACAGGGGGGCATGAGCCCAACCTGGTCCTGAGCTGAGTGGGCCAAGAAGGGAGACGACTTGGCCCTGACCCCGCCACAGGCTGTCACAGGGCTGAAATTGGGCTTGGGCTGGGCTGTGTCCTCCTTGGCCGTCCAAGCCCTGAAGTTCCTCTTCCTCCTCCCTCCTCCCTCCCCTGCTCCACAAGCACCCACTCTTGCATTCTCTGGGAATCAAAGGCTAAAAATAAACAGTTGCCACCAGACTCTGGGCCCAGAGGGGAATGGGTTCCACAGGAGTATTGCGGACTGTGGGTTGGGGCTGGGGCAAGGGGACAGCTAAAGGTCTTAGGACCCCCTCAAGTTGTGATGCAAATAGTACCCCTGTCCCCCACCCTGGCTCTGGAAGAGCCAAGCCTTCTAGCCTTCAGCTCCATGACCTTCTACAGCTGGGGCTATTTGGATCCTGGGCAATGTCACTGTGCCTGCTGGAGAGATAGAGCATGTGGCAAAAAATAGCTTCACCTCCTTGCAGTATTCCTACCCATAACTGGACTCAGAGAGTCTTTATCAGTCCAAAGGCATTCTCCCAGTGGAGCAAAGGTGCCTTTCTGGGAAGGCAGAACCCGTGACTCCTCAGCCCAGAGAGGACTTAGTGGGGTTCTCCTTACCGAAAGCATCACTGGAATCCTTTGGAAGAGAGTCCAATTTTTGGGGTGGAAGGCAGGGTGGGGAGTGGGGGCCGATGTCAACTAGCAGCACACATCTGTCATCTAAGAAACCTTGTTGGGTCTTAGCTGTCCCATTCTTCTGTCTGTGTCACTGACAAACACAAGTCCACTTCCAAAACTTACTTGATGGATTCATGGAATATTCCAACTGAGTCATTGCCCAGACTTTTGTCTCTAGGAATCCAGGGCCTGGGAGACCCTCCCTGGCTCTGTGTTAACTCCATATTTAGCCATAAAGAGACTGCACCTCCAGGGACAGGGACCCTGATGCCTCTGAAAATATTAATAAGAACAATAATAACAACACTAGCTATAATGCACGGAGCACGGCTGATGTACCAGGCATTGTGGTCATGACTTTATGTGGATTATCTCCCTTAATCCTCACAACAACCCATGTTATCGTTTCATACCCATTTTATAGGTAGGAAAAATGAGACCCAGGGAGATTAAGTTGCTGCCATTTGCACACACATAGTGATGGAGCCCAGGTGAGATGGTTTACATCCGCCTGACTCCAGATCCTGTACTCGGAGCCTCTATAGAAAATGTTCTGTTTCCGATGAAGGACCCACCAGGGAACGGGAAAGAAAGGCTACAAGGCCAGTGGCAAGAGTTCCCAGAACATTTCCCTGGAGAGCTTTCACTGCGCCCTGTCCACTGCTGTGTCCCCACAATTGCATTCTGCAATCCCAGTAGCAACGGCTCGGTCAGAGGTCGAGCCACCCTGACCTCTCAGGCCCTTGCATATGCAGTTCCATCTGCCTCAAATGCCCTTCCCTCTGCTCTGAACTCGGCCAACTCCTGCCCAGCTTAACAGCTCTTTCCTCAGAGAAGCCTGACTTGGCCAGATTCAGTCCCACCATGCCATGCCATTCTGTCTTACAGGCTCTAGCACAGTTGTTATGGAAATGTGTGTTAGAATTTGTGGTATTTATCTCTGAAGGGAATGTAAGCAGGAACCGTGTCTATCTTGTTCATGGAGGTATTCCTGCAACTTAGCCCAGTGCCTGGCACATAGTAAGTGTTCAGTAAGTACTTTTGAACGAAGGAAGGAAGGAACAAATGAGTGAATGAATGATTGGTCAAAGATTGACTAAATGATTGAACCAGTAATCTCAAATGCATTTGGCTGATGGGATGTAGCAGCCGTTGCGCAGAGCAGGATGGAGGCTGTGGGGAAGATGCTACCATGAGAGACAGTGCCTCCCCGGGGGCGGTGACGGAGAGATAGAGGAAGGAACTGGGTGGCCTGTGATGAACTAGATCACCCTAAGACTCCATCCAACTTTGAAACACTGTGCCTTGATGTGAGGATGGGCTGGCGTCCCAGATGTCAACCCTTTAGGTCATGGTCCCCCAGGCCCTCCTCGTTTACCTGAAGAACGTTTACCTGAAGAATCTATCGGAGTAAATCCTACCCTGTGAGTTCTAAACCTTGTGAGGAAAGAGCTGCATAAAATCGCTTTGAAATGGTCATGGTGGAAGCTGTTCCAAAGCAGCTCATTCTGGGGCTGGGATTCCTGAGGGTGTTCGCTTTCTAATCACAGATTTCTGTAATGATTTCTCGCTCCCTTTATTTCTTCCCAACAAACATATATTATCTTTGTATTAAGAGTAACAAAACCGGCCAGGCGTGGTGGCTCACGCCTGTAATCCCAGCACTTTTGGGAGGCCGGGGTGGGCAGATCACGAGGTCAGGAGTTCGAGACCAGCCTGACCATGGTGAAACCCTGTCTCTACTAAAAATACAAAAATTAACCGGGCATGGTGGTGCATGCCTGTAATCGCAGCTACGCAGGAGGCTGAGTCAGGAGAATCACTTGAAATTGGAGCTTGCAGTGAGCTGAGATCGTGCATTGTGCCACTGCACTCCAGCCTGGGCAACAGAGTGAGACTCTGTCTCAAAAAAAAAAAGTAGCCAAGTCAAGTTATTAGGATGTCTTCAAATATTTGGGGGGTAGAAGTGCCTATTCTTTAAGGAATTTCTGGTTGCAGAAAATGAGGAAAAGGGAGGAAAGAGAGGCTGGGAGTGAGTGGCTAAGTCAGAATGACAATACCACTGATGACTTGTTTTTCTTATTTTGACAATTAACATGCAGTAAAATTGTCTTGTGTGTGTGCTACAATTTTTTTTTTTTTTAAGAGCCTTGCTGCAGTGGTGCCATCTTAGCTCAGTGCAAGCTTTGCCTCCTGGGCTCAAGCGATCCTCCCACCTCAGCCTCTCGAGTAGCTGAGATTCCAGGTGATCACCACCATGCCCAGGTAATTTTTGCACATTTTATAGAGATAGGGTCTCACTATGTTGTCCAGGCTAGTTTCAAACTCCTGGGCTCAAGTGATCCACCCACCTTGGCCTCACAAAGTGCTGGTATTAGAGGTATGAGTTGCTGTGCCCAGACAGTTCTACAAATGTTAACATATACGTAGATTTGTGTAACCACCATTGCAATTAGGATATAAATCAGTTCCATCAGTCCAAAAAACTAGCTTGAGTTGCCATTGGTAGTCACACCCTTCTCCCAGCCCTGACTCCTGGCAACCACTGATCTGCTCTCCATCACCCTAGCTTTGTCTTTCAAGAATGCTGTGTAAATGGAATCATATAACACATAACCTTTTGAGACTGGCTTCTTTCACTCATTTGTTGCGTGCATCAGTGGTGCGTACCATTTTACTGCTGAGTAGGTTTCTAGTGGTGGACTAGTAGGCAAACCACAGTTTATTTACCCGTTGAGCAACATTTGAGTTGCTTCTAGTTTTTAGTGATTGTGAATAGAGTTGCTATCAACATTTGTGTACAGGTTTTTGTGTGCCTGTAAGTTTTCATTCCTCTAGGGAAATTACCTAGGAATGGAATGGCTGAATTATATGTTAAATAAAAGTTTCACTTTATAAGAAACTGCCAAACTGTTTTCAGGGAGGCTGCAGCATTCTGCAATCCTACTAGCAATGTATGAGGGTTGTCAATCTTCATCCTGCCAGCATTTGTTGTCAGAGTTTTGGGGGTTTTTTTGTTTCTTTTTTAAGCCATTCTGATAGGTATGCGGTGGTATCTCATCAGGTTTTGTTTTACATTTCCCTAATGGCTAATGTTGTGGAATATCTTTTTTTTTTTTTTTTTTTTTTTTGAGACGGAGTCTTGCTCTGTCGCCCGGGCTGGAGTGCAGTGGCCAGATCTCAGCTCACTGCAAGCTCCGCCTCCAGGGTTTACGCCATTCTCCTGCCTCAGCCTCCTGAGTAGCTGGGACTACAGGCGCCCGCGCCACCTCGCCCGGCTAGTTTTTTGTATTTTTAGTAGAGACGGGGTTTCACCGTGTTAGCCAGGATGGTCTCGATCTCCTGACCTCGTGATCCGCCCGTCTCGGTCTCCAAAAGTGCTGGGATTACAGGCTTGAGCCACGGCGCCCGGCCAATGCTGTGGAATATCTTATCATGTACTTATTTGTATCCTCTCTGGTGAGCTCTCTGATCAAGTCTTTGGGCCATTGCTCAGTTTCTTTTCTTACATTGAGTTTTGAGGGTTCTTCTTATATTCTGGATACTAGTCTTTTGTGACATATGTGATTTGCAAATATTTTTCCCCCAGACTACAACTTGTCTGTTCCTATTCTCAGTGGTCTTTGTCATAGAGCAAACATTTCTAGTTTTGATGAAGAAAATTTTAATCAATTTTTAAATTTCATAGATCATACTTTTGGTGTCACATGTAAGAACTCTTCGCCTCATATTATCATTTCTGATCACTTTCTTTGTGCCAGCCCACACTGCATAATCATTTAATCTTCACTACAATCCTATATTGTTAGTACTATTCTTATATAACCTCATAATACAGATGAGGAAACTGAGGCACAGAGAGCTTAATAATTTTCCTAGGACTCACACAACATTCACTGGCAGAGCTGGGGTTCAATCGCATGCTCCAAGACGTCAGGGCCCAGCCTTGTCACCACTAGGATCAGGTTGACACGCTGCCCATAGAAACCCTTACTGGAAAGCCAGCAGGGCAAGGAACATTTGCTGCATCTTGTCATTTGGGTCTTAGCTTAAACGTCACCTCCACAGGGAGAGCGTCCCTAGCTACCCCATCTAAAATAGGCCCTCTCTTCCCCTCCCCTCCGTTTTCACCTCGCCCTCTCTTTCCCCCTTTCTTTCCCTTCTTAATTGAGCATGAGTCTCTCCATGGCACTTTTCTTTTCTTTTCTTTTCTTTTTTTTTTTGAGACGGAGTCTTGCTCTGTCGCCCAGGCTGGAGTGCAGTGGCCGGATCTCAGCTCACTGTAAGCTCCGCCTCCCGGGTTCACGCCATTCTCCTGCCTCAGCCTCCCGAGTAGCTGGGACTACAGGCACCCGCCACCTCGCCCGGCTAGTTTTTTGCATTTTTTAGTAGAGACAGGGTTTCACCGTGTTAGCCAGGATGGTCTCGATCTCCTGACCTCGTGATCTGCCCATCTCGGCCTCCCAAAATGCTGGGATTACAGTCTTGTGCCACCGCGCCTGGCCTTTGGCACTTTTCATTACCTACAATTTGCTAGTTTTATTCTACAACTTGTTTTCTTCTACATAATTTCTTCCTTCCCCACTTAAGGTCAGCTGAGTGAGAGCAAGGACCTTATCTTTCACCTCCTCATCTCCAGCTTCTGTGCCTGGCACAGAGTGAATGCTCAGCAAATATTTGCTAGCACTGTTAGTGGATGGATAATTGAATAGATGAATGGATGGATAAGTTGCCTCAGTTGGGGAAACCTGGCTGCTTGAGCAGGAAGAAGCTGCCGCCTTGGAATTAATCAGGTCCTAGCTGGAAAGAATGGAAAGGCATCTTCCATATGAACATATTTGTGTATATAAACATTATGTACGACATTTGTGTTTAAAAAATAGAATATTGTAATACATGTCTATTCTAATATATGCATAGTCTATCTCTGGAAGGATACAAAAGAAGCTGGTGTGCTGACTGCCTTCTTGGGGTAGAGATGGACTAAGATATTGGCTACAATATTAGGATGAGAATGAGACTCACTTTTCACTATGTAACCTTCTATTCATCTTGCTACCCTGGGCATGTGTTGCATATTCAGAGCTTATATTTCTTTTAACAATAATAATGATATAAGATTTCTCTCCCTGGGAGGCTGGCATCAGAACAAGCCAAGAGGTTAATCAGAGGAAGTTGTTTAGAAGATAATTAACACCTCTCCAACCAGCAGCTTCTTTGTAGGAACTGAGGCAAGGTCAATCTTAATGCAGAAAAGGTTTTGCAAGGCTAAATGGACAGGCAACATTTATTAAGTCATTACTAATGAGCAATGCTTATTAATATTTGGAATATAATACATGCTCACTGCAACAATTCAAACTTAAAGATGTATCTGAAGCAAAACTAACACCTTCCAATCCAACTCTTTTGACATACTGTAATCAGAAATTTGATTTTCCTACTTTTATTTGATAAAGTATTCCGTGTCATTTGGGTATATTTATTGTTTGTTTTCTATAAAAATGGTACCAAACCATAAACATTATTCTTTTTTGTTTTCTGTTTTTTGAGACAAGACCTCTCTCTGTTGTCCAGGCTGGAGTGCAATGGCACAATCATAACTCCCTGCAGCCTCTATCTCCTGGGCTCAAGTGAGCCTCACTTCAGCCTCCCAGGTAGCTGAGACTACAAATGCACGCCACCACCATGACCAGCTAATTTTTTCTAATTTAAATGATTGATTTTTTTTTTTTTTTTTTTTCCCAGAGGCAGCAAAGTGAGAACTTTGTTGCCCAGGCTTGTCTCGAACTCCTGGACTCAAGGGATCCTCCCTGGCTGGCCTCCCAAAATGCTGGGATTACAGGTGTGAGCCACTGCACCTAGCCAACACTATTCTTTAACATCTTTTTTCACTCCACATTTTGGAGATAATTTTAAGTTGATACACATGGAGCTACTTCATTTGTTTTAAGAGTTACATAATGGCCGGGCACAGTGGCTCACACCTGTAATCCCAGCACTTTGGGAGGCTGAGGCGGGTGGATCACAAGGTCAGGAGATCAAGACCATCCTGGCTAACATGGTGAAACCCCATCTCTATTAAAAATACAAAAAATTAGCCAGGTGTGGTGGGGGCGCCTGTAGTCCCAGCACCTGTAGTCCCAGCTACTCGGGAGGCTGAGGCAGGAGAATGGCGTGAACCTGGGAGGCGGAGCTTGCAGTGAGCAGAGATAGCGCCACTGCATTCCAGCCTGGGCGACAGAGCCAGACTCCATCTCAAAAAAAAAAAAAAGGAGTTACATAATATGCAATTGTATTGATGGGAGCAAGCTATTTCAAGTTTCTTGTTGTTACAAAGATGTTGCAATGAATATTCTTGTATCTAGCTAGCTAGGGAGTTTATGTGTTATTACTTTCATTTCTGAAAGTTGTCTCGTATTTTTTGTCATAATATTTTGGAAAAATTTTCCTACAAGACTGTAATTTTTTACAACCAACAATGGGTATGATTGAGTTGGTTTTCTTACTCTGCCATCAGCTATAAACGTTACCAATCTTTTTGTTTCTGCCAATATTAGGAGACATATGGGAACTCACTATTTAATTTTTATTTCCCTACTTATACATATGCTTATTGGCCATTTTCATTTCCTCTTCTGTATACTGTTCACATTATTTGCCAAGTTTTCCATAGGGTTATTCATTTTTCCCCCCAGTTAACTTGTAGGAATGTGTTCATGCCGGGGACAGTAAGCCTTTGTCATACGAAGTTTAAATGTTTTATCCTGGACTCTCATTTATCTCTTGACCTTGTTTGTGGTGTCTTCTGTTATACAGAAGTTTAAAATTTTTATGCAATCAGATCTCTCTATTTTTTTCTTTACGGCTATTAATAACCACGGATGTTTGTGTAACCCAGTGGTTTTCATACTGTGTTTCCTAACCTTAGGGTTCCGTGGGGATGAATGGATGTCAAGAGGGTGGGGGTGAATGGAGCTGCTGGCTGTCAGGAACTCACCATTTCCCCTTCCTCTGTTTTTTATTGATCCTTTACATGCTACCGCTAATGCTATAGTGGAGGAGAGCCTGGGCTCCGGAGCCAGAATTCTTGGGCAAGGCACCTAACCTTTCTAGGCTTAGTTTTTTAGTTTCTCAGTCTATAAACTGGGGGTTTAGAATAGTGCCTGCCCCTAGAATTGTGGTGAGGCTTCAGTGAGTTGACCCATGGAAAGCCACCTCTTCACTTACCTTGTGCCCAACACTGTGCTAGGCAATATACATACATATATTCTCAGTCAGTCATTCCTCACAGCTCCCTATCTGCCTGAGAGGCCAGTAGGATTATTCTTATTTTACAGAGGAGGAAACTTAGGCCCAGAAAGCCTAGGTAACTTACCTAAGGGGACAAAGGTAGTAAGTGATGAAGCCAAGATTTACACCCTGGTTTCTGTACGCCTTTAAGACCTTGGTTGTTTTTTCGTCCTCTCTCCTTACCACATTGATATTCCTTGAGCACCTACTATGCTCCAGTCCAGTGCTAGGTGCTGAGGAGACAGCAGAGAATCTGACAGTCTCCTTTTCTTGATGCTTACGGTCTAGTGGGTGAGGCAGTGATCGACAATTAGACAATTGCAAATTGTGGGTGTCATTGTGCACTGTGTAATGAGAGATAATCATACCAATTGTGATTTCAAGCTGGGGAATCAGGAGAGGCCTTTCTAACAGAATTCTGTTTGAGCTGAGACATAAAGGATGAGTAGGGAAGGCCAATTCGAAACCGCAGCATATCAAATGGGTGGCTCTCTGGCGGAGAAAGAGCTTGGCAGTCTCCAAGAATGGAAAGAAGGTCAATATGGCGGGCAAGCAGTATATGTGAGGGCAGTAGATGCCAGGGCATACAAGCCCCTTGTGGGCGTAGGTGAAAGTTTGAACTTTATTATAAATGCAGCAGGAAGCCATGGAGGGTTTTAGAAAGAGAATGCTGGAATCTGGCTGTACTTTAAAAATATCACTTTGTGAACATGTTCATACGTTACAGCAATTCTACTCCCAGGCAGGTAGGTACCCAACAAAAATGCACACTATGTGCACCAAAGACCAGAATTTTAACAACTGCCCTCTTTGTAATAACCCCAAACCACAAGCCACTCAAATGCCTCTCAGTGCTTGACTGAATAAAGGATTATATAGTCACACAATGAAACACCACACAGCAATGAAAATGAATAAATTATAGCCACATAATGGTATAGATGGATCTCGCAAAGGTAAATGAGTTAAGGCAGACATCAAACAGTATACATGATATGAATCCATGTATATAAAGTTCAAAAATAGAGCTGAAACTAATCTACAGTGTTAGAAGTCAGGATAATGGTAGCCCGGGGAGAGACACGGAAGTGACAAGGAAGAGGCATGGGGTGGGCTTCTGGTAATACTCTATTCTTCATTTGGGTGCTGGTTACGTGGGTGTGTTCCATTTAGACGAACCCATCAAGTTGAATATTTATGATCTGTGCACGAGTCTCTCCGTATGTTCCTTTCTGGCCAGTATGTGAGTGTTGAACTAGAAAGGGGGCTCATGCAGCCTTGGGGAGATGAGGTAGGGGCTGTTGAAGAATTCAGGTGAATGATGGCTGGCTAGAGGGATGGTGGGGGCCAGGGAGACCTGAGGACAGAGCAGGGACACGTGTTGGAGAAAAGCTGGTGAGGGTATCAGCACTGCCTCTCCACTTCTGGCATGAGCACCTGGGAGGTGTCAGAACTAAGATGGAGAAGGTGAAGGAGGAGCAGTTTTGAAGAGGATAACAGAACCCAAGACCTTCATTTTGGACATGTAAAATTTGAAATGTCTCCAAAAGATGACATCATGGGAACAGATAGGTGTCTGGTGAGATTTCATTTTAAAAAACAAAAAAAGATTCTGCTGCTTAAGAGAAAAATAAAGTTTGAAAAAAGTTGCCACCATTCTGGCAGTTTTGTCTTTTACAAAGCACTTTCAATTCCATTATCTCATTCTATTTAATTTCATGACAAAGATTCTTGTCTTTGAGGTGTGGGTGGGGTGAGGGGAATGTGATGTCTTTATGTAGAAATTAGAGAGATATTCATGTGTGTGCTGTTACTGGAACATGCTATATTTATCCATTAAAAGAGAGCAGGCCTGGGATGGGAGCCTGAGCTAACCCGTGGAGGGCATCAGCCGTGATGAGAAGGCTGATTGGGGCTCTGGGAGTTTGGCTTTCACTGCAGTGGGGCTGAGCCAAGTGGTCTAAGACCCAAATGTAGTGGGCAGAGATGCTTTTAGACAGCCTTGGGACCCTGGGGACAAGGCACAATTGCTGGAGATTCAGTCCCTATCCCTGCCTTCCCCTGAAGAATACGGATCACACTTCTCCCCTGCTTACCTCTTCCAAGGCTTCCCATTGTTCCCAGGAAAGAATCCTCAGTTCTGGCCACGAGGAGGCTTTGCATCTCTGCAGCCTCATATTTTACTCATTTTATGGGTTCTTTCTGTTCAAGCCATGCAGGGCTTTCTTTCTGTCTGTTGAACGTGCTGCATTCTTCCTAATCTCCAGGTCTTCTTGTAGGCTTTTTTCTGTGCCTGGGATACTTGGTCACTCGTCTTTGTACTTACCTGTATGCATCCTTCAAGTCTCAGGTCAAAACCATTTTCTTCAGGAAGGCTTCTGCATTCCCTAAACAGCCTGAGCCCTGCCCTACTCACTCAGGTCATCCAGCACTGCCCTTGATCTGAGCCCTACTCCTCTTTCAGCATCTGTCTTCCCCACCAGACTGCGAGCTCCAGGGCAGAGGGTACTGTGTCTGCCTTGTCACAGTCAGCCTGTCTCCTACTCCCTAGCATCGGGTACTAAACATGTCCTCACAGCCATGTGCTTTTCTTGCCCTCTGGGCTAAACTGATAACCTTGAATCTGGGCATCCCTTTGTCCACATCCCCAGGCCCCAGTGAGACTCAGCGTTCACTGTGCACTCAGGGGCTTGTGTGTGGATTTGCAAAATCCCCTGAAAATGCTCATGACCATAACTGACTCCACACCTACTTTTTCTTTTTTTTTTTTTTTTTTTGAGACGAAGTCTCGCTCTGTCGCCCGGGCTGGAGTGCAGTGGCCGGATCTCAGCTCACTGCAAGCTCCGCCTCCCGGGTTCACGCCATTCTCCTGCCTCAGCCTCCCGAGTAGCTGGGACTACAGCGCCGCCACGTCGCCCGGCTAGTTTTTTTTTTGTATTTTTTAGTAGAGACGGGGTTTCACCGTGTTAGCCAGGATGGTCTCGATCTCCTGACCTCGTGATCCGCCCGTCTCGGCCTCCCAAAGTGCTGGGATTACAGGCTTGAGCCACCGCGCCCGGCCCACACCTACTTTTTCAACAGAATACTTGGGCACAGTTTTTAGGCAGATTAGAACCAAAACCTGGGGCTGGGTGCTGTGGCCCACCCCTGTAATCCCAGCACTTTGGGAGGCCAAGGAGGGCGAATCACCTGAGGTCAGGAGTTCAAGACCAGCTTAGCCAACATGGTGAAACCTCTGTCTCTACTAAAAAACACAAAAATTAGCCAGCCAGATGTGGTGGCAGGCGCCTGTAATCCCAGTTACTCAGGAGGCTAAGGAATGAAAGTTGCTTGAATCTGGGAGGTGGAGGTTGCAGTGAGCCAATATCATACCACTGTGCTCCAGCCTGGGCAAGACAGTGAGACTCTGTCTCAAAAAAAAAAAAAAAAAAAAAACCTGGACACCCCTCCTCCCACCAAAGGACCAGTGAGGGTCAACTCACCAAGGCCAATTCAGTCTGAAATAACCTAATCCCATGAAGGTGTCCAGTGACTGTGTGGGCAGTGACACCGAAAAAAGAACAGCCACAGGGCATCGTTAAAAACCATGTCACAGACCTTAAAAATATGAACATCCTTTGCTGCAGCAATTTCACCTCTAGGAATTCACTCTGATAAAATAATGCATGGGAGCAAGGATGAATTTATGAGGCTGTTTCCCACAGCATTGCTCATCACAGCGAAACATTGGAAAAACCGAGATACGCAACAATAGGAGACTGTTTAAAAGGGGAGACACAGAAAACATCCTGCTGCCATTAAACGTGATGTTGTGTGTGTATTTTATCAACATAGAGTCACCCCCATGACACATGGTGTGTGTGGGTCAGAAGCTGTTCAGTGGCAAGTGATAGAAATCCACCTCAAAATGGGAAAAGCACAAGGGAGGATTTGTTGTTAGCTCATGTAATCTAGAGGAGAGTTGGACAACACAGTTCGGAAGGACCACAGTGTGGCCAGGCCCAAAGAACACCTGGGGTCTGGGGCTCAGGCAGCTCCAGGACCTTCTCTCCACCTGCTGTGTTTGCCTCTCCCTGTGTGTCAGCCTCATTTTCTCATTGCAGACCAGATAGTGGGGAATAAGTTTTGAGACATATGAAAGAAAGCATACACCTGAAGCTGTCTTTAGCCCTCAATCCAGAACTCCCAAGCAAGGAATAGATTGGCCACCTTAGTTCAATTACCCAAATCTGAACCTGTCAACTGTAGACAGGGTAGCCACACACTGTGATTGGCCCAGTTTGAATCAAGACCTGCCTCTGGACCAAACAATTAAGACCAGGGGGCGGGGTCTCTTTGACCTAACGTGGGAGTTCTTGAACTAAATAGAGAAGGAGGGAAGAGCAATTCTGGGAAAGGGTACAGGGCGGATAATCTGGGTTATCCTCTACCTATTTTTGAGTGAGATGGTTAACAAAATGACATTCCAGTTTTGTTACTGAAATATTGTTCACTCTTCATTGTACTTACCATTATGCATCCTTCAAGCCTCAGCTCAGGAGGGCTTCTGCATTCCCTGAACAGGCTGAGCCCCACCCTACTCATCCGAGGTGAGCTCTCATTTCTGTAAAGAAATGGAGGAAGGGCAGTGCATAGTGGAAATAAAGTCTGAAAAGACATTCTAAAATGTTCAGAGTTGTTTTCTTGCAGCTGTGCTGTGTTTCTACAATGAACACCAACTATTTGTGAGATCAAAACAATTTTTTTTTTTTGAGACGGATTTTAGCTCTTGTTGCCCAGGCTGGAGTTCAATGGTGCGATCTCGGCTCACTGCAACCTCTGCCTCCGGTTCAAGTGATTCTCCTGCCTCATCCTCCCTAGTAGCTGGGATTACAGGTGCCCGCTACCACACCCAGCTAATTTTTGTATTTTTAGTAGAGATGGGGTTTTGCCACATTGGTCAGGCTGGTCCTGACCTCAGGTGATTCAGCCGCCTTGGCCTCCCAAAGTGCTAGGATTGCAGGCATGAGCCACCATGCCTGGCCCAAAAATCTGTTAAGAGAGAAAAGCTATATTGACTCCATGAGTATGTGGAACAACCACTCAAGTGGTTCTCCTCATATCTGTCTCCTTCAGCCAGCCCACGCTGGATTTGAAATGCAAGTGATTTTGTGAACTGCAGATCTCATTAGTGTCTCCAGGCATCCATCCATCCAACAAATGGAAGTTGACAGGGGCCCCAGTAAGTGCCAGGCAGCAAAATGTGCTGGAGATACAATGACCACTAAGGGCTAGACCCTGCCTCCAAGGAGCTCACAGTCTGGTGGAACATAGATTGTGATGAGTACATAACCAGTTACGTTACAAGAAGCTCAAAACAGAAGTGTGAGCAATGTGCTAGAGAAATATAGACCAGAGGACAACTGGTTCTGTTTAGACGGATCTGTAAAGGTGGTCTTGGGGCATTGGACTTTGAGTTGGGCTGCAAATGTACAGCATGCTGTGAAGGCTTATCAGATGGGGAAGACAGCACATGCAAAAGTGCAGAGAGCTCACCAGTAGGACCTGGAGTTGGTGGTGAGGTGTAGTAGGAGTTATGAGGGAGCAGGCAATGAATTTCTTTCACTGAGCAGGTAGTGAACATCTAGCATATGTCAGGCTTTTGACTAAGGGCCTGCTGATGAAATAGGAAGGGCATTTGAGATTAGAGTCCAGAGGGCCTTGAATGCTATTCTATCTCCTTTCCAATAAAACAAAATTGAGATGAAAATGTGGGCTTACCACTTCTTTCATAGGAGAGACACCTGTCTTCTTCATACATGGGCCCTCTTAAGTATCTTCAGCTCCTGCATCTCCACGTTAAAGAAGGAAGCAGGACTGGGTGTGTGTGTGTGGCAGAGGTAGGTATCCACACTCTCTGCTTCCTGGGTTCATATTCTACCCGTGTTTCAGGGATATTGGGGAATGAGACACTTGGGGAATTCTTTTAGAAGTTGCAGAGGCAGGGCCGTGCTCACAAAGTCCTAGCTGGGCTTTGCTGTGGAGGCCCAGAGCCATGATCATGGAAACAACTTTCCCAGCTCTGCTTCTCTGGAGGGACTCTGGGGAAGGGGAATCACTGGTCTCGGAAGTGTCTTTCATGCACTAAGCTGAATGACCTTGGCCTGAATCGCTCAGGGTTATGTAAGATTAGGTAGCCACTTAGTCAAAAATAGCTTTCATGCTGACTCCAGCCCACAAAATAGCATCCAAGTCAAGGGGGCACAGATGCACCAGAGCTGGGCATGCATGGGGAAATTCCCCTCCTGGTCCTTGCCATTGGAAAATCGCTTGAGGGTGTTAGCCGGGTCTTGGAGCTGCTGCCAGGTAATCTCCTGTGTGTCTCTGTTTGGCCGCATATATATGGCTGTTTTGCTGAAGCAGAGAAACCAAGGGACCATAAGCACAGAAATGCAGTGCAAACATTAGAATAAAAATGAGAAAGAGTGTGCAGCAGGCAGAAAGAGCACTGAACTAGGAGTCTTCAGATCTGCTACCACCATTGACTTTCTGGAGTCAGTCACTTTCATTTATTCATTCAACGAATACTTACTGAGTCTATTGTGTGCCAGAGACTGTCCTAGCACTGGAGACACAAAAGGGAAGGATAGATGCTATTTCTTCCCTCATGGAATTTTAGCTTGTAAGCTGTCTTGTGCCTCAGCTTAAAGATAACTTACATCTTCTGAGAACTTTCTTATGCCAGGCACTTACAAGACATTCGACATACACAGTGAACAAGCCAGATATAGTCTTTGGCCAAATGCAGCTTGCAGACTAGAGGGAGAAAAAGACAAATAAAGACAAAAAAAAAAAAATCCGGACAAGTTGTCTTTGCAATAAAAATTCCAATAAAGGGCCCTTTTAGGCCTAAGAGGAAGACATCTCTATTGATTGGGATGGTCACCGTCTTGTTCAAAGTTTCTGCCCAGTGAAGGAGCATGTCAGGGCTCCTGTTTTCTCCTTCTGGAAGTGACATTGGGTAAAAGCAACTTGGATCCTGAGTGAGGAAGAGAGCCCCATCCACTGCTATTCAGAGTGGGTGTTGGTCTGATATTTTTGGAGGAAAATTTGGCAACATTCATCAAAGCTTTGCAAGTATTCCTCTCCTTTGACCTAATACGTTCATTTCTGGGAGCTTATCCAAAGGAAATAATTGGATAAGTGTACAAAGACGTACATTGTAAAGAAACTCACTGAATCCTTATTTATAACAATTAAAAATTTGAAATAACCAAGATAGTCAATAATAAGGGATTGTTGAAGCAAATTGTAATTTAGCTGGACTGGTAGCACATGTCTATAGTCCCGGATATGGCAGAAAGATCCCTTGAGCCCAGGAATTGGAGTTCAGCCTGGGCAACATAGTAAGACCCTGTCTCAAATAAAAAATAAAAAATTGCAGTATATCTATAAAGTGCCATAAAATAATTTTTGCCTTTTATACCATTAACCTAGAAAGATGTTCATGATATGATAAGTTAAAAAAAATTGGTTCAACAAATTGTGTGGGACAGTACCAAAAAAAGCAGAGTATGTAAGAATAAATTTACCAAAGAAGGAGCAAGACTTGTTTACGGAAACTTTAAAACACTGCTAAAAGAGATGAAAGAAGACCTAAATATACAGACATTCTTTGCTTATGGGTTAGAAGACTCACTTTTTAAATTCAATTTTAATTTCTGTGATTAATGTATTTATTTTTATGGGAACCACTAAGACTGCATCCTCTCCTTCTTACTCCCCTTAAGGAAGAGAAGAAGGATCATCAATGGCAAGTGGCAGCAGCAACAAAACAACCCTATGAGCTGGCTACATGCTCAGGAAAGAATGCCTGCCTCCTCCGTTTGGTTTCCAGTGCTCTAAACATTCAGAGAAACTTCTATAGTATTGAATGATAGAAATGAGCCCTGAAAGTAGAGTCTTGATTTTGTTAAGACAACAATATTCCCCAAAGCAATATGCAGATTCAATGCAATCCCTATCAAAGTCCCCAAATCCCACAAATTCCATTTTGCTGAAGTAGAAAAACTGACTCTGAAATGTATATAGAATTGCAAGGGATCCCAAATAGTCAAAACAATCTTGCAAAAAGAAGAACAAGGTGTTAAGACTCACATTTTCCAATTTCAAAACTTACTACAAAGCTACAGTAATCAAAATCATGTGCTACCGGCATAAGGATAGTCATGCGTATAGATCAATGGAATAGAATTGACAATCCTATGTAACTATGTAACTATGGTCACATAGTTAATAAATAAACCTATGTAACTATGGTCAATTGATTTTCAACAAGGGTGCCAAGACCATTCAATGAGGGAAAAGAAGGGTTTCTTCAACAAATGGTGCTAGGCCAACTGAATATCCACATGCAAAAGAATGAAGTTGGACCTTACCACACACCATGTACAAAAATTAACTCAAAATGAATAAAATCCTATATATAAGAGCTAAAGCTATAAAAGTCTAAGAAAAGAACAGCTTTATAACCTTGGGTTTGGCAACAGTTTCTTAGACCAAAAACAAAAGGAACAAATGAAAAATAGATAAGTTGGACTTCATCAAAATAAAAAACTTTTGTGCATGAAAGAACGTTACCAGGAATGCAAAAGAAAACCCACGGAATGGAAGAAATGTGCAAATCACATATCTGATAAGAATCTTATATCCAGAATATAGAAGGAACTTGTACAACTCAACAAGAAAAACACAAACTACTCAATTTTTAAAATGGACAAAGACATAAAAAAGAACAAAATCATGTCCTTTGCAGCAACATGGATGCAGCTGAAGGCCATTATCCTAAGTAAATTAACACAGAAACAGAAAACCAAATGTCGCATGTTCTCGCTTGTAAGTGGGAGCTAAACATGGGGTACGCACGGACACAAATATAGGAACAATAGACATTGGGGGCTCCAAAAGCGGGGAGGAGGGGTGGGAGGGCAAGGGTTAAAAAACTACCTATTGGGTACTGTGTTCACTATTTGGTTGATGGGATCAATAGAAACCCAAACTTCAGCATCACACAATATACCCATGTAACAAATCTGCACATGTACCCCCTAAGTGTAAAAAAAAAAAAAAAAAGGCAAAGGCCTTGAAAAGATATCTCTCCAAGGAAGATATACAAATGGTCAACAAGCACGTGAAAAGATGTTTAACATCATTAGTCATTAGGGAAATGCAATTCAAAACCACAAAAATGTAGGTGTGAGATAGCATTTCATACCCACTAGGTTGGTTATAATAAAACAAAACAAAACAAACAGAAGGAAAATGACAGGTTTGGGTATGAATGTAGAGAAATTGGAACCCTCATACATTGCTGGTGGAAATGTAGCCACTGTGGAAATCGCTTTGGTATTTCTTCAATAAGTTAAAGATAGAATGACCCTTTGATGTAGTAGTCCCACTCTCAAGTATATAGTCAAAAGAACTGAAAACAGGTATTCAAATAAAAACTTACATGTTCATAGAAGCACTATTCACAACAGACAAAGGTGGAAATAGCCCAAATGTCCCTCAGCTGGTGAATAGATAAACAATATATAGCACATCCATGCAATGGAATGTTACTTGGCTATGAAAAGGAATGAAGTACTGATGCATGCTACAGCATGGATGAACCTTGAAAACAGACTGGACCTGGTGGCTCACACCTATAATCCCAACACTTTGGGAGGCTGAGGGGGTGAATCACTTGAGGCCAAGAGTTCAAGACCAACCTGGGCAACATAGTGAGACTCTGTCTTTACAATTTTTTTTAATTAGGTGAGTTTATACCTGTAGTCCCAGATATTTTGGAGGCTGAGGTGGGAGGATCACCTAAGCCAAAGAGGTTGAGGCTGCAGTGATGTATGATCATTTCACTGTACTCCAGCCTGAGTGACAAAGAGAGACCCTGTCTCTAAAATAAAAAAGAGAAAAAGAAAAAACATTTTTAAAAACCTTGAAAACATTATGCCTGGCTGAGCACACTGGCTATGCTATAATCCCAGCACTTTGGGAGGCCAAGGTGGGAGGATCGCTTGAAGCCAGGAGCTGGAGACCAGCCTCGCCGACATGGTGAAACCCCACCTCTACTAAAAATACGAAAATTAGCCGGGCTTAGTGGCACATGCCTGTAGTCCCAGCTACTCAGGAGGCTGAGGCAGGAGAATTCATTTGAACCCGGGAGGCGGGGGTTGCAGTGAGCCTAGATCACACCACTGCACTCCAGCCTGGGCAACAGAGCGAGACTCTGTCTCCATAAAAAAACAAAAAACAAAAAAAAATTATGCTGAGTGAGAGAAGTGAGACACAAAAGATCACATATTGTATGGTTCCACTGATGTGAAATATCCAGCATACGCAGATCCATGGAGCTAGAAAGCAGGTTCATGGTTGCCAGGGGCTGTCGGGAGAGGGGAATGGAGAGTGACTCTTCCGTGGAGATAGGATTTCCTTCTGGGGTGATGAAATTATTCTGAAATTATATAGTGCTGATAGATGTTCAGCATTCAGAATGCACTAAACGCCACTGAACTGTATACTTCAGAATGGTTAAAATGGTGAAAAATTGGTGTGGGTATTCCAGAAAAACAATTGGAAGGATGAACAATAAAATGTCAACAGTGATTATTTCTGGGTAACAGTAGGAGTGACTTTCACTCTCCTATTTTTCTTTTTATACTATTTGAATACTTTATGAGAAGCATGTTTTGCATTAGTAATCAGAGTGAATAAAAACCATAGTGAACTGTTTTCATTTTAGAAGGCAAGAAGCAAGAAGGAAGGGAGGAAGAAAAGACGGAAGGAAGGAAGGAAAGAAGGAAGAAAGGAAGGAAAGAGGGAGGGAGGGAGGGAGGGGAAGGAAGGAAGGGGAGGGAAGGAAGGGGAGGGAAGGAGGGAGCAGAAGGAAGAAAAACAGGGAGTCCTTGAACCCATCCCCCCAACTCCCTCATCTCTCTCATTACTTTGGAGGTGCAGGCCTTGCTAGTGTCAGGCTGGGGGTTGTATGGGTTTCTGGTTAGACACCAAGAAGGACCTTTTAGGTTAATAGGATCGAGGTCAGCAACCAACAGAACTCTTTACATATCCTATGGGAAGATCCCTAAGATATATTGTATAAAGAGCAAGATTTAGGACAGAGTGTGACAATTAGTGTAATGATACACTCAAACACATTCACACACACATGCTCCTGCACATACAGTCATAATTACTAAAGAGTGCATGCTGGCCAGGCTTGGTGGCTCACGCCTGTAATCTTACCACTTTGAGAGGTCAAGGAAAGAGGATTGCTTGAGGCTAGGAGTTCTAAACTAACCTGGGCTACATAGCAAGACTCTGCCTCTACAAAAAATAAAAATATAAAACTAGCAGACTGTGGTGGTGCATACCTGTAGTCCTAGCTGCTTGCGGGGAAGAGGCAGGAGGATCATTTGAACCCAGGAGGTCTAGGCTGCAGTAAGCCATGATCACGCCACTGCACTCCAGCCTGGGTGATAGAACAGGATCCTGTCTCTCCCTCCCAAAAAGTGTGTATGCATATACATTTGCAAATGTAAAGATACCCTCTACCAAAATGGCTGAAAAATAGCAAGAATGGTTTTCCCCAGGGAGGGCAACTGGGTGATTAGACAGGAGAGAAAGGGAAGGAAACAGACATTTCACTGTATATACCCAATCTCTGTATCTTTTGTATTTGGTAGTATGTATATACTTTTTTTTTTTTAAGATGGAGTCCCCTCTGTTGCCCAGGCTGGAGCGCAGTGGCACAATCTTGGCTCACTGCAACCTCTACCTCCCAGGTTCAAGCAAATCTCCTGCCTCAGCCTCCAGAGTAGATGGGATTACAGGTGCATGCCACCACACCAGGCTAATTTTTGTATTTTTAGTGAAGATGGAGTTTCACCATGTTGCCCAGGCTGGTCTCTAACTCCTGAGCTCAAGCAATCTGCCCACCTCAGCCTCCCAAAGTGCTGGTATTACAGGCGTGAGCCGCTGTGCCCAGTTGTATGTATATACTTTCAAAGACAGACATTTTTTGCCCCTGAGCACTTTCTTTACGTCACAAAAACAAAATTTCCAAAACATAAAGATATTTAGGTAAAATATAATACTTTTTTTGGTTTCTGCCCTATTTTTGTATTTACCAAATTTTTATAACAACAGACATAATTTAATATGGTATAAAAGGCAGATATTACTTAACACATTTAAGTAAGACAGAAATGTTTAAAGCAAAAACAGAACATTCCCCTTCCAGTTTGCTTTCAAAAGGAAAATACATTTATAATTAAATGTATTTTTAAATGAAATAAAGGTATTAGAAAAATGATCTTTTTTTAGAAAAACTTTTCCGTTGGTTTCCTTTCCCCTAAATTGTCTACAATGCTATTATTTCATGTTGGAAAAGGTCTGTAATTAGCTGAGTCTTTAAACATAAAGCCATGGGTTTTAGGCAGCTGGTGAAGCAGTGTTGGCCTGACCTTGACCTCCGTAGAGCCCTGGACCCTTCGCCTCTGGCCCTGATCTCTGCAGCCTCCTTGGCCCAGACCCTAGGCCCTGCCAGTCCTGCTGTCCTCACGTGGCCTGCACAGCCTGCCAAGCCACCAACCCACAGGACTCCCTGTGGAGAGCTAGGACGGGACGGGGGGCAGGATGTTTCTGGATATTTTTCCAGGAGGGGCATGGGGGCTGTTTTGAAGCTATGTGTGCCCTATAAGCAAACTTTGATAGCATATGGTAGACAAATAAAGTTTTAAAAGAATTTTTTCTTCATGCTTTTACATTAGATTGAACAAACATTACTTGTCCATTTTCAAGAAGTGAGGAGCAGGTGCTCGGGGAACCTCATGGAAATTGAGAAGTGGGCCAGCCCCTGGACTACTCTCCCTGTCCCCACTGGTGTGGCCATCATTGGAGGGACATTGATGTTCATCTGCCCATCTCCGCTCTGCAGAGGAAAGAGGGAGACACAGGCTCTCCCATCTGCCTTGGGCCCAGATATGCCATTGGAAACCCCCCTCCCCCCCGGGGCCACTCACATGATGTAGGACTAAGGGTTTGGAGCTTTTCTCCTGGGGCTCATTTTCTGAGCCTTTCCCTGTCCTGGCTTCTCTACTCTGCTGTCCCCGCACACGTCTGAGGTGATGCTAAGTCCGATTAAAGTGGGCCAGTCAGAAACATTTCCAAGGTCTGCGGGGACAGTTCCACCAAGGTTCTTACTGTCCCCAATAGCTACCCTATTACCTGAAATATAACCATTTAAGAACCATCTTATTTTTAATTTGTGTTTTTATAAACACCATAAGTTCATTTTCTCCCCTAAATTATGAAAATGTATCACTGTGAAAAGTAGCAAAAAGTAGAAACAAACCCTCCTTCTCTGCCACCAAAAATGTCACAAAACACTCATACACCCCGTACCTTGAGAGGGTCTCTAGTAGTTTGGAGTATTTCTTTGAAGTCTTTAAAAATAAATATCAGAGTCATTTTTGTTATTATTGCTTAATATCATCAACAGAAGCTTTTTTTTTTTTTTTTTTCTGAGACAGGATTTTACTTCCATTGCCCAGGCTGGATTGCACGATTTCTGCTCACTGCAACCTCTTCCTCCCAGGCTCAGGTGATCCTCCCACCTCAGCCTCCTGAGTAGCTGGGACCACAGGTGCATGCCACCACACTCAGAATTTTTGTACTTTTTTGTAGAGACAGGGTTTTGCCATGTTGCTCAGGCTGGTCTCGAACTCCTGACCTCAAGTGATCTGCCCACTTCTGCCTCCCAAAGTGCTGGGATTACAGGTGTGAGCCACCATGCCCAACTATAAGCTTTTTTTTTTTTAATGCTGCTATTAAGTGCTGGCTCTGATGTGCTACTAGCTCTGTAATTTGGGGTGTGTTAATCTCTCTGTGCCCCAGTTTTCTTATCTGCAAAATGAGGACAATACCAGTATCTATCCTACTGAGCTCCTGTAAGGATTTAATGAGATAGTGCAGGGAAAATGCTTTGCCAACAGCCAGATTCAACAAATATTAGCAATTCATCTATTGCTAGCGTGGACGAAGTTGAATTTTGCTTTTCAGCTGGGGTGAATAATCTTACATTGAACACCTCTGTATCTAGAACCTCATCCACAGAGAGGATTACTTTCTTTTCAGAGATTCCTGGACATGGAGTTGCCGAACTAAAGGGTATAGATCTTTTTTTCTTTTTCTTTCTTTCTTTCTTCTTTCTTTCTTTCTTTCTTTCTTTCTTTCTTTCTTTCTTTCTTTTTTTTCTAAGACAGTCTTCCTTTGTCACCTAGGCTAGAGTGCAATGGTGCGATCCGGCTCACTACAGCCTCCGCTTCCTGGGTTCAAGTGATTCTCCTGCCTCAGCCTCCTGAGTAGCTGGGACTACAGGCACCTGCCACTGCACCCAGCTGATTTTGTATTTTTAGTAGAGGTGGGGTTTCACCATGTTGGCCAGGCTGGTCCTGAACTCCTGACCTCAAGTGATCTGCCTACCTCAGCCCCACAAAGTGCTGGGATTATAGGCATGAGCCACCACGCCCGGCCTTTTTTATTTTTATTTTTTTTTTGTAGACAGATGGTCTCACTAAGCTCTCCAGGGTGGTCTCTAGTGGTCCCCACACCTTGCCCTCCCAAAGTGCTGGGATTACAGGTGAGAGCCATGTTACTGGTCCCAGGCCTTTCTAAAGTTCTTGATATAGATTGTCATCGACACTTCTGCCAGGAGAGGAAGACTCCTGGTGTTAAGTGTAACTCTGTCTTCTGAGTACAGGATACTGAGTCTCTCTCCCTGACTCCAGCACACACAACTTTAGTGGATGTGAATTCTGATGGCTTCTCTCTCAGAACACACCCACCTAAAAGTTTGATAAGACATCTTGGCATCATACAGCTGCCTGTTGGAATAACCCCGAGACCTCAGTTTCACTCTCTGTAAAATCTGGTCAAAGATCTTGCTCAAGGTGTGGCAAAAAGTAATCAATAGCTAATGGCTGGGACTGACTTTTGTTCTCCTGGTCATAAAAGACCTTTGAATTACTTGGCCACTTTGGGTTTCTCAGGATAAGTGATAACACTAAGCCAAAGTTCATCCCAGTTGGCCAGGCCACCTCTTTCCAGCACCCACAAGGCTTGAGGGAGAGAGGGAATGGCCACAGTCTCATGAGTGTTGGGCTGGGTTCACTGGGGTTAGGGTCACCAAGGGTAGGAGCCATTTCCCCATTGACCCTCCCATGCATCACACCACAGAAATATCCCCGTGCTCTGTTTATCTCCCACCCCTCCCCTGACACAGCAGAAGGACGTAAGTTTTCATGCATAGTAGACAGAGGACTTAGACTGAATGAGGTGAGGCTTGGTCAGCCCTGATATGAGAAACACAGATCAAAACCAGACTTGTCCCTCTGCTATCATCACCCAGCCACTCAACACCACTTCCCAGAATGACTCAATCGACATTTCCTGTACCCGAGCCTGGGATCTCCATTTTATCAAGCTTTCCAGAAGATGTTATCGTCTAGCAAGTTTTTGAAGGAAGCATAGGACTCTGCCTATCCCAATGGTGTCTGCCCAGGTCTCCTCTGTGCTCAAACACCATCCAAAGCTTCCTCAGTTCAGCCTGAAGCCTCAGCTCTTAGTGTGGTATTCTAGGTTTCAGTTCACTTGTACAGACCATCTCCTAGCTCTCCCTCACTCACTACCCACTGCAGCTACTCTGGGGTTCCTGGTGCTTGAATATGCTGTAGGCCTTTAGGAAGAGCAACCTTGCTCTTATTATGCTGTTAACTTAATGAAATCCTCTCCAACATTTAAAGCCCAGCCCTGATGCTCCAACTCTAGAAGGCTCCCTTGATCTAGCCCCAGCTAGAAGTGACCCCCTCAACTTTCCTCTGAGCTCCAATAGACTCTCTTCATCTGTGCCCGCATGTAACTCTGGTCACTTTCCACCTTATTTTATAGATGTTGGCTGGTCTCATCTCCCCAAGCTGTCTAGAAGCTGCTTAAGGGCAGGCCACACAACTGGTTGGTTCATCTCTATGTCCGCAGTGCAAAACTTGACATCTCTTAAGGCAATTAGTAAGTGTGCTGTAATGAATTAATTCGTGTCCACCATGACAAGGAGATATTGGTCAGAAACGTGAATTAAGTAGAGATAGCTTTATCTCTTCCTTTCCATTCTGGGTGCCTTTTATTTTGTTTTCTTGCCTAATTGCCCTGGCAGGAACCTCAAGTACAATGTTGAATATAAGTAGGGGGAATAGGTATCCTCATCTTGTTCCTGGTCTTGGGGGAAGCAGTTGGTCTTTCACCACTGAGTGTGATTTAGCTGTGGGTTTTTTATAGATGCCCTCTATTAAGTTAAGGATATTCCCTTCTATTCCTATTTTGTTGAGGTTTTTTTTTATTATTATTATGAAGAAGTGTTGAATTTTGTCAAATGCTTTTTCTGCATCTATTGAAATGATCACGTGGTTTTTGTCCTTTATTGTATTGACAAAGGTATTACATTAATTGACATTTCAGATGTTAATCTTGCATTCCTGGGACATTTACCAGTTGGTCATGGTGTCTAATTCTTCTGATAAATTGCTGTGTTCTGCTTACTAGTATTTTGTTGAGATTTTTCTGTCTACATTCATAAACGATATTGGTCTATGGTTTTTGTGTGATGTTTTGGTCTGATTTTTGTATCATAGTAATACTGGCTTTCATAGGATGAGGTGGGAAGTGTTTCTTCCTCTTCTATTTTTTGGAAGTTTGTGAAGAATTCTTCCAAAATTTGGTAGAATGTACTAGTGAATTCTGGTCCTGGGCTTTTCTCTGTGGGTAGTTTTTTGATTAGTAATTCCATCTTTTTACTTGTTTCAAGTCTAGTCAGATGTTCTATTTCTTCCTGAAACAGTTTTGCTATTTTAAGGCTTTCCAGGAATTTGTCCATTTCATGTAAATTATCTAACTTGTTGGCATACAGTTGTTCATAGTAATCCTTTATAATCCATTTTATTTATATATGATCTGTAATAATGCCCCTCTTTTCATTCCTGATTTTAACAATTTGAATCTTTTCTCTTTTTTTCTTGATCCATCTAGATTAAGGTTTGTCAATTTTGTTAATCTTGTTGAAGAACCAACTTTTAATTTCCTTGATTTCCTTGATATTTTTCTATCATCTATTTCATTAATTTTGGCTCTAAATTTTATTATTTCATTTCTTCTGCTTGCTCTAGGTTTAGGTTACTCTGCTTTTTTTCTAGTCTTAAGATTATTGATTAGATATCTTTCTTTTTTTTTTTTTGTAGTGTAGGTGTGAATTTCCCTCTAAGCACTGATTTGGCTGTATCCCAAGTATTTTGATATATTTTGTCTTCATTTTTATTATTGAAAAGATTTTCCTAATTTGCCTTGGAATTTTTTTAATGCAATGGTTTTTTAGGAGTGTGTTTTTAAATTTCCATATATTTGTGAATTTCCCAAATTTAATTCTGTCATTGATCTCTAATTTCACACCATTGTTATCAGAGAACATACTATATATGATTTCAATCCTTTTAAATTTATTCAAATTTGTTTTATGACCTGGTATATGGTCTATCCTAGAGAATGTTTCATGTACATTAAATGAGAATGTATACTATACTTTTGTTGATTGAAGTGGTCTGTAGATGTTTTTGAGGTCTAGCAGGTTTATAGTGGTGTTCAGAACTTCTGTTTCCTTGTTGAACTTCTGTGCCTCATAATTTTGTCTCTTCAATGCATTAGAAAACAAATGCTCCTTTCTTGTTTGTTTATTTATTTTTATAAAAATTGGGGGGTATCACTATGTTGCCCAGGCTGGTCTCAAATGCCTGGGCTCAAAGTGATCCACCTCTCTGGGCCTCCCCAAATGCTGGGATTACAAGTGTGAGCCACTGTGCCCAGCCAATGTATCTTTACAGATTAATTTTCTTGTTCCTTAGAGGTTTAGTTTTGGAGTCCTAACTATCAAGTTTGACTATCTAGACAAATTTAATCCTTCTTGTAAGAACAAACTCTGTACTTTTCTGAGCTCTGGATGAATCTAACATATGAAATATTGGTTAAAGCTTGGAATGTAAAATCTTGGTGAAGAAGGATTTTCTTACCTGATCCTCTTAGGAGCACGTGATTCTCGAAGTGTGGTTCTAGATAAATCAGCCCTGAATCTCCTGTTCAACCAAGCTGATGTTTTCTTCCTTCTCTCCATTTCTCCTTGTTTCCTCCTTCTTTCTTCTCTCTTCTTCCCTCCTTCCCATACTTTTACTATCTTTTTTCCATCCAATCATTTATTTATACTTTTCTTCCTTCATATCCATTCAACTGTGCTTTCCTTCTTCCTTCCTTCTTTCCTTTCTTCCCTTCTTCCTTCCTTCTTTTCCTCCTTCCTTTTTTAATTCAATTATTCATCCTGTTCTCCATCCTTTCATCTATCTGTCCTTCTTTACTTCCGTCTATCTGTTCACCTTCCCTTATCTCCTCTCTTCTCTCACTGCCTTCCTTCATTTCTTTCCACTCCCCCTCCCTTCCTCCCATCTATCCAGTCATCCATCCATTTTTAGCAATAAAGCACCAGACAGGACTCAAGCTACCTGAAATAGCTGAGCTCAAAGTAGATGTGGTGGTGGTGCTGGGGTGAAGGCCCCTGATTTCTAGTTCTCATTTTCCTTCCAGGAATCTACAAAGTGCCTAATGGTGCTGCTTCACTGGCAAACTTTGATAAAATACCTGTTGTGAGCCAGACAGAATTCCTCGCATTGGGAATGAGTAAGGTCTAGTTGCTACTCCCAGGGACAGAGAATAACAGTACAGCCTGGAAAAACTGCAGTATGACGGCCTCTAAGGCTGAGGAATAGGAACTTCCAGGGGGCAGTTGGAGAGGTTTTCTTGCAGAAATAGGTGTTTGGTTGAGCCTTGAAGTATGAGCATTTATGTGAGAATCAAATGTAATAGCACATGAGATTATAAAATGTAAAAATGTCACAGAGAGGGAGTGACATTTATTGTTGAGACTTATGTTAAAAACCACTTAAAGTAATAACAACTGGCCGGCATAGAAAAGGTATTTGTTATGGCCGGGCGCGGTGGCTCAAGCCTGTAATCCCAGCACTTTGGGAGGCCGAGGCGGGTGGATCACAAGGTCAGGAGATCGAGACCATCCTGGCTAACACGGTGAAACCCCGTCTCTACTAAAAAATACAAAAAACTAGCCGGGCGAGGTGGCGGGCGCCTGTAGTCCCAGCTACTCGGGAGGCTGAGGCAGGAGAATGGTGTGAACCCGGGAGGCAGAGCTTGCAGTGAGCTGAGATCTGGCCAGTGCACTCCAGCTTGGGTGACAGAGTGAGACTCTGTCTCAAAAAAAAAAAAAAAAAGAAAAGGTATTTGTTAGAAGCATTAACAAATTCCTATGCAGTTTTTAAGACTGTAAGACAAATGTGCTGTGGGTGGAATTAGACATTCAGAGAGTAGTGAGGCAGGGTAGAGGAGTACTTCAGAGTGTGGGTTTTGGTATTAGACCCACCTGACTCCAAGCCCTGCTGTCACTTGCTGTCCATGTGCTCATCTGTGGAATGGGGATGACAGTATAAGAGGATTAAATGGGATGGTACAGGTTGGGGTTGGTGGCACACGGTGAATGCTCTGTCAATGCCAGCTGCCACTGTTCATGAGAAAGGAGCTCAAAGGTCATCTGGCTCCAGGTGGTATGGATTCATGTTTTCCTCCTGAAAAGGTGCTTTTTATCTGCTACCAAATATGTAATCTTGGGGAAATTACTTGTTTTTTCTCAGCCCTTGCCTTTTTTTTTTTTTTTTCCAGTAAAATCTCTCAAGATCATCATGAGAAAAGCAAGCTCTGGCTGGGCACGGTGGCTCATGCCTGTAATCCCAGCACTTTGGGAGGCCAAGGCAGGTGGATCACCTGAGGTCAGGAGGTCTAGACCAGCCTGGCCAACATGGTGAAACCCCATCTCTACTAAAAATACAAAAATTAGCTGGGCGTGATGTCCCACACCTGTAGTCCCAGTTACTTGGGAGTCTGAGGCACGAGGATTGCTTGAACCCGGGAGGCAGAGGTTACAGTGAGTCGAGATTGCACCACTGTACTCCAGCCTGGGCAACAGAGTGAGACTCAGTCTCAAAAACAATAAAAAGCAAGATCTGTCAAGGGAAAATATATTTGAAAATTGTAACTTGCAAGCCTAAGCCACAAAGATGTTCACCTCAGTATTGTTTATCATGGAGATGTAGGGAAATGGAAAAAATATCGATAGACATCCCAAAACAGGAGACTATTAAATAAATTATGAAACTTCCTTCAATGGAATCACAAGCAGTGAAGAATTAGGTCCATGAAAGCCAAGGTTTTCTCCTTTTGTTGAATGATGAACCCCTCAGCACCCAAAACAATGCTCATCATATGGTAGGTGCTCAGTATTTATCAAAGAAACAAATGAATGAGCAAAGAAAAATCAACCACCAAGAGGCATCCACCTGGCTGTTGTTTTGGTGCATGGGGTAGAAAAGCAGACTAGAAGAGCTAGGGTTGAGAGACTAATGAGAGAGCAAGAAAGTTAAACTATCAAGAGCTGTCAAGTAGGACGTTTGAGGGTGTTTGTTGGGTGCTGGGCCATATGACTCTCTCCTCCATGGCCCACAAAGTCTTCAGTAAAATATACAGTGTCTGGCAGTGTTTTTGGAATTGCATGTGTGTTTCAGGGGGTGAAATGAAATACAGAAGACTGGCCTCAATTGGAGAATACCATGGGCATCCAGTCACATCTGAGTATGATAATGTAGAAGAAAGTTTAATGACGTGGAAAGATGCTCACAATATATTGTTAAAGAAAATAATTGGGTACAGAAGGGGATGTGTAATTGCATCCCATTTTGGTTAAAATAGAAAAACATCTGCTCATGTCTGGATGGTGAGATGAAGAAATATTTTTTCCTTTTTGTGTATTCACGCTTTATACTTTTCTTTAATCAATATGTACCACTTGTGAACTTGAAAATAATGTGAACTGTTGAATGAGCTTGAGCTGTCCTTATTGCATTTGACTGATTGGTAAATAAATTGAGCTAGAGGTCAAGTGGCATTGTCAAGGTCAAGCCAAGACTGAGTGGCCCATCAATGTATGGCCAGTTCAGTGACCTTTCTACTTGATTAGAAGGTAACAAGTAGTGTTTTCAGTGCCTTGGACCCCCAGCATCTGAAAGATCTGAAAGACTGAGCCATTCCTTCTTCCGCTGCCTCCATTTTGCTAGATTCCAGAGGACGATCATTGTCCAGAAGACTATCAATGGTTATAAGTATATTCCCTCTTCTCCATTTCAAAGGACACTCACTAGGTTCTCTTTTGTATGTCAGGTCAGTAACATGACCCTTGGGATCCTCTGGGCAGAGGATCATGTTAGCAGGATGGGCTGTGAAGCCTCCTGCAAATTAAGCCAGTTATAATCTGTGACTCATATCTGCAGATAGTAATTTTCTTAAAGGTGTTTGTTGAGTGATGGGAACACACAGAGAGACAAGAGACAGAGGGGCAGCCCAGGTAACATATCAAAAAGCATAAATGTATAACGTGGAACTGAAAGAGACCTTTGACATCACCTAACTCGTGACTGGATGATCTGGGAAACAGGCTTGGGTTGTACAGCCAGGGCCAGAATGAGATGGTTTTACTTCCTAAACATCTCTCCATTTCATCCTTTCCCACTCCTTCTCCCCACTCTGGCCTGCAGGGATGCCACAGCACTTCCCTAGCTGATCTCCTTTCAATCCAGAGCTATGTCACTAAAGGTTCTTTCACCTATGTTGAGGAATCTGGACTTAAATCTGGAGCAGTGAGACACCATGGAAGAATTTTTAGGCAGGAAGGCAATGGGGTCATATCTGGATTTCAGGTGGCTACTGAAATTCTCTGGTTTCTGTGTATAGAATGCACCCAAGGCAGTTAAGTAGACTCAGGGAGAGCAGTGAGAAGGCTGCTGTAACTGTCCAGGTGAGAGGAGGCGACAGCCTGGACCAAGACTGTGGCAGTGGAGGTAAGTGGGTAGTCTCCCCGACTCCTCAAGCCTCTCATCGACCTCCTCTTTAGGTGCTTATAGTCAGTATCCCGCAATTTAATACCTAGTTCTGGGCTTATATTGGTTAGGATTTTTTAGATGTGATTGCATAGAAACCCATCTCGGCCAGGCGTGGTGGCTCAAGCCTGTAATCCCAGCTCTTTGGGAGGCCGAGACGGGCGGATCACGAGGTCAGGAGATCAAGACCATCCTGGCTAACACAGTGAAACCCCGTCTCTACTAAAAAATACAAAAAAAAAAAAAACTAGCCAGGCGAGGTGGCAGGTGCCTGTAGTCCCAGCTAGTCGGGAGGCTGAGGCAGGAGAATGGCGTAAACCTGGGAGGCGGAGCTTGCAGTGAGCTGAGATCGCCACTGCACTACAGCCTGGGCGACAGCTCAAGACTCCGTCTCAAAAAAAAAAAAAAAGAAAAGAAAAAAGAAACCCATCTCAAATCAACTTAACTCAACATCATTGAGCCATGTCAGGCACACGGTAGGGGTTTAGTAAACAATGAACAAGTAAATGAATGAATGACTCTTGACTCCTGGACTATTGTTCTTTCTACTGTGCATAATACTGATTTTAAGCCTAAATTCCAAAACTCTAAATTCCATAACCTCTAAAGGCCATCTATTCTGGTCTTGCGCCCAACTCAGGAATGCCCTCTACAACATGCTTGATAGAAACCCGTTCAGCTTGTCTTCGAAATTCTCCAGGGACAGAATATTCACTACCTCAAAAAGTCATTTAAACAAAAGAGTAAACATATATTTTTAAAATCAGCTTTATTGAAGTATAACTTACATACACTCATTTAACTATAAAGTTCAATGAGTTTGACAAACATATACAGTCCTGTAACTACCACCACTATGCCATTTTAGCGTATTTCCATCATAGAGCTGAGCATGATAGTTTGCACCTGTAATCTCAGCTACTCAGGAGGCTGAGGACTGCTTGGACCCAGGAGTCAGAGGCTACAGTGAGCTATGATTGTGTCACTGCCCTCCAGCCTGGGCAACAGAGCAAGACCCTGTCTAACATTTCCATTTTGCCACAAAGTTTGTTTGTATTCCCTTGCAGTTTGTCTCTTCTCCCGACTCCTGGTCTCTACTTTCCGTCCTTGTAATTTTGCATTTTCTAAAACTTCATTTGAATGGAATCATGTACTATGTGGTCTTGAATTGGGAATAGTTTACTTAGTATAATGTATTTGAGATTCATCTACGCTGTTGTATCAGTAGTTTATTCCTTTTTATTGCTGAGTAGTATTCCAATAAATGGACATATCACAATTTGCTTATTCATTCACCAGTTGAAGGACATTTGTGTGGTTTCCAGTTTTGGCTATTGTTAACTGAGCTACTGTGAAAATTCACATATACATCCTTGAGTGGACATATTTTTTTTTCATTTATCTTATATAAATACCTAGAATGGGATTTCTGGTTAATACGGAAGATATATGTTTAATTTTATTAAGAAAAAACTGCCCAACTATTTTCCAAAGTGGTTATACCAGTTTGCATTCCTGGCAATATGGTATGAGAGTTCCAGTTGTTCCACAACATCGCAAACACTTGGTATTGTCATTTTTAACATTTTAGTCACCATAGGGAACGTGTAGTGCTTTCATATTGTGATTTTCTCATATATTCCCTCAAGGACTAATGATATAGAGCATTTTCCATGTGCTTATTTGCTATTCCTATAAAATAGGTGTAACTTCAAGGCCATACTTTCTGCTGTTAGAAATCTCCAAACTCTGTCTATTGATTCAATTCAGTTTAACAAATATTTACAGATGACTTACTCTATGTCATTTACTATGAGGTCTGATGAGCCCAAGACGATTAAGATCCATCCTTGATCTTGATTTATTTAGAGTCTCATGGGGGGAAACATACTTAAAAGAGAAACATTTCTCTTTAAAGGTGTTAGTATATTCATAGAGGTAAGCCCAGGATACAGGGAAAAAATGAGGAAGAGTACTCTACCTAGTCAACGGTGCTGGCAGGTGGTAGGGTGTGAGGAATGTTCATGGGAACGTCCACCCTGGCTCTGAACTGTGGCATCACAGAGGTACAGACATGTTGTCATTCATTCATCACATACTCAGTGAGCACCTAACGTGGACCAGATGCTGTGCTGGCCTGGGGAGGATGGCTATAAACCAGACAGACATTGTCCCTGTCTCAAGGATCTTACCAAGTGAGAACAAAAGTTCATTTCCTTTCCTTGTGGAAACTTATATTAAAAAAAACTACTTATCTAACTACATATATATAATATATAATATATATTTACATATATACATATATGTATATATGCACATACATATCCATCCATATATATATATATACACTACCTATCAAAGAATTGCTAAGTGATTAGAAAACACAAAAACAGATTTATGCTAATTGTATGTTAGATAATTTTACAGGGATGATTCATTGTAATGTCTTTTATTTAAGACATAGGTATTTATTCGGTGCTCAGCTCCTTCACGTGGGTTATCTCACTGGGTCTACATGATCAACGAGAGAGGTTAGGATTGCTACTGTCTGAAACTGAGAGTCAGAGAGCTAAAAATACTGGCCCAAAGTCACTCAAAAGTAGAACCAGTCTTTGAAGTGAAATCTTGGGACTTTAAGTTCAAATGCTACTTTGAATAATATCTGTACCGTTGGCATATTTTTAGTACAATTTGAGGACTCAAGTACTAACTGTAAAATTACTAATTAAAATTAAGGTCCAAGGGATTATGGTTTGTGTTACTTTCCAAATATCTATCCAAATCCCCCATTTAGCCTATGAGGATACGGGGGTCCAGTGGGAATAGCCACATAGAGTCACAATCCAAGTCCAGGCCTCCTGACTTCATGCTGTTGCCTTGTGAGAGTGCTACCTCTCAGTGCTAATTTGCATGATCACTCCTGTTTATTTAGTCCACAGGCATTTGGAGCAGATGTGCCGCTGTAGGCAAAAAAGTGAGGAACGGTGGGAAGAGAGACTACATAGACCCGGGTTCAAATCTCAGCTCTGCTGGTCTTAAGCTGAATGATTGGGCAAGTAACTTAACTTTTTTTCTTTCCTTTCTTTCTCTCTCTCTTTCTCTCTTTCCCTCCCTCCCTCCCTCCCTCCCTCCCTTCCTTCCTTCCTTCCTTCCTTCCTTCCTTTCTTCCTTTCTCTTTCTTTCTTTCTTTCTTTCTTTCTTTCTTCTTTCTTTCTTTCTTTCTCTCTTTCTTTTTTTTCACCGGGTCTCACTGTGTTGCCCAGGCTGGAGTGCAGTGGTGCAATCTCAGCTCACTGCAACCTCCACCTTCGAGGCTAGAGCAATCCTCCCATCTCAGCCTGTCAAATAGCTAGTGCCACAGGCACATGCCACCACACCGGGCTAATTTTTGTATTTTTTTGTAGAGATGGAGTTTCGTCATATTGCCCAGGATGGTGGTCTCGAACTCCTGGGTTCAAGTATCTGTCCGCTTCAGCCTCCCAAAGTGCTAGGATTACAGGCATGAGCCACCACATCCAGCCTCAGCTTAACTTTTCTGAGTCTCAGCTTCCTGGCCTGTGAAATGGGGCTAATAACAGCACTGACATCTTAAAGCTGCTGGAAGGTATCAAAGAAGAAATGCGCAGGAAGCCCTCCCCTTGAGCTCTGGATTTTGAATAGGTAAAGGAATGCAAACACTTAGCTCCCTGCTGGGCCTATAATAGCACTCGATAAATTACACAATGACCAGCTTTTCTATTTAATAATTGCACTAAAATTATTTTTTATGAAGATCAAATTAAAGGAAATTTGAATAGAGAACATTTTTACTCAAATCTAAATTCAAAGACACTGTTTTTATCTCTCCAGATTTTTTCAAAACTTTATCCCCATTTGGGAATTGAAGCAAAATGATTTATTATTAAGAATCTGACACCAACATTAAGGAAAGCCCAAGAGCAAATTTTTATATTAAGTCCACCACTCAAATGTACTAACAGTTTTAATTGTCCACATTTCTTTCCAACATTTATCCAGAGTTTCTTTTATATTGTTGGAATCAGAATGGTTCTCATTGTCATTCTTTAAAAAACTTTTTTCTTTATTTAATTTTATTTCAGATTATTTAATGAATTAAGTTCATATGTAAACCTTATGCTTATGATTTCTTATGGTTCCTTATAATTCTACTCAGTAGAATCTAGCCAGTAACATGGAAACTCAACTCTTGCAGGAAATTATGTTATATTATCACGTCATCTTATATATTCCACAAAATCACTAAATGTTTACTATGTAGCCTTTGAGCATCGTCACAATCCTGTAAGCACTAACCAATTCCATTTTACAGATTAGGAAACTGAGGCTCAGGTTATTTTAATAAGTTGCTAAAATTCATGCAGCTAATGTCTAGTGTTCCTATAACAAATTGCCTCAAGATGTAGTGGCTTAAAGCAACAACATCCATTTATTTGTTCTTAATTCTGCAATTTGGGCAGGGCTTGGTGGGGCTGGTTCATCTTTGGTCCATGTGGTACTGGCGAGAGTGGTTTCAATGGGACTGGAGGATCCAAGATGAGTTCATTCAGGCGCCTGGTGTCTCAGCTGAGGAGGCTGAAATGGCTGGGGGCTGGTTGGGTTTCTCTCCCTTTGTGGTCTCTCATCTTCCAGGGCCTCTTTCTTTCTCTCCACGTGGTCTGTCCAGCAGATTAGCTGGGCTTCTTTCCATGATGGCTGGCTTCCAAGGGGGCAAAAACAGAAGCTCCCAGGTGTCTTAAGAACTAGCCCCAGAAATGGCACAGTGTCATTTCTGTTACATTCTCTTGGTCAAAACAAGTCACAAGGCCAGCCCAAAGTCAACGAGAGGGAAACAGACCCTACCCTTCATGCTTGGAGGCATAGTGTACATGGGGATGGGCTGGACCGTTAGCCATCATCTTTACAGTGACAGAGCAGGGCTTCAAACACAGGCCTGTCTTCCTCCAGGCTCCAAACTCAGCTCCCGCCCCCAAACCCCTTCAGTGAATGTTTTTGGCCGGCTAGCTTTTTCTCTTCCTTTCACTCATTTTTAGGGTAAATTCCCAAGGACAGGGAGATTTGGTCAAAGGGCAGACAATGTTGAGCTCTATGCTGAGATAAATCAACATTTGCATAACAAAGTCATCTCATGAGCTTCTCGTTAAGAATGTGACTAAAAACTTTTTTCCCCCACCTCCTTTTTCTTCACAAAGGAGATCCAGGTTTAATTTTGTTCATTCTATTGTTTCACCTACTTTGACGGAGGAAATCTTGTTTCCTGCTATGGAGACGCTCCTCAGGACTTCCAGGCAACAACAAAGTCAGCAAACAGCCATGACATTCGCCTGCTCCTGAGCCATGCAGGATGGTGTTCCCTGTGGATCGGGGCATGCAGGGAAACTCACTGGCTGACCTTGACTTTTCACAGAACTTGGGATGTCATGAAAAGAACATGGCTTAGACTTGCCCGAGTTTAGCTCTCCTTCTGAAGAGTAACCGTGTGCGTCTTTGTTTGCTGTCTCAGTTTACGCCTGTTGTCACGTGTCCTGTCCAGTTCAGTATTTGTTCAGGGCAAAAGTTTTCCAATTTGGACAATAGATTATATGATCACACTACCTGCCGCAGGAGCTGGGGCAAGACATTTCTCCTCCCTGAGTCTCAGTTTCCTCATCTGTACAGTGGGCCTGGCTACCTATTTCATAGAAATGTGGATCACTTTTCACTTAATAGCATCCTTCCATGTGGCAGAAACTCTCTTGGACTCTGGAGGATCCAGGGGATGACAAAATGAGGTTCCTGCTCTCCTAGTAAATAAGCAAGATAATTTCAGAAATTTGATTTATATTAGGAAGTCAGGAAGGGCCTCTCTGAGGAGGTGGAATTTGAGATAAGGGATGAGGAATGAGAGTGGGCCACAAAGAGAGCTGAGGGAAGAACATGCCAGTTAAGGGAACAGCAGTGCAAAGGCCACGGGGAAAGAGATAATTGGCCAAAGGGAACAGAATGGAGCTCAGGTGCAGGTCGTGTTCTATAAACTGCGAAGAGCCCCAGCAGTTATTTTCCTCCTAGAGGATTTTAAAATACTCTCCCATCCTTTATCTGAAATGATCCTCAAAATAACTCCGAAAAGGCAGGGCAGAGTTTTTTTTTTCCTTTTAATTTTAATTTTTTTTTTTTTTTTTTTTTTTTTTTTTTTTTTTTTTTAGACGGAGTCTTGCTCTGTTGCCCAGGCTGGAGTGCAGTGGCACAATCTCTGCTCACTGCAACCTCTGCCTCCCAGGTTCAAGCAATTCTTGAGCCTCAGCCCCCTGAGTAGCTGGCACCACAGGTGTGTGCCACCACACCCAACTAATTTTTTTGTTGTTTGAGATGGAGCCTCACTCTGTCACCAGGCTGGAGTGCAGTGGCACAATCTCGGCTCACTGCAACCTCTGCCTCCTGAGTTCAAGCGATTCTCCTGCCTCAGCCTCCCTAGTAGCTGGGATTGCAGGCACCTGCCACCATGCCCAGCTAATTTTTTGTATTTTTAGTGAAGATGGGATTTCACTATGTTGGCCAGGCTGGTCTTGAACTCCTGACCTCAGGTGATCCACCCACCTCAGCCTCCCAAAGTGCTGAGATTACAGGCTTGAGCCACGACACCCGGCCACGCCTGGCTAATTTTTGTATTCTTAGTAGAGACGGGGTTTCACCATGTTGGTCAGACTGGTCTAGAACTCCTGACCTCAGGTGATCCACCTGCCTCGGCCTCCCAAAGTGCTGGGATTACAGGTGTGAACCACTGCACCCAGCCTAATTTTAATTTTAAAATTCTAATTAGAGATGAGGTTTTGCTGTGTTGCCCAGGCTAGTCTTGAATTCCTAAGCTCAAGCTATCCTCTTTCCTCAGCCTCCTTAAGTGCTGGAATTACATGCATGAGCCACAGTGCCTGACTCAAAGATGTATTATTATTATTATTGTTATTATTTTTTGAGAATGAGTCTCACTCTGTCTCCCAGGCTGGAGTGCAGTGGCGAGATCTCACGCTGAACCTCCACCTCCCAGGTTCAAGCGATTCTCCTGCCTCAGCCTCCCAAGTAGCTGGGGTTACAGGTGCATGCCACCATGCCCAGCTAATTTTCATATTTTTAGTAGAGACAAGGATTTACCATGTTGGTTAGGCTGGTCTCGAACTCCTGACGTAGTGATCTGCCTGCCTCAGCCTCCCAAAGTGCTGGGATTACAGGCGTGAGCCACTGCGCCTGGCCAAAGATGTATTATTAATCCTGCTTTACAGAACAAAAAATCCTCATGAGTTATCTTTGCATATTTTTCCAAAATGGACCCACTATATTTCCATGCTTAGATTTAATCGGATGTATCTCCATGATTTTTTATTGCTTTTGATGATAGGAATCTTTCAGAAATCAGAGATATCTTTAGGCACATCTTCCCATTGTGATATTTAATTTGGTAGTTAAGTAATCATGTGTACTGCTTTGGCATCTATATTCATAAAAGATACTGATCTGTAGCTTTCTTGTGATGACTTTGTCTGGTTTTAGTATCAAAGTAGTACTGGCCTCACAGACCAAGGTGGGAAGTGTTCCCTCCTCTTCTGTTTTTTTGGAAGATGTTGTAAGAATTGTGTTAGTCCTTCTTCAAATATTTGATAGAATTCACCAGTGGAGACATCTGGGTCTGGTCTTTTCTTTGTGGATAATTTTTTATTTCTAATTTGATCTCTTTACTTCTATTTCTTCTTGAATCAGTTTTAATAGTTTGCACCTTTCTAGGAGTTTGTTCGTTTTATTTGTGTTTTCTAATTTATTGCCATTCAGTTGTTCATAGTTTCTCTCACAATCCTTTTTATTTCTGTAAGTGACCCCTCTTTTATTTTTTTATTTCTTTCTTTTTTTTTTTTTTTGGAGGTGTAGTCTTGCTCTGTCACCCAGGCTGGAGTGCAGTGGCACAATCTCAGCTCACTGCAACCTCTGCCTCCTGGGTTCAAGCAATTCTCCTGGCCCAGCCTCCTGAGTAGCTGGGACTACAGGCGTCCACCACCACACCGAGCTAATTTTTGTATTTTTGGTAGAGACGGGGTTTTACCATGTTGGTCAGGCTGGTCTCAAACTCCTGACGTCAGGTGATCGGCCTGCATCAGCCTCCCAAAGTGTTAGGATTACAGGCATGAGCCACCACGCCCGGCGTTATTTCTTATTTTAGTAATATGCGTCATCTCTCTTTTTTTCTTGGGCAATCTAACTAAAGTTCTCTTAATTTATTTTGTTGATCTTTCAAAGGACCGATTATTGGTTTTGTTGATTTTTCTCTATTGTTTTTCTAGTCTCTATTTTGTTGGTTTTTGTTCAAATTTTTATTATTTCTTCTTTTCTGCTTGCTTTTTCCAGTGTCTGGGTAGAGGGTTAGATTACTGATTCTAGATCTTTCTTCTTTTTTAATATAGGCATTTAACATTCTAAATTTCCCTCTGTCATGTATACTAATGTTTAACTTTTGGACTATAGGGTCTCATTGTCCCCTCCCCACTCACCCTGAAGAGGCTGGAGTAAAATAATCAGGCCTAGAGTCAGAAAGCCTTGGCCTGGTCCTGACACTGCCACTCAGTAGGTGACCTCTGGTGAGTCCCTGCCTCTCTTGAGTCTTAGTTGTTGTCTGTCTGTAAAATGAAGAGGCTGACCACAGCATCTCCAGGGGTCTCCTAGTCAAACTAGCTTGGGGGACAGGCTCATGTCAGACTCATCTCTGTGTCCCTTTGGATTGGACATCTGTTGTTTCTGCCTGCTCAGCACTCTCCTTTCCCTTTGGTAAGGCACCTGCTTTCCCTTTGGGGAGACATCCATTCCTCACCTTCTATTCAAACTTTTTTTGTGCCAGGGACCCCTCTGGCAGCCCACAGAAGACCATGGATCCCTCCTCAGATTGATATCTTATTTTTATTTTATTTTATTTTAATTTTTTTTGAGACAGGGTCTCACTCTGTCACCTAGGCTGGAGTGCAGTGGTGTGATCTTGGCTCACCGCAGTCTCCATCTCCCAGGTTCAAGTGATTCTCCTGCCTCAGCCGCCCAAGTAGCTGGGACTACAGGCGTGCGCTACCATGCCCAGCTAAGTTTTGTATTTTTAGTAGAGACAGGGTTTCACCATGTTGCTCAGGCTGGTCTTGAATTACTGACCTCAGGTGATCTGCCTGCCTCGGCCTCCCAAAGTGCTGGGATTACAGGTGTGAGCCACCATGCCCGGCTTCAGATTGATTTTTTAAATGGTATGACATATACTACATATGGTATAAAGGAAGCCAATTATATTGAAATAGTTATGAAATTATTAGGAAAACAGATTTTTCACATAGAGATATTTGTACTTCTTGATTAGCACAATAACAAACAAGCACTACTTGGCCTAATAACTAGAATAATTTCTAACTAGTGCTGAACATAAGTGATGTTTTAAGATACCTGTGACAATTATAATGTGATATGAAATATCTGTGATCCCTATTAGTGATAAAGTTATAGGTAATTATTTTTACACAAACTATTGCTCTGTTGCCCAGGCTGGAGTGCAGGTGTGATTGTGGCTCACTGGAGCCTCAACCTCCTGGGCTCAAGCCATTCTCCCACCACAGCCTCCTGCGTAGCTGGGACTTCTATGCCTGGCTAATTTATTTTTTCTGTAGAGATGAAGTCTTACTATGTTGCCAGGCTGGTAATTTTAATACTACCATGATTCGTTGGCTACATTTATAACAGGAAAAAAAAAAAAAAAAAAAAGCTAAATTTCAGTTAGAGATTAGTGAAAAGAGAGATTTTTTTTTTCTCTCTCACCCAAATTAATGGTTCCTTACTAAGAAGCCCTGGTTTGGGGGGTTTATATCAAACTGCTTGACTCCTGGATTCAGAGGTAGCCATGTAACCCAATACTGGTCAATCAGAGTAGGAATTGGATAAGAGTTTTGAATCAAACGGATGAAATCAGAATTGGGCCTGACATGGTGGCTCACGCCTTTAATCCCAGCACTTTGGGAGGCCAAGGCAGGAGAATCACGAAGTCAAGAGATTGAGACCATCCTGGCCAACGTGGTAAAACCCTGTCTCTACTAAAAACACATAAATTAGCTGGGCATGGTAGCATGAGCCTGTAGTCCCAGCTACTTTGTAGGCTGAGGCAGGAGAATCGCTTGAACATAGGAGGCAGAGGTTGCAGTGAGCCAACATCGTGCCACTGCACTCCAGCCTGGCGACAGAGCAAGATTCCATCTCAAAAAAAAAAAAGAAAAAAGAAAGAAAAGAAAGAAAGAAAGAAAGAAAGAAAGAGGAAGGAAGGAAGGAAGGAAGGAAGGAAGGAAGGAAGGAAGGAGGAAGGAAGGAAGGAAGAAAGAAAGAAAGAAAGAAAGAAAGAAAGAAAGAAAGAAAGAAAGAAAGAGAAAGAAAGAAAAAGAAAACAGAATTAATCCAGGACTTTTGCTGGACAACTGGGAGAATTTCTTCTGCAGGGCTTGCTAAGAGGTTTGGGTTTAGCCTGCAACATGTCACCTTGCTGTCACCAGGAAAGAACCTGACTCAGAATCAAACCAACACAGAGGAAAGCAGAGCTGAGAAATGAACATCCACATCTTTCCGACATCCCTCCCTTTAGTGTGTTAATTATGTAAGCCCATATATTATCTGTTAAAGCCGGTTTGAGTAGGGTTTTCTGTTCATTGCAACCAAAGGAGTCACAACTAGTATAGTCCCAGAAAGCTTGGCAGAATGCCTGCCCCAAAGTAGGTTGCCCATGAAGGAATGATGAATGAATTTCAAACAATGTAGCAACATGATTAATGTTATTCACTGAACTCATATAGGTAGATCTGGCTCAATTGTGTATTAAAAGATGAAGACTCAAAGTAAGCATTCCATAGGCTTTTATTGTTTAAATGAATGAAAGAACTCATCCATTGTCATCATTTGATTAACAAACTATCCCCAGCTTTGCACATTCTTTAGCGATCCAATCAGGACCACACAACCAAATGGAGAATGCAAGTCTAGAATCACGATGGACTAATAATAGCTACAAATCAAGTTTGTGGCACACTCACACTGGGAAAACCACGCAGCAATGTAAAGGAAGAAGGTAGATCTATATGTACTGATATGGGAAGACTTCCAAGACACTCTAAGAAGGAAATTACAAAATAGTAATCACATGAAGATGCCGTTCTCGGCTGAGCGTGGTGGCTCATGCCTGTAATCCCAGCACTTTGGGAGGCCGAGGTGGGTGGATCGCCTGAGGTCAGGAGTTCGAGACCAGCCTGGCCAACATAGTGAAACCCCATCTCTATAAAAATATAAAAAGTTAGTTGGGTGTGGTGGCAGGTGCCTGTAATCCCAGCTACTAGGGAGGCTGAGGCAGGAGAATGGCTTGAACCCAGGAGGCAGAGGTTGCAGTGAGCCCAGATTATGCCATTGCACTCCAGCCTGGGCAACAAGAGTGAAACTCCATCTCAAAAAAAAAAAAAAAAAAGATGCTGTTCTCACAAAAACAAAATCTCCCAAACAAAACCTTGAGTTTCTCTATGAACATAAATGAGTGTAAATCAATAAAAAGTTCTAGAAGTCCACTCATGAAACACTCATAGTGGGTACCTCTAGCAAGGGAATGGTCACAGAGCCTTGTCCTTTCTCTGTTGTTTCCAATTTTTATACAAGGATAAAATAGTTGTGTTACTTGTGTAATTTAAAATAATTTCTAATATTAAAATGAAATAATAAAACAACTCTGACAGAAGGGAGAATATTCCTTTTATGTTTTTCCCCCTCAGGTGTCTGTCAGGATTCCTGGGGAAGCTGAGGAAACCAGGGCTGTGACTGTGATATTCTGCTATACCTAAGATCTGTGCCCATGATGCTCTGCTGCATCCATGATGCTGTGCCCATGATGCCATGTCATGCTCTCTGTACCTTTCCATGCCTGTGACGCCATGCCCACTCCCTGGGATTCTGCAGTCCTCCTGGCTGCTCTAGAAGCCAAGGAGATTCTACCCCATGTAAAATGCTCCCGGGGTGGCCTACTGACCTGGATTCTCCTCTCAACATCCTGACCCCAACCACCTCTGCTGCCAAACTACACATGGCCCAGGTGACTTCTTCCACAAATGGGAGAGGGAATCAGAGCTTTTCATAGTCAGAGCAGAGGCCCTGGGGAGATGCCCATCTGCAAGAGATTTGGGACAAATGATCCAGTTCAAGTCCATCACTGTGCAGAGTGGGATTGTGAGCCTCAGAGTGGACAGAAGATCCATCCAACTGTGGGTTCAGTGCCAGCCAGAGTGGAACTCCACCCTGACTCCCAGTTCAGAGCTCATTTTGGTGCGGAGTCCTGAAGTTCCACCATCGTAGTTACCCCTTGCTTGGGTCTCCAAAATGTCCCTGTTCCCATATATATCTGTTACTTAAATAACACATTTGCAACATAGTTATCAGAGGGGTTGGTTTTTATTTAGAAAGAAGCTAGTAAGTTATATTTTATTTATTATAAAAACAAAATTGTAACAGCACAAATGAAAATATTATTAATAAAAGAAATTCTTTCTGCCACCCTAATCATGTCTCATTTGTTCACATTGCTTAATGTCATTCTAACATACACACTTTATGTGTACATTTATGCATACAGCTGTAACCTTTTTATATATATTTTATCATCTTTTTTCACTCAATGTTTTTTTTTATTTTTAAGGAGCTGAATTCAGAAGACAATGTTACACATTTCTTTTATATAGCTTTCTACCTTCTGCAGAGTATTTCGTCAAGTAAGTAAACCACTACACCTTCATAGTTTTTGTATCATGAAATATTTTAATCATACAGAAAATCTCAAGGAACAATATACCACACATATTTAACAAATATTGATATTTAAAAAATATTTCTAAGCTTGGCATAGTGGTGTGTGCCTATAGTTCCAGCTACTCACTTGGGAGGCTGAGGTGGGAGGATCGCTTGAGCCCAGGAATTTTAGGCTGTGGTGTGCTATGCTGGTTAGGCATCTGCACTAAGTTTGGGATCAATATGATGACCTCCTGGGAGCAAGGGACCACCAGGTTGTCTAATGTGGGGTGAACCAGCCCGGGCTGGAAATGGAGCAGGTCAAACTTCCCATGCTGATTAGTTGAGGAATGGCATCTGTGAATAGCTATGACTTTCCATTCTGGGCAACATAGCGAGACCCTGTCTCTTAAAAAAAATAAAGATATATTTACAGGTACAGTTGGAGCTTTCTTCTGCATGATGTACTTAAGTCCACCCCAGGATGGACTATATAATTTTCAGGGCCCAGTGCAAAATGAAAATGCATTATTCAAAAATCATTATGAATTTAAAGACAGCAACAGCAGAGCATTAAACCAAGCATAGAGCCCTTCCGAGTACAGATCTCAATGCTACTGTACAGGTGACACACCCGGGCAGCCAGCCCTAGTTCCCCATCTCCTCTCACTTTCCTAACATTGATCTGTGTCTTCATTGTCCCATGTTTATGCTTTTACTTTGTATACATGCATTGACCAATATTATGGAGTATTGTTACGTGTTTTAAAATATTGCATAAATGGCATCATACTGTATGTATCCCTAGGCTGCTTGTTTGTCTTACTCACTCTTTTTGAGAGGTATCTGTGTGGAATCGTGGAGATGTTATTTATTTTCACTATCATCTAATATTCCATTGTGAGATCTCACCGCAGTTCATTTTTTTGGTACCCTGTATTTTTATCATAATTAACAGTACTGAGGTGAACGGTTCTCCGTGCATGTATGTGAGTTTCTGTCTGTCTGTCACTAGGTGTGGGATTGAACTGTTCTGCCTTGCTGGATGTTGAAGTTATTTCCAAGCTTTTGCTTGGCACCAATGTGCTCCCCTGGGGTGTTTTCCTTTGGATGTTCCTAAGTCATCTGAAAAGTTTCCCTTGGGAGACTTTCCTCTGAGCTACCTTTCTTCTAAGATCACCATCCACACAGTCAGAAACTGTGTGTCCTGACCCTTTCCTTTTATTCCCTCACCACTTCTAACCTATTGCCAAAGCCAATGGATTCCCACTCTAAAATAAGGCTTTAACCCATCCTTCCTCCATTTCCTTCCTGCTACTTCTGTTATTGTGGTTCGGGAACTCCCGCTCCCCTAGACTCCTTTTCCAACTCCTAACTTGTCCCTCAACCCCTCCAGTCTCCAGTCCCCAACTTTCTTCACTGAAGGACTCATTACACACTACCAAGTTGCATGGTGACATGCAGTGCTCCCATGCACATTGTAGAGATTAGAGCTGTGAGTTACATGACAGTAAGATTGCATCGTAGTCACCATTTGTGGACCTGTAGCGTGATACCTGGTACCCAATAGAATCTAAAAATATCTGTTGATCAAAGGATGAATAAACGTCATGCTGTCATTTTCCTATCTTTTGGATCACTCAGGATAAATTCGCCAAAGGAGCATTATTGATGACTTAGGATAATGAATGTAAAGTTCACAGTCCTGTGTAAACTGAATTTGATCCACACAAAACTTTAGGTCAGTTGAGACCAGCCTGGGCAACAGAATGAGACCCTGTCTCTACAAAAACATAAATAAGTTAGCTGGACAAGGTGGTATGTCTATTGTCCTTACTACTTGGGAGGCTAAGCAGGGAGGATCACTTAAGCACAGGAACTTGAAGCTACAGTGAGCTGTGATCACATCACCGCACTTCAGTCTGTGTGACAGAATGAAACCTTGTCTCTAAATAAAAATATATAATTAAAATATAAAATATTATATATTATATATAATAAAAATATATAATTGAAAAAACTCTAGGTCAGGTACAACAGATAGGATAACCCTTACCAAGAAGTGGTTTTCCCAAGATCCCAAAGCCAGTAAGAGACAAAGTATAAAGAACAACAGGTACTCAGGTATTCTTTCCATTTGCTTATTTCATAGGTGCCCTACATTTAGTTTAGAAATAACTAAATATAAACTAAATTGCCCTTTAATGTCAGGTGACTGTCTCTTTAAATGTTGCTGTTCTGACACAAATATACATCATTCTAATGTGTGTGTGTATATATATATAAAATGTGTATATATATATTTAAATAATAACCTGATAGAATTTGTATCTCTCTAGAAAAGAAAGAACTCTCATCTATGGGCCTTTGTTTATCCATCTATTAAATGGGCATAAGGAGGGTCCTGTCTAGGATCTTTTGCTCCGTGAGTAGATAAGGAAAAAGCACACTTTTCTATCCCTATCTAATTTTGTTGCTCCCGTGCTCTGTGCAGTCATTTATGGGGCTGAGGAGGATGAAGGAGGAGGATTTATGGGGCTCTTGCAAAACTGGGAAACAGTAATAGCTGACATTATAGCTGCTAATGCCCCTTACCTGCTGATTTGAAAGCGCTTTAATCACTTGTAGCCTATGAAACAGAAAGTGATCTGCTAGCTATTTCCCCCAAATGCACTGGTGAGTTCATAGGTTAACCCTACAGGAAGAAGAGAGCATTGCTAAACACAAAGAAGAGCCTTGCTTCATGGGCTTTCAAGTGTCAAAGGCCCCAGTCATTGACTCTGAGACCCTCAGATGCTACCATCTAGCTGATGTTGTTCTAAAGGATCAGCCCTGAGGAGAAGTTCATCCTATAGAAGCCACCTGAGCACTCCACACACCATCTGAAGCCCTGGCTTCCAGTTCTGGCTCTGCCACTAAAGGGCCATGTGACCTCAGCCACATTCCTCTACCTATACAGTGAAGCTGGTGGAAAACACCTTTCCACTGCCCCTCCACAGTTCTAAAGTTCTATCATTCAATGGGAGGTGGAGATGGTTTTCAGCATCAACAATACAAAGCAGGCAGCTTTTTAGTTCCTCTTGGCCTGAGTCCCTGCCTCCTGGACAGAAGCTGGGAAATAGATGAGCATCTGGCTCCCTGGCCTGGGTCACAGAATCACAGAATCGTGGGTGGCTGGCAGGAAGCCTCTGCGTTTATCAAGACCCATGTCCTACCTCCCTCCTTCATTCAACACAAATTTACTAAGCAGTTGCGTTGAACAGAATGTGGGCAGAGATGGCGGCTGTTGTGTTCACCAATTTATCCATGGCATCTAGCGCAGTGGGTGGCACATAGCTGCTCACTACATATCTGCTGAATGGTGTCTCATCTCCTATAGTGGAGTCACCTAAGGGAGCCTATTAAGCACAGATTCCTGGGCCCACCCCAGACCTCCTGAATTGGAATCTCTGGCGGTAGAGCCCAAGTGACTGTCATGCCCTCCAGAGTTTGAGAACCACAGCTGTATGTAGTGTCTGAATAAAGCATTATCTTGCTATCGGAAAGGAGAAAATGCTGATGTTTCAACTTTTGAGCATTTGTCGGTAGTGACTAAAATACTCAAGTCAAATAGGTTCATTTTGCTGTAGCCATTTCCATGGAGCCTGGCGATCTCTGCGCTTTGCACTAGGTATGCACAAGGCTCACTTTCACTAATCTTGAGGGAGGCGAGGCTGATAAAAAAAGGCAGAGAAGATAGGAGTCATGCCACACAATGTCAAAGCTTGGCATTATTATTGCCCTTCACTTGGAAGTTATCAAACAGGACATGTGCTGCCCTTCTAGCTTTCATGGGGAGGTTAGATGCTATGAGATTTTTCACCCTCCCTTTCCAGTGTGTGTAGCTTGGACTGTGTACACACCTGGGTTCAAATCTGAGCTGTTGTCTCTATGTAGTCCGGGGCCAATCACTTTAACCCCTTTTAAACTTTTGTTTCTTCAGTCATAAAATGGACATCACGATTTACCCTACGGAGGGTTGCTAGAAGGATTAGAGATGTAATAAACTCAGGCGCTGGGCACATGCTCAGAACAGAAAAGCTCTAAGTTTTGATTGATGTCTATAAACCGCCATAACATTTGGGATGCAGGACTCTGCAGAGGTTCATCTAGGCTAGCTCCTTCTTTTTTCTTTTTTTTGAGACAGAGTCTTGCTCTGTTGCCCAGGCTAGAGTGCAATGGCACAGTCTTAGCTCACTGCAACCTCTGCCTCCTGGGTTCAAGCAATTCTCCTGCCTCAGCCTCCCTAGTAGCTGGGATTATAGGCAGGTACCACCACACCCAGCTAATTTTTTAAAAATTTTAGTAGAGATGGGGTTTCACCCTGTTAGTCAGGATGGTCTAGATCTCCTGACTTCGTGATCAGCCTGCCTCGGCCTCCCAAAGTGCTGGGATTACAGGTGTGAGCCACTGCGCTTGGTCTGCTCCTTCTTCTTTTTTTTTTTTTCCTTTGAGAAGAAGGCTCGCTTTTGTCCCCAGGCTATAGTGCACCCAACTGACCACTCCTTCATTTATTTATTTATTTTTTTTTTTTTTTTGAGACGAAGTTTCTCTCTTATCCTTAGGCTCACTGCAACCTTCGCCTCCCGGGTTCAAGTGATTCTCCTGCCTCAGTCTCCCGAGAAGCTGGGATTACAGGCACCTGCTACCATGCCTGGCTAATTTGTGTATTTTTAGTAGAGATGGGGTTTCACTATGTTGGCCAGGCTGCTTTCGAACTCCTGACCTCAGGTGATCCACCTGCCTCGGCCTCCCAAAGTGCTGGGATTACAGGTGTGAGCCACCAGGCCAGGCCGCTCCTTCAGTTTATAGATAAGAAAATGGCCTCAGAGAAGAGAAGCAAATGGCACAAGATCATCTAGCACCTCAGGCTTTTTGAGGGCTTTTTTTTTTTTTGAGATGGGGTCTCAGGCTGGAGGGCAGTGATGATCACAGCTCACTACAGCCTCAACCTCCTGGGCTCAAGTGATGCTCCCATCTTAGCCTCCAACGTAGCTGGGACCATGAGTGTGCACCATAAGCCCTGGCTAATTTTTTTTTTGGTTTTTTTTGTAAAGATGGGATCTCCCTGTGTTGCCCAGGCTGTTCTCAAACTCCTAGACTCAAGTGATCCTCTGGCCTCAGCCTTCTAGTGCTGGGATTATAGGCATGAGCCACCACACCCAGGCCAGGACTTTTAATCTCAGTTAAGAACTTCACATTTTTCCACGGGCCAGAGGAACTTCAAATTCCTCCATGAGGCTGAGACTCTGTGAGCGACCTGTGATGAAGGAATTTCTGGGACAATATGCTTTTGAAAAGGAGGCTAGATATCTCAGGTGAGGCCCTTTCTCACCTAAGTTTCTTGCCAGCCAGAAGACTGTTGTGAGGATATAGTGATTGGCGAGAAAGTCCTTGACGTTGGGCAATGTGTGGCTTTTCTACCAACATGAGAGTTTTAAAAACAAAAAAGCCTCTGAGAAAGTGCTGTCAGGCCTTCCCTGAATGGCAGCTCTGCAAGGACCAAGGCTAGAGATGGCTGGCTTTGGGAACACTTCAAAGTTTGGTCATCCAAAGTTTGGCCTCTGGGCTGTAAAGGACACACCACCAGTCAGGAGCCAGGCTGGGCCTGGAAGGGACATCTCCGGAAACCATCCCACAGGACTCTGACTCTGGTGCCCAAGGGAGTAGCAAAAAAATGGGGTCTTGGGAGAGTTCAAGTCCTTAGCGCTAATGGCGATGACATTGGTGATGTTGGTGATGATAGTGATGATGGGCATTTCCTGCCTGCAAGATTCAGGGCCAGGCAACTGACTTTACATGAATTGCAGTGTTTCATTCAATCCATCCTCATAAGATCCCTATGTGGAGCAAGCAGTACCATTGCTATCCCCACTTTACAGATGGAGAAACTGAGGCTCAAAGAGGTTATGTGCCCTTGGTCAAGGGCACATAGCTAGTTTGCACCAGGATTCAAATCTGAATGTTGTGGAGTCCAAAGTAAGTCAGCAGCCTGTAAGTGCTGGAAAAAAGGCAAGTAACATTGGCTAGTGCCTTCAAGGGATATATATTTCTTATTCCCATTTTAACAGAAGGGAAACAGAACAGAGTGCTTAGCATATTCTCCATGAGGTCAGGCACTGGGCCAAGCACTTTACATATATTATCTCCTCAATCATCAAAACATTCCTATGAAGTAGGTAGTTTTTTGGTCCCCATTTGTGTAGATGAGGAAACCGAGGCCCGAGACTAAATGACTTGCTGTCGTTCCAAATCAAGCAGTGTGACTCCAGGGCCCATGCTCTTCACCCCCTGAATTGCTGGATACTGGAACCAGATGTTCCAGTATCCAGATGCAGGGTTTGAAACAGGACCCAGGACTCCTGACTCCTAGTCTAGGGCTCTGAGGCTAGAGGCAGGCTCTCTGTTGGAATGCATTGTTCCTTAAAAGCACACTGGCCTTAAGCCCAAAGAGTGAAATCACGCCCTGCGGTTCTGGGAACCTCAGACTGGAGAAGGAAGCTTTTGCCCTGGTGTTCAAGTCTCAGCAGGTGTGCTGGGGACTCTCCCTCTGTTTCCTTCTCCTGCTGGAAGGGAGCCCTTGCTAGGTGGGCAGGGTGGGGCAGCCCTTATGAGTGTCGGGTGGGAGGAGGGCAGGAGGCAGGTGTGCCCAATAAAACAGACCTAAAGCTTCCCGCCTTCTTGCCTTCATCTAGGCAGTGCCCTCATCTCCTGTCTGGCAAACAACAGGGCATGATGATGAGAGTTTAAGGTTGGAGTCAGGAGGTTTGAGTTCTGGTTCTGGCTCAGGCAGTCACTCCATGTACACACTGACAGTCAGTTTCCTTATCTGTATAATGCGTGGTGGTGGTGGCAGAGAATCAAAATTCTCCAGCCTTTTCAGTTAACACATCACCTATTAAGTGCCTACTGTGTGCCAGGAATTGCAGATACAGCAAGTGCAAAAGCAGATTTAGGCCCTGCTTTCATGATGTTAGCGTCTTGTAAGACAGATACAAAGATTAAGTCTTCACTGCAACAAATGTAAAATGGCAACTATGACCAGCTTTTAGAGAAAAAAGGCCTGCTGATGGAGCTAAGGGAGCCCATGATGGTGGGAGTGGAAGGAGAGGAAACAGCTTGACAGTCCGAGGGGTAATAGGGCAAGATGCCCTGAAGAGATTACTAGGTGAATGGCTGCTGGGTGTACAAGCCCGTTGTGAGTGGGCCTGCGGAGGCTGGCAGGAGCCCAGCCCCTTCGTGCATTGTGGGCATTGGTAAGAGAACTCATTGGAGTTTTTTTGGGGACGGGTATTGGGGACGATGGGAGAGAGACATATATGATCAGGTTTAGCACAGAATATAGGCAAACGCACCCTTCAAGTAAAAGATAAAAATGCCTCCTCCTCCAAGGAGACTTTCTTGATTTCTTTTCTTTTGATCTATGGTATTTCTCCCTCCTTCTCTGGCCTTGTAGCCTGGGTAGAGAAACTCAATCCTCCAGGGGAGTATGACCTGAGCTTTCCCTTCCTGCAACTGATGTGCGCTGTAGCTTCAAACGAGGTCCTATGCCTTCTTGAGCCTCAGTTTCCCCAGCTGTGCAGAAGAAGCAGGTTGTTTCGCAGGGTCCGCCCAGCGCTAACGCAACGTGATTCGTTCTGGCAGGAGCCGGGGGCTGCCCGCATTGCTGCGCAGGCATCCGGCTGCTGGCTGGGGCACCGCCACCCGGCTGCCTGTGCTTTACCCCCTGCTGAGGGCTGCGGGGAGCCGGTCGCGGGGCCAGACGCGGCGCAGGAAAGTGGGTGAGCGACCCCCGGCTCCCGCGGGCGCCACGCGGCCCCGCCCCCGCAGCCAGCGGCCCTGCGGCAGCCGGGGGCTCGAGCTCCGCCCTCCGCCTCCCGCCGGCCTCACTCCCTCCTCCCTCCTCCCTCGCTCGCTCGCTGGCTCCCTCCCCTCGGGCCGGCTCGGCGTTGACTCCGCCGCACGCTGCAGCCGCGGCTGGAAGATGGCGGGGAACGACTGCGGCGCGCTGCTGGACGAAGAGCTCTCCTCCTTCTTCCTCAACTATCTCGCTGACACGCAGGTACGGCCGGCCGGGGCTGCAGGCCCAGGGCCAGGGGTGCTGAGCTGCGGGGAGCGCAGCCGCAGCCGCGGAGGCCGGGAGGCAGCGGTGGGCGCCCTGGGGTAACTGGGGGTTCCAGGCTGCAGAGCCCCCTTCCAGGCGCCCTGCGATGCGCTTCGTTACCGGGGCAGGGAGCTGGAGGTTTCCCGGCGCGTGCTGGAGCGCTGGGGGCGCTACTGCCGCTGGGGAGGGTCTAGCTTTGGCCGCTTGGAGTCTGCCCCCCCGCGGGCAGACCTGGGGGGTACCGCGCTTCCTTTGGGAGGTGTAGGCGCGCCACGGTGTGAGGTACTCTCAGGCTGGCGCTGGGTGCTGGAGGCGCGCCGTCAGCTCCCGGCAGCTCCGGCACTTGCTGCCGTACTTTCACGTGGACTTGTGGCCCCGGCACGGGTGCTTGCTCCGGTCTCCGGAGTACCCTAGTCCTCCAGGCTCTAGTCACCCGAGTGCTGTTACTGGCCCCCCTAGGTTTTCTACCCGCGCCCGCAGCGCGGAGTTTCCTGCCAGTTGCCGGCTAAAGGCATAGGGGTCTGCGGGGCACGTGGACATGCGGGCGGAGACAGCGTCTTCCTGGTTTCGCTATCGGGCGGAGCCCCCTGGGGGGAAAAGCCAGGCTGGATGGGGGCGGAAGGACTGTCTGGGGGCGCCTGGGTCCCCCTGCGGTGCGCGGCCCCGGTGCGCGCTCCACGATGCTGGGGGAAGGGAAGGCGAGGCGGAGTCCCAGGCTCTGGCTGAGCCCGGGAGCCCCACTGGCGACGCGCGCGTGACAGGAGAGGGTGCTCTGGTGTGCCGGGGCGCGGGGGAGCGAGGAAGCTGGTGGCTTGGAGACTGGGAGAGGGGTGCTGCTGGGACAAGCAGCCACCAAAAATGTCAGCACGAGGCGTGCGCGCCCCCCACCCCTTCCCCCATTTTCCCCACCCAATGCCTGTTGCAAGCATAAAGTTTGGCTCCAGAGTTAGGGCTTTTTCTCTGGGCGCCTGGCTGCGGGTCATCGGGAAGCTGGGGATGCGGCGGAACCTCGGAGGAGTCCCCGGGTGCTGGCACACGCCTGGGCACGGAGAGGGGCGGCCGGCGGAACCGGGCGCGGCTCGCGGGGGCTGATTTGGTACCTGGAGTGGGAGCGCCGGTGCCGGCCCGTTTTGCATAACAGTGGAAGGGAGGGGGAAGGCGGAGATGGGGGGAGGGAGGTGGGAGGAGAGAGAGGGAAACTTTGCTTCTTGTTATAATCTGCCTGTCTTTGGGCGGCAGCAGCTGTCATGGGACCGGGTGGGCGGGGAGAGGCTTGCAAGCTGACTCCTTGCGGTGAAACGCGACTTGGAGGGGACGCCGCAGCCGAGACGTTCAGCTCCGGGCGGACTCCGGGTGGCGACTTCGGGCTGGCGGCTGGGACGGCGTGGCGTGGCAGGGTGTCGCCGAGAGGAAGCCCGCCACGCGGGAGGCAGGCCGACTCTGGCCCGCTGCAGACGCCGCTGCGTAGGGGAGCCGCGGGGCCGCGTGGTCGGTGGCGGGCGCGCTCGGGTGGGTTCGGGGCTGAGGCCGGAGGGGCTAGTGGCGTGTGATTGCGCTTCTCGAGGTCGGGGGGAATGTGTGCTGAGCAGGTTGCGCGCGCGTGTGCGTGTGTGTGTGTGTGTATGCACACGCCGCGCGCGCCGGGCGCGTACCTTTACCTCTGACGAAACTGCGGTGGAGCTCCCGCCGTCGTCGCCGGGCTCCGTCACACGCCCCGCGCCGGTGTCTGCGCCGAAGGCGGGTCCCAGCCTCAGTACCCCAAGAGCCGACAGCTTGGGGCTAGCGGGCACTGAGTGCGGGAGGAGGCAGAGTCGCTCCTGGGAAGATTGTGTCCCCAGATCTCGAAATTGCCCGGGGGCGTCTCCGAATCTCTTGGCTGAAATGCGGATGAGGGAGGCCTGAAATAGCCAGAGACTCGTTCAGGGACCCATGTCAAGAACTGTCCGCTTTGGACCATACCCCGGATTTTAACTGGATCTTCAGTGTTTGGCTCAGCAATAATTAATTATTTTGCCCTTTAGCTGCCCAGCGAGCCTAGCTAGCAGAAATATTTCACCCAAGGAAACTAGAAAATTGAATAATCAGGTGTTAGCAGGAGCAGTGCAGTGAAAGTTAATCTGGGACATTTGCTTTTTTTTTTTTTATTTAACCACGTGACAGGCGGAGGATCTTCTGGTGATCTTGGCCGGCCCAACTTGGGAAATGTAATTGATAGGATGAGCTTTGAGCCGCCCCTAGAAGGCTCGGAGAGCCCAGCCGGAACAGGACCTGGGCGGGCCCAGTGTGCGCCTCCTCATTTTACAGTTGGAGAAAGAGGCTGTGAGGGGTGAGCGGCTTGTATGGGACCATGCAGCCAGAGGGTGACAGAGCCACCCAGGGCTCCTGACTCCAGGTCCTGTGTGTTACCTCGAAATAGCACTGGACTTGGAGTCAGAAGGCCTGAGTGGAGTCACCTTCCCCACTCTCTGGCTGGGTGACCCCGGAGCAAGCCATTTGAACTCTCCGAGCCTCATTTCCTCCATCTGTCAAATGGGGCTGGTGGTGACGCAAGAGAATCCAATGGCCCAGTGGTGGGGGTGAGCATTGTTTTGCATGTGAGATGTTCTGGTTGTTCCTGCAACCCCCTCTCCTCCCCCAAACTTTCCCTGACCCTCCCCTCCTCCATCTCCCTTTGGGAGCTTTGGGGAAAGTGGATTAAATGGTAATTCATTGTCTTTGTCCCAAAAGATTGTTGTTGTCTTTGGTGGCTAATCCAGGGTTAGATTAGAGGGAGGACTTCTGTTTAGAAGACTTAACTTTTACCCATTGGGGCCAAAGTACGGAAATTTAACAGAACAAGGATTGCGCAAGTTTCTTGGAAAGCTTTGAGGCATGAATCCCAAAGGACTGTGGGTGGCTTCACCTTTGTTCAGGCTGTGCCCCTGGCCCAGAGTGCCCTCACCCACCCGTCCTGCATGGCCTTCTCCTCTAGTAGGCTCTCCCAGCCCAGCTCGCCATGCTTTCTGTCCTCTGGTTTTCTGCATCTGTGTTATACAAACAAGCGCTTTGTGTGAGTCTGGTGTCCAGTAAGATTCTAGCACTAGGGTTGTGCCTTTTATCATTGTGCCCGCAAGGCACCTGTCAGTATGCTGAGCCGTGTTCCTTTGCTTAGCTCTTGGCTAGGCACATGGATTACAGACAGGGTGGCAGCTGGGTCCTGCCAAGCAGAAGCTCCCAGGCTGGCAGGGGAGACAGCTGGGCAGTGAGTGTGGGAGAGAGGAATGCAGAGGGCTACAGCTGTGGGCAAAGGCTTCGGCCCCAAAGGCCACACAGCAAGCCCTAAATATGGGCTATTTGGAGTTGCTTAGGGCCTCAGTCATAGATGCACAAAATGTCAGAGTTGGCGGCGGGAATTTTAGAAATCATCTGTTCTAACATCTTATTTAAAAATATTTAATTATAGAATTGTTAGAAAATACTGCCAAGCATAAAGAAAAAAATGAGAAATATGTAACATGACCCAAAGATAACCACTGTTAATTGTCATGTATATTTCCAGACTGTTTCTTTCCTGTTCATATAGATCACATCTTATTTTTAAAAAATGGAGTCGCCGGGCATGGTGGCTCATGCCTGTAATCCTAGCACTTTGGGAGGCCAAGGTGAGTGAATCACCTGAGGTCAGGAGTTCGGGTCCAGCCTGGCCAACATGGTGAAATCCTGTCTCTACTAAAAACACAAAAATTAGCTGGGCATGGTGGCACACGCCTGTAATCCCAGCTACTTGGGAGGCTGAGGCAGGAGAATCGCTTGAACCCGGGAGGCAGAGGTTGCAGTGAGCCGAGATCATGCCACTTCACTCCAGCCTGGGCAAAAGAGCAAAACTCAGTCTCAAAAAAAAAAAAAAAAAAAAAAAAGGAGTTATCCTGAATATACTCATTTGTAACTTGGAATCGCACTGTTTTGTAACTTGTTTTTTTTCTCCTCCAAACAATATGCTGTGAACATCTTTCCACATCAGTAAATATTCTACTTAGTATCTTAATGATTATATAATGTTTCATTGAAGATTGAACCGAAATGTATTTAATCCTTTATCGTTACTCATTTAAGTTGTTTAATTTTATTTTGCTATTGTAAGCAATGCTAAAATGAATATCTTTTTGTGTATGTCTTTGTTCCTTCCTTTACATTCCTAGAAGTGAAATTACTCCATCAAACCCATTCCTGGATTCTCTTCTAGAAAGATTGTACTTATTTGCGCACCAGCATGGTCTGGGAACACCTGGTTTCCTATACCCAGATAACTGTTGATACTTTCATTGTTTTTCATTTTTACCGGTCTGTTCATCAATAAATTCTGTTACCCTTATTGTTTGAATGTGCATTTATTTGATTACTTGTGATGCTGAACTTCTTCCCCATATGATCATGGGTGATTTGTGGTTCTGAGTTTCTGAACTTGGCCCATTTTGCAATTGGTATCTTGTCTCCTCGTTGTTCTAAAGCTGGGACTGAGCACCCAGAAGGGGCCCCTGCCACATGGAGAACTGGGAAAATGGCTCCACACACCCCTTGAAGCCAAGGCCAACTTCTTTTTCAAATCAGTTTGTGGGTTTGGACAAGTGTATAGTGTGTGGGAGAAGGTTGAAATGTAGCCTTCACTGGGTGCATCTGCCCATTCTTCATCTGTATGAGACTTAGGGAGAGTAACTTCTTCACCTGAGCCAGAAGGGGTCATGTTCACCAGAGACCTGGGCTCCACTTTCGTTGGGATTCCCTGGCTGGTGCTAATGATCAGGATGCCTGTGAAACCCAGGAAGGGCAATGGCCCAGCAGCTGGGCCCTTAGGGGCTCATATTTCCTCTTTACCTTGGGGCCCCGCTCTTAGCAGCTAGTGCAGGCCAGGCAGAAGTTCCACTATGCCACGTGAGTCACTCTCTTCCTTCTTCCTTTGAAATAAAAGAAAGACTGGCTCGAGTGAGAAGCAGCCTTGCAAAGGGGGCTCAGGCTTGAAATGCATTACAAGAACATTGCAGTGTTGATCCTTGCCTTCTCCTTCATCATTGTCATCATCAGTGATGTTTACTCAGTATCCCCTAGACCCCATGCAGTTTACTGAGCCTTCTGTTTGCACTGCTGCATTTCATGCTCATAGAGATTGTGCAAAATGTAGGTGCTGTTGCACAGTTACACCGATCTTACAGTTTCAGAGAACTCACTGACTTGTGGAAGACTAATTACCTTTGAGTAAGTAGAAGAGCCAGCATTAGTGGGCAGTGTTCCCAGACTACTTGACTCCAAGCTCCTTGAAGACAGGGACTACTCTTAGTTTTTGTTCATCGTTGTTTTTCTAGCACCTTGAACAAATGAAGCCACATTGATTGTATAGAGAGAATGCAGAGGCCGGGAGCGGTGGCTCATGCCTGTAATCCCAGCACTTTGAGAGGCTGAGGCGGGCTGATCATGAGGTCAGGAGTTTGAGACCAGCCTCACCAACGTGGTGAAACCCCGTTTCTACTAAAAATACAAAAATTAGCTGGGCGTGGTGGTGTGCGCCTGTAATCCCAGCTACTCAGGAGGCTGAGGCAGGAGAATCGCTTGAACCCGGGAGGCAGAGGTTGCAGTGAGCTGAGATTACGCCACTGCACTCCAGTTTAGGAGACAAAGTGAGACTCCTTCTTAAAAAAAAAAAAAAAAAAAGAGAAAGAATGCAGAACAAGTCCCTCTGCTTCTCTAGGCCTGTTTCTCAATCCTTGAAATGGGGATAATAAGCCCTAACTCTCAGGGTTGGTAGTGAAATAATACAGTGTATCTAAAATGAGCATTAATCTGCTGCTCATGAAACTTGGAATAATTCTCTCTTTGAAACACTTTAGAAGGACAGGATTAAGTATGGAACTAATTTTCATACATGCAATCTTTTTTTGCATAAGAAAGAGAAGCGTAATTCTTATTAGAGAGTCAAGGGTACCCAAATAAAGTCATTTGGAAGAAAATGATCATGGTCAGTTTCTATCTGTCCTCCTACAAGGTAGTCAGAGTGTCTCATATCCATCCCATTGATACTCAGCTGATGCAGAATTGATTGGATTGATCTTTCTGTTCTTCTCCCCTTCTGATCTAGGTTTTTGTCTGTTTGTAACTAGATTCCTGCAGTTACTACCAAACAGACCTTTGCCGCACCAGACTTTGTCATCTTCCATGTGTCTTTAGCTCTGATGGCAGATCAGTCCTCTTAGAGTGCATATCTGATATCACTCTCTTGCTCACACATCTCCCATGGCTCCCCAGTACATTTTTTTTTCTTTTAAGACTTTATTTTTTTAGAGCAATTTCAGGTTCACAGCAACATTGCAAAGAAGGTACAGAGATTTGCCATATACTCTTGCCCCCAACATGCATAGCCTCCTCCATTATTAACATTCCCCACCAGAGTTGTAGATTTGTTCTAATTGATGAACCTACATTGACACATCATTGTCACCCCAGCGTCTGTAGTTTACATTAGGGTTCACTCTGTGGGTTTGGACAAATGTAGAGTGACAGGTATCCACCATGGTTACGTAACATCACACAGAATAGTTTCACTGCCCTAGAAATCTGCTCTACCTTTTCATTTCTTCTGCCCCCCAACTCCTGACAACCACTGATCTTTTTACTGTTTCTACAGTTTTGCCTTTTCCAGAATGTCATATAGTTGGAATCATGCAGTATGTAGTGTTTTCAGGTTGGCTTTTTTGTCACTTGCTAATGGGAATTTAAGGTTCCTCCATGACTTTCATAGCTTGATAGCTCAGCTCTCCAGTATTTTAAAATTAAAGTCTAAATTTAAACTTGATTTCCAAGGGCCTTCAGGTACTTACGTTGGAGAGTTAGGCCCTTGACTTTGTCTTGAGCTGTCTGCTTTTACTTTGGGATCCTGTACTTCCCCAGGAAAACCCTGAATTTTCCTCCTGGAGGCTTAGACTCAGGCTGCCCTTTTCTGTGTCCTCTGTCTCCATTTCCGTGATTCATCCTGTGAGCCCCCGCTCACCAGCCATTGTTTTGGCAATGCCTTCTCCCTCACCTCCAAGCCAGCTGTTCCATCTTCTATGTGGCAGTATGCAGGGCCAGCAGAGCACTGATCTTGGAATCCCCTTATTGGGTTTGAGTCTTGGTTCTGCAATTTGCCAGCTTTGAGGCCTTTGGCAGGTCACATAACCCCTCTGAGCTTCTGTTTCCTCAAGTGGGAAGATATGATGATTAAGATTGTTGTGAAGAGGCCAGGCATGGTGGCTTACACCTGTAATCCCAGTGCTTTGGGAGGCTGAGGTGGGTGGATCGCCTGAGGTCAGAAGTTCGAGACCAGCGTGGCCAACGTGATGAAACCCCGTCTCTACTAAAAATACAAAAGTTAACTGGGCATGGTGGCGCATGCCTGTATTCTCAGCTACTTGGGAGGCTGGGGCAGGAGAATCACTTGAACCGGGGAGGTGAAGGTTGCAATGAGCCAGGATCACGCTACTACACTGCAGCTTGGGTGACAGAGTGAGACTCTGTCTCAAAAAAAAAAGATTGTTGTGAAGAGTCAGTGAAAATCGAATGACAACATGGATTTAAAGCGTGTAACACGTGCCTGGCACAGAATAAGCACCAAATAATAGATATATCTCTTCGTCTATAGATCACATTAAGTGTTAGGAAATCACTCCTGGACGTTAAGCTCCACGAAGGCAAGAATTTTCATTTATTTCATCTACCTTGTTTTTCACCATAATGAATAGATCAGTGCCTGGAATATAATGGACATTTAATCAGTCCTCACTGAGTGATTAGGAAATCACTCCTGGACGTTAAGCTCCACAAAGGCAGGGATTTTCGTTCATTTCATCCACCTTTTTTTTTTCACCACGGTGAATAGATGAGTGCCTGGAACATAACAGATACTTAATCAGTCCTCATTGAGTGAATGAATATGCTAGACTATGAGCCTCTTCAGGGCAGACGCTGCTTCTTGTTTTGTATCTTCAGTCCGAGTGTTCCTGAGAAGGATGGACTAATCCAAGTCTGGTGGAATGAACTGGAATGTCCTCTCCCCACCACCATCCCTGCCATTTTAATGTATTCATAGCCTACCTGAACTTTAAGCCCCCCTTGAAAGCCTGCACTCTCTGGAAAGCTTTTTTTTTTTTTTAAGATGGTATCTCACTTTGTCGCCCAGGTTGGAGTGCAGTGGCGTGATCTCGGCTCACTGCAACCTCTATCTCCTGGGTTCAAGCAATTCTTCTGCCTCAGCCTCCCGAGTAGCTGGGACTATAGGCATGTGCCACCATGCCTGGGTAATTTTTATATTTTTAGTAGAGACGGGGGTTTCACCATATTGGCCAGGCTGGTCTTGAACTCCTGACCTCGTGATCCCCTTGCCTTGGCCTCCCAAAATGCTGGGATTGCAGGCGTGAACCACCGTGTCCAGCCTCTGGAAAGCCTTTGAAGCTAACTTCTTCTGCTTCCACCACCCACGTGGCTTGTGCCACTTACTATCCCATGGTATCTGTGTTTGCTTTTATTCCTACAACTGGATTGAAAGCTCTGGGAGGACAAGAAATTATTTTTATCCTGGACTAGCACTGTGGTTGCCTAGAAGAGTGTTTTATATGTTTCAATGTCAGGTTCTCTGAAAAGAACTTTGTATTTTAAATACTTGACTATGGAAAATGTCAGCTCATACAGAAGTAGACAGTAGAGAGAACAGTATGGTGAATCCCCGTTCCTTCATCACCCAGCGTCCACTGTTGAAGATTTGCAGCCACTCTTATTCCATCTCTATGTACAAGCCATCACTTCATCTGTGACTATTTCACTGTGTATCTGTGAAGAGACTTCTGAGTGCTATTGCATGGATTTCTCCCAATAACTGAGACTGGCTTTCCCCATTTTGTAGGTGATGAAACTGAGGGGTGCAGGGAGGTTACGTCAGTTGCTCAGGGTCTTGAAGCTAGTGAGCGGCTTACCTGGGATTTGAACCTTCACCGTGAGCATCTCCCTCTCCTTCCGGCTTGGGGCAGGGGGCCCTTGGAGATATCAGGTACACCTTGCCGTTTCCAGAAGAGAGGACACTGAGGCCCAGCTGCTTGGCTGGAGGAGGCCCAGGCCCCTGACTCCCTGGCAAGTTCATTTCCAGTGTCAGGTTTTACGAGGTGCGGTGGGCCTTAGCTCTTGGGGAGGGCCAGGGTGGGTAGTCCTCTGAGAGACACCATTGCCCTGAGTGGCTGGACTTTGGGTGGCTGTGGTACTGTGGGGCAAGGTCTACTACCACCCGTGGACAGACTGCATTTTCTTCCTACTCTTGTCATTCCTAAATCCCAAAGGTCCCCCTTGCAGTTGACCACGAGTTCTCTCATGAGATGCTTAGGACTACCCAGTGAGGGAGCGAGAGCCAAGGGGTCAGCAGCTGGGTTCACAGAGCTCAGAGAAGAGGGGCCTGGCCTGAGGTCACCCAGCTGGGCACAGGGTTGACAGGCTCTTGGTGGCATCTGGATCCGTGGGCTCCCACCCTGTTCTTTCCTCAGAACAGAGACCGAATTGCCACCCAGGTCTAGAGTAGGAGATGAGAGACGAGACCTGAGAGACTTTCACAAATGGTGGGATAAAGTCATTGATTAACTGTCCCCAAAGGCCTGTGATGACTGTTTAGTGTTTTAGGTAAGAAAACAAACATTTGCCCTAATTGTTTGTTTTAGTGGCTGTGAATGCTAGGATTGGGTTCTGCTTGGGGCAAAGCCCTGGGAGCTTGGCAGAGAATTTCTTTGGGCTTTCTTTTTCTATCTAGGAAATGGGACTGATAGTAGCATATACTGTGAAGGCTTTTAGTGAAGAATAGTTGAGGCAATGTCTGTAAAGTGTTCAGAAATGCTCAATGAGTAGTAACCCTTGTTATTATGAAAAAGAGACACATGTAATGCAGACTCTGCCATTTGTCTTCCCCCTGAGCTCCAGGTCCTTGATCTAGTCAAGGCCCTGAGGTTCCTCTTGCAGAGTGTTTTTTCCTGTCTACTTCTGGGGCAGGTGACGAGGGATCCCATCCAGCCCTAGCAAGTGTTGCAGTACTGACTTAGGAAACCACATCTAGTGAGATGCCACTTGAAGGGAGAAGAAATATCCAGTAGTGGTTAAGAGCTCTAGGCTTTGGAGTTTTAACTGCCTGTGGTTTAAATCAGTGCTCTACCACTTACTAGCTATGTGACCTTGAGCAAGTATCTTAACTTCTCTGACCTCAGTTTCTTCATATATGATCCCCCAAATTGGGGATAATAATTGTGTGCTCTTTGTAGGATAACTTAAGATAGCTGCAGATAATTAAGGCTTGCAGCTTCTCCTGACATATAGTAAGCGCTCAATAAATGGTAGTCACTAGGATGATGACAATGATAATGATGTAAAAATATGAAACACAAATGTCAATTTGAGCTTTCTGGGAGTTGGGAATGCCTTAGAGACGATCTTGCTTAATGCCCTTACCTTGAAGGAAGGAAACAGACTAGAAACAGATCAAAGGATGCCTTCAGGTCACTCAGCAGAGGCAAGACAGGGCCCTCGGCTGCTGTCTGCTTGGTCAGGGCTGGCTCTGAGTAGCTGGGACTCAACTGTCTGGGACCCACTGTCTGGGAACTCAGCCGGGCGAGCCCTGCTTGGCTGAGAGATGGATGCTCCCCGACAGCTCTGCAGCCGTATTTTTTCCCTGTAATTGCCTGGCAGAACATAGTCATTTAGCAGAGGGAAAGTGAGGAGATGTTAGAAACCAACCAGGCCCTGAGCAGTTACAGCAGCCGGCCCACGAGTCGCTCCCTGATGTTGCCATGGCAAACAGCCTTGGCAACGTGGCTGCTCACGCCTTTATTTCTGGTCTCAGGCTCTTTGCAAGGAAGTGTGGTACCCAGAACACTGGGGAGGGCCCTGCCCTGGATCCTTGGCACTGAGGGCAACCTGGCCTTTATGCTGCTTGCAGTCCCAGGCCATAGCAGCCCCTGCTCAGAACACCTGCAGACCCACACTGCATTTGCAGAAGCAGACTACTGGGTATGGGATTTGAAGCCTCAAATGCCCATTGATCTGACTATCCATCTATTTGTCAAATACTGCGTTTGGCAATGCCATACTGTTCCCACCACTGCAAGAGCACAGCCACATAATATTCTTTTTTTTTTTTTTTTTTTTGGTGAGACCGAGTCTTGCCCTGTTGCCCAGGCTGGAATGCAGTGGCATGCTCTCGGCTCACTGCAACCCCCTCCTCCTGGGTTCAAGTGATTCTCCTGCCTCACCCTCACGAGTAGCTGGGATTACAGGCGTCTGCTACCATGCCTGGCTAATTTTTTTGTATTTTTCGTAGAGATGGGATTTCACCATGTTGGCCAGGCTGGTCTTGAACTCCTGACCTCAGTAATTCAACCCTCTCGGCCTGCCAAAGTGCTGGGATTATAAGCGTGAGCCACCATGCCTGGCATAGCCACATAATATTCTTAACATGAACCCTGGTGTTAAGAGTTCCTAGGCAGGCATCATCTTCAACCATGTCCTTCAAGGATGATGATGATGATGATGATGATGGTGGTGGTGGTGATAACAGTTAACAGCTACTATATCCCCTTCAAGAGATCAGGCCCTGTGCCACATCCTTCACACGTGTAATCACATTTAATCTCAGAGGAACCCCATGAAGCAATCCCACTGCTATCCCCATTTTACAACTGGGTAGACCTAGGTCAACCCAGAGTTTGTGGTGCTGGTGCTGCTCTGCAGCTTCTCCCCTATACCAGGCAACCATGGGGGCCCCACCATGAAGTGTCTGTCCCCTCTCTGTGCCCCTTTCCCACCTGTACCTGCACACTGCAAGGCTCAGCTCAAGTGATGCCTCCTGTAATTCCCCCTGTCAGAACTGGCCCTTTTTGCTCTGCGATCCCCACAGTCTGCTATAGACACTTTGTGTTCCCTGCCTTCCCTTAATACTCTGCCACTCTGGTGAGTTTATTTCTGCCCTCCAGCCATCCCAAAACAAAACAGAAGGGCAAACTGCCTAAGGAGGAGAGCTTTGACTGTGCTGAGGAGTTTGGACTTGGCAGGCAGTGGGGAGTTGGCAAAGAGTTTTATTATTATTATTCGTAACAGTAATAATATAAAAGAGCCAACACTTAGAGACTTGTTGATATGTGCCAGGTACTAAGCTAGGGCTGTTAGGTGCTTTATCTTGTTTAATCAACTACCGGTGAGGTTGGCCGTATAGCACATGAGAAAACTGAGACTTGGAGAAGGTCAGCGACTTTCCCCAAATCGCCTAGCTAGGAAGTAGCAAGGCTGGGATTTGAATCTAGGTTTGTCTGACTTCAGAGCACATGGTCCTAACCATTGCAGTGTGGCTAATTTGGCTGAGCACATAGAAAGGACTGGAATGGGGTAACAGGAGGCATCTGTGGTATGGCTGGGGTGGGTGGTAGGGCCTGTACCCTGCCTCAGCTGTGGGGCTCAGTGGAAATCACTAGATATAGGTAAGAGGGCAGAGGGCTCAGAGTGGTGCCCTCATAGCCAAGATGGGGGTACAGAAGAGGGTTTATATGGGGAGAACATCCATCTATTCAAGGCCCACTGTGTGCCAGGTCTATTCCCTACTCTGGCCTTCCCTGGAGCCTGGTTAAATGTAAACTGTAGCCTCAGCCCTTTATAACCTTTGTTTATGTGTTTCTTCTTCTTCTTCTTTTTTTTTTTTTTGAGGCAGATTCTCGCTCTGTCGCCCAGGCTGGAATGTGCGGTGGTACAATCTCGGCTCACTGCAACCTCTGTCTCCCGGGTTCAAATGATTCTCCTGCCTCAGCCTTCTGAGTAGCTGGGATTACAGGTGCCCACCACCACGCCAGGCTAATTTTTGTATTTTTAGTAGAGATGGGATTTCTCATGTTGGCCAGGCTGGTCTCGAACTTGCGACCGCAGGTGATCTGCCTGCTTTGGCCTCCCAAAGTGCTGAGATTCCAGGGGTGAGCCACCATGCCCGGTCATATTTATTCTTTACTGTTCCCTCTTCTCTACTCAGTTGGGACTAGAGCTTATCGAGCTGGTTTTCCATCAAATCCCCTAGTGACTTACAGTCCCTGGCACACTGTAGGCCCCCAATAAATAGTTGTTGGATGACTGAATGATGAACAAATGCTGTTCAATCTTTCACAACATTTGCCTGACGTTTGCCTGACCCCAGAGGTCCTTCTTTGTGCCTGGAGACGTGCTAGGATATGTGGGTGAGGTGAATGTGGCAGTATTGTACCAGTCCCCATAAGGAGTCACCTGCCCTTGTCACCAAGATAAGCCTTGCACACAAAGGATCAAAGGCAAACACTTCGTGGAGCCTCCGGAATCCACTATCAGAATACACCTCCAGTGCACAGATCTTTGTGGAATGATAAACCACTGCTAGGAATCCAGTCTGTTCCAGGGCATGGCTCAGCCTCAACTGGGAGGGGCTCAGAGTTTCAAGAGTCTTGGTATCTGCAGGGAGGTGTCTGGGCAAATGTTCCCACATCTTCCCAGGGTATTGAAACCAGCACTTTACACTAGGCCTCATGCCCACGACCCACCTACTTACTCCAGAGTGACTAGGCAGGCTGCCTGCACTCATGAGGAAGGAAGAGAAATCCAGGGAGGTGAAGGGGCAAGAGAGGACTTGGGGACCAGTGACCATAGTGCCCAGCCCAAGAAGATGAACTCCATGCTGCGTGGATCTTCCCTTGCTTAGAATCTCCTCATATGTTGCACCCGGCACCTTTCCTACTTAGGGCCAATTTGCTCTTAGTTTGCACACAGTTCTTACAAGCTTGGCAGTCATATCGGGCAAGGCCTCATGACATGAGAAGCAGCACATTGGTTCTGTTAGCGTGTGCTTATGTAGGCATGGGGTGAGAGGTGAGGATCTACCAGAGGCAGACACGTGGACTGCAGCACAAAGCCAACCTGGGGCCAATTAGTGAGGGGGCTGAGGGCTCCTGCACACCTGTCTTGTTCCCGAATACATTACTGTGTGAAAGCGCAAAGCTCATTGGTGATGAAGACAGTGTATCGTCTCTGAGAAAAGGTACATTCTGTTCAGTGTTCTCTGAGAAAGCAAGAAAGTGTGAAGTACATTTTGGTATTACCATCAAAAATAGGAAGTCTATCAAAAGCAGGCAAAAGTTTTGGCATTCCAAGTTATTTATAAAGTTTGCATATTGTGAGCATACATAATTCCTTGATGATGCCAGATGAATGAGTTAGTCTAGCCTTAAAGCTTTCTTTGAAAGTTAATGCAATCTCTGAAAATAAGGTATTGTCTTTTATGTTTCCAAGGCTGCTTAGGGTAGTACAAAGAGTATGTAGCTCGGTATTAGATAAATGCTGATTGGCCTCAAGAAACAGTGGCACTGCGTTTAGTGATTCATCAGAGCTTGGGCTTTAGAGTCTGGTTCAAATTTTAGCTTTGTGACTTTTTTTTTTTTTCTTTTTGAGACAGAGTCTTGCTCTGTTGCCCAAGCTGGTGTGATCAAGGCTCACTGCAATCTCAACCTCTTGGGCTCAAGGGATCCTCCTACCTCAGCCTCCCCAGTAGCTAAGAGTAAAGGCATGTGCCTCCACACCTGGGTAATTTTTTACTTTTTGTAGAGATAGAGTCTTGCTATATTGCCCAGGCTGGTCTTGAACTCCTAGGCTCAAGCGATTCTATTGCCTCAGCCTCCCAAAGTGCTAGGATTACAGGCGGGAGCCACTGTGCCTGGCCAGCTTTGTGATTTTTTGGTTGTGTGATGTAAGGAGTTAGATAGCTGCTCTGTGCTCTAGTTAGCCAGCTCCCAAATGGGAATGATAATAGGACTTACCTGCCAGGCTTGGTAGAACCAATCAGTGGCTCTCAGCCATGAGTGCACATCAGAATCAACTCTGCAGTTAAAAAAAAATCATAATTACACATCTGGGACTGTCCTAGAACTATTGAGTGAGAATCTTTGAGAGTAGACCATTAAGCTTCTCTGTCTTTAAAAAGCTCCCTCTGATGACACCCCTGCTTTGGTACTAAAAATCAGGTACTATTCATAGAGTGTCATGAACTCTGCCAGTTCCCTCCCCTCCTTCTTTCCTGACTCACAGGCTAGCATTTAGGATGTGAATGACCAGGGAACAGATCGAAAGCCGCTTTATAATAATGCCTGTGTAGATCAGGGCAACTTCTTTATCAGGCATTTCCATTTGATCTTCACATCAATCTTATATCATAGGCAAAAGGAGTATTCCTGTTTTACAGATGGGGAAATAGAGGTCCAGAGAGTGACTTGGTAGGATCTTGACGGTAATCAGTTTTCAAATATTTGTCTTGGTCCCTGTGTTTGTCCTCCTTGATCCTCAATCCCACACCCACGTATGGCACAGCTCATAGGAGGTGGGGGGATTAGGATTACTTTATGAGGTGAGTGGGTTGGAAGAGAGGAGGAAGAAGGCAGCCTGAGAGAACACAAGTCACCTGCACACCCCCAGACCAGTGACAGTTTGATTTATCAGGCCCCTTAAAGATCAGAGGGGTGCTGGTCTTGGTCCCAGACGGTGCAGTCGCTTAGGGGTAGCAGCAGGACTAGAATCGATTTCTGATGCCTGATTCACTGCCATCCCAGCTCTGTGTGCTGCTTCCCTAGTGTGGTCAGGGTGTGGCTCCACTGATAGTAGAATTAGTCTTCTAGCTAGTGTAGTGAGGCCTTTGCACTTGCTGTTCCCTCTGCCAGGAATGTTCTTCCCAGGCACTGCCATGGCTTGCCGCTTCCTCACCTCCTTCCAGTCCTGTCAGGTGTCATCTCCTTAAATGACCACCATTCTACTTTCTGTCTCTATGATTTTGGTTGTGACATGGTTTCTTGTACAAGTGGAATCACAGTATTTGTCTTTTTGTGGCTGGCTTATTTCACTTAGCATAAGCATAGTGTCATCAAGGCTCATCCCTATTGGGGCGAATGTCAGAATTTCCTTTTTCAAGTAGAATAATATTTCACTGAATATGCCACATTTGGCTTATCCATTCATTTGTTAATGAACACCTGGATTGCTTTCACATTTTAGCTATTGTGAGTGATGGTGCTATGAACATGGGTGCACAAATATCTCTTGGAGACCCTGGTTTCAACCCATTTGGGTATGTGCCCAGAGGTGGAATTGCTGGATTATGTGGTAGTTCTATTGTGAATTTTTTTGAGGAACCACCATACTGTTTTCCATGGTGGCTGTGCCATCTAACATTCCTGCGAATAGACCACAAGGTCCCAATTTCTCCACATTCTCTCTAACACTTCCTGTTTTCTGTTTGTTTTTTTAAATAGTAGCCATCCTAATGGGTGTGAGGTGGTTAGTTCAGATTTGCATTTCCCTAATGATTGAGCATTTTTTAATGTGTTTATTGGCCATTTGCATATCTTCTTTAGATAAATGTCTTTTCAAGTCATTTGCCTGTATTTTAAAATTGGGTTGTTTGTTTTTTGTTGTTGTTGACATTTAGTTCTTTTTATATTTGAGATACTAATCTCATCAGATATGATTTGCAAGTATTTTCTCCCATTCTATGAGTTGCCTTTTTATTCTATTGATAGTGTCTTTTATTTCACAAAATTAAATAATTTTCATATAGTCTAATTTGTCTATTTTTTTGTTGCCTCTGCCTTTGGTGTCATACCTAAGAAATCATTGCCAAATCCAATGTCAGGAAGGCTTTGCCTGCTTTGTTTTCTTCTAAGAGTTTTAGAGTTTGAGCTCTTTCATTTATATCTTTGATCCATTTGGAGTTAGTGTTTATATATGGTGTAAGGTAAGAGTCCAACTTTATTCCTTTGCATCACTGAATGTGTCTTGAATGAATGAGTAATTGGCTAAGTCCTTAAGCTGTACAGGCTGCTGTGCTCACCTAACCCTCCCAACAGTGTCAGGAGAAAAATACTTTTAGTGCCATTCTTCACGTGAGCCTGATGCTCAGCGGGTGAGTGTGGGGCCTGGGGACATAGCTCCTTTGCTGACCAAGCCACACAGAGGTCCCCAGGGCCCAGCAGGCAGGCATGACTAGGGCCCCACCCCACAATATCATGCCCCAGTGCCCCAGTGACCTCATGCCACTTTCTCCTTGGGGTTGGGCAACAGCTCCTCCCTGCCTTGTGGGTGTGGACACCAGGTACCTGCCCAGCAGCGCCTGGGGCCTCCAGCCTACTGCAGCACTGCTCTTTGTCCCAGTGGCTGAAGGATTGGCAGCTTGGCTTGTACTTTTTGGTCCAGCCCCAACAGGAATGTGGCAATCTCCTCCCTCTGTGCCTGCATCCACACCTCCCTGATGGGGTGGGGGTGGACCATGGGCAGGCACCATAGCCGGCAAAACCAGAGGATAGTGATGGTGTCTTGGGTGGAAGCTGCTTTGCCAGAGGCCCATCTCCTGAGAGGCTAGAGCAGGCCCAGGTTGGTGGATCAGGTCCCAGGGAGAGCAGGGTGGGGTTGAGGAGTGGGTGAGGAGCCAAGTGGGAGAGGGAGGTGGAGGTTTAGAATCCACCCTAGAAGGAGAAGAGAGCCCTCCTTTGCTCAGCTGGCCTGCCAGAAGATTTTCAATGATCTGGTTGCAAAACAACCAGAGGAGGGGCAGTAGCAGCCAGTTCCAGGTGATGAGCACAGCCCAGGGTCTGAGGGCCAGCGGGAGGCACCCGAGAACAGTGAAGAACAGAGCTCTGCGTCAGGGCCTGAGTCCAGAGTCTGTCAGTTGGCTGCTGACTTAGGGCATGCTACGTATTCTGCCTGGACCTTAGTTTCCTCACCTGTGAAATGGGATGAAGATATATATATATATAATCTCAGTGGGTAGTTGAGTTGAAAAGATGAGAAGGTACAATGTCTGAAGAGCTTCGTGCAGTGTCTGGGTGTTATGATCAATAATAATGACAATTACTAGTGACCAGATGATTTGGGGACAGCTTAGTGGAGGAAGCCATGCAGCAGTCACTCCCTGTGCACGGGAAACCGGTTGCAGATTTGAGCAAGCCTTGCTCCCTGCCCTGGATGAACAGATCTGCAGATGGCCATGGAGGGTGCCCAGGGCAGAGTGTCAAGACAACTTTTGTAGCAGAAAGGGTATTGAAGGATGAGCAGGAGCTGGCCAATATGATGGGAGGGGCCTCCTAGCCAGGGACCAGGCTGTCATGAAGGCTAGCATATCATGTGGCTGATGACTGAGCAATGCGTGGCTAGGTGGGAGGCTTGTGGGGAGGCTCTGAGCTAACTGGAGGACACCCCATGGAGGCAAGGAACAGAGAGCATGAACGAAATGTCTGGAAGAATCAAAAGAAGGAACACCAAGATTCCTGTCCGAGAAACTAGCTGGAGGCTGCTCCGGAGAAGGGGAAAGGCCTTGGGAAGGTTTCAGAAGGAGAGTGACTTTGAGAGTGACTAGTTCTTCCCCGGGCTTCACAGGCAGCATGGAATGAGTGGTAGCACCCTGTGGCCTGCACCACTCATCCCCAGGCCCTAGGAATGAGTGGGGAATATGCAGGGATTTGTGCAAGGATTGACACAAAGGCTGGAGCACAACTTCTCAACTGTAGTCCTGACTCAAGTCCCTGGCCCAATACAGCAGGAATCGGTGGGGCCAGGCACCATAGAACCACCAGGTACAGCCCTCAATAAATGTAATGATGCAGCTGATACTTAGTGCCATCATAATGATTATTACTCCTATTTACCGTTATACCTGTTAGCATATCACTGCGAAATTCAACACAGCATTTTCACATCCACAGTTCACATCCTTGTAAGGATTTTCATTTCTGTTTTGCCGATGAAGAACCCAAAGCCCAGGGATGTGAAGTGACTTACCCACTGAGGCCACTGTTGTAGGAACTGGATGGGAATGTGAGACTTGTGGCCCTTCAGATATATCTGGTTGAGAAGAGAGATGTTTTTTGAAAGGAGCCCCTCAGCTACTCCTGCCTGAGTTCCCTGCCTTATCTTGAATTCTTTTTGGAGCAATGATCCCCAGTCTTTTCGGAATTGCCACATCCCGCCATTGTATGATTTTGCAACAGTTGCAACTGTGAAACGCCCCCAGAAAACTGTAATCTCCATTGATCTCTATGTAATTTAGTTAGGGAAGAGAAAAATATTGTTTCTAGAATTTTGCATCTGTGCTGGAAAGAAAAGTGTCACGATGAGAATATTGTACCTGGAGTCTGGAGGGAGGCCTGGGTTTTTCCTCTTTGCTGTGTGACCTTGCACAGGTCTTGCCCCCTCTCTGGCCCTGAGTTTCCTAATCTCTGCCATCCTGTGACTCATTATCTTTCTAAACGTGAGCTGTTTTAAAGTGTCACAAGTCTGGGATTGTGAATCGTGGGGGCTGTTTTGCTTTGGTAAATTCTGCTTGGAGCTGATGAACCACCAGGTACTGGATAGAGAGGGAGACTAGTTCCTGGAGACAGATGGACAGATGGAGCTAGGAAACAGTCTCATCGCAGATGGATAATGTACTTTCCCTGCACCCAGTGGGTAATGTCAGTGTAGGTTCTTAACTCCCCAGGTTATGTGGCCCCTTTCCTGGTGACAGGTGCAATGCTGACTTCTCTTTGAACTGTAAGTTGGAAGAAATTTGTCATGGGATCATGTGCCTTAAACGAGTGGGTTTGGAAGGAGGAGAAGGCGGAGGAGGAACTCCAGGCAAGAGAATCCCTGATTTCCAACCTCCCCAGTGAATCACGGAACATTGGATAAGTCATTCATGGGGGTGGAAAGATTGGGCGAGAATTGGGAACTTCAGACCAGATTTTTTTTTTTTTTAAAGGAGCAAGTCATTCAAAATCCTCTACTGACAGATGATATCTACAATAATTTCTTCCCCTTTTCTACAGCATTATTTTAACCACCTTAAATCATTTTTTAAAATCTGTAAAACTTCCTTTTAGCTCTCTTCTCTGTTTTAGTGAAAAAAATATATATGTTAATAGGGGAAGGAAGGTGTCAGTGAATATCAGATACCCCAGGGGTCTGCAGACTTGGCTGTGGATGCTCTTTGAGGCTCAGAATGGCCATTCTTGGGCCCCAGCCCCTGGTTCTTTCACACAGAGCTGCTTACAGAGCCGCTGCTGGCTCAACCATGAGGTCTGGAATTATTTAAAGAAAGCTCACATCAAGTGGAAAAAGAGTGAACCACACTTAATGTACCATGTGGCCAATGGGCAATTCAATACCAAAGCCATCTGATTACCTCTGGCCCACACCAGCTGCTGGATTTTGCAGCCGGGTGCATTAGGTAACCATGGGACTGACCAGCAGGTCCAAGTACGCACGATGGGTGCCCGTGCAGGCAGCCTGGTCAGGCTTCAGCCTGGAAGACAGGATCTGTGTACATCCAGGGAAAGCTGTGCTCTGAGCTTTACAGAACAAGTTAATGTAAAAGCAATTTTGTAGAGCAAAAAAGAAGCTAATAATTATGAAATTTAAAACTTAAATGTTTTATATTGCTATAACACAGACATTTGTTTAATTGCACTCTAATTTATCGTTAATACCAAAATGTTTTGAAGAAATAACCTTAGATTCCTTTTACTTTTATATTTTGGTTGTTTTGTTTAACAAATGTAATATGGATTTTTTGGAAATTAATATTTAAAAATTTTCAGTATTAGGGACTAATTTGGCAGAGAAAGTAAGGTTATCCCCACCCTGCCACTCTTAGCAGTTTAGCAGGTTTAAATGCCTTTCAACTGAATATGGTATTGTCTCTTTTCTTTTATTTCTTTATTTTTTTTTTTTTACCTTTTCTATGGTGCTGATCTTTTATGTTTATATAAATTGTATTTTTTCATGTTACAAAAATGATATGCGTTAATTTATTGAAACAGGAGAGTACAAATAGGTAAAAGAAAGTAAAGAAAACTAATCCCGGCCGGGCGTGGTGGCTCACACCTGTAATCCTAGCACTTTGGGAGGCTGAAGCAGGCGGATCACCTGAGGTCAGGAGTTCAAGACCAGCCTGGCCATATGGTAAACCCCGTCTCTACTAAAAATACAAAAATTAGCCAGGCGTGGTGGCACATGCCTGTAATCCCAGCTACTTGGGAGGCTGAGGCAGGAGAATTGCCTGAACCTGGGAGGTGGAGGTTGCAGTGAGCCAAGATTGCACCACTGCACTCCTGCCTGGGCGACAGAGCAAGACTCTGTCCAAAAAAAAAAGTAAAGAAAAGAAAACTAATCCCAGCACCCAGAAATAACCAGTCATAGGTAGTGCTTAAGAAAATAAAGGTAACATTGTAGGTTTCACTTCTCCCCAAGCTTCTCTCCTTGGCCACACTTCTCTCACCTCTCAGCCACATTTTATGGGCAGATTCCTACCCCATAACCTTGAGAGGGGAAGAACCTAGACAGTAGTCATAGTTTAACTATCTCCTCCTTTATAAAATGGGAACAGCAATCCCTGCATTGCTGTGAGAATACATGTATAAAGAATGTGAAAGCAAATGGCAAGTTGTAAAGTCATAAACAGATGTAAGGCTGTGTTGCTACTTCCCTGTGCCTGTGCCTACTACAGCTACTGATATTGCTGCCTGTTTTAACTCAGATAATACCAGGTTTGGACAATATCTGATCACCTCCAAGTACTTCTCAGGCTCTAATCACTCCCGAGGTTTGGCTTTTAGTCTACATACTATGTACCGCATCCCTCTTAAGTGTCCGTTAATATGTATAGAACAAGATAAATACCCTTGCTGGTGGGGAAGGCATTTAAACTCAGGCTTCCTGATTTCGAATCTATTACTCAGTCGGGCTGTTTGAAGTGTTAACTGATCCACCTTGTGATTCAGACTGCAATTGGAGCAGAACCAAGGGGAAGAGATTGGTGGGGCTCACGCAGAGCAGGCCCCAGGAAGACCCAGCTGCCTGGCAAGCTCATTTTCCTACTAGTTTCAGCATACACCGTGGTTCAATGCGAAAGAGACAATGAACTTGCTTTTGTATTTATTTTGCAAATGTAACACAGACCCTGGTTTAAAAAATTATGTTACAGGCCGGGCGTGGCAGCTCACTCCTGTAATCCCAGCACTTTGGGAGGCCGAGGCAGGTGGGTCACCTGAAGTCAGGAGTTCGAGACCAGCCTGGCTAACATGGTGAAACTCTGTCTCCACTAAAAATACAAAAATTAGCCGGACGTGGTGGCAGGTGCCTGTAATCCCAGCTACTCGGGTGGCTGAGGCAGGAGAATCACTTGAACCTGGGAGGCGGAGGTTGCAGTGAGCCGAGGTTGTACCACCATTGCACTCCAGCCTGGGTGATAGAGCGAGACTCTATCTTGATCACTTGAAATCAGCAGTCAAGATGAAACATAAACAAACAAAAACATTATGCATGTTACAAATGGCAGTCATCCCCTGCACTCACATTCGTGTGTTTCTATCCCCAGAGCAATGCTCTACTAATTTCTAATGTGTTCTTCCGGAGGTAAGCCATACAAACATCGCATATATGGGGTCTAACTTGCTGCCTCCTGTGTTTTTATTTTTTATTTTTGCACAAGTAGTAGCAAACTAAGGACATTGTTGTGCAACTTTTTTTTTTTCCACTTACTATTTCTTAAAGATCATTTCATATCAATATGCAGAGATCTACTTCACTGTTTGGATTGATCATAGTTTGTTTAACTAGTTGGGCATTTAGGTGATTGCTATTTTATTTTATTTTATTTCGTTGAGACAGAGCCTCGCTCTGTTGCCCAGGCTGGAGTGCAGTGGCATGATCTCGGCTCACAGCAACCTCTGCCTCCCGGGTTCAAGCTATTCTCCTGCCTCAGCCTCCTGAGTAGCTGTGATTACAGGCATGTGCCACCACACCCAGCTAATTTTTTATGTTTTTGGTAGAGACAGCGTTTCACCATGTTGGCCAAGTTGGTCTCAAACTCCTGACCTCCAGTGATCCTCCCACGTCGACCTCCACAAATGCTGGAATTAGAGGCATAAGCCACTGTGCCTGGCCTATTTATTTATTTTTAATTAAAAAATATTTTTTAACCTACCTCTTATACAGAAATAGGTTCTTTCTAATTGACTGCTACTGCTAGTCTGCAGTAAGTGTCATTTTGCACACATGTGACCATATGCATAGGATAAATGCCTCAGAGGGGAATTGCTTAGTTAAAAGGTGTGTGTATTTATTTACTTTTTCTGTTTGTTTTTTTTTTTTTTTGAGACGGAGTCTTGCTCTGTTGCCCAGGCTGGAGTACAGTGGTGTGATCTCGGCTCACTCCAACCTTTGCCTCCCAAAAACAAGCAATTCTTCTGCCTCAGCCTCCTGAGTAGCTGGGATTACAGGTGCCTGTCACCACGCCCAGATAATTTTTGTATTTTTGGTAGAGACGGGATTTCGCCATGTTGGCCAGGCTGGTCTTGAACTCCTGACCTCAGGTGATCCACCCACCTTAGCCTCCCAAAGTGCTGGGATTACAGGCGTGAGCCACCACACTCGGCCGGTGTGTGTATTTAACATTTTGATGTATATTGTCACATTCCTCTCCATGTTTAAGTTTCTGTAGAAATGAATAAGAAGTGTTTGTTTCTTCACACCTTCACCTGCACAGCATGTTATTAGACTTCATTGATCTTTGCCAATCTGGAGTCTCTGAAGTTTTAATTCGTAGTCCTTTTTGGATGGTAAGACTCACCTGTGTTTCCTTTCCTGTGAACTCCTATCAGTTGTCAGTTTTGTTCTTTCTGATTTGTGCGTTGAGCTTGTTTTATCCCCATTCCCTCACATGGCCCCGGGTCCTTTTTGCTTGCCCCCCTCCCCTGGCAGCTCGGTTTGGAGGAGGATGCCTCCTGGGCTTGGGTCGGGGTCCAGATCTGACTGCCTCCCCTCCTGCCTCCCCTCTGGGTGAGCTTGACTAAGTCACTTAAACTCTCTGAGCCTCTGGGTGAGCTTGACTAAGTCACCTAAACTCTGAGTCACTGTTTTCTGCTCTGTGAAGTGAGGATATTAGTTCAACAGCAGGGCTGTTGGATAGATCAGATAATAAGTAGAAAAGTGTTTTAAAAACTGTAGAAAGCTGTCAAAATATAATATCACATTAATATTTACTTGGTTTCAAATGAGTGATAAAATTTTACTTACCTAAAACTTTACAGTCAAGTCATCTGGTTCAACGCGTAGGCAGAGTGAGGCTCCGAGGAGAATGGGCCTGTCAGAGTCAGGTGTCAGAGGCTGGGTCTGACAGGTAACCAGGTCCTGATTTGTCTTGCTATATATAGTAGGAGCCATGGGCAACGTGCAGTTTCTTCCAAAGCATCCTGATTTTTTTTTTTTTTTTTTAGACAGAGTCTTGCTCTGTCACCCAGGCTGGAGTGCAGTGGTGCGATCTCAGCTTACTGAAACCTCTGTCTCCCAGGTTCAAGCAACTCTCCTGTCTCAGCCTCCAAAGTAACTGGGACTACAGGCACACGCCACCACACCTGACTAATTTTTGTGTATATATACACACACACAATATATGCACATATACACTACATATATATGCATATATACTACTACTATATATACGCATATACTACATACATACATATATATATATATATATATATTTTTTTTTTTTTTTTCTTTTAATAGAGAAACGGTTTCATTTTGTTGGGCAGGCTGGTCTCAAGCTCCTAACCTGAAGTGGTCCGTCCACCTTGGCCTCCCAAAGCACTGGGATTATAGGTGTGACCCACTGTGCCTGGCTTAGAGCATTCTGATTTTTTTAAAAAAGTTTTTTTTTTAAGAGACAGAGCTTTACTTTGTTGCCCAGGATGGAGTGCAGTGGTGCAAACAGCTCACTGCAGCCTTGAACCCCTGGGCTCAGTCATTCTTCTCACCTTCACTTCTGGTGTAGCTGGGATTACAGGCATGCACCATCACACCTGTCTTTGATTTTTTAAGTGCCAGCTCTTTCATGGGTGAACCCCTAAGAGCCAATACTTCAGAGCTGAAAGATGTCTATGTTGGAATCTCAGTTTTACTAGCTGTTAGATGTAGACCCTAGACTGGGGGCTTAGCCTTTTTGGGCCATGGTTGTAGAAGATGGCTGAAACAGTGCTGGAGTCCTGCTTGTCTGGTGGTGTTGTTGTTGTTATTATTATTAATATTATTATTATTATTTGAGATGGAGTTTCGCTCTTCTTGCCCAGGCTGGAGTGCAGTGGCGTGATCTTGGCTCACTGCAACCTCTGCCTCCCGGGTTCAAGCGAATCTCCTGCCTCAGCCTCCCAAGTTGCTGGGATTATCGGTGCCCCCCACCACGCCTGGCTAATTTTTGTATTTTTAGTAGAGACAGGGTTTCACCATGTTGGGCAGGCTGGTTTTGAACTCCTGACCTCAGGTGATCCACCCGCCTTGGCCTCCCGAAGTGCTGGGATTACAGGCGTGAGCCTCCGTGCCCGGCCGCTGGCGTCATTATTGCTGCTTGGCTTTGCAGGAGGCACAGCAGCAGCACTCAGGGTTCAAGACCTTGCTCTGCCCTCGTTTGCTGGTTGTGTGACCTTGGGCATATGACTTCACCCCTCTGAGGTAATGCACTCTAGCCTGGGCAACAGGGCAAGACTCTATCTCAAAAAGAAAAGACAAAACAACAAGCAAACAAACAAAATTCTTACTGAAGTGCCTGTTATGTCCCGGCACTGGTCCAGATGTTGGGGCTTTAGCAGAAAGGAAGCAACATCCTTGGCCTTGGGGACCAGCATCAGGTCCAAATGTCAATTCTGTTGTCCTTTCCTAGAAGCTGTGGGACACAGAGCTTCCCTGAGGAAATGTGAGGGTTTTTCCTGCCCCTGTAGACTCTGCAGATCACTTTCAAAGTGAGATTCTCTTTTTGAGTAACCCTAGGAAACTGGACTCCGCGTGTCTCTCCTCCCCCAACAAGGGGTAGGGCCTTACCGGACTGGCCCTCGAGCAGAGGTGATCTGACGTTCCTTGACTAGGGGTGTGGTATATGTCTTGTTCACTGTCCCCCTGAGATGGAATCTGGTTCTGGACCCTTAGGACTGAATCTCCTTGGCTCATTAATTGTTTTTGCTAAGGGAGTTTCCTTCTCATCCAAACCCTGTTCAATAACCACTGTGCTTGGTCCTGGGGATACAGCAGTGAACCCCACCCCAGCGTGGTCCTCCAGGAGCTCACACAGAGAGGCAGAAAATACACAGGAGGATTTCAGCTAGTGATAAGCCCTTTGAAGATGATAAAACAAGGACATGTGATGGGGGTAGGCGGGTTACACTAGAAAGTGTGGTCCAGACGCCTCTCTGAGATGGTATTCATGCTGAAGCTGGAGAATCAAAAAGGAAGCAACCTTCTGGGGAGAAAGTATTCCAGGCAGTAAGAAAAGCCAAGAGCAGAGGCCTTGAGCGGCTGAGCTTGTCATTCGTCATAAAATACACAAACGACTTGTGAAAATGGGATCCAACGGGAACTACATAAAGAAACCTGGTGTGTTTGAGCATTTTTTTTTTTTTTCAGAGCAGGTGATATGCTAGTTATAAATCAGTGTGCGCCCTGCCTGAGGGGATGGCCAAGTCAGCCTGGGTGAGGTGAGTGGATAAGTGCATTTGAGGCCATCGCTTGAGCTACAGTATTTATTTGAAATGAGTAAAATCCACAAGGCCTTGATAAGTGGCAGAACCAAGGCCTTCCTGAATTCAGCCCTGCCAGGCTGTCCTGACGGATGAGGGCTTCCTCGTTGGCTCTCCAACTAATAGTGTCAGCGTCCGCAGCCACCATTGACACAAGTCAATTTCCACTCTTGGATCTGCGATTTAACACCTAGCTGCTCAGAAGGCTGCAAAGAGTGGAGGTCAGTGGGGCTAACTGGTTTGCTTAATAAAAGAGGGAGGTTTCCAGAATTGGAAAGGCTAGGCCCTGGCAGGGTCATGGTGCAGATAAACTAGGATGGCTAGCTCACGGGGCTCAGCTGGGAGGAGAAAGGGGGCCACTATCACAGGGCTGGAGCCACACAGACCCATATGGAGGCCTTGGACTCCCGTGGACCCCATTCCCCTGGGGGGCAGTTCTTGTAGCTCTAGGAGTTTGAGTTCTAGAAAAAGGCCAGGTGGGCAGCTTGGGGCATTCTTTGGCTTGGATTAATCTCTCCTAGTAACAGTGTGAGTAATGGCTACCTTTTCTCCCTCTCGCCCTTATTCCATAACCCCTGCCCCCCTCCAAACCCACACAAAGCACCGTCTGTGGTTAGCACCAGCTGGAACTGGGGCTGGGTCTGGCCATGTGAGGGCACAGCTCATGGTGGTAAGGCTAAATTAAAGGTCATTTGGCCAACTCATCGGTGTACTCTGTCTGCTGGGTAACCCTGCCCTTTGGGCAAGTCCCACCATTCCCCTTGTTCTAGACGAGAAGTCATTCATTTATTCATTCACTCACTTGTTTTTTATTCACCTAATCAATCATACATCCTCTTGTCTGTTCATTTATTTAACAAATGCTTACTGAGTCGTCATCATGCTAGGCTCTGTTGGATGCTAGGAGCAGATCATCTCCATTCTCTTAGAGTCGACGGGGAAGAGAAGAGGCAGACCTGTGCATTGTACACTTGTTACTGTGATGGTGTGTTTCACTGGCGCTGTACATAGCAGTTCCTGTTTGAGACATACCTTAGTGAACAAGTACAGGACCTGGCCGGGGGGTCAGAATCCACATGGAATCGCCTATGTGGTCACGTGCCCCAGCAGGTGCCATCTTTTGGGAGCAGGGTGTGGACAGTTTCAACACATGCCCCCAGGAACTCATCACCACGGGGATTCCAAGAGGGCTGAGGCCAGCCCCGCCTGTGGTCTTCAGCCTTCCTTCCAGTCTCCATGGCGTCTTGTATCTCTACTGGGGGTTGTATTCTTTTTGTTTGTTTTTTGTTTTTAATTCAACAAACATTTAATAATTGTAAAATTTTAATATTTTGCTTCTAGTTGTAAAGAAGATATAATTAAAGACTTGGCCATTAGTTTCAAACATTCCCAATAACTGTGGTTGATATAATCATATCTTTTCCTGCTTTGTTTTTTAACTATAAAATGAAAGGCTAGTTTTAGAACTTTGTTATAAAAGAATTAAATCTTTGTTGAAGAAAATTAAAGATGCAGATATACCCTTTCAAAGGAAATAAAAACCACCCATAATTATTTAAAAGTGACTATTATTTCTTTTTTCACATATTTATTTTTCCTTTAAAAAAGTCAGATCATATGGTCTTTATGACTTTTTCATTTAGCATTATATTGAAGAATCTATCTTTATTAAGGCCTTCTAGGTCTTCATTAAGGTTTAAAGAGGTCTTTTCTGTGCCTTAAATTTGTTTACCTCCTCATTTGTTGACAGTAGGACTCCTCATGGATGTAGCTTGAGATTCTGTTTTGTGGTTTGCACTTCTCTGTCTTCTTGAGAGCCAGTTATGTTTTACTCATGACCTCAGGCAAGTAATTGACTTGTTTGCCTCTTTATTTATTTGTACAGGAGGAAAATAACTGCACTTCTCTTAGAGTGGATGTGAGGGGTGAACAAGCAGAGCGGCCTAGCACTGGTGAAAGCTGTAGCAATAGTGGCCACCATGGAACAGGAGGGGCAGGAGGGGTACTACCATTTCCCATTTGGTGCCCAGAAGCCAAAGACTGAGGGTTAAGTCACCTGTCTTCAACAGCTGTTGACTCAAGTTGGACTTGGACAGCATACAAATGAGAGTTAACCTGAGCCCTGGGCTGGGGTGGGTTGGTTCATTACAAAGATGGAGCTCCTCCAGCTCCTTCCCTCATCCTCACAAACCAGAAGAAATGCATTTGGTTGAGAATGACCCACATCCTTCATTGGGCGTGCTGCCAGCAGCAGCATGGGGCAGCTGCAAGATTGCTGCTTGGGAGTTGGTGAAGGGCCTGGCTGCCAAGAGCCCCCTGGGCCAGGGGCCACCCACACCTGCCCTAGATATTGAGGCTCAGAGAGGCAGTGCTATTTGCCTAAGTCAGGTAGCTTGTAAGTGGCAGAGCTGAGATTTGAACCCAAGGCTTTTCCACTGCATCTTCCATGTTAGACTCATTCACCTGTGAGTTGGAGCACTCATTATGTGCAAGGAACTCCAGAGCGCCCACAGGGTGCTCCAGACATGAAGAAGGTGTGGTCCCTGCTGAAATGGCACACACATAATACAGGAGATGCTGCAAGAGCCAAGGATGCCCTAGGGACACTTACCTAGTTCATTCCTTATGCATACACTGTGCTAGGCTGTGTGCTCAGCACCGTGGACACAGCTGTGAACAAGCAGACCACAGAGGGCTAGCGGACAGCAAACTGCCAGCAGATCGAGGCAGGCAGAGGGCACTGTGGGCAGCAGAGGGCTCTGGGCAGCAGCTCCTGGGAAGAATTGTTGGCAGTGGGACTTAAGGTTGGGCTACCCTAGCTGCAGTGCTCCTGAAACCAGGGGCACAGTCTTGGCATTGAATGGTAGCTATGGGAAGGGCTTTTAACCAACTCGACTGGATCTGAGGATTCTGCTGCGTAACATGCTGTGTGACCTTGGGCACATTGCTTGGTTTTTCTGAGCTTTTTCCTTGTTTAAAGGGGATACTATTTATCTGCCTCACAGAGTGAGTATGAGAATTAAATGAGAATAAAGGGACTTGAATGTATCTCCAGCAGCCATGTGATTATTGTCATCGGGGGTGGCAGCAAGTGTAGAGAAGCCAGGGACACGCTTGGGGTTGACATTGTACGTTATAGAGTGAAACATAAGTGAAGCCCAAATGCTATGCTTATGTGACACACATTGTCCTAGTAATGATCTCATGTGCCTGCTGCACAAATAAGAAAGGAATTGTAGCCTGCTGTGCATGGCTGCCCCTTGAGAGAGGAGGAGAGGAGTTATTTCTGGAATTTGCCCCAAGGTGTAGCAGGTCCCTTTTGACTTGGTCCCACAGTGTACACCCAGTCCTGTTGGGCATTTAAGGAGAGCTTGCTCAGCTTGAAGAAAAGGCTCCTGATGCCCTGAACTGGGGGATGGGGATTAACGGGGAGATTTCTGGAACCTAGGCATATTTCCTGCTGCTCTAGTTATTAAAGCAGCGCAGGGCATCTGGGCGGATTTGTTCAGTGATGCTGGCAGGCGTCCGGCCCCTTCCCACACTCCACAGTGCAGGCTGCTTGGGGTCTAATCCTGCTGCTGTGGCTTTTTTCTTTTTTTTTTCCAGCTTTATTGAGGTATACTTGACAAATAAAAACTGTGTGTTATTTAACATACATAATGTGATGATTTGATGTATGTATATATTGTGAAAAGATGACCACAATCAAGGTAATTAACATATCCAACACCTCACACAGTTATCTTTGTGTGTGTGTGTGTGTGTGTGTGTGTGTGCATATGTATATGTGTGTGTGGTGAGAATGTTTAAGATCTACTCTCTTAGTCAATTTCAAGTATACAGTATAGCGTTTAGTCACATTGCTGTCGTGTAGATCTCCAGAGTTTATTCATCCTGCATGACTGAAACTTTGTACTCTCTGACAAACACCTCCCCATTTCCTCTGTCCCTCAGCCCCTGGTCACCAGCATTCTACCTTCTGCTTTTCCCACTTCTGGGTGTGTATCCAAAGGAAATGAAATCAGGATCTCAGAGAGATCTACACTCTCACGTTCATTGCAGCATTATTTGCAACAGCCAAGATATGGAAACAACCTAAGTGTTTGTTGACAGATGAATGGATTAAAAAAATGTGGTATGTACATATAATAGAATATTATGCAGCCTTAAAAAAGAAAGGGAATTCTGTCATTTGTGTAGCATGGATGAACCTGGAGGACATTATGCCAAGTGAAATGAGCCAGATGCAGAAAGACATGCTGCGTGATGTTACTCTTGTAGAATGTAGAGAAGACCGGGACTTACTAACTTGACAGGCGATAGGTTCTGCTCTCATCAGCCTCCTCATCCGTAGCAGGGGAGTGCCGTGTTATCCTGTGGATATGTGGATAACAATAGTGCCAACCTGATTGTGGTATTGTGAGGGTAAAATAAGATAATATGTGTTTAAAGAGCTGACACAGTGCCTGTCACCATGAGCGCTCAAGGTTTTGCTCTTGGGATTTGGATATCTGCCTATCCTTTGCTGTTCCCTCCTCAAGGAAACTGTCATCCTCTTCTCTGGCCAGATCCTGGTTCTTCTTGGGTTCTCCTGGGGACCTATGTGAGATGATGGGATAAATGCAAGGGCAGTGACAAGCAGGGGATTAGGTGGGTGACTTGGGTCAAGAATCCTGCGGAATTTTTTTTTTTTTTTTTTTTTTTTGAGATGGAGTCTCTGTAGCCCATACTGGAGTGCAGGGGTGCAATCTCGGCTCACCACAACCTCCGCCTCCTGGGCTCAAGCGATCCTTCTTCCTCAGCCTCCCAAGTAGCTGGGATTACAGGCGCCACCATGCCTGGCTAGGTTTTTTGTATTTTTAATAGAAATGAGGTTTTACCATGTAGACCAGGCTGGGCTTGAACTCCTGACCTCAAGTGATCCTCCTGACCTTGGCCTCCCAAAGTGCTGGGATTACAGGCATGAATCACTGTGCCAGGCCCCGCAGATCTTTTCCTGTCTGCCTGCAGAGCCCTCAGGTACCTCTCTGCTGATTCTGGCAGCCTGACCCACCCATGGGGCCTCTCAGTGAATCTATCTTGTCCTCAGGAGAATTCCAAGGCTCTCAAGAATGGAAGGGATTTTAGAGGGCGTGTTGTCTAAATAGCACCCCCGGGTAGGGCTTGGACTGTTTCTGCCTAATGCTTGCATGTGTAGAAGGACAAGGTGCTCACTGTTCTGGAGGCAGCCTATTTCATTTGGGGACAGTCTTGGCAATTTGGGTATTGAGCTGAATCTCACTTCCATCCTCTAGATCTCCCTCATGGCGCCAAGGTTCTCCCTCACCTCCTTTTTTTAAAGAGATGGGGTCTTGCTCTGTTGCCCAGTCTGGAGTGCAATGGTGCGATCAGGGCTCACTGCAGCCTCAACTTCCTGGGCTCAAGTGATTTTCCCACCTGAGCCTCCCAAGTAGCTGGAACTATAGGTGCGCACCACTACACCCGGCACATTTTAAATTTTTTTGTAGAGATGGGGGTCTCACCATGTTGCCCAGACTGTTCTCTAACTCCTGGGCTCCAGCAATCCTCCTGCCTCAGCTTCCCAAAGTATTAGCATTACAGGCATGAGCCACTGTGCCTGGCTCACCAGGGCCTCTTGAGCACCTTCAGGTGCCTTGAGAGAGGTGACCTGCCATCCCCTGCAACTTCCCTCCCCACTCTAGCACTGCAGCCTTGCTTGCTCCCTCTGGCCTTTGGCCCTGGTCCTGCAGGTCCCATTCTGGATTCCTCAGGGGAGCTTCACCGTGGCCCCAAGTTCTTGGGTGACTCTTGAGCCTTTCTTTATTCTTCCTATTAAAGTTACAGCCAACCTTGGATCTTAAGTGGAATGAAAGACGTTAAATGCTTGGTGTGTTTTTCTTTTCTTGTCGTCAGGGGCTGTTGGTCGTGGTGGAGTTCAGGGGCAGGGGGAGGTGTTTGGAGTCTCTCGTTGAGGCCCCTGTGAGCTCTGCCCTGGCTGTGGCTGAGTGGAATGTGTAGGTCCTAAGGGTTCAGAGCATGAGAGCCAGAAGGACCTTCAGAGGCCATTCACTCCTGGGGCTTTTTTTTTTTTTTTTTCAGAGAAGTTCTCACTCTGTCACCCAGGCTGGAGTGCAGTGGTGTGATAACAGCTCACTGCAACCTCTGCCTTCTGGGCTCAAGCAATTCTCCCATCTTAGCCTCCTGAGTAGCTGGGGCTATAGGTGCGTGCCACTGCACTTGACTGACTTTTAAATTTTTCATTGAGATAAGGTCTCACTGTGTTGCTTAGGCTGGTCTCAAACTCTTGTGCTTAAGCCATTTTTCTGCCTTTTTTTTTTTTTTTTTTTTGAGACAGAGTCTCTGTCCCGGGCTGGAGTGCAGGGCCGCAATCTCGGCTGACTGCCACTTCTGCCTCCTGGGCTCAAGCGATCCTCCCACCTCAGCCTCCCAGGTATCTGGAATTACAGGCGCAGCACTTCCAAAGTGCTGGGATTACAGGTGTGAGCCACCGGGCCCAGCCACTTCTGGAGCAGAACCATCTCTGGATCAGAACCATCCCTGATGTGAGACGGGTCAAATCTAGGTTTACTCCTAGTTGAGAAAATGGCAAGGACAATGTCATATCTCCTCTGGTCTGTGAGGTCGATGGCTGTAAAAGTTGCCCAGGGCCTGCCAAGTGGTGAACTCAGTTAGGTCTCATCTGTTGCAGATTATGTCACTCCACCCATCTGAGACTTCAGTTCCTTATTCTAAAAATGGAGATAATAAAGCCCCAATCTGTGGGATTGTTTTTTAGAATTAGATAGTGTATTTAAAGTACTTGACAATACCTGGCACATAGTAATTGCTCAGTTTTTTTAAGGCTGTTATTTTAATAAGGAGTTTTTTTTTTTTTTTAAATGAATGCCTATAGAAATGTTGTGATTACTATCTGTGAAACAGTAGCAGAGCTATCACCTCTGAACCCTCAGGCAAAGCTTGGACCTTACAAATGATGTTGCCATCAAAAATCTGCCACCTTGTGGCAGCCTACTCAAATTGCAGGTTTAGTGTTTTTATTTTAAGTCTTGTTTTTAAATTTATGATTATGACTATGACTTTTTTTTGCTAGATTGGGGTGGTCTGAAAGAAGGAAACAATCACAAAATCTAAACTTATGTGATTACAAGGTAACCAGGAAGAATAGGCTAAAATAAAATATCTTCACTAGGTTAAAAACAGTACCAGACCCAGCAGAGCCTTAATAATTAATCTATATATTTAAAGACATTGCTTATTAAAGTCTTTTTCTAGGGCAGACAGTTTGACTAGTGCTTTACATCCATCCGTTGTAGTCCATCCTACTTAGCAAGATCAATATTACTGGTGTCATATATTTCAAAAAGGGAAACTGAGGCTCAGAAGTAACTGAGTAACTTGCCTGACAACACAGAGCTTGCATGTGGCAGAGCTGGAATGTGAACCAGGCAGGATGATGATTAAACCTCCTAATAAGTAACCTCTCAACCAAAAAAATCTGTCCTATTCCTGGATTCTAGAGGGTGTCACGGGCTGTGTTCTTGGTTTCTGCTGTGGGGCCTGGGATTATACTGTGCAGTCCTGCCCGTGTCCTTTACAGAACACAATAGCACCCATCATTGGATTCTACTAAAGGCAAATATGGGGTGATTATTAAATTATCTGTCCCCTCGTCCTCACTGCTCCCTGTCCCCCTACAAAGGCAGTTAGGTGGCCTCTTTGGGGAAAGTAGGTTTTCTCTGAATGGCTCTGAGAGAAGCAGGTTTCCTGCTTGCACTTTCAGAACCTGCATCTGGAACCAGCCCAGAGGGGTGGTAGCAGGGCTGTGAGGAGGAAACAGCACCAGCATGTTCCTTTCCAAGTTGGTTCAGCTGACGAGGCTGTCAGAGATGAGGACCAGGTCCCTGCATTGAGTGGGTACAGAGCTGTCCAGGAAACTCCTTGGCCCATAGTAAGGATATCCCTCATGCCAGGGGAGAGAGTCTTCCCTGCACTAGAAAACAACAGTCCTCTTTCTGTAAAGTTGGGCATCTCGGCCCATTTCCCTTGCTGGCTTTGCTGGGAGAGGAAGGTGCGGGTTGGGGTGTCAGGTTCACGATGGTAAGCCTTGGGACCTATGTGGGTGTTCATGCAGGGAAGTCCCAGAACCCACACATGCATGCTTTGTGCCTCCAGCCTTTTTCCCTACTCTATGGGATATGGTCTGGGAGAGGCAGACTAGAAAGATTCCTTGATAATAAATAATTGTTTAGAACTGATGGCTTATTCAGGGCTCCCAGGGAAGAGCCTTCTCCCTGATTTTTTCTTTGAGTTCATGGAGACATCAGGAAGCTTTGAAAGGCTGCATGGAGAGATGACATTAGGATGTGCTCACAGACATGGGGTCTCAGAGTAAGCAGAGGCAGATCTTAGAAGATGAGGCTGGAGCAGCATTCCCAATGTAGGTAACAACTCTAGAAATCTAGAACCCTCTCAGTTCCTTCCCAAGTAAGAAAGCCTGTCTTAACATGCCTGGAAAATATAGTATCTATTCAGATCCAGGGACTAAACATTCTCACTGGGGTATCGCATTCCCTTTGGACATCTGGCAGGATCACTGAGCTGAACTCTGCTCCTTTGGAACTCTCTTGCATTTGTCTACACCAGTGGTCTCCAACCTTTTTGGCACCAGGGACCGGTTTCATGGAAGACAGTTTTTCCACAGATGGGGTTGGGGGTGGGGGACGGCGGGTGCAGGGAAGATGGTTTCAGGATGATTCAAGTGCATTACATTATTGTGCACTTTATTTCTGTTATTATTACATTGTAATATGTAGTGAAATAATTATACAACTCACCATGATGTAGAATCAGTGGGAGCCCTGAGCTTGTTTTCCTGCAACTAGACGGTCCCATCTGGGGTTGATGGGAGATAGTGAGAGTGACACCCCAAGAGGATTGCTTATGTACAGTCTCCTCCGTAATCTTGTTTTGGTTGCTGTCGCTGCAGAAAACCCTGCTGCACAAGGATAGAATGTTGGAAATGGAAGTAGGCTTTTCAGTGTTTTGTGACAGTCTCTGGATATTCTCTTTAATCCAGAACGTATGGAGATTTGAAGTTGTCCCAAACATATTTTTAAGGCCACCGGATGCAGCTTAATTGGCACTTGCCACTCAGCGATAGGGTTTTTCTTTAGACAAGGCCTGGCTGTGTCACCCAGGCTGTGGTGTGATCTTGGCTCCCTGCAACTTCCACCTCCCAGGCTCAAGCAATCATCCCATTTCAGCCTCCTGAGTAGCTGGAACTGCAGGCACGTGCCACCAGGCCTGGCTAATTTTTTTTTTTTTTTTGAGGTGGAGTCTTGCTGTGTCGCCCAGACTGGAGTGCAGTGGTGCCATCTCGGCTCCCTGTAACCTCCGCCTCTCGGGTTCAAGCGATTCTGCCAACTCAGCCTCCCGAGTAGGTGAGACTACAGGTGCCCACTATCATGCCTGGCTAATTTTTGTATTTTCAGTAGAGAGGGGGTTTCACCATGTTGGCCAGACTGGTCTCAAACTCCCGACCTCAGGTTATCCACCCGCCTTGGCCTCCCAAAGTGCTTGCTAGGATTACAGGCATGAGCCACCATGCCTGGCATAATTTTCAAATTTTTTGTAGAGATAGGGTTTCACTTTATTGCCCAGACTGGTCTTGAACTCCTGAGCTCAAGCAATCTGCCCACTTCAACCTCCGAAAGTGCTGGGATTACAGGCGTGAGCCACCACTCCTGGCCACTGATAGAGTTTTGATGAGTCTGCAAGCAATTGATTTATTACAGTCTCTGTGCAGTCAGACCTCTCTGCTAATGTTATTCTGTATTTGCACCGGCTCCCCAGCACTAGCATCACTGCCTCAGCCCTACCTCAGATCATCAGGCATTAGATTCTCATAAGGAGTAAACAGTCTAGATCTCTTGCATGTGCAGTTCACAATAGGGGTTGCACTCCTATGAGAATCTAATGCCGCTGCTGATCTTACAGGAGGTGGAGCTCAGGCAGTAATGCGAGCAATGGGGAGCAGCTGTAAATACCGATGAAGCTTTGCTCGCTTGCCTACCACTCACCTCCTGCTGTACGGCCCGGTTCCTAACAGGCCATGGACTGGTACCGGTCCGTGGCCTGAAGGCTGGGGACCCCGGTCTACACTGCATAACGTCTTATACGTTTCCCCCTTACAAATGACGATGGCGAAGTGATAAGCTGCCGGAGCCAGGCCTCAGGAGGCACGTTCCCACTGATTTGGGAAGCTCATCCAGGTGGGGAAGTGCTTCTATTTTTGGTCTTTCCCCAAGGTTGAGAGACCGCCACCCCACGCCCCTCTCTGCCCCACCATGCCCTCCTCCTCTCTGGGCTTCAGGTTTCTCACTTACACATCGAATGGGGGCTGTAGTGATTTCCTGTTGCTGCTGTAACCAACTACCATACACGTAGTGCCTTAACACAGATCTTGCCCTGTCAGAGGTCAGCAGCCAAACATGAGTCCCACAGGGCTGAAGTGACGGTGTGAGTGGGCTGCATTCCTTCCCAGGTGCTCCAGGAGAGAAGCCATTTTCTGGCCCTTTCTAGCTTCTGGAGACTGCCCGCATTCCTTGGCTTGTGGCCCCTTCACTTTGTGCTCGTATCTCCTTCACTGGCCCTGATCCTGACCCTTCTGCCTCCCTCTTATAAAGACCCTCTGATCACACCAGGCCCGCCCAGGACATCCGGGGTTATGTCCCATCTCCAGATTCTGAATCACATTGGCAGAGTCCTTTTTTGCCTTGTAAGGTAGTATCTTCTCAGGTTTGGGGGATCAGGACGTGGACATCTGTGGGAGACCTTATTCTGCCTGCGGTAGTGGTGCATTCATCATCTTCAGAGCCCCCTCACCTCTGCAGCAGCCCGGCACTCCCCACTCAGCTGCCCCTCAGCCTCTGTCCTCCCTCAGAGTTGTGAGAACCCCTGCCTTCCTGCCAGATCTGGCCTCCTCAGAGGGAGAAGTGCAGGAGATGACCACTTCAGTCTGGAAGCCTTCCTCTCTGGCTGTCAAATTCTATTTAACTTCTTAGGATTCACGTTTAAAAAAATAAGAGAACACCCTAATTATTTCCTTCCCAGAATCATATGTCTTTTGCCCCTTAGCCCCTCAAAGTATAAAGACATACAGGACATCATCACTTCCTCCAAGAAGTTGAAGATCCAGATAGGGGAAGATGTGGGTGCCCACACAAAGTCAAGATGTTTACTTCAAGGCAGTTATCAGCTGTGCTATCCTGGGCAAGTAACTTAACCTCTCAGGCTCAATTTCTTTACCTGTTAAGTGGAGATAGTAGGACCTTCCTTTTCTCTCAGGAGTTGTGTTAAGAATAAAAATCAGGAAGCCGAGGCATGAGGATTGCTTAAGGCCAGTCTGGGCGGCATAGTGAGACCTTGTCTCTACCAAAAAAAAAAAAAAAAAAAAATTGGCTGAGTGTGGTGGCACATGGCCTGTAGTGTAGTCTTAGCTACTTAAGACTTAAGGAGGCTGAGGTAGGAGATCTCTTGAGCCCAGGAGTTCGAGGCTTCAGGGAACTATGATCACTGCACTCCAGCCTGGGCAACAGAGTCTCTTAAAAAAAAAAAAAAAGGAATAAGAATTCGAGACTATAGTTGAAACACAAGGGTTGACTAGAATAGCATGAGACACCTTGAGTAACACCAAAACCATCATAGGACTTGATTAAATGTGACACAAAATTATTACAGGATCAGGACTTGCTGTCGTTTGTGTGGATGCAGCTACTCTGCAGATGAGGACCTCGGGCTTTGAAGGCCCCTCATCATTACTGTCTCCAAACTTCATTTCTAGAACCTTGAAGGAATTGCATGGCTGGTTTGTTGAGAGCAGGGTGAGAGTACAAATGGAGGCTCCCTGCCTGCATGTGGGGGTCCTTGTGCACATGCATGCGAATGCTGCACCTGCATTTCTAAGCACCAGCCACCATTTTCTCTGCAGGCAGCCACTGCCTGGTCACGCCTTGGGTCTAGGAATGTGTAACCCCCACTGCACAGTCATCCTGAGGATGATGAGCCCAAGAAGAGACCTGCAGAGGCCCCTGGAAGTGGGCTCAGGGCCAATCAGGTGGGGAAATTGGGGTCCCAAATGCATCTGCAGCCCAGGTAGGCAGGTTTCCTTACACAAGGGGACTTCCTGCTCTGTGGGGAGGGAACAGCTGGAGGAGGGCCAGAGTGTTGCCCCTAAAGTGCAAAGCCGAGGGCAGGGCCCTGACTGCCCAGGTCTGAAGGGTTATGGAGATATTCTAGTCAGGTGTGACAGCAGAGGTGGGCAGAGGATGGGGAACTAGCTGGGGGTCGTCTTGGACCTGTGAGGCCAGATTTAAGGCATAGAGTAACGGGAGCCATCTATTACTGTGTCCTACATAAATTATAGCAAGAAGAGTATTTTCTTTTCCTCTGCCAGTTTTCATAGAAAGACAGAGCAAGCCGTTTTCTATTTTCCTTGTTCTTTCTGTTTGGCTATCAGGCAGCACTCCACTTGCTCTGCCTTACATTCAGTGGTGTGCTGGTAAATGCATAACAACTGTTTCTGGGGGCGGTGGGAGGCTCTGATCTGTAGCATTTTCCAGTGTCCAGGAAGTAAATATTCCCACCATGGCCAATTTCATCCCGTTTAAGTGATGTCATTGAACATTGTCCCCAAGCTTTAGCATTCTGCTTTACATTCTCATTTTAATCCTTAAGCAACTCTCAATTAGTTGCTATTATCCCAGACTTACAGGCAGGAAACAGGCTCAGAGAAGTGAAGGTTTCCAACTCAGACATGCCAGGCTGGGCAAAGGTGGGGACCTCTGAGGGGCCTGCTCTTATCTGGGTTGGGGCTGCCCCAGGACCCTTGGAGGAGCTGCCACCAGAGCAATGCTAGGTGTTGGGCCAGAGGTTGTTTTGGTAGCTTTGGTGGTGAAGACTTTTGCTGTGAGCTTATTGGGTTGACGGTTGTGATGTGCTGCTGGAAGAGTGTTGGGCAGACACATGGTTGTGATGTGGCGATGGTGGGTTAGGGTACGGTAGTGTGTGTGATGTGCTGGCTGTCTTAGGACGCAGTGTTTGTGCTGGTGATACAGCCAGTCTCCAGTCATGGTGTGTGGCACTATAGATTTATTTGGCTGAGGAGGCTGCACGGTGTTGCTGTAGTGTTTGCTGTTGTATTGCTTTGCTAGGGCTGCTGGAATAAAGTACCATAGACTGGGTGACTTACACCAGAGAAATGGGTTTTCTCACAATTCTGAAGGCCGGAAGTCCAAAAGCAAAGGGTGGGCAGAGTCAGCTTCTTCTGAGGCCTTTCTCCTTGGCTTGTGGATGGGCGTCTTTCCCCTGTGAGTTCACGTGGTCTTTGGTCTGTGTGTGCCTGTGTCCTGATCTCCTCTTATAAGGACACCAGTCATAGTGAATTAGGGCCCATTATAGTGACCTAATTTTAACTTAGTTACCTCTTGAAAGAGTCTGTCTCCAAATACAGTCACATTTTGAGGTAGTGGGGTTTAGGGCTTCACCATATGAATTGTAGGGCAATGCAACTCAGCCTCTAACAATTGTGTTTTCTGTAACTGCTGACTGGGTGGTGGTGGTGGTGAATCCGTGGGGGGGTTTGGTGTGACAGTGTTTGTGACCTTGTGAAGATATTTGTGTGTGTGTTTAGTATGATGGTGGTTGTACTGTGAACATAGCTGGTGCTTAAGGTAAAGGCGCTGGCTATGGTGGCATTGCAGGAGGGTGTTTGGGGAGATGGTCTGTGTTGCAGATGTTTTCTAGTGGGGTATGGTGCTTGGTATTTGTGAGACATTGTTCTCCCATGTACCAGCTTTGCCCATACTTAGTGTTTTTGGTTACCAGTGTTGGCTGGGCTGGTGCTTTCAGTCTGTACTTTCTTGGTGTGTGGGGCAACCCCACAGGCTGTGATTCGGGTTGTGAGGCAACGACTGTTGTGGTGGTGTCTTGTGCAGCCAGATGAGAGCTGCATGTCTCTTATTAATCCAGCCTCCAGAGGAAACGCAGCTGTGCCTCCCGAAGCTCGATGGAAGCTGCCGCACGTCCCCGCCTGCTGGCCTGTCTGCCGTGTTTTGTGCAGCTGGTGCATGGGTGATCCTGGCAGCTGACCCTCCTCAAGCCAGTGCTCCACCCCGTGGGCAGGAGTGGAGCAAGGCAGCCTCTACTCTTAGATGTGTCTCAGCCTGGCCCCCTGCCTGGCTGGCTGCTCTGTTCTGGCCTGGTCCCTCCTCACGAAAGGCAGCTCCACCTTCATAGACGGGTAAGGAGGAGGATAGGCAGATGGAAGTCACATATCCAAATCAGTGTGTAGTTACGCAGTGAGAATGTGAGGAGGCTAACAGACACCATGATGGGAGGCAGAGCGGCTGTGGGAGGGACTGAGATGGGGCCGGCAGGGTGGCCATGTGCTGGAAATGGATGCATGAGGTGAAGCACTTGAAGGCGTAGGGGGGGCTCAGCTCCCATTCCTTTCAAATGGGAACTGAGCCTGAGCTTCAGGAGGAACCTGGCTGCCCAGCGTGATGGTGACTCTCATGAGGACTGGGGACTGTGGGCGGGGCTCAGCCTGCCCCACCTCTGCTGCCAGGCACCCCACTGCCGTTTCTCTGGAATGTTGGTGCTCTGTCCCCAGGTGCATGGCAGATTGTATACCTGCCAGTCAGAAAGTAGGTGTCCAGCAGTGAGCCTCAGGGCTCCAGCCTGAGCCCTCCTGCTTTGGCCACTGTAGCACCGGTTAAGAGAGCAAAGAAGGTGCTTGTCCTGGGTTCCCCTTTCAGCTCTGACCTGAATTTTGGGGAGAGGCCATGGTGACAAGGGCATCAGAGCCCCAGCGGGAAGTTCAGGGGTGGCACCTTGCAGCACCCATGAGGCAGAGAGTTTGTGGAGTCCCCTGTTCCCCCCTAGTAAGGGGACACCGTCATAGAGAAGTTCACAGAATGGGTGTAGGGGCCTGTGTTAAAGTAAAGTTAGTGTTGCTGCTACTGACTGTGTGCACTGGGCTCCAGTTTCCTCACCTGCACAACAGGGCTAAAAATCTGGCATAGCCCTGGGTGCTGTGAGGTTGCCATGAGATGGTGCAGGTAAGGCCCTTAGCAGTGAGCCGGGTACATAGCGGCGAATCAGTAGAGGTCTGCCGCGTCGGTAATCCTTCTGGCTTCTGGTCCCATGATGACCCTCCTGACCACAGTAATCACATCCGAGCATTAGCGGGGATTGGGATGATCTCTAAGACTCCCAGCTTTGACATTCATTCATTTGTTCATTCATTCATTTAGCATGCAGGCCACACCCCTAGGAGTTTGTCTCTATTTATGGTGCCAGGACTTTAGGGACCTGTAATGACTAGGTCTCTGCCCCATGTGTGACCTGGCAGCTGGGCAGACCCGAACCTCACCCCCTCTCCCTCCCGCCTCAGGCCCTGTACTGACTTGTAGAACTCCGTTTGTAGCTAGATCCTGCAGGCTTCTCAGAAGATGACAGATTCTCCAGGACCCACTCATGGGAGTCATGGAGACCAGGCTGCTGCTTTGGGAGTTGAGAGCATTTTTGTACAGTGGTTGGGTTCTATCCCTACTCACACTTCCCAGGGTCTAGATACGCTCATCTGGGACTCAGTGGAGCAGCATGTCCCCATAGCCAGAGAGCAGGGCGAGCTGCAGCCAGAGCAGGTGGGGAAACTGGTTCCACAGTTCCACCTAGAATTGCTTCCCGCTTCTCCCTTTGGTGAGCTGTGTTCACCGGCAGCTGACGGGTGGAGTAGGGCAGCTCCCTACTGTGGAGGCCTCCTGCCAGCCCCACATGGCTGAACTCTCACCCCCTACTCTGGGTGTTACTATAGAAGCCATAACTACAGCCTGATGGGGCAGAGGCAGTTGAGAATGCACTTTTTTCTGTGGATCTGGAGGGGGCAGGGTGTAGTGGTAATAAGAGGTGAGATGGAGTCCTAGGTTCTTGTCCCCACTATCATCGTGGCCCTGTGTAACCTTGGACAGTTTCCGTGGCCCTGCAGGTCTTCAACTTCTTTCCCTTCACAGAGGCTCAGTGATTCTTGCCCTGCCTCCTGCCCAGGTTGCTTGGAGGGTGCAGTAGGGTGAGGCATGTGGCCACAGGGATAAAGGTCGTGACTGAGATGGCACAGGAGCTGAAATGCGCCTTTTAGCACCCATGGCAGACAGAACGAATTCAGTCTCCACACTCTTACTCCTGAACTCCAACAGGCTACAGAATCCACTGCAAAACAAGGCTTCAGGTAGTCCTCCCAATTATCTCAAGCTGACACTTGAGATAAACATTTTCTGAGAGACCTAGAGAGGCATGCTGAGTCTCCAGCTAGGCATGCCTAGTGCTAAGGTCTTCCACAAGTGATGCCCACACCTCTTCCCTGTCCTAGGATGGGAGCCAGGAAGCACTCGGATCTGAGCTCTGGATTTTCTGATTAGGTTCTGTCTTTGGATCTCCTTCTCCAATTCACCCCCTACCCCCTTCTCTTTCTCCACATGCAACAATGAAGGGAGTTGTGGCATTAGGTGCACTGGACTGTCTATACAGAAAGTAAATCAGATTGGATAGAAATAAGTCCTTCCATTTTCCTCTCCCTGACCACTTAACAAATTCTTATGACACAGCCAAGCTGTCCAAAGCCAGCATTGCCCCCTAGTGGTTAGCATCGAGAATACAGAGACTGCCCAACCCTCTTCCCCTCCACCTCCGTCTCTGCCATACCAAGATACCACCTCTTTTCCTCTGTCTTTGTTACTAACTTTTTCCTCATACAAGTATGTTTCTTTCTGAACCCCTCTACCTTCTATTCTAACTCTAATAGGTATCATAGAAAAGGCAACAGAGTGTAGGCAATGAAAGAACATTGGACTGGGAGTAGTAGGGGCTGAACCATAGCCTCATTTCTGTTGCTGGCTTGCAGTAAGACCATGGGCAAATTCCTTTCCGTCTCTGGACCTTGGTTTTCCTGTCTGCACTGCAAAAATTTTGCCTTGTGCAGCGTTTCCCAAAAGGGGTCCCAAAGGTTTTTTAAAGTTTAATTTATATTTATTTTTTTCAACTTCCAGCAGCACCCCAATGCTCTTTTTTTTTTTTTTTTTTTGAGATGGAGTCTCACTCTGTCACCCAGGCTGGAGTGCAGTGGTGCAATCTCGGCTCACTGCAAGCTTCACCTCCCGGGTTCATGCCATTCTCCTGCCTCAGCCTCCCGAGTAGCTGGGACTACAGGCGCCCACCACCACACCCGGCTAATTTTTTGTATTTTCAGCAGAGACGGGGTTTCACCGTGTTAGCCAGGATGGTCTCTATCTCCTGACCTCATGATCTGCTCGCCTCCCACAGTGCTGGGATTACAGGCGTGAACCACCGTGCCCAGCTGAGCACCCCAAAGCTTTTTGGGCTGGACAGTTTTGCATTGTGTAGGACTGCCCCAGGCACTCAGTTCAGTTTGCATCCCAGATCTCCAAGTCAAATCATTTTGCTAAGGTGGAACACCCAAATGCTCCCAGGCAGTGATGCTGCTGTGGTTGGCATTCATTGAACCGGGGGGATCTTGAGAGCATGTGTAGGTGGGTGCTGGTTTGATGAGAGTTGGGTGGGTCGTTGGTGTCAGCTGCAGCTAGGATGCAATGAAGACATCTGGGGCTCTGGGAATGACCCACCCAGAGGCCACCATTGTAGTGTAATGGAGGCACTGTGGCCTCAGCAGTTAGCCCCACATTCAGATCCCCTCTCTGCCACTTGCTATCTCTGGAGCTTCAGACAAGTTTGAGCAGGATTGTGTGTGTGGTTCTCAGTTGACAATGGAAATGGCCCTGTAACCTTTTCCCGTTGGCAGCGGACAGGGAGAGGCTCTCCTGGCTTCCTGCACTCTGCACGCACATGTGTGTACACACCCTTGCTCTTGCCCAGTTCCTGGTCCCGAGTCCTTCCCCACCCTCAGCCTAGCTCTTCCATGGTGGTTGGCGATCATGGGCCTGTGGGGAGCCCGTTCAGTTTGCAGGGAGGTTATTCCCGTTGTGCATGTGCTGGGCCTGAGCCTCTGAAGGGTGCTGTGGCTTCCCTTAAGCAGCAAGGCCAGGGCTAGAATTCAGTCTGAATCTGTTCTTCTTCTTGTTTTTGCCGAGGCAGTTTTGTGGTTTTTTTCATCTACAATTCATAGAAAGCACTTAGTATATGCCCTGGCTTTAGAGTCATTTTCTCAATTTTCCCAAACACACATAGACCCACATAGACCCCTGCTCCCCACACATGCTCTGCCCACTTTACAGATGTGGAAACTTTAGAGGGAAGTCCAGAAACACGTGCCACGGTTGCTGAGCTCTCTGTCTGCAGAACCTGTTCCCTTCTTCCCCCAACCACCCAAACTCTCCTGCCTCCTTCCAAAAGCCACCTCCCCCTGGGCCATTGGCAGCCCCTGCCCAGCCTGAGCGGTGCTGACAGTCAGGAGTGCGAGGGGGCCCGCCTGGCTCTGAGCTCAGGAATGTGTTGGGAAATTCTGCCACCCTCCTACGCAGGGAGGGAAGAGTTAAGTGGCTGCCTTGTCCCTCATGGGTCCCAGAGGCCTCTTCACTCCTTTTACAGACTGGGTCTCCTAAGGAAACTGCCGGGCAGCCGGCCCCCTCCCCCAGCATCCTCACTTCTTGCCTTCTTTGGTCCTCTCTCCCCATGAGAACCACACCACCCAGAGCTTCTAGCTTCCCAAGATGGGGACGCTTAGAAGTAGGGATTTAAAAACTGTCTTTGTAACACACACACACACACACACACACGGTACCCAGCTGCTCATATCCATGTAGCAGCAACACACACACACATACACACACACACACACACACACACACACACGGTGCCCAGCTGCTCATATCCATGTAGCAGCAACACACACACACACACAGACACACACACAGTACCTGGCTGCTCGTATCCATGTAGCAGCATCACACACACACACACAGAGTACCCAGCTGCTCGTATCCAGGTAGCAGCGCCACACACACACACACACACACACAGTACCCAGCTGCTCACATTCCATAGAGCAGCATCACACACACACACACACACACACACACACACACCGCACCTGGCTGCTCACATCCGTGGAGCAGCAGCAGCATCAGCCGTTTCTCAGCAGGTACTTTGTCTTAGAGGGGATGGCAGAAGGGAAGCAGCCCCTGACCCAGGAGTGGTGATGAGGCCTGGATTCCTGGAAAAGCTTTAGTCTGTCTCTTACCCATCAGTCTGCAACTCTGTGATGGGAGAAGAGGTCTGTGAGCTTCCCTGACTTAGCTTAGCACTCCAGTGGCCAGAGAGACTCCAGAGGCAGGGAGAGGAGGCTCCAAGCAGAAGCGGGGCTCTTGAGCTCCCTGGGTCGAGGACCTTCAAGACCGTCTCATGGAGAGTACCAGCATCCCTGCCATCCCACCAGGTAGTGGCCATACAGTTCTCATGACCTCCCACAGCTGCTTGCAGCCGTCATTGGGCGGCTCTGGTCACAAGGGCATCCTTAGAATAAATGAGCTGCAGTCTCAGCTCCCACCATGGCCTGGGCTTGGTGTCGTGGGCCCTCATAGAGCAAGGTTCACCCCTCCTGCTAGTCACAGCCCTTCACGCCCCCTCCTGCCCAAGCTCCCCCACCAGCACCCTAGGCCACAGGATCTGTCACTGCTTGGCTGTGGCTGGGTGACCACAGATAAAACCTGGCACTCATGGCCTCAGTTTCATTGTTTGAAAAAAGGGAAGTTTGATGGAGTGTGTGGTCATAAAACCGTCCTCTTTTTTCCAGAATTCCAGGAAAAGAGATTATCCAGAAACTTTTAGAACCATCTCACAGGGGAGATGACCCGTGCCCAGCATCTGTGTTTGAGAGGGAGTTTCATCACAGACCAGTGTGGAGGGAGCCCTAGAAAGCTGTTACTCCCAGTAAGGCCTAGTTTTTGAATGTCACAAAAACTAGACTCCTCAGAAGGAGGAGATTCCTTGAGACAAAGTCCAGACTCCTTGGGACATCAAAGGCCCATTGTGATCTGACCCCAGCCAGGCTCCAAATCTGAGTGCAGCCCATGGAAAGGAGTCCTGAATTTGGAGTCTGGTCTCTGCTATAGCCTGGCTGCACGGTCTCAGATGGCCAGGCCTCTCTGGCTCTGTCTCCCCAATGATAAGATGGGGATGAGGCTTACTAGAGTTCAGTGGGGGTGAGTGCATACACCATGCCTGGCATGATCTCAGTGCTGCTCAGTAACAAAAACAATGGGCACTCCTGCATCTGGGGGAGGGGCTGTCTCTTCTGCCCTCAAGGCCAAGTTTTGAAACCCCCATCTTCACAAAGCGTTGCCGGACCACTTCAGGCACCACTGCAACATCCATACCTTCAGGATTTTATTGAGCATCTACTGTATGCCACACACTGAGGATATAGCAGTGAAAAGAACAACAGGTCACTGCATCCTCAGAGCACTCTAGAGAGACAGAAACAAGGAGACAAATCAGATAAAAATCAACATGCTCTAGGAAGTCCAGGGAGGGAGGAAATAATGGGGTTCAGTTGCAGGGAGCAACAGGGAAGGCCTGTTCCAGGAGTGACTTTTGAGACTACCTGGCAAAAAAGAGAATTTGAAAAGGTCTGGAGGGGTTCCAAGAGGAGGCCACAGGTGTGCTGGGGAGGAAGATGTGAGAAGCTTCCGGAGGTGGCAAGGTTAGGGCATGCCTGTGCCTTCCCACGGCGCTATGTGCTGGGCTTGGCCCCGGGTGTATCTGGGATGCAGGGAGGGACTCGGTGCTCCGTGATTGATAAAGGAGTGGATGGAACCCCTTCCCAGCCCCTTCCCATGGCCTTGGTCTGCACGAGATCTCTCCTGTCTCCTGGTGTCATTTTCATTTCCTAACACCCTCTGGCTGGCAGCAAGTGATTGACTCTCCTCAGCCCAAGAAGCTGAGAGGAGGTCTGAGTGAAAGGGCTTTCCATCCTAGGGGAGTGGGAGGAGAGAAAGCTAGGATGAATGCCTAGGCCCACAGGTGCAAAGCCTGTTTCTGCCGCAGGGTCTGGGAGCTGGGTGACAGAGGGGAGCAGAGCCGTGTGTGATTGGAGCATGGAAAACCCACACACCCAGAGCACAGGTTCCAGCTCGGAATGAGCAGCCAGAGCCCAGTGTGGCCGCCTGGCCCCAGGCCTGGCCGGTTCAGATTCTCATCCTTACTGGTCACCAGCTCTCAGTGTGTGACCCACGTTGGCTCTCCTGACCTTGAATTGGGTACAGGATTTCAAGTCAAGCCTTAACTAATGTTTAGTGGGCACAGTCCCAGGCTGGGAGGAAGATGTCCAGCCCTCCACTGTCTCAGTATTGAACCTGAGACAAGGTCCCTCTCCCTCTCCAGGCCTCCGATTCCCCATGTGTACAGTGAGAGGCGTGAACTAAGGGTCTCCCGTGTTGATTTGATGATCTGTTATTCCTGTTGTTCTAGTTTTGCGGATCCTTGGCAGTGGAGGGGTAGTCAGTGGTTAGATAATGTGAAGCATAGTTAATCTCAAAAAATTATTGATAATTTTAAACATTAAGTACATTAATAGAAAGCTGGGGCCTAGAACTGGGGAGGAGATGGTTCTGTCACCAAAGTAGGCAAATAGATAGGCTCTCAGAGAAAACAGAATCAAAAGCAGGATGACTGTAAAGCAGGTTTTCTTCCACATGGGCGGAGGCAGTAGAGGTGTGCAGCTCAGAAGAAACAGGCCACCTGCAAACATCGGCATGGGAGAGGCATGGCACTGGTAAGTGGAGGTCAGAAGGTCAAGTTCTGGCTTGAGCTAAGAAGGGGCTTTCCGGCAGGGTGCGGTGGCTCATGCCTGTAATCCTAGCACTTTGGGAGGCTGAGGCGGGGGATTGCCTGCAGCCAGGAGTTCGAGACCAGCCTCGCCAACATGGTTAAACCCCATCTCTACTAAAAATACAAAAATTAGCCAGGCGTGGTGGCGGGCACCTGTAATCTCAGCTACTTGGGAGACTGAGGCAGGAGAATTGTTTGAACCCAGGAGGCGGAGGTTGCAGTGAGCCGAGATTGCGCCACTGCACTATAGCCTGAGTGACACAGTGAGACTTCATCTCAAAAAAAAAAAGAAGCAGCTTTCTAAATGAAAAATGGCATGAACTGGCCTGCCTTGGGCAGTAGGGAGCTTCCTGTCATGGGAGATATGAGAGGGCAGGTGCATGGTCACCTGACAGGTTGGCTGTCCTTAGTCCTATGGTTCTGCATAGCTGCCATTCTGTGACCTGGGATCAGGCCCAGGCTTGCCAAATGACCTTGGTTCAGTCACTTAGCCTCCCCATGCCTCAGTTTCCTCCTGTGAAAAGGAGAGAGAATACCTGTCTGCCTCTCAGTCTTCTTGTCCAGATTAGTTGAGGTGCTGGCTATGGAGTCCTTTGTGTGAACACCACTGAAGTATGTAAGGGATATTTCTTGTTTTTCCCTCTAAGTTGTCTGCTTGCCATCATGCTGCCGTTTGAGTGGTCGGCAAGGTGGGGGAAACCCTTACAGCTCAAGCTGACTGATCTGCTGAGCTAAATTTCTGCTTCACGGAGTTTAGTCTTGGGAGCAACAGAATGATGGGGGTAAATTCTAAAGCAGGAAAACGAAATCTGGCACTAGTGCTGAGGGATGCCCTGGCCAAGGCAGGCATCGCTAATCAATCACCATACTCTTTCTTGCTGATCTTGGATGTATGGTCTCATAACTTATACCCATACAATGACAGCTACTAATAACCCTGATGGGACTTGGCCTGTGAGGTAAACTCTATTTGCCATTCCTCAGTAAAGAAAAACAATCATTAATGCCATTCCTGGTCAGTGCCAAGCAAGTGACTCAGTAAATGCATTAAGGGGAATTTGTGTGTTGGTGGGAAGTGGGGGTTGGGACAGCTGTGAGCTAAATTAATTTAGATGGGGATGGCTTCTTGGTGGAGGTGGTAGTGGGCTAAGCCCAAGAAGAAGAGAGGGGAGATTAAGAGAAGAAAAGAGAAGTAAGAAGGGCACATTGGGCTGTTAGCCTGGCATAAGCAAAGGCCCAAGTGGTGGGCTGGGAGAAGGCTCCTGATCAGCTTGGGGTTGGGTGGGCATGTCTTGGGAGTCTGATTCCTGTCACTCATTTACTGTGTGACTTTGGGTGTGGCCATTCCTCTTGTATAAGGTATAAAGAAGCTCTTAAACATCTTTTTTCTTCAAAGACGAATGTCTGCAACATACACATGTACAACCTTCCTTCTCCCCAAGCAGTGGGTTCCTAATGAATGCCTTGTTGGTGGCAGCATATTAAAGTGAGATCCAAATGACTCAGAAATCTGGGGGCTGGAAGCAGTAGCTACACCAGGATTGTTATCGGGGAAGAAGCAAGGACGTGGGCTGAGCGGGCCTGGACAGCTGACAGATCCCTGGATTTCTAGAGAATGGAGTATTTTCCCTGAGGTCAGCAGAAGGTTTGGGCCCAGAGCAGCTGAGCTGGATATCTGGGCCTCTGTACCATTTCAAGGCGCCCTTTTATTTTCAGCCAAGAGGGAGGCGAGGCTGGGTAGGGGCAGGGGGGCTGAAGGGTTCTCATCTATTAATAGCTGGGATTTGGGGTCACGCGGCCCTGGGTGCTGGGATGGCCTGATGCCTGGCCTTGCCAGCCAATCACAGGGCCGCTGCCCTAGGGTCCTGCACATTAGCAGGTTCCCTATTGTGAACCCACAGGGCTGGCCTGGGCTCTGGTCAGATGCTCGACATTCACTCCTGACCCCCAGTGGGCCTCTGAGGGGCTGCCAAGTGTCTGCTGGGACAGAGGTAGGGAGCAGGAAGGAAGAAGGGAAAAAGGGCTTGTGTGAATGCAGCCTGTGGGTCCAAGCTTGCAGAGCAGATAGAAATGCAGGGTGCTTAAGGCAGAGGTTCCTGAAGTGGGCAGTGGAACTCCTGGGTCCTGGTATTGATGTCACACTGGAATGAGAGATAGAGATAGAGACAGAAATAGAGCTAGAGCTAGAGATAGAGAGATAGAGAGAGAGAGAGAGACTGTTGGCCCACTCAGGCCTTCCTCACCCCTGGGGCACATTTGTTCCCCTCCTGCCATACTCAACACCCCAGAGGCCAATTAGTTAATTTCCTCTAAGATGTGCAGCCATCAGTGGAATTATAGAACTCCATTTGCCCATTTTTCCCTGTTGGGAGTTCAGAATGGGCTGCACAGTTTTTCATAAAGAGAGTAGCATGTCAGAGTAAAGGGGATCAAGTGACCTTAACGATGACTGCATAGGACCTGAGAGACAACTCATGGACTGAAGTTGTGACCTTGGGGGATTCTTTTGACCTTTTTGGGTCCTTAGCTCCTCGTCTGTGAAATGGGGGAAACAGCAGCCTCACTGGGATGTTTTGAGTACCAGATAAGAGAGTGTGTGAAAGACAGAGTCCGCACCATCCAGTCAGATGGGGGAGACCCCAGGCCAGTGCCCAGGAGATTGTAACCCAAGGAGAAGGAATGGAGAGAAACTCAGTGTGGTAGGAGAGCCCCAGGCTGGGAGGAAGATACCCAGATTCTGGTTCAGCTCTCCACTGTCTCATCACCGAACTTGAGACAGGGTCCCTCTCCCTCTCCAGGTCTCAAAATCCCCCTCTGTACATTGAGAGGTTCAAGATGAGTATCGTTAAGGCCCTTGTTGATTTGATGGTCTGTTATTCCTATTGTTCTCGTTTTGCAGATCGTGGGCAGAAGAGGGGTAGTTGTGTGTGAGGCATTATATAAACAGGAGCATGGCAGTAGCCATGTTTATACCCCCACCACCCTTCACCCATCTCTGCACGCACATGTGTGCAGGCATGGGTGTACATGCATGCCTGCCCCAGCCTGGGCAAGGTGGGCGTGGGAGACCCCCTGACTTGCCTGCCTGGGGCTGACTGCACTGTTCCCCTACTTGTAGGCACCTCACACTCAGCTTGTTCAAAGCGGAGGTCTTTGTTACATCACCCCAAACCCCAGCCCTGTTTCCCTTCTTTCTTCCACTTGGGTTGCTGTAGTCCTCAGTCAGGGAGGCTACCTTAATTTCTCCTTCTACCTTGCTGCATATAGCCAGGAGTCACTGAGTTTTGTCAGTCCTACCCGTGAATATAGATCACAAATAGGTGCAATCCCTCCCTTCCTTCATTTTACTTCCTCCCACTCAGAGGCCACCCTCTCACACCGGCCTGTGAAGCAGCCACCTCATTGGGCTTCCTGCTGCCATTTTTGGCTGCATCTCCATGTCAGCCAGAGTGCAAATCTATCATGTCACTGTCTTGTAGAAAGCCCCCTAGTGGCCCCCTCGTCTTGGGGCAGAGGCCACCCTTACTGTGGCCTAGAAGTCCTTTCAAGATCTGGCCCTGCGTACCTCACCCTTGTCCTTGCCAGGTGTCCTGAGCCTCACTCCAGGCAACTGAGTTTCTCTCAGTTCCTTCTTGAATCCTAATCTCCTGGGCACTGGTCTGAGGTCTCCCCTCTGACTAGATGGTGGGGACTCTCTTTATCACTGCTGTCTCGCCAGCACAAGATAGGTGCCTGGTGGAGGTTAGCAGTTCAGGAAGGAGGAATCTGTTTATATACTCTCTCAGGGTGACCTTGACCCTTAATTACAAGGGGTTCTCTATACTAATAGAGTTCAGGAGATCTGGAGAGAACCCTCACCCAGGGTGACAGGAACGCTGGATCCCAGGCAAGCCTCTTCCCATGTGGCCAGCCCCTCCTGGGCCTCAGTCTCCAGTCCGCACAGCAAGAGATTGGACCAGATGCCCTCGTTTAAAGGCCCTTCTGGTTGTAAAGGTAGAATAGGAAAGAGGCTAGCAGCATGGCCTTTGCAGCCAGGCAGACCCAGGTTAGAATCTTGCTTTCGTTCCCCCTTTGGCCGGGTGATTTTGGGCCTCTGTGAACCTTGGTTTTTGTTATCTGTAAAGAGGGATGCTTCTTGCAGGGCTGGGAGAATCAAATGAGAGAGCCTAGTGCCTGACACTTAGCAAGCACACAATAAAAGACACCACCCTCCTTTCCAATTTATGATCTGTTGGTGGAACTTGGCAGCACGAATGTCTCATAAATCTTTATCATTCAGAAAGATTCTTTTTTCCCCTTTACCTTTTGGTGCCAGGTAATTATAGAGAGCCTGCTGTGCACTTGGCCTTGGTCTCTACTGTGCCTCTCCTGAGAGCCCAGTCCCTGCTCTTCATGAACAAAGACAAAGACCCTCTGTTTTGGTTCCCGACGGTGCCACACAAGTGGTTCAGGTGTGCCTGGAGCCTGCTGTGGGTTAGCGTTGTGACTGTCAGAGGCTGGTGGCACTCTAACCTAGGTTGGCACTAAATGAGGCCAGAGAACCGAATGGTTTGCTGAGCCTCCCCGACACCTATGAAGTAAGCTGCCCAAGGGTCCAGGACAAGGCTTGGCTCAGAGTGAAGGCAAGTTGAGGGCTGAACCCCTGACACTCATTCTTCTTTCTTTCTTTCTTTTTTTTTTTTTTTGAGACAGGGTCTCCCTCTGTTGCCCAGGGTAGAGTACAGTGGTGTGATTGCTCACTGTAGCCTCGACCTCCCGGGCTCAAGGGATATTCCTGCCTCTGCCCGCATCCCCAGTAGCTGAGATTACAGGCGTTTGCTACCATGCCAGGCGGATTTTTGTTTTGTTTTGTTTTTAAGATGGAGTCTTTTGCTCTGTTGCCCAGGCTGGAGTGCAGTGGCTTGATCTCTGCTCACTGCAGCCTTCTCCTCCTGGGTTCAAGCGATTCTCCTGCCTCAGCCTCCTAAGTAGCTGGGATTACAAGTGCGCATCACCACCCCCGGCTAATTTTTGTATTTTTTTTAGTAGAGACAGTGCTTCGCCATGTTGGCCAGACTGGTCTTGAACTCCCAACCTTTGCCTCCCTTGGCCTCCCAAAGTGCTGGGGTTACAGATGTGAGCTACTGCGTCCAGCCAGATTTTTGCATTTTTATAGAGACAGAGTTTTGTTTTGCCATGTTGCCCAGGCTGGTCTCAAACTTCTAAGCTCAAGTGAGCCTCCCATCTTGGCCTCCCAAAGTGCTGGGATTACAGGCATGAGCCACGGTGCCCAGCCCTGTGGCACTTATTTTTGATGGGAAGATGCCCCAGGAGCAGGAGCCAAGATCAGATGCCTTCCCAGAAACTCTTGTCACAGGGTGGACTGTCTAACCCCCACTGCACATGTGCTGCAGATGGAGAAACTGAAAGTTGAGAAGATCAAGGGGAGGAATATCTTTGGTGGTAGAAAAGACAGAGACTTCAGAGGGACCGAGTGGAGATCAGCCAACAGCAGGAAATGTGGGTAAAATGAGTAAGTGAATGAATAATAGTCTTCTTCTTCCAATAGAAGTAGAATCCTGTCCTACGCCTCAGAAGTAGAATATTAATGCACTTGGGTCAGACCTTATCAATTTTATTAGGTGCCCAGAGTCCATAGTTAAAAAAAAAAAAAAAAAAAAGTCATCAAAAGAAAACCACAGGGTCAAGCTTAGTAAGTCTCGAAACTTTTTTAACTGCCACAACATGCATGTTAGAGCACACAGGCTCACTCTCCTGTGCATGCCCAGATTACCACCAGCTGTGGCACGGATAAGAGAAGCTGCAGGTATCAGGTGCCTGCTGCATTTCTTTCCTCCAGCATCAGAATGTGAGTGTTTGACTCTTAGGGCTGTTTTGGCAGTGTTACAGAAAGCTGATTCAAAGTCACCCCCGCAAAAAGAAGTTGATTGGTTCCCTTAACTGAAAATGTGGGATTCAGGATCTCCAGGAGTTCCATCTCTCAGCTCTGCTTTCCTCTGTGAGAGCTCCATTTCCATACAGGCTCTTTCCAGCCAATGGGAGAAACGGCCTTAGGGTTTCCCATGGATCAGCTTAGCAACCACAGCAAGAGAGCATTTCTTTTCCAGTAGCACTAGCCAGTGCCCTAAGGCAGACTCTCATTGTCTGGATTGGGGGCACATGTTCAGTCCTGAGCCAATCATGGTGGCTGGAAAAGATGGCCCTCTGGTTGCCCAGGACTAGGTCACGGGCCCACCCCTGGGCAAGAGTGTGTATGTGAGCTTAGCTCCACTGACCCACGAGAGCTGGGCCAGGAGGCTCTCCAGAGAGATGATGGAAAGGATAAAAGCCCCTTGTGCCCACTGAACCTCTCCACTTTTACATTAAACACCAAATTGGCCCCAGGTTGGCATTTTAAAATGTGATTAGTAACAAATTACCTACCACACCTTTTGCTAGTGTCTGTTGTCACACAGAAGTGACCTGCTGATGTAGAATTAGCTGAGAACATCTGCTGATAAAATTTGGTAGTCATAAAAGTGAGCTTGTGGGCCGGCTCTAAGCAGTGTGTCTGTTGAGCAGTTTCTTGGATGTAGGGAAAGATGGGTGCCGCTTTGATCACATTCTATCTGCAGGGACACTATAATCTACCAGTGAGATCTGCAGGGAGGTTGACACATGTAGGGACATGGACTGGGCTATGAGCACCCTGTCGACCAATCATAACTAAATTTAGAAATAACTCAAGTTTGGATAGAAGATTTTGTCTATACAATGGAAGGGTTAGGTTTGGTCACCTACCATCTGCAATCTATTGATAATGACCGTCAAAACTGGATCCCTTCCTTACACCTTATACAAAAAGATGGCTTAAAGACTTAAATGTTAGACCTAAAACCATAAAAACCCTAGAGGAAAACCTAGGCAATACCATTCAGGACATAGACATGGGCAAGCACTTCATGACTAAAACACCAAAAGCAATGGCAACAAAAGCCAAAATTGAGAAATGGGATCTAATTAAACTAAAGAGCTTCTGCACAGCAAAAGAAACTACCATCAGAGTGAACAGGCAACCTACAGAATGGGAGAAAATGTTTGCAATCTACTCATCTGACAAAGGGCTAATATCCAGAATCTACAAAGAACTTAAACAAATTTACAAGAAAAAATCAAACAACCCCATCAAAAAGTAGGTGAAGGATATGAACAGACACTTCTCAAAAGAAGACATTTATACAGCCAACAGACACATGAAAAAATGCTCATCATCACTGGCCATCAGAAAAATGCAAATCAAAACCACAATGAGATACCATCTCACACCAGTTAGAATGGCAATCATTAAAAAGTCAGGCAACAACAGGTGCTGGAGAGGATGTGGAGAAATAGGAACACTTTTACACTGTTGGTGGGACTGTAAACTAGTTCAACCATTGTGGAAGACAGTGTGGCGATGCCTCAAGGATCTAGAACTAGAAATACCATTTGACCCAGCCATCCCATTACTGGGTATATACCCAAAGGATTATAAATTATGCTCCTATAAAAACACATGCACATGTATGTTTATTGCGGCACTATTCACAATAGCAAAGACTTGGAACCAACCCAAATGTCCATCAATGATAGACTGGATTAAGAAAATATGGCATGGGGAGGGGGGGGGGGAGGGATAGCATTAGGAGATATACCTAATGTAAATGACGAGTTAATGGGTGCAACACACCAGCATGGCACATGTATACATATGTAACAAACCTGCACATTGTGCACATGTACCCTATAACTTAAAGTATAATAATAATAATAATAATAATAATAAATCACTAATAAAACTGGTCAAGCTTTGACTATTGTGGCCCGGCAAGAAACTCAGATAAGAAATGCTGTCTATCAAAATAGATTGGCTCTCGACTACTTGCTAGCAGCTGAGAGGTCTATAAGAAATTTAACCTTACTAATTATTGTCTACACATAGATAATCAAAAGCAAGTAGTTAAAGACATAGTTAAAAATATGACAAAACTGACAGATGTGCCTGTACAAGTGTAGCACAAATTCGACTCTGAAGCCATGTTTAAAAATTAGTTCCCAGCACTAGGAGGATTTAAAACTCTTATAATAAAAGTTATAATAGTAAAAAGAACCTGCTTACTGTTCCCTTATTTGCTACCTGTACTTCTTCAAATGATAAAAAAGCTTCACTGCTACCTTAGTTTACCAAAATGCTTCAGCACAAGTGTACTACATGAATCACTATCAATCTATTGCATGAAAAGACATAAGTAGCAAAAATAAGAGAACTCCTACTAATAAAAAGTGAGAGTCTCAAAGGGGGGAATGAGGAAAGAGAGAGACCCTTTCATATTGTTTTATACTCAGTACCTGTTTTAAGAAAAAACAAGGAAGCAAAACTAAAGACAGGCAGCCCGGCGCCAGGCCTGAAATCAGGCTGGGGCCTGCCTGGCCTAAACCCAGTAGTTAAAAATCAACTCATAACTTAGAAACCGATGTTATTCATAGATTCCAGACATTGTATAGAAGAACATTGTGAAACTCCCTGCCCCGTTCTGTTTCTCTCTGACCACTGGTGCATGCAGCCCCTGTCACGTTCCACCTGCTTGCTCAAATCAATCACGACCCTTTCATGTAAAATCTTTAGTGTTGTGAGCCTTTAAAAGGGACAGAAATTATGCACAGAAATTGTGCACTCAGGGAGCTCGGATTTTAAGGCAGTAGCTTGCTGATGCTCCCAGCTGAATAAAGCCCTTCCTTCTACAAAAACAAAAAGAAAGAAAATGTGGCACATATGCACCATGGAATACTATGCATCCATAAAAAAGGATGAGTCCATGTCCTTTGTAGGGACATGGATGAACCTGGAAACCATCATTCTGAGCAAACTGTCTCAAGGACAGAAAACCAAACACCGCATGTTCTCATTCATAGGTGGGAATTGAACAATGAGAACACTTGGTCACAGGGTGGGGAACATCACACACCAGGGCCTGTTGTGGGGAGTGGGGAGGGGGGAGGGATAGCATTAGGAGATATACCTAATGTAAATGACAAGTTGATGGGTGCAGCACACCAACATGGCACATGTATACATATGTAACAAACCTGCACATTGTGCACATGTACCCTAGAACTTAAAGTATACCAAAAAAAAAAAAAAAGTTCCGGGTTGGAGAGTCCAAAGTTGTGCTCTGGCTCAGCAGGAAAGAGGCCTGTGATCGCCTAGTAATGTCTGCCATGGGCAGATATTAGGACATTGAAAGCAGGAGTGTGTTTGTCAGTGTAGTAGCCATTCCTGTACTTTTTTCAGCTCTCTTTAGACGTGAATCACCTGAACAAATGGGGGCAATATCAGGGCTCAAAAGAAAGACAAGTGCAAGGTGGGGGCTTGCCTGGGAAGTGATCTGAGAATGCAGACTTATGTACGCAGGTTGTGTCCTTGTGGAAGTAATTTTCCTTGCCGAAGCTCACTTTCCTCATCTGCAAAGTAGGACAAATGATCCAGTACTGTGAACCAAGCAGAGTTGCTAGGAGGATCAAAAGAAGTAATAAATGTGAAATCATTTTGGCATACTTACAATAGCAGAAGCCATTAAGTGACACTTTTTGTGTGTTAGGCACTGTTCTGAGTGCTTTGTTTATATCCTCATTTAATCCTGAAAACAATTCTTTGAAGTAGTTACTATTGTTATCCTCATCTTATAGAAAACGACACTTGAACACAAATGTCAAGTCACATGCCCAAGATCACACAGCTGCAGTAGAGCAGGCGGCCGGGCTCTGGGCTCACTGTTCTGAATCCCTTCTTGATGGTGCTTCTCACTGTAGACTATATAAAGTGCCATGCACCTGAAAGGGGTTCCCCGAAGCTGCACTTCTAGATCCATTCTTGTTCAGGAACTGCCTTAGTATCCCAGTCCCTCATGAACATGGAGGTGAAATCGGTCTGCTGTGGTCTGTATGTCAGTCTTTCAAGGCTTGATGACACATTTCCAAGAACTTGTGGGAAGGAAGGAAGGAGAAGTAGTGTGTAGACCTAAGGATCTGCCCTTGATCTCCAGTCAAACTGCGTGGGTTTGTTTCCTGCCTCTACCACTTCTGGCTGGGTGACCTTGGGCAAGTTGCCTAACCTCTCTGAACCTTAGTTTCCTTGTCTATAAATAGGGATGATAATCATGCCTACTGTGTAGGATTGTTGCGGGGAATAAGTGGGATAACCTAAGGGATATGCTTGGTAATGTACTAAATACTCAGTATGGGGGAGTGCTGGTGGTGATGATAGTGCAGAGGTCAAAAGGACCAGAATGATAGGCACAGTCTGCCCTTCCCAGGGACCAGAGCCTTTTGGCAGCATCATTTATAATGATGGCCTGGTCGGTTCTGAGCACATTACCCGGTCCTAGCTGTGTGAAAGCCTAGTGGCTTCCTCTACGGAACATCAGGCTCACTTAATCTCTGGGGGTGTGCCTCGGCTCTCACCCCTGCACACCCTCCCTGTGCAAACAGCTCTGCAGTCATTGGCTAGAGCTGCTCTCCCTGTCCAGGCTGCTGTAGCCCCAAACCAGTCCAATCCAGAGTGAGCTGGTCAGTAGCCTGCATTTCCTGAAGGCCTTTGAGGCTTAAAATGTAATACTAGGAGCACAATTGAGAGAGATTCTGATTCTAGGGTGAGGCGTCTGGTAGTGTACAAGTGCCCTTGTTTTGGGACCTGATGAAATTAGCAAATAAATGAATGACAACACTCATTGATTATTTGCTTTAATGTCACTCAGTGCTTTTCCTTCTGTTGGGTGGGTCCCAGTGACTCCAGCTGTGAGATGGGACCAGGAAATCCATTCGGGAGTGTGTGAAACATGCAGATTCCTGGGCCTCAGGAATCTGGGCGTGGATAATAATGGTTACTTAGTTACTTGGGAGCTTGGTTAAAATGTAGGTTCCTGGGTCCCTGCCAGAGATGGATTCAGGATCTCTGGGGTGGGGCCCAGGACACTGCATTTTTACAAGCTTCCCTGGGAGATTCTGCAGCAGGTGGTAAGAGAATCAAACTGGGTGTCTTCTTATGAGTATTCTATGGGCCAGGTGTGGTGGCTCACTCCTGTAATCCCAGCAGTTTGGGAGGCCAAGGCAGACAGATTACTTGCGGTCAGGAGTTCAAGACCAGCCTGGCCAACATCATGAAACCCTTTCTTTACTAAAAATATAAAAATTAGCTGGGCGTGATGGTGCCTGCCCCTAATCCCAGCTACTCAGGAGGCTGAGACACGAGAATTGCCTGGGGCAGGGGGTGGGGTGGGGGCGGAGGTTAGTGAGCCGAGATCCCATTACTACACTCCAGCCTGGGTGACAGAGACTCCATTAAAAAAAAAATTCTATTAAAAAAAAAAACTGATTCTCTTAGGTTTCTCCTTGTCTTCCCTCTGTAAGAAACCTCACTCCCAACTCTTGGGGCAGCCGAAAGACTGTACAGACTGAGTGCTCATTGGACGAATGAGCACCCAGAGCTCCTGCTTGAGTTTCTAGAGATGAGTTCCTGCCTCTTCATGAGCTGCCCATCCCTGCAGGTGTGCAAGGAGCTCCAGATTGGGACTGGGAGAGCCGACCTATGGGAAAAGTGTGTGTGATGTGATCTTATGGTCTGGAGAGGCTGGTCTTTCACAGCAAATGTCAATTTCTGCAGAATGGGTAGTAGAGGATATTGGTGCTGGGAGGGATTTTTTTTTTTTTTTTTTCTGTAGGACTCTTTGTCTTCCCTCTGCAAATAATCTTGCACAAAAGCTCCTTGAATAAAGGAGACAGTCGAGCTGCTCTGATTGGCCTGGTGTCCAGCAGTACCCTTCTCCCACTTTAACAACTTTTTTTTTTTTGGAGACAGAGTCTCGCTCTGTCGCCCAGGCTGGAGTGCAGTAGCGCAATCTCAGCTCACTGCAAGCTCCATCTCCTGGGTTCACGCCATTCTCCTGCCTCAGCCTCCTGAGTAGCTGGGACTACAGGCCCCCGCCACCACGCCCGGCTGATTTTTTGTATTTTTAGTAGAGACAGGGTTTCACTGTGTTAGCCAGGATGGTCTCGATCTCCTGACCTCATGATCCACCCGCCTTGGCCTCCCAAAGTGCTGGGATTACAGGCGTGAGCCACCGCGCCCGGCCACCTTTAACAACTTTTGACAGATTAAGATAATGGAGGCAGTATCTCAGTGTGTTGCAGTTTTCCGTTTAAATATAAAAGGATTCGTCTATAAAAGTTTCATTTATTCAACAAACATTGGATGAATGCGCACCTGCTGGGCCCAGGGGACCCCAGGACACATATTCTAAGTCCTTGGCCTTGGCTTCCCTATGGGTAAGTGATGCTGAGTCATGGGAGGGGTGTCAGTGGGACAGAGAGTATCCCCTAGGCAAGGGTTGAAAGGGCAGGATGTTGAAGAGAACAGAGTGACCTGGGAGGGAAGGTGGGGAGTGGTTGGAGTGGTAGAAAGGGGAACACGGTGTTCAGAGGTGCTGAGATGGGACTGGTCAGGATGTTTGGAATCAAGGGTGGGAGAAGCAGGACATGAGGCTGTAAAATGGGAATTGGCAAACAGAGCTTGCATTGATAGTCCCTCGGGAGCCAGCAGGGCTCCTCCAGTGTCCCAGGGGAGACTTCGGAATTTTCTAGTCAGCATGGAGCATGGCAGAAATTTTCCTCCTTGGAGCCTCTGAGATGTGGGGTGCCACTCCCTCATTCTTCACAGCAGCTCCCCAGAGGCAAGAAGGGTCATAGAAAGGCCAAGACCTTCTCCCAGAGTGAATCATCTCCACTTTTGGGAGTAGTGGGACAGGGTTGGGGATGAGAGGATTGGAATGGAATTGGAATGGAATTCTTGGTTTCATTTAAGGAATGTGATTTTAGAGACGTCGGCACTAGGACACTGGGATTCTAATTCTGGCTGGCTGCACACTTTTGCTTCTCTTTTAAATCTTTTTGTGCCCGAGTTTTCCCATCTGCAAAGTGGTATCATATTCATTTCTACCTTGAGGATTATTGTGACACTTAAAGAATGTGCTGATGAAGGATAAGAGCCTGAATAGGATGCAGCCTTGTTCCGCAGTTGCATTCATTCATTCAGTCAGTGTTTATGCTTGGATGCTTAAGTCCCCTTTGCAGTTTGCACTGCTGGCCTTGGTGTAAATCCCCACAAAGAGGAAATCACGGACTTCATTTTGACATATTCTTCCTTGTATGGAAAAAATGCAACTTCTACCCACTGGTGTCTTGTATCTGCCCTGGGGGTCCCACAAAAGAAGTTTGTGCCACTTCTGCTTGAAGACTTTCCGAGATGTGTGGATAAAATGATGGCAACCAAAGCCTTGTGGCCACACACCCTCAGCTGCTTCATCCAGGTGGAGGAGAGGTGGGCGCCGTCTCTGGGTGAGGTAGAGAGTGTGTTCTCCATGGTCTGGGCCTCCCTGTAGTTCCCTGCCTTCCTTACCCTCGGGTGGCTGGTCTGGTAGACTTTCCCTCACACAGTCTGTGGGGGCAGCTGTTCTTGCTTGCTCCTTCCTTTTTGCCTTCCTGAGAAGTGGGTGGAGGCAGTGGGGCAGCTCTTGTTGGTCAAAGGAGTGATTTCTGCTTACTGGGAGGAGCCCCTGACTCATAGAGATGTTCTCCTGCAGGAAGGGAGAGGTGATTCTGTCATCAAGTCCCAGGAGAAAAACAGAAAGAAGTTGGTTCCCTAGGGCATCCTCTGTCTTCTGGAAAATCCCAGTGTGCTGTTTAAAAGAAGGCCCTTACACTGCCTCCCTTGGCACTCGTGCAGCAAATGTTTTGGGGGAGGGCATATCACACCCCAGTTTCCTCATGCCTTCAGACACATCTCCTCCAGCAGCCCCTGCCTTCTGGAATCCAGTGCAGAACCCCGTGGTAGCCAAAACCATCATCACAAAGACCAGGCACTGTGGTTCCAAAAACCATTCTCCTTCAGACCCCAGTGCCACTTGTCTCAGATGCAGCCTTACGCTTGGAGAGCTGTGTGACCAGTCCACTGCAGATCAGAAACAGGACCCAAGCAGAGGGGAATGGAACTTCCTGAAGACAGCAGACTCGTAGGAGGAAGATGTGTAAGCTGAGACCCTAAAAACCAAGGAGGAGAAAACAGAGGGAAAGACACTCAGACGGACCAGCCTGGCAGAGACAAGCAGCTCTGAAGATCCCAGTTCTCTGGGTGCAGCACTGTGTCAGGGCAAAGGATCCCGGGGATGTGTGTGTTACGATGATTCCAGGGTCAGCAAGCTACGTATGGTCCTGTGTGCCATATCCAATCAGCTGCCGGTTTTTGTGAAGTTTTATTGGAACCTAGCCACGCCCATTTATGTGTTGTCTGTGGCTGCTTTTGCACTACGGAGTTGAGAAGTCGTAGCAGAAATCTATCTTATGGCTCAAAAGTCTAAAATATTTACCAGTTGGCTCTTTACAGAAAAAGTTGCCAACTCCCAATTATTTGAGCTATCAAGGAAGGGTTAAAATTCAGCTTCTGTTAGAGAAAAACTGGGAGGTGTGAACCTCTTGGGGAAGGCCTTCCAAGCAGACCAGCTGATGTTGTCACCCCATGTGTTGGTGCTTTTAATGAATGGTAAGGTTTCAGATTGTCTGGATTTCATAAAATTAGCAAGTGTTAAGGCCAAGACAAGTGTTAGACAGTGTCTAGTTTAACACTTGAATATCCACACGAGAGGAAACTGAAGTCCATGTAGGCAGGGGGGCTGGCTTGGGAGCCTATGGCGGCACAGCACACTCTCAGAGAACCCGGGCCAGAGCACTTTGTTCTGATTTGCTGTTTATTGCATACACACATGTGCATACGCTCATGTACGTGAGCGCACGCGCACACACACACACTCAAGCAAATTTCTCTAAGCAGTAAAATGGCAAAGATGTGTTTGCCTCTAAAGGGCAGTTGCTTATTTTGTCTTTTCTGTGCCCGTTGCCTTTGAGGCAGGAGAAGGGTGGGCAAGGATTCCTGCTTTGCCCTATATAAGGAGGCTGTTGTCCCAGCCAGGCCCATCCCCTGGCAACAGGACTAAAATGGTAACAGGGAGTTCTGTTTAAGGCCAGCTCTGCACAGCAGCTGCCTCTCAGCCCGCTGCTGATGAAGCGTTGTCTGCCCAACACCTGCCCTTCCTGCTGTAACCAGATTGGAATGCAGGCACCAGGGTCTTCCTAGCTCTCCACTGGGACCTACGATCCTGGGGTGGGTCCTGTGTAGGGGCCATTGCCCCACTGATGTGTGCCCTTAGTGCCACCCTGCCTTGGGTCCAAGGCCATGGGGACACATGAGACATCATGATGTCAAAGGGTCAGCTAGATTCTCCGTAAGAGACTTCCCACTCTGGGCCTCAGTTTCCTTTCCTGTACAATAGAATTAGAGCCAGCTCTGGCTAAGGCTCCCTTTCACTCTGCTGTTCTGTAATTCTGGCACCCATGCCTTCCTTGCAGCAGCTCTGAAATGAAGCTTTTTGTCCTTATTCTAGCATAGAAATTAGATGTCATAGCTTAGGGTGTGAGATTTCCTGAGTTCCAGTCTCTGGACAACTACCTACTTAGCTGGGTGTCTCCAAGTGCGTCAAGTTTCCTCACCTGTAAAATAGAGATAAAAAGGGGACCTATCTCATGAGGTACCTGCAGCTATTGTAGTTAAAGCATAAGGTGGGGCATTGGACTAAGTGGCTGTCAAGGTCTTTTTCCACCTGGGGCTCTGTTGTTCTAAATCGCAGACATCTAGCCTCAAGCTGGAGAATTACCTAAGAGAGGACATTTCACAGCTCTAGAAACCTGATCTGGAGATTAGAGGCCTGGAAAAGGCAACTGAGGAGAAAGAAGCAGTGAGGAGTTTCCAGGGCACTACATGCAAATCTGAGTACAGGTGTGGATGCCACGTCTCTGCCAGCCAGCTCCTCGGGGCGGAGGATGCAGGAGGGCGGCAGCTTCTGAGCGGGATGAGGTCACAGCGTCTTGAGACCTGGGATACCGTCACCTCAGCCCCATTCATCTGCAGTTTTCTATAGAACCATCCTTTCCATGTCTCCTGTTTGGAGATGATTGTGGGGGTAGGGGGGATGATTTTTTTTTTTCCCCCACAGTGTAACAGTGATTAAGAACCCTGTTTTGGAGTCAGAATTCCCTTAACCCAGCTGGGGAACCTCATTAGGCCTCCTCAGTTTCCTCCTCTGTAAATTGGGAATAATACCAGTCATGAGGATTGAATGACATGGTGCATGTCAAGAGCTCAGCCCATTTTCCCACATAAGAGAAGTCTCACTAAAATCTGAAGAGGCTTACTATGTGCTGAGGTGCAGCAGGAAGCATTGAGAGGCTTCCATTCTGGTGGGGGTGGACCAGTAACACACATCTGGACAGAACCAACAAGGCCATTTCAGACAGTGATGTAGATCTTGAAGAAAATAAAACACGGCCATGCGATGGAGAGTGTGATGGAGTCGGGAGGGTGGTGGCCACTTCAGAGTGAGCCGTCGGGGCGGTGGGGCGGGCTCTTGGAGGAAGTGACATTTGATTTAAACAACAGAAAGTAACCAGCCATGCAAAAATGGCTTGTGGATAGACACTGGGGCAGTGACCAGCTATTGAGCTCCAATGTAAAGGATGCCAAGATGGCTGTGGCATGATCAGTGAGGCAGAAAGTGGCAGAAGAGGATGCTGGCAAGGTAGACAAGGGCCTTTTAAGCCACAGGTGTTTGGATTTCATTGTGAGTGCAATAGGAACATCTTTGGAGAATTTTGAGCAGTGGGTGGGTAACATAACCCTGATTTACATCTTTTAAAGATAATTTTGGCTACTGTGGGAGAGACCAACTTGGGGTGGGGTGAGGAAGTGTGGGAGTGGGAGGCCAGCTGAGCGTCTGCTGGAAGTCTAGTAAGAGATGATTGTATGCACCAGTATGGTGGCAGCAGAGAGGGAGAGATGAGAATGGTATTTTGGAGAGAGTGCAGACAGGACTGGCTGATGGTTGGCATGTGAGGGTGAAGGAAGAGAGGAATACTTAAGTTTTGCTCCCCAGCAGCTGGGTGAAGGGTTTGCCGTTTACTGACCTGGGGAAGACTGAAGGAGAAACTAGTTTGGGTGGAAATAGAATTCCATTTGGATCTAAGGAGGAGATGCCGATAAGCCACTCAGGTGGAGACATCAGAGAGGAAGGATTTGAAAGGGCTTCTTTGCAGGCATAGATGAGGACAGAGTTAATGCATGGAAGGACACGATTTGTTTTGCTCGGAGATAGCCTGTGTGCATTTCTAACTGCAGCTTATCCCTCTTCCAGCCCTAAGCTTCTGGATTAGCTTGAAGGGCCTCCCTCCCTTGCCCAATAGCTTCCAGTGACCCACATCCCTCCTTGAGCCCTGGACGGGCTCAGGGCTGCTCAAAATGCTCCTCTACAGGACTCCTATTGGCGCATAGGCGGAGCCTCCAGCCCTGGTGTGTCTGAGATCAGAGCCTGGCATAACCTAGACCAGCCAGCCTTAAAGAACATTCACAGTGTGCCAGGCACTGTGTTACAATGCTTTAAACCTCACGTTTAAGGGGTCTGTGAACTTGGATGGAAAAAAATTACATCTTTGTTTTCATGAATCTCTAGCTCAAATTTAGCATTTCCTTTATGAATGTAGGGGGCAAAAAAAGTTTTAGTGGTAACGGTGACTTTGTTGTCAATGGAAATCACAGATATTTGTATATCACTTGTTCGAGATATCTACAAATATTTAGGCTCATTGCTATTTCCAAATTATAAGTAATTATTAGGCTCGCCACTAGCTCTTGTTATTTGTTAATAAGGAAACACTACTATAACAGATTGACTTTTTTATTATTTTATAAATATATTTTGATAGTATTGATTTTCTTTATAATTCTACGTTTCATTTGGTGCATTTAAAAATATTTCGGCTGGGCGCAGTGGCTCACACCTGTAATCCCAGCACTTTGGGTGGCCGAGGTGGGCGAATCACTTGAGGTGAGGAGTTTGAGACCAGCCTGGCCAACATGGTGAAACCCTGTCTCTACTAAAATAAAAATTAGCTGGGCGTGGTGACATGTGCCTGTAATCCCAGCTATTAGGAAGGCTGAGGCAGGAGAATCGCTTGAACCTGGGAGGCAGAGGTTGCAGTGAGCCGAGATTGCACCATTACACCTAGCCTGGGTGACAGAGCAAAACTCCATCCCCGCCCCCCACCAAAAAAAATTCATTTATTTTTTATTTTATGCATTCATAAATGTTGTGAGAAGTTTATAGGATTCACCAGATCTCAGAGGGACCCATGGTTCAAAAGAGGTTAAGGATCCTTACTTTACAAGTATGATCTTGTTATTCCCATTTTACAGATAAAAGAGCTAAGGCTCAGAGAGGTTGAGTATCTTGGCCAGGGCCACACAGCTGGTTAAGGGACCAAGCCCATATTAATGCAACTCTTTCTCATTCCAAAGTCAGTGTTCAGAACAGTCCACCATTGCCTCCAAAGTAGCCCCATCAGCTAAACCTACAACTGATTTGAATAGTCCACACCACAAAAAAATCGTATTTTATCTGGAAGAATTAATCCAGCATTTGCATTCTAGTCCCTAACATGCCTTTTTTTTTTTGTTTAGTTTTGTTTTTATAATAGAAGAATGTTCCCCTTTCCAGTTAAATGACTTGACTTTCTTATGGCAAATCTTGGGGGTAAAATGGAGTTCTGAAAAGAGGCACCATACCTCCTGTGTGTGCCTCTGAGTATGTCTTGCCACTCCAGGTGTGTGATCAGAGATAGAGAAGCATGGCCTCAGCTTAGTTGATTCCGATGCTGCCTGTGCACAGCCAGTCCACTGAGCAAACAAGAAGGCTGAGGCCTAGGGCCATGGGGTGGCCTGACTATAATCACATAGCTCCAGCCAACGGAGTTCTAGGTCATGTTCTTCCCCTGTTGCAACCTTGGTATGGCTCGAATGACCAGCAGACTCTGGTCCAATTCCGACAACCCCTAACTTAGTTGAGTGATTCTGAGCACATTGCTTACCATCCCTGGGACTCAGTTTCCTCATCTGTAGAGTGGACTGGACAGTCTGTCTTCCTGCCTTTATGTGGTTGTTGGACAGTATAAACGAGATGTCCATAATGTGCTTGGCACAAATGAGAGGCTCAGCAAAGGGCAGTGATTATTACGGGCCAAATATTACCAAACTCTCAGAGGTCCCCAGCCCCCACGCAGAGGCTGGGTGCTGAGGAGGGCAGAGACCTCCTTGCTGCCTGAGAGGTGAGACAGGACATTTGCTAAGCTCCCACGAAGAGCCAAGTGTGACCTGGTGGTCCAACTTCAGCCACAGTGGAGACCTCACTAGATGGACTGTGAAGGGTGGAGAATGGGGGACAGATTCCTCACCTCTCATCCCTGTCTGTCTGTCCCTTCCTCAGAATCCCAGAACGAGAATTGGTGGCTTTATTTTACACACCTCTGTATTTAATAAGCAGGACCATGACGAGGTTTGGTGACCTCAGGGCCCAAATGGACTGTCTGCTGGCATAAGTGGTGCTTGAGTCATTTCCCAGGGATGAGCACTGGGCAGGCTTCCAGGAGCTGAATTTACCCTCTGATTCTCTGCTCTCCTCTTCTCCTCCCCACCCCCAAGCTCCATTTTAGAGTTTCCAGCTTCTTTGGCTTCAGGAGGCATGGACCAAGATAGAAAGTAAAATAGTTATTCATTCACAAGGGCTCTCAAGCCCCTCCCTGAGCAAAGGCTCAGGCTCAGATTGAAGGGAGACCCTGGAAGCCCGAGACTCTGACCTAGGCCTTGAGGCTTCTGCTGATACGTACGTGCACTGGAGAGACAGTCTCAGTGACCTAAATGCCCAGAGAGAGACTGGAGGAAGGAGAAGCTGGGGCAATCAGGGCAGGCTCCATCAGGGAGGTGGCATGTGAATGTTTTTTTTTTTGTTTAGTTTTGTTTTTATAATAGAAGAATGTTCCCCTTTCCAGTTAAATGACTTGACTTTCTTATGGCAAATCTTGGGGGTAAAATGGAGTTCTGAAAAGAGGCACCATACCTCCTGTGTGTGCCTCTGAGTATGTCTTGCCACTCCAGGTGTGTGATCAGAGATAGAGAAGCATGGCCTCAGCTTAGTTGATTCCGATGCTGCCTGTGCACAGCCAGTCCACTGAGCAAACAAGAAGGCTGAGGCCTAGGGCCATGGGGTGGCCTGACTATAATCACATAGCTCCAGCCAACGGAGTTCTAGGTCATGTTCTTCCCCTGTTGCAACCTTGGTATGGCTCGAATGACCAGCAGACTCTGGTCCAATTCCGACAACCCCTAACTTAGTTGAGTGATTCTGAGCACATTGCTTACCATCCCTGGGACTCAGTTTCCTCATCTGTAGAGTGGACTGGACAGTCTGTCTTCCTGCCTTTATGTGGTTGTTGGACAGTATAAACGAGATGTCCATAATGTGCTTGGCACAAATGAGAGGCTCAGCAAAGGGCAGTGATTATTACGGGCCAAATATTACCAAACTCTCAGAGGTCCCCAGCCCCCACGCAGAGGCTGGGTGCTGAGGAGGGCAGAGACCTCCTTGCTGCCTGAGAGGTGAGACAGGACATTTGCTAAGCTCCCACGAAGAGCCAAGTGTGACCTGGTGGTCCAACTTCAGCCACAGTGGAGACCTCACTAGATGGACTGTGAAGGGTGGAGAATGGGGGACAGATTCCTCACCTCTCATCCCTGTCTGTCTGTCCCTTCCTCAGAATCCCAGAACGAGAATTGGTGGCTTTATTTTACACACCTCTGTATTTAATAAGCAGGACCATGACGAGGTTTGGTGACCTCAGGGCCCAAATGGACTGTCTGCTGGCATAAGTGGTGCTTGAGTCATTTCCCAGGGATGAGCACTGGGCAGGCTTCCAGGAGCTGAATTTACCCTCTGATTCTCTGCTCTCCTCTTCTCCTCCCCACCCCCAAGCTCCATTTTAGAGTTTCCAGCTTCTTTGGCTTCAGGAGGCATGGACCAAGATAGAAAGTAAAATAGTTATTCATTCACAAGGGCTCTCAAGCCCCTCCCTGAGCAAAGGCTCAGGCTCAGATTGAAGGGAGACCCTGGAAGCCCGAGACTCTGACCTAGGCCTTGAGGCTTCTGCTGATACGTACGTGCACTGGAGAGACAGTCTCAGTGACCTAAATGCCCAGAGAGAGACTGGAGGAAGGAGAAGCTGGGGCAATCAGGGCAGGCTCCATCAGGGAGGTGGCATGTGAATGTTTTTTTGTTTGTTTGTTTGCTTTTTTTTTTTTTTTGAGACAAAGTCTTGCTCCTGTGGTCCAGGCTGGAGTGCAGTAGCACGATCTCGGCTCACTGCAGCCTCCGCCTCCCGGGTTCAAGTGATTCTCCTGCCTCAGTCTCCTGAGTAGCTGGGACTACAGGTGTACGCCACCACACCTGGCTAATTTTTGCATTTTTTAAAGTAGAGATGGTTTCACCAGGTTGGCCAGGTTGACCTTAGGTAATTCACCCATTTCAGCCTCCCAAAGTGCTGGGATTACAGGTCTGAGCCACTGCTCTTGGACTGAATTGGGTTTTGAGGAATGAGTTGCAGCATGTGTATGATGAAAATAAAAACCTTCAAAGAGTAAAGAAGGACGTAAAATAGAAAGTAAATATTCTCTGACCTCTCCCATGCCCAACCAACTCCTTATTCCTATTCCCTCCAACTCCTACTATTCTTGTGTGTCCTTCTAGCACTAATCTATGGATATATGAAGTACCTATCTATGTATCATAAAAAAAGTGTAAACAGGATCATATAATGTTAACATCCCCTTCCACCTAACAGCCCATCTTGACAGTCTTCCATAGCAGTGCATGTGGGGAGGGGTGGCTTTTGACCAGTGGTGCGAAAACATTGGTGGTCATTGCAGGTGACTGAAAAGATATCACCAAGAACTCAGAGATGAGAAAACCCACGGTGCGTATGGGGAGCTTTGACAGGAGTGAGGCAGGCAGTATTGCCAAGCGATTTCGAGCCTAGTCTTTGGATTCGGAAGATCTGGGGCTGAATCCCAGTTTCAGCACTCTCTAGCTGTGTGACCCTGGGCAAATTTCTTCACTTATTTGAGTTTCAATTTCCCCGCGTCTTAAATGGAGCTAACAATACCTCCCTTTGGGACTGTTAGGGACTTTTGGTGAGAGCACTTACAACTCACAGAGGCACCTGGTAAACAGCCTCTGCTGTTTTTGCTGCTGTTGTCATGTGACAGATGGGGCAGGGGGAGCTGAGTCCCAGCAGATGGGGCCAGGTGAATGTTGGGTGTTTTAGGAGTGATATTTGGAGGGAAGAGGGCCAACTGATTGATTTGAAGCTCAAAATAGCCTGGAAGTGCAAGAACAACAATAAATAAATGGGTTCCGGATGCTTTTAAATCTTCGCATTTCCTGATCTCAGCTCAGCTGGTCCAGACAGCTTCATCAGCATTTACTGCTGAGGCGGCGGCACACGCCTCCCTTGGCCATGACCCAAAGCTGCTTTCAAGAAAATCAGATCTAGAAACGCTTGGATCTCTGGCGCCGGGCCTATGGGTCATGGACATATGGCGTGGATCAGGTAGTGTCGGGGTTTGTCCCGTGTGCATGGAGAGTGAAGACATAGGGGATGAGGAGAGAGAGAGCAAGACCTTGTAGGACGAGTGGGTGATATGGGCGCAAGGGAATGGCCAGGCTCCTAATCCCCTTTCCAAGTGTTTATTGAACACTTACTATGTGCCAGGTGCCAGAGATCCAGTAGTGAGCATTAATAAAATACTCATGCAAATATATGTTGAATAATAAATGCTTAATTTCCCAGTGTGCTCAGCTCCAGAAGCCTCTGGAATCCAGAAGGCCGTGAGAAGGTGCAGTAAGTCTCCTTATATGATCTGCAAGCTCAAAAAAAGCTTCCTTGAGGAAGTGGAGTGAAGGGTGAACAGGAGATAAGTAGGCAAAGCCTTTCTATGTGGGAAGCGTGTTCCAGGGAGAGGGAACAGCATGTGCAGAGGCTCTGTTGGGGGACAGATCCTGTATAGTGCCAGGGGTGGAAAGAAGCCAGCAGAGCTCAGAGTGGCAGTAGGGAGTAAGTGCCGGTATGAAATGATGTGGGACAGGGAGGCAGGAGATACACCGTGCAGGACCTTGCAGGCCACAAGAAGGGTTTCAGACTTTACCTGGGAGGAATCAGAGGGAGCCAGTGGGTCAGGTCTGTGTCTTAAGAAGATAGCTGTGGCTGCTCTGTGTCCAACAGCCTGGTGGGGGCTGGAGTAGAGGCAGGAGGCTGTGGCTGCCATTGAAGTGTGAGTTGGTGGTGTGAACTGGGTCCGTCTCAGAGCATGAAGGGATAACTCAGTGACTGGGTGTGAGGAAGCTGCAGGGAGGTCTGGGCTGCAGCTGTAGTTGCTTAAGGACTCTTGTGTAGTAATCTCACTGATGACCATTGTCTTTTGAGTATCTACTTTGCACTAGACACTATGTGAAGCCCTTCTCGTTAATCCTCGTAAGAACCCTAAGCAGGTGGGTGTCCCCTATTTTACTGAGGCCCGGAGAAGTTAAATCATTTGGCCAAGATTACACAGCTCAGCACCGCCCCATCCCCGAGCCCCAAGCTCCTTTGGTTGACCGTCCTCTGGATAAGTGTTCTCTAGTTCACTCTGATCCTTCTCAGGGCTTGGCCCAAGGCCCCAGCTTCTGTCTGGCTGCTCCAGTGACCCTCAGTGTAGTGTCTCCCCTGACCTCAGGAACCGGTTCAGAGCTGGTCTGGAAAAGCATTGTCCCACACGGTCTGAAAGGACACAGCCATGTGGCCCTTGCTCCTTCATCCCTCCTGGCTTGCTGGCTTCTGGCAGCACTCAGTTTGCGACGTGAGCTGAACCGGTTGTGTCTCTGGGCTTTGCATGTTGCCTGCCTCCCGGGATTCAGACGGTCTCTGCTGCTTGTTTTTATTTTTCTTCTTGACTTCCTCTCCTCTCCTCCTTTCCCTCTGCTCCCACCCTGTCCCCATCTGTTGTGGCCCCATGGGGGTCTTTTCCTCGCCTCCCAGATGTGCAGGCAGGACTTGGGATGGAGGCAGAAGCCTCCTTCCTTCTGACCTCTCGAGAAGGAAGGAAGCTAGCAGTTTGGACAGCTGTTACCTGCCGGGCTTTGGGCTAGGCTCTTGGCATACGTGATCACACAGAGCCCTCATAACACTTCCGTGAGGCATACACAGCTTTGTCTCTACAGATGGGGCAACTGGGGCTAGGAGGACTCAGGTGTTGCATCCCTGGTCACATGATAAGGATCTGACTCTTGATTTTAAAATGTTTGCTTCCCAAACTTAAATGTGCCTATGAATCACCTGAGTATTTTGTTAAAACGCAGATTCTGATTCAGGAGGTCTGGGATGAGTGTGAAGGGCTGCGGTATTTAATAAGCTCCGGGAGAGGCTGATGCTGCTAGTTCATGGACCACACCATGAGTAGCATAGGGAGGAGCCAGCAGAGCTCCCGCTTGCCACTTCAGGGATTCTCCGAGTTGAGGATTCACCAGCCCTCAGTACACACCCCCGCCATCTCTCCTCCTTTTTAGAAATTGCTAATGGGGCACCTGACACTTTCCCACCCTGCCCACGTGCTGACCCTGCCTGTCTCAGGGCCCTGGTGACTGCTGTCTGAGGTTGACCAGTGCTGGAATACGGGGGACTGAGGCTCAGAGAAGTAGAGGGACTCGTCCCAAATCTCATACTATTAGCACAGAAGATTCAGCGTGTGACTCCCCATCCAGTGTTCTGTACTATTGCGTCCACTAGGACTCAGAGATCTTGAGATTCTAGTCCTGGTCCTCTCTTTGACTTGCTCTGTGACTTTAGGCAACTCACTTTCCTTCTCTGAACCTCAGCTTTCCTGTTGGAAAAATGGCTTAACCTCTGCCCTGTTGTGAGTGTCAGGTGGGAGAATATCTAATTTACAGCATAAAGGATTTTTATGAGCCCCAAGACCCCCCAGTCCTAGTGGAGTGGGAGAAATCTAGTAGGGCAGGAAAGTGGGTTCTTGTGGTACTTACATGTGTGTGCCGCAGGGGCTTCGTTTGACAGAAGACCTCGTTGTTCTGTCATAGAGAGAGCTCCTCTCCTCTTGCCTCTTTCTCTTAGTCCTGGGTGGCAGTCGAGCATCTGATTTTCCCCCTTTCCTAGTTCAGGTGTCTGTTTTGTCATTAGCACACAGTAAGGAGGCCCAGGAGTGGGGAGCCTGCTGCATTGCCACCCCCACCCCAGGACACATCCCTATTACTTGAGAAGAAGGGAGTGTGGAAACGTGTGATTCGGTTGACACAGACTCACTGTACTCGCCCAGTTCTTCGCTGTGGAACGCACTTCTACATAAGGCAGGCTCAGCTGTGGCTTAGAAGGCCAGCCAGGGCCTCACGTCTGCAGGACCTGAGCGAGTGGGGGTCTGCTCAGCAGGCCTCCTTGGCTTCCTTTGGCCTCTGGCCCTCACTGGCCACATGACCAAGGAGAGCCTGCCGGGGCCAAAGAGAACCTCTTTCCCACCGGCTTTATCTGGGAGCCTGTGGGTCTGCGTTTCTCATCATCTGACCCACTGGAAAAGGAAAGGCAGGAGTTTCCATAAGGGAATAAATGGATGCGGAAGGAAACCACCCCCCAACCCCCAGTAAAGGGGGGTGAGTGTGAGAGAGTCTGTAGGCTTCACAATAGTGTGAGGCAGAGATGCCAAAACTGACCTGGGAAATGGTGCCCCTGCCCCTCCACCCCACACCCTCCCATCCTGCAAAGGTTTAGTAAGTACCTACTCACTGCTTGGCACATTTCCAGGTGCTGGGACTCAGCAAAGGACAAGGCCAGGTGCTTGGACAGTTTATATTCTGGAGAGGAGATGGATGGTCCCTGGGTCCATGCTATGCTTAAAACACAGTGATGTGGACGGGTGCGGTGGCTCATGCCTATAACCCCAGCACTTTGGGAGGCTGAGGTGGGTAGATCGCTTGAGGTCAGGAGCTTGAAACCAGCCTGGCCAACATGGCAAAACCTCATCTCTACCAAAAATACAAAAATTAGCCAGGTGGTGGAACATGCCTGTAGTCCCAGCTACTTAGGAGGCTGAAGCAGGAGAATCGCTTGAACCCAGGAGACAGAGATTGCAGTGAGCTGAGCTCATACCACTGCACTCCAGCCGGGCCGACCGAGTGAGACTCTGTCTCAAAAAACCAGAAACCCACAGTGATGTAATCCCCATAAGTGGATGGATTGCAGTGTTGGGGAAGGCCTCTGTCACTGAGACTGAACAGTGGGAAGGTGGCCCCAGGACCTGGGGGAGGTGTCCCAGGTGGACAGCCCCAGAAAGAGGGTTGTGTTCCAGGGGAAGGAAGAAGGCCACCATGCCTACTGTGGGGAGGGTGGGAGAGTCCAGGAGGTGGTGAGAAAGCAGGCAGGCTGCAGTGGCACTCGGCCCCTGAGGACTCTGGGTTTTAGTCAAGGGCAATGAGAAGTCAGGAGAGGGTTTTCAGCAGGAGAGTGAGTGACGAGCCCTGGTATCCACTCTGCCTGCAGCTCGCTGGGAATGGTGGGCAAGCCCTGCCCCTCTTGATGGGAGCTTCCTCCTTCATGATATTGCCTGGGCTTCTGGAACCCAGGAAGACTGTCAAAGGTACTAACAGGCGTGGAGAACTTTCCCCTCCCCATTCTTTCAAAGTCAAATAGATAAAATGGGGAATACCCACTTTGCTGGATTCTTACAGGCTGCTCAGACACCCTGAGTGGTAAATACCATGGACTTGGGGAGTGGTTTCTTAGTTTGGGGTTTGGGTCAAATAAACTATCATAGAGTCCTTAAATAGACTACGAAGTAGTGTATATGGAAAATAGGTACGTGTGTATGATGTATGCAAATATAGAATTCATATGCAAGATACATCACCCTACTTCTAATGTGTAAGAAAGAAACAGAAATGTGGCTTTTTATTTATTTATTTTTATTTATTTATTTATTTAGAGACGGAGTCTCGCTCTGTCCCCCAGGCTGGAGTGCAGTGGCATGATCTCGGCTCACTGCAACCTCTGCCTCCCGGGTTCAAGAAATTCACCTGACTCTGCCTCCCGAATAGCTGGGATTACAGGTGTGCACCACCATGCCTTTTAGTAAAGATGGGGTTTTGCCATGTTGGCCAGGCTGGTCTCAAACTCCTGACCTCAGGTGATCTGACCCCCACTTGGTGCTGGGATTACAGGTGTGAGCCACTGCGCCTGGCCTATTTATCTTTTTTGCCAATCACATAATGTTAAATTCACTCTGGTTAAATAGGAATATGATGGGTTGTCACTGTATGACTTTTGGTTAATAAACATGGAAAACCTAATTAACTCTTTCATAATCCTTCCCATTTCAAAGCCCAGGGCCATGGTAGAGCTGTGGGGGTTCCCCAGGGAGCCCAGTGTGGGAACCACAGGACCAGATGGGCTGTGAGGCCTCTCCAGCTCCCACGATGTGCAGCAGCAGGGGCAGCTGTGGGCGAGCACTGCTGAGTCATTGCTCCCTCGGCCTGGTCATGTGTTGGCTGACAAGCCCAGGCTGTTGTGGAGTCCTGGCCTGGGTTATTGGGGAACTGACTTCAGCTCTGGCCTTCCAAGGCCCCCAGCCTACTGGGAAGCGAGAATCGCCAGCTACCTACTGCCTGTCCACGCACCTGAGGGTCCCCTGTCTGTTCATAAACCACAGGAGCTGGACACCTGAGAGGGCTGCATATCCTGGGTGTGAGTGCTGCCTGGGGGCTCTGGCATGACAGCAAGGCGGCAGTCAGCCCCAGGCAGCACTGGGCTGAAGGTGTGCGCTGGCATCTTGCTGCCCTGTTGAGCGTGACATTTCCTTAAATGCCATGAAGGGGCTGCCTGACCATCACTCTCTTGCCAGGACCCCCTTTCTGCCTCTTTCTGGGTTATTTATAACAGTGTTTACAGGAAAAAGGGCTTCTCAGCCGAGCCCTGGCCCTGCTCCCTCGGTCTCTTCTGCCAGCCAGGGCAGGAGATGCAGAAATAGAACCAGAGAACGTGAATACTGTAGGACCCCAGAGAACATCTCCAGATGGAGTGTATGGTACCCTTTGTTTTTTTAGGTCTCTGGGACTTTTTTTTTTTTTTTTTTGAGACAGAGTTTCGCTCTTGTCGCCCAGGCCGGAGTGCAATGGTGTGTTCTCGGCTCACTGCAACCTCCGCCTCCTGGGTTCCAGCCATTCTCCTGCCTCAGCCTCCCAAGTAGCTGGGATTACAGGCGCCTGCCACCACGCCCAACTAATTTTTGTATTTTTAGTAGAGACGGGGTTTCACCATATTGGTCAGGCTGCTCTCGAACTTCTGTCCTCAAGGCCGTCTACCCACCTCAACCTCCCAAAGTGCTGGAATTATAGGTGTGAGCCACTGTGCCTGGCTGACTTTCTAAAAAAAATTGTGGTAAAATGTACCTAACATAAAATTTACCTTTTTTTGTTTCTCTTTTTGAGAGAGGGTCTCACTCTGCCATCCGGGCTAGAGTAGTGCAGTGGCACCATCACAGCTCACTGCAGCCTCAACTTCCTGGGATCAGGTGATCCTTCCACCTCAGACTGCAGAGTAGTTGGGACGACAGACACACGCTACCGTGCCTGGCCAATATTTTTGTGTGTGTGTGTTTTTTTTTTTTTTGTAGAGACAGGGTTTTGCCATGTTGCTCAGGCTAAAATTTACCATTTATAAATGTACAAAACAGTGGCATTAAGTACATTCACCATGCCATAAAACTATCATCAGTCCAGCAATTTTCTATCCTCCCAAAGTCAGGTACTTTGTCATCCTCCTGACACAGGAGGATGGCTGGCATGTCCCTAGGCACACCCGAATTTTGAGGAAATCCCACACAACATGGCAAGGAAAGGAAGCACCTGCCAGCTCATGAACAGGGTGTCACTGGTCACCCCTTCAGTGTGATGTGAGCTAGCAGTCACCCTTTGCTTTCCTTCCGACTCAGGACCAGGGTCAGAATTCCAGCCAGTGGACTGCCAGAGGACATCCTGATTGCAGGAAGAACCAGGAATCTACTTCAGTCTCTTTCTTTTCTTAAGCAAAATGGATGCATTTCACGAACTTCACTCCTTTCATTAGAAATAAGGCACGTGTTTTGTAACTCACCTCAAAGCTGCATGCCCCCCATCCTGGCAGGCCATTCACCATCTTTGAGAAGAATTTAATAACAAATAAATAATAACAAATTTAAGAAACCAGAGAGTTTCTTATAAGCACTTTGCAGTTTTCCTAAATCCCCATCCAAAATACCTCATGAGGGCTCAACAATTCCACAGCAACTAGGAGGTTATGGGCCCCATTGCAAAGATGTTGAAACTGAGGCCCCATTAAATGGTGTGACCTGAGACATGGTCCCATTTTAGTCACCTGCACGAACAGTAACTTTCCCCATCTAATCTCACCAAGATGAGGGCTAAGGTAAGGCAAAGGAGGCACTTGGCTCTGGCACAAAATTTAAGGAGATGCCAAAAAACTCAGTCATCAAGATCAATCCTATTTATATCAGTGTTTAAAAAATAATTGATGTGAAAATATCTATGCTGAACAAAATATGCAATTTTAAAACAAAGGCAGAAACAGTGACGTGGCCGTGCGTAGCCCTACAGGAACCTGAGGCAAGAGGGAAAAACTCGGCACCACTGACCTCACCTTTACTTAGAATTTCGGTATTTTGTTAATCTTGGGTGGATATTTTGCATTAATTTTAAAATTGCATTAAAATATGATCTACCTTGATGACTGAGTATTTTGATGTTTAAGGCACCCTAATTCCAGCCCTGGCTCCACCTCCTAATTTCTGTGAACTGCTGGAACAGCTGACCCCGGCCTTCAGGTCCCCAGGCCCTGGGGTCCTCGGATGCCAGAGCCTTTCACTCCTGAGAGTCAAGAGAGCAGCTGAGGATGGCATTTGATCCCTGCAGTCTATTTTTGTGCCTGCCCTTCAGCAACTGATAAAATGTTGCTCTCAGTAGAGCTGATGTGTTGAAATGGTGAGTGTTGATGTCAGGTGGTTTGTGTGATCATATATCTTCATTCTTGACCTCGTAGAGGGGCCTGGAACCAGGAAAGAAATGGAGCTCTCAGCGGTTTTGCCCCCACGGACTTTGCAAAACCTGAAGTTGTTATCTGGTGACTGAGGCTGCCAGGAAGCTTGGTCTAGTCTCGGGGCTGTATGGAAAAAAATACACATGTTGCGCTCTCTTGTTTTTGTGCAGGGCCCTATACCCTTTATAAGACACTCATTTTGTTTTTTGAACACGTTTGTTGAGTACCTACTATGTGCCAGGCATTATGCTGGGCATTTCAGATACAGTGGGCAACAAGACAGACCCAGACACAGCCCCTGCTCACGTGGAGCTGCCAGTTGTAGGAGGCAGCAGTACACAAGTAGACAAATTAGTAATGGGGTTAGTTCTAGAGATGGATGGTGGTGATGGCTGCATAGCAATGTGGGTGTACTTAATGCCACTGAACTGCATACTTAAAAATGTTTAAAATGGGCCAGGCATGGCGGCTCATGCCCATAATCCTAGCACTTTGGGAGACCAAGGCAGGAGGACTGCTTGAGCCCAGGAGTTTGAGACCAACCTGAAGCAAGCTGGGAGTGGTTGTGTGCCCCTGCAGTCCTAGCTACTAAGGAGGCTGAGGCAGGAGGATTGCTTGAGCCCGGGGAAGACAAAGCTGCAATGAGCCATGATCATGTTACTGCATTCCAGCTTGGGTGACAGAGTGAGATCCTGTCTAGAAAAAAAAAAAAAAAAAGTTAAACTAATAAATTTCGTGTTATTTATGTTTTACCATAATATAGAAACATACTGATAAAAGGGGGCAGGGAATAGCAGAGAATGATAACTGCTAATTGAGAGAATTCCAGCAGGGTGCTGGGTAGGCCAGAGATGGGGGCGGGCATTTAGGGTGCAGTGGTCAGGGAGGCCCATCTCGGGAGGGACTTTCAACCTGGGATGAGGATAGAAAGAAGGAAGCCGCTATGGGAGATGAAGGAGAGAGAAGGTGTTCCAGGCTGAGGAAGGCTCCAGCGCAGAGGCCCCAGGGTGGACACTTAAGCCGCACAACTGTTCCAGGAGGGAGGCTGGTCTCGAAAGATGCGGAGAGGGCAAGCAACTCCCTGTAACTCTGCCTCAGCAAAGCCTAACAACATGTACCTGTACCTCATTTTACAGTTTAGCAAGTGCTTTCCTGCCACTCTCCTTTGAATTCAAGAGGCCCTTGAGTTCAAGTGCATAAAATTGGCTGTGAGTGCAGGCAGACACAATGTGTATATTACCCTGTCCTAAAACACCTTGTGCAGAATATACTTCAGCCTTATTGTTTACAAACAAAATGAAACACTGCTTTCCTGGGCCTGGGGCAGGCTTGTACCTGCTGATAGGCCACCCTCCTGACAGGTGCCAGGATCCATGCTGCCAAAGGTGGGGAGGGGGGCCTAGCTGACCTCGGTGCTGAAGGAAGGGAGTCTGGGCTCTGCACAGCCACATGCCAGGCCATCCAGGAGCTGCCCCACCCCAGGTCATCTCACCCCGACACAGCAACGAGAGACTTTGCAGATCTTCAGTGGATAAGGGGCTGCTTGCAGGCAATAGGAGTGGGTAAGGAGATGACTGTAAGATAACACCTGCCCAGGAGACTGCCTGTTCTCTCTTTCCCTTGTCATTTAAAGAGAGATGAATCTAATGTGGAACTTTTGGTGGATGGGCCACAGATGTTGAGGAAGTGGCCTGTTATTCTGGAAACCGGTCTAGACAGGTCACACGGGAGATCCCGGTTTGTGTTCCGGCCCTGTCAGGAGCTGGCTGTGTGGATCTTGGGTGACTCCCTGTTCCCTCTTTCTCAGCCTCAATGCCCTCATTTGCAAATTGAGAGATTCATTCACAAAAAGTGTTACTCCAGACCCTTCCAGTGCACAAAACCCTGGTTCTGTATTACAGTAGTCCATTATAAGGCTTTATTTCCTGTGCTGTGTGGGCCAGAGCCTGTGTGCAGTAGTCACCTTCTTATCTAATGAGAGTGGGAACTACAGCTGAGAGGTGCCCAGAAGTTGCAGAGGGGAATTCCTAGGAAAAAGTCAGATAAAGCTCAAAATTGTGAAACACATGCCTACATTGTCTTTTAGCGAAGCCATATGACATGTACATTCATTTTTGCCAGTCTTTTGCTATAGGACTGTTTGTGGTGCCAGCACTGAAACTCTAAGTCATCTGATTCCCTCCATAGTCCACACCCACGGTGCCAGGATTCCAATTTCCAGTTTCAGGATGCATTCAGGTGGATCAAGAACTTTGACTCTTGTCAAGCAGTCTGAGTGCTGAATCTTTCTTGATTCTTGCAAATTTCTCCTAATCTTTTACCATGATCTCATTCACATGAAATTTGATGACAGTGTTGTTTGTTTGGTTTTTTAGCAACTCAACTTCCTTGAATCCTTCCACAGCCTTCAACTTAGTTTTCATTGAAATCTCTTCTTTTGTACTCATATTTTCTGTTTATGGACCAGTTAATGAAATTTTGTAATTACACTATCGAGTGGGTTTGGGAAGAAATAACTGAATCTTAGTAAATAAACAACTCAGCTGGTGGGAGCAGACCAGCTGAGGCTCTGGGGCGCTTTGGGCATTAGTAAAGGGTGTTATTACAGGAGAGGGTGGGGAGTGTTGGTTAACCTGGTTGGTTGGTCGAGTAGAGGCTGGTTAGGAGAGCCCCTGTTATACCAAAGGCCTGGATGGGATCAGCTTTGGCTGCAAGTAGCAGAAAACTGCCTCCAAATGACAGGAATTTTGATGAGCTCTGAGTTGAGTCCTCTCTCAGATCCCGAGATAGGTGTCCCTGGGCAGTGTCAGGGATCCCAGCTTTCTCCATCCTGTTGCCCTGCCTACCAGGCAGAGCTGCCTTCCAAGGTCCCTGGAAACTGGGCTTCCTCCTGGTTGGCTGGGTCTGGCCCAGCCTTGGAGCTCAGTTCTGAGCACTGGACCCCATCTTCTTCTCTGGGCTGGAAGATCCACTCTCGCTCCTGTCGGGTCGCCTTACGCCAAGCCCTGACCAGGCACCTACTTGGCTAAGGCTTGAAGCCCGGCTGTAAAAGGCTGAGAATCACCAAGGTTGAGCTCTGCCAGCCTGAACCTGGATGCTTCTGCACAGAAAGGGCCTTGGATGCCGGGTTGAGATCTTTTGCCTTAAATGTTTTGGTGGGAGGCCCTTCCAATGGTCTGGTTTATCTCTGAGTTTAAGATGTTCTGTTCTTCTAGGCTGGGCTCAGAGCCCCTCTCTTCTGTCCACTTATTTTAACTTTGTGTTTGTGACTTTGAGTCTTATTTCAGATGATGCTATAGGTATTTCTGTGGGGACTAAGATAAACTACTCTCCCCACTGTTCTGGAAGCTTCTTTAGGTGATTTGTATTAATTTGGAAGACATGGGAAGATTGGGGTTTTTTTCATAAAGTAAGAGAGATGAATAAGTTATCACTTCTTCATTGATGGGTGGTAGAAACTCCAACTGGCATGTAATGTAGAGAGGGACTGTATTCACTCATGGAACTGTGGAGCACAGGGAATGCCTGCCTTCAGGCACAGCTGAATCCAAGTGCTTCAGTTATTTTATTGGGAATCTATCTCTGTTTCTTGGCTCTGCCCTCCCTGCTCTGGCTTCTTTCTCAGGCAGGCCCTTTGCGGGTAGTGGCAAAGAGGGCTGCCAGCCTATTCAGAACAGAATCCAACCAGCGCAGCCCCCTTGTCCAAGTGCTCCTGCAGTTTCCTGGTATTTGCTCTGACCCACCCAATCCAACCAGTTATTGTGGCCATAGGATATTTTAATTGGCCTGGATGTGCTTCCCTGGATTGCTTGCTTGGGGGTAAGGGAAGGGCAGCTTCCCAGAGGAAACTCAGTGGGCTTCCACCCATTGGGAAGGCAATGGGTGAGAGGCAGGCCAAATAACAGAGGTGAGAGAAGGAACAAAACATTTATAAAGTGAAATGGCTATGTGGGACTTCATAGGTATTTCCCACACTTCCTTCCTAGGAGGTAAGTAGAGGCACAGGGTCATAATGTAGACTAGGCCCCTTCTAATCAATTAGTAACAGCTGCTGAGGCTCCGTGTTGAGAAGGCTTGGGGCTCAGCAGGATGTTGGGCTGGGAACAGTTAGTGGTATTGACATGGAAAGAGGGAACGGTGAGCCCAGTGCCGTGTGCTTGCCACCCTAGTAGATCTCATTGCAGGTCTTCGTTCCTGACAGCAGTTTAAGAAGAATAACTTATCTCAGATCATCAAATACAACTTCTTGTCAGTGAAGGAGGCACCAAGCTGGCAGTCGGGCAGGACTTAGGGTATCCAAGATGGCAGTCACAGGAGGTCAGTGCAGCCAGGTGGGGGCCCAGACTCCCCACCATCACAGGCCTGCCTGAAGAGAGCCAGCATGGTCTGGCTGGCAGGGCAAGATCATTCCCTCAACAGAAACCACCAGCCATGATGACACTGGGATTAGGCGGCTGGTCAAAGTTGACAGAAAAGAATTGGGTGAGCTGGCAGGTTTAGAACTGAGGATGTGGGTCAGGGGATGAGTTCACGAAGCCTTGACCCTCCTGGAGCCCCAGTGTTCCCATCAGTCAAATGCAAACGCTAACCACTGGCCATCCCCTGCATCTTGGGAAGGTACTGATGAGAGCACAGCTGTGAATGTCACTTGGGAACTAGAAAGTGCCATATCTGTGTCTCAGTCTGTTTCTGCTTCTGTAACAACATACTATAAACTGGGTGACTTATAAACAACAGAACTTTATTTCTCACAGTTCTGGAGGCTGGGAAGCCTAAGATCGAGGCGTCGGCAGATTTCGTATCCGGTGAGGACCCATTTCCTGGTTCATAGATTGCAGCTTCTCGTATTCTCACAGGGTGGGAGGAGCAGCCGAGCTTACTTGGGTCTGTTTTATAAGGGTATGCCTCCCATTCGTGACCTCATCACCTCCCAGAGGCCTTGCCTCTTCATGGCCTCACCATGGGGGTAAGGATTTCAACATAAATTTGGGGGATCACAAACATTCAGACCATAGTAATCCATGACCACCACTCATGGGTGTCTGATCCATGCCGTGTTCCCAACCTGTGGTACTTTATCTTTTTAAGAACTTGGGAGGCAGGATTGTTTTTATTATCTGCATTTTGTCAATAGAAACCAAGGTCGCAAAAAACATAAATGTCCTGATCTGAAAGGGTCAGTGTTAACCGCAAAGCCAGGGCCTTTTTGCCCCCCTCGTCTAGGCTACCTTCCATTTCAAGACAGTCCTTCTGCATTTCGTCTCCCCTCTGGAAAGTCATTCACACATACATTCCTGTATTTGTTCATTAAATGCTGAGTTCTGCCTGTTTCCCCAAAGCCTATGTGGATCTCAGAAATTTGATAAGTACAGAATTATATCAAATGCTTGAGCAGGGGGTGTCCAGAGGGCCTATCTGGTTTTATGTTCTCTTTTCCAGAGAGGGCAGTGAGGACCAGAGCGGGGAGGTGACCCAATGAAGGATGCAGAGTGAGTCCTCACAGACCCAGAACCCAGGCTGTCACTGCAGCCACCCCTCCGCCCCACCTCCTCGAGCTTCCTTCCCACTCAGTAGTTCTGAAAATCTGCTCTGGACCAGGCACTGTGCTAGGCGATTTGCTGATTATAGCCAGGAACATAGAGCCACCAATTTTTCCTGAAGATGCATTCTTTCTTAAGCAGGGAATCAATTTCCGGCAAGATTCACAAGCTTCCAATGAAGCCACTTCTGTGAGTCTGGATGAAACCCCATTAATCCATGGCCAGGGTCATTTATCTCCCTGGCTCGGGGCAGCCACAGTCCTTTCAGATAAGCGGTGTGGTGTTACTGGAGAAGGGGGGCCCACAGCAGGGGGTGAGCAGGCACAGAGAGGGGCCAGAGAGGCTGCACACACGAGCGTCCTGTTCAGTGTGTTCGGTCCCAGGTCTGTCCTGGCTCACAAACTTGCCGTATGATTGGGCCATCCCCAACCCTTGCCTGAAGCTCCATTTCCCCATCTGTAGATGGGAATGAATGGTCTTGAATATTCCTTCTCACTTTCAGAAGCAGGGTGATGGATGAGGGTCCTGGCTTCATAGGGAGAGAAGAGACTTGGGTTTGAATCCCAGCTTCACCCTTTTGGGACCCTGGGTGTTATGGTTGAATTGTATCCTCCCAAAAAAGGTGTGCTGAAGCCCTAAACCCCCCATGCCTCAGAATGTGACCTCCTTGGAGCTAGGGTCTTCACAGAGATAAGTTAAAATGAGGTCATTAGGGTGGGCCCTCATCCAGTGTGGCTAGTGTCCTTATCAAAAGGGGGAATTTAGGCACAGAGACAGACACGCATAGAGGGAAGAAAACATGGAAAAACAAGGAGAAAATGGTCATCTACAAGCCAAGGAGAAAGGCCTGGAACAGACTCTCAGAAGGAACCATTCCTGCAGACACCTTAATCTCAGACATCTGTTGTTTAAGCTACCGCCCCATTGTGGTCCTTTGTTATGGAAGCCCTAGCAACCTAATTTATTTATTTATTTACTTAGTTACTAACTATTTATTTATTTATTTGAGACTGAGTCTTGCTCTGTCACCCACGCTGGAGTGCAGTGGCACGATCTCGGCTCACTGCATCCATTGCCATCCATGCCTCAGCCTCCTGAGTTGCTGGGATTACAGGCAGCTGCCGTCACACCTAGTTAATTTTTGTATTTTTAGTAGAAACCAGTTTTCACCGTGTTGGCCAGGCTGATCTCAAACTCCTGACCTCAAGTGATCTGCCCACTTCGGCCTCCCAAAGTGCTGGGATTACAGGCGTGAACCACTGTGCCTGGCCCTAGTAACCTAATTTAAATGACTTGCTGACATGGGGACGGTAGCACCCACCCTGCTAGGTTGATTTAAGTAAGACTGGTGGGAGCATGTATAGAAGGCACTACTAGCATGGGCCTTGGCATCTAGTAAGGACTCCATGATAGCAGTGGCTGTTAGTTTGTGCTTCGACCTTCCAGCTCCACTGGCAAGGCTTGTAGAAGGCTCCCAGGACAGGACAAGAAGGCCTTAATTCAGACCTTTCAAAAAGAACTGGGCCACTTGAAGCACTCCTTCAAAAGCCTCTCTAAATATGGAGATGGCCAGAGAAATCACTCTTAATGCGGTGCTTAATGGTTTTTAGCTAGAGAGTGGTCTTAGCCTAATTGACAAGGCGCGAAGCTGAGGTTTCTTTGTTTTTATGTGCTGGGTACACTTTGAGTATGTTGAGCTGCTATGGGCAATCAATAAGTGCAGCCATCACAGCCATTTTGTGGACATTTTGTAAAGGAGGTGGTATGGTTTCGAGGGAAGGACACTCACCGGATGACCCCGAGCAAATCCATTATCCTCTTTGGGTCTCAGTTTCCATATTTGCAAAGTGAAGGAGATAGACCAGCTAGGTCGGGAGTTCTTCAGCTAGTTCTATGAAGTTCTAAAAGTTAAGGTACATTTTGTGCGCATACCTGCATCTTGTGGGGAAAAATGTCCATAGCTTTTGTCTGGTTTTTGGAGGGACCTCTGCCTCCCAGATTGTTCACCATGACTTACCTGGACAACCTCAGAGCTGCGGGTTCCTGGCTAGTCTGGGATTCTGGGACTCTGGTTCTAAAGCTGTTTCTAAGAAGCAAGTCCTACAAAGGCGTCTGCTCTGAGTTACTGGAGAGAGGGAGATCTGGAACATAGAGCTCACCCGAGAACTTATTGCTGGGGGCTTTGCTGGCCTGGGAGGCCCCAGCTGCCTAGCAACCTGTGGCTCTGCTTTTGGCCCTCCCTTCTGTCCCACAGTCCCTAGATGGTGTCTGAGAGGTACCTCCCCGACCCACCACCTGTCCCCTCCTGAATGGCTACAACAGCTATTAAACCATCTCGCTGCTTCTATGCCGGCCCTACCCCCATCACACTTGGGGTAAAACCCAAATCCTTTTCCGATCCCTACCTGATCCAGCCTCCACCAGCCTTCCTAGTGTCATCTTTTCCCATTTCCTTCATCCCCCACCCCTAGTCACCAAGCTGCAGCCTCACTGACCTCAGCGCCTTATGCCTTGGGCTCAATCCCCACTGGGGTCTTTGCCTCTGACGGTCCCTCTGCCTGCAGTCCTCTTCCCACCTCTTCCGCTGCCTGGCTTCTCCTTCAATAAGTTTTTCCTGACATTCCATCTGGTTTAGATTCTGGGCTGGGCACAGAGGCTGACACTTGTAATCCCAGCACTTTGAGATAAGCCTGGGCAACATAGACCCCTGTCTCTACAAAAAATTAAAAAAGAAAAATTAGCCGGGTGTGGTGGTGCACACCTGTAGTCCCAGCTACTTAGGAGGCTGAGATGGAAGGATCGCTTGAACGTAGGAGGTTGAGGCTGCAGTGAGTCGTGATCAAGCCATGTTGTATTCCAGCTTGGGCAACAGAGCAGGAGCCTGTCTCCAAAAATAAAAAGGGTAAAATGATAGATTTTGCTTCCTGTTATCTTCCATCAGTGCACCTTGTTTGTTTCTCCTTCATAGCACTAACTCAGTCTAGAATGAAATATTTATGTGTTTTCTTCCCTCACTAAGATGTCAACTCAGGAAGGAGCTGAGTCTTATATAACACAGTGCCTGGCTCATAGTAGCATTGAACATGCCCACTAGAATGGCTAAATAAGTGACTGACAATACCAAGTGTTAGAGAGAGTGCAACACTCGTACAGCTGATGACAATACCAAGTGTTAGAGAGCGTGCAACACTCGTACAAAATGAGTGTTCTCTCACTGTGGAAAACAATTTTCTGTTTTATAAACTTAGACGCACACTTACCATATGGCCTAACAGTTTCACTCCTAGGTATTTACCCAAGAGAAGTAAAGACATATGTCCAAACAAGACTTGTACGCACATATTGCGGACTTACTAGAAATGGCCCAAAACAGGAAACAAACCAATTATCTATGTAGAACAGGACCCCGGCTGCATCCCCACGGTCTGCTTGGGTACGAAGGAGAAAGAAGCTCTCAAGAGGCAGCCGAGAGAATCCACCTGAGTTCCTGCAGCAGGGGCAGCCACTGAGTGCTGGTGATTTGTAGTTGGGGGGCATGACAGTTGGGCTTGCGGGGAAGCGGGCATATGGGGGACCCAGAGATTGAGGAAGCACCTGTGTCCCTCTCACCTTCAGATTCCCAGTCAGGTTCAGAAGCATTCTGCTCTTCTCTGGAGAGTCACGATTTAGAATCACATGTTTTGTTTGTGTGATTATTTGTTTAATGTCATCCTTCCCCACCCACCATCACAGTGCCTGGCTCAGAGTGACTGGGCTCTCAGTAATGAGGATTGTGGAATACATGTGGATTGGAGAAAGAATAGGCAGGTGGTGGGCAGGGTGGTGGAGCCGTGCTCCCAGAGACAGACTTGCTGGGCACCTTGCTGCCTGCTTGAAGGCAGGGGACCGGTGGCTTGAGAGGACCTGGGCCTGGTGCCACCTGTGTACGCAGGATTCTTGCAAAATGCCAATTAAGACATTTGACCCAAATTTGGATAAAAGCCTTTTTCCTGTGTCAAGTTGAGCTAATAATATACATTTATTCATAATTTATGAGGCCTAGTAAGTGGGAACAATTAAGGAAAAGGTCTGGGGAAAACCTGTTTCTCTTAAGTGTCACATATGCCTCTTTCTGTTCTCCGAGACAGTTTTCGCTCCTCTCAGCCTACCATGAAACACCATTGTTTTATCATTATTATTATCATTTGTTATATTACTCTTAGCTGACATTTATTGAGCAGTTACTAGGCCAGGCTATAACGACATTGCCTCTTTAAATCTTAACATAGATGGCAGATATTGTTGTTGTCCACGTTTTACAGGTGAAGGGACTTGCCCAAAGTCCACAGCTGGTGAATGGGGATCTCGACTCACTTCTGCCAGGCCCCAGGGCCAACAGAACATCACCAAGCCCTTCTGTTTCTGTGTCAGCCCCCCCAACTCAGGCTATTTCTGAATCTCTAGGGCAGCTCTTCTATTGGTGACCGTTAAACTTGGGAGACCAGGGTGAGAAATTGATTGCCTTCTGATTCAGTAGCTCTGGGATTAGGCCTGAGAATTTATATTATTTCCAACATACCAGGTTTCCAGGTGATTCTAGTGCTGCCCGTCTGAGACTACACTTTGAGAACCACTGATTCAGGCAGTGCTGCTATCCGAGTCACCTGTGGCTCCCTTCTCCCCCACTCACTGCTGTTAGGTGGGTTTATGACCTTCTAGATCTTTTCCTGTGTGTTTGCATACATGCTGTGCTACATAGAGAAATATACGACTTGATTTCTTTTTTTTTTTTACACATGTGGGGTTCTATTTTACATGCTGATATTCTACAACTTTGTTTTTTATTTAATGTGTCTTGGAGAACACACAGATCTTCATTCTTTTCAGCAGCACTGTAGTATTTCATGATATGGGTGTTTTGTTTGTTTGTTTGTTTTTGTTCTGTTTTGTTTGTTTTTGGTTTTTTGAGACAGTTTCCATCTGTCACCCAGGCTGGAGTGCAGTGGCATGATCTTAGCTCACTGCAACCTCCGCCTCCTGGGCTCAAGTGATTCTCATGCCTCAGTCTCCCAGGTAACTGAGATTACAGGCGTGCACCACCACACCTGGCTAATTTGTGTATTTTTAGTAAAGACGGGGTTTCGCCATGTTGGCCAGGCTGGTCTTGAACTCCTGGCCTCGAATGATCTGCCCACCTCGGTCTCTCAAAGTGTTGGGATTACAGGCGTGAGCCACCATGCTCGGCCCATGATAGGGGTGTTTTATGACTTTATTTACATATTGTCTACCGATTGGTGTTCCATCATATTATATCATATATGTAATTTTATGTTCATCATATATACTCCATCATATGTTACATCATATATGTAATTTTAGACATTACATATATTCCTATAAAATCCCTGGGAACATGGATGTTTCTTCAGAACCTAGTAGTCACACATTAGTGTCAGTCATTATTATTGCTGTTTTTGTTTCATTATTAATATAGAGGCATTGTTAGCTTCAAGAAGTCCACTTATAAGTGGGGACATATATGTAAAGGATTGGCTCCTCATTTACAGTCTCTCATAAAGTTTTCAACAAAACAGTTCTGGTAAGAGGACAGAGATGTATGTGGGTAGGGCCTTGAGGGATGTGTAGGAGTGCAGAGGGGAGAACAGCATGGGGGTTTGTACTGTTGGGGCCTAGCTTAGCTACCAGAAGATTTAACCAAGGGGTGGAGCTGATCTTTCCATTTCTTGGTCGTTTGGCAAAATCAGGCCTTGGCCACAGGTCCAGATTGGCTGCATCATTATTGAGAGGGCCCCTGCTTGGGTCTAGCCAGCCTCAGCTCTGATCCACCTCTTTCCTTCCTGTCTCCTCAGGGTGGAGGGTCCGGAGAGGAGCAACTCTATGCTGACTTTCCAGAACTCGACCTCTCCCAGCTGGATGCCAGCGACTTTGACTCAGCCACCTGCTTTGGGGAGCTGCAGTGGTGCCCAGAGAACTCAGAGACTGAACCCAACCAGTACAGCCCCGATGACTCCGAGCTCTTCCAGGTATGCCCTCTCCAGTCTCCCCTCCTCCCACCCTGTCAGGCCTCTCTGTCCTCAGAATCCCGGCTGTGCCTTGCTCTGCCCTCTCCTGCACTTGCTCATGCCGAGAGGTCCCCTCACCCACCAAAGCTGTTGGGCCCCGGTTTCTTGTGCTGGATCGGCCCCTGATCTGGCGCAGCTCACACGCCTCACCTGGCCCTTGCTGTATCACCTCCGGAAAGTAAGGGTGAGATGAACTGCTCTCTAGGCCTCCCGAGCAGAACCAAACCCCTTTGTGTGCCACAGAGGTGCAGGTCCTCTGTTCCGTACATTATCTCATCCAATCCTCATCCCCACCCTGCAAGACAGGCTCCAGTATTTTCCCATTTTACAGATAAGGAAAATGAGGCTTGGAAAAGTTACGTCCTGTGCCTAGGGCAATTAACCTAGTCAGTAGCTGAACTGAATTCAAACCTAGTCTTCTTGCCCCCAGAGCCAGGACTTTATGACCATGATGATACCATAATGAGATGACTGGCATTTATTGAGCAGCTGTTCTGTGGGAGGGCTGTCTCTGTTTGTGTATATTAATTCATTTACATTTCTTAACAACTCTCAGTTGTAAATACAATTATCTCCCTTTTTCAGCTGGAGCCTAGAGGTTCTTTAATAAGAGGCAGTGCCAAGAACCACTATGCCTGTGTCTCTCTAGCCCTTGTGCTCCAGCGCTGAGCCTCAGGGGCATGTAATGGCTAGCATTTCCTGTAAGAAGGCCTCTTACGGAATAATATGATGTCTGGGGTTTGCTTCAGAAGAAAGCAAACTCTGCATGGATTTGCATGTGTGGGTGGGAGTGTGCGGCCTAGAGGGTAATAGATGAAATTAGATTGGCCGTATTTAACTGGGTGATGGACACATTCAGATTCATGATTCTTTTCTTGGAATTTTCTCCCTCTTAAAGATCAGGGGCAGAAGCCATAGCTCCCTGTGTCTGTCTGACAATATAATAATAATAACAACAATAACATCACGCGTGCTGAACACCAAGGTGGTGTGCTGCAAGCATCCTTTCCAAGCGTCCTCCTGATGGATTTTATCATCCTTCTAGAAATGTTTACCGAGCCCCCTATGTGTCAGGCACTGTGTTCATCAGAGGACTTTACAGTCTGTAAACATGTGAACAAACAGTAGTCACTTGTGATAAGGGCGAAAAGGAAATAGAGAAGGGACTTTGGACTGAGTGGTCGGGAAAGGCCTCTCTGAGGAAGGGGAGCTATCAGTTGTGTACTCCTAATAATTGGTTTTACAGACAAGGAAAGGGAAACTCAGGAAGGTTGAGTAACTCTCTCAAGGTCAAACAGCTAGTAAGGATCCAGGCAAAGATTGTAATCTAGGAACCCACACCCCTCACCGCTATACGGAACCCCTTTGCCAACCCAGTGAGGAATTACCAGAACCAAACTGCAGTTCTGGCTCCAACCAGAGACCTCCATTTTCTTGCTTGAACAATGGGGACAATTCCTTTGCTATATTGCACCTTTCCTCTTAGGGGGCCAACTCCAGAAAATGCTTTTAGGTTGCAGAGAACTCATAAGTGAAAGGGGTTTGGATGCTCCCTGAAAACCATCCCCACGAAGACTGTATAGGCCCCCCACCTACTTAGAGAACGGCCAGACCCACCGGCAAGCCTCTGATGAGGTCCTACTAGTGCTTTCAGGCTCAAGTAAGCTTGGTGCGGCCCCAGCCCTGCAAGGAAGACAGTCCTCACAGCTGGCCGAGCTCTGCCCTCCCAGCCCCTCTCCCTTTCGTGGGCTGCACACTCCTCCAGCTCTCCTGAGATTAGGCTAGCTCTATCCATTGCCCACCGGTGCACCCTCTGTGCATGTGACTGGGACCTGTCCCCACCCTCTGCTCCCTGCCCATGGGAAACTCTGAATGTGGGCTGTGTCTGCATTGTTCTTTGTTGTATTCCCAGGGCTCTGCACAATGCCGGGCACTTTGTCAGGGCTTAACAGTCATCCACTGAATGAATCCTTCAACACCCAGCTCTCATGATGCCTCCTCCTAAGGCAGTTGGTCACTTAGTCCCGCTCATGGGCTCCCATCTCTTACACACATGTGTGTCCTTCAGACTGCAAGATCCTTGGGGACAAACACTTTATTCATCTCTGGGGCCCTTGCACATTGTAAGGACTCAATTCATAGGTGTTGAATGAAGGGAACTGATTAAACTGACCCATTCCAAAAACCTTGAGCTGGGATCTAGGAGCCATAGGTTCTAGTCCCCTTTCTGGCACCAACTTGGACAGTTTCTTTATAGGAACAATGGGAATCATGGAGCCTTGCTGCCCATGCCAAGCTCTGTTAACAATGAAATGGCACCATTGTTATGGAAACAAACTGGGAGAGTGGAGAACAAGCTACAGTTGCAAGGGTTGACACCTCCTCCGGGATGGGAACGTTGCTTCCATTTCTCTGCATGTCCCAGAGTCCTTAGGGATGGGACATGACAGGCCCTTAGTAAATATTTCTAGAGTAAGGCAGGTGTTTGGTTGTTGTGCAACAATTTGCTGTGTGTCCTTGGATGAGTAGCTCCCTTTGTTTGGGCCTCAGTTTCCCCATGTGAGGAATGAGGAAGGAACGCGGACAAATCAATCTGTTGAGGCTACAGGAAGAAAGTCACTGGGTCTGGACCTACTCCCAGAAAAATGTGAGGGAGGTGGCCAATTTCCTGGGTTTCTTGAACCTCAATTTAAGCCCCCTGGATAGTAGCGATCTCTGAGTGTTCTCTCTGCCCTGGTAGCCTACATTCTGTTCCGTGACGTTTCTTCAAGCCACTCTAGGTCCTCAAAATGAAGGCTTTTCCCTCAGATTTCTTGAAGGCTTCTTTTCCTCCCGCATGAGATCAGCTCAGAAAGACTGGGGGTGGGGCTGAGTCTATTAATATCCCTTCCTCAGCTGATTAACTCTCCATTAATTTGCACTCTGTTTCTATGCTGAGCAGGGAGAGCCGAGCTAATGGGCCTGGGGAAGAGGAGAGGGGTGGCGCAGCTCCCTGGGATGGATGGCTGGAGAAAGCAGTGACCAGCGTGGGCAGGGTTGGCTGCTCCTCCTAGTCGGGCTCAGGGCCTCCAGCCCCTCCTGGCTGTTTCAGTGGAGTGGGGTGGGGAGAGGTGGGGAGAAGGGGAGCAGTTTTGCTTTTACCCAACGTGATGGGTACTTCTTGAGGTCTTTGCCATTTTGGACTCATTTCAGCACCATGACCGGCACTCAGTAAGTCAGTGTTGGCTCTCTGAGTCCTGGGTTCTAGTCCTTAGTCCTACCCCTGACTCACTGTGTGACCTTGAAAGATCTCTTTCCTAGGGCTTTCTTCCTCCCCTGCCACCACGCCCCCCAAAAAACAATGGCAGATAGGTTTCCTTGTGAGTGCCAACTGTGATTGGTTGGCAGTTGTCACCTGAAGCCCTGCATCAGGAAAAATGCTGGCATGGAAGGAAGAGGCCGTTAGCAATACAGGGCAGCAGTAGCGTGTGTGCCGTGCGTTTGAAATCTCTCTTCACTACGTGGTTCCTGAGAGCCCTTCCAGCTCTGACATTTGTGATAATTCACAGTATCTCTGGCCCTTGGTACTGTCCCTGGGAAAGAGGGAGAATTCTCAGTTCATGCAGTGCTGATGATGTCATCTCTGAATGACTTCCCTCTAGAATCTGGTCTTTGAGACACTGAACTTAGCCTCCCGCCATTGTTCATTGTTTGGTTCACTCATTCTTTCATTCAGTAAATCTGCCTGTGGTGCCTCCCATGTCCCAGGCATTGAGCTTAGGGACCTAAGCACTCTACAAAGCACTCTCATTACTGCTTCCAGACTTGGCCTTCTGGGAGCCCAGGGAGGGAGGCTGGCCAGGGATCATGTCTTCCCATTTCACAGGGAAAGGAGCAAGGCATAGAGGAGGGAAACCTTGCCTAAGATCACCCTTTTGATGGCAGAACCCCAAGAGTGGTCACTGAGCTCCAGGTTCTAGGATCTTAACTCCCCATCAAGCTGGACAGATGGTTCTGAGCTGGACAGGGTTGGGAGTCTGGCCTGAGGGTTGAAGGAGACTTGTGGGTAGAGTGGGGAGCAGCCAGTGAGCCCCCCTGCATTCTAAAGCCAGAGTCCTCGGGCCCTGATCTACCCTCGGGCCTCCGTCCCCAGGGCTTGGGCCAGGCCCAACCAAAATCTTCTTTTGACCTTTCTTTTATTCTTAGCTCTGTTCTAAAAATTACAAACGTGTTTGTTCTCTCCCCGTGTTCCCCCTTCGAACTTCTCAGCTGCTGCTCCGGCTGTAAGGCCTGGAACAGATTTAGTGCAGCCAAAAGGCCGTCACGAGATGTGTATTTCAGATGAACTTCCTGCAGAAAGGATAAACAGCCTGACCTGGGATGGGAAAGAGTGCCGGAGGAGGCGTCATGTGACAGAATGTGCCTGCTGCCAGAACAGCCCGGGGACCAGGCCTTACTAAATGAGGCACTCGGTGCCTCACCTAGAAACCACATGCTCTCGGCACCCGGCCTCTGGGCATGGGGGTCTGTGGGCTGGGGGTGTGCACGCTGACCCTCCTTATGGTTCATCTGTGCGTGGGGCACACTTGCTGTCCAAGTCCTGGCTCTGGATGTTATTTACTACGTGAGCCCTGACAAGTTGCTGAGCCTCCAGGAGCTTGTGTCTTCAGCTGCAAAAAGGAGATCAGAATTGTGCGCCCCTGGGCGAGGTTGCTGTGAGGCCTCCCTGAGCCTGACAGAGCCTTTCTACTCTCTTCAGCCAAGCGCTGTGCCCCTGGCCTTTGATTGGGGTTTCCCTTTTCCTGGATCTCCCCTCCTTAACACTTTACCTGGCTCGTGTCTTTCAAGCCTACTTTTAAGTATCAGCTGCTCAGAGAAGGCATCTGGGACCACCCTGAAGAGCCTGTAAGTCCTCGCCACATTCTTTTTCTCCATCATGGCTTCCTTTTATTTTCTTCCTAGCCTTTCTCACACTCTGAAATGATCTTGTTTGTTAGTTTCACCCCGTCCTCTACTGGACGGTAAGCTCCATGGGAGCTGGGCATGTCAGTCTCTGCGTGCTGTTTATCACCATCGTCCGGCATGAAGCCAGGCACAGCGTAGCCACCGGGAAAGGGAAGGAAGGGAGCAAAGAGTGCAGGGAGCAGTTACCACCACCACCACCACCACCATCATCATCATCGTCCTGGCAGAAATCGTGTAACAGTAGCAGCACTAGCAGTGGTAGTGGTAGTAGTTACAGTTCTCACAGTAGCAAGTGCTTATTTTGTGCCAGGCACCGTTTTCTAAGCATCTTACCTAAGTTTACTCATCTAGTCCTCAGCAGTAACCTTAGGAAATGTGTGCTGTGTGTTATTCCACTTGAGAGATGAGAAAACTAACTTGCCTAAGGGCCCAGAGTTGCTAAGTATGGGACCTGGGGTCCAGCCCCAGCTCCAGAGCCTGAGTGTCTAATCACCATACTTGCTACTTCCTCAGGAGTGAATGAGGAGAGTAAGCTCTGGGAACCCGCAGAGAAATGATAGCTGCCTCGTCACTGCTGTGGTTATTATTGTCATAGTTGAACCCTGGAGCTTCTGGCCTTCATACTGCCTGGACCCCAGGGTCTGAGGGGCTGCAACAGGTTGCTGCTACCAGTGTGGTAGGCCAGCCTCTGTCCTTGGTAGGGGAGGCAGGCGTCGCTCAGGTGGATAGCCCTGTGTCCAGGTCACATACTGATAAACAGCAGAGCCAAAAGTGGGACTCCCAGGCAGGGCCCTTTCCATTATCACCTGCTGTCTGTTCATAAAATTCTGGGATTCTTGGAGTCAATAACACATTTATCGGGTATCTGCTATGCCAGGAATACTGAGCAGCTCTGCTGGGGGTGGGGGTCGGCTGAGGGGAAGGTATGGCAGAAGGGTGATGGTGGGCCAACCGGCTGGGCAGAGCTGGTGTCCACCGTGGAGACTGAGTCTAAGGTGGTGACTAACCATCTCCCCATCTGCCTTTCTGGTCCTCCTGCCCTCCTCACTCCAGATTGACAGTGAGAATGAGGCCCTCCTGGCAGAGCTCACCAAGACCCTGGATGACATCCCTGAAGATGACGTGGGTCTGGCTGCCTTCCCAGCCCTGGATGGTGGAGACGCTCTATCATGCACCTCAGCTTCGCCTGCCCCCTCATCTGCGCCCCCTAGCCCTGTCCCGGAGAAGCCCTCGGCCCCAGCCCCTGAGGTGGATGAGCTCTCACTGGTGAGAACCTACTTATAGCAGAAGTGATGGTTGCAGCCTGGGATTAGGTTTCTGGTTCAGGGCACGGGTTGCAGAGCAATCCACTCCAGCCCTGCAGGGGACTCCATGCATCACTGGCAATATTGATCACCGCAGAGAGCCTGGACTGAAGGTGTGAGGCCCCCCAGGCTTAACCTTTCCCACCTAGACAGAGGAACTGACGACAGAGGCTTCACCTGCGTTCTCTACGCTCTTTGGTACTTTAGAGATTGACCTAGTTATGTGTAAAATCCTTGAAATTGCATGCAAAACATTTTCCTGAAGATTGCACACACATGGTAAAAATCCAGATAGTAAAAGTGGACAGTTAAAAGCAAAACCTCCTTGGGCCTCTCTCTGTTGCTTGTTCCTGTCCCAGAGGTAACCATGGTTACTGATCTGTTCTGTGACTTTCCTCTTCTACCTTTTAAAAGATTTTACTACAAAAGGGAGTCTACATTAGACAGGGCTCTGCACCTTGCTTTCACGGTTAACTGTGTGTCTTGGAAGCTCTTCCAGATGGGCATGTAGAGCTCTGTTTCATTCTTTGTGTTGGCTGTGCTATGTTCCTTGGTAGGGATGGGCTGGTTCCCCTGTTGGGTGTTTGTGTTGTTTCAACTCCTTCCTCATTCCAAGCAGTGGCGCAGTGACTGTTCCTACACAGGCCTTTGTGACATGTAAGTGGACAGATTCTTAGAAATGAAATTCCTGGGTCTATGGATCTGTGATTTTCCAGTTTAAGCAGATACTTCCAGATTGCCCTCCAAAGAGGTTGGACTGGTTTACACTTCCACTAGCAGAAGTTAAATGCTGTGTGACTGTGTGTATGGAATGTGGAAAGGTGCACATGGAATAGCAGCTTTCTAGGGAGAAGATCAGATTTTATCAGATTTTCAAAGGAGTCTGGAACTCAGAAGTTACTGGAAGCAGTTGCTCTTAATCCAGGCTGAGAGCACCCGAAGCTGAGCTGTCCTAGAGTGTGAAGTCCAGCTTTGCTCAGCCTGTCTTGATCCCCTCCCTTGGTGCTGTAGCTCTTGGAGGCTGGCAGGACTCAGCTAGAAAATCAGAGCCTGTTTGAGCTGGGAGGGTTCTTAGGTTATGGAGAGTTTGAGCTGGAAAGGCCCTTGGTGACCCTCAAGCCCAATTCTGGGAAAATTGTGGCCCAGAGTGGGGAAGGTATCTCCACTGGTCACACACCAAGTCAGTGTACCAGCAGAGACTAGAACTCAGATATTCACTCCTAGTCTAGGACCCTTTCCATTCCTTCCCACTGCCTTCAAGTTCCCCAAAGCAGTGTGAAGCACCCACCATGCCAGGCACAGAATATGTTCAGTCCCACATTATGGCTCCTGCCAAGAGGGGGTTCTGCCTCCTTTCAGACTGGAATCGAAGCGCCTAGGTTTGAATCCCAGCCCTGCCATTTACTACTTGTATGTTCCTTAGGCACACATCCTGAACCTCTCTAAGCCTCAGCTGCCTGATCTATAAAGTGGGGTTAATAATAGTGCCTATGTCAAAGGCTATTAGGAGGATTACAGCAGATAATACACATAAAGCACTTAGAACAGTGCCTGGCACATAGAATTGCTCAGTAAATGTGAACTAATACTCCTGGTGCAACCATGAGTGTTAACAAGCATTCTAGTGCCATTTCTGCATGGGGCCTTTGGAGAGGGACCAAACCTTAAAGAGGCAAAGCGCGACCCCTGCTGGTCAAAGGTGGTTTCCCTCCCATGCCTTAGATTACCTTCATTCCCTATATGCTTACTGAGTGCCTCTGTTTCAGCCATGGTGCAAGGCACACAGGAAACAGACTTGCTGTCTAGACTCCCTGCATACCAACAGAGACCTGGAAAGGCCCTGAGGGGTTGGGCACAGTGGCTCATACCTGTAATCCCAACACTTTGGGAGGCTGAGTGGGAGGATCCCTTGAAGCCAGGAGTTTGAGACCAGCCTTGGCAACATAGGAAGATCCATCTCTATGATTTTTGTTTTTTTTTTTAATTTAATTAGCCCGGTATGGTGGCACGTGCCTATAGTCCCAGCTACTCTGGAGGCTGCGGTAGGAGGATTGCCTAAACCCAGGAGTGTGAGGCCACAGTGAGCTAGGATCATGATACTGCATTCGAGCCTGGGTGACAGAGCAAGACCCCATCTCTGTAAAAGACAAAAAGCAAACAAAACAAAAAGGCCCTGAGAAGTCACCTGGACCTTAGGTTGGGCCATGGATCCCAGAGAGTCCACCAACAGACTTGTAAGGACCCGTGGACCTCTGTGTGTCTGTGTGATTTTCTGAGGTCAGCAACTTCTGTCATATTCTTAGAGTCAAAAAAAGAGGTTTTAATCCAGCCATGTAGTCTCCCTGCCCCTGCTCATTATACCGACGGAGGAATCAAGGCTCTCACAGTGCACCGGGCCTGAGCCAGGCTAGAATGAGGTCTGTTTCCCCCAGTCCTAGGATCCTTTCCCATCGAACAAGTCACAAACGTGTGGGTGCTGGTTTGGGGTGTAGGTGGGGTGGCCAGGATCCTGTGGCTCCTCAAGAGTGTGGAGTGGCCTTTTCTCTGGCCCCTGGGCCTTTGGCATTCCTTGTTGGAGTGACTTGGGGTGGCATGTCCCCTAGGGAAACTCTCCGTGCTGTACTAAAATCTCTGATCTTTCTCAGTTTGTTCTCAAGCTTGGCTAGGATCTCCGGTGGAAAATCCAAATGTGTTCAACTTTCTGCTCTCTCAGCTCAGGTACACTGTGTACCTGCCCTCAGGGTGCAGAAGCACAAGAGCTTTTACAATTTTTACAGAAAAAAAAAAGCCAAAGAAGCTTAAGTGTAGTCTTCCACTTGTGTAAAAACAACAGGGTAGGGCCAGGCACAATGGCTCACTCCTGTAATCCCAGCACTTTGGGGGGCCGAGGCGATCGCTTAAAGTCACTAGTTTGAGACCAGCCTAGCCAACATGGTAAAACCCCATCTCTACTGAAAATACAAAAATTAGCTGGGTGTGGTGGCAGCCACCTGTAATCCCAGCTACTTGGGAGGCTGAGCCGAGATCCTGCCACTGCACTCCAGCCTGGGTGACAGAGACTGCATCTCAAAAAAAACAAACAAAACAACAGGGTGGGTTGGAGGTAATGACTACATATATATTCTTGTATAATGAAAGCCCGCCTCATGATAGGTTCACCGGAAAGTAGTTAGTGGAGTTGCCTCTAGGAGGGAGAGAGGGACTTTGGGCAAGAGAGAGACTTGCTTTTAATTGTCTGCCCTTTAGTATTTGTGATGTGTCTTTTTTTTTTTTTTTTTTTTTGCCATTTACAAGTATTACCTTACTTGATTTAAGAAATTAATTGTTATAGGTATACGAATAAACAAAAATAACAAAAGGGAAATCAGCTGGAATCCCACACCAGAGAATCATTTTGGTACCTAACCTTCCAGATTGTGTGTGTGCGTGTGTGCAGTTAGAATGTCCCAATAAAACTGTATCATAATATTTTAACAGTAGAATAGACAGACATTACCCAAGACCTGCTTGACTTTTTCAAAGTCATAGCTCTTCCCTGAGTTATTAACTCTGAAAAGGAATTGTATGTTACTAGGATACTTATGTGTGTTCGGGATTGTTAGACAATCTGCCATCTGCACCTAGTATCTTGGGATCATCATCTCAGGTCATGGAATGCCCACCCTGTGTTCTCCCTGTGGTCCTGTGATGCCCAAGGTCAGTCCATGTCCTCTGGCTCAGCCCCGGCTCCTGTCCTCTCTGCTTTTCCCTCAGCTGCAGAAGCTCCTCCTGGCCACATCCTACCCAACGTCAAGCTCTGACACCCAGAAGGAAGGGAGCGCCTGGCACCAGGCAGGCCTCAGATCTAAAAGTCAACGGCCTTGTGTCAAGGTATTTCTTCACATGCCCCCAAATCTGCCCCAGGTGTCTGTTGGGGCTGCAGCCTTCAGCTGTGGTGGAGGATAGTGAGTTCAATCAACTTCCAGTATCTCTTCCCGCTCCTCCCACAGCCCTTTTAGCTGGTGTCCTGGGCACTGCTTCTGGAGATCCAGCCTAGTTTAGGGTTCTAGAAGGTGCCCTGGACGTTCTCACACTTCATTGTTCCAGACACTGGTAGATGTTAACGCAGGTTAGAGAAAGGATGAGGAAAGTGTGGCCAGCCTTCAGAGGACTAAGTGACAGACCAAAACACAAGATTGCACTGGTTGTGGAGGCCACAGTAAATAGTTTGGATTTTTTCCCCCCTCAGGGAGCCATTGGCGAGTTTAAAGTTCTGTCATAGATATCCAGGGTCAAAGAACATCCCTTTTCCTCCTCGAGCCCCATCTTCCAAGCCTAACAAGGAGAGGTGTAACAGGTGGCTTTCAAGCGGTCCTGTCCTCAAAGGCTACACACAACCCCTCCTCTTCCTGGTCCTGAACCTTCCTTCTGGGAACTGTTGCATACAATTCTTCATCCTCAGAGGCAGAATCAGGTCCCTCTCAGACAGCAGCTCAGTGTAGGAGCCTCTCCCTTGCTGGGGCTTCTCTGGGGAATGAGCCCCTTTGCTCCCTCCCTACTTGTCCTGGCTGGCCCTCCTGAAACAAAGGTCTACCCTCTCATGCCTCATTCTGTTGAAGGAGCAGTAGCCACACCCCATTGTGAGCCAGCTCTTTGCTCTCTGGGAGCCTAGGAACTTCCCCAGAGAAGTGAGATGCATCTGACAGCCATTGCTAGAAAGTCCCAGCACAACGATGAGTCACATTGGGGGGAATTAAGACTGGAGACAGGTTGGCTGGTGCGAGTGTAGAGGACCTCAGACATCCAGCCATGGAGTCTCCCCTTTATCCTGTGGGCACTAGGAGCTACTGAATTTTTTGTTTTTTTAAACTTTATTGAGGTGTAATTTACATACATAAAAGCCACCTATTGTAAAAGTACAATTCTATGACTTTTAGTAAACTTACACCCATGCAGTTATGACCATTATCCAGTTTTAGAACATATCCATCATTCAGGCTGGTCGCGGTGTCTCACACCTGTAATCCCAGCACTTTGGGAGGCTGAGGTGGGCAGATCACTTGAGCTCAGGAGTTTGAGACCAGCCTGGCCAACATGGTGAAACCTTGTCTCTACTAAAAAATACAAAAAATTACCTGGGTGTGGGTGGTTCATGCCTGTAATCCCAGCTACTTGGGAGGCTGAGGCAGGAGAATGGCTTGAACCTGGGAAGCAGAGGTTGCAGTGAGCTGAGATCGATGAATCCCCCGGTGCTCATTTGCAGCGAGTGCTTCCTATACCCAGCCCCAGGCTACCATGAATCTACTGCCCGGCTCTTGGCTGAAGGGTATGGAGCAGGGGGTGGAATGGTCAGAGTGGGGCTTTGTCAGTGAATCTGGAAGGATCTGCAGGAGCGAAATTCCATGGGTGGGAGAGCTGTTAGGAGGCTGGTCATTCCTTCATTCCTCATCCACTGAGCACGGCCAGGTGCCCGAGTCTGTGTGAGAGGCTGGGGACGGAATGAAGGAAACCTGGCTGTTCCTATGATCCAGGTGAGACACAATGGGCTGGCCAGTGGCCATGTGGATAAGACACACTGGAGGAGTGTTTGGGCCTCCTTCCTCACTCTGGCCTCTCTCCCTCTCTAGGTGGACAGCACCCAAGACAAGAAGGCTCCCATGACGCAGTCTCAGAGCCGGAGTTGTACAGAACTACATAAGCACCTCACCTCAGCACAGTCCTGCCTGCAGGATAGGGGTCTGCAGTCACCACGCCTCCAGAGCCCCCGGCTCCCTGCCAAGGAGGACGAGGAGCCGGGTGAGGACTGCCCGAGCCCCCAGCCAGCTCCAGCCTCTCCCCGGGACTCCCTAGCTCTGGGCAGGGCAGACCCCGGTGCCCCGGTTTCCCAGGAAGACATGCAGGCGATGGTGCAACTCATTCGCTACATGCACACCTACTGCCTCCCCCAGAGGAAGCTGCCCCCACAGGCCCCTGAGCCACTCCCCAAGGCCTGCAGCAACCCCTCCCAGCAGGTCAGATCCCGGCCCTGGTCCCGGCACCCCTCCAAAGCCTCCTGGGCTGAGTTCTCCATTTTGAGGGAACTTCTGGCTCAAGACGTGCTCTGTGATGTCAGCAAACCCTACCGTCTGGCCACGCCTGTCTATGCCTCCCTCACACCTCGGTCAAGGCCCAGGCCCCCGAAGGACAGACAGGCCTCCCCTGGTCACCCATCCTCGGTGGAGGAGGTGAGGATCGCAGCTTCACCCAAGAGTACTGGGCCCAGACCAAGCCTGCGCCCACTGCGGCTGGAGGTGAAAGGGGAGGTCCACCAGCCTGCCAGGCTGCAGCAGGAGGAGGAGGAAGACGAGGAAGAAGAGGAGGAGGAAGAGGAAGAAGAAAAAGAGGAGGAGGAGGAGTGGGGCAGGAAAAGGCCAGGCCGAGGCCTGCCATGGACAAAGCTGGGGAGGAAGCTGGAGAGCTCTGTGTGCCCTGTGCGGCGTTCTCGGAGACTGAACCCTGAGCTGGGCCCCTGGCTGACATTTGCAGATGAGCCGCTGGTCCCCTCGGAGCCCCAAGGTGCTCTGTCCTCACTGTGCCTGGCTCCCAAGGCCTACAACATAGAGCGGGAGCTGGGCAGCCCCACGGACGAGGACAGTGGCCAAGACCAGCAGCTCCTACGGGGACCCCAGATCCCTGCCCTGGAGAGTCCCTGTGAGAGTGGGTGTGGGGACACGGATGAGGACCCCAGCTGCCCGCAGCTCCCTCCCAGAGGTAGTCTGAGTTGGTGGTCTGCGAAGAGGGGGCAGGGATGGGGTGCAGCATGCCCCTCTGCACTGGGAGCCAGGAGCCCTGTGTTCAAGTCCCCGTCCCCCAACAAAGTGTTATGTGGGGTTGGACAAGTCCCTTCCCATCCCTGGCTTTCAGCTTTTCTTTGGGCTAGTTGGAGCAGATCTTCAGAAGAACACCCATGCATCTGAGTTTTTCATCTCGCATGGGCAAGGTGCCACTTAACGAATTAAGCAGGCAGTCAAAAAGTAAACAGAAAAGGAGGATAATTACAAATTGCAATAGGTACTGTAAAGAAGACTCACTGGGGATGATGTGACAGAAGCATAAGGCTATACATTCAGCTCCGCAATGCAGCTAGAGTCTTAAATGCTGCTAAGAACTGTAATGATAACAACAGTTAGCCACTGTGTACTTACCGTGCTGGCACTGGCCTCGGACTAACAGATTGTCCCTATTGAGTCCTCACAAGAAGCCTCTCTGGTAGGGACTGTCATTGTCTCCATTTTATGATACAGAAACTCAGGCACAGAGCTACTTAATGATGAGCCCTGTGCAGGGCTGTCTGTCCAGAGCCCACAGCAGTGGGACTTGGAGTCAAGTTCTTCCTCACTGTGCTACATGTTTAGCCAGAAGGGGTCACCCTTGCACCTGTTTGTACTTTCTGCGAAATCCAAGTAGATCCCCCAGCTGAGACCTGGGATGGAAGGTGGATTTGAGTTGTTCTGCCCTTCTCTAAAAGTGGCAGAGGTGTTTGGTCGCCTGCCCAAAGGGCAGCTCTGCTTGGCACCAGTGGAGGCCTGGAGTCTCCTCCAGAGGGGGAACATCTGCTAGCAATGCCATGTTGGGGAATCTTATTTTTCTTTGTCTTCTTTTCAGACTCTCCCAGGTGCCTCATGCTGACCTTGTCACAAAGGTAGATTTAAAAAAATTATTGGTGTATTATTCCATGAGATTTTGTCTTGTTGGATATTGATGTTGGTGGTGATGGGGGAGTTCATCAGCCCCCATGCCTGGCCCTGGCCCCACACCCTGTGCCCTGATTGTCATCTGGGACCCTCAGGAGCTGGGCTCCTTTAGAAGGGAGTTGGTTTTTAGGAACTAACTTTTGCAGGCCAGAGGAAAGTTCTCAGGCCATTTCATAACCTGTCCTCTTGGGGACCCTGAAAAGAGTTCTTTTCTGACAGTGCCCTGTGGCTTTCAGCAAGTCCCTTCCTCCTTCTGGTCCTCAGTTGCTCCGTCTATAAAATAAGGAGGCTGACAACACTTGTCCTCTATTTACCCTCCAGTGAACCTTGCCTGTGTCTCCTAAAAGAGCTGTGCAGCTTGAATTCCTCTAACAGCCGGGACGGGGGTTCCCCCAGAGCAAATGCACCTCAGGCTTCATTTCCATGGGCAGCAGAGCCAGGGCCTGTCACAGCACTCCCTGTGACCCTTTCGTGGGCGGGGAGGTGGATGCCTGATGCTGACTTGCTGCTTTCCTTTCTGTCCTCCCTGCCTCCACCAGCGACCCAACTTTTGGCAAGAAGAGCTTTGAGCAGACCTTGACAGTGGAGCTCTGTGGCACAGCAGGTGAGCCAGGGGGCTTCCACTGGCAGGTGCCTTCAGGAAAACACCCGTGCATCTCTGAGTTTTTCATCATGCATGGGCAAGGTGCCACGTAATGAACAATGCACAAGATGCCTGCCTTCATGGGGCTTATGTTATAGGCAGTCAAAAAACAAACAAAAAAGCAAGATCGTTACAAATTGCAATAGATACCATAAAGAAGACTCACTGGGAATGAACCAGGATTACAGGCGTGAGTCACCACGCCCAGCCCAGGTGGGCAGTTTTACCTGCGGTGCCTGCCCACTGTCCGTCATGGGAAACGCCAGAGGCATATGAGAGGTATAGTTGGGAGGGTTTGTTGAATGATTGGATGTAGATCAGGAAGAGGTATTTGGAAGATTGGGAGGTTCCAGCTGCCATTAGTAGGTCACAGAAGGGATGGCAAATGGATTTCATCACATGCCAACTCCAAAGAATTGAAGGATTCCCAGGCTACCTCCAGGCTCAGCCAGCAGTGCGGTGATCAGTTAGTGATGCCTGCCATCCACTGGGCTGGGGGAGTAAGGGCACTTGGCCATTTTATTGCCATCCCAAACTAGGGTCTTTTTTAAAATTTATTTTATTTTATTTTATTTTATTTTTTCGAGACATAGTCTCACTATGTTGCCCAGGCTGGAGTGCAGTGGCACAATCTTGGCTCACTGCAACCTCCTGCTCCTGGGTTCAAGCAATTCTCATGTCTCAGCCTCCAAAGTAGCTGGGATTATAGGCATGTACCAACAAGCCTGGTTAATTTTTTTGTATTTTTAGTGGAGACATGATTTCGCCATCTTGGCCAGGCTTGTCTTGAGCTCTTGGATTCAAGTGATCCACTCACCTCGCCCTCCCAAAATGTTGGGATTATAGGTGTGAGCTACCATGCTTGGCCCCAAACTTAGGGTCTTAGTGTCCCTTGGAGAAGTGATCTGTCTTTATCTTACCTTTCTCCTCTTGCTTGGGCAGGACTCACCCCACCCACCACACCACCATACAAGCCCACAGAGGAGGATCCCTTCAAGCCAGACATCAAGCACAGCCTGGGCAAAGAAATAGCTCTCAACCTCCCCTCCCCTGAGGGCCTGCCACTCAAGGTCACCCCAGGGGCTGCCCATAAGCTGCCAAAGAAGCACCCGGAGCGGAGTGAGCTCCTGTCCCACCTGCGACATGCCACGGCCCAGCCAGCCTCCCAGGCTGGCCAGAAGCGTCCCTTCTCCTGTTCCTTTGGAGACCATGACTACTGCCAGGTGCTCCGACCAGAGGGCGTCCTGCAAAGGAAGGTGCTGAGGTCCTGGGAGCCGTCTGGGGTTCACCTTGAGGACTGGCCCCAGAAGGGTGCCCCTCGGGCTGAGGCGCAGTCCCCTGGCAGGGAGGAAGACAGAAGCTGTGGTGCTGGCGCCCCACCCAAGGACAGCATGCTGCTGAGAGACCATGAGATCCGCGCCAGCCTCACCAAACACTTTGGGCTGCTGGAGACTGCCCTGGAGGAGGAAGAACTGGCCTCCTGCAAGAGCCCAGAGTATGACACTGTCTTTGAAGACAGCAGCAGCAGCAGTGGCGAGAGCAGCTTCCTCCCAGAGGAGGAAGAGGAAGAAGGGGAGGAGGAGGGGGAGGAGGACAATGAAGAAGCGGACTCAGGGATTAGCCCCACTTGCTCTGACCACTGCCCCTACCAGAGCCCACCAAGCAAGGCCAGCCGGCAGCTCTGTTCCCGCAGCCGCTCAAGCTCTGGCTCCTCATCCTGCCCCTCCTGGTCACCAGCCACTCGAAGGAACCTCAGGTATGAACAGGGGGCGCAGGAGAGGCAGCGGGCAGTGGAGGACTCCAGTTCCTAGGGAACCAGGAGCCCCAGGAGGGAGGATCCCCGGGAAACTTGCTCTGAAGCTGAGGCTGCATCTCCCTGTGTGGCCCATGTCCTGGTCAGAGGCCTTGAAGGTGGTCTTCTGGGGCAGTTGTGGGTGAGTCCTGGAGGCAGGCAAAGCCTGGGGTGTGAAATCGGGAGCGTCCCAAATATCCTGGCCTCCAGAAAGAAAGAAAACCCACTTCCTGGCTGTTTGTGGGCTTATGTCTAAAGGAACTTGTCCCTTACCCATCTGTGTTTTTTGCTTTTATATTTGTAAAATGGATAGGTTTTTGTGCAAACATACATACCCCAACATTTGAATTCTAGGGATATTTACATGTAAAAGAAAGATGAGTGTAATTCTAATCTGTGCTCCAGAAAATGCCTGGACATAAAGCATTGATAAGGTTTCTGGGTCCTGCTGAGGTGCGCTGTGGCTTTCACCAGTCGGCTGCCCCTGGAAGGGCTTTGACCCCAGTGGAGGGATGATGCCTCATGAGCCCGCTTGCTCGTGTCATCCTCGCTCGCTCAACCAGACTGGAGAAGAAGCCAGTCCAAAAGTCAGCTGGGGAGCTGGCCAGAAAAAAAATGGAGGTTTGGCAGAGGCGGAGGGTACTGGTCGCTTCTCTCTGATCACAGTGCTTCCTGATTCTCCCTGGGGAAGGCTTGAGGAGGGTCAGTGTCGTCATCCCTAGCCCTGTGTTGAGGTGAGGCCGAGTGGCCACTAGATGCTGCTCTTGGGCTAGAGCCCAGCTGCAGAATCGGCTGCAGGATTTGTTGGGCCTCCACTGGCCGGCCCACGCGGCCCACACCCGGGTGTCTGATCTGAAGGTCTGGGGTGGGGCAGGGGCAACAAGTCCCCAGGTGATGCTGATGACATTGCTAGACTATCATACTCTGAGACCAGAATTTAGGTCTTGTGAAGATACCTCTTCTTCCTTCTAAAGAGACTAGCAAAAAAAAAAAAAAAAAAATTTTTTTTGTTAAATAAAAATGTGAAAAGACTACAGCTTTATATTTACACATCTACAACAAGGTTCTTAACTGTTTGAAAACCTGATTAAAGCAAAGGCCCATCTTCCCATTAAAATGTGCATACACATCTAACTGGGCATTCAATTTTAGGGGACTTGTGGGCTCCCCGCAAACTATTGTTAAGAAGCCCTAAATTTTTTGTTCCTCAAAGTGAGGTCTGCAGCCATTTCTCCAGCGAGCCCTTACTGTAGAAGCCAGGATTTCAGTCACAGCTGCCTTCTGCCGACCGCGCTGAGCCTCTCTTTCTGGCTCCATTCTTTCCCAGGGGATAGCTTCTGCCCTACGGTGTTCCGGTGTCAAAGGTTTGGCTTCAGCCTTGCTTTGCTGTGAGCTAAAGCACTCCATCTCCACATTAGGCAGTGTCCCAGGTTCTCATGTTGAAATACATCCCCCAAGCTGGAGCTTCCCTGGCCTCCTTTCTCTCCTTCCCAGCTCAGTGGTGTTTGGACTGGGCCTGCATTCTTAGAATTGCCTGGGAAGAGTCGAGAACTTCTCTAGAAACCCCCATGGATTTTCCTTTTTCTCTTCTCACTTTTGGGCCAGGTTCAGGGCTGACTTTTTCTGCTCACCGCAGAAACTTAAATTGGGTAACCTGGCTCCTGCTCAGCTACCTGGCTGAGCTCAGTACCTGGTAAACCTCGTAAAATACTGATCAGCCTTCTCTAGACCTGTACCAAATACACAGCAACAGAAAGCACGTTAAGCTGGGTTAACAACACAAATCTTGAACTCCACAATACCTTCCACGCACTCTCAGCTCTTCGGGTGGGGAAAGTCTACCAATTCTGTTGCAAAAGGGATGATAATACTATAATTAGGTAACCCTTTAAAGTTGCAAGTCATTTCCCCTCCCATTATCCTACTTGAGCTTCACAGGTGCACCTGGAGGTATCTGCTACTTATCCCCATTTTATAGATGTGGAAGCTGAGGCTCAAAGAGGTTACATAGAAAAATAGAGCAGGCCGGGCGCGGTGGCTCAAGCCTGTAATCCCAGCACTTTGGGAGGCCAAGACGGGTGGATCACGAGGTCAGGAGATCGAGACCATCCTGGCTAACACGGTGAAACCCCGTCTCCACTAAAAAAATACAAAAAAATTAGCCGGGCGAGATGGCGGCGCCTGTAGTCCCAGCTACTCGGAGGCTGAGGCAGGAGAATGGCGTAAACCCGGGAGGCGGAGCTTGCAGTGAGCCGAGATCGCGCCACTGCACTCCAGCCTGGGTGACAGAGCGAGACTCCATCTCAAAAAAAAAAAAAAAAAAAAGAAAAATAGAGCAAATATTTATGAAGCAGTTCCTGGGCTAAGCATTGACATGCATTTTTAAATTTAATCCTCACAAATGGCCAAGGATGGGCATTATTGGTTATCCCTATTTTATAGACGAAGAACTGAAGTTGAGAGGGCTTCTGTAACTGGCCCCAGGTCACCCAACAGGGAGGCGGTGGGGCTAAGATTCAAACTCAAGCTGTCTGACTCACTAGCCTGTGTTCTTGTCCTCTGTGCTGTATTTCTCAGTGACTCAGGCTGGAGGAGTGAGGGCAGCGTGCAGGCAGGCAAGGAACGCTGCAGGTGGGTGGCACCCAGGAGCCTGCTCGGGCTATGGGACTAATGAGCCTGATAGCTAGCCTGGAAGCATGGACCTGTGCTGGCCAGGGGCTGCTGCTTAACTGAGGCATGAACCCATAGGGAGCAGTGGTTCTGGACTCAGAAGGACCTGCTTCTGACTTCTCTGCTTTCTGACTTTAAGCAAATTCCATCTCAAACCTGAGCCTCAGATTTTTCATCTGGGAAATGAAGAAACATTAAATCTCACTGGGTTAAAAAAAAAAAAAAAAATCAGACCAAACAAGATAATAAAGCAAAAGGACTTTTCTACCCCTAATGGCATAGGGAGGCAAGGCACAGAAGGGGGTGGGGTTATAATGAGCAACACAGTGGTTCCCAGTGATCCAGTCCGGAAGCTGGCAGTAGGCATGTGTCCAGATGTTCGGGCCCACACACAGCCCTGGGCTGTCGTTACGGAAGAGGAAGCTAGGTTTCTGCAGGAGGTAGTTGCAGCTCGTGTGCCCTTGTGAACGAGTCCTAAGGAAGCATCCCTTGCCTCCTGGAGCAGATCCGCCCCCACCCCCATGGTCTCTCCTGAGAGTGAGTGCCTCTGCTTTGCTTGTTCACTGACAGATGTGAGAGCAGAGGGCCGTGTTCAGACAGAACGCCAAGCATCCGGCACGCCAGGAAGCGGCGGGAAAAGGCCATTGTAAGTGATCTGGGGGCCCAGAGCCTGGAGTGAATGGGAAGGAGCAGGAAGTGTGTGGGGGCTCCATGGACCAAAGCCTTTGAGGCTGGCTGGTGAGCCCCTCAGTCTTCGGCCTCTGCCTGGGGAAGAAGGGACTATGGCAGCAGAAGGCAATGATATTTCTCTCATTTCAAGAGCATGCGGGTCACTAAAGGGCATCAAAGGTGGCACCATGCAAAGTTCAGCCAAGAGACTGGCCGTGAGTGTGGTGATTTAGGGCTCAGTGTCAGGGGCCTTGAGAGAGCCAAGTGGGCAGGCTGTGGTAGTGGGGAGCAGAGCCAGGCTGGCCAGGTCACAAGCCAGCCCTGCCACCACCTTCTGTGTGACTGTGGGCAGGTCCCCCAGCTTCCCCAAGCCTCACTTTCCTCATTTGTACGTAAGGGCCTACGCTTCCCAAGGGTTCCCCCAACTTGATCAGTGACAAGGGACCAAGAGAGCCTGCCCCTTCCTCCCCACCCACTTCCCTAATCCCCTCCCAGAGTTAGTCCACAGGCCCTGGCCTTCTGTGTTTGCCTGGTGACCCTATTGCAAAGCTCCCCACAGAGAAAACATATCAGGGGCCTGGAGTGGGGAGCTGGAGCTGGCCAGCTAGGCCATGCGTGTCACTAGAAAGGAAGGAGGAAAATAGGATGAAAACACAAGGCAGACTTCTGCTGGGTCTCTCCCATGTGATGTGGCACCTCAGGGAGGAGGGGCACACAGGAGGTGTGCATACCCTAGAGGTGCACAGCTGTCTGCATGCAGGTCCTTAAAACCATGGACTGTGCCTGGAGAATCTTGGAGTCTATGTCTGGTCATTCAGCAGTTACAGGCCTATCACAGTTCTGGGCATTGGAGGACAGCAATGAACAAGAGAGATGAGGCCCCCCTCCTGACTGAACAGAAGGGAGAGAGAGATAACAGACTCATAACAAAGGAATAAGCAATATAATTACAGATTGGGATAAGCACGGTGAAATTAGTAATGTGCAATTAGTAACAATCTGGAGTAAACAGGACTGTTGAGGAGGATGTGTTTACGGGTGGCCAGGGAGGGGCACCTTCAGGGAGCTGGGCCCTGATTGATGAAAAGGAGCAACCAAGCAAAGACTCAGGGGGACAAGTGTCTGGAGCAGTGGCAGGAAAGAGCTTTTATGAATTCAAGAAGCTGCAAGGAGAGTGGGAGGAGGGGATTTCTCTGTTGAGCTGAGCTTGGACATTGTATGTTGTGGGATGCACAGTTCCCCTGACTGTTGACGACGGAGTCCTGTTTGTGGACCCGCCGCCTGGGTTTTCTTCCTTGGCATGTGTAGTACGGGAGTGGGATGGCTGGAGAATCACCGGCTATAACCTGTTTCCAGAGCAAGCCTGTCCAGGACAAGAAACTGTGTTTTTCCTATGGGAACACAGGTTTCCAGGAACAAGGCTGAAGTTTTTCTAGCAGGTCAGAGTGACTTTTCCAATAGCAGTGGCTTCAGCCAGATCAAGTCACAGATCTGAGAGGAGGGGAAGGGGAGTTCTAATCTGGACTTTCTCCCACCCGCTCGCTCTTCTAGGCTGTTCTAGGCACCCACTGGCATAGCACAGAACTCTCCTGAAGGTGACGCCTTGGTGACAGTGTCTATACTGTGGCTTCAGCCACTTTGCCCAGGCAAAACCAATAGCCCTGATGCCCCCACCTCATTACCCTTCCTTCCAGCCCACTCTCACACTCACAACCTGCCTCCTGTGCTTGCCCTACCCCAGCACCTCCCCTGCTCAGACTTGAAAGGTAGGTCCAAAAGCTACTGAATATGCAGGCATATAAATGGTGATAAATCCCTCCCCTTTCACAGCCCCAGTCTCTGCTCATTTCCTTCATGTAAGCAGTGGCTTCCTTGGAGGCCCCTTCCTGTCCAACACCCTCCCCCAACAAGGGCAGGTCCTCTGGGGTAGAGATTGGCATTGACCTCTCTCTGACTCCAGCTGGTATTGCTCACTCAGCCAGGCATCACGGACTAGGACAAGAACTCCACGGGAGCCCACCCCCAGAGGGGCCCCAGGAAGCCAGGCAGTGACCGAGTCTCTATCCTCCTTCTTGGGCAGGGTGAAGGCCGTGTGGTGTACATTCGAAATCTCTCCAGCAACATGAGCTCCCGAGAGCTGAAGAGGCGTTTTGAAGTGTTTGGTGAGATCGTGGAGTGCGAGGTGCTGACAAGAAGTAAGAGGTGAGTTGAGCCAAGCCATGGCAGATGAAGGGAGCAGAGAGGGGCACCAGTCCTGATCCAGAGCTGGATACAAGAAGATGTCCAAGGCTTGTGGAATGAATCTGACGAAATCCATAGCCTAGATGTGGAAAGCCAGGCCCAGGAGAAGGACCAGAAATGGTAATGCAGTCAGTAACAGCAGCAAACACGTGCTGATGCTTTACTAAGTGCCAGGCAGTCTCCGTTCATTCCTCTATCTAAACTTCCCAGCATGCCAGGGACATAAGCACTCCTAGTCTTTCAATTGCTCTCCTTTCTGCAGGAGTTCAGACAAATTAACTGGGCAGCTAGTTGGTGGCAGAGCCAGAACTGGAGCCCATGTGTCTGCTTCAGGGCCTTTGGCCTAGAGATAGTGCAGGGCAGCAGCCCCTGGCAGCTTGAAGACTGGCACTGGGACCCCACTCTACCTCAACCCTGTGCTGCTCACACCCCTCCCTTCTTCTGCAGCAGCAAGTCCCGGGCCTTGGTTGGGTACGGCGGCTCACACCTGTAATCCCAGCATTTGGGGAGGCCAAGGTGGGCAGATCACTTGAGGTCAAGAGTTCGAGACCAGCCTGGCCAAATTGGTGAAACCCCATCTCTACTGAAAATTTAAAAATTAGCTGGGTCTGGTGGTGCACTCCTGTATTCCCAGCTACTCAGGAGACTGAGGCAGGAGAATCCCTTGAACCCGGAAGGCAGAGGTTGCAGTGAGCTGAGATCGTGCCACTGTACTCCAGCCTGGGTGATAGAGCAAAAAATAAGAAAAGGTCCCAGGCGTTCTGTTCTACTAGGCAGCCCTGGGTTTTCGTCACTCACCTGGAGAAGCAGTGTTTTACCTGTCAGGGGATCTGCAAAAAGAACAGGTTTTATATGAATGCACAATTTAGATGTCAAAACTCAGTTTTGAAATATTTCTAAAGTATCTCCTATTATATTGGCAAACTAAGGCAAACTAAGTTATTAGGGTTTTTACATTCTCATACAATAATAATAATAATAGAAAGCTTCAGCAAGAAAATAGTTTCTGGTGTAAGAGTTATCATATACTTCTTGCCCATTAGGATGGCTACTATCAAAAAACCAGATAAATACTGGCAAGGATGTGGACAATTTGGAACTCTTGCATAGTGTTGATGGGAATTTTAAATGATGCAGCTGATGTGGAAAACAGTATGGCAATTCGTCAAAAAATTAAACCTAGAACCACCATCTGATCCAGCAATTCCACTTACGGGTATATATCCAAAAGAATTGAAAACAGGATCTCCAAGAGATATTTGTTCACCCAAGCTCATAGCGACATTATTTACAATAGCCAAGAGGAGGAAACAATCCAAATGTCCACCAACAGATGAACAGATAAACTAAATATGGTTTCTATACATATAGTGAATATTATGAAGCCTTAAAAAGGAAGGAAATTCTGACTCATGCCACCACATGGATGAACCTCACCGCATTGTACTGAGTGAAATAAGCCAGGCACGGAAAGACAAATACTATACGATTTCACTTATATGCTATGTCTAAAGTAGTCAAATGCATCGAAACAGAAAGAGTGGTGGTTGCCAGGGGCTGCAGAGAGGGAGAATAAGGGAGGTGTTGTTTAACGGGCATAGAGTTTCAGTTTGGCAAGGTGGAAAATTTCTGGAGCTTCGTTGCACAGCAGTATGAGGAGTATACTTAATACTGCCAAACTGTATGCTTAAAAATGGTAAAGACGGTAAATGTCCTGTTAAGTGTTTTTACCAATTTTTTTTTTTAAAAGAACCATTATACAAATAGAACCATTTTAAGTTCTGTGCAGTTTTCAGGCTATCAAATGAAGATAGCATGCAAAAATAAAGCAGGCACATTAATCTCTAAAGAGAAAGATCAATCTGTTAAGAGTTTAAAAACACACAGAATCTTTAAAAAAGAGTCTTGGACGTACTACCAATATTAGACATTTAAAGAGGAAGAAGGATCCGGGCATGGTGGCTCATGCCTGTAATCCCAACACTTTGGGAGGCCGAGGCAGACAGATTACTTGAGGCCAGGAGTTTGAGACCAACCTGGCCAACATGGTGAAACCCTGTCTCTACTAAAACTACAAAAAAATTACCCGGGCTTGGTGGCACATGCCTGTAATCTCAGCTACTCGGGAGGCTGAGGCATGAGAATCGCTTGAACCCAGGAGGCAGAGATTACAGTGATCTGGGATTGCGACCACTGCATTCCAGCCTGGGCGACAGAGTGAGACTGTCTCAAAAAATAAATAAATAGATAAAGAGGCAGAAGGGTTCAAACTTGGCCCTGGTTCAGAGAGGTGTCAGGAAACATGATTCACGTAAATGTTTATTAGGCACCCACTATTTGTAAGCCTGTGCTAATAGTTGGTGAATGCCACTTTGCCTCTGCCTTGAGGAGTTTACGTAGCAGATGATATGTCAGTCGGGACTCTTTCTGTTGTTCATGGAAGTGAAAAGTTGGAATAGGACTTTTGGTCCTTCTCAGGCAGACTTTTCTCCTGGTTGCAAAGTGGCTGCCTGTAGCTTTAAGCTACCCCCCAGCAACTTAGAGACCCCTGGGGAGGTAGGAGTCACTACCTGACTCCAGCAAAGACCTGAGATGGATTCTTTGGGGTTCAGCCTTAAGCAAACAGGCTTATCCTTGAACAAACCATGGTATCCAGGAAGGGCCATTGTCATGTGGTTTGCCCTGGCACCCTGAGCCTGGTTGACCACACATGCTGTTGTCTGAGGAAGGGGAGTGGAAACTGAACAGGCAGGCATCATAGATGTCTACCATGAAGGGCAAGATGTGTGCAGAAGACCAGCCCTACTAAGGGAGGTGAAGGCCCAGATGGCAGCCAAGGAATTGGTGACTGAGGCTGGCTTTGAAGGAGGCAGAAAGTGATGCAGTAGTATAGGGAGATGGGAATAATAGGAGAAACATACACGGCTGTTAAGAGCATCAGCTTTAATGTCAGAGCCCTGGGTTGGAATCCCTGCTCTGCCACTTGCTTTTGGGTACATTACTGAACTCCGCAGAAGCTGTTTCCTCATCTGCAAGGTGGAGATAACAACAGTACCCACCTCACAGGCTCGTCTGAGGAGCGTCCGAGGCAAGGTGTGGTGGCCAACATCTGGCAGACATTCAACGTATTAGCTACTTTCATTATTACCACATTGCAGAAGTCAGCCTAGTGGTCATGTCATCTCTATCTAGGGGGCCATGATGCGAGTGTCGAATCACTGTGGCAGTCTGTTCCTCATCTAGTAATGGCTGGTCTCACAGTGTCCACCCAGCCAGCCGAATAACATACTCTCCTTCTCCTCTCCCCACAGAGGCAAGAAGTACGGCTTCATTACCTACCGGTGTTCTGAGCATGCGGCCCTCTCTCTGAGGAACGGCGCTGCCCTGAGGAAGCGCAACGAGCCCTCCTTCCACCTGAGCTACGGAGGGCTCCGGCACTTCTGCTGGCCCAGATACACTGACTACGGTAAGCCCCCGAGACCCAGCCATAGTCTAGTAAGACTCAAATCTTGAGAGGAAGTGCCTTCCTTGAACAAAACCCAGAGCTAAAGCCCCCTGTGGACATAGCTTCCGTCCCCACACCCCAGTGTGCTGCTTGGTGTAACACTGCAGCCCCTTTGCCTGAAGGCTACCATCTTGTTTTTCTTCTGGCCTCTGGTCCACCTTGTCTTGTCCTGTGACTGCTGCCAAAGAGAAGCCAACCTCCCATGGCCTCTAAGAAGATTCAGTCATGTGCACAGCCAGCTGGCAGAACCGTGGCTACGGTCTCCGTGACTTCACAGGGCCAGCTGCTACCCTGTCCCCTTCAGGGGCATTCCGTGGTGACCCCAGACAAGGCAGCAGCCACCTGGGGACAAGATGATGAAGAAGGACAAGGAAGTACAATGTACGAAAGAATTTCTTGGCCAGGCTCAGTGGCTCATGCCTGTAATCCCAGCACCTTGGGAGGCTAAGGCAAGAGGATCACTTGAGCCCAGGAGTTCGAGACCAGCTTGGGCAATATAGTGAAATCCCGTCTCTACAAAAAATACAAAAATTAGCCAGGCATGGTGGCTTGTGCCTATAGTCCCAGCTACTCAGGAGGCAGAGGTGGGAGGATCACCTGAACCCAAGAGGTCAAGGCTGTAGTGAGCCATGATGGCACTACTGCATTCCAGCCTGGGTGACAGAGCAAGACCCTGTCTCAAAAGGAAAGAAAAAAAAAAAAAAAACACTTATTGGAGAGAACCCAATACCGCCTTGATGATACAGGACTGAGTGTCAGTGGCCTGGCTGGGTGCCAGGCCAGGCAGCACTGCAATTGACTACACATCCATTTATGGGAATTACTTTCCCAATCTATTAAAAAATTCTAGTGTTGGCTGGGCATGGTGGCTCATGCCTGTAATCCCAGCACTTTGGGAGGCCGAGGCAGGCAGATCATGAGGTCAAGAGATGGAGACCATCATGGCCAACATGGTGAAACCCCGTCTCTACTAAAAATACAAAAAGTAGCTGGGTGTGGTGACGCGCCGTCTGTAGTCCCAGCGACTTGGGAGGCCGAGGCAGGAGAATTGCTTGAACCTGAGAGGCAGAGGTTGCAGTGAGCTGAGATCGCACCCCTGCACTCCAGCCTTAGCAACAGAGCAAGACTGCGTCTCCAAAAAAAAAAAAAAAATTGTAGTGTTGTCAGCTCTGCCTTATGTGGCCCTGCAGCAGGTTACTAATGGGCAAGAAGCTATTGGGGGAAATAGAGTTGGAGGGTGTTACAGCTAGAAAGGCTCCGGAGTGCTCTAGTTTGGACCTCCAGGTCTCTAGATAGGATAGCCAAGGCCCTGAGACACTGATACCATGGCCAAGATGTCCCAGCAGGATGGTGGGCAGTGCCCACAGTCCAGTGCTCATCCCAGCTCCCCAAGGCTTTGGGCTGCAGCCACTCCACAGTGCCCACTCAAAGTGGCAGATTTTTCAACCATCCGGTCTTTGTAAGTTGCTCACGGCCTTCCCCTCTTCCCTGCCTCCTCACCCCCATGCCCAGATTCCAATTCAGAAGAGGCCCTTCCTGCGTCAGGGAAAAGCAAATACGAAGCCATGGATTTTGACAGCTTACTGAAAGAGGCCCAGCAGAGCCTGCATTGATAACAGCCTTAACCCTCGAGGAATACCTCAATACCTCAGACAAGGCCCTTCCAATATGTTTACGTTTTCAAAGAAATCAAGTATATGAGGAGAGAGCGAGCGAGCGTGAGAGAACACCCGTGAGAGAGACTTGAAACTGCTGTCCTTTAAAAAAAAAAAAAAAAATCAATGTTTACATTGAACAAAGCTGCTTCTGTCCGTGAGTTTCCATGGTGTTGACGTTCCACTGCCACATTAGTGTCCTCGCTTCCAACGGGTTGTCCTGGGTGCACCTCGAAATGCGAGTCAGTCACCCATCGCCCCTTCTTTCCCGACTGACTTCCTCTCGTAGACTTGCAGCTGTGTTCACCATAACATTTCTTGTCTGTAGTGTGTGATGATGAAATTGTTACTTGTGAATAGAATCAGGATTATAAACTTCATTTTTAATTGAAAAAAAAGTATATCCTTAAAATAATGTATTTATGGCTCAGATGTTCTGTGCCTGGGATTATTGTATTGCTTCCTTGATTTTTTAACTATGCACTGTCATGAGGTGTTTGCCACTGAGCTGCTCTGCTCCCCATGCCAGATTGCCCTGGAGGTGCTGGGTGGCCGCTAGGCTGGTCTGCAGGAAAGTGCGGCCTGCCATTTCCAGGCCGTATCTGCCAAGCCCTGCCTTGTCTCTTACTGAGCAAGTTTGGCTCAAATTATAAGAGCCCCCATCTTGTGCCCAGCTCACGCTTCAAGTGTGTGTCCATCCTTTTGTACTCAGACCCTTGAGTATCTTGTAAGGAAGGCAGGGTGAGCTGCATCATTCCTGTTTTCCAGGGGAGCCTGGCAGCTCCCCGAGAGGCGAAATGACTGTGGGAGGTCCAGTTGCCGGTGAGGAGGCAAAGCGGTGACCCAGACCAGACTTTCTGATTCTTGGTCCCATGCGTCCGTAGTAGCTGGGGTGAAGACACAGTTTCAGGGACTGGTAGAGGTGAGTTTGGCTAAATTGGGCACCAGGCTAGAAGCCTAAGGGCTCATTTTAGGGGTTACGTTAGCTGTTGATTCACCAGCATCAGGTGAATTCAAGCCCTGGCATGTGTCTTGGGTGCACCATCAGCTTTGATCCTGAGTGGTCCTGTGGTTTGCCTGCGTCTGTGGGCACACTGTCAGAACTTCGGTGACACCCCTGGCAGTGGTACAGACAGGTGGTCTGGGAGCAGTCATCTTTTTTGGGCCAGCCACCAGCCCATCCTACTCCCTCAGGTAGCCCTTGGTCTTTACCTTGTCCTTGTCTGTAAAGTTGTTTTGGTGGCTGGGGCAGGGGAGCCAGGAGGAGGGAGTGAAGGTTGGGAGTAGATAGGACAATCTCCTAGCTTCCCTCCAACTGAGAAAACACTCCAATTGGGCTTTGCTTTAAACTTTGTGTTCTTAAGTGATGTCAAAGCCATTTCCAGCTTAATGTTCTGTGGGTACCTTGGGGGCCATTCAGGCAGGGAGCATGGCCAGGCAGGGTGTGAGTATATTGTTTCTGATTTCTTTCATACGTCAGGGTTCCTTGGGAAATTTTTGTAATTTTGTTTTAAAGTCTTGCTGCTTTAAAAGTTTGAAAGTGGCTCATTAAAACTAAACAGGCTAATGTAATTTGTTGCTTATGCGAAGCCTAGTCTGTTGAGAATTTACTTTTTTAAAGATTATCAAATACCTCAGTAGGTAAAATGAGCCCATGACCTTCCACTGCGTGGTGAGCATACTCCCAGCCCATGGATAAGGCTGGAAGAGACAGGCTTTAGTAGGGATAGGGAATTTGAACTGTTGTGTGTCACAGCAGTTGACCCCTCTGGACTCCAATTTCCTTTCCTGTGATGAACTGATTAGACACGTTTGAACATTGTTAGCTGCTGCTGAGGCAGTGTCTAGCCCAAGATGGCAAATACATAGCTCATGTGCCTCTACTCCCACCTCCTTGACCAATACAGACATAACTAATCAATCGCACCACTCAGGTTCCTTGAGCCTGGATATGCTGTAAGAATCCTGAAATCAGTGCTCTGGTAAGTCATTACTGATTGATTAGGGTTCAATCTCTTTGACATCTTGGGCTAATCTTTGGAAGGTTTCCAACAACCACACAGAACCATATGCTGGCTGGGTTTCATGCTGGCCTACCCTGTCTGTGATGTTCCGTTCCATGAAAGAAAACTCTCCTAATGCTATTCCACGGCGCAAAACTCTCAATACTATTTTGACACACACATACCGTTGTGGAAGGTGCAGGGGGCAGTAGATGAATATATTTGGGGAAGGCAGGGCTTAGGAAGATGGACCAAAAAAGGGACTTCCCACAGCACAGACCTGATCATTCTGATTTCTTTTTTAGCTATTCACTGCCTAGCACATAGTAGGCACACAATAAATGATTATGGAATGGGATAGAATTTAGATCTTTCTACTGCCTCCACTAAGTAAGTCCTGATTTGCATCAAGGAGAGAACTGAGATAGGAAAGAACACTAGATTCCAAATCTGGAGAGTTGGGGGAGTCCAGATTCTACCAAGAATTTCCTTTGTAACTTTGATAAGTCCCTTCTACTCCCTGGCACCCCGGTGTGCTGAAAGGAGTTGGGCTGTGGATGATCTCTAAGCCCCTCCTATTTGCTTCTTCCTTGATTGCATTTGGTCAAAGGGTCGGCCTTGGGCTGATGATACTTTAGAGTAAAGAAATGGAGAGTTTTAGCAAAGGATGAGTCTGTCCCTCCCTGCTTTGGGGTCAGCTGAAGCTGTCCTTTCATGTCAGATTAATCTAGGACACTTGAAGTTAGCTTAGACGTTGGCGCTTGAGCAGAGACCTGAGCGTGGCATTGGGACATGACATGCCTAAAGTCAGGGCTAGGGAACGCTGACTGCCAAGGGCATCAAGTAGTCTCTACTTGCCATCCCGCACATAAAACGCTGCAAGTTCTAAAATTTACCAACCCTGCAGGCAACCTCTATCCCGAAGGACTCATTCGGTGCTGTGTATTATTTAGGGCAACTCCAAGGTCTATTCAGAAAAACGAGTGAACCTTGGTCTCTTTCCCACCAAACTGAGGAGTAACCCAGAGGGAGCAGCTGCCATTGGCAACCATCTCGTTGTAGCTCTGTCCTAGTGTTTGCTCTCAATGATGTTTACATGTGATCGCCATAAAGCTTGCTGTAGACTGTGTCGATAGCCGCCCGCACAGGGCAGGTCGTACTGTCTGTTTCTGTGCCGTGCTGGTGTTTTCCAAAATGTCTGATCCAACCACTAAGTGGAATTCTTCCATCTCCTTCCTCAGTCTGTACAAGGCTGAATCAGAATCCCCGTTCTCGGGGGCTCTGGTTACCGAAGGAAAATGCATCAAAGAGGTAAAGAATATGAGTGGATGGAGTGCAGCTAAGGCCCTCACCCCCTGCTCCGTCACAACTTGCCCCCTCAACCAAAAAGCTGCTTTGACTCAAAAAGCACCCATAAGATATCTGCATCTGCCTTGAAATCTTGCACTATGGAGTGTCATATATACTCAGGAGAGAGGCAGGGCTTTGCGGGCAGGAGAAGGAAGGGAGGAATGCTCTGAGCTGCAAAGACCTAGTACTCAAGTTCTGACACGGGAAGAGATGCAGTGAGACGTCTTTTGGTGCCTAAAGCCTGTTCCTGTTGGTTTTTTAGAGTGATTTCTCCTAGACATGTGCAGTAGGCCCACTGGGGCTGCTGTGCAGTGGTGAGTAGAAGGGCAGGGAAGGCATGGACAGCCTGGTCCTTCTGCATGGACAGCTCAGTCCATGGCCCATCCTAGGTATAGAGTTCAGTTAATCCCAGTTGAGCCTGTAGCTTGAGAGATGGCTCATCCCAACTGTGAAGCATCAGCCCCACAGGATGTATTGATCTGACTCACTGATGTCAAAACTGCAGTATTTTTTTTTAGCATTTGAGATTTAGCAGCTGCCTTCAATTTGGGGTTACCCATATCCCAGCATCAGATATAATTAAGGATAAGAAATTGGATGTACAATAGCAAAGAAAGTGAATGTAATGGCTTCACTGGCCAAAGAAGAGGGACCCTGTCATCCCTTACCAGTGGGGCAGAAGAAAACTAGTGCATGTGCAATATGTCAAAGCTAGTGCACCAGTCCCTGAGGTGTTTTCACACACAGATGGGCTCCAGGTCTGCTTGTCAAGTTTGGAGGTACAGGGTAAATGAAGGAAGAGCTTCAGAGTTGGAAACCCACATGCATGGATGTGTCCTTGGCCCAGAACCGCCATGGGATGGGTGAAGCCCTGGGAGCCGGCTACAGGACACCCAGGAAGTAGGCAAAGGCTGACTTTGCATTAACCAAATAAAAGCGCTTTGAGAAAACCCCAACACTTCAGCCTGGCTCCGTGTTTCTACACTGGAAAATATGAGTCTCCTTTGGCTGTGCGAGGTGCTCTTCTAGAGACTGGGACAGGGAATTCAGGAATGGGGCTGTTGTCAGGTAGGAGAGAGCAGAGATTCCTTTTGAGCTGTCAGCAGCAGGAGAGCCAGTGCTGGGGCCAACCCTTTGCTGGCCTTTTGTTGGAAGCCCTCAAAACAGGGAGCCATGGATTTAGATCTTGGTACCTACCTTTACAGAAAGATGAAAACAGCCCAGCTGAGTGAAATGGGTTTGTAGAGTAAGTCACTTAACTATAAGCCATCTCAGAATCAGAAACCCCAATGTTTCTTACTTGCTGTGTGACCTTGGGCCCCTGTGTCCTCTTCTACCAAACGAGAATGTTGAATATGAGCATTAAAGTCCCTTTCACCTCTGAGAGGCTCAGATCCCCAGCCAGGAGCACTGGGAATCCATCACTCCTCCTTGAAACTGATTCCATTCTCTGACTTGCCCCAGCTCCTGTTCAGGGTGAGGTTCTCTACAAGAACCAACCAGCGGTAGGTTCAGTCCCACTGTGTCCTGGCTGAGTTGCCTTATCCAAGGAGACCAGCTCCCCGGGACAGATCTAAGCCATAATTTCTAGTGGGGACAGTAAGGAATTAAACCCCTAACTTGGCTAGGTAACGATGTCAAATCTCATATTAACCTTGTCTTTGTCCCCACTGGACAGCTGTTAATCCGAGTGTTGTGACCACTCGGCTGTTTCTCTCTTGTTCTCAGACAATACTAGCAATACACTTGGTTTTTTTTTTTTTTTTTTTTTTTTTTTTTAAGAAAAACAGCTTAGGCACTTTTCACACATTTCTTTCAAATGATTGTAAAACATATGGGGCAACAGGAGGCATTGATCACGCTGCATATGTTTAGGACAGCTTTTGTTTTTTGTTTCTTTAATGGTATAGCAGCAGTGACTGAGGCTTCGTGATTCATGGGGACAGCTTTTCAGATACTCCATTTCATCAATATGCTTTGCACATCCGAAAGGAGGACAAAAATCCAACTGCCCGAATTTGGGGCTTGGAAAATAGGTTTTATAGGTGGTCGGTCCCTGGGCTGTGCAACAACTCCTCAAAGAGGGGTTTCTATAGCGAGAACCCCGCTGTGCTGTATTTTTGGTCAAAGGAATCTCCAAGGCGGCTTATAAAAGCTTCCTTTTTCACTTGACCACCCTTGCTCATTGGTTACTTGTGAAGGGGATTGGTCAGTTTCCACCTCAGCACTTTGCCTTATCAACATGTGGTCGCCATCTAGTGGCCAAAGGTTGTCTCCACCAGCTACCCAGATAGAAGGCAAATCCTTTCAGTCACCCTGCTGTCCATCGTGAACTTTGGGAATGAAATATAATGACATGAACGAACCACCTTTGTGTTCAGAGATCAGTGCAACACTAGGGTCAGAAGACTCCAGAAGCAGAAGCAGCCACTTAGTAGACTCTCACGCAGAAGTGAGTAATGCACTAGCTGTCCTGTGGGCAGAAGAGACAGGAGTGGACCAGGAGAGGTCCAGGTGCCCGGGAGGGGTTTACTGTAACTGCAATACTGGCAGCCCAGCTGCCGACCTTGTTAAGTAAACCTTTGCTGGGTGGTCCGAATTATGCCCTCAAGGCAAGATAAGAAGTTGGGTGTAAGGATTCTGTGGGGGGCCTGGCCATGACCTTTGATATGGTCCACTGAATAGCCAAATAGTTTTTTTTGTTCGATTTTTTGTTTTTGTATTTTGTAGTTTTAAAATCTTGTCGAATGTTTTTGTGTTAGGAATAAAAAGTCATAAACTATTCCCAACTTTGTTTCTTGAGGGATGTTCTGATTCTGATGGAAACAGGTTGGAAATCTCGAGGGGAGCTTGGCCAAGGTGGTATACGCAGCAGGGGAGTAGACTGCTTGGATTTCCAAATGGTTTCTGGGGAAGATGACCATCCAGAAGTCCAGCTTAGTGCAGTCTGCTCTGGAATTCACACCCACCCCCTCACCTCCTTGTGCCATGTTGTTAGCATTGGCTTGGAGCATCTGCCTCTTCCAGAGGCAGCTGCTAATGTTGAAACCAACACGAGCCCTCTCTCCAACCCCAGGTTTCTAAAGAAAGTGTCTGTAGCCAGCCTTAATCAACTGGGCAAGGTGGTCCCTATGGTCCTTTCCAGCATTTCCAAATCTTGGACTCAAATTCTTTTCTCTTGGTGTGACCACGCAGCCTAGAGAATTCTAAGCAATAGGAGCCAGGGCTTTCCCTGACTCTGCGACAGGGTCAAACCAAGGAATGGCTAAACCTGTGAGGTTTTGTCATCCCCAGGGGTACTACTGTAGGGGGCATTATTTATTAGGAAGCTTAACAAGGTAACTACAGCCTGAGTGCGTGAGTGTAAGGCTGTGTTTGTGGTGGGTATGTGTGTGTATCTGCACACATACACACGTCTGTGCCTGTGTGTGTGTTTGTGTGTGTGTGTGTGTGGAATTACATTGATGCATTTATTGAGAAAGGTGCAAGAATTTCACCTACACAGAGGGACACATCTGCTTTGTTATTTATAATAGAAAGCTAAATTTTAATTTTTTAAAGGACACTGCTAATGATTGAGAATCAAGTTTTTAGTTTTGCTATTTTTTTTAATTGGTAGAGGATTTTTATATATTTTTTCCATTTTGTTGGGTTGTGTCCTTATTTATAGAAACCCTTTGTCTGTGAGAGGCAAGGAGGAAACCTTCTTGGCTTTTAATTACTGTGGTTGTCATCGTCCCTACTTTCTTTCTGGTGTGACTTCTCTGTCTTACCTTCTAAATGAGAAAATGTTTTCCTGTATTTGTACGTTGTCAGATTCTATAGTTTCCTAGATAATTTAACCAAATTGCTCTATGTATTATTATTCTGTGAGTATAAAGTTCTATTTTAATGTCTGTAAATACTTCAGAACTGGCTTCTTTTCTCGAACTCCTACTGTGGGGTTATTGTTTACATCACAGAAACTGTAGAATCTCTATGCTCATGTACTGTAAATAGTGAAGTGATCTGCTTATAAATAAACTTAACAAATACACTATGGAGATTAAAAAGAAAATACCACCCACAGCTTTGCCCATTTGTGTCTTTCCTTATTGGTCCTGGGAGCTCATTGAGGGACACTCTGACCACTAAATGGGGAAGAGATTTCAGTTTTCAGCGTCACCTTCTCAGATAAGACCCCGGATGATGTCTGTCCCCCACCTCACCACACTTTTCCTTCACGGCATTTTTCACGGTTCATAATATCCATTCGTGCTGGGCACAGGGGCTGAGGTGGGGGATCACTTGAGCCCAGAAGTTCAAGGCCAGCCCAGGCAACATAGTGAGACCCCCATCTCTGAAAAAGTAAAGTAAATAAAATATAATAAATAAATAAAATAACCATTCAGACTCATCTCACATAACAGCTGTTCCACAAATGACTTTTTGCCCTGACTTTTATAAAGCTATACCACTTTCTGAACAAAGAATTCCTTGTTTTGGTGTATCAACTTTTTCACATAAGCACATTGAATAAATGCACTGTAGGAGATATTTTGGCATTATGGTTCCAGGCAAAACACTCATCAATTTGTAATTACAAAATGGTTTCTGGTCAGAGGATCTCCTAAAGAGCAGGCCTGCACTGTGTGCGGTAATTGAGTGAACTCAGAACGTTTTCCTTTGTGTACTTCCAGCAAGTAGGATGAGGAAGTGGCATCTTCCAAGACTCTCTCGCGTGCCTGTGTGTTATTTCCTCACGTCTCAAAGGGGTTGCCTGTTTTTTGCCCTAAAGCTGTTTTTTGTGCTTTAACTTATTTTTAAATGTAAGATACCCATGAGCCCCAAAGGGTTGAAACATTGGCAAAGAGAATTATATATAAATAAGAACAATCTGGGTGTGGTGGCTCACATCTGTAATCCCAGCACTTTGGGAGGCCGAGGCGGGTGGATCACCTGAGGTCGCGAGTTTGAGACCAGCCTGGCCAACATGGTGAAACCCCGTCTCTACTAAAAATACAAAAATTAGCGGGGCGTGGTGGCGGGCGCCTGTAATCCCAGCTGCTTAGGAGGCTGAGGCAGGAGAATCTCTTGAACCTGGGAGGCAGAGGGTGCAGTGAGCCAAGGTTGTGCCACTGCATTCCAGCCTGGACAACAGAGCAAGACTCCATCTCAAATAAATAAAATAAACAAGAACAGGTGCAATGAATGATTACATTTTATGTTATGTGCAAACTATTTTCAGGTTGCTATTTATTACATAAACTCATACAAACTCATACATATATTCTCCTTGTTCAGGTCATTTATTTTCCCATGCCGTGGAAATTGTTTGGATTTCTTTGATTGCAAGGGAACACATCATGATTTTTTTCCCATTAAAATTAATAGGAATGTTTCCACTTAGGGGCAGAGCTCTCTGGTGTGATGAGAGTATGTGTGTGATTGAGGGCTCAGTACCTGTTGCCCATCTGTTGTAGATGGTAAGCTTTAGGAGAACAGGCCTGCTTTTCCATGCACTGCAGGGCACCGGCCCCATCAATCAGGAATTCCTGAGTGGATCCTGCCCATAATGCAAGGAATAGGATGGCAGATGCAGAGCCTCAAGACCTGCCTTTGGGACCCATCTCTGCCACTTCTGTATTGTGTGAATTGGGTAAACCACCTCTTTGGTCCCTGGTTTTCCCAAATATGAAACAATTTGCTTAGGTGAACTCGAAGGTCCTTTATTTTCTTACGTTCCTTAAAAACAACAACAACAAGAAAACCTGATTTGCAGAAGGTGCAAGGAAAATGCTTATAAGCTGGGGTTCTGGTGTCAATCTGCATGCCACTTTTTGTTTTTGTTTTTTTTTGAGATGGAGTCTCGCTCTTATTGCCCAGCTGGAGTGCAATGGTGAAATCTCGGTCCACTGGAACCTCTGCCTCCTGGATTCAAGTGATTCTCCTGCCTCAGCCTCCCAAGTAGCTGGGATTAGGCACCTGCCACCACACCCAGCTAATTTTTGTATTTTTAGTAGAGACGGTTTCACCATGTTGGCCAGACTGGTCTCGAACTCCTGACCTTAGGTGATCCATCCACCTCAGCCTCCTAAAGTGCTGGTATCACAGGCGTGAGCCACCACACCCGGCCTAAGCTGCTTAGCTTTGAATCTTGGCTCCACCATTTACCAGCTGGGTGTCCTTGGGCAGGTTTTCTAACCTCTCTGTGTGCTCCTCACCATATGATAAATGGAGCTAGTAACAGTTTCTCCCTTGGAGTATTGTTATTAGGATGAAATTAGATCGTGCACACTACCTAGGACATGGTAAGTACTTAATCAGCATCAGCTGTGATCCTTATTGCGCTCAGTCTCATTTGGTGCTAACCATAGTCCTCTGAGAGAGGCACCGCAAGGATCTTGACCTTTTTGTGACCGATTGGGAAGGCTGGAAGTGGAGCAGAAGGAACCTGCCGAAGGGACTCAGAAACGTGGCAGCAGAGTCAGGACCAGCAACATCAATGCCTGTGTGTTCCTGAGTGACACTTATTTCTCCTTGCTACTCTGCCATGTAACCACCACATGTGACGTTCTTAGGACAGGCCTCTGCTTAAAGACCACTGCTCTCAGAGTGTGCATTGCAGCAGGGCAGAACATCTAGTTTGGGAGTTTAAAGATGCAAGTTCCAGACCCAGCTCTCTATTGCCATCATGACCTGCAAATAGGAGCAGGGCTCATGCGTCAGGGGCCCAGATTGATCTGCTCTGGAGGCCACCAGGATGTGGATGCCCTGTACACTGTGTTCTCTGTGACCTTGGGCATCTCCTGGAGGGAAGCCAGGGAACTGTGCCAGGAACTTGGCCCAGCCCCATCCTCTCACTGGCCTTCAATTTCCTTGTGTGTCTAAAAAGAGAGATTACAGTAGATCAGTGGTTTACAGGTTGGGAAAACCATGTGGCTTCCTCTCCTCAAAGCAACTGTTTTAGTGTATTAGTTTCTGCATAACATTCAGTGTGGAAGGAAGAAAAGTTCTAGAGCTAATGTCCATTTATTAGAATGAGACAGGAATGTGTTACGTGCGGCCACAAAGAAACAAACAGATAAATACAGGATGTGGGAAAACTGACTCTATTTTTGCAAGTTGGTGGCAATGGAAAAAAGGAAGGAGCACTTCGTAGATTAAAAGAGACTTCAGAAACTTAACCATAGCTATGTGAGGTGATGGATCTATTAATTAGCTTAATTATGGCAATCATTTCACAATGTATATCAAAACATCGCAGTGTGTACCTTAAATATGTGTAAGTTTTATTTGCTAACTATACCTCCGTAAAGCTGATGGGGGAGAACAACAGAGAATTTAAAAAAATGAAGATTTGGACAAGCGTAACAGAAACTGACTTGCAAATTTTTAGCATGTTATTGTCATTTTCAAATTCTGGTTTATTTGTGCTGTTTTCAACATCAGTTACTATGGTGCGAATGCTGATCAGGCCAGTGGCATTCTGCTAGGTACTGCAGACTTGCCAGAACATACTTAGATTTGGTTTAAAAGAAATAAGTCCTGGGCCGGGCGCAGTGGCTCAAGCCTGTAATCCCAGCACTTTGGGAGGCCGAGGCGGGCGGATCATGAGGTCAGTAGATCGAGACCATCCTGGCTAACATGGTGAAACCCCGTCTCTACTAAAAACTACAAAAAACTAGCCGGGCGAGGTGGCGGGCGCCTGTAGTCCCAGCTACTCGGGAGGCTGAGGCAGGAGAATGGCGTGAACCCGGGAGGCGGAGCTTGCAGTGAGCTGAGATCCGGCCACTGCACTCCAGCCCGGGCCACAGAGCGAGACTCCGTCTCAAAAAAAAAAAAGAAGTCCTGACCAGGTGCAGTGGGTCACGCCTATAATCCCAACACTTTGGGAGGCTGAGGCAAGAGGATTGCTTGAGGTCAGGAGTTTGAGGCTAGCCTGGGCAACAGAATGAGACCCTATGTTGACAAAAATAGGTTTTAAAAAATTAGCAGGGTATGGTGGTACATGCCTGTGGTCGCCACTGCTTGGTAAGCTGAGATGGGAGGATTGCTTGAGCCCAGGCGGTTGGGGCTCCAGTGAGCTATGATCATACCACTACACTCCAGCCTGGGCGATAGAGTGAGACCTCGTCATGAAAGAAAGAGAGACAGAGAGAGAAATTCTGCTAGTTTAGTTTAGTTTGAGACAGAGTCTTGCTCTTGTCGCCCAGGCTGGAGTGCAATGGCGTGATCTCAGCTCACTGCAACCTCCGCCTCCCGGGTGCAAGTGATTCTCCTGCCTCAGCCTCCTGAGTAGCTGGGATTACAGGCTCACATCACCACACCTAGCTAATTTTTGTATTTTTAGCAGAGATGGGGTTTCACCATGTTGGCCAGGCTGGTCTTGAACTCCTGACTTCAGGTGATCCACCCGCCTCGGCCTCCCAAAGTGCTGGAATTACAGGCGTGAGCCCCCGCACCCAGCCCACATATATCTTTTTAAACCAACAGAATGCCTGTTAACTTAAGAAATAGAAGTTCTGAAATTGAGAATAATTTGTCTTAATTTATACTCTTTGAAATCAATGAAAAATCCAAGAATAAAAAGTACATCTTTTTTCTAAAAACCAACAAAAAGAAACAACTAAATTCAATGTGTGAAATTGTTTGGATCAGATTCAGGCAAGCCAGCCACTAAAAACGTTCATGAGAATGCAGGAAGGTTGATTAAGGGCTGGCATCACAAGTTGGGTGTCCCAGAAAGCAGACTCTAAAGTGGACTTAGTCTGCAGGATGCTTATTAAGCAGTGCCCTGGGAACCGATGCTTGGGGAAGGGAAGGAAATAGGAGTGGGCAGAAGGAGAAGTCGAGTTGTGATGTGAACCCAGCGACAGCCTTAGTGGACCCCACGAGGAGTCCTGGAGCTGGAACAGCCCTGCACAATTATCCCGTGCTCAGCCAAGGTGGCCAGGCCTCTCCACCTGGCATGGGTCAGTCATTGGGTGTAGGCCACCCTGGCAAAGGCTGCAGTAACACCTGATGTGGCTGATACTGAGGGTGGTCTGTCAACAGCACTCAAAGCTGGTGGGGTCCCAAGTCCTTTGCTGAAGCTTGGGGTCTGTGCTGCCCATCAAAGCATACGTCACAGCTGGGTATTAGGCAGGCATCGGTTGCATGGGCCAGTGACAAGGTTATGTTAGAAAACATCCTTATTTCTTTAAAGATGACTTAGTAGAGGTGTGAAATGATAAGTTTGGGATTTGCGGGTTTTTTTTTTTTTTTTTTTTGAGTCAGAGTCTCACTGGGTTGCCCAAGCTGGAGTGCAGTAGCATGATCGCAGCTCACTGCAACCTCCGCCTTCTGGGCTCAAGGGATCTTCTCACCTCTGCCTCCTGAGTAGCTGAGACTACAAGTGAGCGCCACCACACCTGGCTAATTTTTGTATTTTTTGTAGAGACAGGGTTTTGCCATTTTACCCAGGCTGGTCTCAAACTCCTGGGCTCACGCAATCTGCCCACCTCAGCCTCCTGAAGTGCTGGGATTACAGGTGCGAGCCACCACGCCTAGCCAGGATTTGCCTTTAAACACTTTGGGTAAGAAAAAAAATTGAACAGAAAATGTATAAAGGACAGATGAAATGCATGTAGCAAAATCTTGATCCTGGAATCCGGGTGATGGGTATGTAGGGATTCAACGTACAATTCTCTACTTTTGAAAATGGTGGAGAATTTTTACAATACATTAAATGAAAGTATAAGAACAGAAATGATCCTAAGCAAGCCAGTGCATCTGGCATTAATTAAATGTTTAATTAATGTCTATGAAAGCTAGAATACTGGTTTTAGCTCAACAGGCAGTTCTCAAGACTAAAAGAATGTTTAAAAACCACTGGATAAGGTATAAGCCAAGCTTGTTCAACCCACGGCCCGTGGGCCACATGCGGCCCAGGATGGCTTTCAGTGCAGCCCAACACAAATTCATAAACTTTCTTCAAACGTTATGAGATTTTTTGTGTGTGTGATTTTTTTCTTTTTTTTAAATTTCAGCAGCTATCATTAGTGTTAGTGTATTTTATGTGCAACCCAAGACAATTCTTCTCCCAATGTGGCCCAGGGAAGCCAAAAGATTGAACACTCCTGGAAGCGAAATTCTCTATCAGTTTTGAAATCCTATGACTCTTTTACTTCTCAGGGTGTGTGGTCTTCCACTGGCTTGGGTCATGTCTTCCCAGGAAAGGGTGGTGCCGTCCGGCCAGCAGATCCTCGGTGGTGTTACTGGATGCAGCAGGACTTGGATGTAGTTGCACCCCCTGGGCTGGGGTTTCCCCCCAGCTGATTTCCTGCAGCTGCTGCAGTGAAACAGGAAAAAGAACACACCAGGTGACAAGTGGCTGCAGTGGGCTTCCCCTTTGACCTAATTTGGACCGAGTTGCAAACTCAAAAGCTGTCAGCGACCAACAGATGCAGAAGGCAAACCAGGTGTGAGGAGAATCACAGAAACTGAGAACTTTTCTCTAAGAAAAATAGCAGCACGAGGATGATGATAAGTGAGAACCAGTACTTGGCACGAGTGTCTGGGAGACCCGGGGAGTGGTGAACACTGACAAACTAGAGACAACCTCTGTCTCATCCAAAGGGGGCAATTGCCACTCAGGTTCAGCCAATTGTCATGTAAAAATGATAGACTGGTGTGGCCAGATCTTACCCTTTTACTCTTTTTTTTTTTGAGACTGAGTCTCGGTCTGTCGCCCAGGCTGGGGTGCAGTGGCCGGATCTCAGCTCACTGCAAGCTCCGCCTCCCGGGTTCACGCCATTCTCCTGCCTCAGCCTCCCGAGTAGCTGGGACTACAGGCGCCGCCACCTCGCCCGGCTAGTTTTTTGTATTTTCTTTTTTTTTTTTTAGTAGAGACGGGGTTTCACCGTGTTAGCCAGGATGGTCTCGATCTCCTGACCTCGTGATCCGCCCGTCTCGGCCTCCCAAAGTGCTGGGATTACAGGCTCGAGCCACCGCGCCTGGCCACCCTTTTACTCTTTTAGAAAGAAAAGCTGAGCCAGGCACGGTGGCTCACGCCTGTAATCCCAAGACTTCAGGAGGCTAACGCAGGAGAATCACTTGAGCCCAGGAGTTGGAGGCCAACCTGGGCAACATAGCAAGACCTGGTTTCTACAAAAAAAAAAAAAAAATGGCCGAGCATGGTTGCATACGCCTGAAGTCCCAGCTGCTAGGGAAGCTGAGGTGGGAGGATCGCTTGAGGCCAGGAATCTGAGGCTGCAGTGAGCTATGATGGCACCACTGCACTCCAGCCTGGGCAACAAAGCAAGACTCTATCTCCAAAAGAGAAAGAAAGAAAGGCTGTCAATCTGGATTTTTTAAATCTTACATATTCCAATTTTAAAATGTGGCCAAAAAATTCACCTTTAAAAAAATATTGCTACTGATTCTCTAGCTATGTAAGCCAAATCTGTATTTTTTTATCTGAAGGCCACAAATTTGCACTGACCTACTACTTGCCCAAAAGACAATTTGTACAAATTAGAAAAATGCACTTATTTCCCAGGATATCTCACTGCCATTTTTCTGGAAAATCAAAATAACTATACACATCTGTGATGTACAGGATGCTCCCTGGAGTCATGCAAAGCATAAACTGCAAAACTCTAAGTGGCCCCTAAGTTTGCAGCTGCACATTTAGAATCAACCCACACTGCTCAGAGCAGAGCTGAGGCCCTGATATTTTCCATGTGTAAGAGCCATGGGTGAAGAGGGATGGGTGTGCAAAGGAGGGCAGTCAGGGTGAGGCAGGACGAGATGCCATGGCCTGTGAGGAAACAGATCACACAACCAGTAAAAGACATGACTTGGGGGAGGGGCAGTGCTGTCAGTAGTAAAGAGTTAGAACAAACAAATCCCATTTGATTCTGAAGGCAGAACCATGACCACTAAGTGGAAGCTTCAACAAGGAGAACAATTTGAGTTCAAGGTAGACCTTTCCAATAGTGGTACTGAATGAGGATGTCATATAAGACAGTGAGGCCTCTGTCACTGGTGGTATGCAAGCATGATGGTACAGATAGGACTCAAACATCAGGCAGAAGTCTGGAAATAGGGCCTCAAATTCCTTCCATGGCCGGACGCGGTGGCTCACGCCTGTAATCCCATCACTTGGGGAGGGCGAGGCAGGTGGATCACCTGAGGTCAGGAGTTTGAGACCAGCCTGGCCAATATGGTGAAACCCCATCTCTACTAAAAATACAAAAATCAGCCAGGCGTGGTGCTTGGCGCCTGTAATCCCAGCTACTCAGGAAGCTGAGGTGGAAAAATTGCTTGAACCTGGGAGGTGGAGGTTGCAGTGAGTGGAGATTGTGCCACTGCTCTCCAGCCTGGGCGACAGAGTGAGACTCCGGCTCAAAAAATAAATAAATAAAAATAAAATTCCTTCCAACCAAGAATTATATATCTTCTCCTTTGCCCCACGGTAGGGACATAAGTCCACAGCCCAAAAATCAGAGTCTGTGCTATGTTGGTTGAGGGGGCACTTGCTGGGAGGCCTGGAGCTTTCCTCAGCCTCAATCTTGGGGACCAGGCTCTGCCTCTTACTGTGTGACTTGGTCTCTTCCAGCCTCGGTGCTCTCACACACAGAATGGGGACAATACTGGCCATCAGGAGGCCTGAATGAGACTCCGTGTATGAGGCTCTGAGGCCAGAAACAGACACTGAGTGCCCAGGGAGTGGGTGGTGGGAGTCCCTGCTTCCTGCTTCCACAAACCTGGCTTGGCCGACTGCTGTTTCTGCTTCTCCTCCTCCTGCACCTTCATCTTGGCGTCATACTCGTCAGCAAGCGCCTTCCACTCTTTGCGATTGTTGGTGATCCCGTCCAACATTGGGGTGATCTCCTTGTGGAAACGGGAGAATTCCTGGAAGAGAGAGTATGTGCCTCTGGCGCAAGGGCCAGGCCCCAGGGTCAGGGCTCAAGCGGGTAGTACAGGTGGAAATGTCCAACACTGGAATGAGCTGCTTTGGGGTAGCAGGCCTCCTGCCACCTGGCTGATGCCGCGGGCCTCCTGCCACCACACTGATGCCACGGGGTCTCCCGCCACCACGCTGATGCCGCAGGGCCTCCCACCACCTGGCTGATGCCGCAGGGCCCACCACCACCACGCTGATGCTACGGGGTCTCCCGCCACCACGCTGATGCCGCGGGCCTCCCGCCACCACGCTGATGCTGCGGGGCCTCCCGCCACCACGCTGATGCTGCGGGGCCTCCCGCCACCACGCTGATGCTGCGGGGCCTCCCATCACCATGCTGATACTGCAGGACCTCCGGTTCATACCAGCCCGTGCTTCCCCTGTGGCACCCCTGTCCTTCAGGATGAAGTGAAAACCCCTAACTCCATGACCCAGTGTCCTCCTGCCCCTGACCATCTTGCATTCGCCAAGCAACCCAAATCTCTTAATTCCTAGAGTGTGTCCTCCATTCTGTGAGCCTCACACAAGCTGCTTTTTTTTTTTTTTTTTTCTTTCCAAGACAGGGCCTCACTGTTGTCCAGGCTGGAGTGCAATGACACAATCACAGCTCACTGCAGCCTCAAACTCCTGGGCTCAAGCCATCCTCCCACCCCAGCCTCCCAAGTAGCTGGAACTAGAGGCGCCTGCCACCACACACAGGTAATTTTTTATTTTTGTAGACACAGGGTCTCCCTGTGTTGCCCAGGCTGGTCTCAAACTCCTGGCCTCAAGTGATCCTCCTGCCTTGGCTTATCAAAGTGCTGGGATTACAGGCGTGAGCTACCATGCTCAACCCAAGCTGTTCACTTTGCTGGAACACTCTAACCTCCCCTTTTCTGCCTTGCGGCCTCCAATTACACATCACTTTCTCCAAGAAGCCTCTTCTGGGCCCCTAGGTAAATGGAGTCCCCCATTGGAAGCTCCCAAAGCCCTCTCTTACCACACCTTGCTTCCTTGTCATGACTCCCTTTGCTTGTCTCCCTGAAAGGCTGAGAACCTGGAGAGGGCAGGGACATTGGCTGCCTTGTTGCCTGGGGTGGCCCTGGCCTAGCACAAGGTACGGGACACAAGGATACTCAGTAATTACTCTCTGAGTGAAATGGGATGTTGAGAAGATAATTCTTTTTTTTTTTTCTTTTTTTTTTTGAGACTGAGTTTCGCTCTGTTGATCAGGCTGTAGTTCAGTGGTGCAATCTTGGCTCACTGCACCCTCTGCCTCCTGGGTTCAAGTGATTCTCCTGCCTCAGCCTCCCAAGTAGCTGGGATTACAGGCATGCGCCACCACACCCAGCTAATTTTTTTTTTTTGTATTTAGTAGAGATGGGGGTTTCACCATGTTTGTCAGGCTGGTCTTGAACTCCTGACCTCAAATGATCCACCTGCCTTGGCCTCCCAAAGTGCTGGGATTATAGGCATGAGCCACCGAGAATATGATTGTTAAGGCTCTTACAGCTCTTTGAGCACGGCACATTACAGTTTATGAAGCAATTTATCTCCTCTGGTCCTCAAATTCCTGTGAGGTAGGAAAATAAGATTCATCACTTCTACATCTTCAGGTAAGGAAATTGAGATGCAGATTGATGGAGTGGATTTGCCCAATATAAGAACAGCAAATCCAGGGCCCACTGCGAAATGCCAGCCAGAGCCAACTGTTTGGTGATGCCTGGGTTCTGGTCCAGGCTCTGCCACAAACTATGTGACCTTGGGTGGGTCACTACCAGAGCTCACCTTCAGCCATGAAATCAGGATAGTAATAATACCTACCCCACAGTGTGATTTTGATAACGTACATAAAGCACTTAGCTCAGTCTCCCTTATTTAATAATATTCCTGATGATTAAAACTCATTCCCTCAGCCGGGCACCATGGGCTCACACCTGTAATCTCAGCACTTTGGGATCCAGCACTGAGGTGGGTGGATTGCTTGAGGCCAGGAGTTTCAGACCAGCCTGGCCAATAAGGCAAAACCCTGTCTCTACTAAAAATACAAAAATTAGCCGGGTGTGGTGGCACGTGCCTGTAGTCCCAGCTGCTTGGGAGGCTGAGGCAGGAGAATTGCTTGAACCCAGGAGGTAGAGGTTGCAGTGAGGTAGAGATTGCAGTGAGTGAGACCACTGCAATCCAACCTGGGTGACAGAGCGAGACTCTGTCTCAAAAAAAAAAAAAAAAAAAAAATTAGCTGGATGTGGTGTGCACCTGTGGTCCCACCTACTCAGAAGGCTGAGGCGGGAGGATCATTTGGGCCTGGGAGGTCAAGGCTGCTATAAGCCGTGATGGTGCCACTGCACTCCAGCTTGGGTGACAGAGGGAGACCCTGTCTCAAAAAAAAAAAAAAAAAAAAGCCAGCGAAAAACACACGTCCTCAATGAAAAAAGAGAAATATTACTGATGATGGTGGCAAGCACCAGCCACTGTGCCCTGTGGGTCAGAGCACCCCAGTTATTCTGAGTTATATCTCAGATGCTCTTGTTGCCTTTTAGAAAATTTGACTTCTTCCTAGCAGAAGGGCTGCAGCTCACACAGCATAAAGAGATCTGGACTAAATCCTGCCTTATGGCTGAGTCCAGTGACACTGGCTCTGTCATTTTGCGTCTCTGACTTCTGGCTTCTCATGTGTAACATGGCCAAAATAAAAATTAAAAGTGAGAGGTGGATGGTGGCACAGATAACAGAAAGTTGGGAGCAGTGGGTTTCTCAAGAAGGAGACTAACTTTGAACAAGAGCTCAAAGAGAAAGTCCAGATTATCTTTTCACAATTACTTTTGGCCTATAATGTTTCCACCAGCTAGGGAAGTTAGAAGGACGTATGTCTGCTGTGTTTCCCCTTCCTCTCTCTGAATCTATGCTTAGTCATTTGCCCCACAGCTATGCATTAAGCAACTAGGATGTGCCCCAGGCTGGAGCCTAGAGCTGCAATCACATAAGACCCACAGAGCTGTCCTGAGAATCAAATGCCCCATTAGAGATGAGAAGCGCTTTGTAAAGTCTCACCCACTGGTCACCTGCTAGGGTTTATTATTCCCGATGTTGTCTGGAAATCCCAGGTTTATGAAATACATGTTTTTGAGTCTGAGGAAGCTAAGGGCCTACCTTGTAGACGAAGGTGCAAACAAAGTCAATGAAGCCGACTTGAAGCTTAGGGAGTTCATCTGCTTTGTTTCTGTCCATCATGGGCTGTCATGGGGGAGAAAGAGTTAACTGCACTGGACAGTAAGAGAAACCCACCCTATCTATGAAGCATTCTTACTAAAATCAAACTGTAAACTCATCATGTTTCCGGATCTGATGAGCATTTTGCAGGAGAATAGAGAAACATGTTAAAGAACACCATGAGGGTGCAACCACCAAAATCCAGAATGTGGGAAACTGCACAAAAACAAGACCCACTGTCTTCAGCAAATAAACGGCATACCAGAAAAAGGCCAGAGGGTGGGAGGGGTGGCAGGGCCTGCTACAGATTAAAAGAGACTTAAGAGACATTAAAACCAGAGGCAATATGCTCCTTGATTAGATCCTGATTTGAACAAATCAACTGAACTCTCTTTCTTAATCAAGAAAAATGAACAGAAATTGGGGATTAGATGATACTGAAGTATATGAATTTTGTGATTGTTAATGGTATTGTGGTTGTGTGTATGGTTTGTCCATATTACTCTCCTGTCTCATAGAGATATGTGCCAAAGTATTTATAGAAGAGATTATAGTGTCTGAGATTTACTTTAAAATACTGCAACCAAAAGCAAAAAAAAAAAAAAAAAAAAAAAAAATGCACTGGATGGAATAGATACAACAAGAATGGCAGACTGCTATGAATTGTTGGCTCTGGCTGATGAGCACTAGAGTTCACTGACTATTCTCATTATATTTGAAAATATTACAGAGAGAGAGAGAGAGAACGACAAAGCCCATGAGGCCCTTCACATGTTCCTTCACGACAGGACCTGCTCCTCCCAGCCTTCCACTCTCCCTCGGCTCCTGCCTAAGCCTGCCGTGGTGGCCCCTGCATCCTTAGCACACTCTCACAGGTTTAGCCTATCCAGATGTCAATGATTTGTCCCCAAAATGTCTCTCTCTTTAACCCATCCTTTGCAAACCCTGCTCTGCTTCCCAGCTTTGCCTTCAGGGACTTCAGGGAAACTTCGGCTGCTCTTCCCATCTCCCCATCTCTCCATCTCCGTGGAAAGCTGGCTGACTGTCTCAGCCAAGTTAACTTTCAATGTTGATAGGTGCACAGCTTGCTCACTCTGTGCTGTTAGATTAGGGTCAGGGGAGGTGGATGGATTTCTAGACCTGTGGAATTGAAAGGGTAATCTTCAGTGTTGGAGTCCGCTTGCCAAGCTCTGCAGTTGAGTGAGCTAAGGACACATTTCCCAGACTTTAGGAGGGCTTACTAGTTAGAGCACTCATTGCAGAGCCCCGCCCCCAGAGCTTCTGGTTGGTTAGACCTAGGGTGAGGCTTGTGAATATACATCCCTAACATGTTCTCAAGCAATGAGGTTGACAGTGGCCTGGAGACCACATTTTGAGAACCACTGCATTAGGAAAAGGTCATCTTTATGGTAAAGTCACACATCTCTCCATCATGGCAAGGTCACATCTAGGTCAGGATGGAGCACACACGCCTAACATCAGGCTGACATCCGCTGTCTACTCACAATGGGATTCTGTTGCAGTACCGTGCGCTCCAGGTCACCTTGTTCCCAGAATTCGGCAGCCACCAGCAGAGCCACCTGCAACAGACAGACCCTCACACACGCAGAGTCAAAGCCCCAGCCCAATCCCCTACCCCTGCTCCCACCCCACTTGCAATTCCAACTTAACCAAAAGGATAAACCCACTCCTGCCCTGCCACCCTCGCTTTGCTGTCATTACTGGAGAGACATAAAGTGATTCCCATGTCTTGGTAGAGGAGGATGGAACACAGGTGAGCTGGTTCTGGAGCTGGGCTGAGAGAGCCCAAGCCTCATGACCTGCTGCTCCCAGTACTGGGATGCCCCTCCTCTCGGGTCAACAGGAGTTCATACCTGGCTCTGCACCTCCCAGGGTTTGGTGATGGCTGAGAGATCACAGGCGGTCATCATCATGGCCCTGGGCACACAAGACACCCTCTATCAGTCCAGGGCCATTTAAGACTTCATGTACTGGTTAATTCCATCTCTCTCACCTTTCTCCACCCCCACTAGTAGGTGACTTTGTCTCACTGTGAGGAAAGGGCTCACACCCATTGCATCTAGGGATTGGGCTTTGAAATCAGACAGGGTTAGATCCTGCCTCTGTCAGTGATCAGAGGTTGGACACTGGGCAACTACCCCCACCTCTCTGAGCCTCCATTTCCTTGTCTGTAATGATAATCGCACTTTACTCACAAAACAGGTGTAAGATTAAATGAGATGGTGGATGGAGAAATCTAAGTATAGTGTCTGAACATGGTATGTGCATAAGGAACATGTACTGGGTTTTCTTATGTATCAAGCACTGTTCCAGGGACTGTCCAAACATCAATTTCATTTAAATCTCATCACATCTTCAGAGTCCCTTCAGTCTTGTCTACTGTAGAGAAGTGTTTCTCAACCTTTTTTCTCATCATTGTTCCCTGCCCCAACTGCCAAAGAGCCTTTTTAGATACCTTTTCAGTAATTGCCCCACCACAAGCTTTTAATACCGCAGATATACCGTCCATCTGTTTGGAGAACCACAGGCCATTGTAATAGCTAAGATTTGCTCTCCTCCCTCAAGAATTACTTTTTGCTCCATTGGAGGCAATCTGCTCCTTTTTTCTATTAGTCAGTTAGCTTTTCTGATTTAGGAGTTTTGTTTAATACTAATAGATTTCTTTCTCTTCTAGGCCATTTCCTCACCTGGCAGAAACTCTCACACACAAAATTTAAAAGGTAAAAAAAGGAAAAAGAAAAGGTATGGTGTAGAGAGAACTGTGAACAGCTGTAGCAAAGAGGCCTTACATTAAGGAGTGGAAAGGACCAGGTGCCGTGGTCACGCCAGTAATCCCAGCCCTTTGGGAGGCTGAGGTGGGCGTATCATTTGTGGTCAGGAGTTTGAGACCAGCCTGGCCAACATGGTGAAACCATCGCTATTAAAAATACAAAAATTAACTGTGCATGGTGGCGTGCACCTGTGATCTCAGTTACTTGTGAGGCTGAGGCAGGAGAATCACTTGAACTCGGGAGGCAGAGGTTGCAGTGAGCTGAGATCATGTCACTGCACCCTAGCCTGGGTGATAGATCGAGACTCAATCTTAAGAAATAAATAAATAAATAAAAGGATGGGTGTGGGTAAAGAAAGTAGGTAGAAAGGGTTCAAAGGTAAACTCTTAAGGGAGTGTCCCACTCATAGAAAGGCAAGGCAGGTATTATTACGTAGGTGGGTACAACAGAAAACAGAAAGGGAGGGGACACGGACAAAGAATTGGAGCAAGAGGAAGGAGCAAGGCGGGTGGATTTGAGAAAACATTTTAGAGCAAGTAATCCTGGTAATCCAAGGCCATATGGCATGGGCCCTAAATTCCACACCAGGGAGTGCAGACTGTATCCAGTAAGCAGTGGGGAGCAGTCGAAGGTCGAAGGCCCAATTGTGACCTCTTCAGAGCTGTGCTGCAGGAAGGCGGTTGGCAGGACTTGTAGGATGGAGAAGGAAGAAAAGAGCAGGATAGAGGGGGATGGGGTGCTGCAGTAATTCAACAGGAGGGCAGAAGAGCTGGCCTGCAGCAACGACTGGCTGTGGCAGGGTGAGACCAATGGGCAGAAGCCAGGGAGAGTGAGGAGTGAGAGAAGGCTGGGGCTCTGAACCTAACTTGCTGCTTGGATAATTTTATAATTAATCAGCTGTATGGGGCATATTTTCTATAAGCCGGTCTGTGAGGCTGTAAGAGTTACTCATGAAATATTAACAAGTTTAAATAAAATCTTTAATTATGGGCCTGGCACAGTGGCTCACACCTGTAATCCTGGCACTTTCGGAGGCTGAGGAAGGAAGATCACTTGAGGCCAGAAGTGCAAGATTAACCTGTGCAAAATAGTGAGACCCTGTCCCTATGAAAAATACACAAATTAGCCAGGCGTGGTGGCATGTGCCCGTAGTCCCAGCACTTTGGGAGGCTGAGGTGAGGGGATCACTTGAGCCCAGGAGTTTGAGGCCACAGAGAGCTATGATCATGCCACTGTACATTTTAAACTATGTAAACCCTCAAAAATTCAAATAAGTCTTTAAGTAAGCTTTCAGAAGTGCATACATTTCTTAGAGACACCTTTATGCTTTATAATAACCTCAGAATACATGCCCCATGCTTTAATAAGTGCTGTGACGTGTTACACTTACTGTCAGATAGGTTGAGCAAATACATGTTCAGCTATGCATACAAGAGTCACTGGCTCCCTGGTGGCTTCAGGAGGGCACTGGATGCTTACTTCCCTTAGCTGGAGGGATCATGTGAAAAACACTCCCAGTGGTTGCAGAAACACACCTAAGAATTGTATAGACAGAGATTTGCTGTGTGCATGGGATGAAGGAAGGACACCGAGGTGCCAGAAAAGTCCATTCGAGCCCTGTGCCCTAAAGATGAGGCTTCACATTCACTTCAGCACCTCCCCCTTACATGCACTGGGGTCCCGGCTGCTGTGCTGGGCACGGGGGATCCAGAGGGGCCTGCAGGGAGCTCACAGTCACTCAAGGAACACAGGGCCAAAAAAAACCTGTCATCACAATATGCTAAGTAGAATGGCACAAAAAGGTCCAAGGTAGAAAACAAAAAAAGAAGGAATGAAGAAAGGAAGGAAGGAAGGAAGGAAAGAGAAAGACAGAAAGACAAGAAAGAAAGAAAGAAAGAAAGAAAGAAAGAAAGAAAGAAAGAGCAGAAAGAAAGAAAAGAAAGAAAAATAAGAAAGAAAGAAAGAAAGAGAAAGAAAGAAGGAAGGAAGGAAGGAAGGAAGGAAAGAAAGAAAGAAAGAGAAAGAAAGAAAACAAAAGTAAAGGTGACTAGCTCAGCCCAGGTGTCATCTAAGAGGTGACAATGGAGCAAAGGCCTTGAGGGGGGTACATAGGAGCCCTCTGTAATGGACAGAATGTTTGTCTCTTCCCAATCTTATCTGTGGAAGCCCTAACCCCTAATATGATGCTATTAGATGACAGGGCCTTTGTGGGGTGATGAGGTTTAGATAAGTTCATAAGGGTGCAGCCCCCATCATGGGGTCATGGCCTTCATCACCATGGAAGAACACACAGGGAAAGCGGCCTCTGCAAGCCAGGAAGAGGCTGGGCTCACATGGTCTGTGCTTTCAGAGATCTTGCAGATGCGCTGGAGAATTGCACAGTTATCCCACACATGCAGGTTAACATGTAAACAAATGACTGCTCTGAAGGAAAGGACTTTCATTCTTGGAGATGATATGAGAAAGAGAAGCTAACCAAGGTCTGGGAGGTCAGGGAGGACTTCCCTGAGAGAGCGCCCCTCGAGCTGATCACTGTAGGATGTGTAACCATTTACTTGCTAAAGAAGGGAGTGGGAGAAACACATTCCAGGCAGAAGGATATCTGGCGTGCAGGCCCTGGTAGAAGGAAGCCTGGCACAAAGAGCTTAAAGGTAGGGGGAGCTCAGGGAGCAGGTGGGAGACCTGGTAAGAGAAGTTCCACAGAGCAGCAGGGGCAGCCCACGCAGAGCCCAGGCACCGTGGCGAGGGGATGGTCTTCATGCTATGAGCAACAGGAAAAGCCACGGGAGTTAGAACAGAAGGGTGACGTGGTCACATTTGCATTTCACAGAAATCACTATGGCTTCAGTGTAGGAGGGACAGGAGCATACACAGGGAACCCAGTTAGGAAGCCACTGCAGGATCTGGGCAAGAGATGGAGATGGCAATAAAGAGAAGTGTCCAGACAGATATGGCACTTAGGAAGTCAACTCAGCAGCATTTGGGGACAGATTAGACATGCAAAGTGAGGAAGAGAGATGTGTCAGGATGGAATAGAATAAAGGGTAACATGGTTATAATGCAGAAGGAAGCATGAGTACGCCACAAAAATATTGTGTGCTCAGAAATGTGAACCTTATGCTCTCAGTAGACGAATTGTCAAGAGGAGGGGATGGAGTTCAATAGGACAACAGTGCAAAATTCCATGCAGGGCTTTGGAATCAGACAGAGCTGAATTAGACCTTCCATCTTCTCCTCACTTGCTGTGTCCAGGGCAAGCAACTTCATGTCTTTGAGTCCCGGTCTGTTCATTTGTAAAATGAGATATTCATATTAAGTTGGATCCTATGAAATTCTGATTTTGTTAGTCCAAATCAGTTAAAATTCAGCGGTTTCCTATGGGTCAATGTAATATATCCTTTCTAAGACTTACTGTGATGATCACATAAGATGCTTTTGTAAATGCACCCAGTGTCCTCATCTTCATTATCAGCACCTGCATTCATCTCATTCCCGCTCTGGGTCACCCTCGTGTGTAGAGCTCTTAAAAGCAAGGTGAGCTCTTATCCACCTGGACCATCCCCAAGGCAAATGTTTCTTTCTGAAACATTTGGCTCCTTGGCTGTGAGTTTCAGTGGCTGTTCTTCCTGACTCCTGGCCAACTTTCAGGAAAAGCATTCCAGCCTTCCTCCTAGCCAGCCCTTTCAGGACACTTACTCAGACCCTCCCTGGAATTACATCTCTCTGGAGGGTACGGCAAGAGATCCTGCCGAGGAAAGTCTTGGAGGAGCCTAAGAAAGTGGTAGGTGTGCAGGAAAGGGCTGGTGTGGCTGAGTCCAAGGCCTTGTCGCTCCACAAATGCCCGCGTGACACCAGCTAAGTCGCGTTGTCTTTCTGGGCCTCACTTTCCTCATTTGTAAACACTAGACCAGGAATTGGCAAACTCTTTCTGTAAAGAGCCAGACAGTAAATATTTGAGGTTTTACAGCCCACATAGTCCCTGCTGCAAAGACTGAGCTCTACCACTGCGATGTGAGAGCAGCCGTAGATAATAGCATGGATAAGCAGAGTCAGCTCGTCCATTCAGCAGAGCACCGAGGGCCCGTGATATTCTCCAGGGCCCATGAAAATATTTCAATTTCTTTCAAGATCAGCAGGAAAAAAAGGACACAATAGGAATGAATATGTAAGAATGAATTCAGCCTGGATTATATTTTTCTTCATACCAACACAATCATTAAATATACTTTGTATTTACTTATTTACTTTTATGGAGGAAGGAGGCACAAAGACAAAAGTGCCTAGGACTCATGAAAGTCAGAATGTGGCCATCTGTAAAAGAATACAGTTTTATTTACAGAGACTGGAATTTGAATGTCTTAAGATTTTCATTTGTCATGAGATACTCTTTTTTTTTTTTTTTTCTTTTTTGAGACAAGAGTCTCACTCTGTTCCCCAGGCTGGAGTGCAGTGGCACGATTTAGGCTCACTACAACCTCTACCTCTGGAGTTCAAACGATTCTCCTGCCTCAGCCTCCTGAGTAGCTGAGATTACAAGTGTGCATCACCACGCCCAGCTAATTTTAGTATTTTCATTAGAGACAGGGTTTCATCATATTGACTAGGTTGGTCTCAAACTCCTGGCCTCAAGTGATCCGCCCGCCTGGGCCTCCCAAAGTGCTGAGATTACAGATGTGAGTCACCACGCCTGACCATGAAATATTATTCTGTTGATTTTCCCCCCAACCATTTATAAATATAATAGCCATTCTTAGCTCACAAGCCGTGCACAAACACCACAATACTAGAGGATCTGTGAGCCTTTCCAACTCATGGTTTGGTCAGACTGTCAGAAGCAAAATCTGGAGTTAAGTGGAAATGTCAAGAGTTTGATGAAGAAAAGGAAGTCACACCCTCGCTCTACAGTTTCTATAACATCTTGGCCCTAGAGTAAAATTACTGAAGTAGTCCTAGCTACTCAGGAGGCTGAGGCAGGAGGATCGCTCGAGCCTGGGAGTTTGAGGCTACGGTGAACTATGATCGTGCCACTGCACTCCAGTCTGAGAAACAGAGAAAGACCCTGTCTCAAAAAAAAAAAAAAAAAAGTCAAAGTCAATTGGTGTGGGCCTCCAACCACAGGAAGCCCATGGACATAAGCACGCCAAGATAATCAAAACACAGGAAGGGAGTATTAGGTTTTTCCTCACAACAACCAATCCTGACACCAATTGAGTGTCTTACAATTCATTTCAACTCTGATACTAAATTCCTATAGTTAGCATCAGACCCGACAGGTTTAAGGGTTCAGCCCCACAAGACTGCCTCACTTCAGAGGCTGGCCACAAGTATGGGGTCCCCAAGTTACCTACCCTTCTGTCTGACTTGGCAACAAAGTTGAAATGTGTCCCTGCATTGAGGTTCAGTGATTTGCTAGATGAGCTCACAAATCTCAGGGAAACACTTTACTTACATTTTCTGGTTTATTGTAAAGGATGCATCTCAGAAACAGCCAAATGAATGTGATGGATAGAGGAAGTTATGGCAGGGGGAATGCATGCCAGCCTCCCACCACCTTGAAGTATTTACCAAACCAGAAACTCTCTAAACACTGCTGTTTAGAGGTTTTTATGGCGTTTTGGTTTTTTTTTTTTTTTTTGGTTGTGTGTTTGTGTGTGTATGTGTGTGTGTGTGTGTTTTATCACAGAAGTATGATTGATTAAGTCATTATCCACTGGCAATTAATTTCCAGCCTCTTCCCTTCCTGGAGGTTGGGGATGGGGCTGAAAGTTCCAAGCTTTAAAGGAAGGCTTGATCTTTCTGGTGACCAGCCCCCAGCCTGAAGCTGTCTAGGGTCCTGCCAAGAGTCATCCCATCAGAACAAAAGACACTCCTATCACTCAGGAAATTCCAAGGGTTTTAGGATCTCTGTCAGGAACCAGGAACAAAGGCCAAATATATATGTCTTCTTATACCACAGGAAGCACTGAACACCACTACCTGCTGCACTACATTCCACATACTCCAGCTCAGCCCCCATCATGGTCCACAAAGCAGGCACTGCCATGATCCTCCTTAAGCAGATGAGGAAACTGAGGTGAGGGAGTAAGTCACCTGCTCAAGGCCACACCACCAATAAGGGAAAGAGCTGAGACTTGAACCCAAGCTGTCTGATACCAAAGCCCCAAGTGTGCAATAGCTACATGCTACTCAGGTGTGAAGAAGTTCTAATTATACACCTAAGCAATGGGCCCCGAGATGGCTTTATAGCAAACAGCCTGGGCCAATTTTTGCGCAGGGGATATTTGGCAATGTCTGGAGACATTTTTGATTGTCACACCTGGGGAGGGGTGGGGGTGCTCCTGGTGCCTAGTCCTGTGCATCCCACAAGGTGCAGGATAGCTCCAGAACAGGGTTGCCAGCCCCAAATGTCAACAGGGCTAAGATTGAGAAATGCTGCATTACAGGTCTCCCAACATTTTTCGTTAAATCCCTACCTAAAGAATTTTGAAAAGTGCTACCTTCTTACACATTTTTAAGTTGACATCTTAAGCTATTACATCATAAGTTTGATATTTTCAAAGGATCTAATTTATAGTACATTACACATACTGACTTTTTTTTTTTTTTTTTTTTGAGACAGGATCTCACTCTGTTGCCTAGGCTGGAGTACAGTGGCACCGTCAGGGCTCACTGCAGCCTCAACCTCTCGGGCTCCAGCAATCCTTCCATCTCAGGGTCCCAAGTAGTTGGGACCGCAGGTGCGTGCCATCATACTCAAGGAAATTTTTATTTTTTATAGAGACAAGGTCTCGCTATGTTGCTGAGGTTGGCCTCAAACCCCTGAGCTCAAGCCATCCTCCCGCCTCAGTTTTGCAAAGTGCTGGGATTACACATGTGGCCACTGTGCCCGGCCATACTGACTTTTTAAAATAAATTTGTTATGTCATTCTTTACCTATGATAAAAGCACATAAGCAAGCTTTTCTTTAAGAGTCTAGAGTTTTACATCTTTCCTTGTCTCTGTAAACCTCTATTTCCACTTGACTTCCCCACAGAATGTTATCCTAATATTGTGGGTATATGTGTACATGTATATGCATATGTGTTTCTGTATATATATGTGTGTGTGTATACTACATATATGCTTGAAAAGTCTTTCATTGATCAATTTTCATAATTACCTACAACAAATTATATCGATTTATTTAAATTATATAATTAAAATTTTTTCTTTGACAATAAGCCTCTAAGTGTTGAAAAATTTTCTTTTGGATTAAGTTACTAGTACACAATTAAATAACAAAATATACTACTATTTTTACAAATAATGATTAAACACTCAAAGTATCTTTTTTTTGAATTCATCTATTAACAAGATAGGATGGGATTTTTTAAAAAGTATTGGTTAATGAATGAATATTTCTTGTTACTAGACTGAAGTAGGATTCAGCATCTATTTTTTTTGCCCATTTTTCCTCTTTTTTTTTTTTAACCAGAGTCTCTCTCTGTTGCCCAGGCTGGAGGGCAGTGCAGTGGCATGATCATAGCTAGCTGTAGTCTGAAACTCCTGGGCTCAAGTGATCCTCCCACTTCAGCCTCCCAAGTAGCATGCACCATCATACCTGGATAATTTAAATTTTCCAAGACAGAGTCTTACTCTGTCGCCCAGGCTGGAGTGTGGTGGTTCCGTATCGGCTCACTGCAACTTCCGCCTCCCAGGTTCAAGTGATTCTCGTGCCTCAGCTTCCAGAGTAGCTGGGATTACAGGTGCAAGTCACCATGCCCAGCTAATTGTTTTTTTGTATTTTAATAGAGATGGGGTTTCACCATGTTCCCCAGGCTGGTCTTGAACTTCTGAGCTCAGGCAATCTGCCCGTCTCAGCCTCCCCAACATGCCCGTTCCTATTTTTAAATTTAAATAAGCATGTTATAATACATCCAACTTATCTTTTATTTTTAATTCTAAGAAAGGTAAAGGTACATGGAGGGTATGTAGGTAGACTAGACAGATAGATAGATGATAATAGATGACAGATGATAGATAGATAGATAGATAGATAGACAGACAGATGATAGATAGATAGATAAATAGATAGATGATAGATAGATAGATCATATGATTCTGTTGAGAGACTATGACCAAATAAAAAAGAAAGAAAGAAAACTATAAAGACAGAACATAGAAAGAAGACAGTGGTGTGGATTAAATCAGTTGCTGCCATCTTCAGTACTTATTGCTGATGTGCCTTTGCCCCTAGTGTCATGGTCCCTGAACAGTGATACATTCTCTGAAAGAAGTAAGATATTTCAATGAAAAATCCCTCACTGCTGCTCCCCTGTACAATCCCACCCACTGGCTGGGAATAGGGGTGGGGTTCGGGGAGTGCCTGGCAATTAAAGTTGTAAAAACTCTTGAACAAATAGTCTGGGTCCAGTGGTTCATGCCTGTAATTCCAGCACTTTGGGAGGCCGAGGTGTAAGAATGGCTTGAACCCAGAAGTTTAAGATCAGCCTGGGCAACAAAGTGGGACCTTTATTCATCTCTACAAAAATGTAAAAAGAGTCTCGCTCTGTCACCCAGGCTGGAGTGCAGTGGTGCGATCTTAGCTCACTGCAACATCTGCCTCCTGGGTTCAAGCAATTCTCCTGCCTCAGCCCCCCAAGTAGCTGGGATTACAGGCACACACCACGATGCCTGGCTAATTTTTATATTTTTAGTAGAAATGGAGACTTGCCATGTTGACCAGGCTGGTCTCGAACTCCTGACCTCAAGTGATCCACCTGCCTTGGCCTCCCAAAGGGCTGGCATTACAGGCATGGCCACCCGGCCCGGCCCCTTCCTTAGATTTATAATGCCTTAATTATAAGAGGCTGTGACAACACCAGTATGGGGGATTCTTGAACAACTTGGGTTTGAACTACTCAGGTCCACTTACACATGAATTTTTTTCAGCTGAACATGGATTGAAGGATGCAAAACCCAGGTATGGGGGCGACTCTTCACATCCAAGGGGTTTTCAGAGCTACTGCAGGACTTGAGTTTGTACCAATTGTGGCATACTAGGGGGTCCTGGAGCCGATCCCCTGAGTATACCCAGGGATGACTATATTTCAAATAGTCCCTCTGTTTGGCTGCCCAGAGGTTTTTGTCTCTAGGACAACACACTGCAGGAAGATTCAAGAAAGAATGGAGTTTGCCTTTATTTTTTAAGGTGGGGAAGAATGAGAGAATGCTGTGCCTACTGGTCTGCTTCTTTCTCAGGAAGATTAATATTACAAAAGCAAACACTGATTCCCTTAAGGCTATCCATGCTGATCTACATGTTGGAAGGACATGAGTTCCCAGAGGGGTATGTACGTCATCAGCTGAAGATACCTACATAAGGTCACCTTGACTTTGACAATGATTGAGATCCTGCTCCTGGCTTTTTTTTTCTTTTAAAATTAAACATAATACCTTTCACTTGATGTCATTTCTTTGTAAATCTGTAAGACATTCCATTGTATGAAAGTGTTATCGTTTATTTAACCTGGCTCCCCATTGCTAGGTATTTCGAGTGTTTTCAATCTTGTTTGTGTTACAAACAATTCTGCAAGAAATAACTCTGTACATACGCTTTGTGCACATGTGGGAGAATATCTGGAGGGGAAATCCTGGAAGTGGGATTGCTGGGTCAAAGGGCACGAGCGCTTACAGCTTTGATAGGTGTTACCAAATCGCCCTCCGAAAAGACTGAGCCTCTTTGCACTCTCACATGCGGAACAAGGTGGCCCTTTCCCTCACTCTGCCCAACACGGAATGGTAGCAAACGTTTTCATCTTTGACAATAGGAGTTAACAATTATATCTCATTGTAGTTTTATAATCACCGTCTTTTCATAGGTTTATATCCCACTGTAACTTTTCTGGGAACTGTCAGTTTGTGCCTTTTGCCCATTTGCTATTGGATTAGTCTTTTCCTAGAATCGTATTAACACCTTATTTACTGAGGAAATTAGCTCTTTTTCTCTTAGAAGTGATGCAAATATTTCCCCCCAGCTTATCACTTACTTTCCTACTTAGACTATGTGTTTTTGTGTGTTGTACAGAAATCCTTAATTTTTCATAATCAGATTTCTCCATCTAATTTTATGACTTACGATTTTCATGTCATATTTTATTTATTTTTATTTTATTTTGTTTTATTTATTTATTTATTTATCTTGAGACGGAGTCTCACTCCATCACCCAGGCTGGAGTGCAGTGGCACAATCTCGGCTCACAGCAACCTCCACCTCCTGCATTCAAGCAACTCTCCTGCCTCAGCTTCCCAAGTAGCTGGGATTACAGGCACCCGCCACCTCGCTTAGCTGATTTTTGTATTTTTAGTACAGATGGCGTTTCACCATGTTGGCCAGGCTGGTCTCCAACTCCAGACCTCAGGTGATCTGCCTGCCTCGGCCTCTCAAAATGTTGGGATTACAGGCATGAGCCACTGTGCCGGGCCTCATGTCACATTTTGAAAAGCTTGCTCTGAAATTATTCTCCTTAATTCTTCTTCTTCGTTTTTTTTTTTTTTTTTTTGAGACAGAGTCTCGCTCTGTCGCCCAGGCTGGAGTGCAGTGGCACAATCACGGCTCACTACAAGCTCCGCCCCCCGGGGTCGCGCCATTCTTCTGCCTCAGCCTCCCAAGTAGCTGGGACTACAGGTGCCGACCACTACGCCCGGCTAGTTTTTGTATTTTTTTAAGTAGAGGTGGGGTTTCACCGTGTTAGCCAGCGTGGTCTCGATCTCCTGACCTCGTGATCCACCTGCCTCGGCCTCCCCAAGTGCTGGGATTACAGGCGTGAGCCACCACGCCCAGCCTCTTCTTAATTCTTCCATGCTTTTTTCATGCTCTCTTTTCTTTCCCTGGTTATTTAAACATTTTTATTACATCTGGAATTTATTTTGGTATAAGGAATAAACTAGAGATCTCACTTTGTGGCCATCCCATTGTCCCAACACCGCTGATGAACTTGCACCTTTCTCCACTGGTATAAAACCCACTTTGAGCACAGACATAATCCTTAAGATCATCCCATTGATCTGAGCGACTTCTCCTGCCTAGGACAGAACTGCCTTTAGTTCTGCTGGTCACCATTATTACTTTCTATGTCAGAATTTTCTGACTATTCTTTTTTATCTTTTTTCTTTTTCTGTTTATTCTTGCATACTCATTTCTCATAAGAATTTTTCAATCAGCTTCCTAATTCCCCCAGAATAAAGCAGGGTATTTTTGTTTGTTTGTTTGTTTGGTCTGGAATCACCCTTAAATGAATAATTAATTAAGGAGAATAGACAACTTTCTAATATCAAGTCCCCCTATCCAATAGCAGGGTGTTCCTTTCAATTATTTAGTCCTTCTGCTGAGCCATTTTGAAATGTCCAGCCATGGAAGTCAAAAAAAGAAAAATGTTAAGAAAAAACAGAAGTCAGCTAGGCACAGTGGCTCATGCCTCTAATCCCAGCACTTTGGGAGGCCGAGGCGGGCAGATCACAAGGTCAGGAGTTCGAGACCAGCCTGACCAACATGACGCAACCCTGTCTCTACTAAAAACACAAAAATTAGCCAGGCGTGGTGTCGCATGCCTACAATCCCAGCTACTCAGGAGGCTGAGGCAGGAGAAGCCCTTGAACTCAGGAAGTGGAAGTTGTAGTGAGCCGAGATTGTGCCACTGTACTCCAGCCTGGGTGACAGAGTGAGACTCCATCTCAAAAAAAGAAAAGAAAAAAGCAGAAGTCAATAAACAGATAACCATAATGAGATACCATCTGGCACCAGTCAGAATGGCAATTATTAAAAAGTCAAAAGAAGTCTGAGTACTTTGGAAGGCTGAGGCAGGCAGATCACTTGAGGTCAGGAGTTTGAGACCAACCTAGTCAACATGGTAAAACCCCGTCTCTACCAAAAAATACAAAAAAAATTTAGCTGGGCGTGGTGGTGGGTGTCTGTAGTCCCAACTACTCTGGAGACTGAGGCACGAGAATAGGTTGAACCAAGGAGGTGGAGGTTGCAGTGAGCCAAGATCGTGCTGCTGTAGTCCAACCTGAGTGACAGAGTGAGACACCGTCTCAGAAAAAATAAAAGAAAAGAAAAAGTCAAAGCATAACAGATGCTGGTAAGGCTGTGGAGAAAAAGGAATGCTTATGCACTGCTGGTGAGAATGTAAACTAGTTCAGCCACTGTGGAAACCAGTTTGGAGATTTCTCAAAGAACTTAAAGTAGAATTACCATTTGACCCATCATCTCATTACTGGGTCCGTATCCAAAAGAAAAAGAGTTCTACCAAAAAGACACATGCCCTTACATGTTCATCACAGCACTATTCACAATAGCAAAATATGGAATCAACCTAGGTGCTATCAACGGTGGATTGGATAAAGAAAATGTGTTACATATACACCATGGAATACTACACAGCCATAAAAAAGAACAAAATCATGGCCTTTGCAGCAACATGGATGATGTTGGAGGCCATTATCTTAAGCAAATTAACACAAGAATGGAAGACTAAATACTGCATATTCTTACTTACAGGTGTGAGATAAACATTAAGTATACGTGGACACAAAGATGGCAACAACAGATACTGGGGACTACTGGATGGGAGACAGAGGACAGTGTGGGCTAAAAAAAACACCTACTGAGTGCTGTGCTCACTACCTGGGTGATGCGATCGTTTATACCCCAAACTTCAGTGCCACACAACATACCCATGTAACACACCTGCCCATGCATCCTTCAATGTGTCATAAAAGTTGAAATTATAAATAAATAAATGTGGCTGGATGTGGTGGCTCACACTTGTAATCCCAGCACTTTGGGAGGCCAAGGTGGGTAGATCGCTTAAGCTCAGGAGTTCAAGACCAGCCTAGGCAACATGGCAAAACCTGTTTCTACCAAAAATACAAAAATTAGCCGGGTGTAGTGGGTGTGCCTATAGTCCCAACTACTAAGGAGGTTGAGGTGGGGGGATTGCTTGAGCCTGGAAGGTTGAGGCTGCAGTGAGCCCTGACTGCCACTACACTCCAGCCTGGGTAATAGAGCAAGACCCTATCTCAAAAATAAATAAACAAATAAATAAATAAATGAAATGTCCGGGGGAGCAGTTCATGGTCAGTCTATGAGTAACCGTGGGCTGAGCATGTCCCCTTGTTCAGCGAAAGCAGATTGCACTGCTCCCAGAATCAGGGGACCTTTGTAGGAGGCCTGGTTGGACAACTGCGGGGCTGAAGGAATGGCAATTGCTGCCGCCCCCCTCTTTCCGGAGCCTGTCTCAGTGGTCTCCTCTTCTCTGCTGGAGACACTTGCAATGCTTGTGACTTAATCAAGCCTCATTTCCACAGAAGCATATGGGGATAAACAAATAACCCAATGCTTCCTAGGCAACTAGTCAGGATTGTCTCCCCTACAACTTTTCTTGACCATTGCCTTCAATGCCCAGGACCCATCACAGAGGAGCCAGGGGACCATTTGGCTTGGGCCACATATTCATAAAAGGCCTCAAATTTACCCTTCTCACTCCATTACAATTGAGGTGAATCATGGAAGCACATTGAGAAAACTGAAAAAAGACATTCACCAGACAACTTAAATTTGAATCCCATTACCAACCATGCCAGACCATGCAATATGAATTTCATACCAACCATAACCAATTTGTGACTAGCACAGCTATCTTGCAGGATATTGTCCTATGTAAACGAATATGTTAAAAATTAAGCCTAGGCCGGGCACGGTGGCTCACGCCTGTAATCCCAGCACTTTGGGAGGCCGAGACGGGCGGATCACAAGGTCAGGAGATCGAGACCATGGTGAAACCCTGTCTCTACTAAAAATACAAAAAATTAGCCGGGCGCGGTGGTGGGTGCCTGTAGTCCCAGCTACTCAGGAGGCTGACGCAGGAGAATGGCGTGAACCCGGGAGGCGGAGCTTGCAGTGAGCCGAGATCACGCCACTGCACTCCAGCCTGGGCGACAGAGCGAGACTTCGTCTCAAAAAAAAAAAAAAAAAAAAAAAAAAATTAAGCCTATATGTTTTGAATGACACATTAAGTATCACTCAAACTTTAATTGGGGCAGGGCATGATGGCTCACACCTATAATCTCAGCACTTTGAGAGACACTTGAGGTCAGGAGTTTGAAACCAGCCTTGGCAACATGGCAAAACCTGGTCTTGACTAAAAATACAAAAATTATCTGGGCATGGTGGTGGGTGCCTGTAATCCTAGCTACTAAGGAGGCTGAGGCAGGAGAATCGCTTGAACCTGGGAGGTGGAAGTTGCAGTGAGCTGAGATCGCACCACTACACTCCCACCTGGGTGACAGAGTGAGACTCCATCTCAAAACAAAAAAACAAAACAAAACAAAAACCCCTTAATTGGTATAGTGCTTTCCGTTGTATCAAAAACTTGAAAGTTATATCAGTTTATCATCCAAATCTTAGATAGTATGATTGAGCTACTTCAAATAACATATTTTTGTATTCAGATAAATAAAATAATAATATACTGTCTTGCATTTTTAGTGCTAAAATAAAGATTAAACATATAGCTTGTGCAGTTGGAATTTGGTATAACTTCATTTTTTCATATGTTGAAGGCCTCCAAAATGAAATAGTCCCAAGGCTTGTTGAGGGCAACAAGGGTTGTCAGTGCAACGTCTCGCCTCATGATCCTAAGCCTAAGAGGATCAGGTTTTAACCCCATCCCAACTCACATAACGATTTCCTTCCGTGTCTGCTCCAGCATCATGTACTGTGTCCACTCCTGTTCACTCTCGTATGTCTTAGACTGATCCACGATCTTTTGGAACATCGTCCTCTTCCTACAAAACACATCAGTCTAGTAAACGGAGCAAATCTTAGAATAAGGCAACACCTGAGCCGCTAACATTGGCTGATTCAGATGGAGGCTTATTAAATCAACAAAATTCACAAAACAAGGTTGAAAGAACCAAGGCCTGGGAGTGAAGACCTAGGTTTAACCTAAGTCTCTGTCACTGATTTGTTACCTAATCTTAGCAAATCTCTTGTCCTGAATCCCGGTGTTTCCCATCTGTACAATGGGGGTAATAATATCTAACTCATAGAGTTGTAGCAAGAATCAATGTGTCCATAACACATGTGTTGTGCCTGACACATAGTATATGCTAATTTAATTGGAACTGTGATATTTGTTATTATTATAATCATTGTTGCTGGGTGCAGTGGCTCATGCCTGTAATCCCAATACTTTGGGAGGTTGAGGCTGAAGGATGGCTTGGGCCCAGGAGTTTGAGATCAGCCTGGGTAACATAGTGAGAACCCATCTTTACAGCAAATTAAAAAATTATCCAGGATTGGTGGTGTTCCTGTGGTCCCAGCCACTCAGGAGGCTGAGGTGGGAGGATCCCTTGAACCCAAGAGGCAGTGAGCTGTGATGGTGCCACTGCAGTCTAGCCTGGACAACAGAGTGAGATCCTGTCCCAAAAAAAAAAATCTCTCTCTCTCTCTCTATATATATACATATTCACACACACACACACATATATATATACACACACATATAATATATACATATATATATACACATACATATAATCATTGTTACTTTTACTATTAGAATGAGAAGAAATACCAACTTGAAATACAGGGCGAGGTCTGTGGCAATGATTGCAATGTCCATCATATGGATGGCATGCTCATGCTGTCGGCGATTGAGGTTTTGAAAGATATTCAGGCTCTAAAGAAAAAAGCAGAGGCGAGATGGGAGAGGATTGATGCTGGCAGTAAAGGCACCCAACTACCAATGGCTATCCCAGATGATGGCAGAGGCAGCCCAGGCCAATGGAAAGAATGCTCCCTGGGCACACGCAGGCTCCTTATGAAATGGAGTCTCTGATCCAGGCCCCGCGGCCAGTGCACCCTTGACCCTCATCCTACCTCGTCTCTGAGCAGTGTTTTGCCAAACTCCAAGTGGTGTCTTTCCAAGATGGAGGACCCATGGAGCTTGGCCAGTGGGTTCTGGGATCTGAATGAGAAAGAGAGAGAATCAATATGGAGTGGACAATAGAAAATTAGGACTAAACATCAAGTCTCCTGACTCAGTCTTTAGCCTTCTCCACAAGTGATTCCAAGTTCCTTTTGGGTCACGAACTCATTAGAGAATCTACTAAATAGCACGGACCCGTTCCCCCAGAAAAAGCCACAAACACACACAATGCCATAAGGAATTTTAGGGGCATTAGCATTGGGCCATGCTTCAAGATCATCTAGCCCTGATTCTTCACATCCAAGTCTGAAGGAAACCACTGAATTTCCGCAAGCCGTGTGTTTATTCGTTTCCGTATTCAATAAATACTTGTTGAGCACTTACTATGTGCCACACACTGCGCTAAGTATTTAGATTCTCAAAATGTAAAATGTAAACCCAATATCTGGCCCCAGAGCAGCATGGAAGTATTGAGAAGACTCAGAGCAGCATGAATTCAGAGCTTGTTAATGACTTATAGGCCATGGCCCCTGAACGGAGACTCAGTTTTCTCATCTGTAAGTAGGGATAACATTAGCCCCTGCTCTGCCTAGCCCAGTGGGTGGTTGTGAGGATCCAATGAGATCAGGTCCAAGGCCTAGGCTTCGTGGGCTGTCTGAAATATAAGCTCTGTGAGGACAGGAGCTGTTTTGCTCATCAGAGCACCTCCTTTGCCTAGCATAGAGCCTACCACATTATATTCGAAGCATTATAAACATGAGATGAGTGAATGAACCATTACTGGTTATTAACGTCTTGGCCCAAATTAGTGCAGCAGGTAGGACAGGGAAGGAGATGAGTAAAGGAGTTTAATGGATTTGTTTTCTACAGCTTCTATAACAAACTGCCACAAACTTAATGGCTTAAAACAATAAAATTTATTATTTTACAGCTCTATATGGAGTCTGAAATGGGTCCATAGGACTGCTTTCCTTCTGGAGGCTCCAGAGGAGAATCCATTTCCTTGCTCTTTTGAGCTTTAGAGGCCACATGCATTCCTTGTTTGCAGGCCATGCCTCCATCTTCAAAGCCAGCAGGGTAGCGTCCTCTCTCCTCTCTGACCACCTGCTTCCCTCTTATAAGGACCCTTGGGACGACACGGGGCCCACCTGAATGAATAATCCCTGTATCTCAAGATCCTCGACTTAATCACATCTGCACAGTCCCTTTTGAATGTAAGGCAACATATGGTCCAGCTCAGGGATTTGAGATCTGGACATCTTTGGGGGATCGTTATTCTGGCTGCTACAGGAGGAGACCCAGGTCCCAAGGGCAGAAGGCAGTGGGAAGCTGTGGACCACAAGGCTTCCCTGTTGGCCAATGAGTCTGCCTGGGGGCCGCACAGAGCTGGGTAATGAATCCAGAGGGCTGGGGGTGGGGAGGGAAGCTGACTCACTTCATCTGGTAGAGGTTGTTGGTGCCTCTGTGGTCAATGTCATGGCAGAAAGCAGCAGTGACCATGGCCAGGGCCTCCAGGTCCGTGAAGTAGCGCTTCAGCTTTCCTGTCTGGAAGGGCAATCAGAGTGCAAATCATTCCTTTTGTATAGGGGCGGGAAGCAGGGCTGAAAAGGCGGGTGTGAGAAGGGCCCAGAACTAAAAACTCATAGGTCTGATCTTGGCTGTATCCTGGCTCCAGAGGCTGACCGGAGGATTGCCCAGGGCTGAGGGGTTTTTTGGACATGGGACGTTCAGTGCTAGAATGGGGAAAGTTCCAGGTAAATGGGAACAACTGGTCACCCTATTTCTGAGTTGACTTTAGCTGGTCTCATCTCCCTTTGAACCTCAGTAGCCCAATCTCCATACTGAGGGTCGAGCATATTGGATTAGATGAGTTTTAAGAAACTCGTAGATGTCAGGTTTTAGGATGTGGAGAGTTTCTGAATATGGCCAGGCTGGTAAAGCAAATCTTCCAAACGTGGTCTACTGGTTTAAGCACAGCCCGGAGGAACCCCTCCCTGGGATTCTGCCAGACACTTAACTCCTTGTTGATGCTGGGTGTTGAAACAAAATGTGGGAAAGCACTCTGGAGAGCTGATGCTGACTATAAGAAAGCAATCACTCTGAGTGGTGTTCTTGTCACCCTCTATGGTAGCCTGGTCAGAATTCCTGCTTCCGGGCCCTAGCACCTACTCTGGCCTGAGCATTTCAGCCAAGGGAGAAGGGACGAGGATGAGGAAGGGCAGAGATTTGAATCATGATCTGGATGGTGAAATAATTTTAAATAAAACACAAAGGTCTCCAAACCCCTGAGCCAAAAATATGAACACAAATACACACAAAAAAAGTCCATCCAAGAATATTGTGACACTGTAATAGTGAAAGATTGAAAAGACTTCCAAGTCCAACAATAGAATACTATGCAGCCATAAGATTGTATCATGGATAAGCCTTAAAAACATTATGCTAAGTGAAATGCGCCAGACACAAAAGGACGAATACTGTATGATTTCACTTATATGAGGTGCATAGAATAGTCAAGATGAAAGAAACAAAAAATAAGATAGGGCCAGGCATGGCAGGTCACACATGGCAGCACTTTGGGAGGCTGAGGTAGGAGGACCATTTGCGCCTAAGAATTCAAGATCAGCCTAGACAACATAGCCAGACCCTGTCTCTACAGAACTAAAAATTTAGCCGGGCACGGTGGCACACACCTGTGGTCTCAGCTACTTGGCGTTAGGCCCAACTGCGTCGTTTTGTAAGCTCCCCATTATTTTGCAGACCTTGGTCAAAGTGAAACATTTCATGGGGGTTTGGGTCGGGAGAAACATCCTTCCTAACCACCTGACCACAAGGCAGACAAAGGCTCAACTAAAGAAACATTCCTATCGTATCTTGCTGGGCAAAAGTCCAAGAAATACCACAATGGCATCCCACCAGGACAAGGACAAAACCACCTCATCATGAGAACATCTTATCAATAGCCTGCCAGGCAACAAGCCATACTGCCCAGACCCCTCCCGCCCATACCTATAAGTACCCCCAGCCTGTAAGCAGCAGTGGGCTCTGGCATTAGGCTGGTTCCCACTTCTGTAGGTTTTATGCTGGGCATAAAGCCTGCATTTGCTGTTGAGCCACCCTCTTTCTGTGTGTGTGTGTCTTTCTTTAACCCTCACCTTCCCTTCAAAACCTAACATTTGGGAGGCTGAGGTGGGAGGATCGCTTGAGCCCAGGAGGTCGAGGCTGCAGTGAGTTGTGTGTTCTCAGCACTGCACTCCAGCCTATATGACAGAGCAAGACCGTGTCTCAAAAGAAAAAAAAATTCTAAGAGGATAGAGATTAAATGTAGACTCCTCTACAATTTCTTATTACCAAGAGACTAAAAATATTTGAGACTGTTACTAAACATGTTCTGTGCCACAGTGACAGATTGTACTATGGGAAAATACATGCTTCCAGAAATTATTATTCACAGACTATTGATCTACAGATTGCTGGTGTGACAGACAGTTCACAATTTTTGCTTGCTTCCTAGTGTTCACTAGAAATTAAGGTCACTAAGGGTTAAGAATTCTAATTAATATAAGGCTATATTAACATATATCAATATATATTTCTTTATTATTTAGAATTCTTAACACAATATGTTTTTTATAATATAGTAATAACTAATAATATATTATTAATAAAACAATAATGGAAACAATTCTATAAGCAATTATATAAGAGGGCAAAAAGTACTTTTGGTAAGAAAAAGCTATAAGATATGAGGATGTTTTATTTTGTTAAGGGGAAAAAAAATTTTTGTCCTAAAGTAGGATAACTGGTTGCTCTAAAATGAGAAGAGGAAAAACTACAAGACAAAAGCTGAATGGATAAGAAAGTTTTAGAAGGTTTGTGGAGGATAAATCTTGTGAAAGTAATTGTATGTGTGATTAAGCTGGCTAAGATTGGAAGAAAATTATTTGTAAGTTTTTCTAAAATTTTGAAATTAATGCTGTCTTGAACATTAATGTCAACAGTACACTGATGCGAAACTAGAACTTGGACCTCTCTTTTAAAACCACAAATTTTCTTTGAGTATTGGTCTGCTCTTAATAGGAAATTTATATTTTAGGTAATTGGCCTAGGAAACAAAGATTCTGTGCTTTGCCAAATTGATTTCCTGTACTCCAGGTTGTCTTTATTAGGTTTCTGATCACTTAAGAAAACTGAGTTTTCTTTATTAAAAGAGCTAAGTTCTTTCTGTAAGTATTTAACTTTCTATATTTTTATTTATTTATTATTTATTTATTTATTTTATTTTATTTTTATTTATTTATTATTTATTTATTTTTTTGAGACAGAGTCTCGCTTTGTCACCCAGGCTAGAGTGCAGTGGTGCAATCACAACTCACTGCAGTTTGGACCTTCTGGGCTCAAGCGATCCTCCCACCTCAGCCTCCTGAGTAGCTGGGACTACTGGTGCCTGCCACCACACTGGGCTAAATGATCTTATTTTGGGCTGGGTGTCGTGGCTCATGCCTGTAATCCCAGCACTCTGGAAGGCTGAGGCAGGTGGATCACTTCAGGTCAGGAGTTCGAGACCAGCCTGGGCAACATGGTGAAATATCATCTCTACTAAAAGTATAAAAAGTTAGCTTGGCCTGGTGGCATGCGCCACCACATCACAGTCACTTGGGAGGCAATCTTACAGTATGCTATGAAGGGACCACAAAAAAGTAAGTGTACCACTGGACCCTGTTCAGGAGCTATGCAGACTTAGGAGTGGACAAACTTAACTGAACTCTGTTCAAGCACCACTAGGTGGCCTCTTTTCCAGTCCCCAAGGGCTTATATTGGGTTTGGCTTACTCTGTTTTGTCTCCCTGATGGTTCAGAACTTATTATTTGGCCAGGCTCACTCCTGCTCCCAAATAGCTTTCCCTGAAAGTTCCCATAATAACTCTCACAATCAGAGACCAAAGCAATCGATAACCAAAATTACTACCGACCTCAAAATAGATGAAGATAAGTTAGTGTCTATGAGGAAAGTTTCCAGTGGGGCTCCTGGGGACTCACTCTTGCTGCTAGAGAGGTACCAGTAATAGGGAATTTAAAGCTAATTATACATTAGAGGGAAATCTTCGATTTTATAGTCAATCAGGCCTCCCAGGGTTCAGACAGGTAGAAGCAACTCTCTAAAAAGTGGATGAGAAGATTCATGGAAACACCTAAAGGAACACGATGCAGCTTTAGACCTCCTCTTTGTCTTTGTTGGCGCTTGCATGTGGGTCTGAACAAAACTGAATGTTGCACTTATCTTTTCTCTGATTTTAATACTACAGAAAGCTTAATTTAAAAGGTGGCTGATACTGCTGTTTCTCTAAACACTGCCACAATTTAAAGAAATTTCAGAAAATTTCTCTGGAGAAAAGAACACACGATGTGTTTATGGGAGCAGCTAACAGTTTGCAGGCATCTTGAATGGTGAATGGCAAATGTTTCTATTCCAAGGTTTTCTAATCTTTATTTTTTTTTAAGTGGATTTCCAGACTACTATGACTTGCACTGCCAGGCTAACCACAAAAATGGATACCTCTTTATATGAGGCCACTGAAAAATGAAATATGTTCCTAATTGTCATTATGCCCCAAACAAAGACTATAACCAATGACCAATTGAACTGTTGATTTTTTTTTTTTTTTTTTTTTTTTTTGAGACAGAGTCTTACTCTGTCGCCAGGCTGGAGTACAGTGACGTGATCTTAGCTCACTGCAACCTCTGCCTCCCGGGTTCAAACAATTATCTGCCTCAGCCTCCCAAGTAGCTGGGATTACAGGCGCCTGCCACCACGCCCGGCTAATTTTTGTATTTTTAGTAGGGATGGGGTTTCACCATCTTGGCCAGGCTGGTCTTGAACTCCTGACCTCGTGATCTACCAGCCTCGGCCTCCCAAAGTGCTGGGATTACAGGCGTGAGCCACCGCACCTGGCCCTGTTGAACTATTTTTATACCTGTGACATGGTTACCCCCAAATAACCAGACTGAGGTTGGGGGTAGCTTGCAGCTTTCTGTCACTTTTTGTTTTATATGCATCTCTATTCTTGGAATCCTTTTACACTGAACTTGTACTGCTTTCACATCATTCTTAAAAGACAACAAATAGAGAAAGAAGAACAATGCTATTGCTACCATGTAGAGTCTGCATGAGATTGTCTAGTGTGATGCAAGCCCACCCTACCAGCCCCACCAGCCCCACCATACCACCAGCAGGGAGAACATGGTCTGTCCCACGTTGAAACCGTGCCGCCAGTTGTGGTAGGTGATCTTGCGGTAGCCCTTACTCAGGGAGTACATGAACCGCACCAGGGCCTGTGAACACATGCACATCAGTGAGGCAGGACACACCTGAAATGGTCTCATGAGGGTGGGAATAACAAAAACATGAAAAAGCATGGCCATGGCCCTCTCTTTTGAGGCTCGAGGTCCTCCAGCCCCATCATTGGGCCAGGAGGTGAGAACTTGTAATAAATGCAATTATGCTGTGAAAGTACTTTGCAAACTGCTCAACACTAAGAAGATGTTGTTGTTTTGTTGTTAGGAAACGAGCTGAGCATGCGTCATTCCTCTGACTGAGCTTCATCAGTGATTTCCAAACTGTGCCCTGGAGAGCAACTGTCCTTGGAGAAGCTAACAGGGGCTCTACAGGGAAAAAAAAAAAAACAAAAGGACTCTTTTATCCACTGGTTCTCAAACTTGCATGTGCATTAGACTCACTTGGAGGACTTGTTAACACAGCTTCTGATTTATCAGAGCTGGGAGTGTGTGTGTGTGTCTGTGTGTGTGTGTGTGAGAGAGAGAGAGAGAGAGAGAGAAAGAGGAGAGGGAAGAGAGGGAGAGAGAGAGAAAGAAAGAGAAGAATGTGAATTTCTGGTAAGTTCTTAGGTGGTGTGGATGTGGTCTGGGGCAACACTTTGAGAACCACTGCTTTAATCAAAATCAAACAAGTTCAGGAAATTCTATACACCATATCCCACTGCCTTCCATACACACCTTCTCTCCGGTCCCCCATGCCCCTAGACTCACAGCAAAGCTTAGTAAAGAATCTTGCAGGGAATGAGCCCTGTTTAAATTGGTTTAGCCCACATTTTCTGCCCTCATTTAACTATAGGACCCATTTTTTGCAGCACATCTATTCTCAGCCTTCAGAGCTTAGTATCTCAGAACCCACTGCAAGAAACCAATGCACCCAAAACATCACACTTCACCGGACACAGAGAACAGCGTGTCTCTTTTCTTATAAATGACTCATCTGTGCAACATGACTAATTCTTTAAATCCTAAATGCTGAGGGTAGATTCTTTTTAAGGTAGTTTACAGATTGAGTTTGTTTTGTTTTGTTTTGTTTTTTAAAGCAAGCAAGTAAGAAAATAAAAAAGGGAAATCAAAGATGTTTGTTTTGACCTCACCTCTTGTGGAATGTGAAATTTATCCACCACTTTGAGCTCATAATACATCTGTATTCCACATTTTACCAGCTCCAGTTCTGTTAGGGGCAAGTCACTGAAGTGAAATTTATTAATTTCATATTTCTCTGCATCTGGCAGCTCTGCTTGCTGTATAAGGAATAGAGTCAAGCGATGAGGAAACATGAAGTGTTTCTGGGTGCCCACCTCCTGTCCAGCCCTGTCCCTATCCTGGGTCTGCTGGAAGGATCAGAACAGAGTGATGGGGAACATGCTTTGCAAAGAGACACCCCTGCATGCTCAGGAGCACCTTTCACTTGTTATGCATCAGGGCTCGTGCTGCCCCGGTTCAGCTCACCAGGATCTCAGCCAACTCCTCTTCCTCACATTCCCATGGCTCCTTCCCATACACCTCTCTGGTTTTCTGTCAGGACCCAAAATGGCAGGGGAAAAAAAATAGGTTACAACATGCCTCCGCGTTTCCATTCCCGTTTATCTCCTTCCTCCAAAGTCCTTGCCACAGAACCACCAGCGCAAAGAGGATTCCACTTAACATTCATTGATGCACAAGGTCCTGGACTTTAGAGCCATAGAGACCTGCATTCAAATTTGAGCTCTACCTCTTACTAGCAGTGTTATTAATGCTTCCGATCTTCAGTTTCCTCATCTGTAAATTGAGGATAATAAACGTACTTAACTGGTGAATTAAAATTCAATTGTGCAAAGTCATTCTTAAGTAACATATGTAAAATTAAATAATCCATATAAAGCACTTAGCACAGTGCTTGGCGCATAGTAAGCACTAACATAAATTAATGTTGTTGTTGATAGTTTTATTGTTATTATTACTGACTGGGAGTAAGGAGGCCTTGGCCATGGTCCTGGTTCTTCCTCTCATTTACTGTGCAACTTGAGGCAAGTTCCTTCTCTCTCTGGGCCTATGTCCCCATGTGCCAGAGGAGGGGGAACTGGACCCCGTCACTTGCTCCTGACTTCTTGACCCAGAGCAAAATCTGTTAACTTGTAACTGGTTCACTGAGGCTGTGCCCGATAGGTTGCACATACCCATTCTTTGGCTGACACTGCGGACTGAGTCAAGCAAATCATGAGGCAATTTATTCAAACTGGATGTTTTCTCCTCTGAATTTACCAGTTATTGGAATGAAATGATCAAATTTGCTGTGGTATCTTCCCAGCTTAAGAAATGCCCTCTAAAAACATTAACTTGTCTTTCTTTTTTCTTTTTTTCTGATCTCACTCTGTCAGACAGGCTGAAGCACAGTGGGGCAATCACGGCTCACTGTAGCCTTCCACCTCCATGGGCTCAGGTGATCCTCCCACCTCAGCCTCCCGAGTAGCTGGGACTACAGGCACGCACCACCATGCCTGACTAATTTTTGTGGGGTTTTTTTTGGTAAAGACAGTGTCTCACCATGTTGCCCAGGCTGGTCTCAAACTCCTGGGCTCAAGCAATCTGACCACCTTGGCCTCCCAAAGTGCTGAGATTATAGGTGTAAGCCACTGCACCCAGCTTAATAGGGTCTTTTAAGTGAGCTGACCCCACAGGAGCGAGGCTCTGAGAAACTGGTAATTGTCCACTGGTCTTCCAGATAAAGCTTCCTCTCAGAGTAGGGGCTATGGCTGGTTGACTCTGTCTCCAGTACCAACTCATCCCTGAGCACAGTAAAAAGTGGAGTTTCTAGAGTTGTCAAGCCAACATCTGACTCCAAGAATGAGGTGTTTCTGCAAGGAATAGCTGTCCCCAGGTCACACAGTGCAGTCATTATGTACCACTCTCAGGCACTCATCTGCTCATGCACTCATTCATTCATTCATTCATTCATTCATTAAATGTTGAGGGCTGCTGCATCCCTGTGCTAGGCAGGAAGGATACAACTGTGCAGAAACCCACGCCCAGGCTGTGCCCTCATGGAGTTGCAAGTTTTGCCTTAATCTGGCCACACCTCTGAGACGCAGTCTGTATTAGAGTAGAAACAAGTAAAGAACATTACACACCAAGATTTTCTGAATTTCTTCATTGTCACACTTCACATGATATTTTACTATGTCCTGGAAAATATCCTTCCTATTTTCAAGTTTATTCATTGACTCATAGGTGTCAGGATTTAAGACAGACCAGCCCAGAAACTGAGTCAAAGACTGAAAAAGAAAGAAAGGAGGAATCAGAGACAGAACACCTAAGTTTAATCTCGACTCTAAACCTCATAGCAAGAGTCTCTAGGCCTCTGTTTTCTCAGCTATAAAGTGGGTTTGATAAGCTGTGTGCTGCCCACCTTGCAGAGTTCTTATAAGGCTAAGATAAAGGAATGGATGTGACCACAATGTAAGCAAAGCACTAACATACATAAAGCACCATTCTTATGTGTAATAACTTCACAAAAAGAGAATGTGTTTTTGCATATGTGGGGATAGGGGATATACAGGAAATCTGCACTTTTTGCTCAATTTTGGTAAGAACCTAAAACTACTCTAAAAAGTAAAGTTTATTAATTTTTTTTTTTTTTTTTTTGAGACAGGGTCTTGCTCTGTCACCCAGGATGGAGTGCAATGGCACAATCACGGCTCACTGCAGCTTTAATCTCTTGGGCTCAAGTGATCCTCTTGCTTCAGTCTCCTGCGTAACTAGGACCACAGGTATGCACTACCATGCCTGGCTAATCTTTTTTTTTAACTTTTTGTAGAAATAGGATATTGCCCTGTTGGCCAGGCTGGTCTTGAATTCCTGAGCTCAAGTGATTCATCTGCCTCAACCTCCCAAAGTGCTGGGATTACAGGCGTGAACCACCATGCCCAGCTTGATTAAATTTTTTAAAAAGGAAATGTGGATTTCTCCGACAGCACATCAGTGCAGTATAGAAGTGAGAGTGAAGAAAGTGGTTGATGAGGCTGAGTCAGGATTATAGCAACCATGCTGCCCCATGTGATAGAGCAGTGACATCCAGCCCCCTCCAGCCTCCCCCAGCAAGCTGACTCTGAATCCCAACAGCAAAAGGCCTCCTAGCAAGCCATACCTCCATGAGCGTCTCATCCATTTCATCGAAGGGCTTCCCATCTTTACGATTGTAAAATGTGGCCACTCCAACAATTTCTTCCTTCTTGTTCACAATCGGCATTGAAAGCACATTTTTAATCATCCATCCAGACTCATCCAGAGGCTCTTTCTACAAGAGAAGGGATAGATTAGGTTTCCTCATGTTCCAGGCCACAGAGGCAATGATGATAGATTTCACACTACATCATGACCCTGATTGGCTGAGAGGAGTTGGCAAGAGGATGGAGTTCGCTGCATTTTGCGTAAGTTTAATTACCAACAACTACCGTGAGAAATAACCCATTTGGTTGGAATTCCTTAAGTCAAGTAGCCATTTTGTGTTCACCCCTCAGATGTCAGGGCCAGTGTGTGTCAGGCAGTATTTTACGGGGATGTAATGATGTGCAGAACAACCCAGAGAGGTAGTGTTTCTCCTTCAGATATGGGAGGTAGTGGCAGGGGACTGGCATAAAAGGGCAATGCTATGATTCTTGTAACTTTGAATTAACAACCTAGATATAACCTGCACATTTTGCCTCTTGCCCTGACTTCCTATATTACTTTTAGCACTTCATTTTCTCCCCTGGAGCCTCAATTTTCTCGTCTATAGAATGGAAAGAATATGTGCCTCACTGAATAAACGAAGTTCTTGATCAATTATAAGACGCCTTTGGTGAGGCCAGGCATGGTGGCTCACACCTATAATCCCAGCACTTTGGGAAGTCAAGGCAGGCAGATCACTTGATGTCAGGAGTTTGAGACCAGCCTGGAGAACATGGTAAAATCCTGTCTCTACTAAAAATCAAAAATTAGCCAATTAGCTGGATTGGTGGCATGCTCCTCTAATCCCAGCTACTCGGGAGGCTGAGATGGGAGAATCACTTGAACCCAGGAGGCAGAGGTTGCAGTGAGCTGAGATCGTGCCACTGCACTCCAGCCTGGGCAAGAGACAGAGACTCCATCTTGAAAAAAAAAAAAAAAAAATATATATATATATATAATCCATTGATTCATCAAACATTTAGAATGTGCAAGAAACTGAGCTAGAAACTGGGGAAGCCAAGGCACAGATCTTGTCCTCAGGTTGCTTATAATCTGTAAGGTAAACCAGCAATTACACTACAGTGTGGGAAGTTCTCTAAGACAGTTATGGGAGCCAGAGGAGAAAAGGAAGTCAAGGAAGGCTTCCTGGAGTAGGTGAGTCTTCCAATCCTGAAGTTTCAAGATTCTTAACATGATGAGATGATAATTGTTACTATTTAAATAACACTGGAAAGCAAAACAGCTGTCTCAGCACCTGGTGAGAGAGTGTCTCCAAAAGGATGGAGAACACTGCCCGAAGAGCACAGAGTTGTATTGAACTCAGACCTGGCTGCCCCTAGCACTCTACCTAACTTTCATGGAATCCCTTCCCTTTGAAGGCCATGATAAAAAGACAGATTTTGTTGAAAATGAAAGGGGATACCATTAAAGATTTTTAAGCAAAGAAGTCACTGATTCAACCTACGTGTTTTATTTTTTGTTGAGATGGAGTTTTGCTCTGTCGCCCAGGCTGGAGTATACTGGCACTATCTCGGCTCGCTGCAACCTCCGCTTCCTGGTTTCAAGTGATTCTCCTGTCTCAGCCTCCCGAGTAGCTGGGATTACAGGTGCCCACTACCACGCTCAGCTAATATTTGTATTTTTAGTAGAGACGGAGTTTCACCGTGTTGACCAAGCTGGTCTTGAACCACTGACCTCAGGTAATCTGCCCGCCTCGGTCTCTCAAAGTGTTGGGATTACAAGTGTGAGCCATCGCACTTGGCCCAACCTGTTTCTTAAAAACATTATTCAGGGGCCGGGCGCAGTGATTCACGCCTGTAATCCCAGCACTTTGGGAGGCCAAGGCAGGCATATCACCTGAGGTCAGGAGTTCAAGACCAGCCTGACCAACATGGAGAAACCCCATCTCTACTAAAAGAAAAAATTAGCCAGGAATGGGGGTGCATGCCTGTAATCCCATCTGCTCGGGAGGCTGGAGCAAGAGAATCGCTTGAACCTGGGAGGCAGAGATTGCGGTGAGCTGAGATCATGCCACTGCATTCCAGCCTGGGCAATAAGAGTGAAACTCCGTCTCAAAAAAACAAAAACAAAAACAAGCAAACAAAAAACAACATTATTCAGGCTACTTTGTGGAGGATGAGTTGGAGGAGGAAGACCAGAATCTAAAAACAAGATTAAATTTGCTTCACTAATGTAGTTAAACTGCAATCAAGTGGATGGCTTGAATAAATACCACGTTCTGCTGTGGTTGTGGTCAGGTTAGCAACTCTCAGCAAGTCTTCGGCTTGTCACATTGATGTGGTCAAAATCACAACACATAAAGTGCAATTTTAACTTTGGAACTATTTTCTCTCTAAGCTTTTTCATAATGTTCTTGAAGGAGAAAAAAATAATTCTGACTTCTCTGAGTCATTTTTATTTCCTTCTGAATTATTTCCTGATTGATAATGATTTGTTTTTCTTTTATTTGTTTAGCCTAGCATGCTAAACCAAATCAATATTGACAGGGCCCCTAGAGATGAGCAAACAATCTTATCAAGAAAGATAAGACCCAATGTTGACTAAAGGAAGTCACATTTTACTAAGAGGAATTAGTCTAACACAGAGGCAAGGATAATAAAAGATGACATAAGGAAAATACATAAGAGACACAAGTTCCTTGGTGTGCCTTTCCAGGTCCTGTGGGATCTGGCCTCTGTCCATCTCTCTAGAATCTTCTCCTGCCAGTCTCCCCCTCAATTTCTCACTCAGATTTGTTGACTTATTCTAGTTCCTTCCAATAAGCCATCTCTTTCCTACAATCTTCTCCCCTCTCTCTACTGTCCAAACATAAGTTTTGGGGACATGTCTTGATTCCTCCCAGATTAAGTCAGAATCTCCTGCAATGCCCCTCCTCTCCCCCCTGCCCTTCTCCTAATCACCGCTCGGTGTCTCTTTCCCCATGCAATCATGAGCTTCACGGGGACAAAGACTACCCCTGTCCAGCCCACCACTGTAGCAAGTGTTAACATTTTGCCAGTGCCTTCGCAGAAGGTATCTTCCATGAAACATTTGTTTGAAAAAAAAAAAAAAGACAAAATCAAATGGAAGGTCAGGGGCGGTAGCTCATGCCCGTAATCCCAGCACTTTGGGAGGCCGAGGTGGGTGGATCACCTGCGGTCAGGAGTTTGAGACCAATTTGGTCAACATGGCGAGACCCTGTCTCTACGAAAAATACAAAAAATTAGCCAGGCGTGGTGGCGGGCACCTGTAATCTCAGCTACTTGGGAGGCTGAAGCAGGAGAATTGCTTGAACCCAGGAGGTGGAGGTTGCAGTGAACCAAGATGGCGCCATTGCACTGCAGCCTGAGTGACAGAGCGAGACTCTGTCTCAAAAAAAAAAAAAATCAAAAGGAATGTTAAACAATATTCCATAAAAATTCCAAGGAGAGAGAAATGATATTCAGCCAGAGGAATCATAATAAAACTTAATAGAGGTAGTAGCATTTGAGGTTGTCATTGAAGGGCAGAGAGGATTTCAATAGGAGATGGTAGAACAGGATTTGAGCAGGAGATGATAGGGAACGGCCTAAGCAAAGGTGCTGAGGCCAGTCAGGCACAGTGGTGCACACCTGTAGTCTAGCTAATTGGCAGGCTGAGGCAGGAGCTTTGCTTGAGCCCACGAGGTTGAGGCTGCAATGAGCTATGGTTGCACCACTACACTCCAGCCTGAGCAACAGGGTGAGACCCTCTCTAAAAAAAACAAAAGAAAACAACAACAACAAAACACCTGGCAAAGTAGCATTTTGATTATATTTATTGAAATACAACTTTAATGTCTGAATATGATCCTGAAACTTTGGAGCTTTTGTATATTATATATTGTATATCTTGTATGTCTCGTGGGGGGAAAAATAGATTCTGAGGCCAGAAAGCAAAGGGTGCGAATGTTAAAACTGAATAGGACCTTGGAAATTACCCAGTTAACTCTGTCCCCATTTCCATTGGCACAGGACTTTTATCCTGTCATATTTTCACATTTTTGAGGCTGCTTCCCAGCAGAGTAGGTGGATTCTAATGTATTCCAATGCTTTTTGGGGAGGAAAAAAAAAATCATATGACTAAGACAGCAAATAAAAAGTGACTTACCTGAAATGCAAAATAGTCCTCCGCAGGCGCATTCATGATGTTGCAAATCTGAGAGCAGTGAAGGGGAATAATGAAGGTGTGATTAGGCCTGAGACAGTACCCAGCGAAGCACTGTATACTATTTTCAGGAACACCATGTTCTTGCCCAAGGCATTCACATTCTTTTCATCAGTTGGACGTAGTCCAGACGGTTTGGAATTATTAATTGAGGTACTAGACAGAAAAGTCACCTTATAAACATTACTTTTTATGATTTGCTCCACTCTTGAATCATTTCTAAGCTTTGAAAAAGTTAAGGCTACAACTTGTCATTACTAGTGACTGGAGGGTATCCCATTTTGTTGTTCCCCTTTTCTTGCTTATTTGGGTTGTATCCAAGGTCTTTAAGTTAATATAAATACCAGCCCGGCCAATGTGGTGAAACCCTGTCTCTACTAAAAATACAAAAATTAACTAGCAGTGGTGGCGCGCGCCTGTAGTCCCAGCTACTCTGGAGGTTGAGGTGGGAGAATCACTTGAACCTGGGAGGCAGAGGTTGCAGTGAGCCAAGATCATGCCACTGCACTCCAGCTTGGGCGACAGAGTGAGACCCAGTCTCAATAAAATAAAATATGCTACTCTAAATATATTTGACTCAACTACATTTGGGTTCTGTTTTGTTTGGGCAGGTAGGGGTTTTTCCTTGGATTATAAATCCCCAAGTAGAATAATAAATGAAAGGTGTTGTAGCTCTGGTTCTATATTGCTAGATTCCTCTCCTGAAAGTCAGACCAGTTTACCCTATTGGTAAGGGATCAGATGACACTTATAGAGCACTGTGGGGCCACTGTGTATGGTTGTGTAATGTGTGAACTGCACACAGGTATCAGGCTGAGGGGCAACTGGGAGCTGAAATCCAGCCTGTGATCTGCTTGTAGCACCATGACCTTGACCTTCCTTTAATCATCCTTTGAGAAATGGTGCCTTCTAATTCTCAAAAACGTACCACCGTGGCTTGCAGAGACCCTGCCTGACAACATAGGAGTGGGCTGTCTGTGGTCTCAGAGAGCGAGCTGTACCTGCTCCTGTCCGAGGACTGCCCGCTCACTGCATCAGCCTTCTGACCTCTCCTTTGACCAACTCTATCAGTTGCCATCATTGTCTCCTGATGGCAGAGCTCTTGGAGGCCTCTTTCCTCTCCGTCTGTGAGCATGCTGCTGTCTCTCTCATGCTTGAAAATGAAATCCTTCCTGCATCCATCATGGTCCCCATAGCAACCACCCAGGCATTCTCCTCTTTTCTTTTGCATTCTTTACCGTCTCGTTACCCATCTACTACTCAGCAAACCACATGCTGGTTTTGCTTCCACCTCAGCACCAAATCCGTTTTCACTGGGGCCACCAATAACCTCTTCAGTGCCAAACCCAATGAGGGTTTTCAGTTCTTATCTCACCAGTTCACTCTGCTGCATGTCATCATCTCTCCCTGTTGAAACTTTCCACTTTCTTGGTTTCCATGACACTGCCCTCTCTTGGGTCTCCAAACACCTCTGAACCTTCCTTCTGTTTCTCTGTCACACGCTCCTCTTTCTCCACCCACTCTGTAGATGCTGACACCCTCCATGATTGCACCCCGGGTCCACTGCCTGTCTCCCTCCCCCTAGGTGCCTTCCTCCACACTCATTATTTCAAACACCATCTGGTCCTGATATCTTCTAAATCTCTGCTTCCAACACTCCTCTCTCTCAGCATCAGAATTGTCTCTTCATCTACCTGCTGGATATCTGCTCCTAAAAAATGTCTGAAACTGACTTCATCATTTTACATCCAAGCGTGATGACAGCACTATTCATCTAGTCTAGAAGCCTGAAATTAGCCTTGACTCCTATCTTCCCCATTCTCTGCCTACAACCAATCACAAAGCCCTGCCAGCTTCACCCTCTCAATATTGGATCTGACCCCTTGTCCCCTTCTTGTGTTCTTGCCTCTGTCAAAGTTGTTGTGAGTATTAAATTTAGGTAGTGCCTGACTCACGGTAAGCACCCAGCGGCTGTTAGCAAGAATGATAGTGTTCTTTATTCCACCTGCCTTTGCTGAGATTCTCATCACCTCTTACTTGAATGGTGCTGTGGTTACTTTGCCTGCGGTCCTAGTCCTTCAGATCCATTTTCCAGGAAGCTGCTAGAGTCATCTTTCTTTTCTTTCTTTCTTTTTATTTTTTTCTTTTAGAGACAGGGTCTCCCTCTGTTGCCCAGGCTGGAATGCAGTGGCGCGATCATACCTCACTGCAGCCTGGAACTCCTGGGATCAAGGGATACTCCTGTCTCAGCCTCTTGAATAGCTGGGACTGTGAGCATGCACCACCACGCCTGGCTAATTTTTAAATTTTTTGTAGAGACGGAGTCTTGGTATGTTGCCCAAGCTGGTCTCAAACTCCTGGACTCAAGTGATCCTCCTGCCTTGGCCTCCCAAAGTGTTGGGATTACAGGCGTGAGTCACCATGCCCTGCCAGAGTTATCTTTCTAAAATGAAAATTGACTATGTGAATCTCCTGCTTGTCTGTCACCTGTAGATTAAAATCCCACCTTTTAAGGATGAGCATGGTGTTCACTCCTATAATTCCACCACTCTGGGAGGCTGAGGCAGGTGGATCACTTGAAACCAGGTGTTCAAAACCAGCCTGGCTAACATGGCAAAACCCCTTCTCTGCTAAAAAGACAAAAATTAGCTGGGCGTGGTGGTACACGCCTGTAATCACAGCTATTCAGGTGGCTGAGGCATGACAATCGCTTGAGCCCAGGAGGCGGAGGTTGCAGTGATCCAAGTTCTCACCACTGCATTCCAGCCTGGGCAACAGAGCGAGACACTATCAAAAAAAAAAAAAAGGCCACCTTTTAGACAAGGCCTCCAAGCCCTGCTGTAATTTAACCCCTTCCTCCCTCTTGAGCCTCATCTTTTTTTTTTTTTTTTTTTGAGACAGAGTCTCGCTCTGTCACCCAGGCTGGAGTGCTGTGGCCGGATCTCAGCTCACTGCAAGCTCCGCCTCCCGGGTTCACGCCATTTTCCTGCCTCAGCCTCCCAGGTAGCTGGGACTACAGGCGCCGCCACCTCGCCCGGCTAGTTTTTGTATTTTTTAGTAGAGACGGGGTTTCACCGTGTTAGCCAGGATGGTCTCGATCTCCTGACCTCGCGATCCACCCGTCTCGGCCTCCCAAAGTGCTAGGATTACAGGCTTGAGCCACTGCGCCTGGCCGAGCCTCATCTTTTGCTGTCTTCCTGTCTCAAATCTAATACTCCAGCCACACTTAACCACATACAGCACACTGCTCCAGGCCTCCATGCCCGTGTTGTTTGGCCATGTTCTTCCTTCCACCTGGAACCTCCTTTTATGATCCCACCTGCCTAAGACATATTTATTTCATTTATTTATTATTATTATATTTTTTGAGATGGAGTCTCTCTCTGTTGCCCAGGCTAGAGTGCAATGGCACGACCTCGGCTCACTGCAACCTCTGCCTCCCAGGTTCAAGTGATTCTCCTGCCTCAGCTTCCCGAGTAGGTGGGACTACAGGCGCCCGCCACATGCCCAGCAAATTTATATATATATATATATATATTTTTTTTTTTTTTTTTTTTTGAGAAGGAGTCTTGCTCAGTCGCCCAGGCTGGAGTGCAGTGGCAAGATCTCGGCTCACTGCAAGCTCCACCTCCCAGGTTCATGCCATTCTCCTGCCTCAGCCTCGTAAGTAGCTGGGATTACAGGCACCCGCTGCCACAGCTATTCGATCTCCTGACCTTGTGATCCACCCGCCTTGGCCTCCCAAAGTGCTGGGATTACAGGCGTGAGCCACTGCGCCCGGCCAAATTTTTATATTTTTAGTAGAGATGGAGTTTTGTCATGTTGGCCAGGCTGGTCTCGAGCTTCTGACCTCAGGTAATCCACCCGCCTTGGCCCCCCAAAGTTCTGGGATTATAGGCCTGAGCCACTGTGCCTGGCCAAGACTACGCACCCTTCTACCTAAGGATTATTTATCTATGTATTTGATATTTCCTCAAATGTCAATTATCTGTTCATTCATTTAGACCAATTGCCAATTGAATTGAGAGAAACAAGAGAATCAGGCTTTCAGAGATCCACACTTAACATCATCTTTTCCACTCTCTTCTTGATCTAAAATCCTTCCACTCTTTCTTCCACCTGATCCAAAACTCTCCCCCTTCAAAGTTATATTACTTACCAGGCCATTCTGGGCAACATAAGTGGGAAGACCGCTTACTAAAGCCCAGTGGTCAGGAGGTGGATTCCTGTGAAGGCCAAAGACAAATGGTGACTCTCAGGGCAGGGATTACTGGACTGAAGACTAAAATCTGGGCCTTTACCCGCCCCCTGCTCTCAGGTGGCTCTCAGCAACTGCTTACATTCACTACACCTGACCAAACCCAAAATGTTGGCTAACCATCTTAATGTCCAAATCTAGACATGGAGAAAAGGGTGGTGAATATAACATTTTACTGACTGCCCACCAAGTTTCACTATCTGAGAAAAGAGACAGCATTCATTCTACAGATTGTTATTTGCTGCTGAGCAGAAACAAATACCATCACTTCCCTCATAAAGTTAGAAGCTACTAATACTATGTAGGGAATGAAAAAATTCATCTATGGAGAATTCCTACCATGTGCTAAGCACTAAGCTAAGTGCTTTATATACTTACCCCTCACAATACTATAATTTTTTGAATTATTATTTTTGCTTGTTTGTTGTGAGAAAAAAACACACACATAAACACGCATTAAAAACCTCACCAATCATTAGAAAATGAACATTTATAAAACCACATGGACATCAAGAACAGCATTGTCAGCTCCTTGGAAGCCCTTGACTTTCCCCCGCAATCATAACCTTCTCCCTAACCCCAGAGGTAGCCATTATTCTGAAATTATGCTAAATTGCATTATTGTTTTTTTGTAGAGTTTTACCTCCTAAGCATGTTTTCCTGTACTTGTTAGTTTAATTTTGCCTGTTTTTCAACTTCATTTAGATGGAACCATACAATGTATATTATTTTGTCTGGCTTCTTTGTCACGTTGCTGTAATTCACTCATTTTATTGACTTACAGTGTTCCCTATACTACTGTAGCACAAGTTATCCATTCAACTGTTGGTGGACATCCCCCATCCTTCCAGTTAGGGGATAATATAAACAGTGCTGCTGTCAACATTGGTGCATATGTGCTCTCAGTTCTACATGGTATATTCCTAGGAGTAGAAGTTCTGGGTCATAAGATGTTTGTGTCTTCAACTTTACTAGATGAGGCCAAACTGTTTTCTAAAATGATTGTACCAATTTACACGCCCATCAGTGGTCCATTAGAGTTTCCTTTGTTCTCCATCTCTGTCAATACTTAGTATTTTCAGACTTTTAAATGATAGTCCTTCTGGTGAGGTCTAATGGTATCTCATCATAGTTTTCTTTCATATTTCTCTACAAAATTAGTGTTCATGTCTTTTACTCATTTAAAAAAATTACTTTTACCCATTTTTCTATAGTGTTTCCTTCTTAATGATTCATAGGTATCCTTTATGTGTTCTCTCTCTCTCTCTCTCTTTTTTTTTTTTTTTTTTCTGAGACAGGGCCTCACTCTGTCACTCAGGCTGGAATGTAGGAGCATGATCCTAGCTCACTATAAACTTGAACTCCTGAGCTCAAGTAATCCTTCCACCTCAGCTGCTCACCTAGCTGGGACTTCAGGCACGTACCACCATGCTCAGCTGATTAAAAATTTTTTCACAGATGGAACTGTCTGCAAAAATTATAACAGAGAAATCTAATGTCACAAGATTCCATCTTGCTTCTAACTTTACAAGCTAACTGCCCTTACTTATTCCTGGGCATAGACCAAGCCAATTATGAGGAGAATTTAGTTTATAATTTAACATTGAAGCAAGGATGATAACAGTCCCTTCCCAAAATTGACCCCCTCTGGGGACTAAAACTGCCTTTGTAAGGCTAATGAAAGGCCAGAAGGTTAGGGTTATGGGAGGGGCCTGAATTCTGCTAAGATGTAAGTGTAGTTAAACAATAACCAGCCGTTGTTCCCTAGCTGGTTTTCTATAATTTTTTTACTGCTCAGGAGTTATGTAGCTGGGGATCACATGATTTATAACGTCCCCTCCTAAGGATAACAGCACTATTGTACAACCTAAGATTGGTCTTTGAGATATTTTTTAGACTTTCGCATTCTGGCTACTGATTGACTCTACCTGGACCCATAACTCAGTGGTGCAAAGTTTCCTTTGTTCTCCATCTCTGTCAATACTTAGTATTTTCAGACTTTTACATGATAGTCCTTGTGGTGAGGTCTAATGGTATCTCATCGTACTTTTCTTTCATATTTCTCTACAAAATTAATATAATGGAATACCTTCCATAAATGTATTTGTCATTTGCATTTTTTGTAAAGTTCCTCTGTTCATGTCTTTTACTCATTTTTTTAAAGTTACTATTAAATTTACTTTTACTCATTTTTCAATAGTGTTTCCTTTTTATTGATTTGTAGGAGTTCTTTATATGTTCTTTTTTTTTTTTTTTTTGAGACGGAGTCTCACTCTGTCGCGGGGCTGGAGTGCAGTGGCCGGATCTCAGCTCACTGCAAGCTCCGCCTCCCGGGTTCACGCCATTCTCCTGCCTCAGCCTCCCGAGTAGCTGGGACTACAGGCGCCCGCCACCTCACCTGGCTAGTTTTTTTGTATTTTTTTTTAGTAGAGACGGGGTTTCACCATGTTAGCCAGGATGGTCTCGATCTCCTGACCTCGTGATCCGCCCGTCTTGGCCTCCCAAAGTGCTGGGATTACAGGCTTGAGCCACCGCGCCCGGCCTTTTTTTTTTTTTTAAAGAGACAGGGCTCACTCTGTCACTCAGGCTGGAATGCAGTAGCCAGATTCAACTGGTCTTGTGACCTCACCTAGGAACTGACTCACTGCAAGAAGACAGTTTCAATCTCCTGTGATTTTATCCTCAGCCCAACCAACCAGTATTTCCCATTCCCTAGCCCCCTGCCCACCAAACTATCCTTGAAAAACCCTGGCCTCCAAAATTCTCAGGGAGGTAGATTTGAGAAATATTTCTGGTTCTTTTGCTCAACTGCCTTAAAATAATTAAACTCTTTCTCCGCTGCAACTCTTGCTGTTCTCAGTGTATTGCCTTTTCTGGGCAACAGGCAAGAAGAACCTGTCAGGCTGTACCATAGAGATGGGGAGTCTTCCTATGTTGCCCAGGCTGGTCTCAAACTCCTGGCCTAAAGTGATCCTCCTACCTAGGTCTCTCAAAGCACTGGAATTATAGGCATGAGCCACTGTGCCTGGCCCTATATGTATTTTTGATACGAGCCTTTGTCAGTTGTTTGTGCTATAAATACATTTTCTTGTATCATGACTTGCCTTTTTACTCTTTATAGTAACCAGCCTCCTAGATGACCCTCAGTGATGCTCACTTCCTTGTATAGTCCCCTCCAACAATGAATCAAAGCTGGTCTCAGTGACCAAAAGAATATGGTGGAGATGAATGTGTTATTTTGAAACTAGATTATGAAAGGCATTGTAGCTTTCACCTGCTTGCTCTGGGGAAGTCAGCCACCATGCCATGAAGTAACTCAAGCAGCCCTTTGTAGAGGCCTATGTGAAAAGGAACTGAGGCCTCCTGCCAACAGCCAGCATCAACTTGCCAGCCATCTGAGTAAGTTATTTAGTAAGCAGATCCTCCGATTCCGGGAAAGCCTTCAGATGACTGCAGCCCACACTCATATTTGACTTCAACCTCATGAGCTACCCCAAGCTAAAATTGCCCAGTCCGCCGGCGCAGTGGCTCACGCCTGTAATCCCAGCACTTTGGGAGGCCAAGGCAGGCAGATCACCTGAGGTCAGGAGTTGGAGACCAGCCTAACCAACATGGAGAAATCCTGTCTCTACCAAAAATACGAAATTAGCTGGGCATGGTGGTGTATGCCTGTAATCCCAGTTACTCGGGAGGCTGAGTCAGGAGAATCTCTTGAACCCAGGTGGCAGAGGTTGCAGTGAGCCGAGATCGTGCCATTGCACTCCAGCCTGGGCAACTAGAGTGAAACTCCATCTCAAAAAAAACCACAAAAAACAAAAAACTACCCAGTCAAGCCACCCTTGAATTCCTGACCCACAGAATAATAAATAATAAAGAGAAGCCGGGTACAGTGGCTCACACCTGTAATCCCAGCACTTTGGGAGGCCGATAACCTAAGGTTGGGAGTTTGAGGCCAGCTTGGCCAACATGGTGAAACCCCATCTCTACTAAAAAAAATTACAAAAATTAACCGGGCATGATGGTGGGTTTCTATATTCCCAGCTACTGGGGAGGCTGAGGCAGGAGAATCACCTGAAACCAGGAGGCAGAGGTTGCAGTGAGCCAAGATCATGCCATTGCACTCCAGCCTGGATGACAAGAGCAAAACTCCATCTCAAAATAATAACAACAATAAAGAGAGATAATAAATTATTATTGATGTTTTAAGTCACTAACTTTTGGGACAATGTGTTATGTAGAAATAGATAAACTAATACACTCCCAAATGGTATATTTTGATATAAATAGAAGTTCTTGTTCTTAATGTGGTCAAATATATCAATATTTTTATTTGTTTCTGAAGTCGTATTTATACATTTTTTACCCAAAGATCATAAAGCTATTTTATATTATCTTCTAAAAGGGTTACAGTTTGACCTTTTATATTTGGACCCCTAATTCACCTAGAATTTATATTTGTGTAATTTACTTCTTTGTTGTTTTGTTTTTGAGACAGAGTCTTGCTCTGTTACCCAGGCTGGAGTGTAACGGTGCGATCTCAGCTCACTGCATGCAACCTCTGCCTCCTGGGTTTAAGCGATTCTCCTGCCTCAGCCTCCCGAGTAGCTGGGATTACAGGTGCCTGCCACAATGCCTGGCTAACTTTTGTATTTTTAGTAGAGATGAAGTTTCACCATGTTGGCCAGGCTGGCCTCGAACTCCTGATCTCAGGTGATCCACCCGCCTCGGCCTAGTGTTGGGATTATAGGCGTGAGCCACTGTGCCCGGCTGTGTAATTTACTTTTGAGGGAGAAATCACATTTCTTTTTTTTCCATGTTGGTACCCATTCATACAAGCATAATTTATTTGAAAGATCATTCGTTCTTCCATTGCTTTAAAATGGCACCTTTGTCATAAATGAAGTGGCTGTATATGTGTAAGTCTGTTTCTTGCTCTTTGCTCTGTTCCATGGATATATTCCCAGGCTGGTCTCAATCTCCTGAGCTCAGGTGATCCACCTGCCTCAGCCTTCCAAAGTGTGAGGCTGGTGTAAGCTATCGCACCTGGCCTAAAATTCTCTTTAGAAGATTAAGAAAATTTTCCTCTATAATGATGATTATGTCATTTTTCTCTTAATGGCAAATTATATAGGTTGAATTTGCTAACATTAAACCAAGTCTGCATTCCTGGAATAAATCCATCTGGGTAATGATGTGCAATCTTTTATATATTGTTACTCATTATTTGCTAGAATTTTATTTAGAATATTTACATCTATGTCCATTATTTGCTAGAATTATATTTAGGATATTTACATCTGTGTCCATAAGGGAGCATACTCAGAACTTTCCTTTCTGTTGGGTTTTGCCATACAGCTTATACTAGCCACTTCTTTGCCTGTTATCATACAATAATTGTATGAGATTTTAATTTCTTCCTTAAATATTAATTAGAACTCAGGCAGTGGTGTGTGCCTGTAGCCCCAGCTAGTGAGGAGGCTGAAGTGGGAGGATCACTGGAAACCAGGAGTCCAAAGCCAGCCTGGGCAACATAGGGAGACTCCATCTCTAAAAAATATAAATAAATGAATAAAAACCACTAAGTAGAATTCACCTGTGAAAAAAATCTGGGCCTGTGGTATCTTTGCGAGAAGGTTTTTATTTATTTTATTGTAATAAATATTGTATTGCAATAAAACTGTTTTAGTGTTATATTTCTTCTTGATTTTGTAAGATTTATTTTAAATTTTTTTCCTCTTATTCTTTTTTTCAAGACAGGGTCTTACTATGTTGTCCAGGCTGTTCTTGAATTCCTGGTCTTAAGCAATCCTCCCACTTCAGTCTCCCAAGTAGCTGGGATTACAGGCATGTGCCACCACCTGGCTAGGTTTTTTGTTCTGTTTGAGACAGGGTCTCACTCTGTCACCCAGGCTGGAGTGCAGGGGGGCAAACCTGGCTCACTGAAGCCTCAACCTCCTGGGCTCAAGCAATTCTCCCACCTCAGCCTCACATGTAGGACTGCAGGCATGTGCCATCACACCCAGCTCATTTTAAAAATATTTCTGTAGAGACAGGGCAACCACTGGCAAGGCTGCTTTGAGCTGGCTCTGTTCCTTGACTGAAGGTCAGTGCTTTGCTCTACCTTCAGTCGTGGTTTGCTCTACAAGACTCTTTTTCGTTCCAGATTATGGAAATTTCCTTTTGGGGCCAGAAGTGGTAGTAGCTCCCCCACTAATAGCACATTCTCTTATGGTTCCCTTCATTCCACCCCCACCTTTGTAATTTGTCCCTCTGTAAATAAACCCTCACTGAATTATCCTGATTTGAATGTGACACCTGTTTTCAGCTGAGACCCTGGCTGATATGGATGGATACATAGCTCGTTACTTTTTCAGCCTTTTTAAATTTAAATATGTGCACTTAAGGCTGTAAATTTTTACATTAAGCACAATTTCACTACATCACACAGGTTTTTTATTTTTTCTAGAGGCTTTAATACGTTATATTTTCATTATCTTTCAGCTCAGAATATTTTCTAATTTCCATTAATTGATTCTTTTATCCATAGGTTGTTTGGAAGTATATTCCTTTTATTTTTTCAGAAGGATATTTCTTAGTTCCCAAGCATATGAGAATTTCCTAATTAGCTTATTGTTACTGGTTTAGAGCAGTGTTCTCTTTATATTTATTAGGTTAAATTCATTAATTGGATTATCCAAATATTCTATATTCTGTTTGTTGGTTTTAGTTTGCTCCTTAAGTCAATTAGCAAACATAGATTCGTCTGTATCTCCTTGTATTTCTGTTAGTTTTTGCTTTATATTTTTTGAGGTCATGTTATGATGTGCTTGCAAATTTAGAATAGTAATATCTTCCTGTAATGCTGAGGTAGATCGACCCCTTTATCATTAAGTGACTCTTTAGCTCTACTAATGTTCTTTGATATGTCTATTTCTATATGATGTTAACATGGTTATACAAGTTTTCTTTTGATTAGCATTTGCATGGTGCATCTTTTTTCAATCTTTAATGTTCAACCTCTCTGTATTCTCTTTCAGATTAGTCCCCTGTAAAAAGGATACAGGATTTTTCATCATATCTTGAAAGTAATCATTGTTGACTAACTTTTGTATGTGCAGAGAAAGATTAAATGTTGCCAATTAATCTATAATGTAGTCTATAATGCTTATCACTTGTAATTTTTACTTTATTCAGAATCAACATTGTTCTTTTAGATATAGATTTTTTAAATCATATTTCACATTTTTTTCTGTCATTTTGTGCCAGTTAAGACAATTTTTCATTTCAATACTGAATCATAGCACAATCTGTCTTTAAAATTATTTTGCATGGCAATTGAATTCAATGTGAATAGCAACCAGCAATGGTTGCTCAGCATTAACTATACTTACAACAATATGAATGGTGTGAAATGAAAATTACAGGACACCATTGTTTTTGACTAAACTCCTGTAATAGGGGCCCTAACAGATCAAACTAAAAATTAAAATGAAGTCACCTACATCAAAGTTCCAAGTCACTAAACACACTAAATTGTTATCTGACCTTCTGAGAAATCAGGAGAAACAAAAGCCAATTTTCCAAACAAGCCAGTTAAGCCAGTTTCTTTCTTTCTTTTTTTTTTTTTTTGAGACAGGGTCTCACTCTGTCCCCTGTGTGAAGTGATGCGATCATGGCTCACTGTAGCCTCCACCTCCCCGGCTCAAGTGATCCTCCTGCCTCAGCCTCCTGAGCAGTTGGGACCACAGGTGTGCACCACCATGCCTGACTAATTTTTGTACTTTTTTGTGGAGATGGGGTCTTGCCAAATTGCCCAGGCTGGTCTCAAAGTGCTGAGCTCAAGGGATCTGCCCACCTCAGCCTCCCAAATTGCTGCGATTATAGGTGTGAGCCACTGCGCCCAGCAACAAGCCAGTTTCAATTGGCATGATAATGAAGTTTCCTCTGCTTTAGTCCTTACACACACACAAAGGTAGCCTGAAATAGCTTGATTTCTACTTCTCAGTTATTTTTCTATTGTCCTGTTTCCCTGTCCTGCCTTACAAGAAAACTAGCTTTAAAATGACCAATCTGCTTTTTGTTCATTGTTCCTATAAAACCAACCCCTTCTGCTCAACTCACTGGAACATTTACTCTATTTTACACAACAAATCATTGCCCAATTCTAGAATCTCAAATAAAACCAATTGAGATTTTTAGACAAAATTTATTGTACCTTGGTTATGACCAAGTTCACACCTAGGCAATAACAACTACATCATGTCTGCCATGGCTAACAACAATCGCACAATTCTATTTCAGCAATGTCAAAAACTAGAAAATCACATCTTAGAATCAATGAAAGGTAATGTATTTCTTTCTTATCCAGGCTGGCAATCTTTGTCATTTAACTGGAACATCTAGTTGATTTATATTTTTAAAAATTATTGGCCGGGCGCGGTGGCTCAAGCCTATAATCCCAGCACTTTGGGAGGCCAAGACGGGCGGATCACGAGGTCAGGAGATCGAGACCATCCTGGCTAACCCGGTGAAACCCCATCTCTACTAAAAAATACAAAAAACTAGCCGGCAAGGTGGCGGGCGCCTGTAGTCCCAGCTTACTCAGGAGGCTGAGGCAGGAGAATGGCGTAAACCCGGGAGGCGGAGCTTGCAGTGAGCTGAGATCCGGCCACGGCACTCCAGCCTGGGCGACGGAGTGAGACTCCGTCTCAAAAAAAAAAAAAAAATTATTGGCCAGTGCATCAGCTCATGCCTATAATCCCAGCACTTTGGGAGGCTAAGGTAGAAGGACTGCTCGAGCTCAGGAGTTTGAAGAGGACAGCTTGGGCAACATGGTGAGACCCCATCTCTATTACAAAAAAAAATATATATATATATATTGGCTAGGCATGGTGGCTAATGCCTGTAATCCCAGCACTTTGGGAGGTAGAGGTGAGAGGATTGCTTGAACCCAGAAGTTTGAGACCAACGTGGCAACATAGTGAGACCCTGTCTCTATAAAACACTAACACACTAAATAAATAAATAAATAAATTAATTAATTCAAAAAACGGATATATTTGAATTTGAATTTCACCTTGATATGTACATTTTATTTTCCTACCTGCTCTATGCTCTTCTCTCCTTCTTTCTCTCTCTCTCCTTTTTAGTGAAAGGGTCTCACTATGTTGCCCAGGCTGGAGTACAGTGGCTATTCACATGTGCAATCATAGCTCACTGCAGCCTCAAACTCCTAGGCTCAAATAATCCTCCTGCCTCAGCCTCCTGATTAGCTGGGGCTACAGACAGTGCATCCACATCCAGCATCTGTGTTCTTCCTGAACTTTTATTTTGCCTTCCTTTGGTTTGATTAGTCATCTATTTACTATTCGATTTTCCCCTCTGTTAGTGTGGATGGCATATACTGTGACAGCCATTCTGGATGTTTACAGACATTCTGGCTGTCTCTCCTGGGCACAAGGTCCGACTGCGTTTCCTAACCACTCAAGTAATGTGTGGCCATGTAACTAGCTTTGCCCATAAAATGTGAGTATAAGTGCTATGTGTCACCTCCAGATGGAGATTTTAAGAGCCAGTGTGTATTTTTCCTCTCTTCTCTGTGGCAAGGTTACTCTGTCTTGCAAAGTTCAAAATGGCGGCTGCTTTATTAGCCTCAGCTCCTACCTGACTACAATCCACACACCATACCTCCAACCACACTCGCTAGCTGGCAATGCACACATAGTGGGATGGTGAAATAAATTTTAGTTGTTTATAACACTCAGGTCTCAAGGTCTTGTTACGAAAGCAGAGCCTGGCCTATCTTGGCTGAAACAAAGATTTGTGTTAGAAACAGGGTGCTGCCATAATAAAAACCCTAAAATGAGAGACATAGGTTAGGGACTGGGTGGTAGGTAGCAAGATGAGTGTTATCAGAGGCTAGTAGGATGTGATGCTGGTCAAGCAGAGACAAACAGAGAATTGCGACCTGTGACCATTTAAGAGACAGATAATGAGTTAATAAGATTGCGGCTCTAGAAGCTAGAAAAGTGACTAGGAAACAGAATTGTTGAAGAGTATGTTTTTGATAAGGTAGAAAAAAAAAGAGAGATGAGCTTTAGCAGAGAATAAGGGTGTCAGGCTGGGTGCTGGGGCTCATGCCAGTAATTCCAGCACTTTGGGAGGCCAAGGTGGGTGAATTACTTGAGGTCAGGAGTTTGAGACCAGCCTGACCAGCATGGCAAAACCCCCATCTCTACTAAAAATACACAAATTAGCTGGGCATGGTGGCGCACGCCTGTAATCCCAGCTACTTGGGAGGCTGAGGCAGGAGGATTGCTTGAACCCAGGAGGAGGAAGTTGTAGTGAGCTGAGATTGGGCTGCTGCACTCCAGCTTGGAAGATAGAGTGAGACTCCATCTTAACAAAAAAAAAAAGAAGAGAATAGAATAAGGTAATCAGCCCTTATGTAGGCAGGAATGAAAGAATAGAGATAATCTAGAAATTGAGGAACTTGAGGCAACTTCTCATCCTCACCAGTAACAAATAACCCTGAGAACTTGTTTATCTGGGTGATGGGATTATTACGGTTTGGTCTGGTGACCAAACTGAATCGGCATGTCGTATCACACCCACTCTTTGAGGATTAAGTTGGCATGCAGTATAGCCTTTTAGTGGGACAAAATTGCTGTGGGGGATAAGACTAAAGGTGTGGCTCTCCCACCAACCGAATTACAGCCTCAAGACCTCTGCAATTAAGTTGAGAAAGAGGGCTATGTCTCAAGACAGAACCATGGATGTAGCTTTTAGCACATGGAGAGGATTCAAACAGAGAAGAAGGTAACCAGGTTTTTAAGAAAGGTCTACTAACCAAAAATGTATAAGCCTATATTTAAAAAGTTTGCAACTGTTCAAATCTTCTAATGGTCATAGAGTCCCAGCTACCTAGACACAAGACTGAGAGCATTCTTTCCTTTTCTTTTCATTGTCCTCCTCCATCACACATGAGGGGACATTGAGAATAGGCTTTCCATGAGGGCTGAGTCAGTTCCTTTGCAGCTTCCTGCTTTTGCTTTGCCTCCTTCACGTACCAGAAGAGTAGCACCGTTGAAAATCCCTGATTTCACCCCAGTCTTATTCTATACATTGGACTCTAAGGTCCAGACAAGCCACCTACTGGCACTGGTTGTGAGACTGGGACTTAGAGCACCTGACTCACAATCTGGTCCACCGTAGCCCTCATCACGGCTCTGGTCAAGTCTTCCTCTTTCTTGGGCCTCACTGCTCACCCTCTGAGTCTCTCTACCATCTTACACTGCCTCCTTCCCACTCTCCCTGCCTCTAATCAACTGTGGGGTCTCATTGGATTTGGTCATGGTTGATCTTGGAATGAGTGTCTTTTGGAAGTTGATAATGTACCTGCAGTTTTCCATGTTTTGAGATGTGTTAAAATAAAGACTATAGGAGGCCATTGTTTTGAACGAAGCTCTGAACTAAGCTCCAACAAACCAAACTAAAAACCATTGTGGAGTCACCCATGATAATGTTTCACCTCATCAAACCTAAACTAAGTTGTTTTCTGATCCTCTTAGAGATTAGGAGAGAGGTAAAAGCCAATTTCCCAAAAAGACCTGTTCCAATCTTTAACAGGCGTGATAATGAAGTTCCTCTGCTTTAATCCTTACACACACACAAAAAGGCAGCAGTAACCTGATATTAATCAGTTATTTTTCTGTTGTTCTATCTCCCTCTCCCACCTTATAAGAAAAGTATCTTAAAAATGACTACCATGTTCGTTGATGTTTGCTTGGCTTTCTTCAGCCCTTCTCTGTCTATAAAGTCAGTCTTCTCGGAACACTTCCATATTTTATGGAATGAAGTGTTGCCCAATTCTAGAATCATCAATAAAGCCAATTGAGATATTTAAGCTAATTTATCGTCATTTTGTCTTTTGACAGGTGAAACTTACGGGATTACTTTGATGTCTTCTTTGCCATGCAGGATGTAGTCAATGACCTTGTAAAAATTAATTTCCTGGCAAAAGAAAGAAAAATTATAGTTTTTTTTTTTTTTTTAGACAGAGTTTTGCTCTTGTCGCCCAGGCTGGAGTGCAATGGCATGATCTCAGCTCACTGCAACCTCCGCCTGCTGGGTTCAGGTGATTCTTCTGCCTCAGCCTCCCGAGTAAATAGGACTACAGGCATGCACCACCATGCCTGGATAATATTTGTATTTTTAGCAGAGACAGGGTTCGAACTCCTGACCGCATGATCTGCCCACCTCAGCCTCCCAAAGTGCTGGGATTACGGGTGTGAGCCACCACGCCCGGCCAAAAAATTATACCTTTAAGAGTCAATTAGAAGTTCAACAGGAGTATGTCCCTAAAACAGACTTTGTTATTTTACTGTCGTATGCCCCGTGGTTTTTGTTGTTTTAATAAATTAATGTTTTTATTGATATATAGTAGTTGTACATATTTTGCCCCATGGTTTTCAGGAATCACCAAGCCTGGCCATAAACTCCCTCCAAGGATGTGCCTGGGCTGTCTTCTGGCACTCCCTGTCCTCTGCTGACTCTCAGGATTCAGCGTGCTCCACCTTGGAGCCAGCTCTCAGTGGCCAGGCAGAGGGCTGGGATCTGAGGCTGGGAAGAGGGATAGGAAATTCTCTAAGAGGATCTGGAGGTTGAGTGGGTGCAAGTTGATCACTCAATTGGGACATTTTTGTCATACCCAGATAAAAGAGAGTTGAGAAGCCAGGGGGCAAAAAAGTACTCAGGACACATAGCATTGTTCCCAGAATGTAACTCTCTGCATGCCTGGCTGCTTACACTACCTGCTGTAACTCGAAAACCAGTTTTATCTGATAGTTGCTGAAACAACCTGCTGCAACTCTAATTTTACCCACTGCCGTTACTCATCAGTCAAAACTTGCCAGCTCCCTAGACCCTTACTGGTGTCAATGAACTTTCTCAGAGAGCAACATGTAATATTTCTCTTTTTTCTTTTAGACACAGGGTCTTGCTCTGTCACCCAGGTTGGAGTGCAGTGGCGCAGTCATGGGGGTGCTCACTGTAGCCGCGAATTCCTGGGCTCATGTGATCCTCCTGCCTTGGCTTCCCAAAGCACTGGGATGACAGGCATGAGCCACCATGCCCGACCTCATTTCTCTTTTTTATAAAACCTTCACTTTCTCTCTGTTCTTTGGACATACCGAAGACTACTTAGTCTGTGTGTATGCCCTACATTGCAAGTCTTCCTTTGCCTGAAAACATTAAATTTAGAGATTCATCTCTGCATTTTAATTTTGACTTTAATAAGTGCAAGAAGAAAGAGATAAAGACGGCTGCCAGAATCTAGGGAGATGGGAAAGTGGTCAGGAGGTTCCCATCCCATTTAAAATCACAGCCAATCAGCCATCCTTCCTGCAGGGTGCAACTCTATGGTCATGGCCCCATTTCTCCTTCATGCCTACCACTCAGCTGTTCTCTTTGCTGTGTCGTCACTTCAGACCTACCTTCTCAATCATGCTTCATGCCTCCAAACTAACTCTCTGCCTCTTCCATCCCTCCTACCTCCTTGCATTGTTAAAATTCCTATTCTCTTAAAGTAGAGCTCTTCAATTACATTACTCTCTAGCATACAATTGGATGTTGGCATGTGGCTCCATTCCCCTAGCTCTCTAGGGGAAATTCTATTACCTTTTTCTTAGGTCCTCTGTATGCCCAAGTGTGATGAGCAACTATTTCACAAATGAGAAAGCTGAGACACAGACAGAGGAAGGGACTCACTTGTAGCAAGACAGTGAACCAAAATCAGAACCTGGGTCCTTAATTCCCAGCTCAGTGCTTTTCCTCTATGTCACCTAAGGTTAACAGCTTAGGTGTCTGCATCACTGTCACCTTGAACAGGGTTGCTCAGGGTGTAATCCGTGGACAAGTGCCAGTCTGCGAACTCTTTACTATTCCAGGAGAAGATAAAAACAGAGACTGAGAGTCATTTAGGAAGTTTTGTAATAATTTGACTGAGTTAGATGAGGTCTGTTTAATTGAATAAAAGGGGAAGGGGCATATATATGTATGTATATATATTTTGTGTGTGTGTGTGTGTGTGATGGAGTCTTGCTCTGTCACCCAGGCTGGAGCACAAGCGCAGTGGCATGATCCAAGGTTTATATTTTGTCTGTCTTTACACAATTTTGTTTTTCTAGGAATATATTTTGTCATATTTTTAAAAGTAGCAATCAAAACATATTGGAGGCATGACTCACTCTCTTGAGTACGCCTGCACTCCCCTTTCTTGAGTGTGTTTTTCACACACACGTACACAAAAAAAAAAAATTGGAAATTTTTTTTAAAAGAAAAACCAAACTGTTACTTTACTACAGGTATTTTGAGAAGTACCTCCCTAGAGATTTCAATGCAGATACCTGGGCTCCACCCCAAGCCTTCTGACTCAGAACCTCCACAAAGAGAAATTCGTGAATCAGTTAAAGATGTCTGAAGGTCTGTTTGGTTGACAGGCAATCGGCAATGGTCACCTTCCAACTCATAGGGGAGAGGCTCTGCTGCTCAAAGCCTAGCACTGGCGGCAGCTGCACTGCCTGAATACTTCCAGGAGGCAAGCTCTGGAAACAAAAGACAGAAGCTGAAACCGCTACAATGGCATAGGCTATTCCCAGGGGTAGTGAGCTCCCTAAAATAGGAAGCATCCAAGGGGAGACTAGATGAACCCTGAAACACGATAAATAGAATGGAGCTGAGGCTAGACCTAGAGTGAGGATTCCTGTTCTAGTTTCGGTCCTACTATGTGTGTTCTCTGGGCCTCAGTTTCTCTGGCTGTAAAATTAGATAGGTGGTATGTGTTTGTTGCTGCTGTTAAGTAGCAGCTCTCTCTCCCCCAAGCAAAGGAGGGAAACTAATCATATAAATCTGTCTTAATGGAATCAGGGCCCGGTATATAGATAGAGGCCCTGCAGCTTTGTTCTCTCTTACTCCCTTTCCTGCCCTCTTCCTTTTCCATTAACCCCTGGTCAAGGCAACTACTATGGAACTCTAAGGTTCTAAGGACAATGGGGGAAAAAGAAAATTGTATTAGATAATCCATACCCTCCCAGCTATGATTTTTAAGGTTATGATTAGTTAGCAATATCTCTTAAAGATCAAAACGGACATATTCTTTGACCCACATGTGGTAATGGATCCTAGAGATACACTCCCAAATGTGGGTAAAAGCATTATTTGCCCCATCCAGGGGTCTTAGCTAGACTGCTTTAAAAAGTCTGGAGAGGATGTGAGGTCTCTTATTAGGAGAGTAGTTGTACAGTGGATACCACATGTTTCCAGAGTGAGATTGCTGTGCCTGTGCTGATAGGGAAAGATGACAAAATATTCAGTTAAGTAAAAAGAGCAAGGCACAAAATAGAATCATAACTTTAGTGCAGAGTGGTGGTGGCAGAATATGTATACTTCTCCGTGATTATCTGGATATACATAAACATTCCTGCCAAGAGAGTTTGCTAACAGCAGCTGCTTCACGGAGGCTGACCAGGAGGAAAGGGGCGTTTGATTTCTTGCGGAGTGAACTTTTCACTGTGCTCATATATTACTTTTTCAACATACAAACAAATTTTCTTTTTTTATATTTTTTACTTTGCTTTATTTTATTTATTACTTTTTTTGAGACAGGATCTCATTCTGTCACCCAGGCTGCAGGGCAGTGGCACAATCTTGGCTCACTGGAGCCTCAGTTTCCCAGGCTTAAGCAATCCTCCTATCTCAGCCTCCTAAGTAGCTGGTAATACAGGCACACGTCACCATGCCCGGCTACTCTTTTTTTTTTTTTTTTAGTTAGAGACAAAGTCTCACTTTGTTGTCTAGGCTGGTCTTGAACTCCTGGCCTTAAGTGATCCTTCTGCCTCAGCCTCCCAAAGTTCTGGGATTATAGGCATGAACCACTGCACTTGGCAAAACAAACTTTCTTAAAAATATTTTTAGGCCGGGCGCGGTGGTTCAAGCCTGTAATCCCAGCACTTTGGGAGGCCGAGGCGGGTGGATCACGAGGTCAGGAGATCGAGACCATCCTGGCTAACATGATGAAACCCCGTCTCTGCTAAAAAATACAAAAAACTAGCCAGGTGAGGTGGCGGGCGCCTGTAGTCACAGCTACTCGCGAGGCTGAGGCAGGAGAATGGCGTAAACTCAGGAGGCGGAGACTTCAGTGATCTGAGATCCAGCCACTGCACTCCAGCCTGGGTGACAGAGTGAGACTCTGTCTAAAAAAAATAAATAAATAAATAAATAAATACAATTTTAAATAGTCAAGTTGTACCTTATAAGCAGTTCTAGAAAGCAAAGATGGCAGCATTATATCCTAGGAGATAAGTTTCTGCCTGGGAGAGGGAGAAGGCAGAGTTCTAGGATCTTACTGACATTTTTGTCTTGCCCTAGGGCCACCTGTCCTTGGGCCTGTGCTGCCCACTCCACTCCCGGCAGGCTCAGGGCTTCCTGGGCCTGGCTGCTGTCCTACCCAGGGTTTCCCATGAGAGTCTTTAGAAAGGTTAGAAATGGACATTTTAAGGCTGGGCACAGTGGCTCATGCCGGTAATCCCAAAACTTTGGGAGGCAGAGGCGGGCAGATCACTTGAGGTCAGGAGTCTGAGACCAGCCTGGCCAACATGGTGTAACCTCATCTCCACTAAAAATACAAAAATTAGCCAGGCACGATGGTGGGGCGCCTGCAATCCCAGCTACTCGGGAATCTGAGGCAGGAGAGCTGCTTGAGCCCAGGAGGCGGAGGTTGCAGTGAGCTGAGATCATGCCACTGCATTGCAGCTTGGGCAACAGAGTGAGAGTCCATCTCAAAAAAAGAAATGGACATTTTTTTGGAATCCCACAGGAGAATCCATTTTCTTTCCCAAAAGTAACAAAAAGATCAGTGTACTTTGGGTAACTAGGCTTTTTCCACACACTGTAGCTCAGTCAAAGTCTTTAAAGCCATATTCATGTACAAATTCACCAGCCTCTGGAAAGTCAAAACTGAGCCATCAAAAGTACCTTTGTTTCCTTCTACCTGAGCAGCTGACACAAGGGGCTTTGAAAGAGCCACAAATACCCATGGAAATATACCACTTTTTAAAAGACTGCCATTTTTTTCCCCATGAAGTCTATTTAGCCTGTATAACTTTTAAATACTTAAAACATACACACACTATTTTATTTTTAAAAGGAGATGAAGCAAGATGTAGCTGACATTGTGAGGCTTTGACCTAAGATTTGGGAACATTAATTGGTTGGAATCCAGACAAAAGTTGTATTTCCAAGTGAATGTGGCAGATGAAGTGTGAGAGGGATGTTAGAAGGCAGAGGGAATGTTAAAGGGCCTAATTTAGGCCGGGTGCGGTGGCTCATGCTTGTAATCCCAGCACTTTGGGAGCCCAAGACAGGAGGATCACTTGAGGCCAGGAGCTCAAGACCAGCCTGGGCAATATAGCAAGACCTCATCTCTATAAAAAATAAAAATAAAAACAAAATAAAATGCTGCGATTGGATGAGACTAGAGATCAGAATCTTAAATGCCTAGAGAGGTCTGATTTAAAAAAAAAATGAAATCAGGGCACAGACGTAAATAAAAGAGAGTGGTGGGGGCTGGGCGCGGTGGCTCACACCTGTAATCTCAGCACTTTGGGAGGACGAGGTGGGTGATCACTTGAGGTCAGGAGTTCAAGACCAACCTGGCCAACGGGCAAAACCCTGTCTCTACTAAAAATACAAAAATTAGCAAGGTATGGTGGCAGGTGCCTGTAATCCCAGCTACTCGGGAGGCTGAGGCAGGAGAATCACTTGAACCGGGAGGCAGAGGTTGCAGTTAGCCAAGATCGTGCCGTTGCACTCCAGCCTGGGTGACAAGAGCAAAACTCTGTCTCAAAAAGAGAGAGTGGTGGGGATTGTGGCAAACTAGAGAGTTCAGGCAAAATCCCAAGGAGGTAGCTGCTACTAGCCCCAATCAAATTTGCCCTGCTGGATTGTGGGTCCAGTTTTGATTAATCATCCACCTTTTCAAAAGAAACTGAGAATTCAGATATTTATGGGAAAGACTTTGATTTTTAAGGGTTAGCCGCCAATTTCCCAGCACTTTGGGAAGCCAAGAAAGGAGGATCACTTGAGCACTAGGAGGTCAAGACCAGACTAGGCAACATACCAAGACCCTATCTGAGAGAAAAAGAGAGAGAGAGAGAGAGAGAGAGAGGGGGGGGGGGGGGGGAAGAGAGGAAGGAAGGAAGGAAGGAAGGAAGGAAGGAAAAAAGAAAGAAAATAGAAAAAAATGTAAAAACCTATGTAGCCAAGCAAGTATATCTATCAGCTGGATTTGGCTTTCTGGCTACCAATTTGTACATTATAGACTAGAAATGAGGGTTTTCTAAGCTCATATTGTCTATAACTCTAAATTCCTGCAAGGTGAAGCCTTGAGTAGGTTGCTTGACCTTTATGGGTTTCTTTCCACAGCTGTGGAATGAGTATGTTGGTCCCTGCTTGGTCTACCCCACAAGGTTACTGTGAAACTCCAATAAGATATTAAACACTTTGCTTCTTGTTAGTATAGTGCTTAGAAAGAAAGAAAGAAAAAGGAAGGAAAGAAGGAAGGAAGGAAGGAAGGAAAGAAGGAAGGAAGGAGGAAGGAAGGAAGGAGGAAGGAAGGAGGAAAGAAGGAAGGAGGAAGGAGGAAGGAAGGAAGGAAGAAGGAGGAAGGAGGAAGGAGGAAGGAAGGAAGGAGGAAGGAATGAAGGAAAGGAAGGAAGGAGGAAGGAGGAAGGAAGGAAGGAAGGAAGGAAGGAAGAAGGAAGGAGGAAGGAAGGAGGAGGAAGGAAGGAAGGAAGGAAGAAGGAAGGAAGGAAGGGAGGGAGGGAGGGAGGAAGGAAGGAAGGAAGGAAGGAAGGAAGGAAGGAAGGAAGGAAGGAAGGAAGGAAGGAAGGAAGGCCACTTTGTACATGTTAGGGATGTTAGGGCATGACAATTAGGAGGAATTATTGCTGTTTTTCACTTTTTTTCTCTCTGTTGTTTTATTTTACTTTTAGCACCTGTCTGCTATTGAACATGAGGGATTATTCTAACTTCAAGGGAGACAACCCAACACAAAGACAAATACCTATATGCTAAAAAAACTTCTTCAACAGGGTTTACTGTGCCTTGCATTGGAAATATATTAAACATCAGATCATACTGAAAAGGCCAGAGAGAACGTACTCTTCCATCTGGAGTCCTGGGACCAGAGTAAGGTGGAACTTCACCCATCAGAACCGGCCACACATCAAAAAATTCCTAGGAATGAAAAAAACAATAATTACATGTTTTGAAAAGAGATCAAGGAAAGGAGATTAAGAAGTCCCACCTATATGAGTCAGCTAACACTGAAATTTAGAAAGTGAGAAGAACTCAGTGAAACCTAAACTTGAAAAGGCAGTAAGACTCACTACAGTTGGAAAATAGTCACATTTGCCCTTCAAAATATTGATGAACTGGGCCTGCCTAGTCATTAGCCAAAAACATGGGAGCTGAACTGGGGCACCGTCAGTGTTATTGGACATGAGAGGGAAAGTAGGGTCTTTATGGCTAAGAAATTTACCTTAAGACCATACTAATATGTGCTGAAAGGTTTAGCTAAAACAATGTCCCAAGCAGTATCATTTATAGTGGTGAAAAATTAGAGACCATCTAAGTGCCCAACAAGATAAGACTTATTAAATCAATTATGGTACATCTATTAACAATGATGTTACAGATGTGTGTGTACTGATTGAAAAGATGATACACTGATGATGATACACTAATGAGTGAAAAACGTGAGAGGCCAAAAAGAATATATCATGTGACCCTAATGTTCAGTTACATATAGAAAATGTTGTGAATACATTTACACAAATTATTATTATTGTTATTATTTTGGAGACAGGATCTCACTCTGTTGCCTAGGCTGGAGTGCAGTGGCTCCATCTCAGCTCACTGCAACCTCCACCTCCCGGGTTCAAGCGATTCTACTGGCTCAGCCTCCCAAGTAGCTGGGATTACAGGTGTGTGCCACCACATCTGGCTAATTTTTGTATTTTTAGTAGAGATGGGGTTTCACCATGTTGGCCAAGATGGTCTCGAACTCCAGACCTCAGGTGATCCGCCTGCCTCTGCCTCCCAAAGTGCTGGGATTACAGCCATCAGCCACCATGCCTGGCCCACAACAAAGTATTAACAAGTGATTTTTCTCTGAGTGATTGGAGTCAGACTATAATTTATTTAGAAATTTTTCATAATAAACTTTATTGCTTTTGTAATCAGGAAAAAATTTTTCACAAATAAGAAAGAAAAAAATGATGCCAAATATGGACAATAGACCTATATCTGGGATCCAATAAGAAAGGCTGACACCTGTAAGATAAGTGATTGCTAAAGCAACATACACAAGTGCCTTAGCCTGAGGCTATCTCTGTTTTTCCAGTTTCTCTGTAATAATTTGAGTTCCTACAAAACAACCTGCAACCTCAGTAGACAAACAAACCAAAACCCAACTTAGGAATATATTATTGTAACAAATGGTGGAGTTTCAACAAATCACAGGCAGCCCAAATGATCAGACCATGCCTAAAAAAGGCAAATGCCCTATTGTACCTAATCATATTATTTCTATACTTTGCTTCCATGTTCAGCTATTAAAGCTCACTGGCCATGCCATGCAGCAGAGCTCTTTGAACCTCTTCTGGTTTTGAGGGTTGCCCAATTCATGAGTTGTTCTTTGCTCAAATAAACTCTGTTGAATTTTTTTGTCTAAAAGTGTCCAAGGCCAGGCATGGTGGCTCACACCTATAATCCTGGCACTTTGCCAGGCGGAGGCTGGTGGATCACTTGAGCCCAGGAGCTTGACATCAGCCTGAGCAACATGGCAAAACCCCGTCTCTACCAAAAATACAAAAATTAGCTGTGCGTGGTGGTGTGTGCCTGTAATCCCAGCTTCTCAGGAGGCTGAGGTAGGAGAATCACTTGAACCCGGGACGGGGAGGTTGCAGTGAGCTGAGATTGTGCCACTGCACTGAAGCCTGGGTGACAGAGTGAGACCCTGTCTCAAATAAATACATTACGTAATGTAATGTAACGTAACATAACATAACATAAATAAAAGTGGCCAAGACACAGGCAGAAGGAAGAGGAAAATGAGCCAGAAAAGGAGCTGCACAGTCATGCAGCCTCAGGAGAGGCCAACTGAGAACCACATGGGCTCTTCCCCACTACTTCCTCATGGCTTCCTTTGAACACAGAGCAGCAAAGCTTGTGCAGGGTCAAGTCTGGGAGAGGAGCTCCTATCCTCCAGTGCCTTTTCTGTTCATTCATCTGTTACTATCCAGGGATAAACCTTGATCTGTTAGCACTGGGTTACTATGGGTAGGATGCCAAGCCCTCCTCCTTTCTCTCATTTGAACATGTTTGCCATGGTTTGTTTATTCTAATATCATCCAGAGAAGCAGAAGGGAAGCCACATGAAATGCAGAGTCCATGTTTTTGTCCTTCTCCCCAGTTGAGCTCTTTTTCTAGACTACCAACAACAGGAAGAAATTTAATTCTAGGTGAAAATTTAGAAAACAATTTTAATTCTGGCAAAAATACAACCAGGCCCTACCTGAGCCCCACAACCTGCTGACTGCTAGTTATACACAGGTGAATAAGGCACAGTTTGTATCCTGGAAGAACTGATTGTCTCATGAAGAAGATAATGAATAGTGAGGTAAATGAGGCAAGAACCAAAATAGTGCTGGAAGGAGAGGATAAATGCTAGAGGAGCCCAGAAGTAGAATAAATATATTGGCCTGACACCTCATGTGGGCCAAACACTGAGTGGATCCAAGGAGAAGATTGTCCCAAGGAGAAGAGAAGTTGTCACACAAGGGGTTATACGGTGAGTTGGACGTATCTATGACTTCTCCCTTCTTCCTTCCATCCCTTCCTCCCTCTGCACTTTCTTCCTTTCTTTCTTAACAGGTTAATTGATATATAGTTCCCACATCATCTGATAATTTGCCCATTTAAAGTGCACAAATCAACAGCTTTAATGACTTTTTTCATAATGCCAATAGCTAGGGGCAGGTTCTTTAGGCTGGAGTGCAGTGGCCGGATCTCAGCTCACTGCAAGCTCCGCCTCCCGGGTTTACGCCATTCTCCTGCCTCAACCTCCCGAGTAGCTGGGACTACAAGCATCTACCACCTCGCCCGGCTAGTTTTTTGTGTTTTTTAGTAGAGACAGGGTTTCACCGTGTTAGCCAGGATGGAGGGACAGGTTCTTAGAGTGTAGGCGGCCTAGATCACTTATTTTTATTTTTATTCATTCTTGCTATCATCATCTCACACTTTTTCTTTTCTTTTCCTTTTTCTTTTTTTTTTTTGGAGACAGGGTCTTGTTCTGTCCTGTCACCTAAGCTGGAGGGCAATGGTGCAAGCCTGGTTCACTGTAGCTTCAACCTTCTGAACTCAAGCAATTCTCCTTCCTCAGCCTCCCAAGTAGCTACAACTACAGGCATGTGCCACTAGACCCAGCTAATTTTTGAAATTTTTTGTAGAGACAGGGTCTCACTACGTTGCCCAGGCTGCTCTTGAAAGCCTGAGCTCAATCGATCCTCCTGACTCAGGCTTTCAAAGTGTGGGGAGTACACGTGTGAGGCACTGTGCCCAGCCTCATAGGCCACTTCTAATTACAAAATTGTTTAATATTTTGAGGATGACGAAGTTCGATACTCTCTTTTTTTTTGTTTTTTTGTTTTGTTTTGAGATGAGATCTCACTATGTTGCCAGGCTGGTCTCGAACTCTTAGGCTTAAACAATCTTCCTGCCTCAGACTCCCAAATAGCTGGGACTACAGGTATGTATCACCTCCCCCAGCTCAGAGTATTTTTGCTTAAAAGGAATTTTTTCCGTTTGAGAGGCAGGCAGTTTAAAATAAATAGAGAACAGATCACTATAGCACACAGTGGCGTAACCCTGAGACCAAATCCTGCTGCAAACTGTGAATGGTAACTTCAAAATGGAGTCTTTTGAATTCAATTACACAAAAATCGTTTTTTAAAAACATTTAAAAAATCTTGCTTTTTTTCTGTTTTTTATTTTTTAGGCTAGTCAAGTGAAGCAGTGGGAGTGGAGAAGGAACAAAGAAATCTGTAACTGGTTGTGATTAATTAGGTGCAAACACCACTCAGACCAGCCAGAAATTATTTTAATCAAAAAGTAATCATTCATTTGTATGAATCCATTCATTTGCCACTTCCTGAAGGAGAAACAAATGGCATGTTGTTGGGCTTAGCAATATTTGGCAAGATATTTATGAATCAAGAGTATGCCAAAATCAGATGAGTCTGGCCATGGTGGCTTATGCCTATAATCCCAACATTTTGGGAGGCCAAGGTGGGAGGATGGCTTGAGCCCAGGAGTTTGAGACCAGCCTGGGCAACATAGTGAGACCCTGTCTCTAGATTTTTTTTTTTAATCAGATAAATGGTTTCACTAGAATCAGAGGTTCCCTAAAACCAATATATGGCCCAACAGTACAGAATCACTTAAGGAGCTACAGGCTGGGTTTGGTGGCTCACACCTGTAATCCCAGCACTTTGGGAGGCCAAGGCCGGTGGACTACCTGAGGTCTGGAGCTCAAGACCAGCCTGGCCAACATGGTGAAACCCTGTTTCTAGCAAAAGTACAAATATTAGCTGGGCGTGGTGGCACGTGCCTGTAGTCCCAACTACTTGGGAGGCTGAGGCAGAATAATGGCTTGAACCCAGGAGGCAGAGGTTGCAGTGAGCCGAGATCGCGCCACTACACTCCAGCATGGGTGACAGAGCAAGACTCCATTTCAAAAAAAAAAAAAAATCAAGAAGCAAACAAACAAACAAAACCCCAGAAAAGTAGAACCCATGTATATGAACATCTGGTATCTGATGATGCGATTTATCAAAATGATGGTACTTTAAAATGGTATACTTCCTCAGCCAGGCACAATGGCTCATGCCTGTAATCCCAGTGCTTTGGGAGGCCGAGATGAGTGGATCGCTTGAGGTCAGGAGTTCAAAACCAGCCTGGCCAACAAAGTGATATCCTGTGTCTACTAAAAAATACAAAAATTAGTTAGGCATGGTGGCACGTGCCTGTAATCCCAGCTACTTGGGAGGCTGAAGCAGGAGAATCACTTGAACCTGGGAGGCAGAAGTTGCAGTGAGCCGAGATCTCGCCATTGCACTCCAGCCTTGGTGACAGAGCAAGATTCCGGTTTTTGTTTTTTGTTTTTTTCTTAAAGTATATATTTTCTCACTCCTTCTTTTTTTTTTTTTTTTAATAGATGGGATCTCACCCTGTCACCCAGCACGCTGGAGTGCAATGGTATGATCATGGCTCATTGCAGCCTTGAACTCCTGGGCTGAAGCCATCCTCCCACTTCTGAGTAGCTGGGACAGGTGCATGCCCCTGTACCCGGCCTCTCCCTATTCTTAAGAGCTTGTTTGAATGTTCTAGCAGAATAGCATGGCTACTTGTATACTCTTACCCAAGAACAACCCTCCTCTGTTGGGGAAGGTCACCGTCTTTGACTGAGTGCAAAGACAGGAACACGCATGGAGCAGTGAGAAAGGAAAGGAACACCCATCTAGCCAGCCAGATCAGCCAAATCAACACTGGCAATCAGTGGTGTCACCGATGTCACAGCCGGATCTCCCTCACAGCCCACACTACTCTTTAAGTGGAAAAATACAGGGAAAAACACAAAATTTACTCCATCTCACACCATACACATACCTAACTTAAAAATCAATGAAAGATTAAACTATAATAAAACTATAAAAATACTAAGAGATAATAGAAGAGATTATTTCAGATTATCTTTAATGTTGGGGGTAGGAAAGTCTTTCCTAAATAAAACTCAAAACTCAGAAGCTATAAAGAGAAAATTTGAATTTTCTGTCTGATGAAAGATGTTATAAGCAAAGTTAAAATATAATTCACGGACAGGGAAAAATGTTTGCAGTATACATGACAGATACATAATCCCTATCATATATAAAGCACTCCCACAAATTAATAAGAAATAGATTATTCAATTTTTTTTCTTTTTTTTTTTTTGAGATGGAGTTTCGCTCTAGTTGCCCAGGCTGGAATGCAATGGTGCAACCTCGGCTCACAGCAGACTCTGCCTCCCGGGTTCAAGCGATTCTCCTGCCTCAGCCTCCTGAGTAGCTGGGATTACAAGCATGTGCCACCATGCCCAGCTAATTTTGTATTTTTAGCGGAGACAGGATTTCTCCATGTTGATCAGGCTGGTTTCGAACTCCCGACCTCAGGTGATCCACCTGGTTACAAGAGCGAAACTCTGTCTCCAAAAAAAAAAAAAGAGAGAGAGAGAGAGAGAATGAAAGCACCGAGTGGGAGAATACAGCCATGCGTCACTTATGACAGGGATATGCTCCGGGAAATATGTGTGTCGTTGGGCAATTTTGTCATTGTGTGAACATCGTAGAGTGCACTTGCATTACCCCAGATTGTATAGCCTATTACACACCCAAACATAGCTAAACATAAAAGATACAGTAAAAATAAGCTATAAAAGTTTAAAAATCATACATCTATACAGGGCATTTAGCATGAATGGAACCTGTGGGACTGGAAGTTGCTCTGAGTGAGTCAGTGAGTGAGTGGTGAGTGAATATGAAGGCCTAGGTCATTACTGTGCGCTACTATAGACTTTATAAACACTGTACACTTAGGCTACACTAAATGTGTTTTTAAAATTTCTTTCTTCAATAGTAAATTAACCTTAGCTTACAGTAATTTTTAATTAATTAAGTAATTATTTTAGAGATAAGATCTTGCTCATCATAGGTCACTGCAGATTCGGACTCCAGGCCTCAAGCGATTCTTCTACCTCAGCCTCTTGAGTAGCTGGGATTGCAGGTATGAGCCACCAAGCCTGGCTTGTAACTTTTTTACTTTATAAATTTTTAAATTTTTCTTTATAAAATTTTTTATTTTTAAAAACTTTTTTGACTCTTTTGTAATAACACTTAGCTTAATACACAAACACATTATACAGCTGTACAAAAATATTTTCTTTTTAAAAAAATTATCTCAAATTCTGTTATTCTTTTTTCTTTTTTTATGTCTTTGGTGCTTGAATCAGAACAAAAATATTTGCTTTATATCTTTATTCTACAAGCTTTTTTTCTCTTAAATTTTTTTTTCTTTTACTTTCTAAACTTTTTTGTTAAAAACTAAGACACAAGCACACACATTAGCCTAGGCCTACACAGGGTCAGGATTATCAATATCATCATCTTCCACCTCTATACTTTGTCCCCCTAGAAAGTGGGACAAAGGTTTTCAGGGGCAAAAACAAGTACAGAGCTCTTATCTCCTGTGATAACAATGCTTTCTTCCGGAATATCTCCCGAAGGACCTGCCTGAGGCTGTTTTACAGTTAACTTTTTTCTTTTTTAATAAGTAGAACGAGTCAACTCTAAAATAATGGAAAAAAAGGTGTAGTATAATAAATATGTAATCCAGTAACATAGTTTTCTATTATCAAGCATTATGTACTACAACTTATAATTGTGTGTGCTATATATATATATATATATTTGTGTGTGTGTGTGCGTGCGTGTGATGAAGTCTCACTCTGTCACCCAAACTGGTGTACAGTGGCACGATCTTGGCTCACTGCAACCTCCGCCTCCCAGGTTCAGGCAATTCTCCTGCCTCAGCCTCCTGAGTAGCTGGGATTACAGGCACCTGCCACCACACCCGACTAATCTTTGTATTTTTAGTAGAGGCAAGGGTTTCCCCATGTTGGTCAGGCTGGTCTCGAACTCCTGATCTCGTGATCCTCCCACCTCAGCCTCCCAAAGTGCTGGGTTTACAGGCGTGAGCCACCACACCCAGCCTGTTTGTGCTACGCTTTTATGCAACTGGCAGTGCCGTAGGTTTTTCTTATACCAGCATCACCACAAATGTGAAGAATGCATTGCACTATCACTAGACGATAGGAATTTTTCAACTCCATTATAATTCTATGGACCATGGTATATGCCATCATTGATCAAAATGTCGTTATGCAGTGCATGACTGTATTTGCAATGCATGTATTTGAAAGTGGACTTGTGCTCAGAATTTGCAAAGAACTACAAATCAGTGAGATAAAAAAGACAACGTGATTTTTTTAAATGGGGGAAAACCTTGAACTGTCACGTCACAAAATAATACATCCAAATGGCCAATAAACGTATTTTAAAATATTCAACCAGTCATTAGGGGAATTCATGTTGATAACAAAAGAGATAAAGCCACATGCTCACCAGAATGGCTAAAGTTACTAAGAATAACAATAGCAAGTATTGATGAAGAAACCCTTGATACATTGCTGGTGAGGGTATAAAATGGTACAATCATATCATTTTGAAAATCAGATCGGCAATATCTACTAAAGCTAATACTCTGAAATTCTACTCCTAGGTAAATACTTAACAGAAAGGGCACAACTGTGTACTAGTAATGTGCTAGAAGTTTCATAACAACAATATTCATAATAGACCAGATCTGAAAGCTCAAATGTCCACCAACAGTGGAAATGAATAAATACACTGTGGATTATACATATAATGAAAATTCCACAGGAATAAAAATGAATGAACTCATGCTAAATGAAGCAATAAGGATGAATCAAAAGAAGCCAAACACAAAGGCATGTGAATTGTAGGATTCCATGTATACGAACCTCAAAACGGCAAAACTAATATGGTGTGAAAGGTCAGATGGTGGTAACCTTTCAGGAGGAGGCTGTGGGAGGTACTGAAGAAGGTATGAAGGAGGCTGCTGAGGTGCTGTTTGTCATGTTCGGTTCCTTAATTTTGGTGGTGGTTTCATGGGAACATTCACTCATTGAACTGTTATATCAGCAGTTATAATTAATGTTCCTTTTCTGTGTCCATGTTATCCTTCTTTTTCTATTTTTATTTTATTTTTTGTAGAGACAGGTCTCACTATGTTGCCCAAGCTGGACTCAAACTCCTGGCCTCAAGCCATCCTCCCACCTCAACCTCCTAAAGTCCTGGGATTACAGGTGTGAGCCACTGTGCCAGGCCTATGTTTCAACATAAAGGCTTATTAAAAAGAATTCATATGTGCTGACATGGAAAGATGTTTGTAAAACATTAAGTAAAAAATGGCAGACTATCAGAAAATGTCATCCAGCAATTTTTCACTCAACTCATCAGAAGATTCTGATGAATTGTCAAGTTTGGGAGCCTCTGGACTATATCCAAGATTCTGTGATCCATGTATTCACTCCATCCAATATGTTTGGAGAGTCTGCATTGGCCTGGGCACCTCAGCATGACAAGGAGTACAAAGTGAAACTGACTGAAATCCTTGGGTTTTCAGGATAGGAGATAATAAGCATAGATAACTTTGAAACTCTGTTTCAAGGCAGAAAATGATTAGCCTCATAGGGCAGAAACAACTAAACAAAGAGGAATAAGGAAGTTGTTTGGGAAAACATATCTAAAAAACATCTCTGGAGCTGCATTGAACTCTGCCTCCTTAGCTGCTGTCTTTGCCACAAATTGGCCCCTGAGCATGTGAGGGACCAGATGTTGCATCTGCCTCCACTTAATTGCCTGGGTGAGCTCCGTAATAGACAAATTGCAGCAAAGCTTCACACGCAACTTTCAGGACATTTTTTGAGAATCCCTGACGTTGGCAACTTTCTCCTTGACTCTCAACCCACACAGAAACTTCTTTATCACTGACCTTCATCACCTCATCAGTTTCTCTTCGTGTACACTTTTTTTCTTTCCAAATGACTAAGGAAAATACAGATTGTTTTCGCTCACCTGTGTCCTAGATTGACTTTTCCCCTTTAAAGGCTGATGATACTCCTCTCCTCAGTAGAGACCTATGTAAAACTTTCTACAACCATCCTAATTCACCCAGCCTCTTCCCTGTGCAATTGAATGTGTGCTAAGACTCTAGCCGTCACTCAGTGCCTGTTTAATCTTTTCTTGGAAATGTCTGTTGCTGAAGTTTTCTCACCTTCTGCTTGGTCATGTCTAAGAGACCCACAGAGTATCTGTCACAGTTGAGGAAAGCACGGACTGTGTACAGGGCTTTGTGGAACTGTCGTTCGATGTCCGTAAGTTCTTCAAAGACTTTGCTCCCAGACCACAGCAGTATCTGAAAAAATACGGAAATATATTCATAGATTTTGAGATGCAAAGTGGTAGCTCACTTAGCTGGAGAACAACAAAAATTCTGTGAAGTTCTGTCGAGTTTATTTCACTTAATCTTCACAATAATCCGGAGAAATAGACAGGTTAACTATGCCCCATTTTCACTTTTAGATTTTTTTAAAGTTTATTTATTTATTTATTTATTTTTTAGGGACAGTCTTACTCTGTCATCCAGGCTAGAGTACAGTAGTACAATCATAGCTCACTGTAACCTCCAACTCTCAGGCTCAGGCAATTCTCCCATCTCAGCCTCCCTAGTAGCTGGGACTACAGGTGCACACAGATAATCTTTAAATTTTTTGTAGAAATGAGTTTTCACTTCTGGCCTCAAGCAATCCTCCTACCTCAGCCTCCCAAAGTTCTGGGATTATAGGCATGAACCACCTTACCCAGCCCATTATCATGCATTTTTTTTTTAACATTTTTATTTTAAAAATAGAGATGGGGGTTTCACTATGTTGCCCCAGCTGGTCTCAAACTTCAGGGCTCAAGCAATCTTCCTGCCTTGGCCTCCCAAAGTGCTGGAACTACAGGCATGAGCCACCATGCCCAGTCCAATTATCTTCCATTTGTAGATAAAGAAACTGAGGCCAGAGAGATGAAGTAACTGGCTGCTTTACATTGGGTCCAACTCTTTCCCTTTCATTTATCTCATAGGTTTTTAATAAAAATAATAAGGAACTTCAATTGAGCACTATTGCCCTATATGCATTATCTCATTTACTATTGATGGCAACCTTTGGAGGGTGGCACCATAATCATCCCTATTTTTCAAATGGGGAGACTGAAGCATAGAAAGATTAAGTGACTCATTTAGGGTCTTAGAGCTAGTCAGTGGTTGAGCAGGGATTCAGATCAAAGCCATCTGACTTGAAGCTTGTGCATATAACCACTCTGGTATATAGCTTTACAGACAGCCACTACCTTGTAACACTCGTGATGCTGGCCAGAGATTGTATAATGCTTCCCAGGCACCTTCATTCCCATTTGCCTGCCAGTCCTGACCACATCAATGCTTCAGGGAAAGGACGTGTCAAGTCCATTCCTTTGGCCCAAGCCCCTTACCTGGCCACGTCGAGTTTCACAGTTGTGCAGGTAACTCAGATGGTATACTTTCATGATTAGATTTGCAAAATTGAGGTACTTGAGAAGAATCTAAAAATCAAACAGCACGTGGGCAGGCAGATGAGAAGAAGAAATCCATCCTCTGGCTACTTTTACCATCAGCAAATATCTGAATATTTTCAAAGCTTCATCAGAGACAATTTGGGCAGATGGATCCTAGAATGCAGACTCATAAGATGTTGCACGAGTGTAAAACTCACTGAATGTAGAATGTTGATGTTGATGGGAGTGTATTCATGAAAAATAGCTACTATTTATTGATAAGTTCCCTATGAGGTTGATACTGAAAAATTATCCACATTTTACAAATAAGAAAACCAAAGTTCAAAGAAGTTAAATAACTTGCACAATGCAAACAGCTAGATATTGGCAGAGCCAGAACAAATACCCCTCTATTCCTGACTCCAAAGCCCAATGTATTAATCCTGCCTCCCTCAGAGAACATCAGGTGAATTCCCTGTCTTACAGATTGGAAAACTGAGGCCAGGCCAAACAGCAAATTTCAGGGGACTTCATAGGCTAGGCGAATGTGCTAGTATGGCTATCCTTACTCTCTAAAGCATTCTTACCTCTTCATCTCTCTTGGTGAAGTGGGATCCATCCACTTTATTCACAGCCATGATTATGGCCACCACATCCTTCCCATTCATTATGGGGGAAGCCAAGATGTTCTTGGTCTTGTACTCTGTGAGGATGTCCACAAAATCACAGAAATGCTCATCCTAAAGGAAGGCAGAGATAAGCATGGACAGGCAAATGAAGAGCAAGAACAATGGAACAGCCCAAAGCCCCTGTTGACAAGGGAATGAAAGTGCTTCCATCTATTCCTCTTCAACAGGGGCAGGGCAATCAGAGATGATATCTGTCATGGAAGCTTCCAAAATCCAGTAGAAGAAGAAAGTCTGAGATGCAATCCACTGAGGGCTATGGGGGAGATGTGTGCAAAGCAGTGTTAGTGCCAGGGATGGGAGTGGGGGACCGACTTTGCCTGGAGGAGGGCTAGAGAAGGCTTTCTTGAGGTGATTACAATTAAGCCCAGAATAAAAGCCCAGGGGAGAGCTAAGAGGAAGCCAGGAAAAGACTTCAGGAAGTACAATGACAGTTGCTAGCAGGCAGTGTGCATGGCATTTTACCTGCATCATCTTACTTTTATCTTCACAATAAGCTATGAGATAAGTACCATTAGTAGCCCATCTTACAGAAGGGGGATCTGTAACTCAAGAAGGTTAATGTCATGTGTGTAGAATGTGTGCGTGTGTGTATGTGTAACTCCAGAACCTGCCCTCAGCCCTGCTGCCTCTTAGAGAAGCCTGGATAGGGTTAGACTTGGGCCCAGGTCATTAAACAAAAGAATTTGTTATTTTCAGCTTTTTAAACAATCCAGTTTTAGCACCACACAGCCAGTTCAGTGGATATCCCCATTCTACAAGTCTTAGTAGAAGCCCCACTATGTGTCAGGCCTTATGTCAAGCACTGGGGATATGGGTGACTAAGGTTCAGGACAGCTCACAGAAAAATCAACAATAGTAATATAGGTCACAAGGGATTGGCTTGAAGCTCTGGGTGTATAGAGGAGCACACACCTCCATAACCCTCCCCTAATGCAGCCCAGAGAAGCCAGTATATGCTGTGGTGGACCATGTGGTCAGGATGAAAAGACAGAGCTTGAATTGTTCTCTTAAATTTACAAGAATCCGCCTTTCTGTTTATTGGTAGCACTGTGAGGTTTTTGGACTGTCAACATTGCTTGGGACGCAGGCCAGCCCAAACCTGCACAGCTCATGCTGTTCTGAGTGGAAATGTATTTCATAGAGCCAATTCACAGAAGTTCTCTAAAACTAAGTCTGGGCCGGGTGTGGTGGTTTACATCTATAATCTCACACTTTGGAAGGCCAAAGTGGGAGTATTGCTTGAGTTCAGTAGTCCAAGACCAGCCTGGGCAACATAGCAATGTCTTATATCTACTAAAACTCAAAAAAATTAGTCAGATGTGGTGACATGCGCCTGTAGTTCCAGCTACTCAGGAAGCTGAGGCAGGAGGATTGCTTGAGCCCAGGAGTTGGAGGCTGCAGTGAGCTATGATTGTACCATTGCACTTTACCCTGGGTGGCAGAGCAAGACCCTGTCTGTAAGAAACGAAGGAAGGAAGGAAAGAAGGAAGGAAGGAAGGAAGGAAGGAAGGAAGGAAGGGAAGGAAGGAATTCAGAGCATAATGCTCTGCATCTATAGATTTCCTCTAGTTGGAATGGGATTAAATAAATAGTCAACAGCATTATTATCAGTGAAGCTGTTTCAAACCAGGTGAAGGGTAAAGGAATTAAGAGAAGCTTATAGTGCTGCACTTGAATTAACATTTGAGGATTAAGCAAAATCTCTAAAAAGGCATTAGTCAAGAAATGTGATGAGTTCCTGAGCACATGTGTAGGTGGGGTATGCTCAGATTCATTTCATGAAGTCATTTTACTTTCCCAACGTTCACTTCTATCAGGAAAAGCAAATACTTGGGGCCTCACCTGCATCCAAGGCAGATGCTACTAAATCCACCAGAAAGCTCATTCCCACTGGGTCCTCAGTCCTGGAACTCCCCTCATGAGTACTTCAACTGCCAATTGACTGGCATTTACATGATCATTGTCATCCTTATATATTTAGCATATAAAGTGTTCTAAATAACCGTGTCACAGAACCTCAGATTATCAAATGCAAAGGAGACTTAGAAGCCATTTAGCTTAAACTATTAAAAGTTTGCACCTACCTATATTTATTTTAAAGCCCAGAATCAGAGGCTGAGCTAGGGAAAGCCCAAAGTGATACATCCATTCAGTTAGCATGATCAGAGTGTCTTCTATATGCTAGGCACTCTTCCAGACCCTGAAACTACAGCAATGAACAAGAAGAATGAGTTTCTTGCCCTGGTTAAGCTTACATTCAAATGGGGAGACAAAAAAAAAAAAAAAAAAAAGCAAGTAAATAACTAGGCATTCTTCCTGCAGCTTGAGACAACTGTTTGAAAGAAATGGACTGGATGGTGCCGTAGAGAGTGATGAAAGGAATAGCAGGCTGGTGGGCAGGGAGCCTTCTCTGAAGATGTAATGCTGAGCTAAGAGCTGAAGGATCAAGGGAGCCAGGTATATGAAGTGCATTCTAAGCATGGAGCATGCAAAGGTCAGGAGATGGGAATGAGGCCGGCCCTGGTGAGTAACAGAAAGAAAATCAGTGTAACTAAAGTACAGAGAGGGAGAGGGAAAGCAGAGGGCAAGGAAGTTAGAGAGGCAGGCAGGGGCCAGATCCAGCAGGGCCTCGGCGGCCATGGGAAAGAGTTTAGATTTCATTTTTATGTATTCACTTATTTGAGACAGAGTCTTGCTCTGCCATCCAGGCTGGAGTGCAGTGGCGCCATCATGGCTCACTGCAGCCTCAACCTCCTGAGCTCAAGCCATCCTCCCACTTCAGCCTCCAGAGAAGCTGAAACTACAGGGGCATGCCACCATGCCCGACTAATTTTTGTATTTTTTGTAATGCTAGGATTTTGCTGTGTTGCCCAGGGTAGTCCTGAACACCTGGGCTTCAGTGATCCTCCCACCTTGGTCTCCCAAAGTGCTAGGGTTACAGGTGTGAGCCTGCACCTGGCTGAGTTTGGATTTTAAAGTGCAATGCAACACTACTTCTCATTCTCAGATTCCTCCTTTCCCCTTTGTAAACATTCACAGTGCCAAGCTCTGCTTGATGAGATCATCAAGCGTCTCATGATGAGATCTACTGTTTATTAAGTAATAATGACTAGGCTCAGAGCCAGACATCTTACATATATTATCTCATTAACTCTCACATCAGCCCTGCCAAATAGAACTGCCACCTTTCCCATTTTATAGACAACTCCCTTGCTAGTATGTGGCACAGTTGCTCCACTTATTTATTCATTGACTTATTCATTGATTCACTGATTGACAGATTGATTCATTCATATTCATTGAGCACTGACTATGCCAGGCATTGTACGTGCAAAGACCTGTAAGATGAGGTTGTTCTCACTGGGTTCTCATGGTGTAGTGGAATGTCATGTAAAACATGAGCTCGCGACCCAAAGCGTGTGAAGCAGACCACCCTGGAAGCCCATATAAGGATAAAATTGTCCTATGAGTGGCTTCAAGGGCCACTCAGCACATTGTCAGTAGTTGAAAACCCTCTGAGCCTCAATTTCCCCTTTGGTGAAGTCAGAGTATTGAATAAGATCCTCTTTGAGGGTTTTTTGGTGTTTTTTTTTTTTTTTCCTGTTCTAGCATGTTGGGTCCCAGGTCTCATGGGAAATGAAGGAAAGCAGGGGCAGACAACAAATGTGAGAGGGTCTACAAATGACGGTCATCTCAGGTACAGCCTTCAGAAATGGAATTTATCAGCCACAGGAAGTGCTGGCCAAGGGCTGACATTTAGTCATTCGCTCACTCAATAAACTATTGTAAGTACGCATTCTGTCCGAGACACTGGACTAGGTGCCAGGGGCCAGTGGTGAATAAGATAGACAGGGACAGACAGGCCTCATGGGTTTTCCTGCCAGGAGAAAGGGGAAAGGATTGATATACAAGTAAATATTGAATGGCAAGTGGGCCTTCCCAATGAAATTTGAATTTCAGATAAACTACAAATAATTTTTTAGTGCAACTGTGTCCAAAATATTGCACACGACCTTCTTTACCTAAAATATTATTCTTTGTTTATCTAAAATTCAAACTTTACTGGGCATCTTATATTTTTTCTGGCAGTCCTCTGGCAAGTCTTCCTGAGGCAATTTCCAAGGTAAGTAGGAATTTGGAGGGGGTGGGGAAGTGCATCACAGCCCAAAAGAACTACCTTTGTGATTTCACATTTCAACAATGCAGCGATTGCAACCATTTCCCAGGTTTTTGGAGGGTGCTGACGGCTGAGAGTATCACTTTTTGGTGGTTCAGGAGGAATCTAGACCACTGTCTACACCACCTTCCTTTTCCTTCTTCACCCAGCCCCAATCAGTTTGGTGACCAAGGTTGCATTCTGCCACTGGGGCCCAAGGTTGCATTCTGCCCAGGGCCGTGAATTGAGTAAGATTTCCTGAAGTAAACACATGCAAATACCATGTATGCAGGGATGACTGGCCTGGACAGACTTCACCCACAGGCCCAAGTCACTGGCCAGGGAGACTGACTCAGGCCCCAAAAGTTTCCAGGGAAGGTGAGGTGTGGTTTCCTGAGTAAACTCTGAGGGATGAACAGAAAGCAACAGGCCATCCCTCAGCACAGAGGCTCCACAAACTGTTAAGTCAGGATCTTCTAGAATCAGAAAAACATCCTGAACCCTCAATCCCCTTAACACCAGGGTATAGAGAAGCTCTCAGCATCTATGTTCTCTGTTTTCCCACAAACAGAATCTAAACTGAAAACTCCAGAAGGACAAGACTGGATTCTTCTCCAAATTCCACCCAAACCTGGTACAGCATATCCATCACTTAGAATAGATCCTTAACAACAACAACAGCAGCAGCGAAATAGTCGTAATAGTAACAAGGAACAGGAGCTACCGATAGGAGCCGTTATGGTGTGCCAAGAACACTGCTAATGAGAAATAATCCATTCGTTTAATTTTTACAACAATGCTGTGGGGTAGCTAATATTTCCCCATTTTATAAAATAGGAAATAAACTCAGTCAAGCTAAACGATTTGCCAAGGCCACATTCTTAGAAAGAATTCTTAAGCTAGTGGTGTGAAGCAGTAGGAGTGGAGGGGGAACACAGAAATCTATAACTGGCTGTGATCAATTAGTTATAAACACCTGTGTACTTGGACTAGTCAGAGTCTGCCACTTTCTATCTGTATAATCCTGAGCAAGTTACCAAAACTTTCTGGGTTTCTGTTTCATCATCTGTGAAACAGGGATAATGACAGTGATGACACAGATCGTTATGAGGGGAAATGAGTGAGGCAATCCCTGTTGGCTACAGTTACAGTCAGAAGAGTTGAAGGGAGAATAGACTCCAGTCCAGTTGGATGAGTCCTCCAGAAAATCTTCGGAGTGGAGAACCATTGCCTGGCCCCTGGATGCCCAAGAGGAGACGACGGGAGCCATGCGCCCATTTGGGAGCCCACCAGGTTGCTTTCCACAGTGGCACAAGTCTGGCCTCACCAAGGAGCCCAAGACCAAAAGATACCTGTTTGAATTCTTTTTTTTTTTTTTTTTTGAGACGGAGTTTCACTCTTCTTGCCCAGGCTCGAGTGCAATGGCGCGGTCTCGGCTCACTGCAACCTCCACCTCCCAGGTTCAAGTGGTTCTCCTGCCTCAGCCTCCCAAGTAGCTGGGATTACAGGCATGCATCACCAGGCCCAGCTGATTTTTGTATTTTAGTAGACATGGGATTTCACCGTGTTGGCCAGGCTGGTCTCAAACTCCTGACCTCAAGTGATCTGCCTGCCTCGTCCTCCCAAAGCACTGGGATTATAGGTGTGAGTCACCGTGCCAGGCCGACCTGTTTGAATTCTTGCATTCATGCCATGTGGAGCGTCAGCAAGCCTCTGCCATGCTCTCCTGAGTTTAGTTTCTTTGTGTACTAAACAAGGCAGTTGGATAAGACAGTCCCTGAAGCCCCCTTCCTCTCCTATTTTTAACCTTAAGACACTTAATCTGAAGTAACACCAGAGGTAAAATGAGCACAAAATCACACCATGTCCAAGGGCTGGATTTTGGAAATGCTGGAACACAGTTCCTGGTTTGGCCAGTGCAGGGCTGAATGAGACCCGCATGGGCCCGGCCACAATGGGACAAACATTCTTTTGGGTGAGACAGTGTTAAAGAAATTATTGCATAATGACTTGATGGTGAGTCTCTTACACCAAGTGCTTACCGAGCACATGCTTTGTGCCAGACACTGTGCTGGGTCCTGGAGTAAATGCCTGGTGGACAAGGCAGACCTGGTCCCTGACCTCCAGGGCTTATTATGAGAAATGGCTTAGGGAGGGGGCTATAACAGGGGGATTAGAAAGGGCCTCCCTGAGGAAATGACTTTTTCTGAAGGATGAGTAGGAATTGGCCTGGGCAGAGGGCTATGTGGATAACTGCATTATTGCCTTTAAAAGCCAGCGTCCAGAGAGGGGGAGTGATTCGCCCAAGGTGATCAAAGAAGTCTTTGCCAGAACTGCCAGTAGAATCTCAGGGAACAGTGGATCCTGGAAGAAAGAGCCAAGTGTTTAACCAAGTAATCAGTGTTTACATTTCCAGTAATGGGACAGACAGCCATTATGCCTCCGAATGTAAAGCACAAAGAAAAACACATCACCTCTGTGGTGCTCCTGCCAGAAATGCGTGACCGGCATCTAATCACAAAGAAGTATCAGACAAGCCCAAGTGAAAGAACATTTCTGCAAAATATTTGGTTTGTACCTGTATCCTTCAAAAATGTCAGTGCCATGGAAACAAAGACAGACTGAGGAACTGTCTGAGATTCAAGGAGACTCAAAAGACAGTGCTACATGGGTGTCTGAGACAACTGACAGAAATTGAAGATGAACTGCTTATTAGATCATGGTGTTGCATCTTTTTTCTTTACTTTTTAGCAATTGTTTTCTTTTTTCCTTTTCATCCAGCCAGTTGGATGGTAGCTTTCCTTTCTTTGTCTTTCCTTGCCTTGTCTTGCCTTGCCTTTCTTTCCCTTTCCTTTCCTTTTCTTGGCAGGGTCACACTCTGTCACCCAGGCTGGAGTGCAGTGGCACAATCATGGCTCACTGCAGCCTCAACCTCCTGGGATCAAGTGATGCTCCCATCTCAGCCTCCAGAGCAGATGGGACCACAGGTGTGCACCACCACACCCAGCTGTTTTTTTTTTTTTTTTTTTTGTAAAGACAGGGACCTCCCTATGTTGCCCAGGCTGGTCTCAAACTTCTGGGCTCAAGTGATCTTCCCACCTCAGCCTCCCAAAGTGCTGGGATTACAGGTGTGAGCCACTACGCCCAGCCTTTTTTCATGTTTTCTTCTTCTTTAAGACAGGTTCTTGCTATATTGCCCAGGCTGGAGTGCAGTGTCTATTCACAGGTACAATCCCACTACTAATCAGCATGAGAGTTTGACCTGCTCCCTTTCTGACCTGGGCTGGTTCACCCCACCTTAGGCAGCCTGGTGGTCCCTCACTCCTGGGAAGTCACCATGTTGAGGCTGACCACAGGTGTGCACCACCACACCCAGCTAATTTTTTCATTTTTTGTAGAGACAGGAGTCTCTCTATGTTGCACAAGCTGGTCTCAAACTCCTGGGCTCAAGTGATTCTCCTGCCTCAGCCCTCCGACTAGATGGGACTACAGGCACATGCTACTACTCCCAGCAGATAATGGTGTTGTATCCACATTACATTTCTATGACTCCATCATTGTACTGTGGATAGGTAAGAAATTCCTTGTTCTGAAAGTACTGTGGAAGTACTGTGAAAGTACTGTGGAGGTACTGTGGAAGTACTGTGGAAGTGCTGTGGAGGTACTGTAGAAGTACTGTGGAAGTACTATGTGGAAGTACTGTGGAGGTAGTGTGGAAGTACTGTGTGGAAGTACTGTGGAGGTACTGTGTGGAAGTACTGTGGAGGTACTGTGGAAGTACTATGTGGGAGTACTGTGGAAGTTCTGTGGAAGTTCTGAGTGGAAGTACTGTGGAGGTACTGTGGAAGTACTGTGGAGGTACTGTGTGGAAGTACTGTGGAGGTACTGTGGAAGTACTGTGGAAGTACTATGTGAAAGTACTGTGGATGTACTGTGTATTTCCAGAACAGAGACATTTCTTACGTATCCACAGTGCAATGATGGGAGCATCGCCAGTACTTACAGACAAAAGGGCATGATGCCTGCAACTTTCCCCCAAATGGGTCAGAGAAAATGGAGAGAGAAAGCAAATGTGGCAAGATGTTAATGAATGATACATTTGGATGAAAGACATACAGTTCTTTGTAGTATTTCAAATTTTTCTGTTAAGGTTGAAAATTTTTTTCAAAATGAAGAATTGTGAGTAAATATGTAAATAAATAAAGAGAAGCACCATGTTGTCACCAGCCTTGTCTTGGTGGCCAATAGCCCCCCACCCCACTTGTACCCCAGAACTCCATGGAAATAATGCCCCATGCCCTCTCTCTCATGGGGAAGAGAGTACCTCTTCTGTGTTGGGGACGTTAGCAATCTTCTTAGAGTGTGCGACATGGCCCACGATGCCCATGTCCAAAGGGAAGACGATCTCCTGGTCGGGCATCACCAGGCAGTCTTCAAGGACAGCATCCTTGTGGACATTGAAAAGCCGGGTGGCCAGCTCCGCGATGCCGTTGCGGGTCCTGTACATGAACAGGCTCATGCGGTCTGCCTGCAGGAGGAAGCACAGCTTCTTCATGACGTTGAAGATGCATTTTTCTGTCTGTAAATTCTCCTGAAAGTCCCGCAGGAGATCAAAGATGATTTCACTCTCCTCCACGCTGCTCGGGGAGTGGTAGTTGCTGAAGTCCACGGCGGCCTCCTTGGCCCCAAGGAGGTCGGAGATGACCTTGGCTCGGTAGTGGAGGTTGTAGTACTGTTTGGCAAAGCCGATATTTGAGTCCAGGAATTTCTCCACCTCCTCTGCTGTCACCTCGCCCATGGCTGGGAATCCCACGGGCTACTCTGTAGAAGGACTGGGACGGAGGCCTTCCAAGGGCAGTTTGGCGGTCTACAACAAGTCCAGTCTGGACTTCTCTGGGTCTTGTCTGCAAAACATACTGTGATGGCCCGCACAGAAGCGGGAGCAAGCTTGAGAGATTAAGTCATTAATATTTCTCAACAACAAGGATTATGAGGATCAGTGTGTTCCAGATGCTGCAGGGCCAGATGGGAGAAGGTGAGAGTTTTCTTTCACCTTGGTCTAGTAAGAGCAAAGAAGAGATGTCTGCACAGAGCAGGAGGTGGGCTCGAGCACCGCCAAAGCAGAGGTTGCAAAAAGGCAGCACAGGGACAATCTACTTACTATAGGTGTGTCTTCTCTGACCTTTGTTAACTTTCTTAAATATCTGACACAGAAGACTGACATTTACTGCTTAGGAGATTTGTTTGGCTTCTCTGTCCACATTTCCCCATGGCAGGAATGACTGAAGCTGAGAGATGACTGCCTACCAGCCTCTGCATTCCCTGACCCCTTGCCTCATCCTTCCACTCCCCTTCCCAAGGGCTTCTCCCATGTGGGCTTTCAATATGCAGGGCCTCTCTGCCTGCTGTCCTCATGTACATATGGATCTGGTACGTGTAGTCTCCCATGTCACAATCTTTGCACTAAAGTTTTTATCAGCTTTAGATTTTAATGACTCTAATTTTAGAGACCTAAGGGCCCTTATAAAACAACACACCTTTCAGTTTTTCCTTTATTCCAAAAGTAATACATATTACATTCACTGTTGAACATACACAAAGAAGATAATTAAAATCACCCATAATCCTGTTACTCAGAGGTAACCTTTAGTTAACATTTTGTTTTTAACCTCTAGTTAACTCTACCCATTTCACAGAGCCTTAACTTTAAAAATCTGTTTTCCTTCAACCCACTCCATCTTTCTCTTGGTGCTTTAATGTGTTTTTTTCTGGTTTCAGCCTGTAATTTATTGGGTTGTCTGTCAGAAATACAGACAATGGGCTGGGTGCGGTGGCTCACGCCTGTAATCCCAGCACTTTGGGAGGCCAAGGCGGGTGGATCACCAGAGGTCAGGAATTTGAGACCAGCCTGGGCAACCGGGTGAAACCCCATCTCTACTAAAAATACAAAAATTGGCAGGGCATGGTGGCACTGCCTGTAATCCCAGCTAAGCAGGAGCTTGAGGCAAGAGAATAGCTTGCACCCAGGAGGCAAATGTTGCAGTGAGCCAAAATCGTGCCATTGTACTCCAGCCTGGGTGACAGTAGCTAGACTCTGTCTCAAAAAGAAAAAAGAAAAAAAGAAAAGGAAGGAAAGAAATACATGCAATGGTCCATGTTCTATCAGCTCCAGCGAATCTTGAAATACCAGAATCCTCATTAATGCCCCTCCTGCCCACTAGGAAGGAGACAGAGCACTTTTCTCTCTGGATGAAACTTACTTTAGCTTCCATGACTATATCCGCTAGAGCCTGGCACCTCTATGTTGTAAACCGTGTGGAATGCATAATTATAGACAGCTGCTAGCACTTTGAACTTCGTAAATGATCTTTACTGGAAAGCAGATTGCCTCCTTTATTGGAGAGTGTAAAAAATTCTCGGGGCACTGCACGCATCCAGCACTCTGCACAAGTGCCCACCCCCCAATCTGGCAGCCTGTGTAGCAGCCAAACTTTCCAGACACTCCCATAATAAAGAACTGGAACTCTCTATGCACTTTCTCAGCTCTCTGCATGCCTTCTCCTTCTTAAGTTACAGATTTCAGGTCATGCAGGTCATCTCTGGTTATCTTATCCCAAGTAGCCCCCAAATACCCTCTCCCCAGTTTCTGCCTGTCATATCAGCCTACTTATTTTTTCTATTACATTTATTACTATCAGCAATTATCATGTTTGTTTTTGTTTCCTTGTGCTATTGCCTGTCCTTCCATTATACTGTGAGCTTCATGAGGACAGGGACCTGTCAGGGTTGATTCCCTAGGCCTTGCAAGGATGCCCGACACATCCTTGGTATTCAGTATTGTGATATTGTGATATGTGCATTTGGTCTTTGACACCATTTCCAGATAACACAATTTCTAAAATCCTTAGAATCTCCAAAGTGATGTATTTTTGTATACTAATGATTGACCCGTGCCTGGCAATCCCTAGGTAGCTTCAGGCTGAGGGGCTGGTCACCTGAAAGACTAAGCCCCAATTAGAGGGTGGGACTTTCAGCCCACCCTCCAACCTCTGGGAAGGGGAAAGGGGCCTGAAGCTTTAGTTGATCATCAGTGGCCAATGGTTTAATCAATCTTGCCTATGTAATGAAGCCTCCACAAAAACCCAAAAGGACAGGGCTCGGATGAGCTTCTGGAGACCTGAACACATGGAGGTTCCTAGAGGGTGGCAAGCCCAGGGACCATGCAAGCCCAGAGTCCCTTCCCTGACACCTCGCCCTATGCCTGTCTTCATCTGTATCCTTTGTGATATCCTTTATAATAAGCCAGTAAAGGTAAGTAAATTTCCTTGAGTTCTGTGAGCCACTCTGGTAATTAATTGAACCCATAGAGGGTGTCATGGGAACCCCAACTTGAAACTGGCTGGTCAGAAGTTTTGCAGGCCCAAAGGCGAGGCACAGGGGAACAGTCTTGTGGGACTGAGCTCTCAACCTATGGAATCTGAGGCTATCCCCAGGTAGAAAATGTCAGGATTTAATTGAATTAGAAGATCTACATGAGTTGGGCTATACCTATAGTATTCAAGAGGCTGAGGCGGGAGAATTACTTGAGCCCAGAAGTTGGAGGTCAGCTAGTGGTCTCCTATCAAATAATAACCAGCCCAATCCTGCTTAGCTACCAAGATCAGGAGACATCAGACACATTCAGGGTGACAGGGCTATGAACTCTATATCATGAAAATCTTTCAAAGGTATTTCCTTTTTCTTTTTTTTTTTTTTAAGACAGGGTCTCACTCTGTCAGTCAGGCTAGAAGGCAGTGGTGTGATCTCAGTTCACTGCAACATCCACCTCTGGGACGTAAGCGATCCTCCTACCTCAGCCTCCTGAGTAGCTGGGACTGAAGGTGTGCATTACCATGCTCAGCCCCTGGAGATAGGGGTCTCACTATGTTGCCCAAGCTGGTCTTGAACTCCTGGACTGGTCCACCTGCCTCGGATTCCCAAAGTGCTGGGATTACAGGCATGAGCCACTATGCCCAGCCTGTCCCATTCATTTTAATGATTGCAAAGCATTTCACTGCATGGAGGTACCAGAACCCCATAGTACTACCCTCCGCAGCCAGGTTTCTCAACCTTGACACTATCAACATTTTGGGTCAAGTAATTCTTTGTTGTGGGAGGCTGTCCTGTATGTTGCAGGATGTTTACTCTCATTTCTATCACTAGATACCAATAACACCGCCTCAAGTTGTAACAACCAAAAATATCTCCAGAAATTTCCAAATCACCCCAGTTGAGAACCATTATCCCATAGTTAGATATTTAGGTTGTTTCTAATTTCTTAATATTAGAAACAATGTTGTAATGAACATCCTTATATTTCTTAGTAGAAAATACCTAGAAGTGAAATTCCAGGTCCAAAGAGTGTGCAGCTGTCTAAGGAATTTGATAAATAATAATAAAAAAAAATTGTCTCCAAGGCTTTACCAGCGTGAATGACAGTGCCTGTCCCGAACCATTAACCCCACTCCTCAACAACATCCTGTTGCCTAGTAGATTAAACACTTTTTCTTAATCCTGGCATTAATAGCTCTCTAGAATTTGTCCCCAACACTTCTTACTTTGTTTTCCACAATTTCTCTACACATATTCCAAGTTTTACTCTAATGTTTTCATTCTTTTTTAGTTTTGCCTCTTCATTCTTGCTGTGCCCTCCACCTGTCCCTTACCACCCTGTCCAAATGTCATTACTTCTGTCCATTCTTCTTTGATGTACCATCAACTGGAAATCTGAAGCTTCTTTTATTGGCAATAGGGGATACAAGTAGAGTTAAGGGAGATGTTTTGTGTAATCTAGTTTAGAAAAGAGCACATACTACTAGAAAAAGGAATATGAGATTTTAGGTCCAGCAATGCCGATGACTCATTCTATAACTTTGAGAAAGTCCCATCCTCTCTCAAGGCTTTGATTTCGCTATCAACAAAACAAAGGAGTTGAATAATGTATCTTTAATACTCCCAGTTCCAGGACCCCATGTGGGCTTTGAGTGAGGGAGGCCACCGTAATTGCTGTGTTGTACAGCCAGCCATCACTACTAATTCCAGAAAATTCCCATCAACCCCACAAGAAACCTCACACCTATTAGCAATCAGTCCAAGCTTTCTTCTTCCACTCTCCCCTGGTAACCTCTAATCCAGTTTCTCTCTCTATGGGTTTGCCTATTCTGGACATTCATATGAATGGATTTATATAATATGTAGCCTTTTGTGTGATTTCTTTCACTTAGCATAATGTTTTCAAGGTTCATACATGTTGCAGCATGTATCAGTATTTTATTCCTTTGTGTCACCATGCTCTGCTGAAATGTATCATTCCTTTTTGAATGAAAAGTTTAATTCCTTTTTATGGCTGAATAATGTTGCATTGCATAGATATACCCTATTTTGTTTAGCCATTCATCACTTGATGGACATTTGGGTTGTTTCCACTTTTTGAAACATTATTGTACAAGTCTTTGTGTGGACATATGTTTTCATTTCTCTTGGGTATATATCCAGGAGGAGAATTGTCAGGTCCACAGGTGATTTTAAAATTGCAAGTTGGGCCAGGCACGGTGGCTCATACCTGTAATCCCAGCATTTTGGGAGGGTGGGGCAGGTGGATCACTTGAGGTCAGGAGTTGGAAACCAGCCTGGCCAACATGGCGAAACCCAGTCTCTATTAAAATTGCAAAAAATAGCCAGGCAAGATTGCGTGTGCCTATAATCCCAGCTACTCGAGAGGCTGAGATGGGAGAATTGCTTGAACCCTGGAGGTAGAGGCTGCAGTGAGCCAAGATTGAGCCACTGCACTCCAGCCTGGGCAACAGAGCGAGATGCCATCTCAAAACAAACAAACAAACAAAAGAAAAAAAAAAAAAGACTGCAAATTTGGAGGTAAAGAGGAGGGAATAAAGAAAAGAAACAGGACCAAGTAAGGAATCAAATGGATCAAGGAGAGATGTTTTGCAAGTTCTCTTTTTGGAAAGAATAGCACTCTGAAATTCAGGACCTACTAGAATGTGAACAGGCTGGTCAGCACATGAGCGGCCACCACAAATTCTAGTGTGGGGTGTAAAGACCTCCACAGGCCATTCATCACTACTGCAAATAGCTATGGTGAAGGAACTGGGGGTATTCAATTGGGAGGAAGCTCTGAAAGGTTGTTGGAGGTGAGGGAGAGTGCCAGTTTGTTCAGGAAGGATTCAGAGGGCAGGACTAGCCAGCAGATGAGACATACAGGTTGTTATAAGAAGACAGTACCCAGAGTGCTTATGATGTAGAGCTTGAGAGTTAGACCTGGGGCTGAGTCTGGGCCTGTTATTTACTATCTGTGTAAATTAGTTAATTTCTCCTGGACCTCACTCTGCTTGTCTGTAAAATTAGAATTATTTGACATGGCTGTTTGGAGATTAAATGAGATAATATAGTAAATATAATGCAAAGCTATGCACCTGATGAATATTAAGTTAAACCATATAAAACTGCCAATGATTATTTTTATTCTACACAAATGACAATTTCATACTGCACAATTTAATCATAGGTATTCAATCATTACTAGTTATTGTCACTACCAAGGACTAACTGGATTACCTCATAGGTGGTGGGCTCCCTGTCATTGAAGGCATGACAGCAGAGAACATGGCAAAGAGGAATCAAATATTGATATTTATATAAGAAGATGAATCTGGGGCTAGCAAGTTAAGGAGGTTGTTGCAATATTCCGGGAGTAATGAGGACCTGGCCCAAGATAGGAGGCAAAAGAATGGAGAGAAATGAGTGGGTTAGAAGCAAGAAGTAGAATGTGGAAGCCACACTGGCTGACTAGGAGAGGGGGCTTGAGAAAGAATGGGGCAGGCTTGTGTGATTTGTGTGTCCTAGAGCCTCTGTAGGACATCCCGGAGGCACTAAGTGTCCCCGTTCCGGACATTTCACTGGACTTAAATGTCAATTTAGCCTGCATTTCCTAATGGAAGCCTTTCTGCTTCTGGCTTTCCAAACCCTACCTTCTCTGGGAAGCCACAGAAGGGAAGACTGTCTCCCTTGTGAACCGGCCCTTAGAACTGCCTGAACAGCCTTGTCGGTCTCCACCCTCATTCTATACTTAACCTTAGCACACTCCCACATCTCATTTGTGCTTAACCTTGATCCAGAGTTGATGTCAATTCTGCATTTTCTGTTGATTAAGTGATTTTATTTGGCTACATGGGACCCATTGGGTCTGTGTCCCTGAAGCTTGGCTAATCTTTGAAGTTCTCTTTGAAGATCCTTAAGGATCTAATCTGGGTCCGCAGATGAGCCATGAAAAAGTTCATCCTTATGTGCATTTTAACCTTATGCCCTTTTTTAAAAGCCAGATTATGAAAAGAATCTATACTCAAAAAGAGTTGGGAACTTTGGGCAGTCCTGAAAAGGTCAGGTAAAATTAGGTCCTAAAAACCTGCTGTTTGGCAATCGTCACAGAAAGGCAACAGCTAGGCTGGGCATGATATGGCATGTCTGTAATCCCAGCTACTCAGGAGGCTGAGATGGGAGGATTTCTGGGGCCCAGGAGTTGAGGTTGAGGCCAGCCTTGGCAACACAGCAAGACCTTGTCTCAAAAAAGAAAGAAAGAAAGAGAAAGAAAGAGAGAGAGAGAGAAGAAAGAAAAAGAAAAAGAAAGAAAAAGAGAAAGAAAGAAAGAGAGAGAGAGAAAGAAAGAAAGAAAGAAAGAAAGAAAGAAAGAAAGAAAGAAAGAAAGAAAGAAAGAAAGAAAGAAAGAAAAGAAAAGAAAAGCAAGGCAGGCAATAGGCAGGAAGGTATGCTTATGCATTGGAATCAGAGAGAGCTGAGTTTAAATCCTTTTCCCACAATTTATAATTTTGACGTTAGACACATTATTCACTCTCTGGTCTTCATTTTCTCATTTGCAAATTGTGGGAAACAATGATATTTATTTTATAGAGCTGTTGTGGAAAGAAGAAGCAGTACATGTATTGAACGTGGTTGATGGTTGGCTCTCAATCAATTATGCTATTAATAATGATAATGTAAGCTAAGTACGAGGCAGTGATATTTGGTAAAAAGAAGAAGTAATATAGATATATTTATTTGCCTATTATTTTTAAGCCACATCTTTTTATTTTTTGAGACAGAGTCTTGCTCTGTCGCCAGACTGGAGTCCCGTGGCGCGATCTCGGCTCCCTGTAACCTCTGCCTCCCGGGTTCAAACAATTCTCCTGCCTCAGCCTCCTGAGTAGCTAGGACTACAGGTGCGTGCCACCACGCCCAACTAATTTGTGTACTTTTATTAGAGACGGGTTTTCACTATGTTGGCTAGGATGGTCTTGATCTCCTGACCTCGTGATCCGCCCGCCTCGGCCTCCCAAAGTGCTGGGATTATAGGCGTGAACCACCATGCCTGGCAAGCCAAAAATTTTTTTAAAAATAAAGTAATATATCTTTGTGTTGCAGATAATTGAGAAAATACAAGTAAACAAAACAGGAATATAACGGTTACCACCAAGAGAAACATTTTAATATATATCCTTTTTTTTCCAATCATGTAATTTAAAAAACACAACTGTGGTTTTGCAACACATATTTTGTTTGTTTAAAAAATATGTAAATAGGCCAGGTGCAGTGGCTCACCGAGGTGGGTGGATCACGAGGTCAGGAGTTTGAGACCAGGCTGGTCAATATGGTGAAACCCCATCTCTACTAAAAATACAAAAATTAGCCAGGCATGGAGGTAGGCAACTGTAATCCCAACAACTCAGGAAACTGAGGCAGAAGAATCGCTTGAACCCAGGAGGCTGAGCTGCAGTGAGTCGAGATTGCGCCACTGCACTTCAGCCTGGGCGACAAGAGCAAAACTTTGTCTCAAAAAAAGAAAAGAAAAGAATAATAATAATAAAATATATGTAAACATCTGTGCTATTAAATATTCTTTTATCAAGTGTTTTTTTATGGCCTCACAGACTTCCATAGGGAGACTGTACTGTAATTTGTTTAACATATTTTCAACTGTTGGTTATTTTGACTGTTCATTTTTTACATGAACATTTGTGTAGTTAAATCTTTGCCCACTTGCCTGATTTTTCTTTTTATCTTCTTAATAAAAAACTTGACCAGAAAGACAGAACAAGGTAATCCTTTAAGATCTTGTCCTGGCTATCCAGAAATCTGAATTTAAATAAGGAAATAATAGGAAAGTCAATATTTTGACGCAAAGATCATGTTTCGTTTTGAATGACTATCTCCCACAGCTCTTAGCCCATGTATCTGAAAGAACAGATCTGAATGGTGGGGCTTGTGATTGCTGTGAAATGTCAAATAACAGATCACTTTCTGTATCTAAATATTTATAACAAGAGTGATTTGTACTCCCTCACCCTGAGTGTAAGAGTCACATTACTTTTCTTTCTCCAAATCAAATTTTATTTCAATTTTTTATTTTAATTTTATTTGTTTTCAGTAAGGGTTCGACCAGACCAAATCAAATTTTATATGCTCTAAGCCTCTACCCCACAGTGCTGGCAGGATATTCAATCTCAATAATTATTGTGACCAATGTCCCACTCCAGGGTCATGTGAAGGTTTATTGGCCTCATAAAAGCCATCTTACCTTTAGTCTGCTTTGCCACCACAAATACACTCCTCATCTAAGCTGGTGTGGCCCCGGAAAGGCCAGCAGTTTTGCTCTTAGCCAGGCATTGGGGGTCTTTGCTATGGCTGGGACCTCCCACTCCCAGGCTCCAGCCTCCCGAGGCACTAACAGCCACCCTCATAGGAGGCTGTTCCCACTCTCCAGGGCAGAGAGTGGCCTGGGTTCTTTTCACTCAAGGCTCCTGCAAAGCCCAGACCCTGTCTGCATTTTGGGAAAGGCTCTCAAAAATCTTTCTTCTCGACTATCTGGCCCTCCATTCTCTCTCCCTCTGAAGCAATTCAGCCTAATTTTCCTCCAAAGTCAACAGTAGGAATAGATAGTTGCTTTCTTGAGCCTGGGCATGGTTGCTTTCTGCCCTGCCACAGTGGCTCTGACAGATAAGTGGTCATGAAGGGCCAAGCCCCCTCTAGGGATTGGGTGAGAGAGGGCAGAGGAAAACTGTCAACATTCAGAGCACTGTTTGTAATATTAAAGGAGTAAAAACAACACGTCTGTCAATGCTTAGATAATTGATGATACATGCAAACAATGGAATACTATGCGGCTGCTGTGGCCAATATTTCCTGTCCCACATCCCTTTCTTATCATGCAACTTGGACACTTTGCCCATTGAGACTTGAGGTCTATTCCCCTCCCCTTAAAATCAGGCAGGCTTTTATGACTTTTAACCAACAGACTGCAATGGAGGCGAAGCTTTGTGGCTTTTGTTTTTGTTGTCGTTTGGCAAGGTCTCCTTCTGTTGCCCAAGTTGGAATGCAATGGCATCTTTATAGCTCACTGCAGCCCCAAACTCTTGGGCTCAAGGGATTCTCCCACTTCAGCCTCCCGAGTAGCTGGGACCACAGATGCACACCACCACATCTGGCTAATTTTCTTTTTTATTTTTTTGAATAGAGACCAGGTCTTGCTATGTTGTCCACGCTGGTCTTGAATTCCTGGTCTCAAGCTATCCTCCTGCCTCAGCCTCCCAAAGTGCTAGGATTACAAGTGTCAGCCACTGCACCCTCTCTCTGCGACTTTTGAGGCTAGATCCTAAAATTTCACCTAGCATTTAATCACAAACTGCCCCAAAACTGTGTGAGAAAGCCTAAACTGGCCCCTGCAGAGAGACATAAGGAGAAGCCCTGCAACTGTATGAAGGAGGAAAAAGCTGTCCAGATAGCAGTCAGCTGCTCTAGCCCTGATTCTGTCCCAACTCTAGCCACTATCTACAGTCACATTGCATCTCTCTGAGAGATCCCAAGCCAGAACCACCCTGCAAGTCTTTGCCAAATTCCTGACCCACAGAAACTGAGAAAAAAATAAAAAGATTATTGTTGCTTTAAGCTTCTACCTTTTGGAGTAATTTATTCAGCAATAGACAGAAAGCAGTTCTGTATGTACTGATATAAAGTAATCTTCAACACATAATTTTTAAAAAGGAACAGAATAGTGTGAATTCTATGCCCCTCTTGTTTAAAATATATACAGAGAGAGTCTTATATATGCATATAATCGTGGTTTGCCAACCCCAGGTGTGCTTAGAATCTCTAGTGGGGCTGGGAGCAGTGGCTCACACCTGTAACCCCAATACTTTGGGAGGACAAGGTGAGAGGATCGCTTGAGATCAGGAGTTCAAAGTCAATCTGGGCAACATAGCAAGACTCCATCTCTATAAAAAATACAAAAATTAGCCAGGTGTGGTGGCACGTGCTTGTAGTCCCAATTACTTGGGAAGCTGAGGTGAAAAGGTTACCTGAGCCTGGGGCAGTTGAGGCTGCAGTGAGCCATGATTGTACCACTGTACTCCAGCGTGGGCAACAGAGTGTGACACCCTGTTTCAAAAAAAAAAAAAAAAGGAAAAAGAAAAAAAGAATATCCTGGAGAGCTTTTTTTATTTTTTATTTCTAAAATTTATTTTTGACTTCCGGCGTAGCCATGGCGGCTAACGCTACTACCAACCCGTCACAGCTGCTGCCGTTAGAGCTTGTGGACAAATGTATAGGATCAAGAATTCACATTGTGATGAAGAGTGATAAGGAAATTGTTGGTACTCTTCTAGGATTTGATGACTTTGTCAATATGGTGCTGGAAGATGTCACTGAGTTTGAAATCACACCAGAAGGAAGAAGGATTACTAAATTAGATCAGATTTTGCTAAATGGAAATAATATAACAATGCTGGTTCCTGGAGGAGAAGGACCTGAAGTGTGAATGAGTTTCCTTGACTTACGCTAGATTCTGTTTTGTCTTTTAATGACAAGAAAATGGAATTTTTTTTCCCCACCTTCTAATGTTTAAATCCCATAAAGCTAAGTTTCCCGTTAAAGGGAAGTGCTTTGAAGATGTGTACCCATTTTTGTAAGTTAATCATGATTATCCTGGAGAAAGAAGAAAAGAACTTCTTCTTTGGAGACGAAAATAAAGGTGTTTTTGGTTAACTGTCATTTTATTTATTGTACTGCAGTAGCCAGTAGAACAAAGATTGTGGTTATTTTGCCACTTACTTTTCTATCATTATACGCTTATTTGCTTTCTCATTTACATGACCATTTGATTCTCAAACAAAAGTTGTTCCAAACAAAATGATGAACTTTGATTTGAACAGGTGCATTTAAACAACTGGAAATGATCACTTAGAAAATTAAATTAAAATGCTGTTGTTTTGTAATGAGGATTTCTCTACTGATTTCAAATTCCATGGACTCCTATTGAAAACAAACAATATACAGGTAATATATGCACATTGTAGAAATGCAGGAATTATCTATTGCAATTTCCCTAAAGATACAAATTTTATCTATTTGTCTATAAAATTAGTTCAGAGAATTATTACCTTAATGTAATTTTTACTGAATTGCCAGGAAATTAGTGGAGACAGAGGTTTAAGGTAAAGGATACTAAAAACAGCTAAGAACTCTAGGACTCAGGTAAAATCAAGGAACTGATAATAAGATCATAGAACTGTATAAATTAAGTCAAAGAACTATTAAAAACAAACAGGCAATATGCACACATCGTAGAATTATAAGTAAGCAAAAAGGAGAAGGTTGATCATGCTTTGCTGTATATCTTCGTAGACTTTCTCAGTCCACTCTCAGTACACATTTTATTTTACTTGTTCATCCTGATTATACTGTTTTTATCCTCCACTTAAGCCATTTTTTGAATGTAAGTGGTGAATATCTTTCCATGTCAAATATTTCAACATTAATGTATACATAATATTAAATGGATTTACTATAAATTATTTAGCCTATTCTTACCACAGTAGTCCAACTAGATCTTTATACATTTTTATTTTTCGAGAATAAACTCAAAAATGTGTAAGATCAAAGGGTGTATATTGTGTTGCCAAGAAAAACTTTGTGCCAATGTATATTTTTGCCAGGTGTCTTTCATAGTACCGTTTATATCCTTCCCAACATTAGCTGTGTTCTACCTTCTCTCCTCTTTGCCATTTTTACAGGCAAAACCTGGCATGTCTAAAATTTTCTTTTCCTTTTTTTTTTTTTTTTGGAGACAGAGTCTCGCTGGAGTGCAGTGGCATAATCTCGGCTCACTGCAACCTCCAGTCAGGCTGGAGTGCTGTGTCGCGATATCAACACGACCTCTGCCTCCCAGGTTCAAGTGATTCTCCTGCCTCACCCTCCCGAGTAGCTGGGATTACAGGTGGGTGCCACAACTCCCATCTAATTTTTATATTTTTAGTAGAGATGGGGTTTTAACTTGTTGGCCAGGCTGGTCTTGAACTCCTGACCTGTAGTGATCCACCTGTGTCGGCCTCCCAAAGTGCTGGTATTAAAGGCATGAGCCACCAGGCCTGGCCTAAGATTTTCTTGATTAATTTTGATCTCATTTGTATTTTGTAAATGACTTATCTGATGAGGCTTTTGCCATTGAGATGTTTGTCTTTTTCTTACTAATTTGTAAGAATTCTTGATGGGTTTCTCTTAGTCATGTATTTTGCTAATAATTTCCCTAGTTTGTAGTTTGCCACTTAGTGCTATTTTGACGTAAATGATGTATTTTAATGTAGTTACATGTTGACCTAGTCCATTATGGTTTCTGTATTTGGTCTACGTGGATTGGAAAGACTTTTGCTTTGATTATACTTTTCTTTGGGCACTTTAAAAAAAAATAAAATAAAATAAAATTTATTTTTATTTTAGATTCAGGGTGTACATGTGCTTGTTTGTTACATGGGTATACACATACTGAAGGGAACTGGGTTTCTAGCGTACCCAATACCCAAATACCCAAATGGTGAACATTGTACCCAACAGGCAGTTTTTTCTGTTTCTTTCTGGTTTTTTTGAGACAGAGTTTTGCTCTTTAGCCCAGACTGGAGTGAAGTGGCACGATCTAGGCTCACTGTAACCTCCGCCCCTTGGGTTCAAGTGATTTTCCTGCCTCGGCCTCCTGAGTAGCTGGGATTACAGATGGCCATCACCATGCCTGGCTAATTTTTGTATTTTTAGTAGAGTCGAGGTTTCACCATATTGGCCAGGCTGGTCTCAAACTCTTGACATCAGGTGATCCACCCGCCTTGGCCTCCCAAAGTGCTGGGATTACAGGCATGAGCCAGCGCACCCAGCCCTGACAGGTAATTTTTCAACCCTTGTGCTCCTCTTTTGGAGTCTCCAGTATCTGTAATTTCCATCTTTATGACCATGTGTACCCATTGCTTAGTTCCCACTTATAAGTGAGAACGTGTGTGTTTGGTTTTCTGTTTCTCAGTTATTTTGCTTAGGATAATTGCCTTCAGCTCCACCCATATTGCTGCAAAGGACATGATTTTGTTCTTTTTCATGGCTGCATGGCAGGCTTTTAAAAGCTATCAATGGGCCGGGCGCGGTGACTCAAGCCTGTAATCCCAGCACTTTGGGAGGCCGAGACGGGCGGATCATGAGGTCAGGAGATCGAGACCATCCTGGCTAACATGGTGAAACCTCGTCTCTACTAAAAAATACAAAAAACTAGCCGGGCGAGGTGGCAGGCGCCTATAGTCCCAGCTTACCCGGGAGGCTGAGGCAGGAGAATGGCGTAAACCCGGGAGGCGGAGCTTGCAGTGAGCTGAGATCCGGCCACTACACTCCAGCCTGGGCGACAGAGTGAGACTCCGTCTCAAAAAAAAAAAAAAAAAAAAGCTATCAATGTCTGAGTCCACTCAACACCAATAAAATTATATCTGGTGGTGGGACCTAAACCTTACCATTTTTTTAAAAAGTTCCCCAAGAGACTCTTTTTGAGACAGAGTTTCGCTTTTGTTGCCCAGGCTGAAGTACGATGGTGCGGTCTCAGCTCACTGCAACCTCCACCTCCTGGGTTCAAGCGATTCTCCTGCCTCAGCCTTGTGAGCAGCTGAGATTACAGGCACCCGCCGCCACGCCCGGCTAATTTTTTGTATTTTTAGTAGAGACAGGATTTCACCATGTTGGCCAGGCTGGTCACGAACTCCTGACCTTGTACAGAACTGAGAACTGCTGGTATAGAATAAATCTGGAAAGCAACATAGGAAAACGGGTGCTGTGCTTGCCTCTAGAAAGGTACACCGGGGTAAGAATAGGCTATGAGGAAGATTTACTTTTTACTGTAAACCCTTGACCTTTTTAATTTGTTTACTTTGTGTTACCTATTTCCAAGAACAATTTGGAGCTAACATTTTACAAAATGTTTTGTAAAAAAGTAAAATGGCCCAGGCATGGTGGCTCATGCCTGATATTTTGGGAGGCCAAGGCAGGAGGATAACTTCAGGCCAGGAGTTTGAGACCAGGCTGGGTAACATAGGGAGACCCCCATTTCTATAAAAAAAATTTAAAAATTAGCTGGGTGTGGTGGTTGGCTGTGGTTCTAGCTACTCAGGAGGCTAAGCGGGGAGGATCACTTGAGCCCAGGAGTTTGAGGTTACAGGGATCTATAATTGCACCACTGTACTCCAACCTGGGTGACAGAGCAAGACCCTGTCTCAAAAAAAAAAAAAAACACTTATAGCAGTGAAAATGAAGCCTGAATAGCACACTAGGAATAGCTCATTGAATAGTGGGAGTCCAGTGGGAGTTCAAGGTCCAGTGGGGCCTCAGAGGAAGTGACTTGTCCCACCTGGGAAGAGTAGGTGGTCAGGAAATGCTGAGGAGGTAAATCCTGAAGTGGCCCCAACCTGAAATGACCTCTTTGCTGGCCCACCATGCTCCCAGTGCATACATCATTAGTTACGCTTTGGAAAAGCTGTTTGGGAAGGATAATGGCTATAAAATGTGGCCCTCCGGCTGCCAGTCACCTCTATGAACCCTGAGACCAACAGGAGGGAAAAAATGCCCAAGCTAGGGGTAAAGAGATCCAAGTGCTGCTGACGCGATGTCATCAAGGAGAAGCTAATTATTGGCCAGCTTTCCAGTAGCAGGGTTTTGGTTATTGTTCCCCCCACCCACCCCTCCACCCCCTGCGTTTGATTCCTGCTGTGGAGCACTGGAACATCAGTGAAGGGAAGGTAGCACGGCAGACCAAAGTCTGGCTGCATGGAGCCCCTTGGGATGTGTGTGTGGAGGGCAGGGAGGGACCACAACAGTAAACAGCAGCCAGGGATGCTGAACTACGAGGCAGAGGCACCAATGGCCAACCTAAAGTTTCTTTACTAGGAGCTTCTCCTGGCCCCGGGCTACAGCTACATGTTCTTGGGTGCTGGCATGTCACAGCTCCCAGGTCAAAAATCCACCTCCATCCCATCTCAAAATCCACCGCTTGTTAGCTGAATAAACTTGGTAAGTAATAATATTCTGAGCTCCAATTTCTTTATCTGTAATGCAGATGAATATGTGTGAAATAAAATCAAAGAATGATAGGCAGTATTAAATTTGACAGGTCTGGTGTTTTTTGTTTGTTTGTTTTTGAGATGGGATCTCACTCTGTCACCCAGGCTGGAGTGCAGTGGCACGATCTCGGCTCACTGCAACCTCTGCCTACAGGGCTCAAGCTGTCGTCCCACCCCAGCCTCCCGAGCAACTGGGACTACAGGCACATGCTACCACGTCTGGCTTTGAAAGGTGAAAACATCAATGTCCATTGAGGTGAAATGATTTGTCCTCAGCCACAAGGGGCAGCATCAGGAGTAGAACCCAGGTGTTCCTGTTCTGATTCCCAAGACAGCTGATGACTTTTTGGAAACTCTGAATCTGATGGGTAACAGAAACCTGGGGATCATCTCTAGATAAGAAATGACTGTGAAGACGTTCACCGGAAAGGGAAGGAAAGGAAATTTATCATGCTTCCTTCACAGGCCCTCCTTCACCCTCATCTGGTGGGCCCGTGCAAGCTACAAACAAGGTGAGGAACAAACAAATTAATACATACTCAACAGTGGCCAGTTCGAGGCAGATCATTATATCAAGATGACCTGAAAGGATGTGACTGACCGGCTAGTTTACACAGGGTGGTCAGGGACGGCCTCGCTGTGGAGAGGGCTGGTGTTTTGGGTGAGACCTGAGAGACCAGAAGAAATCAGCTAGCCAGAACCAGTGTTTAGGTCCCTAAAGAGAACAAGCCTGGCGAGCAAAGGGGGCCAGTATGGGTGGAAATTAGCGAGGGAGGGGGGCAGAAATGAGTGCCCGAAGCACACAGTAACTTGAGGGCATGCGGAGGGTTTGATTTTACCTACAAATGCCATGAAACCCACTAAGGATTTTAGCAAAAACTACAATTACATTTTAATTTTTATAGAGACAAGGTTCCGCTATACTGCCCAGGTTGGTCTCGAACCCCTGGGTTCAAGCGATCCTCCCTACTCGGCCCCCCAAAGTGCTGGGATTACAAGCGTGAGCCACTGCGCCTGGCCTTTTAATTTACATTTTAGTCTTCTGGTTACTGGAATCTTTGATGGGAAATGAGTTATAGTGGGACAAGAGCCTCTAACATTCTAGGAGACCTTTTCCCGTTCGGGGCCTCAATTTCCCCTTCTACAAAGGCGGGTGGGAGGGAACAGGGTCCCAAGAAGTACTGGATAAAGACATGGCCGATCGCAAACACTGAGCCCTTCAAAACTATGGGCAGAGTGCTTCCGCACCTCTTCTGCTATTTCACACTGGCCACAAGCTAGCCGCCGAGGCCGGTCATCCGCTCTCTCCGCGGAGGAGTTAACGCCACAAAGGCAGGGGCGGAACCTTCCTAAGAATCCGTGCAAGCTTGGGCTCTTCTGTCCAGGGCAGCAAATCGCGAGGAGGAGAGTAGTCAGAGGGCGGCACCCTCCCCGGTCTTCGCTGAGTTATTGGCTGGTGGTAGCGTCGCTCGTTCGGCATAACTACGTGACGGCCTCGGCCGCGGGCGTTTGCACTGGCTCCGCATCCGGCACCTCTTCGCCGGTGCGTCCTTGCCGCGCCCGTAGGTCCCGCCAGCCGGACCCCGCCTCCTCAGGAGTCTGAGCGATGGGCGGGGAAAGGGACGGGCAGGTCTAGCTCTATCGGCGCCGCGGTGTCCACTTCAGTCCTGCAACGGTGGAAGACGCGTGCTGCGGCGCCTGGTTGCGTGGGGCGGCCGGGCCCCGAGAGGTGAGAATAGTGAAGCACACTAGGGAAGAGGGAGGGAGTGGTGCTGGCCGCCACGCGGTCAGCGGGCCCCTCCCAGAGTCATTCTGCCTGGGTCCCCGCGCGGTAGAATCCTAGATCAGGGGTCGCCGCCGTGGAGCGGGACATGCGTCTGGTTATTTCCCGGGTGGTCCGGGGCCGGGCGAGTGGCGCTGCACCCCTGGGATCCGGGCCCGCCCCTCCGGCCGGCGGCTGCCCACCCACCCTCCATCCCATATCTCGCCGGGTGCCACGCACTCCGCTGCTTTTCCAGTCGTCGTTGATCCGTCTCGAACCTAGATATCTGGAATCGGGATCTAGGAGATAGGAGCCACCGCCACCTCGGACAGATGGGGAAACAGGCCGGGACGGACGAGACGGCTTGGTTATCTTGGTTATTAAAAATCACACACCCGCCGGGCGTGGTGGCTCACACCTGTAATCCCAGCACGTTGGGAGGCCGAGGCGGGAGAATTGCTTGAGCTCAGGAGTTTGAAACTAGCCTGGGCAACATTGGAGAAACCCCCATCTCTACTAAAAATACAAAATTAACCGGGCGTGGTGGTGCATGTCTGTAATCCCAGCTACTCAGGAAGCTGAGGCAGGAGAATCGCTTGAACCTGGGAGGTGGAGGTTGCGTTGTGCCATTGCACTACAGCTTGAGCAACATGAGCGAAACTCCATCTCAAAAAAAAAAAAAAAAAAAAAAAAATCACACACCCGATTATGTGCAAAATCAGGACCTGTTCTTTCTGATTCATACACTAAGTTGGAATTATTTCACTGGATGGATGGAAACACTGAGAAGACAGAGAGGGCCCAGAGCCTTGCCTAAAATTACACAGCAAGTCTTTTGCAGAGCTAGAACTTGTACCCAGCTCTCCAAACTCATAGACTATCAGGCTGGGCTCCTTCCCTACACAGATTGGGGACCACAGTGAGTTAGAAATGTTCAGAACTTAAATTGCCTTTCGGCACCCATTCTAGGTAACCTGTTTTTTCTCCTTATCCCCAACAGTTCTTTATGTGAAATCTACAACTAATATGATATGCAATACTAGATTAAGCAGAACTTTTTGTTTTTGAAAATTGAATCAATAAGAAATGGGAGGGCCAAAGCTGTTGGAAAGGAATGAACCCTTTAAAAACAAACAGGAATCTCAAGGCAGGAGATAACAAGGGACAGAGACTAATAGCTATCGTTTATTGAGTAAATGCTATGTGCCAGGCACTGTGTAGGTAGTTGTGTTAGCCTTACAAACCAGCAAGTTAGGTAATGTTACCCCATTTTACAGGTCAGAAATTGATGCTGAGTAAAGTGAAGTTTTACCCAGTGCCATATAACTGCTGAACAGTATAGCTGGGATCTGAACAGAGATCTGTTTGACTTCCAGAATACATCCAGTGATTGTCCAAGTGTGGTCCTAAGCTCACTGGTTCAGCGTCATCTAGGGTGCGGAGCCCTGGATCTCATCCTGGATTTGCAGGGGTGGTCCTAAGAAGCTAACAGCTCTCTGTATTTGAAAGTTATTGTACTGTAATGTGCTGCCTCCTAGGGGAAGATCTAGAGATGAACATACTCTGGGCTAGAGGTAATTTTTGAGGGGAAAAAAACATTAATTACACTTTTTATATATTTCTGATTTGGCTTTTTTTTTTTGGAGACCAGGTCTCACTTTGTCATCCAGGCTAGAAGTGCAGGGGCACAATCTAGGCTCACTGCAACATTGACTTTGTGGGTTCAAACAATCCTTCCATCTCAGCCTCCCGGGTAGCTGGGACCACAGGTGCACGCTACCATACCTGGCTAGTTTTTGTAGTTTTTGTACAGATGGTGTTCCACCACATTGCCTAGTCAGGTTTCAAATTCCTGAGCTCAAGCAATCCTCCTGTCTTGGCCTCCTGAAGTGCTGGGATTACAGGCATGAGCCACTGTGTCCTGTCCACACTTTTATTTTTTTATTTTTTCCCCATGATTGACAGAAGGGTAATCACAGTTTTAGAGAACATAAACCCCCAGGCAGATGCTTGACAAGCTGTAATTTCTTGACGTAAGTTTGGTTTTGGCATGTGGGGGATAGAAGAGTGGGGTTGGAGAGTTAAGTGAGAAAGGGGACAGTAACTCCTTTTTCCTTATCATGTAGCTGTTAAATTCTAATTCACTCAACAGATACTTGCTAAGCGTTTATAAGGTGCAAGGCATGTTCAAGACACTGAGAATACAGCTTTGAACAAAACAGAGCAAGTCATTGCCCTCATGAGAAAGACAATTAACAATGTGTAGTATGTAATGGTGAGAAGAGCTATGGAGAAAAAGCAAAGGGCATAGGAGTGCAAGGCAGGGCTGGGCCCAGGAGGAAGACATGGAAATGGCAGTAATGGCAGTGGTGCATATATATATATATGTATGTATATTTATTTATTTATTGAGACAGAGTTTCACTCTTGTTGCCCAGGCTGGAGTGTGGTGGCACGATCTTGGCTCACTGCAACCTCTACCTCCTGGGTTCAAGTGATTCTGCTGTGTCAGCCTCCCCAGTAGCTGGGATTACAGGCACACGACACCATGCCTGGCTAATTTTTTGTATTTCTTTTTTTTTTTTTTTGAGACAGAGTCTCGCTGTGTCTCCGGGTTGGAGTGCAGTGGCGCAATCTTGGCTCACTGGAATCTCTGCCTCCCGGGTTCAAGCGATACTCCTGCCTCAGCCTCCCAAGTAGCTGGGACCACAGGCATGTGCCACCATGTGCAGCTAATTTTTCTATTTTTAGTAGAGAGGAGGTTTCACCATGTTGGCCAGGATGATCTCAATCTCTTGACCTTGTGGTCCACCCACCTCCACCTCTCAAAGTACTGGGATTACAAGCATAAGTCACCGCACCTGGCCTAATTTTTTGGGTTTTTTTTGTAGAGACGGGGTTCCACCATGTTGGCCAGGCTGGTCTCTAACTCCTAGCCTCAGATGATCCACCTGCCTCGGCCCCCCAAAGTGCTGGGATTACAGGCATGAGCCCCTGCACCCGGCGGGCTATTTTATATCTTTAACTTTTTTTTTTTTTTTTTTGGTACAGATGAGGCCTTGCTATGTTGCCCAGGCTGGCCTCAAACCCCTGGCCTCAAAGTGATCTTCCTGCCTTGGCCTCCCAAAGCACTGGGATTACAGACATGAACCACTGTGCCTGGCTTCTATTTTATATATTGTATCTAGGAAGGGACTAATTTATAAGGTGTCATTTGAGGCTGGGCAACGTGAGCCAAGGCCCTGAGGGCAAAGGCTGCTTAATATTTTCAAGGACTGGTGATTGGAACATTAGGGCTGCATGGGAGGAAGCAAAACAGTAGCGGTTTCAGGCTCATTCATAGAATCGTACACCAACGTTTTTAGACCATATTTGGTAGGAGATAGGGAGCCAGTGCAGATTTTTGGGGAGCATATCGAAATGGTTGACCTCATCTTGCTAATGAATGCGTCTTTTGAAGAAGAGGCATAGTGCTTTAAAAATGTAGGTTCAGGCTGGGCACCGTGGCTCACGCCTGTAATCCTAGCAATTTGGGAGGCCGTGGCAGGCAGATCACTTGAGCTCAGGAGTTCAAGTCAGCCTGGACAACATGGTGAAAACGTGTCTCTACAAAAAATACAAAAAAATAGCTGGGCACGGTGGCATGCACTTGTGGTCCCAGCTACTCAGGAGGCTGAGGTGGGAGGATTGCTTGAACCTGGGAGATGGAGGTTGCAGTGAGCCAAGATCATGCCACTGCACTCCAGCCTGGGTGACAGAGTGAGACCCCATCTCAAAAAAATGAAAAATAAATGTAGGTTCAATATTAGAGGAAACTGAGTAACCATTATACAGGAACTGTGTACTATTTTTGCAACTTTTCTGTAAGTCTACAGTTATTTCAAAATAAAACTTTTAAAAAATAAAAAAATGTAGGTTCAATAAAGTGTTTAAGGCTGAACTATGCCTGCAGCTTTCAAATAGTTCAGAAACAACAACAAAACCCATGTAAGTATGGAGAGAGAGTGCGTTAGCATCTTATGAATTATAAAATTGCTAAATAGGTGAATTGTTAGTGTGTAAGTGTTTCATGTATCATTCTGTCAATTTTTCTGAAGATTTAAAAACAGCTTCAAAATAAGCAATCAAGTAACAGTATAGGTTCAAGTCATGATTCCCCTGCTTACAAGCTGCGTGTGGCCAGGTGCGATGACTCATGCCTGTAATGCCAGCACTTTGGGAGGCCAAGGTGGGCGGATCACTGGGGATCAGAGTTCAAGACCAGCCTGGCCAACATGGTGAAACCCCGCCTCTACTAAAAATATAAAAAATTAGCCAGGTGTGGTGGCATGTGCCTGTAATCCCAGCTACTCGGGAGGCTGAGTCAGGAGAATCGCTTGAACCTGGGAGGTGGAGGTTGCAGTGAGCTGAGATCGCACCACGGCACTCCAACCTGGGGAACAGAGTGGACTCCATCTCAAAAAAAAAAAGAAAAGAAAAGTCGTGTGAAGTACTGGAAAATTATTTCCAAACTACATATTCTAGTCTAGTTTGTTTATTTTTATTGAAATATATATATGTGTATATATATATTTTTTTCTTACACTGTAGTTCTTACCAGCCTAGTTTGAGATTTTTCCATATAAGAGAGGAGACTTTGGTTGTTGACTTGTTCACATTAATGTCGGGTCAATGTTAAGACTTCAGGTTTTCCAGAAACTTGAGATCTTTAAGTTGTTATTAGGTTGACTCTAGTTTTCCTGTAATTATCTGATGTATATATACTTACAGAGACTGGCATAGGCAATCCATTAGAGGAGAAAGGTTAGGAGTCAGGATACTTGGGTTCTGGATCCATCTCTGCCTTTAAGTAGCAAACGATTTCACTAATCTGAACCTTTATTTTATTTTATTTTATTTTTTGAGGCAGAGTCTTGTCTGTCGCCTAAGCTAGAGTGCAGTGGCGCAATCTCACCTCACTGCAACCTCCGTCTCCTGGGTTCAAGTGATTCTCGTGCCTCAGCCTCCCAAATAGCAGGGATTATAGGCATGTGCTACCATGCCTGGCTAATTTTTGGATTTTTAGTAAAGACGGAGTTTCACCATGTGGGCCAGGCTGGTCTTGGACTCCTGAGCTCAAGTGATCCGCCTGCCTCGGCCTCCCTAAGTGCTGAGATTATAGCTGTAAACCACCGGTACCCAGCTGAACCCTTATTTCTTACCAAAAAATCATGGCGGTTGGATTTCTTGATCTCTGTCTAGCTCTAAAGACCTGTAATTCAGGAAAACTGCCACTTAATGATTTGATCATTTAGTTTGAACTATCTCATGGTTGGGACAGAGGGTTATGACTGCCTGGAGTGGGCTCCTGACAACAGGTTAATTTTTCTACTGACCCTCACTGCCTGTGGTTTTAGATTGTGTTATGTGTTAAAAGCAGTTACTTAAACACACATAAACAAACACGCATACCACACCATATTCACAACAGGTTGTGAAGTTCAGTTTTAAATGGCCTAGGCTTCTTAGGAAAATCCCAGTGCAGGTTGAGTATCCCTTATCTGAAATGCTTGGGACTGGCAGTGTTTCCGATTTCTGATTTTTTTTTTTTTTTTTTTTTGATATTTGCTTTATACTTACTAGTTGAGCATCTCTAATCTGGAAATCCAAATTGCTCCAGTGAGCATTTCTTTTGAGCATCATGTTGGTGCTCAAAAGTTTCAGATTTTGGTGCATTTCGGATTTTGGATTTTTGGATTAGGGATACTCAACCTGTATGTGATTAATATGTCATCAAATATATCCAATGAAGCTGTCATATTTTAAGACTAAATATAACTGTTTTTAGAAAAATATTACAAAAAGAAATAAAACATTGCTTAGGTACTTCCTCCCAAAGTTAGTTGTATGTGTTTGGGGACGTAAGAAATACATTTCCCAAGGCTGTGTATCCAGAGTGTTGGAACATTCAGTGATGATTTCTTAGGAATTGAAATAGAAACTGCAATTGAAAACAAAATGACTTAGTTGGGCACAGCGGTGTGTGTTTGTAATACCAGCTAACCTGGAAGCTGAAGTGGGGGATCACTTGAGGCCAGGAGTTCAAGGCAGCAGTGAACTATGATCGCGCCTATAAATGGCCACTGTACTGCAGTCTTAGCAACAGAGTGAGACTGTGTCTCTTAAAGAAAAGAAAAAGAAAATTATGTAACAGGTTATATTCAAGCGACTGTTTTCCCCTTCAGATAAAAATTATCTTATTTTTTAAAAAGCTATGTTTATAGCTTTATTGTAGTGTAACTGACATACAATAAGCTGTACATATTTAAAAGGTACTCTCTCTGTATATATAAAAAACTGTCACCACAATCAAGATAGTGAACATATCCATCAATCCCCAAAATCTCCTCATGCCCCTTTGTAATCTCTCCCTCCTACCCTTCTTTACTTCCTATCCCAAAATAACCACTGATTTACTTTCTGTCACTAGAAATTAGTATAGACTTTTTTTATTTATTTCTTTTGGTGGAGGTGTCAGGAAATGAACTTGAGGACTGATTAGTTTGCATTTTGTAAAGTTTTTGTCCCTGAAATCTCCATCTAATATTAATATAGTGTACAATGCAGTGGCATGAAGTACGTGTATAATGGTATGTAACCATTACTACTGTTTATTTCCAAAACTTGAAATTGAAACTCTGTAACCAGTAACTCACCACTTCCCCCAGTACCCAGTAAACTCTATTTTCTATATGCCTATTCTCTCTCTCTCTCTGTGCGTGTGTGTGTGTATTGTTGTTGTTCTGTCACCTGGACTAGAGTGCAGTGGCATGATCATAGCTCACTTCAAGCTTGACCTCCTTGACTCCAGCAATCCTCCCTCCTCAGCCTCCCAAAGTGCTGGGATTATAAGCATGAGCCACCCTGCCTGGCCCATTTTGCCTTTTCTAGATATTTTGTATAGGTGGAATCATTCAATACTTGTCCTTTTGTGTCTTTTTTTTTTTTTTTTTCAGATCCAGGTCTTTTTTATTTTCTTCTTTTTTTTTTTTTTAGTTTGCATCATGTCTGTCTTCTGCTTAACATAATGGTGTTAAGGTTCATCTGTGTTGTAGATGAAGAGTATCAGAACTTAATTCCTTTTTAATAGTCAAATAATATTCCATTTGATGGTTATACCGTGCTTTATCTGTTCATCTGTTGATGGACACTTGGATTTTCACCTTGTGACTATTGTAAATAGTGTTGTTATGAACATTAGTATACAAATATCTGTTTGAGTTACAGTTTTTAGTCCTTTGAGTATAAGCAGAATTGCTAGGTCATATAGCAGTGCTGTGTTTAACTTTTTGAGGAACCACCAAACTGTGTTTCACAGTGTTGACACCATTTTACATTTCTACCAGCAGTGTATCAGCTGTCTTTTTTTTTTTGAGACAGAGTCTCGCTCTGTCACCCAGGCTGGAGTGCAGTGGCGCGATCTCGGCTCACTGCAAGCTGCGCCTCCCAGGTTCACGCCATTCTCCTGCCTCAGCCTCCAGAGCAGCTGGGACTACAGGCGCCTGCCACCACGCCCGGCTAATTTTTTTTTTTTTTTTTTTTTTGTATTTTTAGTAGAGACAGGGTTTCATCGTGTTAGCCAGGATGGTCTTGATCTCCTGATCTCGTGATCCGCTTGCCTCGGCCTCCCAAAGTGCTGGGATTACAGGTGTGAGCCATCGCGCCTGGCCTCAATTGTCCTTTTTTGAGACGGACTCTCGCTCTGTTGCCCAGGCTGGAATGCAGTGGCACAATCTTGGCTCACTGCAACCTCCACCTCCTGGGTTCAAGCAATTCTTTGTGCCTCAGCTTCCTTAGTAGCTGGGATTACAGGTGCGCATGTGCGCACCACCACACCCAGCTAATTTTTGCATTTTTGGTAGAGACAGGGTTTTGCCATGTTGCCCAGGCTGGTCTCAAACTCCTGACCTCAAGCAATTCACCACCTTGGCCTCCCGAAGTGCTGGGATTACAGGTGTGAGCCACTGCGCCCAGCCTCAATTGTCTTTTAAAGAAACAAAAATCAAAATTTTGTCCAACAAAAATCAAAGCTAATTCTTCTTGGAGAATTTTTCGTTAAAATAACTTTTTAAAATAAAAACCAATCTGTCCATCAAAAATGATTTATTAGATACTTCCTGTATGTGCCTAATTCTATGCTAGGTATTACGATAGTACACAAAAAGTGGAGAACATCTTGAATAATTTTAATCTAGTTAGGAAGATAAAGCACATATTCAACAAACATTTATTGAACATATAAATGGAATTCAGACGAGAATGAGATACTGTATACCTTTCCCTCCACCCTGTTTGTTTTTCCAATTTTGGCTTCTCTCCTGTACTTGAGAACCACATTTCTAATTGCCTGCTGGACATACCATCTGGACATATTACAGAAATCTCAAATCTAAAAAACCCAAAGTCAGATTTTTTGCTGCTTCCTATCTTTCCATTTTCTTCTCCATCTTCCTATATATCATCCTTCCTTTTGTGTGGTCCCTCAGAATTCATCTTAGATTTGTCTGTGTATGTCCTTTAAGCACCACTTCTCATCTAATTGTACCACTGAAATGGCAAACCTCCTGCCCTGTCCTGTCTTGGAGGTTAGGCCTTTGGTAACTGTAGCTTAAAGGATGAACTCGTGACTTCTTGGGATTACGTAAAAACTAATCTTTGACTCCAGCTTTATCTCTTACAACTTCGCCCCTGGAACCTGGTGTAACCTTTTCCTGGGTCTTGGACTATACTGTGATCTTTGACTTGACTGAGTTATCTTTTCCCTTTTTATTAACGTTGCAGCTGCCTACTTCACACTGGCCTGCAGCCTATTCTCTACTCCCAGAATATTCTAAACCTTTCTGTTATGGTACCTAGAATGCTGTTTCAACTCTGTCTGAATCCACTGATTGTGGGTAGAAATTGGGTTCTTATTCATTATAGCAAAGATTTACTAAACCTCTACTATATGTGCTAAGCATTGTTCTTGATAATGAAAACATAATAAGTACAAGAAAGACTGTAATAGTTTTGCTTATAAGTAATATAAATTCAGAAGTCTGAAGTGCTATGAAGAATAAAGCCAATAGAGGATGCTGGGAAGGAGGTGTTATTTTATCTGGTTGGGATGGTCAAGGAGGGTTTCTGTGAGGAGCTGACATATAAACTGAGGCCAGGCATGGTGGCTCATACCTGTAATCCCAGCACTTTGGGAGGCAGAAGTGGAAGAACTGATTGAGACCAGGAGTTCGAGACCAGCCTGGGAAACATACAAAGACCGTGTCTTTACAAAGACATAAAACAAATTAGCCAGGTATCATGGTGTGTACCCGTAGCCCTAGCTACTTGGGAGGCTGAGGTGGGAGGATTGCTTGGACCTGGGAGTTCGAGGTTGTAGTGAGCTATGACCATGCCACCACACTCTAGCCTGAGGGACAGAGTGAGATCCTGTCACTAAAAAAGAAAAATAAAAGCTGAGACCTGAAGGATGAGAACATACCTGTATAGATCTGGGAAATGATTATTCTAGGCAAAGACAACTTGAGCAAGTACAGTGACCCTAATAATGGAATCAACTGGCATGTTCCAGCAACTGCAAAAAAGCCAGTTGGAAATAAGGGCAAAGAGGGAGGCAGTGTTCAGATCTTGTAGGCTCTTAGAATATTTCAGGTGAGAGAGGATGGTAGGACAGTAGTGAGATGTGATTGGATTACAAATAGTTTGGGCAGTGGGGAGAGGATAGATATATTATTCAAGGCACAGCAGACAGGACTTACTGATGGATTATATATGGGAGTATGGCATAGGGGAAATAAAGATTGACACCTAGGTTTGGGGTCTAGGTTCTGACGCAATGTGTCTAGCACAGTGGTTAGCTTATAGTAGGAGCTTAAAATATGTTTATAATTTAATGAAGACCAGTAGCCAACCTCTAGGAGCTCACATAGAAAAGTTAGCCAATCCAGCCGAAGAAGGCTTGTTGACACTTGAGGACATTCATGCAGTAAGTATGGGTTTCAGGCCCATTTAACACAGATGGATCTGAGTTTTCCTCTGATGAGTAGTCATCTTATCTTTTCCTCCAAAGGATCCTTTTCCTCCAAAGGATCCTTTTCCTCCAAAGGATCCTTTTCCTCCAAAGGATCCTTTTCCTCCAAAGGATCAGTCCTCTCACAGTATTAATTTCTTAGTCTAGGGCAAGGGCCTGGAAAGTAGCCTGTGCCATCCTGGTTGTAGGCATCAGTGAATGAAATGGAGAGGAATACAGAAGGCTTTGTTCCTCCTTGGCCTCCCTGGGCCTTCATAGTGCTGTGATCTTCCCTGGACTTGTCTGACAACAGTGAGTTAGAGGATCAGATGGTACTATATACATGGAGAATCTGTCTTGGTTATACCTGTTTATAGTTTAGTTTTCTTTTTCTTTTTCTTTTTCTTTTTTTTTTTTTTGACAAGGTCTCATTCTGTCACCCAGGCTGGAGTGCAGTGGCGTGATCTTAGCTCACTTCAGCCTCCACCTCCTAGGTTCAAGCGATTCTCCTGCCTCAGCCTCCTGAGTAGCTGGGATTACAGGCATGCACCACCACGCCTGGCTGACTTTTCTATTTTCAGTAGAGACGGGTTTTCATCATATTGCTCAGGCCGATCTCGAACTCCTGGCCTCAAGCAATCTACCCGCCTCAGCCTCCCAAAGTGCTGGGATTACAGGTGTGAGCCACTGTGCCTGGCCTAGTTTTGTTTGTCTAAAACCACTTTCAACTATTTTTTATCTGTAAAAGACAAAAGGTAAAATACTAATTGCTTTAGTGGAAAAAGAATGAAATAATATAACATCAGACCAAAAGATATATAATTACTTGCCAAATGAGTGATAGAGTAAGTGACTTTCTCAAAAACTTTTAGGGCCTATGTATTGCATACAGTTTAAGTCTAACTTTCTTAACCTGGCATAAAGGGCCCTCCAGAATCCCCCTCAGGTACCTTTGTAGTCTCCTCTCCCACTAATCCCCCATAACCGTTCTGTTTTTTTTTTTTGTTTATTTGTTTGTTTTTTAATTTAAGTTCCAGGGTACATGTGCACAATGTGCAGGTTTGTTACATATGTATACATGTGCCATGTTGGTGTGCTGCACCCATTAACTCGTTTTACATTAGGTATATCTCCTAATGCTATCCCTCCCCCGTCCCACCAGCCCATGACAGGCCCCGGTGTGTGATGTTCCCCTTCCTGTGTCCCAGTGTTCTCATTGTTCAATTCCCAACTGGGAGTGAGAACATGCGGTGTTTGGTTTTCTGTCCTTGCAATAGTTTGCTAAGAATGATGGTTTCCAGTTTCATCCATGTCCCTACAAAGGACATGAACTCATCCTTTTTATGGCTGCATAGTATTCCATGGTGTATATGTGCCACATTTTCTTAACCCAGTCTATCATTGGTGGGCATTTGAATTGGTTCCAAGTCTTTGCTATTGTGAATAGTGCTGCAGTGAACATACGTGTGCATGTGTCTTTATAGCAGCATGATTTGTAATTCTTTGGGTATATACCCAGTAATGGGATGGCTGGGTCAAATGGTATTTCTAGTTCTAGATCCTTGAGAATTGCCACCCTGTCTTCCACAATAGTTGAACTAGTTTACAGTCCCACCAACAGTGTAAAAGTGTTCCTATTTCTCCACATCCTCTCCAGCACCTGTTGTTGCCTGACTTTTTAATGATCGCCATTCTAACTGGTGTGAGATGGTATTGCATTGTGGTTTTGATTTGCATTTTTCTGATGGCCAGTGATGATGAGCATTTTTTCATGTGTCTGTTGGCTGCATAAATGTCTTCTTTTGAGAAGTGTCTGTTCATATCCTTCGCCCACTTTTTGATGGGGTTGTTTGATTTTTTCTTGTAAATTTGTTTGCATTCTTTGTAGGTTCTGGGTATTAGCCCTTTGTCAGATGGGTAGATTACAAAACTTTTCTCCCATTCTGTAGGTTGCCTCTTCACTCATGGTAGTTTATTTTGCTGTGCAGAAGCTCTTTAGTTTAATTAGATCCCATTTCTCAATTTTGGCTTTTGTTGCCATTGCTTTTGGTGTTTTAGTCTGAAGTCATTGCCTATGCCTGTATCCTGAATGGTATTGCCTAGGTTTTCTTCTAGGGTTTTTATGGTTTTAGGTCTAACATTTAAGTCTTTAATCCATCTTGAATTAATTTTTGTATTAGGTATAAGGAAGGGATCCAGTTTCAGCTTTCTACATATGGCTAGCCAGTTTTCCCAGCACCATTTATTAAATAGGGAATCCTTTCCCCATTTCTTGTTTCTCTCAGATTTGTCAAAGATCAGATGGTTGTAGAGGTGTGGTGTTATTTCTGAGGGCTCTGTTCTGTTCCATTGGTCTGTATCTCTGTTTTGGTACCAGTACCATGCTGTTTTGGTTACTGTAGCCTTGTAATATAGTTTGAAGTCAGGTAGCATGATGCCTCCAGCTTTGTTCTTTTGGCTTAGGATTGTCTTGGCAATGCGGGCTCTTTTTTGGTTCCATATGAACTTTAAAGTAGTTTTTTCCAATTCTGTGAAGAAAATCATTGGTAGCTTGATGGGGATGGCATTGAATCTATAAATTACCTTGGGCAGTATGGGCATTTTCATGATATTGATTCTTCCTAGCCATGAGCATGGAATGTTCTTCCATTTGTGTCCTCTTTTATTTCGTTGAGCAGTGGTTTGTAGTTCTCCTTGAAGCAGTCCTTCACATCCCTTATAAGTTGAATTCCTAGGTATTTTATTCTCTTTGAAGCAGTTGTGAATGGGAGTTCACTCATGATTTGGCTCTCTGTTTGTCTGTTATTGGTGTATAGGAATGCTTGTGATTTTTGCACATTGATTTTGTATCCTGAGACTTTGCTGAAGTTGCTTATCAGCTTAAGGAGATTTTAAGCTGAGATGATGGGGTTTTCTAAATATATCATGTCATCTGCAAACAGGGACAATTTGACTTCCTGTTTTCCTAATTGAATACCCTTTATTTCTTTCTCCTGCCTGATTGCGCTGGCCAGAACTTCCAACACTGTGTTGAATAGGAGTAGTGAGAGAGGGCATCCCTGTCTTGTGCCAGTTTTCAAAGGGAATGCTTCCAGTTTTTGCCCATTCAGTATGATATTGGCTGTGGGTTTGTCATAAATAGCTCTTATTATTTTGAGATACGTCCCATCAATACCTAATTTATTGATAGTTTTTAGCGTGAAGGGCTGTTGAATTTTGTCAAAGGCCTTTTCTGCATCTATTGAGATAATCATGTGGTTTTTGTCTTTGGTTCTGTTTATATGATGGATTACGTTTATTGATTTGTGTATGTTGAACCAGCCTTGCATCCCAGGGCTGAAGCCCACTTGATCATGGTAGATAAGCTTTTTGATGTGCTGCTGGATTCGGTTTGCCAGTATTTTATTGAGGATTTTTGTGTCGATGTTCATCAGGGATATTCGTCTAAAATTCTCTTTTTTTGCTGTGTCTCTGCCAGGCTTTGGTATCAGGATGATGTTGGCCTCATAAAATGAGTTAGGGAGGATTCCCTCTTTTTCTATTGATTGGAATAGTTTCAGAAGGAATGGTACCAACTCCTCCTTGTACCTCTGGTAGAATTCGGCTGTGAATCCGTCTGGTCCTGGAGTTTTTTGGTTGGTAGGCTATTAATTATTGCCTCAATTTCAGAGCCTGTTATTGGTCTATTCAGGGATTCAACTTCTTCCTGTTTTAGTCTTGGGAGGGTGTATGTGTCTAGGAATTTATCCATTTCTTCTAGATTTTCTAGTTTATTTATGTAGTGGTGTTTATAGTATTCTCTGATGGTAGTTTGTATTTCTGTGGGGTCAGTGGTGATAACCCCTTTATCGTTTTTTATTGCGTCTGTTTGATTCTTCTCTCTTTTCTTCTTTATTAGTCTTGCTAGCGGTCTATCAATTTTGTTGATCTTTTCAAGAAACCAACTCCTGGATTCATTGATTTTTTTGAAGGGTTTTTTGTGTCTCTATCTCCTTCAGTTCTGCTCTGATCTTAGTTATTTCTTGCCTTCTGCTAGCTTTTGAATGTGTTTGCTCTTGCTTCTTCAGTTCTTTTAATTGTGATGTTAGGGTGTCAATTTTAGATCTTTCCTGCTTTCTATTGTGGGCATTTAGTGCTATAAATTTCCCTCTGCACACTGCTTTAAATGTGTCCCAGAGATTCTGGTATGTTGTGTCTTTGTTCTCATTGGTTTCAAAGAACATATTTATTTCTGCCTTCATTTCGTTACGTACCCAGTAATCATTCAGAAGCAGGTTGTTCAGTTTCCATGTAGTTGAGCGGTTTTGAGTGAGTTTCTTAATCCTGAGTTCTAGTTTGATTGCACTGTGGTCTGAGAGACAGTTTGTTGTAATTTCTGTTCTTTTACATTTGCTGAGGAGTGCTTTACTTCCAACTATGTGGTCAATTTTGGAATAAGTGTGATGTGGTGCTGAGAAGAATGTATATTCTGTTGCTTTAGGGTGGAGGGTTCTGTAGAGTCTATTAGGTCCGCCTGGTGCAGAGCTGAGTTAAATTCCTGGATATCCTTGTTAACTTTCTATCTCTTTGATCTGTCTAATGTTGACAGTGGGGTGTTAAATTCTCCCATTATTATTGTGTGGAAATCTTAAGTCTCTTTGTAGGTCTCCGAGGATTTGCTTTATGAATCTGGTTGCTCCTGTATTGGGTGCATATATATTTAGGATAGTTAGCTCTTCTTGTTGAATTGATCCCTTTACCATTATGTAATGGCCTTCTTTAACTCTTTTGATCTTTGTTGGTTTAAAGTCTGTTTTATCAGAGACTAGGATGGCAACCCCTGCTTTTTTTGTTTGTTTGTTTGTTTTCCACTTGCTTGGTAGATCTTCCTCCATCCTTTTGTTTTGAGCCTATGTGTGTCTCTGCATGTGAGATGGGTCTCCTGAATACAGCACACTGATGGGTCTTGACTGTTTATCCAATTTGCCAGTCTGTTTCTTTTAATTGGAACATTTAGCCCATTTACATTTAAGGTTAATATTGTTATGTGTGAACTTGATCCTATCATTACGATGTTAGCTGGTTATTTTGCTCGTTAGTTGATGCAGTTTCTTCCTAGTATCGATGGTCTTTACAATTTGGCATGTTTTTGCAGTGGCTGGTACCGGTTGTTCCTTTCCATGTTTAGTGCTTCCTTCAGGAGCTCTTGTAAGGCAGGCCTGGTGGTGACACAATCTCTCAGCATTTGCTTGTCTGTAAAGGATTTTATTTCTCCTTCACTAATGAAGCTTAGTTTGGCTGGATATGAAATTCTGGGTTGAAAATTCTTTTCTTTAAGAATGTTGAATATTGGCCACCACTCTCTTCTGGCTTGTAGCATTTCTGCCAAGAGATCCACTGTTAGTCTGATGGGCTTCCCTTTGTGGGTAACCCGACCTTTCTCTCTGGCTGCCCTTAACGTTTTTTCCTTCATTTCAACTTTGGTGAATCTGACAATCAGGTGTCTTGGAATTGCTCTTCTTGAGGAGTATCTTTGTAGCGTTCTCTGTATTTCCTGAATTTGAATGTTGGTCTGCCTTGCTAGGTTGGGGAAGTTCTCCTGGATAATATCCTGCAGAGTGTTTTCCAACTTGGTTCCATTCTCCCTGTCACTTTCAGGCACCCCAATCAGACGTAGATTTGGTCTTTTCACATATTTCTTGGAGGCTTTGTTCGTTTCTTTTTACTCTTTTTTCTCTAAACTTCTCTTCTTGCTTCATTTCACTCATTTGATCTTTAGTCACTGTTACCCTTTCTTCCAGTTGATCGAATTCGCTACTGAAGCTTGTGCATGCGTCACGTAGTTCTTGTGCCATGGTTTTCATCTCTATCAGGTCATTTAAGGACTTCTCTACACTGGTTATTCTAGTTAGCCATTCATCTAATCTTTTTTCAAGGTTTTTAGCTTCTTTGCGATGGGTTTGAACATCCTCCTTTAGTTCGCAGAAGTTTGATCGTCTGAAGCTTTCTTCCCTCAACTCATCAAAGTCATTCTCCGTCCATCTTTGTTCTGTTGCTGGCGAGGAGGTGCATTCCTTTGGAGGAGAAGAAGCACTCTGATTTTTAGAATTTTCAGCTTTTCTGCTCTGGTTTCTCCCCATCTTTGTGGTTTTATCTACCTTTGGTCTTTGATGATGGTGACGTACAGATGGGGTTTTGGTGTGGATGTCCTTTCTGTTTGTTAGTTTTCCTTCTAACAGTCAGGACCCTCAGCTGCAGGTCTGTTGGAGTTTGCTGGAGGTCACTCAAGACCCTGTTTGCCTGGGTATCACCAGCAGAGGCTGCAGAACAGCAAATATTGCAGAACAGCAAATGTTGCTGCCTAATCGTTCCTCTGGAAGCTTCGTCTCAAAGGGGCACCCGGCCATGTAAGATATCAGTCAGCCACTAGTGTGAGGTGCCCCCCAGTTAGGCTACTTGGGGGTCAGAGACCCACTTGAGGAGGCAGTCTGTCTGTTCTCAGATCTCAGACTCCATGCTGGGAGAACCACTACTCTCTTCAAAGCTCAGTTGGAAATGCAGAAGTCACCCGTCTTCTGCGTCGCTCAAGCTGGGAGCTATAGACTGGAGCTGTTCCTATCCGGCTATCTTGGACGCTTCCCCATTCTCCGTTTTAAACATAACATTCTCATTTCTGATTCTGTTCCTCTAACATTAGAACTATTGCTGTTTGTGTTTTCTTCTCCCTCACCCATATTCCAAGTCTTCTCTCATCCTTTCAAACCTGACCTAGACTTCAGAGCGCAGGTTAAGATACATTCCTCCCTTAAAAACTGTCTAAACAGCCGGGCGCGGTGGCTCAAGCCTGTAATCCCAGCACTTTGGGAGGCCGAGACGGGCGGATCACAAGGTCAGGAGATCAAGACCATCCTGGCGAACACAGTGAAACCCCGTCTCTACTAAAAAATACAAAAAACTAGCCGGGCGAGTGGCGGGCGCCTGTAGTCCCAGTTACTTGGGAGGCTGAGGCAGGAGAATGGCGGGAACCCGGGAGGCGGAGCTTGCAGTGAGCTGAGATCCGGCCACTGCACTCCAGCCTGGGCGACAGAGCAAGACTCCGCCTCAAAAAAAAAAAAAAAAAAAAAAAACTGTCTAAACAAACTACTCTTAAACTCTTTCAGATTTCTCCTCTGCTTAGATGCCATAATCATAGTAGTCAGCAGCTTCTAGTTTTATTTAGCAGTGAGTTTGTAGCATACATACAGAGGTAAAACAAAGCATGATTATGGAACTTTGTGGGTTCAGACTGGTGGCTGAATTAGTTCTACTTGTTGGACTGTTTCTGAGTGAATACGTAAGTTTCTAAGAGCTAGAGATGGGAAGGGACCATGGCCATGAATGTAGAGAGACGGAGAGTTGGGAACAAGATTGTCGATATTATTACTGGATCACTTTGCTTAGCAGCTAGGTGAAACCGGAATATGTAGAGTAGCTGAGTTTTAAGGTGTTCAGAAATATCTGAAATTAGAGAAGCTAATTAGATAGGTGGTAGGAATGGTACCATATTAAAAAAGGATCTATTCTTGGGATCCCAAAATATGCATTTTATTATCTTGCTCTGTCATTTATAAGCTGAATAAATTACTAAATTGAGCCAGTCCTTTCACTTTTAACCTATGTATGTCTTTATATTTAAAGTGGGTTTCAAGTAGACAGCATATACTTGAGTCTTATTTTTTAATCCTATCTGACAGTCTCCACCTTTAATTAGCATGTTTAGACCATTCGTATTTAATATGATATGTTTGAATTAAACTCTACCATCTTACTAGCTGTTTTCCATTTGTTCCATCTGTTTTTTTTGTTTTATCTTCCTTTTCTACTTTCTCTTGAGTTGAGAGGTTTTTATGATTCTATTTTATCTCCACTATTATTATTTATACCTTTTTAAAAATGTAGTGGTTACTCTTAGGTTTAAATGTACATCTTTAATCAGAGCCTATGTTCAAATAAGATACCATTTCATATCTAATGTAAGACCTTATAGTTTGCTGGGCATGGTGGCTCATGTCTGTAATCCCAGCACTTTGGGAGACCAAAGTAGGAGGATCACTTGAGCCCAGGAGTTTGAGACCAGCCTGGGCAATATAGTGAGACTTCATCTCTATTTAAAAAATAATAATAATCAGAAAAATTTTTAAAAACTTTAAAATTCCCAATTCCCCTTCTCATTCTGTGTGATTGTTGTCACACATTTATTTTGCATGTGCTGTAAAGTACATTCCCATTTTTGGTTTAAACAGTTATGTTTTAGAGCAATTAAAAATTTTTTAATTGAAAAAATGAATTTTACGTTATCTTCATTTGTTCCATTTCCTGGACTTTGTTATGTAGAACTGAATTTCTGATTGGTGTATTCTTTTTGGCTGAAGAACCTTCCTGAAACTGTCTCTCTGTCTGTGTGTGTCTCTCTGTCTGTTTCTCTCTCTCTCCCTCTCTCCTCTTCTCCTTCCCACTCCCTCTCTCTCTCCCTGTCTCCCCTCCTCTCTCTCTCCCCTTCTGCCCACATATATATGGTGCTGGTCGGCTGGCCTTAAATCCTCTCAGTGTTTATCTGAGAAAGTTTTTATTTCTTTTTCTTATTTTATTTTATTTTATTTCATATGACAGAGTCTCTCTCTGTCACCCAGGCTAAAGTGCAGCGGTGTGACTATGGCTCATTGCAGCCTCAACCTCTTAGGCTCAAGCAGTCCTCCTATCTCAGCCTCCCAAGTAGCTGGGACCACAGGCACACACCATCAGCCTGGCCTCTTATCTTTTAAAATATTTTTTCTAGGTAAAGAATTCTGTGTTAAAAGTTATATTTCTGGGGTCAGACGGGGTGGCTCACACCTGTAATCCTAGCACTTTGGGAGGTCAGGGTGGGAGGATCACTTGAGGCCAAGAGTTTGGGGACCAACCTGGGGAGCTTAGTAGCAAGAGCATGTCTCTACAAAAAAAATTTAAAAATTAGCCAGGCGTGGTGGTGCACACCTGTAATCTTCGCTACTCAGGAGGCTGAGGTGGGAGAATCACTTGAGCCCAGGAGTTCGAGGCCACAGTGAGCCGTAATTGCATGCCACTGCACTTCAGCCTGCGTGACAGGGTAAGACCCTATTTCTAAAAAAGATACATATTTCTGTGATATAAAGATACCACTCCATCATGTTCTGGCCTCCATGATTTCCAATAAGAAGTCTGCTATAATTCTTATTTTTGTTTCTGAATAAGTGATATATGTTTTTTCTTTGTCTTCAGGATTTTCTCTTTATCTTTGTTTTCAGCAGCTTGAATGTCATATGTGTAGGTGAGGGTTTTTGTTTTCTTTTTGTTTTTGTATTTACTCTTCTTGGAATTCTCTGAGATTCTTGAAGATAGATTATATATTATATTTATTATATATTTTATATATATATACACATACATATATATATATATATTTTTTTTTTTTTTTTTTTTTTTTTTTGAGATGGAGTCTTGCTTTGTTGCCATGCTAGAGTGCAGTGGTGCGATCTTGGCTCACTGCAACCTCTGCCTCCCTGGTTCAAGCAATTCTCCTGCCTCAGCCTCCCGAGTAGCTGGGACTACAGGCACACGCCACCATGCCCAACTCATTTTTGTATTTTTTTAGTAGAGACAGGGTTTCACAATGTTGGCCAGGAAGGTCTTGATCTCTTGACCTTGTGATCCGCCTGCCTCGGCCTCCGAAAGTGTTGGGATTACAGGCGTGAGCCACCGCGCCCGGCCTTTTTTCTTTTCTTTTCTTTCTTTCTTTCTTTTTTTTTTTCTTAAGAAGGAGTTTTCCTCTTGTTGCCCAGACTGGAGTGCAATGGCATGATCTTGGCTCACTGCAACCTCCAGTTCCTGGGTTCCAACGATTCTCCTGCCTCAGCCTTCTGAGTAGCTGGGATTACAGGCGTGTGCCACCACACCGGGCTAATTTTGTATTTTTAGTGGAGGCTGGGTTTCACCATGTTGGTCAGGCTGGTGTTGACCTCCTGACCTCAGGTGACTTGGATCTATATTTTGATGTCTCTCATTAATTTTGGAAATTTCTTGGCCATTATATCTTGAAATATTTCTTCTGCCCATTCTCTCTCTTTTGGTATTCTAATTATGCGTGTGTTTGATACTTTGATGTGTCCCACAGCTCTTGGATGTTATGTTACATTGTTGATATTGGGGTTTTTTTGTTTTGTTTTGTTTTGTTATTTAAACTGTTTCTGCATTTAAGTTTAGGTAATTTCTATTTACCTGTCTTTGAGTTCATTGATTCTTTCTTTGGCTTTCAGGTCTACTAATGATCCTATCAGAGGCATTCATCATCTGTGTTACTGTGTTTTTCACTTTTAGCATTCCTTGTTTGATCTTTTCTTACAGTTTCCATTTCTTTGTTTTACTTTCTAGTATTTTTATCTATATTCTTCCCAGATAGCAGCCATACAGGGCAAGATTTGGATTCTATTAGTTTTTTCTTATGTGTCTTTTGCATATCTTAAGTTTGGAAAAAACTTTTGACCCAGAAATCACCAAGAGCTCTCCAAAACAGGACATTGGTGCACTCAAGCTAGTTCAAGAAAGCAGGAAATGACAGGAGAGTCACAGACTGGTTGCATTGTGGAGCAAAGAGCTGCTGGGTGTATCCATCAACCTGATTGATTTTCTCAGGGCCAGTGGTCACCTAAGTCTATTCTTTCTTTCCTTATCTACTTTAGAAGACCATTAAAATATTTACTCTTGTTAAACCTAGACAAAATGAATATGGGTTACTTTTACATATCTTGTGTTCTTGAATAAGTCATAGGTCCTGGATTTTGGCAGTTTGTAACATTAGGTTTATAGAACCTCACAAGGGCCCATTTTTCTGTCAGTTCCAAAACAAGAAACTTCCTGAGTCCTTCATCTAAAATATATTGTCTCAGCTGGGCGCAGTGGCTTGTGCCTGTATTCCCAGCACTTTCGGAGGCTGAGGCGGTGGATCACCTGAGGTTAGGAGTTTGAGACTAGCCTGACCAATATGGTGAAACCCTGTCTCTACTAAGAATGCAAAAATTAGCCGGGTGTGGTGGCTTGCACCTGTAATCCCAGCTACTCAGGATGCTGAGATAGGAGAATTGCTTGAACCCAGGAGGCGGAGGTTGCAGTGAGCCAAGATCGCACCACTGCACTCCAGCCTGGGCGACAGAGTGAAACTCTATCTCAAAAAAAAAGAATTGTTTCTATCTGGCCACAGTCACAAATGTTTGTTCATTTGTTCATTCATTCATTCAAATGTTTTGTAAGCCTGCTATCTCAGCGTTACTACATTACATTCAGATTACACTGATGAACCACCTGTCTTTCCTCCAGGAGCTAGAGCGATTCCTACTTCACTAATACAAGGGTGTGGTTAGTACTATGATGGAGGTGCCACATGCTGTGGGACACAGAGGGTGTAGTATTTCATTTGGGCTAGGGGAGATGGGTTAGTGCTTTCGGAAAAGGTAGCATTGTAACTAGGTTTTAAAAAAATTATTAGGATCATGACAGGCAAAGAGGTAGATGGCCATTCTAAGCTAAGTAAACAGCTTATGTAAAGGCACTAATTCATGAAGTAGTTGGTAAACAATTTATGCCCTGCTCCTTTGAGAGCCTGGTTCATTTTCTTCTCTTTCTCTGGTTATTAGACTTATTATTTGTTGTTGTCCTTTCTCTCTTTTTGGCTATTCTTACCTCCTTTGCTTTCCTGTAGTTCCTAGTGGTAGATCTTATGGCATTCGTTTTATAGTCTAGGACACAGAGATGGAGGATCACCTGTATTGCCTCCAAGTGGAAGTGCAGGGCAACATTATTTCTCTATTCAACCTGTGTTTCAGAGTGTGTACTTAGAATAGTAAAGTGAATCTTGCATGAATGTGGGCCCTGCCCACAGGGCAGATGACTCCGTACTAGAACATAGTGGAATAGACCAAAACCTTCTACAGCATGTATGAGACACTTGGCCCATCGACCCTATTCATGCCCTTTACATTCAGCACCCTCATATCGACTTCTCTCCTCTTTCCTACCAAACAAAGGAGTACTGTTCAAAGACGCAAATGCATTCTGCCTTCGTTTCTTTTTATTGCCAAAAACATTTCTCTTTACGTTGCGAACTAGTTTTTCTTCTATTTATTTTCAACATTTAGCAGGTTGTTTAAAAAGGGACCAGAAGATATAAAGGGACCATCTTCCTTGTTTCAGGGACTGGTAGGTCGGGGTTAAGGTTAAGGTAGGGGTTAAGACCAGATCCTGTTTTGCAGTCTGCCCGGGAGGTGAAAAACCTGAGAAGAAGACCACTGGTAGCATATGTATGGAAAGGAGACAGGCTGCTCTTACATCTTTTCCGGAGGAAAAACTGTTGGGGAGCCAGGCATATATGGAGAAGAATCCTTAATGGTTTATACTCTTGGGAAGTCCTGTACCCAGCCAGTTATTTGCTTTGACTTGGCTATTTATGGTCTGGTTCTGGTCTTTTTTTTTCCCCCCCAACCAAGACAAATGAGGCTCAATTAAGGAAAAGGGACATAAGATACCTATTCGAAAACGGAATTCCTCTTAACTCTCATGAAATGACAAGTAGAATTGTTAGTATATGTGAGCACTGAGAATTACTTTATTGATGAACACTGGTATTTACACTGGCATTTTCTCTGGTGTAGGAAGCTGAACCATCTGTCTCCAGAAATGTCTTCAGAAAGTAAAGAGCAACATGACCTTTCACCCAGAGACTCAACTGAAGGAGATGACAGTTCTCCATCTGGGATCCATCTGGAGGTTCAAAGGGAATCAAGTACTGACTTCAAGCAATTTGAGACCAATGATCAATGCAGGCCTTATCATAGGATCCTTATTGAGTGTCAAGAGAAATCAGATACAAACTTCAAGGAGTTTGTTATTAAGAAGCTGCAGAAGAATTGCCAGTGCAGTCCAGCCAAAGCCAAAAATATGATTTTAGGTTTCCTTCCTGTTTTGCAGTGGCTCCCAAAATACGACCTAAAGAAAAACATTTTAGGGGATATGATGTCGGGCTTGATTGTGGGCATATTATTGGTGCCCCAGTCCATTGCTTATTCCCTGCTGGCTGGCCAAGAACCTGTCTATGGTCTGTACACATCTTTTTTTGCCAGCATCATTTATTTCCTCTTGGGCACCTCCCGTCACATCTCTGTGGGCATTTTTGGAGTACTGTGCCTTATGATTGGTGAGACAGTTGACCGAGAACTACAGAAAGCTGGCTATGACAATGCCCATGGTGCTCCTTCCTTAGGAATGGTTTCAAATGGGAGCATGTTATTAAATCACACATCAGGCAGGATATGTGACAAAAGTTGCTATGCAATTATGGTTGGCAGCACTGTAACATTTATGGCTGGAGTTTATCAGGTAAGGAGCAATGAAACAATTGGTTATTTCTAGAAAAGTAGTCTAGTACATGAAATCTCATATCTGTAAGGGATCGTAGGAATCACAATAATTAAAGCTACCATTTATTGAGAGTTCAGGATGTATGAAGGGTAGAGGCAAAATTCAAACCCTAACCTGACTCCACAAGTAACATAAGGCTGGTTCATTGGACCTCCACCACCCAGTACAACTCCTTAATTTTACATGTCAGAAAATCTTGGCTTTGCTTGAGATTATTTGTGGCTGGGTATTGGCAGAGTCAGCATTAGCAGTGAGGCAAGTAGGTAACAAAATGGGGGTTGAGAGTGCAGGAGTTTTTCACTTTTTTTTTTTTTTTTTTTTTTTTCTGGAGACAGGGTCTCACTTTGTCACCCAGGCTGGAGTGCAGTGACACTATCTTAGTTCACTGCAACCTCCGCCTCCCTGGCTCAAGCAATCCTTCTGCCTCAACCTCCTGAGTAGCTAGGACTACAGGCACATGCTACCATGCCTGGCTAATTTTTTTTTTTTTTTTTTTTTTTTTTTTTTTTGTAGGGATAGGGTTTTGCCATGTTGCCCAGGCTAGTTTCAAACTCCTGAGCTCAAGCAATTCTCCCGTCTTGGCCTCCCAAAGTGCTGGGATTATAGGTGTGAGCCACCACACCCAGCCTCAAATTCTAAATGTCTCTTACCTTCCATTAGAATTGCTGATCTGGCCGGGCGCGGTGGCTCAAGCCTGTAATCCCAGCACTTTGGGAGGCCGAGACGGGCGGATCACGAGGTCAGGAGATCGAGACCATCCTGGCTAATACGGCGAAACCCTGTCTCTACTTAAAAATACAAAAAACTAGCTGGGCGACGAGGCGGGCGCTTGTAGTCCCAGCTACTCGGGAGGCTGAGGCAGGAGAATGGCATAAACCCGGGAGGCGGAGCTTGCAGTGAGCTGAGATCCGGCCACTGCACTCCAGCCTGGGTGGCAGAGCAAGACTCCGTCTCAAAAAAAAAAAAAATAGAATTGCTGATCTACTGAGTGACTCTTACTAAAGGTAGTGGTTGTCTTGGATTGTTGGAGAGGGAGGGAAGAAGCTGGGGACCACAGTTTCATATCAGCCAGGAGAAAGGATAAGAAATCAAATTCTTGAGTCTCCCATAGAATCCACTAATCTGTCATTATCATCATGCCACTGGCTTTGGCATCCAGGAGTCAGTGCCAGGATTAAATCTTCTCTAACGCAGGCATTTCAAACCAACAAGGGGAGGGGAAGAGTAGCTCACTTTAGTTGGAGATCAGGTGAGTGGGGAGGGAGAGTGAAGATGGTATGAAGAAGAGCTGTGCTTCTCAGAGTCTACTTATTTATTATTTTTCCATTTATTTATAAAGAGACAGGGTCTGTCTATGACCAACCTAGGTTGGTCTCAAACTCCTGGGCTCAAGTGATCCTCCCAACACTGCCTCCCCCAATGCTGGGATTACAGGCATGGGCCATCACGCCCAGCCAACTTTTGCCTTTTTGTTAGTATGTCTTACCAAGAAGAAGGAAGGCATAACAATTCTGAAAACTTATTAGATGGAGGAGAATATAAAGAAGTAAAATTTTAGAATTTTTATTAATATGGGAGACAGTGTGGCATAAGTACATATATACTGCATGAGAATGGTTTCTTAGTATGAGGTTAAAGATAATTCTACAATAATTTCTAAAGTGTGATTCTATTTTGATGTAAATCTGGTTTTTTGTTTTACCAATTAAAACTTCACTTGTACACTTGCTCTTAGCCAAGAGGCTAAGAAAGCAGTAAGACTTCACTTTTACAGTAGTGATTTGTAATTTAAGGAAAATACATGGTTTCTTAACTAGAAGAATTTTTTCCAATTTGAAGTTTTCTTGTGGATCCTTGAGAATGTTTTTCTTTTAAAAGAAGTCTGTTCTTTGTGATGGGAAGAATGAAAAATAAAAATAAAAGAGGTCTGAACCTTTTCAAGTTTAAGAAACATTGTATGAAAAGAAAAAAATCTAAAGTTCCTGTCTCACCTGGGCTAATAAGTAACAGTGTGACCTTGGGCAAGTTGCTTAGCCCTTTAAACATAATTTTCCTATTTGTAAAACGAGAAGATTGATGTATGATTGTGTTTATTCTAGCACTGACATTCTGTGATGCTCTGATGATATGTCTGCATGCAAGAAGTATCAGGATAATACAAACTTTAGAAGTTCTTTTCCATTTATATTTAACATTTCTATATCCTTCCTTCCAGGTAGCGATGGGCCTCTTTCAAGTGGGTTTTGTTTCTGTCTACCTCTCAGATGCCTTGCTGAGTGGATTTGTCACTGGTGCCTCCTTCACTATTCTTACATCTCAGGCCAAGTATCTCCTTGGGCTCAACCTTCCTCGGAGTAATGGTGTGGGCTCACTCATCACTACGTGGATACATGTCTTCAGAAACATCCATAAGACCAATCTCTGTGATCTTATCACCAGCCTTTTGTGCCTTTTGGTTCTTTTGCCAACCAAAGAACTCAATGAACACTTCAAGTCCAAGCTTAAGGCACCGATTCCTATTGAACTTGTTGTTGTTGTGGCAGCCACATTAGCCTCTCATTTTGGAAAACTACATGAGAATTATAATTCTAGTATTGCTGGACATATTCCCACTGGGTTTATGCCACCCAAAGTACCAGAATGGAACCTAATTCCTAGTGTGGCTGTAGATGCAATAGCTATTTCCATCATTGGTTTTGCTATCACTGTATCACTTTCTGAGATGTTTGCCAAGAAACATGGTTACACAGTCAGAGCAAACCAGGAAATGTATGCCATTGGCTTCTGTAATATCATCCCTTCCTTCTTCCACTGTTTTACTACTAGTGCAGCTCTTGCAAAGACATTGGTTAAAGAATCAACAGGCTGCCAAACTCAGCTTTCTGGTGTGGTAACAGCCCTGGTTCTTTTGTTGGTCCTCCTAGTAATAGCTCCTTTATTCTATTCCCTTCAAAAAAGTGTCCTTGCTGTGATCACAATTGTAAATCTACGGGGAGCCCTTCGTAAATTTAGGGATCTACCCAAAATGTGGAATATTAGTAGAATGGATACAGTTATCTGGTTCGTTACTATGCTCTCCTCTGCACTGCTAAGTACTGAAATAGGCCTACTTGTTGGGGTTTGTTTTTCTATGTTTTGTGTCATCCTCCGCACTCAGAAGCCAAAGAGTTCATTGCTTGGCTTGGTGGAAGAGTCTGAGGTCTTTGAATCTGTGTCTGCTTACAAGAACCTTCAGACTAAGCCAGGCATCAAGATTTTCCGCTTTGTAGCCCCTCTCTATTACATAAACAAAGAATGTTTTAAATCTGCTTTATACAAACAAACTGTCAACCCAATCTTAATAAAGGTGGCTTGGAAGAAGGCAGCAAAGAGAAAGATCAAAGAGGAAGTAGTGACTCTTGGTGGAATCCAGGATGAAATGTCAGTGCAACTTTCCCATGATCCCTTGGAGCTGCATACTATAGTGATTGACTGCAGTGCAATTCAATTTTTAGATACAGCAGGGATCCACACACTAAAAGAAGTTCGCAGAGATTATGAAGCCATTGGAATCCAGGTTCTGCTGGCTCAGTGCAATCCCTCTGTGAGGGATTCCCTAACCAAGGGAGAATATTGCAAAAAGGAAGAAGAAAACCTTCTCTTCTATAGTGTGTATGAAGCGATGGCTTTTGCAGAAGTATCTAAAAATCAGAAAGGAATATGTGTTCCCAATGGTCTGAGTCTTAGTAGTGATTAATTGAGAAAGTAGATAGAAGAATGTCTAGCCAATAGGTTAAGATTTCAGGTGTCCAACATTTCCCAGTTCCACAGTGGAAAATTTTGCACACTTGAAATTTTAACCAAGTGGCTAAATATTATTCCTTCTTTGAAGCTAATGGCATTTGTATATATACACTGCAGCAGAGCTTGTAGCTGGACAGAGTTAAAAAGAAGAAAATATGGTTTCAGGTTTTCTTGCAGATATGAAGTGTTCTTGGAATGCAATCAGTATGTATTGAATTGAAGTGTAAAGTAGCTCCAAAACTTAATTACTATCCTGTTTTAGGGGTTATACATTTGGATTCTTCATTCTCCAAGAGATGAAGCGGTGAAGTTGGGATTTGCATTGGAAGTGCTGTAGACTTCTTTATGTGGCTCAGTGGAGAGAGAGGAAAAGAATGTTGCACCTGCTCTAGTACCAATAGGTCAAGAGGCTTCTGGATCACAAAGTCATAACTAGACAGGTTTGTTCTTGTAGTTCTCTATTCCCAGTCTTTGCTCCCCAGATGGCAGTAGTTTTTAGTAGGAAAGTGCCATTCCTCTCCTTAAGGCACAGTCTCATCAGAAGTCTAACACCTGGGCAGGTTTGTAACATCCTGAGAGCCAGCCTGACATTAGACAGAATATCCTTTGTAATACACTGGAAATTTTTAGTCATGCCTTTTTGTTTAGGATAAATAGGTAAGCACAAAGAGCTCTTCACAATCAGAAAAAACAATAGGAGTCCTTCCTTGTCTTTTCTGTGATCTCTGTCCATCCTTGTTTCTGAGAATTTCTCTACCATTAAGCTCTGTTTTAGCTTTCAATTATTCTAGTTTCCTTCCCACGGAATCTGTCCTAAACTGGTAATTTTGTCAGTGACAATCTTGTCAGTCAGCAATTTCTAACAGCATTTTAAATGAGTTCGATGTACAGTAAATATTGATGACAATGACAGCTTTTAACTCTTCAAGTCACCTAAAGCTAGTATGCAGGAGGATTTAGAAGGATCACATTCATGAAACCCAAGTGCTATGGGTGTATTATTCATGATAGCTGGCCCACAGGTCATGAATTGAGGAATAATTTCCTTTCAAAAAGCAAGAATGTCCAACATTGAAAGTTTATAGTTTTATATTTGGACCTTGAAAGGTAAGAAAAAACCAGGTTCTCCAAAGTTAGGAATAGGGAACTAATTTATGAAACAGCCATCTTTAAAAAAAAAAAAAAAAGCAAACTGCAAAAGTACAAAATCCTTTTTCAATCTGTTCCCAGATTCTAAACAATTTTAAATATTTATGAGAAGCAAACCCTATGTGTAGGGCATCTGTTGGAGTGGGATGCTTTTAGACATATATTAAGTATGTACGTGTTTAATATGTATATTTAAAATGCATATGTATTTTATTTTTCTATTATCCTATATAGATATATGTAACTTAGCTTTATTGTTAGCTCCATAAGTTGCCAGTGTTGCTTTTCTGTTGGTAGAGCTCTCGCATTTGGTGACGTGGAAAATACCTTTCCGTTATCACAACAAAGCAGTTGCTCAGTAGAAAGTCTGGATTTCTGTCTTTTTTTTTTTTTTTTTTTTTTTTGTTGAGACGGAGTTTCGCTCTGTCGCCCAGGCTGGAGTGCAGTGGCCGGATCTCAGCTCACTGCAAGCTCCGCCTCCCGGGTTTACGCCATTCTCCTGCCTCAGCCTCCCGAGTAGCTGGGACTACAGGCGCCCGCCACCTCGCCCGGCTAGTTTTCTGTATTTTTTTTAGTAGAGACGGGGTTTCACCGTGTTAGCCAGGGTGGTCTTGATCTCCTGACCTCGTGATCCGCCCGTCTCGGCCTCCCAAAGTGCTGGGATTACAGGCTTGAGCCACCGCGCCCGGCTGGATTTCTGTCTTATAGGTGATTCACGTTATAATTAAATGTAGACTTCCTGAATTTTGACATCATTTTGGAACTGGGGTCTGGAATTCCAGAAATGTTAATTGCTGCTTGTATTTATGCTTGTTTGTTTTTAGCCAGTATTTGCCCTTTCTATCCAACCTTATGAATAATAGCAGTAAAATCACAGTATCTTGGTCAGTCTTTATTTTTTTCCTTTTTTCTTTTTTAAGAGACAGTCATCCAGGCCAGAGTGCAGTGTGATCATAGCTCACTGAAGCTTCCAACTCCTGGGCTCAAGTGATCCTTCCACTTTGGCCTCCTGAGTATCTTAACCATAGGTATGAATCACCACACTCTGCTAATTTTTTAAATTTTTTCTCGAGATGGGGTCTCACTGTGTTGCCCAGGCTGGTCTCAAACTTCAGGCTCAAGCAGTCCTTCAGCCTCAGCCTCCCAGAGTGTTGGGATTACAGGTGTGAGCCACTGCAGTTGGCCAAGTTACTTGTTTTTAATCTCTCTTGCCCTTCTCCCAAGGCAGGCTTAAGTTGAGACTATTAGAGGTGTCTAATACCCTGTAACAGAGTAATGAATACATGCTTAAGACGTTATAATTAGCCTACACCAACACAGCAAAAAATATAATTCCAGCCAGACTGTGGAAAATCCCTCAGAAGGAGGGATAACAGGATTTGTTTATCAGCAATTTCTGTCCATATGTGGATGTCAGCAGTTCTGGAACGTTATGTATGCAGTTAGCGAATCCTTGAATTATGTTCTGGTTTGTACTCGTCCCATCCATCCAGACAAACAAGAGATTCTGCTTTTAGTAGCCATTTGTAGAAACATTTAAGATGTCACTAGAATTTACATTTCATCCTCTCTACTTGGGTTGAGGTTGCCTATATTTGGATATTGTTAAAAATGTTTTGGTTGCTGATATTCAGAGGAATCAAACCTGGAACCAAAGCCTAATTTGCCAATAAAAAAACTGTTTTCGGCCAGGCGCAGTGACTCATGCCTGTGATCCCAGTATGTTGGGAGGCCGAGGTGGGTGGATAACCTGAAGTCAGGAGTTCGAGACCATCTTGGCTAACACTGGGAAACCTCATCTCTACTAAAAATACAAAAAATTAGCGGGGCGTGGTGGCATGTGCCTGTAGTCCCAGCTACTCAGTAGGCTGAGGCAGGAGAATCACTTGAACCCGGGAGGCAGAGGTTGCAGTAAGCCGAGATTGTGTCACTGCACTCCAGCCTGGGTGACAGAGCGAGACTCCATCTCAAACAAACAAAAAATGTTTTCATTCGCTCTCTTGACCAAAGGCTAGGACTTTAGTTCATTAGGCGTTATTTTAAACACTATATTGACACAAAAATATCTTGCTTACTCTAAACTTTAGAGTCTAAATGAAGCATTTTCTCAGTGATTACTGACATATACAAAATTCTGAATATCATAAAATGGTTATTTAATTGAAATGTAGTGTGGTATACTCTTGATGGTTGGAACTCTTACAGCCTTTTGTATTTTTAAATTTGTTACACCCAGAGGGTTGGAGTGTGCCAGTGTACAGGTAGACTAAGGAAAACATTGTAGAGGAGTGAAGAGAATAGACCATTGAAAAGACTAGTATCTGACCAGTGGAGGCAGAAAAGAGAGGAACCCAGTTGAATAGGATCCAATCCCTGGTTAGCCCCCACACAATAATAGGGAGACAAGGATTAGGAGCCATGCCTCTGAGAACAAGGTCTCTTTATAGAGCAAATTTCTCTTTCTAGAAGGGGAGGGTCACAGGGTCACAGATTCACCAAAGCTGAAAGGGCTGAGGAGCTCATGGTAGCCTGGGTTGACCTACTCTGGAGCACGGTGTCTTTCTTCTAAACTGAGTGACTGTAGTACTATCTGTGCCTCTGATGGAATAAAACTGACAGATGTCTAATTTTTTTTTTAAGTAGGACCAAAAGAATAAGATTTAGATAGTCTGACTTTGCTTTTGAACAACAGCAGACATTGCAAGTCAAAATTGTTGTCAAATTTACATATGGTAAATGATGAACTTTACAAATATGTCCAGGTGTTAGATGAGTTCATTAGACTATTTTAGTGCTAATGGCTAGTACGTTTTAACAAGAACAGCAATTATCTGCTGTGGTATTTCCTTAGTAATTGGAAATTTAAGAACATATTAGGGTTAGCCCTGATCTGAATATAAAAGTGAGAAAAGGGCTACAGTGCATTTCTTGCTAACTTAAATTGAGTCTTGAAGTTGTAACGATCCATTTGGAGTTCTGTGATCCTTATTGTTCTTAATGAATTGTGTTTCTCTATGTATTGTTACAGATGAGCCACAGGTTTCTTTGTATCAATGTAGACATTACTTCAGATACCTCTGAGGACCTAGCCAGCAGTCTAGGACCCTGGGCCAAGTGCTGGGACTAGGGTACTAAATCCAGTAGATGGACTGTGTAGTAACTCTCTCAGGGAACGCACTAGGATACTTAGGGAGGTGCTTTGTGGAGCATGTTGAAGCTTTGACTGAGATCTGAGCAGGAGGCAGTGATGTCCCTGGGCTATTCAGGGAAAGATTTCACTGGAAATGGTAAACATCCAATTGACAGGAGTTAGATTTCGCTTAGTTTTTCTGCTTTTTAATGTTTCTCTCCCCCATCTCAGTGTTTTCTTCATCCATTCTAGTGATGCCTTATTTGAAACTGGGCTTAAACTGCAAAAAGAATGAAGTTGGATTTAGGAAGCTGTTAGATCATTGAGTGGCGTTAAGAGTGAAATTTCACTGGCAGCGAAATTTCCTTGAGCCTAAAATAAAAAAAAAAAGTTAAAAAGAATCAGTTTTTTAAATTAAAAAAATAGCTGTTAGGCTCCTAATTTGTGTTTTGTTTTGTTTTGTTTTGTTTTGTTTGTAAAAACAGTTTAGATAATCCTGAATGGAATCATTAACTTGGGTGCTAATTACAATAATGAAAATTATAATGGAAAAGGATAAAATAATATACCAGCTGGTTTGTTATTATAGTCCATGTATTAAAATACTATTGAAATATGTTAAAGGTAAATTTTTAAGGTTTAGAAACTTCTAGTAACTTTCAGGGATGCAGAATTTAGATGTCGGAGGTGGGGAGATTTATTTTTATAAGGTAATTTTTATCCCGATAAAGACTTAAAAAAAAGTTTTGCAACTGAAATTTTAAAGTAAACATGTTAAACACAAAAAGTAAAACAAGCATTATAGTAAATAGTGGATTCTCTGGTGTGTATTTTTTATCTTAGTGTTATAAAATTGGAAAAGAATGGACTGAAGTCTAAAAACTAGAATAATGAAGGACACTAAAACGCCTTTATTGTAGATACTATGTTTGTAAGTCTGTGGATAAGCAGCTTAAGCCAAAAAGTTCTTTCAGCTGAAACTGTAATCAACTTATTTTGGAGATGTTCTTTTCCCTTGTCTCATGCGCCATCCCTAAAATAATAAGATACATGGGATCAAACAGCCCTTGCCTTTTCAACACAAATCAGTTGGAAAACTATGATTTGAGTCCTGTTGTTGCCATGGCTTCTGTTTCTGAGAAATGAGTGTATATGAACATACCGATCTATGTCATAGGTTACCTTTTTTTGTCTTCTTTGCAACTTTGTATACAAACCAAGACAATATCAGGGTGACAGGTGAATGAACTTAAATTCTCAGTCTTGTCTATTCACCAAAAAAGTATACTGCCTGTTTTTGCTTTAATTATTCAAGGTTGATGACTTTTAGGAACATGTTTTATACTGTATTTTTTAATTAAAGCAAGTGCCTTGATGTAATTCCATGTAAATCATTGCTTAACCCTCTTCTGGGATGAGGATGAGTTACGAATGTATTGCAGCCTACTGGAAAGGAGGGGGAGTTGGTTAATAGCAGATACTTTTCTTCTAGAAGGTTATGTTTTATGCTGTTTATTATGTAAGATCCTGTATGTGTGTTGAGATTTAGAGGTTTCATTTATTTTATCTGCTAATAAATTGTTACTCTAATAATACATTACTCTGTATTTAAATTATTTAAGTGCAAGGAGGGTTCTGACTAAAACACATTTAGGCTCCAGTGAGTTTTAAAATACCATCTGTTGGCCAGGCTCAGTGGCTTACACCTATAATCCCAGCATTTTGGGAGGCTGAGGTGGGCGGATCACCTGAGGTCAGGAGTTCAAGACCAGCCTGGCCAACATGGTGAAACCCTGTCTCTACTAAAAAAGCAAAAATCAGCTGGGTTTGGTAGTGAACACCTGTAGTCCCAGCTACTCAGGAGGCTGGGGCATGAGAATTGCTTGAATCTGGGAGGCAGAGGTTGCAGTGAGCTGAGATCATGCCACTGCACACCTGGCTGGGTGACAGAGTGAGACTCTGTCTCAAAAAAATGTATAAATAAAATAAAATATCATCTGTTAGGCTGGGCGCGGTGGCTCATGCCTGTAATCTCAGAACTTCGGGAGGCTGAGGCAGGTGGATCACGAGGTCAGGAGTTCAAGACCAGCCTGGCCAAGATGGTGAAACCCCGTCTCTACTAAAAATACAAAAATTAGCCAGGCATGGTGGCAGGGGCCTGTAATCTCAGCTACTCAGGAGGCTGCGGCAGAGAATTGCTTGAACCCAGGAGTCAGGTTGCAGTGAGCTGAGATCAAGCCATTGCACTCCAGCCTGGATGACAGAGCGAGACTCCACCTAAAAATAAATAAATAAAATAAAATAATCATCTGTTACATTTGGAGAGTAATTCAGTCGTTAATGTTTCCCAGCTATAACAAAAGGATCTGTCCTCAGAGAAGGACATAAAGAAATCCAATTCTTTTTCCTTTATGGTCTTAAATGAGTCAGCTAACCCTTTGGTGAAGAGGGGAGGAAGACTAGATTACTTGAGGACCCTTTTTGTTTTTTTTTTGTTTGTTTATTTGTTTGTTTTGAGACAGGGTCTTGCCCTGTCGCTCAGGCTAGAAGTGCAGTGGCGCAATCATGGCTCACTGCGGTCTTGACCTGGGCTTAAGCAATCCTCCTGCTTCAGCCTCCTGAGTAGCTGGGACTATAGGTGTGTGCCACCACACTCCGGCTAATCTTTTCTATTTTTTGTAGAGATGGGTTTTTACCGTGTTACCCAGGCTGATCTTGAACTTCTGGGCTCAAGCGTTCCTCCCGCCTTGGCCTTCCAAAATGCTGGGGTTATAGGCATGCATGACTCCTATTCCATACAGTGCTGGGATCAGAAAGCCCAATTTTGGGCCATGTTTTACTACTATCTTAACTCTGAGTTTGGACAAGTGACCTTTGAGCCACATTTTTTTCCATCAGTAAATACAGGCTAACACTTTCTGAAGACTAAGTGAGAGAACTAGGAGTAGATTCCTGACTGGAGCACACCACTTTGTAAGGAATAGAGCACTACCCTCACCCTATACATGCCATGAAGCCTCTCCCAGAATGTCCTCTTCTTTATGCCTCTCTCAGTTCATGAGGGTACAGGGTTAAGAACAGTTTTTAGTCCTCCTTTTGCAATAACTGAGCATTCTCCCAACCTCATACCCACCTCACAGAGTGAAGGAGTTGAAGAGTCTAAGGGTCCTTCCAGTCTTACCGTACTGTGCACTCCTGCCTGTGAGCAGCACCTGGGATCCAGAGCCCTGTGAGGTATACTCAGTCATTTCTCAAGCATCTCTGTCAGCCATCTTGGAGGGCCTTGCTTCCCCATCTGTCGTTTCAGGGCTTGTGTCCTTGGCCTCTTCTCTCTTCACTCAGCACCACTGCTTAATTTTTTTGTTTTCAGATCCAGTTGAGGCTGATGAAAGTATGACTCAGGGAAATAGCCACATGTGCAGGTATACACATACAGTTCTAAAAAGGTTGGCTCATGGGCTCTCATATGTTGAACACCTTGCATTATAAGCCCACTCTATATAACTTCATCCACATATATGGCTTCAATCACCTTGCTATCTGTGGCAGCCAAAAAACATTTCTAGCCTAACCATTCTAGAACGCCAAACAGTCTATCTGTCTATATATAAATCTTCAGGGCTGGTTGTTAACCAGAGAACTGCCTGGATGCCCAGAGACATCTCACGTGTCACATGACCCTCAAACTCGTCTTCCTTCCCCCAGTAACGTACCTTGATCATGGTGCGACCCAGCCACTTAAGCAGAAACCTGAAATTTCATGAAATCTTCCTTTACAACTCCCATAGTAAATCCATCTTACCTCGTAAATGCCTCTCAAATCCAACATGTTTTTCCTACCCCTCAGTGTAAATTATTTCTCTTCAGTACTATACTACAGCCTAACTAGTTTATCTGCTTTTCTACAATCCAGCGTCCATACTAGTTATCAATTATTTCAGTTAAAAAAAAAAAAAATTTCAGCCCTGACCATTGCTACTTGTCAGGGCAAGTAGAAGGGGTCTCCAGTGTCTTTAGGATAAGTTCAAAATAAATAGTCTAACCCACAAGACTTAAAAAACTCTGCCCTTGTATCTCCAGCCTTTTGTTCTACCACACATCCTTTGCTTGGCATACCACCCACCAACCTTAGGTGCTCCCAAATGGGCCATTTAAAAAAAAAAATACCCCAGGCCTTTGTATATGCTGTTCTGCCAGGAGTTGCCTCCCAGCCTCATCTCCCTAACTCCCTACTTTTCCTTCCAGATACTTATCAAATGTCCCTTTTCCTTGGCAACATTTCCTACTGAATTCCTCTTCTCTCATTCAGGGGCTTCTTTAGGGCCCCCCTCTATATTCCTGTGTATCTTTGCATATCCTCTAAAATGACATTTACCACTCATAAAGCGTATACTATATTATTTGCATATCCTCTAAAATGACATTTACCACTCATAAAGCGTATACTATATTATTTGCATATTCTCTAAAATGACATTTACCACTCATTCCCCCATGTCCCATCTATCTCCTCTACTAAGCTGCTTGAGAGTAGGGCCATGTACTTCATTCATCCTTAGAGCTCCTATGACCTGCAGTGGGTTTATAAGGTTAAATAAGTTATTACTGCAAACATGGATATGTTTGTTGGGTAATTATTTCCCTAATACTGGCTCATTTCCAGAGCTTGAGTGTCTATCCACGATCAGGTACATAGCCTATGGTTTTTCGTTTTGGGGTTTTTTTGGGGTTTTTGCCTTTTTTTGAGACAGGGTCTTGCTCTTTCACCCAGCCTGGAGTGCAGTGGCGCAATCATGGCTCACTGCAGCCTCAAACTCCTAGGCTCAAGTAATTCTTCCGCCTCAGTCTCCCAAGTAGCTGGGATTACAGGCATGAGCCACCACATCTGACTCATTTCATTTTTGTAGAAACGGGGTCTTGCTATGTTGCCCAGGCTGCTCTCAAACTCCTGGGCTCAAGCAATCCTCCTGCCTCAGCCACCCAAAATGCTGGGATTACCGACATGAGCCACCATGCTCAGCCTGGCCTATGGTTATTAATAGGTTGGAAAAAGTCTCTAGAGAAGAGATAGTATGTAATGGAGGGGATTAGGTGGTCCCAGGCAGTTACTTCTAGGTAAATTGTTTGAACAAGTCCAACATCCTACGTGTCTTCCTGCTTTCTTTGTTGCCTTTCCTCTCAATCTGTACCACATCAGAGAAATTACAAGTGGCAGCTCCAAAGGTTTCTTCAGTTGACACTGTCTCCCTATGTAGTCCACTTGTGCCCTCTGGTGGCCACAATATGCTACCACATTCCACTTGAAAAGATAAGTCTGGCTTCAGGTAGCATGAACAGCAGTTTAATAGGTCTACAGCCTTGGAATTAAATTATCTGAGTCTATTGTGGTTTTGTATTATGATTTACTAAAAATATTAAATAATAAGTAAATAGTGCTTGAAATATAATAGACAATAAATCTTAGCTTACTTGCTTTTGAATCAGGCCCTTATGAGTAATGGCACAGAAAACTCCTTGAATTATCATCTATTGATTAGGCTGGTGGTTCTCAAACACTGAACCCCAAGATCTGGTAGTGGAAGAAAGGGCTGATAAAGCAGTTCCCTGATTCTAGATGGTACTCATTTCGTTCCAAATAGGGATAGAATGACAATAGAGTGCATTTATAGAACACTTAGTCTGTACCAGGTATACCTTTTTATCCTCATGACAACACAATTGAGGTAGGTGCCTAGACCTAGTATGCTGGCCTGCAGAGAGGATTAGTCAACTGGAGCAGAAGTGGGGTTGCCACTCAAGTGACGCTGGAGTGACCAAAGAGGTACAGAGAAGCCATAGAAAGCCTGCCAAGGGGTAATATCAGCCTCTTTTAGCTTAATAAAATACCAAAAAGCCCTGATGTCCAATAGAATCAAAGTTTTAGCCATTGTAAACTGGACTGCAAAAATTTTCTTTTTTGGATGATTTCCATCTTCCAGGATCTAAATCATGACATATTAAGTAAATCAAGAATGTTAAATTTGTTTTTATTAGTAGTAGTAGTATTTTAGATGGAGTTTCACTCTGTCGCCCAGGCTGGAGTGCAGTGGCAACCTCTGCCTCTTGGGTTCAAGTGATCTCCTGCCTCACTCTACCAAGTAGCTGGTATTACAGGCACCCACCACCATGCCCAGCTAATTTTTGTATTTTTAGTAGAGACAGGTTTCACCATGTTGGCCAGGCTCGTCTCAAACTCCTGACCTCAGGTGATTTGCCCGCCTTGACTTCCCAAAGTGCTGGGATGTGCGAGCCACCACACCCGACCAGGGATGTTAAATTTGTTTTTTAAAAAAAGCAAGTTTAAGCACATATTTGCTGAACATCTACTGTATGCAAAGGACTTAGACAAGCTCTTTCATACTAAAGTCCTGTGTGTATAAATGGAAGCCAAAAGAAACCTTGGAATGACTTTTTGGTGGAGGGACATGAGTTCAACTATAAATGGTATATATTCTGTATACTTATCAAATTATATTCTATATAATTCATTATCAAAGAACAGAGATTATAACCTGGATTGGAATTATATTTGAGGCAACTATTTCCATGGAAAAATTTTGCAAGCCCTTTTAAATGGAGTAAAACCCTACGGACATGAGCCACCATGCCATTTCTAGTAGAATCTTATCTCCAAGCCATTTCTAGTAGAACCAACGCTTAATACAGCTTTAAAAATAAGATAGCTTCAACACATTATATGTGTCTATCAATTTATACACAAATGTTTATTGAAGTGCCTATGATGTGTCCAGCACAGTCCTAGGCACCATTAAGATTATAAAGGTTGACTGACCCCTGCTCTCATGGACCTTACAGTCTAAAGAGCCAGAGAACATCTAGAAAACATCTAAGTGTTTGAGTGGTAGAGACAAGAAGTTTGGAGGAGATGCGGGGAAAACAGGTGGAGTAGTTGCAAGAGTCTCCAAGAAAGCCTGGAAGAAAGAGGATTCCAGTTCCTGAATGTGTAAGGCCTAGCTTAGTAGAGAACAGGGTGAGGCATTTGGGCAAGGCACACACGCAGAAGTCAGTATGCAGTGAAAGAAAACAGTGGCCTCTTCAGGGAGCATTATGTACATGGAATTGTATCGAACTAACAAGTTGGAAATGCAGGTTGTAGTCAACTATAGAGGATACTAAAACTCAGCTAAATCGTTTTTTTGTAGGCATTTGAAAGCCACTACAAACACTTGGGCAGGGGAAATGGTGTGGTGCCAATAGATCAAACAATATGTGCAGAATGCACTGCAGGAGAATGGTGAGGGAAGGAATTAGATACCATGGCAGTAATCCTGACACCAGAGGATGATGACAGCAATTAAGGAGCTGACAAAGAAATATAATCACAGAGCTTAGCCAGAAGAGTTTTCCTCTCTCACATGTTAAGAATTTAAAATATGTACAGTACTTTTAATTCAAATGATCATATTAGTCTGTTAAAAGAAAAATATCCAAAATAAGCGGTAAGCATGTTCTCACTCATAGGTGGGAACTGAACAGTGAGATCACTTGGACTCGGGAAGGGGAACATCACACACTGGGGCCTATCACGGGGAGGGGGGAGGGGGGAGGGATGGCATTGGGAGTTATACCTGATGTAAATGACGAGTTGATGGGTGCTGACGAGTTGATGGGTGCAGCACACCAACATAGCACAAGTATACATATGTAACAAACCTGCATGTTATGCACATGTACCCTAGAACTTAAAGTATAATAAAAAAAAAGAAAAAAAAAATAAGTGGTAAAATAATCTATTTAAACATCTGCCATTTTTCAGTGATTGTTGTTTTGTTAATGTGGAAGCAATATTTTCTATGATTTATCTGCTGTATCTGTTTTGACTAAGCTATTACAGAAAGAAAAATCACTGAATTGCTATGGTTTTCTGAAATATCCAGAAAAATTAACCTGAAGCAGGGGGAAAAAATGACACCACACCATTAGCAGGTATTGTGTGAAACTTCTAAAAATGAAACTGGCATTTATCTGACTTATTAGGAATAAATATACTGTCTAATGAACTCTCTAATGAACCTTCCTCTCATCCTTTCTGGAAAGCGAGAGGCATGCTGGGCTGTACGTTCTCTGCCATGATTCTGATTAACAGGATGCTCTATTATTATAACCTCCCTCCCTGGTTGTATCCATGTCTTATTAAATTTTTTTTTTAGAGATGGGGTCTCGCTGTGTTGGCCAAACTGGTCTCAAACTCCTTGCCTCAAGTGAGCCTCCCAAAGTGCTGGGATTACAGGCATGAGCCACCATGCCAAGCCTATGTCTTAAATGCACTGTATTTCCTTGTACTCCAGCTCCCTATTAGTGAAATGCCTATTAAAACATTTTCTAAGGCCAGCGTGGCAGTATGCATCAGTAGTCCCATCTATTTGGGAGGATGGCTTGAGGCCAGGAGTTAGAGACATGTGTTATAATCATGCCTGTGAATAGCCACTGCATTCCTGCCTGGGATGCAATATAACAAGACCCCATCTTTAAAAACAAAGTCTTATAGCGCTTCCGGCAAATCAACAGAAAGGAGAAAGAGCTCTAGAGTAAGAACAGTTGTTTCTTTTTTTAACAATTAGTGACAGGGGACTATTGAGATGGCCAGCTAAAGAGAGAAGTTCTAGAACTCAGCTAGACCAGTATATTGCTTTATTTAAATTGGCTCAATATCCTATCTAAAGCTAGACTAGTGGTTTTCAAAGCATGGAGCCTCGACTGCATCAGCTATGTTAGAAATGCACATTTCTGGGTCCCACCTGAGGTCTACTGTATCAAACTCTGGGGGTGGGTCTAGCAGCCTTGGATTTTAACAAGCCTTCCAGGTGATTCTGATGTGAGCTAGATTTGGAAGCCCCTGAGATAGCCTTACTGGGAAGAAGCTGGACCCAGGCCCATAGTGTACTTGATGTTCCTGTGGTTGGTTCAGTTTCCAAACTTGTCTGCACATTGGAATCACCTGGAGAGCTTCAAAACTCCCAATGCCTGTGACCCATCACCAAAGATTGTGATTGAATAGGCCTGGGATATGGCCTGAGCTTTGGAATTTTTAAAGGATTCTCAAGTGATCTAATGTGCAGACAAGTTTGGAAACCCTTGGATAAATCAAAATACATCTTGAATCAAGGACCAGAGACAGCCAAAAAGAAAAGACAAGACAAGACAACACACGTATTAGTTAAATTCCATTCAAGGAAGTTTCCTGGCTATTTCAGAGTACTGGAATGTTGTCATAATAATATTGCTTTACTTAAATTGGCTCAACAGCCTATCTAAAGAAATCTTTATTCTTGTAAACTACATTTTCTGAAATAAATTCCTGCATTACTTTGTTTGGAGGAAATCTGTAATTTTGGAATCAACAAGGGTTTGTGTCACTCTTTTCATTAAATATTCATCTATGCCATTTAATTGTCCAAAAATGGCATCAGGAACGTCTACACAAGTGGAAAGGAACTGTCTAAGTTTCTGTACACTTGATATGGCTTCTGTGATGGTGACTTTTGGTTGCTCTGGTAAAGATACCTCCCCTTCATCTTCACTTCCTGCTTCACTGGTATTTTCACCAGCCACCATGCCCTGGATGATGTTTATGTCCTGAGAGATAATGAGATCATCATCTGCAGTAACAAAGTCCTGGAAATTTACTTCATTTGGGACACAGGTGGCAATAGCCACTGTGTGCCACAACTTTTCAATGGCAGTGTCTGGTTCACTGGCTGCTGATTCTATGTCACATTCTGCAAATTCCATAGGAATGATGCCTGCCTTCTGCCAACATTTGACCACTGTGGATGGCTTGACTGACCACCATGCTGCAGCAATCATGTCGATGGCCTGCTTGATGTCCACCTCTTCTTGATCCTCCCTGCTGCTGAGCTTGAGGAGGATCTGTTTTAGAAGGTGGCTCCGATATAGTACTTTCATGGTGTGAATTATGCCAAGATTCAGTGGCTGCAGGACAGCAGTACAGTTGGAGGGCAGATACCCAACCTGAATCCTTTCCAAGCATGGAAGCATGTTATGAGCAGAGCAGTTGTCAATCAGCAAGAGGATCCGGCGTTCCGCCCTCTTCATCCTGGCATCCACTTGCATCAGCCACTCATTAAACAGATCCCTTGTCATCCAAGCCCACTGGTTGGCTCGGTAATCACAAGGGAGGGAATGGATGTTCTTGAGGCAGCGTGGGCTGGCTGACCTACCAACGATCAATGGTCTCATTTTTTCAGTCCCCGAGGCATTGCAACAAAAGAGTGCTGTCAACCGCTGCTTTGCTTTCTTGCCCCCTCCACAATGGTCTCCTTTAGCAGCAAGTGTATGCTGGGGAAGCAACTGGAAAAACACTCCTGTCTCATCAGCATTAAAGATATCATCTGGGCTGTAGTCAGCAATCAGTTTTATAATTTCCCCTGCATGCCACTTGTTAACCTTATCTATTCCTAGACCATTCATTAATCTGTCAGTATCTTCTCTACAGACTGCTTTCAAAGCAATTCCGTGGCGATCTCTAAATCTGTTCAGCCAGCCCACACTTGCTTGAAAATTGTCATAGCCAAGCATGTTGGCCAAGTTTAGTGCTTTTTTCTGAATGACAGAACCAGTCACAAGAATGTTTTTGGCATGGATTTCTTGAAACCAAGCAAAAACAGCCTTATCAATGTCATCATAAAGAGCGCTCCTCATCCTTTTCCGCTGGGGTCCCACGGATGCCTCCCGTACCTTTTTTTCAAATTTGGTGCGATCCTTTAAGAATGTAGATAAAGTAGAGGGAGTGATACCAAATTCTTTTGCCACATCACCTTTCCTCTTGCCCGAGTCTACAGCTTCCACAACTTTCATTTTCTCTTCCAGAGAGAACTGCTGACGCTTCTTGTTCCCCTTGTTTGCCATTTCCAGGGAGTGAGGGCTGGCCACAACTAACAGGGCTGTCTGTTCCTCCTCACAGCTTGCTTTGCCACAAGTGTGGCAAACTGAGAAGACAAAATGGAGTACCTATCAGGAGACAAAGATAATGGATTTCCCCTAAAAGATGGTTCAGGTTTTCACAAATCATATTAGGAAACAACAATTTATGGTCAAAGTAAAGAGAAGATAGGATTCATGCTACCGACTTTTTGTAGAGGCTACTTATGAAGACTCATAGAATGTTTGAAACAGAAGGGATCTTATTATATAGTTTACTTAAACTTTCTGAAGTCCATAAAAATGGGAATAACAAAGTTTGCTCTGCCTACCATGAGAACAGATTGAAATAGGCAGGGAAAGAACTTTGCATATAGCACTGTGCTGTATATATTCCGAGTTATTATCCAGTTTCTTTGATGGACACAGCAACTGTGGCCCTGGGAAGGGGCCTACCCAGGTTCATGTAGCTTAGATTTCTTAACTCAGATTACTGTTTCTGCCAGGCCATGGTCCTGCTTGAAATTCCACCAAAATGAGATCTTCAAAGCTCTACCACCATCTTGCCTGGAAAGATTTTTTTTTTTTTTTTTTTTTTTTTTTGAGACAGAGTCTTGCTCTGCCACCCAGGCTGGAGTGCAGTGGCCGGATCTCAGCTCACTGCAAGCTCCGCCTCCCGGGTTTACGCCATTCTCCTGCCTCAGCCTCCCGAGTAGCTGGGACTACAGGCGCCCACCTCGTCGCCCGGCTAGTTTTTTGTATTTTTAAGTAGAGACAGGGTTTCACCGTATTAGCCAGGATGGTCTCGATCTCCTGACCTCGTGATCTGCCCGTCTCGGCCTCCCAAAGTGCTGGGATTACAGGCTTGAGCCACTGCGCCCGGCCGCCTGGAAAGATTTTTACTGTGGGAAGATGTTTCTGGTAGCCATACATTCATTTTATATTTATAGGTGCCAAGCTTTAAGGGTACAGTAATGAACAAAAGAGTCAAGGTCTCTGTTCCTATGAAATATAAAATGTGGTGGGAAAGATAAATAAGTAAACAAGATAATTACAGAGGGTGATATGTGCTATAAAGGAAATAAAGACTATGACAAGGAATAAAAGAGGAAGATCTACTTACTATACAAAGGGTGGTCAGGGGTGTCCCCACTAAGATGGCACTGAAGCTGAGATCTTCAAGAATATGGGGAAACGGCTGTCCAGCAAAAGACATAGCATCAGCAAAACCTCAAAAGCAAAAATAGGCCGGGCGCGGTGGCTCACGACTGTAATCCCAGCACTTTGGGAGGCCAAAGTGGGCGGATCACTTGAGGTCAGGAGTTTGAGACCAGCCTGGCCAACATGGCGAAACCCCAACTCTACTAAAAATACAAAAATTAGCCTGGCGTGGTGGTGGGTGCTTGTAATCCCAGCTACTTGGGAGGCTAAGGCAGGAGAATCACTTGAACCCAGGAGGCGGAGATTGCAGTGAGCTGAGATCGTGCCATTGCACTGCAGCCTGGGCAAAAAGAGCAAGACTCCGTTTCAAAAAAAAAAAAAAAAAACACACACATACACACCAAAAATAGCTTGAAGTATTCAGGGAACTGAAATATTTGCATGACTCCAAGTATATGACAAAGGTGGGTGGCCAGACCATTCAAAGATGCCATGGTAGGCTAGGTGCGGTAGCTCACACCTGTAATCCCAGCACTTTGGGAGGCTGAGGTGGGTAGATCAGGAGGTCAGGAGATCGAAACCATCCTAGCCAACATGATGAAACCCTGTCTCTACTAAAACTACAAAAATTAGCTGGGTGTGGTGGTGCGTGCCTGTAATCCCAGGTACTCGGGAGTTAGAGGTACGAGAATCGCTTGAACCCAGGAGGTGGAGGTTGCAGTGGGCCAACATCGCACCACTGCACTCCAGCCTGGCAACAGAGCAAGCCTCCGTCTCAGACAAACAAAAAAAGATGTCATGGTAAAGAGTTGGTATTTTGAGTGCAACAGAGATCCGCTGACGTTTTCAGGCATTTTAAAAGGATCACTTTGGCTGTTTTGTGGAAAATGGATCAAAGAGGCAAAGAGACCAATTAAGTGACAGATTATGGCAGAAGTGATGGGCAGGTTATAGTACTTCTCTGGGCCTGCTTTCTTTTTTCCTTTTTCAAATATATTTTTGAAAAGTCCCATGGTTGCAAACCACAAGACCAGATGATGCCTAAGGTCCTTCCAGATGTGAGTCTTGGACCCTAGATAGGTACTCCAAACTCAAATGCCTTTAGGGGCCAGGATGGTGGTGTAAGTGAGTGAAACAGGGATTGAAGTATTTGGAGAATGTTGTGGTGTATCCTGTCTAGAAGTATTCAGAATTTAAAACTAACAGTCCCCCTGCCCCAGGCTGGTCCAACAAAACATGATCCAACAGTAGCAATTTTGGGTAATTGCCTTCGTAGGCATTTTATCATGAGAATCCTCAAAGGACAAGAGAAACTGCTGTGACTTTACGCTATGACTGTCCCTTCCCAAGGGTAGATTTTTACTATCACCTCCATACATTATCCATCCATTCGTGACATGTACTATGTATTAAGCAGTATGCTTGATGCCAGCCATACAGAGATGAATGGAGCATAGTGCCCACCTTTGAGGAGCCTACCAGGGAAGACAAACACTAGAGCATGTGAAAACTATAGCAGAGGTTACAGAGTACTACTGTAACATAAAAGTGCAGATAATCAACTGGAGTGGGGCATGGATGGCAGTGCACTTCAAAGAGGGAACAATATGGTGGGCCTTAAAGAATAAACAAATAGGAACTCATGAGATGAAAGGAAATATTTAATATGAAAGGCGATGAAATGCTATAGAAAGTAGAATGTCCTTGTCAGGAACAAAGAAGTCTTTGGAGAAGAAAGCAAGGACCAAATCACAGGAAGTCCTAGTTAGGATTCTAGCTTGCATTTGGGGCATTAAGAGACTTTTGACGGTTTTTTGGTTTTGTTTTTTTTGGAATGACATGATCAGATTTACAATTCAGTCTTTTGGTTGCAGGGTAGGGAACCTAATGGGTAAAGTTGATTTTCCTAAGAGATGGCCCTAAATCTGAATATAAAAGCAGGCTAGCCCAGTAGGCCATATATAGTTTGGATGTTAATTTGAGTGCAATAGGAAGCTACTGAAGGATTTTAAGAAAGGAGAGATGGCTGCCATGTAAAGAATAGAAGGGTATCAGAGAAAAAAAGCAGAAGTCTACACGAGATAATGGTGGCTTGGATTAGAGTAGTAATAGCGAGATGGTGAGTAGTAGTCAGTTTGGGGCTATGTTTTTGCAAGCCCTGTGATGGACGGGATGTGAGGTGAAGGAGGAGTCAAGGATAACGCCCAGGTTTCTGGTTTGAGCACTGAGCAATCCAGCGGATGATGGTGCCATTTACTGAGGTGGGAGGATCGACTGCGTAAACCTAATTTGTTAAGCACTTTACATGCTTAATATTGCTTACCTGTGGCAGGGCTGGGATTCAAACCCAGGGAGGCTCACAACAAAGCTAGCACTCCAAACACTACAGAGTGCTATATAGCTGGTTCTGGGAACTACTAATATTGAGAGGAGACATAGAATAAAGCAAGAGCCAAATCAAAGTCTTGGTCAACCTAAGTCGTCTGAATTTTATTTTAAGTGAATGAGACACGGGAGGGTTTTAAGCAGGGAGTGACTTGATCAGACAGGGCAAAATGATCAATCTGACTGCTTTGTGGAGAACAGACTGTAGAGGGAATGTGGGGAGAACTACATCAGTCCAGGCAGGAGATGATGGTGGCTAGAAGGTTGGTGACGGCGGTAGATGGAGAGAAGTAGACAGATTGGAAACACATTTGCAATACAGTGACAGTTGTGCGGGAACTTGTACAAATGTGGATAACCTGTGACACTGGAGAGAAAGGACAATCCAATCCAATCCCTATTTGATTTACGGAGGCTCTCCACACGGTCATTCAGCTCAGCCTAAGTCACTCCAGGAACTCACTACCACCACTATTCGTCGGCCAGTGGGAGAGACGGATTGAGGGCAGATCACTGGAGTGATGAAGGCTCTACTTGATGCGGCACTACGTATGAACCCGATCTTGAATGAGAGGGAAAGACGGGGCAGGCAGAAATCAGGCCTTGAACGTCGTGCAGAGGAGAGGGTGGCTTCCCAGCGCCCGACGTGGCTCTGAGAGGTGAGGCGGGGTCTAGATCCCTCACGCTCAGCACAGCCCCGCCCCTGTTACCTGAACGCCCCACAGCTGTGCCCAGGGGCTGAGCGGCCGGGGCGCCCCACCGCAGGCAACCACACCTTCCTCCTCTGCCCGGGACCTCTGGCCGGAAGCAGTCCCTTCGCCTTCATAGACCCCCTCCAAGCCTTTGAGTATTTCGTATGGGTCCGCCCCCAAGCTACAGCTGGGCTGTTGCGCTTGCGCGAGGGGTCGCACGCAGTCACGCGCCGCCGACCGCTTCCGGTGCGCCGCGAGGGCAGCCGGGACGGGTCTCCCTGGCGATCCGTGGTGTGCTGCTGCTCAGCGGCCAAACCAGTTCCTCGGTGACGACTGTGTACCTGCTGTCTTCCTCGAGCTCCCCGGGGCTTGACCCCCGGGGCCCTCGGCAGGCATCGGTGAGGAGCCTGCGGAGCGAACCTGTGCTCCTACACTTGTCCTTCACGACCCCATATCGCGACTCCGAGGAGGGGAAGCGAGGGGGGCTGTCGCGACTCCGCGCCGTGTGTCGCCGGGCGGGGCCGCGGGGCCGGGGCTCCTCCAGCCCCCGGGATGCGCGCGCGAGCCCTCGCCTCCACTTCCTTGTTGCTGCTGTCACGATTGGAGCCGCCTCTCGCCGACAGCGGGGAGAGCGAGTGCGCCAGCCATCCCCCTCGTCGAGCCCCCGGGCCGAGCGCCTCCGGGAATGTGAGCGGCGCGGCTTGCACGTTCCTCCGGGTAAGTCCCGCCTTCGAGGGTCCCGCCGAGCCGCTGGGCGACCTCGAGTTGGCTGCTGCGGCTCTCTGAGCCTCGACTGACTCTTCCACAAAGTAGGGCCACTGAGCCTTAGTGTCCTCCTTCCGCAATCCGTATGGGACATTCGGATGTCCCAGACGTCTTATCTTGACCAGTACTTTGTCTGGTTTGGCTCTTGCTTCATTCATGACCCAGAATGAGGGAAAGGAGCTAGCCCAGAGTCAAACTGTGGCCCATGACCGAGCCCTCAAAGGCCATCTCGTGAGATTCCAAGGAGGATGTGATGGGACAGAGAAAGTGTCTCGCGTATTTCAAGTATTGACCTTATTTTACAAACTGTATTTTACAGATGAAATAACGGAGACTTAGGGTAAGTAGACTGCTTAAGGTCACAGGGCCGCGTGCTGGTGCGACCGTGTAGCCTGCACTAGAACCCGGATTTTCTGTCCTCCAGAGCCTTTCGTTTTTAACCTTTATATTGTCCTGCCTTTTTTTGCATTGCTATACTGCGGCCTCCAGTCTGATAACAAACTTGGACCCAGGCTTAGAAGAGGGTAGTAAAACAAAACCCTAGGATGCTCTCTTCCTGCCCTCAGCCCAAGGTGGTTATAATGACTGTTTCTTAACCCGTTTTGTCCAGAGTGCTTAGTACCCTATATGCCATTCATTACAGATGCTCTCCTGCAGTTACTGCCCTTCTCCACAAGGGTTTCAACCGCCCAGAAGTCAGTTAAGGGCAAAAAAGAGCAGTCCCCACGTAGCCTTGATTTGAACTCCTGCTTCCCTTATCATTTACTGGCCTATTGTTTACCCAGCCAAGTTGTAGACTGTGTTCTCTTCCTGGGTTGCACTATGGCAGTTAGAATGTAGGTTTTTGTTTTGTTTTTCTTTATTAGTTTAGTTTTTGTTTTTAATGGGAAGAGGAATCATTTAGAGATGACAGAGAACTAGGAAGAACCTTAAAAATAATGTGTGCTTAACCTGGGGTATATCCTTAAAATTATAGGTGAAATACAGTGTGTCTGCATTTTCTAGGATACTTTTTTGTTTTTTGTTTTGCTTTTGCAACATTGTCAAAAGAATTCTTGCCTCCAAAAGATTAGGAGCCACTGGGTTCATCCTCTTCTCACAGTAGAAACAGTTGAAATTTAGGATGTGGAATAGACTTCTCTGGGATCATAAGGTTAGAGTTTAGGTCTCTTGACTCCACATGCGGTGCTCATTACGCCTTATTTGTGGAGTGAGGTCTAATTGAGAGGTGAGTGGGCTTTGTACTGCACATATCAGTCCCATATTTACCACCACAACTGCTTCTTCACATAATTCTAAATTTTCTCCCGACAGATTTTCAGGGGCAACTATGTTATTTCCCTCTTGTAAAATTCAAGTGGTTTCTGTGAGCCTTTCTCGCTCCAAGGATTGAGACTTGTGGTAAAACTCCAATTTAGAACTTGGCTGCAAAAAAAGCTAACTCTTCTTGAAGTAGTTATTAAGTTTTTTTTATGCCTCTTTTCCTAGACATAAAAGCTGTTAGTAGATTCTCTGTTTGTTAGCCCAGCACCAGAGAACTGATATTGGTTGGTGAGATGACTGTTTAGATCTGTGCTGTCTCTAGCTCCTAGCCTATGTTGCTATTTAAATTAATTACAATTGGCCAGGTGTGATGGTGTCTCATGCCTGTAATGCCAGCACTTTGGGAGGCCAAGGCAGGAGGATTGCTTGAGCCTAGGAGTTTGAGAGCAGCTTGGATAATATAGTGAGATCTCATCTCTACAAACCTTTAAAAATTTGCCAGACGTGGTGGTGCACATGTGTAGTCCCAGCTACTTGGGAGGCCAAGGTGGGAAGATCTCTTGAGCCTGGGAGGTGGAGGCTACAGTGAGACAAGATCACATCACTGCACTCCAGCCCAGTGGACAGAGTGAGACCTTGTCTTAAAAATAAATACATTTAAAATTAAAACTAATTCAATTCTTCAGTCACACTAGCCATATTTCTTTTTTTTTTTTTCTTTTGAGACAGAGTCTTGCTCTGTCACCCGGGCTGGAGTCCAGTGGCGCAATCTCGGCTCACTGCAAGCTCCGCCTTCCATTTCACACCATTCTCCTGCCTCAGCCTCCAGAGTAACTGGGACTACAGGCACTCGCCAGCACGCCCGGCTAATTTTTTTGCATTGTTAGTAGAGACGGGGTTTCACTGTGTTAGCCAGGATGGTCTTGATCTCCTGACCTCGTGATCCGCTTGCCTTGGCCTCCCAAAGTGCTGGATTACAGGCGTGAGCCACCGCGCCCTGCCTGCACTGGCCATATTTCAAGTGCTCGATAGCCGTATGTGGCTGGTGGCTACTATATTTGACAGCACAGATGTAGAACATTTCCATCATCAGAGTTTATTGAACAGTGCTGGTTTGGAGAGTTGCCAGTAGAGATGGGTAGCAGTGTAGCATAACGAAAGAAGGCCCAGGGAGTTGGATTTTTTAATTGAAAATCTATCTCTCAAGTCCCTGTTTGGGCTTGGTGGCCTTGGGAAGGTTGTTAAGCATCTCAGACACAGATAATAGTCTTTAACAGAGGCCAGATATGGTGGCTCACGCTTGTAATTACAGCATTTTGGGAGGCTGAGGTAAGAGGATCACGTGAGCCCAGGAGTTCAGGACCAGCCTTGACAACATAGCGAGAGCTCATCTCTATTATTATTTTTTAAATTATGTAAAATTAAAAAAAAAAAACGTAATGAACTCTTTCATTTTTTTTTCCTGCCAATTACCTGACTTTAGGAATGAACCCAGCTGGGCGCGGTATAATCCCACTCATGCCTGTAATGCCAACAGTTTGAGAGACCAAGGTGGGCAGATCGCCTGAGTCCAGGATTTTGAGACCAGCCTGGCCAATATGGCAAAACCCCATCTCTCCAAAAAATACAAAAAATTAGCCGGTCGTGGTGACATCACCTATAGTCCCAGCTACTCAGGCTAGGCTGAGATGGAAGGATTGCTTGAGCCCAGGAGGTTGAGGCTGTAGTGAGCCCAGAGTGTGCCAGTGTACTCCAGCAACAGAGTGAGACCCTGTCTCAAAAAAAAACAAAAAACAAAAAACCCTTTTCATTTGTATGGAACTTGACTATTTTCTTTTTTTTTTTAATTAAAAAAGATTTTTATTTTTTAAATAGAGACGGGGTCTCACTATATTGACCAGGCTGGCCTCAAAACTCCTGACCTCAAGCAATCCTCCCATCTCAGTCTCCCAAAGTGCTGGGATTATAGATGTGAGCCACTGCGCCCAGTCACTTATTTTTAAATAGAGTTGTGTCTGTTGTATCCTTTGAGTCTTACCACTATAAATCTGTGAGAAGGTAGGTGAGACATCTCTTTTTTAATACATGAGAGGGAGAAAGCTGAACAAAAAGCAGCTAAAAGACCTGCCCAAAATAGCACAAGCTGGCAGAGTGTGAAGAAATCTCTTATATACAGACCCTTACTACATATTTGAATGAATCAATGAAGGCATTTGCTTAAGTTGATGAAACATAGGAGGAATGGGCCAGAACTTCTGATTTCTGGTCAAGCATTCTTTTTACCTGTTTCTGTATAGAATTGTTATAATTTGGGGCTAATAAATCTTTGCATAAAAGGGGTTGGTGGGTACTGTATCCCGTGAATATAAGTGAAAAGTCTAAGTCAGTGGTCACAAATTTGCCAGGTCTAAGGAATTACCTGAGGCATTTGTTAAGCATGTGGATTTTCATACCCTCAGGAGATTCTGATTCAGAAGGGCTAAAGTGGAGCTCTGGAATATGTATGTTAAACAACCAACCCAGGTGCCTCTTAGGATATACTGGGTTTGGGAAATGTCTAAGCCTTAAGGCACTGGCAGAGGTGAGGGGTTATTTGATCAGGAAACTGCTGCCCCTCTTAGGGTAAATTCTGGAAACTTTATTTTGACTTTCCTTTCCTTTAGCCATGGACGCATCATATGATGGTACTGAGGTAACTGTCGTGATGGAGGAAATTGAGGAAGCCTATTGTTACACCTCTCCTGGGCCACCCAAGAAGAAGAAAAAGTATAAAATACATGGAGAGAAGGCCAAGAAACCCAGGTTAGCCAACACAATTTGGTTGCTGCTAGCATTTATAAACAGAAGTTGCTTGGAGAGCTGCATTGAGGAAAACTTTTAAGACTCTTTGAAAAAGAATGTTATTGTTGAAGTCCTGGGTCGAGGGATGGGGAGTGGGAAGTGAAGAGATTTCTGCCAGCATTGCTATTACTGGCTAGACTTTGCTTTTGTTTTCAAGTTGTCACAAGAAATTGTACCATACGGATGGTAGAAGCTACGTACAAAAGAGCTACATTATTTATTATTATGCCATTGTTGTTATTTAAACATTTAAAACAAAGCATTAATAAAATTACAAAATCAGAAATAAGGCCGGGTGTGATGGTTCATGCCTGTAATCCCAGCATTTTGGAAGGCCGAGACGGGTGGGTCACCTGAGGTCAGGAGTTCAAGACCAGCCTGACCAACATGGAGAAACCCCATCTCTACTAAAAATATAAAATTAGCCAGGCGTAGTGGCGCACGCCTGTAATCCCAGCTACTTGGGAAGCTGAGACAGGAGAATCAGTTGAACCTGGGAGGTGGAGGTTGCAGTGAGCCAAGATTGTGCCATTGCACTACAGCCTGGGCATCAAGAACAAAACTCCATCTCAAAAAAGAAAAAAGAAAAAACCACACAAAAAGAAATAATACCAATTACATCTGTACACAATATCCAAATTGTAGCTCTAATTTCACTCTTGACTGTGAATACCTCAAACTTGCTGAAACTACCAGCATTGGTCATTTTGATTGGTCTGCTTGCTTCCCTCTCTCATCCATGGGGAGATGCTATTGACCAGATTGGTGACCAAAGGCTGCGTAGAGGAGTACAGAGTGTGAGTGATAACCAGCCCCTTGAGGAAGCTTTCCCTGAGAGTGGAATGACAGGACAGGACGCCTGTATCTTTCTTTGCTTCTGTTGGGTTTAAAATCATTCCTGCACAAAAGGTGATCTTTAAGAAAGCCAGTCAAATGAGCCTTTGCCTCCAGATTTCTGAAGAGAAAACAGCCACTTGCTATCTTTACCATTCATTTTCCCCTACTCCCTTGGAGCCCCTTATCTTCCTGGATAGTTACTCCTGACTGTAATATACTGGCTCCAATGTAGTAGCTTTAATATGGTAGCTTATATAGGCATTTCTCCTATACCATGAGTTTTTATATTACAAACTGAATGTAATACAATTTGTGTTGTACTGACAGCTATCAGTTATAATCAGGAATAAGATTATAACTTATTATAACACCATCTGAGGATGTTATTTAAATGTTGCTTTGCTTCACTTTCAGTCCCTATTTAGATAAATGCTTAGAAATGAGAAGCTGGGTTTTATCAACCTCTTGACTACCCATACCTTAGCATAGTAGTACTTACTGGTTGAATGATGGAAAGCCTGAAGAAGTCATTGCTTCCTCAGGTCTGCTTACCTCCTGTACTATTACGACATCTACCTGAAAGTGCAGCAGGAGCTCCCCCACCTCCCCCAGTCTGAGATCAATAAGAAGATTAGTGAGAGTTGGAGGCTTCTCAGCGTGGCCGAGAGGAGTTACTACTTGGAGAAAGCCAAACTAGAGAAGGAAGGTTTGGATCCTGTAAGTAATTTTTTTTTTCAGCTATTTTTTCCACTGGTTCAGTGATGAAGGCCTTAGGGAAACGAAGCCCCTTGTTCTGTTTCCTTTTCTTTTTTGGGGGGAAACTTTTATCATTTTGTCCTTCTTGACTCTGAGCTTACTTGTTTCCATTTTGATGATGCCCTGCACTCTTTTGTCCTCTTCGGTTGCAGCAATACGTGGAGCTGACATTTTTTGTGTTTTCTACAGTGAGCCTTAGGTTCCTTTTCTAAATTGTAGTGTAACTTGGAGCCCTTTGTAGTTACTATAATATAGTAGCTTTAATGTAGTAACCTTAATATAGTAGTTTGTATAGGCTTTTCTCCTACGCCTTGAGTTTTCATGTTACAGATTGAATGTAGTATATTGTACTAATTGCTATCAGTTATAATCAGGAATAAGGCTTGCATGTTTAGAGGTAGATAGAGCTGCTTGTGTAATACAGTACCACATTATTTTGTTAGCACTGGTGGTTGGAAATTATGCTAAAAGCAAAAATGCCAGTAAAGCCAAAGATGGTGGAGAAGACCGAGGCTTTGGGTGCTTGGGTTAAAGGACTAACAAGGAAGCATTTAGATTTATGTCTGTCAGCATTTTCTTATTTCTAGTTCACAATAACAAAACACACTGACAGCTATTTAAACTGCTGGGTTTTTGTTTTTTTGAGAGGATCCCTGTCATGGCATACACTGCTGCTGTTTTTTAAACCGCAATTCCTGCAGGAAGAATAACCCTGCTGCTGCTGCACACTGGGATATTTTCACCTTAACTCCTTATTTCAGTAGAAACAATTGTCTGTAACTTCTGTTTTGGTGGTGTAGAGCAACGGCAACAACTATCATGTAACAGCAGAACAGGTTTTATTTTCTCTTGTTGGAGCCCATCTGCTACTGCCGTTTAAATTATTTTGTGCTTATTGGCCTGGCATTCTTCTTTCTGGGAGAGCTTTGTCTTACCTACAGGCTTGGAGATGCTACTCTGTGCTCCCTCCTCTAGGTGATTTGTTTATTAACAGTAAATCTGGGAAATAATCCCTGTAGTGGATGATGAAGTCTAAGAAAAGTTTATCTACTCCCTTCGGTTTCCTTACTATAATAAAATCAGCAATCTAGGCAGGGTGTGGTAGCTCATACCTGTAAACCCAGCACTTTAATAGGCTGAGGTAGGAGGATCACTTGAGCCCAGGAGTTTAAGACTAGCCTGGGCAAGATGGCGAAACTTTATCTCTACAAAAAAAAGTGGCGGGGGGGAAAGATTAGCCAGGCGTGGTGGCACGCACCTGTAGTCCCAGCCACTCAGGAAGCTGATGTGGGAGGATCACTTGAGCCCGGGAAGTCGAGGTTGCAGTGAGCGGTGATTGTGCCATTGCACTCTAGCCTGGGCAACAGAGTGAGACTCTGTTTCATACACACACACACACACACACACACAAAATCAATACAATCTTTCTTTATCATGCACAATCTTTTTGTGCATGATAAAGAAAATCCTATGTAATCCTGGAGTGATTTGGTTTTTAAAACTATACACTAATGTAGATCATTATCAAGACTTTAAAAAAATTTAAATCGTCTGCAATGATTCTTCCTTATTTACATGCTTATTTATATCTACCACTATCTCTGCCGCTGCCACCAAGAACATGAATAGGTTAGTTCTGATAATAGCTGAGTGACCATTGTAACTTTTGAGTCTTGGTTTCCTCATCTGTAAAATGGCAGTAGTCTCTTCTCGTAATGTTTAACATAGGTAATGTAAATCACCTAGCTGAATTCTTGACAATACTGACAAAATAAATATTACCCTTTAGTAGATTAAACATTCAGTGACCATATAATAAGGAAAAGTGGCATTTATTGAGTACCTGAAATATACCAAGACTGAGTGAAGCTTTATGTGCTGTGTTTGACCTCTCCCAGACTGCCTGGTGTGATGGGAAGACACTCAGTGTCTTCATACCTTAGGAGCCTGTCAGAGCCCTGTGGCAGGCCTTCCTCCTCAGCAGCCCTTCAGGTCTCTTGCCAATTGCAGGTTCCAGTGTTATGCCTTCTGGTCTATAAAATGATTATCATTCAGGCCTTCCAGGTTTCTTTGTGCTTGGATTTGTTAAGTCCAGACCATCCTATGTGTATTTGCCACCATTTAGTCTTGTTCTCCTAACATGGCTGCTTCAAAGGTTGACTTGAGAATGCCATTTCCCCATTACCTCTCCAATAAAGGCTCCATAAAAGATTCAGTCCATCTGCTTTTATGTTTCGTCTGAGTGCTGCTTTTAACTTTTCATTTCTGAGTGCTTCCTTTATGCCTTAAGTAGTCTCATCGACTTCTTGCTTTTGATTTATTGAAGAATCCTTTTGTAGTTGACTTTAGTGTTCCTTTTAAAAGATACTTCTGAAATTATTTTTTTGTTCTGTTTAATTTCAGGTCTCACTTATCTGTTCACTTTGAACTTTTCTGTTTTCCTTATTGGGTGCCTGTAAATTGAAAAAATAAAACATAAATGACTTTTTCTTGGTGCCAATTAGCCATTCAGGGCTGTGTTTTTCAGTACCTGGGCTTGATACTTAGAAGACCTGGCCTGGAGTCCCAGCTTTACTACTTACTAATTGTGTGTTTAGGGAAAGTTTACCTCCCTGAGTTTTATCCTAAATTTTGTCATTTGTTAAATGGGAATAATAATCTTATCTAACATAATAGTGTTGTTTTTAAGATAACATCAGATAATGTGTTTGAAAACATTTTCTAAACCTGAAGATATTGGGTCATTGTTAGTTTTCACATTTTTTTCCTTAGTGTATTCAGGACTTTATCACATAACCCTGTCTGTATATACTTTCTCTCTTGAAGGCTTCTCATGAAGCCCCTTAGCTTTGTGATCTGTTCATCTTCTTCTTTGTAAGTCTGGGGAAAACCAGTGAGGTCAGAATGCTTACTTGCTGCCTTGAGTTTCATCTTAGCCTGTTAACTTGTATTTTATGCTTTTTGGGTTTTTATTGAGCGTTATACATTCTAAGTTTTGAATCTTACGCTACTTTGGAATCCTAAAGTGTCAGAGCTCAAAAGGAACTCATAAATTGCCAGATTCAGCTCCCTTGTTTTACAGATGGGGCAGCTGAGGCCTCAGGAGGGGAAAGGATTTGCTCAAGGCTATTCTAGACTTCAGGTTCCAGCTCACAGTTTCATATGGCAAGACCAGTGCCATTTCCAGAGTTCAGTCTATGCTGTTTCCCGTGTGATTGAGTGAATAAGCTACATTGGCTAAAGTGTGATTCAAATGAAGATGACACTGCTGTTGACAGGGGCTGACCTTATCTGAATTAGGTCAAGAGAGTAGAGTTTTTCCAGTCCCTTTTGCGGGGGGGGGGAGAAAAAAGGTCTTACATACACACACATAAATATATATGTGTGTGTATGTATGTATGTATGTATCTCCACGTGGTCTTAGTCCATTTATCTTTGCTTGTCTCCCCCTTCCTGGCTTCCTCATCCTCAGAACTCTAAGCTCTCTGCACTGACTGCTGTGGTTCCGGACATCCCAGGTTTCCGCAAGATCCTCCCACGCTCAGATTATATCATCATCCCCAAGAGCAGCCTGCAGGAGGACCGGAGCTGCCCTCAGCTAGAGCTATGTGTGGCTCAGAACCAGATGTCCCCGAAAGGACCTCCTCTTGTGTCCAACACTGCCCCGGAGACAGTGCCCAGCCATGCAGGCATGGCAGAGCAGTGCCTGGCGGTGGAGGCCCTGGCTGAGGAGGTGGGAGCCCTTACCCAGTCAGGTGCTGTACAGGAGATTGCCACCTCAGAGATCCTCAACCAGGATGTGCTCCTAGAGGATGCTTCCCTGGAAGTAGGAGAGAGCCACCAACCTTACCAGACAAGCCTGGTAATTGAAGAGACCTTGGTGAATGGCTCAGCAGACCTCCCCGCTGGAAGCCTAGCTGTGCCCCACCCCCAGGTTGGAGAGAGTGTATCAGTGGTAACAGTCATGAGGGTAAGTGGTTTTGGTACTGGTGTCTTTGGCTTTGTCTAGAGTTACTTAAAGGGCAGCTAGCACCATGCAGTGTGATTCCAGAGCAGTGGTAATCAAGAATGCTGATGTGGCGCTTCTACTGATACTGCAGCTTGAATGTTTCTTGCCCCTGCGCTCACTCCAGAGTTCTTTGGAATTTCTCAGGCACTCTTACCAACTCTACCCAGCTTAGCGAGAATTTTCTTCACGTGAGATGGTTCATAAGCTACATTAGCAAGAAAGCTGCAAATTGTATTTGAGTTATCCATGAGTCAAGGCTAGGATCTGTTAGGCAATTTAGTATCAGTCAGGGTTTTGTTTTCTGAAGACTGCTTCCTTTTCTTGAAATGGGATGTCACTCTGTTGCCCAAGCTGGTCTTGCATTCCTGGGCTTAAGCAGTCCTCCTGCCTCAGCCTCCCAAGTAGCCAGGATTA